>NC_136070.1:153150281-154394031 GCF_964261635.1 Lissotriton helveticus
GTTGACAAGGTAACACTGTACAATATTGTGCAGATGGAAGGTGTGTGTGTGCTGTACACGGCACATGACCTGGTGGTACATAGACCCAATGTCATGTGAATCTGCCATAGTCGTGCCAGTATGTGTTTCACACACAGGCATAGCAGCTGCAATGGCTGAGTTAGAAGCATTGTGATAGCAGGAGGGTGAATGTCTGGGGTAGTCTGTGTGTAGGGTGGCAGGAGCATGCTCTATAAATGGATGGAAGGAGGGTCATCCTGTAGGTCTCTGTGTCCCTGGATAATGTGTGCGGCATGGTGGCTGTATATGCAGCAGCAGCAATGAGTGAAGACATGCTGGCAGGAGGGGTGTGACAACTTGCAAAACAAGCACATACCACAAGGGCATTTGCAAGCCACAAAGTGACATGTGTATGTGAAGGCAGGAGTGTCTGCCTCACTCAGGGTCACAGCAAATAAAATGGCACAGTAATCACCAAAGATCACAGCCACTGGATCAGGGCCCTTACGGACAAGTGGGGCACAAGACACACATCGTCAGCAGGTGTACACTACAGCTAGTGTGTACAAAGCCAAAAAGCAACTACAAAGCCATCTACCTCACACACAACATAGTATTCTAGCCTCCCCCACACCATGTGTGTGGTCACTTTACAGGTAAACACATAACAAGCATAAGCTAACTTCATGCTAAATAGTATACATGCACATTAGAAGGACATGTGCGTTGACATCAAGGCGGCACATTTATCTGTAGAAGTCAGACGTCATGCACAACATGATTATTTACATTGGGAGCCCATAGAGCATTATCAAACATACATGAGCATTGGCAAGAACTCCAAATAACACTATTAATGATGTCACCTGTAATGCAGCAGTACTATTGGCTACAAGCCTGTCAAGGACTGGCCGTACCTTACTTCATCAGTGTGGTGTGATGCTCAAAGGGTTCCACCTCCAAATAGCCCCTTGGTCTGAGTACAAACGACAGACACAAAAGGGTGATCAGGCGAGGGAAGGAGAGGATGGGAACTGCTGGGAGGGAGACCTGAAACAGAGGTAAATAACCATTAGGAGTACATTCTCATGTCACTGACACTACAAAAGCATAATTAGCTACACTGTACCAGTCACACCTGTGAAGTTTACTGACTGTAGACAATTTTAGTAGAGTAATCATGGTATCACATGAGATCCGATGCTATGACACATAAAACCTAGGACAGTCTGTCATCCATTCGAGTCATGTGTTACGCTCTCAAGTGAGCTACCATGCAATGAGATCTATGTTGTTACAAATCATTCACTGGCTCAGATGAGGTTGACCTTACAAACTCATGGAGACATATGGCAATGCTATTTACGCTAACTGTAATGTCTTCATGTGATTATGGGTACCCATAAGGGCCATGTATCCCAACTTGACTTGACCCACAACAGCTGTAAGTATCACATATGATGACGAAGCTAATGATCTACATGCAATGAAGGCTCTCAGTAGCCAGTCTTTTGATCTGTCAAGTGTGCATTACTATGCTAAACATGATATGCAGGTTTAAAAAATTTAAAGTGCAAGTGATGTTGATCCAAGCCACATAATGAGACCCTAGCATTGCCCAGTAATGCTGCACGGGACTAGAGATTCATGGGAATGACCGCACTCCACTGGTGCTACACAATAAAACACATATGCATCACCCAAACATTGTCATTTCCCATGGTAAACATTAATGGCATCATGTGAATCAAAACAGAACTGCTACTCACTGTGAAGGCTGGTGTAGCTGTATTTTCTAGCTGCACTGCGGTAACGACATGACAGTGACATGATATACTGCAACAAGGGGCAATGCATCCATGTAAACAGAATGACAGGACAGTTATCTCAACATGTGGAACATAGACTGTGCCACACCTACACCACATGGTTTGATGGTAAACAAACGGAACTGGCCCACAAGCTGGAGGAGAGGATCCAGTCACATTCTAATGCACACAGTGAGGCTGCAATCCCCCACAGAGTCCGTGGTTCTGACCTCTGACACAATGTAAAGCCATGGTATATGCAATGTAGCAGTGTCAATGTCTACACACATGGATGATTTCACCAGAGTCTCTAACTACAACAGATGACAGTCAGATGGGGTGACTATCCTGTCATGGGAGTGGGCATACATGTAATAAGTAACATTTTGTAGTTGCATGTATCCATGGTCTCACTACATGCACATGAACATGTACCACACGTTTCTAAATATACCAACGCTAAACAGCCTCATATGAGTCCTTACCCAAATTGACTTCTCCACATGTCCATGCATGCTCCGTTGATTTGGCAGACGTTGCAATCATGATGAGCAATAGCAGGATGACCACGATGACCCCAACGGACAACAGGCAGGGCGAGCTGTGGGTGAGAGTGGCACACAAGGGGTCAAGTTCTGTTTCATGTAATTTTGACGATGTCCTGTTTATTATCCAGATGTTGTAGTACACCTGTACATTCAAAATGCACACATAGCACGTATGTGTGTTGTATGACATCTGCACCTGTGTGACACTGCACACCAAACATCCAAGTGAGCTTGCATACAGTCTGTTGCATACACAGCATGCTACCCATGCAACTCTATTGTAGATGTTTCAGATCACAGCTGCTATGACTCACCATCATGAAAAGAAGTTGCGGATGAGGTGACTCCGGATATCATCTTCACCCTCCTCGTCGCTGGCATCCTGGGCAAGGCCTTCATCCTCAACAGGCGGATGTTCCAGCTCATCCGGATCAAGGTAGAGTGGCACGGCCTTCTCCACTGCCATGTTGTGTAGCATGCAGCACACGGTGAAGATGTCACACACCTTGCGTGGGCTGTATTGGAGGGCTCCGCCTGTCTTGTCCAGGCACCTGAACTGGCTCTTCAGGAGTCCAAAAGTTCGCTCGATCACCCGCCTGGTCTTCCCATGAGCATTGTTGTACCGCTGGTCTGCAGCTGTCCTGGGGTTGCGTAGTGGAGTCATTAACCATGGCATGTTTGGATATCCTGCGTCTCCTGCAAATTGACATCATGGAAATGAGTGTGTAATATGATGCAGATCATGAAGTTGTGACATACTGACATACATAGCTGACAGGGTATACTCACCAACAAGACATGCCCGGTGGTTGTGCAGCTGCAGCATCATCTGTGGTACCCTGCTACGCCTCATGATGAAAGCATCGTGGCACGATCCTGGAAAACGTGCACAAACATGTGAGATAATCATGTTGGCAAAACACACCACCAGGGCATTTATCGAGTGGTAGTGTTTCCTGTTGCGATACGCTTGCTCCTGAGCCTGTGGTGGCACTAGAGTAACATGTGTACCATCAATTGCACCAATTACATGTGGCATGCGGCCCAGGGCATAGAATTCCCCCTAGACATCTGTCAACTCTTCTGGAGTAGGGAATGTAATGAATTCATCCAGGTGCAGCAACATAGCTGCCAATACATCACCCAATACCCGGCTAAACATAGTCTGAGACATCCCTCCCACATCAGCTATGGTGAATTGGAACGTACCTGTGGCAAAGAAATGGAGGGCTGCCATCACCTTTACCTTGGGTGTCAGCGCAGTTGGATACCTGTGGCGTGGTTGTAGGTGAGCCTCCAGCCTGTCCGTCAGGTCCTTGCTCATCTGTCGGTTGAAGCGATACCGACGGATGCAATTGCGCTCCCTCATGGCTTCCAAGTCAGGCAACGGCCTTTCCAGAGGGGGTGCCCTGCAATACACAATTTATAGAAAATGTCTTCAACGGTCTGACTAAGACAATTACAATGTACATGGCACAAGCAACACTGCTTCAAATAATCTAGACAATTTGGAGTGTGGCGTGGGATACACACTAATGTAACATGTGCCAGCTCCCAGCCACTCCTCCGTGAAAAGTAAAAGACCTGTGGTGTGTGGAATGGATATGACATGCATACAAACGATCTGATGGAAAGGTCTTAGTGGGCATGACAATGGATCATGTCAGTGACACACGTCATGTGAATGTGAGTAGCAGCTTGTCTGCACATCCAGACAGCTGACAGCAATACACACACACACCACATGTGCCATCATTTGCACAGTTCTGACTTAGTAATGTTACGGTGTTTACATTCCCAAAGTATTACATGACCATCATCATACATCATAAATCTTTGATTTGTGACAAGTGGTATGTGCTGCCATCACACATATGAGTGGGTAATTAACACACGGGGCATGGTGTGTGTCCATTACAAACCAGGTCATCACGCAAAGGACACAACATAGATGCTCCTACAGCACATGTACTGAACTGTATGGACGAGTTACTTACGTTTTGTAACAAGATATCAGTAAGGAACAGTAGTTATTCGCATAATCCCGACTTTGAATACATGACAAGCTTTTGACAAATATGCCTCCCTGGATGCCATCAATCGGCCCAGTGAGTCGGGGCTATCCAGGCCACATTGGAAAAAAGACAGTGTGGGTGATTGGCATCCTACAAGGGCGTGGCCAAGTATTGCCCGTACCTACAATGCACACTCTGCCAGCAGTTACACAACCATGTCCCACAGAGAGTGTGGGTACCAGACAAAAAGGCATGTGATGTAGGAAGAGCCCACTCCCAGACTCAGGGAGGATGAAGACATGTTTCCGTAGTGCTCCTACCTCTTGATGCCCTTTACAGCGGAGCTAACGGGAATGTGGTCTGTGATTTGGGGGCCTGGATGCCCCTGCTCCCTGGGGTGGGGTGGGAGGATAGGGAACATGGTCAGTCCGGAGAGGGGAGTGGTCGTCTGACAACGTGCCTATCTACAGCCAAACATGCAACGTGCCTGTACATGCTGGCCAATATAGATACAGTACATTCCTGAAGATAGGCCTGCAGAGGCACAGCGGAGCGTGAGTGGAGTTGAAGGACCTAAGTGAGGAGGTTGGTCCTCACGGCGGCAACGGGGAGATGAAGGGGCAAGGCTCCGGCCACCCACGTAAACACTACACAGTACGTTGCCCACTCATCCACAAACACGTTTGGAGTAGAGACATCACCAGTGTCAGGCTAGGTGTCCAGACCACTCGCATCCCCCAGTCCACCTGTCCTGTCGTCTTGGGACTGACACTCACGTGCCACTGGGTCTTCATGACCCTACAAATACCCATTAACACCCATTGTAATGAGCTGTGACAGGCTCATTGAAGTTTTACTCCCCATGCAGCATTTATAGCGGTGTTCAGCCGCACAGTCTCCACGCTGGAGCCGTACAGTGTGTGGTATTGGGGACAGCACCACCCAAGAACGGCACCAAGGCTGATACCTGGGGGACTGTTGCCAGTGAGGTTGTGAGGTGAACCAGCGAGGACCAGGGTGACCATTCACATCCTGTCTGTCCCAGCGGTTCCGGGACGTATGCGCCGCCTGCGTCAGGGACAAAGCGAGTGATGGCGTCAGGGGCAATTCACCAGACACGCTCGTGCCCCCAGACGGGTCCGCTGGGACAGGAGCCAACGCGGAGGCCGTTGTTGGGTTGAGGGACATCATGGACATGAGGAAGTGCACTGACTCCTCCTGCTTCACATGCAGGGCAGGGCCCGGAGGTCGTGGTGCAGGCTACGACGGCAGCTAATCTGACAGAGCCGCATGGCCGGTGTCACCCGGATCACATGCAGCATTGCACGTGCATTGTGGGGATTTGGAAGTGCGATGACATATCTTTGACTCATTTGGGATACGTGACGACTCAGCCCTGGAGGACTGATGTGTAATTCAGGGGCTCTGATGTCTCAACACCCACGCCCAGGCACTCGTCCTACGTCCAGACCATGAGCTATATTGGTGCAGCGCCAACTGCTGGAGTCTGAGCGGCTTGTGGGTCCAATCACACCTGGATTCCCAGCAGTTTGAGCAGCTCTTGTTGTTGTGCTTGACGTGAAAACAGTGGAGACACCAACGGTGAGGGTCAGTCACCAATATGAGTCGTTAACTCCGGTGTGAAGTGTTGAATGCATGTGATGCACATGTGAAATATGGTTGATGACATGTCTCGCCAGCTCTTCACACATCAACTGAGTCACAAAGTCACAGTCCCTGTGCTTCTTCTATGTCTGCCACACCTTGGGCATGCTGATGTATGGATGCCATGCTGATGTATGCATCCACATCCTAGACATGAGTGTAGACTACATCCCTGCTATGTGATTTCCTGGACTCAGTCTCCCAATGGTGACATGGGGTAGGACAGGGATGCAGCCTACACAATCGTACACTCGAGCATGTCTGACGCACTGTATCCCAATGGTACGTGCGTGTGTAGGCCTCGTTTCCCTATTGCATTTCAGCCATACGCGAGCCAAGCGTACCCCAATGGTATGTGCGTGTGTACGCCTCGTTTCCCTATTGCATTTCAGCCATACGCGAGCCAAGCGTACCCCAATGGTACGTGCGTGCGTAGGCCTCGTTTCCCTATTGCATTTCAGCCATACGCGAGCCAAGCGTACCCCAAAGGTACGTGCGTGTGTAGGCCTCGTTTCCCTATTGCATTTCAGCCATACGCGAGCCAAACGTACCCCAATGGTACGTGCGTGTGTACGCCTCGTTTCCCTATTGCATTTCAGCCATACGCGAGCCAAGCGTACCCCAATGGTACGTGCGTGTGTAGGCCTCGTTTCCCTATTGCATTTCAGCCATACGCGAGCCAAGCGTACCCCAATGGTACGTGCGTGTGTAGGCCTTGTTTCCCTATTGCATTTCAGCCATACGCGAGCCAAGCGAACCCAATGGTACGTGCGTGTGTAGGCCTCGTTTCCCTATTGCATTTCAGCAATACGCGAGCCAAGCGTACCCCAATGGTACGTGCGTGTGTATGCCTCGTAACACCATTGGATGGGTTGCATACGCAACGGCAATGTCACCGTACTTGTGTGGGAATTTGAATAAATACATAGCCAACATCTAGGGGAACAGTGTACTGATCAAAATGCAACCAGGTTGTCATGGATACAGAGTTTTTTGAGGCTCCTACAGGTGTTGTAGGAAATTCAGTTGGGCAAAAGTATACAATGTTGCAAATGTCGTTGTTCAGCTCAGGCTCAGTTTTCAAACCAAGCAGGCTCTGAAACATCAAGAAGAGGTGGCAGGACATCCGGTGCTGGACCCGCCGCATCGCCAGAGTCCTGCTGCATCTGGAAGCTCCACGCCGGCATGGCGGCACCCGCCACCTCACCCCCCACATGCTCCGGGTCCTGGAAGTGGTGTTCCCAGACCTCCATAGGCAGTTGCAGGAGGGACAGCAGCAAGTAGGGGGTAGGTAGATGTCTGTTTGTTGTCATGTGTGTCACATGCTCCCTGCAGTGCTCCAAGGCATGGTAACACTCCCATAGTTTGAGTGGTGTGGTCAGACAGGCACTTCATGCATTGGCATTAGAATGTCCCAGTTTCTGCAGCAGCTTCTTTAAACTTTTAGCCGTACTCCACATTTGCCCAGCACTTTGGCTGATGTTAGTTTTTCACATGTACTCCTATGGTGCAATGTCTCCGTATGCATCTTCCTTTGCACATCATCATGTTGGAGGTGGGTCTGTGACACCAGTTGGTACATTACATGTAGCACCACATGTGCACTGTGTCTGCCATTCTTAATACTTTGGCACGTATCCTGAGTGTCAACATGTGTTTTCTGCACGAGTCAGCCTCAGTGGCCTTTGTCCATGGTACTCTTTCGATTTGTCATGTGTTGGATACAGGTGCCCAATGTACATGTGCAATATTTTGGGCTCATGCATACTCACACTGGGCAGTGCGTGTGTGCATATTCGCCAAATACTTAGATTGTTGTGTCTAACTAATAATGATGGTCAGCCACACAATGTGGCTTTGGGTGTCAACCGCTGTGATGCCAGTGTGAGGTGATGTAACACTTGATTCATGTCCCAGGATGGCATCAGATTTCAGTTCAGGCAGGACTTTTCCCATGTGGCACAAGGTGTAAGCAATTCAAACATGTCCAGGTCTGGGTTTGGGTGGCAGGGTGGGAAAATGAGCTAGGATGCATGATCAGCTATCCTGTTGTCAGGCTGTGGATCATCATTGTGTCTCTCATACTAGTGTTTTCCTTGGCTGTTGCTTGTATCCCACTATACATTGAGCGTTGTGTCTCTCACAATTGGCCACAACTAGACTTTGCATTGTGCAGAGTTCTGTGTCATGTGACTCATAATGCATGCCACGTTTAGAAATGAGGCAAAATGTATTGTAGCTTATATGTCTGATGTGTACAGGTGACTGATATGTTTTTGTTGTTCTCCTTGCCCACAGCAGCAGCATCTGAATCTGAAGGAGACACAGGCGCGGACCAGGCAGAGGGACCCAGCGACAGTGCCACCTGCTTTGAGGAGTCAGAGGGAGGCAGTGGCACGGAGGGTGAGGAGAGTCTGCAGGCCGGACGACATGTGACTGATACATCTTACCATGCCGACAACTCCGAGTCAGACTCTCAGGAGGAGGGGGAATATGCAGCAATGGTCACATCTTCTTCTTTGTCTGCCCTCCCCTCCTCCAGTACCATCTCCACCCTCCCAGTCGTTAGTGTCCCTAGGGTCCGTGCTAGACCCCGTGTCTCCTTTGTTCCCGGCACCGCAGCCCCTGCCCCTGTGTCCCCTGCTGCCCTCAGTGCTGAGACTGTGGACCTACTCCGGCAGATTGCAGTAGGTCAGACATCCATGCTGACGGTCCTCCATGGACATACACAACTGCTTACACAGGTGGTGTCGTTCATGGAGGGCATGTCATCGGCCATGTCTGATCTACGTCGGAGTGTGGCTGCCATGGAGTCAACACTGACGGCAGCTCTGTACACCCAGCAGCATCTGTCCCCCCCATCCTTCAGACCCATCCACCTCTGCCTCTCACATACCTACACAGCATACTCGCACACGCCACAGGTCAGACACACCCAGCTCACACACACAGCATAAGAAGCTCAAAGCTCCACGCACCCATTCTCAAGGGGAAGTAGGCACACACCCAGGGAGAGGGGAGACACCTCACACACGCATCCACACACCCAGTAGAACTGACTCACAGCCCTGTACCTCCACCCCCAATGTGTCCCCGGGTTCAGGTGCTAGTTTTTCTGCACTGGCTGCGGTGTGCAGCCAGGTTTTTGAATCTACTTTTGGCGATGCCCCAACCAGTGTGGATGAATCCACTCCACCTGCACCCACTCCACCTGTCCTTCCCTCTCCTGTCCATGCGGTGCCGGAGGATTCCACAGATGGTGCCCCCATAGTTACCACAGCGGGTTAAACGCCATGTGCAGGCAAGTTTGGGTGTGTGCACACCCATGGAGGCACAGACTGTTGCAGAGACATCTTTGGACTGGCCATTGTCCTTTAATGAGCGAGTACTCTTATTTGCTTTTATATTTGGAACCAGCTGAATAAAGCTATTATTTTCCTTTTCTGAACTTGAGTTTGTGTGAAAAAGTCTGTGACTGCTGTGTGCCTGGGAGGTGGTATGATGTTAAAATATAGTTATGTTGACATGTGTCAATCTCCTGGTGGTAATGTGGTTAAGAATGTTAGCTATTTGTTGTAATGGCTGGCCACTGTTGGGCAGTGGGGGGTGTTATACACACACACTCTGATGCTGGGCACTGGTGGGCACTGGTGGGCACTGGTGGGGGTCTTAGACACACACACCCTATGCTGCTGGGCACTGCTGGGCACTGCTGGTCTTAGCCACACACACACTCTGATGCTGGGCACTGGTGGGCAGTGGTGGGGGTCTTAGACACACACACCCTATGCTGCTGGGCACTGCTGGGCACTGCTGGTCTTAGCCACACACACACTCTGATGCTGGGCACTGGTGGGCAGTGGTGGGGGTCTTAGCCGCACACACACTCTGATGCTGGGCACTGGTGGGCACTGGTGGGGGTCTTAGACACACACACACTCTGATGCTGGGCACTGGTGGGGGTCTCAGCCACACACACACTCTGATGCTGGGCACTGGTAGGCACTGGTGGGCACTGGTGGGGGTCTTAGACACACACACACTCTGATGCTGGGCACTGGTGGGCACTGGTGGGGGTCTTAGACACACACCCTATGCTGCTGGGCACTGGTGGGGGTCTCAGCCACACACACACTCTGATGCTGGGCACTGGTGGGCACTGGTGGGCACTGGTGGGAGTCTTAGACACACACACACTCTGATGCTGGGCACTGGTGGGCACTGGTGGGCACTGGTGGGGGTCTTAGACACACACACACTCTGATGCTGGGCACTGGTGGGCACTGGTGGGGGTCTTAGCCACACACACACTCTGATGCTGGGCACTGGTGGGCACTGGTGGGGGTCTTAGACACACACACACTCTGATGCTGGGCACTGGTGGGCAGTGGTGGGGGTCTTAGCCACACACACACTCTGATGCTGGGCACTGGTGGGCACTGGTGGGGGTCTTAGCCACACACACACTCTGATGCTGGGCACTGGTGTTGTGCGGTGACGTACCGTACCCCGAGGTCGTTGACGTACCGTACCCCAGATGGATGGCGTACATGCAGCACGTATGACACTGGTGAAGCGCGGTGACGTACTTCGATGACGTAGGTGCGGCACGCCTCCGTATTGCACTGGTGTTGTGCGGTGACGTACCGTACCCCGAGGTCGTTGACGTACCGTACCCCAGCTGGATGGCGTACATGCTGCACGTATGACACTGGTGAAGTGCGGTGACGTACTTCGATGACGTAGGTGCGGCACGCCTCCGTATTGCACTGGTGTTGTGCGGTGACGTACCGTACCCCGAGGTCGTTGACGTACCGTACCCCAGCTGGATGGCGTACATGCTGCACGTATGACACTGGTGAAGTGCGGTGACGTACTTCGATGACGTAGGTGCGGCACGCCTCCGTATTGCACTGGTGTTGTGCGGTGACGTACCGTACCCCGAGGTCGTTGACGTACCATACCCCAGATGGATGGCGTACATGCAGCACGTATGACACTGGTGAAGAGCGGTGACGTACTTCGATGACGTAGGTGCGGCACGCCTCCGTATTGCACTGGTGTTGTGCAGTGACGTACCGTACCCCGAGGTCGTTGACGTACCGTACCCCAGCTGGATGGCGTACATGCTGCACGTATGACACTGGTGAAGTGCGGTGACGTACTTCGATGACGTAGGTGCGGCACACCTCCGTATTGCACTGGTGTTGTGCGGTGACGTACCGTACTCCGAGGTCGTTGACGTACCATACCCCAGCTGGATGGCGTACATGCAGCACGTATGACACTGGTGAAGTGCGGTGACGTACTTCAATGACGTAGGTGCGGCACGCCTCCGTATTGCACTGGTGTTGTGCGGTGACGTACCGTACCCCGAGGTCGTTGACGTACCGTACCCCAGCTGGATGGCGTACATGCTGCACGCATGACACTGGTGAAGTGCGGTGATGTACTTCGATGACGTAGGTGCGGGACGCCTCCGTATTGCACTGGTGTTGTGCGGTGACGTACCGTACCCCGAGGTCGTTGACGTACCGTACCCCAGCTGGATGGCGTACATGCTGCACGTATGACACTGGTGAAGTGCGGTGACGTACTTCGATGACGTAGGTGCGGCACGCCTCCGTATTGCACTGGTGTTGTGCGGTGACGTACCGTACCCCGAGGTCGTTGACGTACCGTACCCCAGCTGGATGCTGCACGTATGACACTGGTGAAGTGCGGTGACGTACTTCGATGACGTAGGTGCGGCACGCCTCTGTATTGCACTGGTGTTGTGCGGTGACGTACCGTACCCCGAGGTCGTTGACGTACCGTACCCCAGCTGGATGGCGTACATGCTGCACGTATTACACTGATGAAGTGCGGGAGTGTGTGGACCAACGTACCCAGAGATGACAGTCGTGCAATGGAGATGTGCGCGTGTGGAAACACGTACAGGTATGTTGGATTTTGTTGTACTCACCTTTTGCGCCGTCGTCGGTTTCTAAGTACGAGGTGGTGGCCGTACATGATAGGGATGAGACAGACGATGGCGTTCATGTCCTGCTTGTCGCGTACCGGGGTGCGGTTCGCGCCGGAGTGTGGTTTTACGGTAGTTTTGAGCTCTCGTAGAAAAAGAGCCGTACGGAGTGTGTTCTACACGGATCGTACTTCCTGGTTCGGGAAACGCGCTCTTTTTACGTTCGGACGTTGCGTCGAGCGTCAGCCGAATGCAATTTGTATGGACTTTCGATTCGTACGGCGTTTTTTACGAGCCGTACGGAGTGACGCTTTAGATTGGGATCGTACTTGCTGATTCGTACGGGGACGCCTACGGGTACGACTCGTATGGGGAAAAACGCTCCGAACCGCTATCCGGAGCGCTTTTTCCCGGATCGGAAACGACCCCCAGATGTGATATTCCAGAAACTATTATTGCCTGTTGGCAAATTATATATCAGATGTATGCGACCCCAATGTAAATTGAGACAGTCTTCAGACCCAGTATCTATAAGTGTTGTACGGGATAAATTGTTAAATTAAACAAACTGTTCCTGTTTTGCCAAATGCATCTTGTCTTCTGTTTTTACTAAGGAATTCAAACCCGAGCAACAGAATAATTAATTAGTCCTTACTTAAAAAAACTCTCAGCCTATACCCCTTCAAACCCAACAGCCCACACCTAATATGTCACTTAAAAATATAATTATCACACAATTTACATGTTTATTAATGAATTAAATATCTCATAATACATTGATTATTAATTGTTAATTATTACTTAATTAACTGCCGACCCTACACCCCTACAAACACAGCAGCCTGTGTAACTTAAAAAATACAATTATTACATGTTTTACATGATCACTAATCATTGAATTAATAATACATGATTAATTAATTGTTAATTATTACTTAATCAAATTAATTGCATTATTGCTGGCATTGGAGTCTCTTAGACTCGCATTGGACCGCGGTTTAACTGTGGCTTTGATAATGTTGGATCTCAGCGCAGCATTTGGTACCATTTCCCATGGCCTGCTGATAAAATGGCTATGAAATTGCGGTTTGGGTGTACTGCACTAAAATGGCTGGCCTCTTATCTTCAAAACCATACCTTCCGGGTAGTTCAGAGCCCTTTCGCTTCAGATGTGCTGCCTCTGTCACAGGGGGTGCCTCAGGGCTCTATGTTAAGCCCTACGTTGTTTAATATTTATATGCACACCCTGGCTGATGTCATTGTGCAACACAATGTTACCATTGTGCCTTATGCCGATGACACATAGCTTATTGTTACTCTGGCTCAGGATGAGGGAGGGGCTGCAATGCAATTTAAATATTATCTGGTGGAACTGGCAGAGTGGATGAATATGATTTGCCTTAAACTTAATGGCAATTAAACTGAGGTACTCCTAGTTGGCAAGCAACCCTCTGTGTGGTCATCCACTTTGGTTTGATGCCTACCTAAATTTAGACAGTCAAATAACCTGTCTAGCCTGAAGATATTTTGGCACTCTTAAAATTGTGTTGAGTTTCAACGGAGTATACACTGAAAACTGCCTGACCTGGGTCATAGAGTAGGTACGTTGGGTATGGGTCAATGTTTAAGTTTTATCGAAAATACACAATGCTTTCAAAATCAAAAAGTTCAAAAGTTCACCACAATGCTATACCACATTTCATATTTAATAAGCAAAAAGTTATGGAGAATCAAAAATACAATTTCGTCGCTTCAAATGTATAATTTAAGAAATTCAAAAGATTCGGTTTTGGAAACGCCAAAGTACATAAATAACTCTTGTAAATCAAAGTTATCTATCTCTTATGAAAATTTGAACGTGCTCTCAGTGAAAAAGAAGAAAGGGGTGTTTGGGTAAGATGGGGGTGATGAGGTAAGTGTGGGACTGGGTAAAGGTGGTGTGACAATAACACAATCACAATATGATTTGCAAAAGACCTTTACAGTCTAGTAAGATCCTTAGTTCCCTATATCTCTTCACATATAGGATGGATTTCTTAATATATTTGGATCCTATGATGTCAGACAATCGTGTAGTCAGTCTACGTTTTGACTCCGCTGGATTAAAGGGCTATTTCCGCCTCATTCTGGAGTCTTCATCAGGACAATATGATTGTTGGAGCACTTAAAATAAGAACAAGTGTTCAGTGTCATAGTCTGACAGTCTAAGGTGAACTTATGTGCATAATCGGGGGGGTATCGAGGTACATGATACCTACTTTGTGAACGGCCTCCAAGTGACCGTCTGTATTGGACCATACACTAGTTCCTCCGTCGCTAGGTTGATCTGTGAGAATATAAATGGGGGTCCCTTGATTAGACGCTAGGACATACCTTTGTTGTCCTAGTGTATGCGTCATTATTAAATGAGGGAGACTTACTGGGGTGGGGTCTGGGTACAACCGGGTATAAATCTCCTGGTTGGTCTGCATGTAGTCCGATATGTTATTATTATCATGTGAGGCGTTAACGATCCGCCTGCACGGGTCGCTAGAATAGTCAGGCCCAGTTGGGGAAACGGCCACTACAACGAGGCCGTTTCAACGAAAACCTTAACCACGCATGCATTACAACGCATGCGTGGTTACAACGACAGCCTTTACCATGCATACTTTTACTACGAGGTACGTAGTAAAGGCATGTGGGGTAAAGGGTATATATAAAAAAGGGGGGCTGGGGGGGTTCCCCCCCCCAAAAAAACACTTACCTTTAGACGAGATGTCAGGCAATCGGCATCGCAGAGGAAGAAAACGGCCATTTCTTTTTCTCCTATGTATGACGTCACCACGCAAAAATAGGTGGAGAAAGATAGGCGTGTAAATAGTATTCCGTGGTAACGCATGCGTGGTAAAGGCATGCGTTACAACGGAGTTCGTTGAAAAAACATACAACCGCCCAGTTGGTGAATCTGGAAGGGGGGGAATAGGAAAAGATGGGCATCAATTGCCACTATACTGTCATGAACACGGGCGTGTAAAGCAATTACTAAAAAACATTACAGAAGCCGCAATACAAAAAGTACATTAAGTTAAATCAAGCCCAGAATGGAGGCAATACTTGGAAAACTGTTGGAGTGTTTCCGAATGACGTAACGTGTCATAACGTCATAGCATTACCAGTTCGCTGAAGGGATGATAAAAATCATCAGGCCACTGTAATGATTCAGCAGAAAATCAAGATTAGCGTAAGGAACATCGTTAAGTTTCCAGACGCCGAGAGCCCATAGAGCTTGCCCAAAGGACCTAAACGTCAAAACTGGCCTCGGTATTAATTTTAAATGAAAAACAGAATGCCGAATGCGTATCCCTACCTGAGCACCGCCACCATCACTGCCTGAGTCAGGATGAGCCGTCCAAAACGTGCTGCTTAATAGGGAGGCTCACGAGGTGCAGGCGCTGGATGCTGCTCGGAGGCTCGTTCTGCTACGGCCAATCGCAATCCTCTCAAACGGGAGCCGCGAGGGAGCGTCATCAAAGAGTTGTGGTTATTGTATCATGTATGTATCAAGGGGGTAGTATACCAGTAGTATCTGAAAGGGGGAGGGGTGATGCACTGTACCTATTGCTTCTATTCATAAGTAGAGAGGAGAATAGTCATTGACTCAATCCCCTATCAACAACCAAGGTATCGGAAAAACATCCAAGGGATAGGAGGAACTTGGATAAAAGGATTGCATGATCACACAACGTGTTATTTACTAGACAGAGATGTCTGTTAGTAAACCCTAGGGAACCAGGTTGTTATGGCAGACAACAACATTTTAGTACGTATTAAATGTTCAACTGGATTCGGTATATTTGCAATACAGTATTATAAACATTATTGTTTCCTGGGTTATACAAGGTACAATAGACATACATGGCATACTTTATCACATAGGTTTAGTGCTGCTAGATGGAATATTAGCAACAAAGGGTGGACAGTCAACAATAACTTTGAGTTCGTGTTAACAAGAACTATATAACAGCAAAAAACAGTGTTACTGATTATAATTCTGGGTTCAGGCCTGCCAACTGGGCATAAGTGGCATCTAATTCATTGAGTCCATTGTGGACTGAGTGAAAATACTGCATCCATTTACACTCCCTGACATTCATGATGGAACTCAAATTGCCACCCCGTGGTTCCAGGGTGATTTTCTCAATTATCAGCCATTTCATAGATTCAGGTGTGTGATTGTATTTTGTGTAATGTTCCACTAAAGGAGCACCCATAGTGTGGCATCTAATCCTACTAAAATGTTGTAAGATATGATTTTATGCCTTTTGTGTAGTTTGACCCACATACATAAGGCCACAGGGGCAGATGATGGCGTAGATGACTTCACTCGTGTTATAGTTGGTAAATGATTTAAGAGTTATAGTCTTATTGTTGTGTGTCCATGTTTTGGTCTCTTGGCATGTTGGGCATGCTTTGCATTTCGTGCATCTAAAGTGTCCCACCACCGCAGGTAGGTTCCATAGTTGTTGAATTGAAGGGGTAGGTGGCGTGTCCAAACGTGAACGAACCACAAAGTCTCTAATGTTTTTAGCTTTTTTAAAAGCATGCATTGGCGGTTTGGGCATCTCTATGATGTCTGCAATTATGCCCCAATGTTTGTTAATTATTTTCTTTATGTCATTACTTTTGGCGCAGTGGGTTGTAACGCATATCATCCTGTCATCCATTGGAGCACGTTCTTTAGGTGTCAGCAGCGTTTCCCTGTCATTGTACCATGCTCTTTTCCTCACCCTTTTTAATAGTCTCTTGGGGTAGCCCCTTTCCAGGAGGCGCAAAATGAGGTCATCCGACTCTGTGAAGAAATCGTCTTTCAAAGTGCAGTTCCTCCAGATTCGGAGGAACTGTCCGAACGGTAAATGATCCCTGAGTCCTCGAGTGTGGTGGCTTGAGTATCTCAGAAGGGTGTTCCGTTCAGCCGCTTTTCTGTACAGCGTGGTGTAGAGTAGGCCATCCTTCACTTTAATACTGATGTCAAGAAAGTCTATCGATTCTCTATCAAAATGCATAGTGAATTTGATGTCTTCAGATTGGGTATTGAGCCATAGTGTGAAGGCTGTAAGTTCTTGTTCGTCCCCCGTCCATGTGATCAGGACGTCAACGATATACCTCCGCCACTCAGAGATCTTGTCCAGGTATGGGTTGTGTGGCGAGAGGATGCATTGCTGTTCGTAGTCGTCCATGAACAGAATGGCTAAGTCTGGGGCGAAGGCTGCCCCCATCGCCACACCCTTACATTGGATGTAATAATTATTCTGGAATATGAAGAAGTTCTTTAGCATCGCGATCTCTAATAGGTCTATTATAAAATCAGTGGGTACTCCTACAGGTTGTGGTCTCCTCTGCAGTGCTCTCCTCATGGACTGGAGAGCCTGTGCTTGCGGGATACTTGTATACAACGAGACAATGTCCATTGTGACTAGTAGTTGTTTGTCCTTGTCGAAGGGTCTTTGGTCCACGAGGTTGATGAGTTGCATAGTGTCTCTTAAGTAGGTGGATGTAGTTTCTGCCAGTGGCTTGAGAAATATATCCACGTATTTGCTCAGCTGTTCAAGAAGGGAGCCACACCCTGATATAATTGGTCGGCCCGGAGGTTTCACTGGATTTTTGTGGACCTTGGGAAGGATGTAAATGGTCGGTGTCCTTGGTTGGCTCACATTCAAGTATTCAAACTCCTTATCCGTAAGGAAGCCAGCTTCTTTGCCTTTCTCGGTGATAGCCCGAATATCAAGTCTGATTTCTTTGGTAGGGTTGGTCATGATGGGTCTATAGCTTACACCATCTCTCAGTTGGGAGTAGATCTCAGTTTTATAATCATCCACATCCATAATCACTATGGCCCCGCCCTTATCTGCCGGTTTAATAACCACAGATTTATTGTTTCTTAGGGAGTCCAGGGCTGTGCGTTCTCCTTGTGAGATGTTGTGTCTTACAAAAGGTCTTTTGTCACAGATCTTCAACACATCCCTCAGTACTATACTTTCATAAGTTAGGACCCTGTGGGAAACTGATGCCATGTTAGGCATAAATGTTGAAGGTAGTCGAAGTCCAGTAAAAGAAGTGGTACTAGTTGGTGTCTTATGTAGGAAGACATTTTTCAGTCTGATTCTGCGGAAGAATCCGCCCAGCTCAGCCTTGATGTTGAACCTATTCACATGTGATGTAGGTACGAAGGAAAGTCCCTTACTTAGGGCACTGACTTCATCCATAGATAAATTGTGGCTTGATAGATTAATGATGGGGCTGGTTCGTCCTACCACCTGTATATTTTCCTCCTGGTGCTGATTTCGCCATGATTCGTCTGTTACCTCACTTGTTTGCTGTTCTGGCCCTGTTGCCTCCCATCGTCCCAGTTCTGTGGGTTCTGTCCTCTGGTCGGGCGCCTGTTCCATGCTCCTCCTCTGTCTCTCGGGGGTCTCCAGGTGGTGTCCTCTAAAAAAGCCTGGTTTGGTCTGAGTGTGCGGTCTTGGGGAGGCTGATAGCATTGGTCCTCATATTGGTAGCTGCCGCTGGGTCCTGCCTGTTCGTTATCATTGCCACCGCTGTAGGACGAATCCGAAAAATTGGTAAATCTCCTTCCTCCTCGATATCCACCTCTTCCTCTGTAGAAGAAACGTCCCTGATTATCCTGCTTAAAGTAGTCTTCTTGTAGGTATGGGTAGGTCTTCTTTTTGTTGTAGTATTGTATATCCTTTGCAAGTTTATCCAATTTCTTGGTCTGTGTTTCCACGTCGAAGTCCCTTAAGGTTTTTTCCAGGCGCTCTCGGGTCTCTTTGGCACTGGAGAAGGCTGTGTGGTTGGCTATTTCTTGTTTCAGATCACTGATCTCCTTGTTAAGTTGTTCTACTTGCTCGCGTGCCGTCTCCGTTCCCAACACCATCCAATGGCATGAACAATTGTTTGCCACGAAGCTGAACCCTTCCTTGAATTTAGGGTTATCCACAAAAATTGCCGGTTTATTGCGGACTTGCAAGCCTGTATGTATGATGTTTGCCCTTAGGTATCCTGTTAGAAGGTGCCCATGTAATTTGGTTCGTACACGCTTCTTCTCTAGTCGGTCCAGTTTGTTGATTTTCTCATTCAAAGAGAAGTCAACATTGGTGCTGCTTGGTGTTAAGAAAGTTGCCCCTGTGTCTCCTTCAATAAGACCTTTTATATATTCCTCAGTGTAAGAGAGGGTTTCATATTCATTCATGATACTGCCCTCAATATAAAATCCAATAAATAAGTGCAAGTTGTAGAAATAAACCCTCGCAAGACAGCTCTTGCAGAGAGAGTGTTGAGTTTCAACGGGGTATACCCTGAAAACTGCTTGACCTGGGTCATAGAGTAGGTACGTTGGGTATGGGTCAGTGTTTAAGTTTTATCGAAAATACAAAATGCTTTCAAAATCAAAAAGTTCAAAAGTTCACCACAATGCTATACCACATTTCATGTTTAATAAGCAAAAAGTTATGGAGAATCAAAAATACAATTTCGTCGCTTCAAATGTATAATTTAAGAAATTCAAAAGATTCGGTTTTGGAAATGCCAAAGTACATAAATAACTCTTGTAAATCAAAGTTATCTATCTCTTATGAAAATGTGAACGTGCTCTCAGTGAAAAAGAAGAAAGGGGTGTTTGGGTAAGATGGGGGTGATGAGGTAAGTGTGGGACTGGGTAAAGGTGGTGTGACAATAACACAATCACAATATGATTTGAAAAAGACCTTTACAGTCTAGTGAGATCCTTAGTTCCCTATATCTCTTCACATATAGGATGGATTTCTTAATATATTTGGTTCCTATGATGATCCTAAAATTGTGGCAAAAATATCAGACTTCTCCCTATAACTACCAAAAAATCAATAGCCCAGGCTCTTGTGATATCAAGACTAGATTATTGTAACATACTTTACATTGGAGCTACTCAGGACAGAATATTAAAGCTGCAGAGAATGCAAAATGCAGCCGCTCATTTGCTATTGAACCTGCTGAGATGGGCACCTCTGCACGGGATTTGGATGAATTGCATTGGCTACCGCTTAAAAAAAGAATATCTTTTAAGGCCATGTGCCTGTGCCAGAAAATCTTTAAACATGGATAAACAATTGGGTCTGTTGGGTGCGTATCATTTCTTCAAATTTTCTCTGAACATTTGACAAATTTACTCCTCATTTTTAAGCGAATTCATCCAAAGAAATATAAATCCAAACCATCTAGGGTATCACATAAGTTTTTTTTATAAATTGCATTCATTTATAAATACCCTTATTTACATATTTACAAGGCTTTTGCCAGTACAAGGTGACACATAAAGTGAAGACAGTGACTTTTCAGTGCTCAGTGATATTTGTGATAGTGTTATATACAGTGATGATTTGGGTAAAAGGGGGGAAAAAAGTCAGCCAGTAATGCAAAATCCTTAAGATAGTTCTGCGGACCACATTAGTTGGTCTTGCTGCAGAGTCCTTAAAACTGGTCCAAAATGTTCTAAATGTCAACGTTTCAACCCTGGGTAAGCAGTCTTAAAGGGTCAATGCAGGTCTTCATCAGGACTGATTTGGGGGGGAGGTCTTTGTGTGGCAGCCACACAAGAGGCACGGACTGGCTCTCCTGGGGTTAGTTTCAAGCTAGGTCACTTATGTTGTAAGGCTGGTAGTGAGTTCAGTCTCCTTGGTGAATAATTCCTGAGTATGGAAGTAGCTGATTCAAGACGCTGTCTTTGGGATCAGCGCTAATATTCCAATGTCGCTAAGGTGCTGTAAATACTTTTCGCCCCATACGCGATCATGAGGAATGACAGTGGTTTTTAAGTTAAGCGAGGTAGCAACGGAGCTGTAATTGTTTTGACTCCGTCCTTTGGGATCAGCGTGAATGATCCACGGTCACTGGGAAGCTCTAGTCGCTTTCGGCTCGGTCCAGGCTCGCTGTGCGATTGACGAAAATCTTTAAAGGCAAGGGTCCTCTGTATCTCTCTTCCACGATGAAACCTTATTCATCCAGTGGAAGCCTTAGATCATCTGTTACTGCAATGGTGGCAGTCCCCATTGTGAAGAGAGTCCACATGGGCGGCTGCTTCTTTGGGTTCTGAGCCTCTAAGTTGGGGAATATTTTGCCCTGCCACTTGAGACAGGAACCTGTAGAATAAACCTTTAGGAAACATTTTTAGACTTGGTTGTTCAAGCTGATCTAATCTGGTACCTGCTGCAATTGTGATCTGGTTTTGTGTTTCTTTCCTTTCTGCAGACTGTGGGGTGAGTTTTCCATTCCTTTAATCAGTAATTTTTCTATGGTATGTCATTGGCTATAGTTCCCGTTGTTGGGCAATCCGAGCACGGGGACACTCCACCTGGAATAACGGTGAGATTTAAAAAGAAAACTTTAAAAAAATATATATATTTCTGCAACAACTCGATGAACAGGAGTAAACCCGTTAACCCAGTTTATACCCAGGTGGAGTATGTAGCATAGGAACAATGTCTCAACCCCTAATCATTAAGTGGGACAATTTCAAGGAGAGTATAAGTCACTCAAAGGAGGGAAAGAAGAAAGGGAGACTACAACAAAGTTTGACAGAGTATAGATTCTTATTTGTAAGTAGTTGTATCAGCATTGAAGGTGCTAGTGACGGTGAATGGCGCAGTGACACAGGGGTGAGAAAACAGGGTGAGCGGCAAAATACAAAGTACAAAAATAATTGAGTGGTCAACGATACAAGGAAAAAGTATATACAAGGTGGGTATTTTGATTTGGACTGATTCGGTTGACCACATAAACGCCACGGTTTGTGCTGAGTAGTCGACGGCGTTTCGACCTGTTCAATTCCAGGTCATCATCAGGACAATGGTTACTGATTTCAGTATAGTGCTGTACTAAAAGGAGAAAGGAAAACTGAAAAATTGAGGCACTGGATACAAGTAAATGACAATAAAATGAGCAGGTGGGAGAAGAATAACTACCTGAGATTGTAGTTGTGTATCAATTCAGACAGCGGGTGGGGGTAGCCGGGTGGCGAAGGGGAAATTGGCGGTCCAGAACGGACCTCTAGTGGGGGAAAGAAAGTGATATCAATGGGTAGCCCTGTGAGGGGCCATGAGAAACAGGCAGGAATTACCGGTGTTGTGAACGTGAAAAGACAGGGGCAGTTGTAGAAAGATTACCTGTGCCTAATTAATCCGACAGAGAAGATCCGTATTCGGAAAGCAAGGTAACGATGTACCTGTTCAGTGAGAATTGGACCAGAAAGAAACGAGGAGGGCAGTATTGTCAGGACAACACTTGGGCGAGTAACTAAAGAGAATAAATCTGTGTTGGTTCAGGCAAGTCTTTATTGTTGGCAGACACTGTACAGCATTGCTCTCTGAAGCACCACGAGACAACCAATTATTGATATATGGCTAACTCCAAATCCTTTGAAGATGAAGGTGAGCTACATTAGGAGCCACCACCTTTGTGAAGGCTCTTGGGACTGACCAAAGACCAACTGGATGGACCTTCAACTGCCAGTTTTGATTCTGGAAGTTAAATCTTGAAAATTACTCATGGCAACTTTCAATAGGTATGTCGACGTTATCTTACATCAAATCTGTTGTGGCCATTAGGTGCTTTATGGGAATTAATAGAATTATTTTTGTAAATCCTTTCAGGTTCCTGATCCATAGACCTGCTCAAGGCGCTCACAGTCTGGGAGAATGACCAAGGGAGACAAGTTGCTTGTTGTAGCAATCTGGATTGAACAGGGAATTTAGAGAGAGAACTAAACACTGGACTGGTCTTGTGTTTACTCTCAGACTGAAATATGAATAGGTCTGGAGGGATAGACAAGGCCTCACTTGCAGGATTATTGGAGTTTGCTACACCAAATGCAAGGAAGTGGGAAACCACATGTGATTACAGGGTATAGACTGGTTGAATTCCATAGTAGCACAACCAAGACCCAGGAATACCGGATTTGGTGGCAGATGTTGCTGTATGAACCCCCTACATATCAGGATACCACGAAGAGGTCCATGAGGTCACCTCAAAGATGTCTGGACAGGAACCACAGAAGCAAGAGAGAGAGAGAATGCCGGGGGGTATCACAGACAACCATACAGACAAAAGTAGGGAAGTGGAAAGTTCTACGGTTAGAAATTTCATTTTCCTTTGCCTCCGATCTCCAGAGTCTCCAACGCTGACGCATCCTACACTTGAGTTGATACCTTCAATGTGACAAAAGCCTGACATATATCCATCTTGAATGAAATATTCATTACCCATTTGTTGACTTTCTTGAGGTCTCTCCCATTTAAAATCCTCCAGTTACTTTGGAAACCAAGAAGCGTATTGAATAGACTACTTTCCCAACTCGGATGAAATTGAAATGATTGTCTGCTTCTCCACCAGAGCACAAGTTCCTTGCCCCACTGCTTTCCCCTTTATGGGACATTTCTGCCAAGGTGTAGGAATGTTCCAAAATCCAGGAGAAGAGAAGCCCTTCTAGGAAGCCTTCTAAACTATATCCAGTGCGCAAGCATCTGAAGTGAATTTGTTCCACTCCTTCTGAAAGTGCTCGAATCCCAAATTGCAGCTTTAGGATAGCCTGGAAAGAGACTTTTTTGCACATTGATCCTGCTTTTGTTTCTTGGAGTATGGATCAGGAAAGGATTTCACTTGGAACTTGGATACTTGCTCTGCTGATTGATGTCTCATTGAAGGGTGTCTAAACGATGATTAATGCTCATAGGTACCATAAGATTTGGATTGCTGTCATCTGAAAAGAATAGGATTTTTGATCGCCCTGAAAAGCCAATGTAGTTTATCTTATAGATCAGGCTGAATAAGATGAGTTCCCTCAAATGGCATTCTGAAGGCTGTTGATGTTTGAGATTAATCTGTATTCCATTCTTTTCAAGAATAGATTACGGTGTGCCGGTATTCATGTCCCAGTCACCAAGGTTGATGTACTGACCACATCAAACAAACATCTAATAGGAATTATATCTGATGTTTTATACCTGTAAGTAGTTCCAAGTACTCTGAACCATCCTGGGCTGCTTTGAATCTAGCCTGCCGTAGCAGGCTATACCGACTATTAAAGGCCCGCTCTAGCGTTAAAGGCCCAAACCGAAGGCGAGGACCTTTAACAAGGGTGCGGAACTTTAATAGCCGGTATAGAACTGAAACAAAGGGCTATAAGGCTATTCAAACATTCTGCCACTAGAGGGCAGATTGTTCTAACAAATAAAACAAAGGCCTCTCAAAGCTTGATGGGATTTAAATCTCCTAGAGATCTGATAGGCCTTTGTAAAAGATTGAAATGTTGCTTTGCGAGCCTTTACCGGCCTGTAGAAGCACTGAGCACTCCATTGTCTTTAATGGAGTGCTCCACATTTCAATGTTCTAATAAGACTTTAAGACCTAGAATTGAAGGCTGCAATCTACATGGTCCATAAAAACCAACACGAAGAGTTTCATGACCTTCAATAAGCTTTCTTTAATGCTGAATCAGCTTTCTCAGATGGATCTTTCAAAATGTTTTTTCAGCAATTGAATGTCTGCCCACAACTCTGGCCACCCCTGATGGTGCCTGGTAAGGTAGAGTCCATATCTTCTAAAGGGTAGGGAAGAGACATAATTCAGAGCATTTTTAAGCTATCAGGATCTGTCCACTCCATCAGAATAACTTTCATCATATACTGAAGTATCTGAATTCCTAGCATACATTCTGAAACTGGTGCAGAAGAGTTTCTTCTTCTGTTCCCTCTTACTTACCAGAGTATTTCCAGGCGCACATCCTTGGAAGTGTATTTTCTTTACTGATCCCCAGGGGAGGGGAAGAACTTCAGTGTCCTCAGAACCAGAAAACACCTTAGTCCGTTCATCAGACTAGATTTCTTCGGTTTGGACGCTTTTTGTTTGAAGCAAGAGCAGGGTTTAAATAAATACTTTCCTTATCTTTTCATCATCAATTCTTCATCTCTCATGTATGGATCTCTTTTAGGGGAGAGATCTTTAAGAATCTGCAGCTGGGGAATCTTGGCTTTTCCTAGATCAATGCCTCCCATTTGTCAGCCAACTGGGTACCGTTTGCAGGCTAAATTGAATCAAATGTCAAGTGATGTGAGCTTATGCCAAGAAACACTGCAGCTACCACACAATCAGCAGCGGCTCCTTCGCTAAGGTGGAGAAGCGTCGACCAAAAAGATAAAATGAAATGATAATACTGCAAAGTTATTATTTTATTTTTCCGTAATGGCTCAATTGGTTTGCATTCTAGGTGCGGGGTGGGGTTCGGCTGTCCAGAACAGGGGGAGGAGTGGTGGGCACTAAGTGCACATGGCAGTTTGGCCAGCCGTCTTGGGTCGGCCAAACAGTCATGTGCATTTAGCATTTCTCTACCCGGCTGTATTGCACAGCCAGGTGCAGAACATGCACAGGCTCCCACTCCCTGTTTGAGCGTTGAACCAGGCCGCTCAGACCAATCATAATGCTGCTGTCATGTAAATGTAAATGTGGTGTATTTGTATAGCGGACAAATCGACCCCAGCAGGGGTATCTCGGCGCTTGTACGCATACCGCTGTGGAACCCTTCCTGGCTTTTCCCTGTGAAGTGCCCACTCCTGGGCACCCCCAAGGTGAAGCCAGGCATCCTAGCATTGTTGGGGCCGTTGTGGAGATTAAGCAAGCTATTGCCCAGAGTTGCAGAGTGGGACCCATGATTAGAATAGGCACCGAGGCGAGAATTATCACGTCCGAGGAAATTGAGCCCAAGACCCGCCGAGGCAGGAATTGAACCCTGGTCCCGGGCTAGACCTCTGCATCAGGGTGTGCCGCTCTAACCATTGAGCCACACTTCTCCACTTCACCAGTCTTGCTGGTGACAGCAGCGTTGTGATTGGCTAGGGGAGTCTGGGAGCCTGTGTGCTTCCGTGCTGGTGGGAGAAGAGGAGAGGATGGAGCGAGAGGTGGCTGCGGTACCTAGGTAAGTGCTATATATTCCTCCTCTTCCCCCCGGCCTCACCACCCCCATTTGGTAGCAGCCGTCACTGCACACAATACACTTTAACTTCATTGGATTATGTATAAATGGCCTAAAACACTCTACTCTTCTCTCGGGCTCCTGGCAGAGCCAGCGGATCGGCGGACACCAGGGTCCTACCGCGCATGTATATCCTCTGACACTTTACCCATCCGCAACTGAAGTGACAGATCATGCAAATGAGTCCCCATGAACAATGTAATCGAAATCCTTTCTTCCTTACAGGACCTTTGTCTGAGAGATGAAGGGCCTTTTCCAATGCTTGCTTTGCCATTGCACCCATGGTGGAACTCTGACTCCTCCCAAGGGTGGCAGGAAAGGAGAACAGAAACCACAGCAGAGGCTCGCGCTCATCAGTGACCTCTATACTGACATTCTGGTCTCAGATAAGACAGGAAGCAAACAAGAGCATGCTGGGATTGCCGGCTCTATCATGGCACACAGTTGAGGGTCTCTGTGGCTTGCACTTTCAGCACTCCTGATGTTATATGTGAGTAATGACTCAGAACTAATGTAAGTAGTGACTAGTGGCTCACTTAGTGTTTTGTCTGAGAATTGTAATTTTATTAAATCAATTGTATTCGTACATTCTGTCACTAAAGACCATATAGCTAAAGGCTAAAATCATAGTCGATGAAACACCGTTAGGCTTATGCTTTTTATACATCTATAGTTCTGTTAGGTGTATTTATTACTGATGTTGAAGAATACTTTATGAGGACCTAAATTGATATAACCATCAAGAGTTTGTATGATTATCTAAGTACTCATCCTCTTGCTCCCGGGATCAATGAAGTTGCACTGTTGTCTGTATATGAATGTTAGGGAATTACACTTTGTCAACCAATGTTTACACTTCCAGTTATTGTACTTTTTATACATTGTCTTTTAATCTATTTATGTACTCTATTTTAAGGAAATTATGTGTTTTTATTTCTTTGATGATTCTGTGAATCGAATAAAGATGCTTTAAAATAAAATAACCATAAATTAAAATATTAAATGTCAAGGAAGATCCTGTACCACTGGAGAGCTCCGTTTACAAGCACCATCCTATATTTTCAACAGAGGAGGGAAATGCCATGTTCCTTGATTATTTTTGTTACACTAATGTTTATTACGCATTTAAAGCAGTGCTTTAAATGGGCTGGTACTCACACTTACTGAGTACTGGCATTCTTATTTTTATAGCTCTGACTGCCGGCACTTCTCTGCTACCAAGGAAAGGTAGGCTCATTCGGCCACATGCATCATTGTAGGATTTTGCGATTCCTAACTTGCGAAAATTAAGGAATCGCAATTTAGGAATTGCAAAATCCTATGCATCAAGAAATCCTAAAAGTTTTGGGGATTTCTTAATTTTCGGTATTTGCGATTCCTTAATTGCGAATCGCAATTAAGGAATGGCATTACATTGATTCCTATGGGCCTAGAGGCCCATAGGAATCAATGCCTTTTTGCATTTTTTTTTTTTGCGAATCGCAATTTGTTGATGCATTTCAAGGGTGCTGAGGGGGGTCCAAAGGACCCCCCCCTGCACCCTTGAAATGTTTTTTTAAGTGCAAGTTTTACACACACATGTCCAAAGGACATGTGTGTGTGTAACATGACACTTTCAAAAATGCTTATTTGAGCATTTTTGAAAGTTTTCGCAAATTAACACGAGGGTCAACCTCGTGTTAATTTGCACCTCCTATTTCAGAATTCGCAATTTTGAAAACATTCATGCATTGCATTTAAGGAATCGCACAAATGCAATTCCTTAAATGCAATCGCATTTTTAGGAAATGCAAAAAAATGCGTTTTAAGAAAAAATGTTTCATGCATCCCAAAAAGTGATTTTGGAATCGCAAATGGCCGAATTTTCCGATTCGCACCGTTTGCGACTCCAAAATAGTTTGATGCATGTGGGGGTAAGTTACTAGTCCTCAAAGAGCACGAACAAGGCTGTCTGACAGCAAAGCGCCTCTGTAGCCCAAGCGGAGCCACCTCCAAACTATTCAGCAGGGCTCATTTGCCTACTGTACGGTGTTCACCACCATGCTGTGTTTGACAGAGCAGGGTCCATTCCCATTCAGGCACTCTGCTGTCACTCACATTCACACGAGCGTGTGAATTTGTGCACACACTCAATCCAGGCATCCCTCTGACAGCAGCAATTAAGAAAGCCACCGGAGATAAGAGTGTAAAATGCCCTTTATCCCACCTGAGTCTTTTGTGTGAGTGTCTGCGTGTGTCTGTGTGTTTGCCTGCTTGTGTGTGCATGTTTGTGGGTGTGAGAATAGCCAGTGAAAGAGGGAGAGAATCCAGACACTCTGCAGGTATTTTAAAGGACATTGTTGGAATGCTTGGTGTGTGCATTGCTGCTTGTTTCTCTGAGTGCGTACTCAAGAATATTTAAATATTCATCCACATCCAAGCATATAAGAGTATGGCATTAAGAAGCTGCAGATATTACAAAAGCAGGAAATATTAACATATGAGTGTGATTGGCCTTCATGTTGTATAACAAGGTAACCTATTTTATTAATAGTACATTTGTTATTCCAGTCAGTCTCCAGGGGCACACTGATTATTAACCCCGTGGGGGCTATGGCTTAGCTACATTAATAGTGATTTAGGGCCTATTCCCAGCAGATGTTCATACCACTGTTTGGTAACATAGGAAATTAAAAGAATTCCCATTTCGCCTTGTAAAGAAAGTCGGCCCCTTGAAAGCATACCTATCACATCTTATTTATAGTGTGGAGCTACATCCAGTATGGGCCTCTTCAGGTGTTTTCAAATGCAGCAGTCAGAGAAGATAACTGGGGGCTCTTTCAGTTAATGTAATGAACCAACCCAGTATTATGCCAGTTGCACTGCAACTTCATAACAATCATTAATACAATGCCTACATCTGGCAAACTGTGGAAAGCCTTTGTGTTTGGTGTTGAAGATACACATGCCTCTACATCAGATGCAATCCAATATACTTCTCCATGAAGCTGCTAAACATTTAATACGATGTATAGTAAATTCCCTGTACATAATGTTGGTGCATTAGTAGCACTTATCTCAATATACAGTGTTGGCCCAGTCCACCTATATAGAAAGTGGTAGGCAAGATCACTCAACGTTGTGGCCAGGTATCACAAAGTGCATACAAATTACACAGCTCTTCTCCAGTATATAGCAATGGCATAAATTCACATATCGTACTATCAATAATCATTATACCACATCCTATTCTATACATGACACCAAATTGGGAATACCTAATATTTTTAGAGACATATATTGCAAAAACTATATTTTCTTCTTCGCTTTCATCAGAATGAAGACAGCATGGAGAAGATGAAATATAATTTTAACTTCCCTGCATGAGGTTTTGCAAGCATGCAATTAGGAAATTAATGGTGCTCTTCATGCGCTCACCCTGATCTTTTCATTATGTCCTCTGTGCAAAACAAAGCACTGAGCAGATATCTAAAATGACTGAGCCAAGATCAGACAGGGCTGAGCTAAAACCTCACGTCGCTGGCACAAGATAGTAAATCGATGGTTCAGTATTGTTGCTGGTCTAAATCACAGTAATGGCTCAGGATCAGATAAGAATGGCTTAAAAACTAGCCGTTTTCACCCATATCCACTGGTTACTAGCCTAGGACAACACATCATGGGTCAAGATCACACTGCACTGAACCAATTTCACACACTATGTGGCCAAAATCAACCACTCGCTGGCCAGAGATCATACACTACTGAACCACATAACACAGAGCCAAGCCAAGTTCACATACTAGTGGATGGAAATTATCATCAAGATTCTGCTGATTATTATGTGTAGATATAAACCTGGCAAATTGGCATTGAATCTCCTGAGGCATCAGGATGAGTATCCAGTCTAATCTTTCCCTTCCAATGGACTGAATACATATTTCTGAAGGTCATAACGTCATACTAGCGGTTGACTACTATATTTGTCTTATGCAACATGTGCAGAGGGAATCTGCACGTACGAGGAATTAAAGACTACTATCAAGGGCAATATGAATACTCCATAGTAGAAGTGTCTTATATGTTTTTTCCTTAGCCCTGCCCCTAGCCCCACCCACTTGCCACACTCATAGCTCATTTTAATGAGTACCTGCACTTATTTTTCCCATTTAAAGCACTGATTTCAAGTAATATAAGACATTCAACATATCATGATATGACCATCCTTTTGTCATAATCAATGTGAGGATATACAGACTATGTAAAGCTTGTCATCAAAAGTGTAGTGTAACACGCAACAAATATAGGAATGGAGTAACCATCCTGAAAGTAAGGAGTACACCCCCACCTACTAACCCTTAGACGAGAGAGTCACTCAGGCACTGGTCTCGTCTCGGTCGATTTTACCACGTATATACCTCTGAATAATACAGTTCCATGTTACATGAGAACAGCACGTTTCAGGATTTCTTTTAATATATAAGGAGATGTATAGTTTTCAAACTGTGCCTGTTTATATTGGTTTCTTTCAGAGCTCAACGGCCGGGGATATACAATTTACAGATTGTGTTGTCTATGTCCTTATTTTTTAATAATTCGACATTTAGCGAAAGCTTTACAAAGATATCTGAATTTGAGATAGGTATGCATCATTTTCACTTACTTTAAATACGTGTCAATAGCCAGCTAAATTAAATAAAAGAAAAAGCAAACGTTTAATTTTTGGGAATATTTACTTCCAGAAGCCTAAATATACTTACGTTGTAATATTCTTTATGTCCACTAGGTGGCAAACACTACACGTATAATCACTTTTCTTAAACACCGTTCGAAGCTTTTGAAAGGATGCAATCTTTTAAGTAGCGTGGATTGTAGATAATGATGCCAAGATGCCATTGCGTTTTAATTTTAAGGCCTATTTCATTATAAAGTCTGTTCATGCATAGCTGCGGCATATCAGGTTTTGCAATGCTGAAAGTATGTGCATATTTACATCTTCTATATTAGATACAGCAAGTTCATAAGTATTTCTGTAATGGAACAGAAATCATTTATTTATTTGCACAGACTAAAGGCCTGATGTACCATTATTCCATTTGTAAAAAGTGGCCGACCTTTTGCGAATGAAATAGTATTTTGCAAACCAACCTATGGAGTAATGTATTGGTTTACAAAATACTTAATTGTAGGGGTCACAGAATAAGGTGCCTGATTAATATTCATTACGCAGGTTGAAGTTTGCGACTCTCACCTGTGGCAAGCTGAATGCTTGCTCTCCAAATGGAAACCCTTTTTTTACCCAGTCCGTGTTCCTTAAAGAAACTAGTGCTGCTGTAAAAAAAAAAAAAGGTTTACCGTTTTGGAAAGCTTCAGGGGGCGCAGGCAGTGCCTTCTCCCTCAGAGACTACCAACACGATTCCCAAATATTAGGCCTTTTGTACATAAAGGACAATCCCTTTTTTGGTCGTTAAAACTCTGTGATTTTGTGAATTGCCAGGGTTTGTGATCACATAAGGGCTTTGTACACGAGGCCCTATTTTCTGTGTTGAATGTGATTAGTTCAGTGACCTATGTACTGCCTATTTTAGAGATAGATATGTGACAGGTCATAAGTTTGACTCCTTGAGGGGGACTTCAGCTGCAAGTTTTACAGTCGCTTATGTGACCCCTTCTGTAATAAAAATCATGTTGGTGCGATCCCATAGGGCGTGCCCTCATGTCCAGCGGGTACCCTAGAGTATGATGGACGGAGCATTTGAGCAAATCAAACACTCACCTCAGTCAACTGATCTGGGTTTAATCCATCATCATTCTTTAGCTCACTCGACCACCCCAGTTCAAACATGGCCATATGCAAATCAGTCTGACCCTGTGCCTCATGGGAACAGTCCAGCCCGAACTGCCAAGCCATGTCTTCCCTGGACCGGAAACAAGCATCCTGGGACCGGTTTCGGGTTCATAACCCTCATCAGCCAGGCTATCTTGAATCCAGTGGCAGAGTGAGCAAGGGACCCACGTCTGGGCATACCCTGCCAACTTAGGGCGAACAAAGCGATACCAAAGGGGATGATGGATAGCTTGTTTCTGGTCCAGGGAAGACATGGCTTGGCAGTTCGGGCTGGACTGTTCCTGTGAGGCACAGGGTAAGACTGATTTGCATATGGCCATGTCTGAACTGGGGTGGTGGAGTGAGCTAAAGAATGATGATGGATTAAACCCAGATCAGTTGACTGGGGGTGAGTGTTTGATTTGCTCAAACTCTCCGTCCATCATCCCCTTTGGTATCCCTTCAGTCCAGCGGGACATGGCCCCAGATGAATGACGGCATCCTGCACCTTTGATCCCTGCAGTGTTATAGACGTAGGTGTAGTGGCAAAGACACAACCATGAGGTGTACTGACTGTATGTCACTTAGGCCCTAAGTCTGGCGGTCCACAGACTGTCGGACTCGCTGGGGCTTGGCGATGACAGTCTCCTGACTGCCCTATTACAATAAGGGTCGTCGGACCGCTATTGCCCTGCTACATCCGCCAGGGAACTTCTGTTCCGTGGTGGTTTGGCAGCAGTCACGAGGCAGTAATATGCTCTACGGGACAGCAGTTTTGATATCGGTTCCACTGCCACCCCAATGAAAAACATGGCGGCAAGGAAACAAAGCAGGCCCTACAGGGCCCACTGGTGCCTCACTCCCTGTGTATGCACACAAGGGGGCAAAACATTTGACCCCCTGTGTGCATACACACCAGTTCCTGCACGGCAAGTTTTTACAGTCAGGGCACCGCAGTGGGAATGTCAAAAACAAAGCCCCCCAGACAGGAGCAAGCGTCTAATCTGGCAGGTGGTCTGACCGCAGCTTTGGTGGTGTGGACCAACACAGTTGAGGCCAATGGGGTTGCAGCTCTGTTACTACTTGCCCTCTCTACTGCCTTCAACACAGTGGACCCCAAAATGCTATCCAACAGGCTCAATGGGACTGTTCTGGACTGGGGCAACTGCTTCTCGAAGGGATAAAGGACGGACTGTATCCTGTGGTAAATAAATAATTAATTACCGGTTCTATTTTTGACTGGATACAATATAAACAGATAGCTCAATAAATAAGAGTCAAGATACGAGGTAGCTGGAGTATACAGGCTTTAATTAAGCATAAAAGGACAGGAACAGGACAGCCTGTACGGGAATGGGATGGCAGCTGCCGGGGGCAGGATCTGGGAGCATAAGGGTAACTTTTAATAACAGTGCACAATATTTATAGTTAAACAAATACATTGCATTCAATACAGTAGGCGTAGCAGTAGGCGGAGTTTGTAGCAGTCGCGAAAGATAAGGCATAAAGTGGGTGTAACAAGAGGTGTGTTCAGGGCGTATACATAGACATGTGATGTAAACGTAACAGAATATGTCATAAATGGGGCGGAAACATGGAGGGGGCTACCTGAGCAGCTGGGACCTTTAACCTAGTGGTGCGCGCAAACTGACAATGACGTGTTACCAAGAGGACTGGGGGCTATGACTTCTGCGCTAGAAGAGGAGACGAAAGTCTGGAGTGTCAGAGCGACATGTACCCAGGCATATCTAGTATCTGGTGTTTATAGTACATGTTGATAGAATCCGAAAGTTATCAGGGCAAAGGCTAACAGACTTTAAGACTGGTGCATGCATTATTCTACATGTATTGCGTGTGTGAGGAATATTCTATGAACATTAATACAGTATTTCTCTTACATGGAGACATAAAGGCTAGACCATGACGGAAACTATTGATGCGATTCAGTAGCTTAGGAATGCAGAGAAGGAGGGCTGGACTGATAACAAGAATCATAACATACTCTTGGCAGACTGGGAGGCAGAGCCAGGCCGAGCCGGGCACTGCGAGGCATGAAGTAAGTGAAGGGTCAGGGATACAGGTGGGGGCTGTATCGCTCCTCGGAGAGGGTTCAGGAGACAGGAGCTGAATCTGAGTCCGGGCCCTTTTGAGGCCTAGAAACGGGGACAATTCAATGAATTAACGTGCACACTGTAAAATGTGGCAACGTAGGTTTACATAGGCCTAATATTCGTTGTTTTCACGAAGACTGGAAACTGGCATACTAGAGATGGACACAACTGTAATTGCGTTTTTAATCGATCAGAGGGGAATACATGCATATCGATCATGCACATATAACAAAATATGGGGAACACGTAGGCACATACAACATGGCAAAATTTACTTTTCCACATTCCCTCCTTGTGCCCTACGTTTCCATCAGGAAACATCTATATTCATGATACCATCTATCATTTCATATAGCATCATTTGCTCGTCTCGAATTGTCTTGGAACGGGACTTAGGACTAGGAATACAAGAGGTAGCGCACATGCCGCAAATCGCAGGGCCACATTGTATACAGAGGCAGCAACTGAATATGATCATTACTGCAATACCTAGGAATGACAATACTTTCCATCCCCAGGCAGATATAATACTCCAGAGCCAACCGGACCATGTCCAGGTGCCTGGATTCTGGTGTAACTGATGGGCAATTTTATGAAGTCTGGTTATAGCTGAATAAACAGACGGCGCGTTATTAGGAATGAAAATGCAGCAACTAGATCCGATGACTCTACATGCTCCTCCTCTATCGGCCAGTATGACGTCAAGAACGAGACGATTTTGGAGCACGACAAATCTCATAGCAGATTGCTCTTCGGTTAAGTTACCTAGAGCAGAAGTAGTCTCATTCACTACTGCTTCGAGGGTTCTGGTTAACCTACGTATTAACTTACTATTCTGGATAGGTCCTATAAAGAAGAAGAAACCTTTATTGAAGTCTTGATACTGTTCTAGAGTAGTTTCAGTTTGATCGACAATTGGGGACTCGATCTCCCTTCTAAGTCTGACGTGTACTAGATGTGTGTTTCTGTGATAATCGGATGGGGCTAGAAAAACTGGTGGCAGTAGGAAGGCAATATAACATGTTCCATCCCAATCGAGGGGCAGACGAACATATGCGGTCTGACCACAAACAAAATAAGAATGACGTGAGGCTTTGAAAATGGATTTCCCACTGTCACTATACTCGACAATAGTAGTACAATCACTATGTCCTACATGTGCGGAACCATTCTTTCTGACACATAATTCGCCTTTGACTGGTAGTACTGAAATAGCAGGCAAATCTGGAGTAGTATCAGACTGAACATTCAGGACCATAAAATTCGAAGAATAATTACCTAAATTGTATACTTCATTTTCTAGATCTAACCCTGTTCTATGGGGGAGACCTTACTTGTCTGGAAAACATGTTCTATTCAGAAGGGACATATCATTGGAGGATGACGTTAACGTGGACCATGCTCCACACGAACCATTATGTGAAAATGGATAAGGAAAGAGTGGTAGAACTCCCTTCGGTGTCTGGAAAGGAGGGAGTCGACCACACACCCAACAATTAGTGGCATTGCTGGTCTGGTGTGAATAGTGTAACATTCTGATAAATGTATTATTTCTCATAGCAAGACGATAGGATAACTCGTGAGGAGGCAGATCACTAAATGTGTGCTCTACTGTGGCATTAGAAAACTTATTTACATGAGAAATTGGAAAACATAAATGCAATGCATAACTTGTGCAGGTAACCATCAAACTTAGAAACAATAGAAAACTTAGAAAAACGATACATCGGATAGAGTTTTGACTAACTCTCTCACTATGGGGGTCTATCTCATACATGTCAGATACCTGTCTAACCGTTTCACCCGAGAGGGACTTAGACAATTAAACTGGCTGACTTATTTTACTAGACCGGAGTTTTAACTTATACTCCTGTTGCGGAGTTTTCTCTAACAGAGGAACTGTCAGTTCGGGATTGAGATTAATGTCTGATTTAGAGTCTTGTTTCAGGCAGTCTTTAGAAATGGAACAGTCTTTGGAATTGTCATTAAAAGTCTTTTTTCGGATTCCATGAAATTTCTTGATATGCGACAGATGGACCCAACCCTTGCGGCCTTCCAACTTCACGGCCGTGCGGGTGGTCAGGAGGACTAGTCGTGGCTCCTTCCAACGGGGCTCCAGCGGAATTGAACGATCAAAGTTCCTGACCAGTACTAGGTCACCTGGGATGACCTCATGCGGTTTCACTTCGGTATTATCTGGAAATGCAGCGGCAACCTGTGAACGACAAGAGTGTAGGGCAGACATCAAGGAAGCTAGGTAATCTGTCAACATATTACTGGAAACATCTGTAATACTGCGGGGTCTAGGTGTACCCCACATGTTTGGGGGCCGGCCGAATACGACCTCATAAGGGGACAGACCTGATCTGGAGTGTGCGACCATTCTCATGTAGAATAAAGCAACTGGCAGGGCAACTAGCCAGTCTACACCTTTCTCTTTACATGTCTTGGCAATACGGATTTTCAGAGTCTGATTATGTCTCTCTACGAGACCGGCTGCTTCAGGATGGCGCACACAATGGAACTTCCACTGGTACCCCAATAGAAGGGAAACATGCTTCATTAACTCAGATGAGAATGGCTGGCCGTTATCAGAATACACGACCCTAGGGAGTCCATAGCGGGGAAAGAATTCACGAACCAACTGCTTGGCAGTGGTCGCGGCTGTGTAATCTGGAACTGGATATGCTTCTGTCCACCTGGACAAAGCGCATACAACTACGAGGACATACTTGAAACCTCGACATCGCTCCATCTGAATATAATCCATCTGGAGGACTTCAAAAGGGTGGTCAGGGGGCTGGAATCCACCTTGTTCCACCGGGACACTTTTACCTGGATTGAACTGGCAACATATCATACAGGTACGGACTTTCTGCTTGGCTGCAGCTCGTAAGTGCTTGTTGAACCAAAGGTTCTGTATACTGTCTAACATAGCTTTTTCTCCTAGATGTGCTGGACTATGTGCGGTATTAATAATGACTTGAACCATAGAGTCGGGGAGAAACCATGTGGCTTTTCCCTTCGTCAACCATCCTTGATCTGTCTGGACCCCTCCTTGTTCGGACCATTTCTTGATTTCTTCAGGAGTAGCATGTAACTGTATGTCTATGACATCTTGTGTAGGGTCCTTAACTGTCATACAAGTAGTCTGTTCTGGAATGGATGTCTGTGTCTTGTTAACTGGAATGTCTGGTGTCTGAGCTGTAAGCTTGGCTGTTCGATCTGCTAGATCGTTACCTTGGGAAATGATGTCAGTAACTTTCGTATGTGCTTTGCACTTCATGATAGCGATAGCTGTCGGTAAATGTATTGCATCTAACAGAGCTTGAATGAGGAGACCATGCTGAATCTTGGTTCCATGAGAAGTCATGAAACCTCTCTCCTGCCAGAGTACTCCGAAGTCGTGTACAACTCCGAATGCGTAACGTGAATCTGTATATATGTTTACTTTCAGGTTCTTGGCACGTATGCAGGCTTGGGTCAGAGCAACTAGCTCTGCTGCTTGAGCAGACAGGGTGTCAATACGGTGTGTTTCAATAACTTCAATGTCAGTAGTCACTGCATACGCGGCTACTAGTTCTCCTGTACTAGTTCTCATACATGAACCATCCACATAAAGTGTCAGGTCGGGATCAGGTAATGCAATGTCTGTCAGGTCTTGTCTTGGCTTAGTCATAGTGTTAATAACTTCCACACAGTCATGTGTGGCAGGATTTGAAGTAACTGACGGTAACAGAGTAGCAGGATTTAAAACGTTGCAGCGTCTGATTTCTATGTGTGGCTGGAACAATGTCAGTTCATAACCTGTTAAACGTGCAATGGTCAAGTGCTGAGTCTGTGTTCGGTTTAAAAGAACTTCCACGGAATGTGGAACTTGTACTGTCAGGGAGTGTCCTAATACTATGGAATCACTTTGTCTGATAGCTAGAGCTGTAGCTGCAACTGACTTGAGGCACGCAGGCAGAGCCTGGGCTACTGGATCTAATGTGCTCGAAAAATAAGCACAGGGCTTGTACTGTCCGGCTTGATCTTGTGTGAGAACAGATAATGCAGTACCATTACGTTCTGTGACAAAAAGTGTAAAAGGCTTACTGTAGTTCGGTGTAGCTAGAACAGGTGCTTGGCATAAGGCTTTCTTTAATTCATTAAAACTAAGTGTATGTTCAGATGTCCAAGGGAGGACAGTCGATACGGCTGCCTCCTGTGTCGTTAACTGTATCAGTGGCTTGGCTAGAAATGCATACTGAGGAATCCATTGTCTGCAGTAAGAAGTGAGGCCAATAAAAGCTCGTACCTCCTTCTGTGTCTTGGGCTGTGGAAGACTCGCTATTAACTGGATACGGTCTGGTGTCAACTGCCTACCCCACTTGGACAGTAAGTGGCCTAAGTAGATCACTTGCTGGACACAGAATTGTAATTTGGAAGGGGACACCTTGTGCCCTTGCTCGGCCAGGAAATACAGAACTGTGAGTGACGCACGCTCGCAGTCACGTTCAGAACGGGCTGTGATCAGTAGATCATCGACATACTGGAGCAGGGCAGTGTCAGTTGGCATGTGAATATTGTCTAGTTGTCTCTTAAGTGCTTGACTGTAAATACTAGGACTTTCTGTGAAACCTTGAGGAGCTCGTGTGAATTTATAGCTCCTTCCATTTAAACAAAAACCAAAAAGGTACTGGCTGTCTGGATGAATGGGAACACTGAAAAATGCATTCTTGAGGTCTATTACAGTAAAAAATGTAGCTTCAGAATCAATGGCTGTTAATAAGGAAGAAATATCTGGGACTACTGGATACTGGGGTATGATACATTTATTAAGCTCTCGAAGGTCAATCACTAATCGATATACTGGAGGTGCATTGGGATCAGTACGTTTCAGGACTGGAATGATAGGAGAATTACATACATTGGAGTCAGTTTCTACAACCACTCCTTGAGCAATAAGCTCGTCAATAATTCTGGATAAGGCTGCTACAGCCTCAGGTGGCAATCTGTACTGTCTGATCCGTGGCAGGACTATACCTTGTTTGAGAGTCACACGATGGGGTGTGATGTGCATACATCCTACATCAGTTGGACCTTGCGCCCATAAATGCTGTGGAACATTCAGTAATCTTGGATCAAAATCACGTAATACATAGTGACCTTTAAAGTCACGTAAAAACAATCGAACTCCTTCTGGGGAGCAGCAAATTACTGCACCTAATTCTTTCAGTGTTTTAATGCCTAACAAATTTTCTGGACATGATTTCGTAAGTAATAAATCAGTAGTTCGGGACAATGGACCAACTTGTGGTAAATAAATAAATAATACCCTATTTTTGAATGTATAAATGAATAACAGATAGCTCAATAAATAAGAGTCAAAATTCGAGGTAGTAGGAGTTTCGCAGGTTTATTACAGCATAAAGGACAGGAACAGGACAACCTGCATAGGAATAGGATGGCAGGGCCCAGCAGCGCTGCTGGTGTCAGGATCGGGACAAGGAAAAGGATGACCTTTTTTAATAACAGTGCATGAGCATATATACATAACGCAAACACATAGCATTACATTGCAATAGGCGTAGCAGTGGGTGGAGCAGAAGGTGTGACGCGTAGCAGTCGCGAAAGATAAGGGTGAGAAGAGGTGTAACAGGGCGTATACATAGACATGTGATGCAAACGTAACAGAATATGTCATGAATGGGGCGGAAACCATGGAGGGGGCTACCTGAGGAGCCGGGACCTCTAACCTGATGGTGCGCGCAAACTAGCAATGACGTATCACTAGGAGAAGCTGGGGGCTATGAACTCTGTGCTAGGAGCAGAGACTGAAGTCTGGAGAGTCAGGGCGACATGTACCTAAGCAGTATCTAGTATCTGATGTTTAGAGAACATGTTGATATAAACTAGAAGTTAGGAGGGGAAAGGCTAACTTGATTCTAAGACTGGACCATGCATTATTCTACATGTAGTGCGTGATGAAGAATATTAAATGACCATTAAATGCAGTATTTCTCTAACGTGGAGACGTGAAGGCTAGACAATGACGGAAACTATTGATGCGGTTCAGTAGCTTAGGAATGCAGAGAAGGAGGACTGAACTGATAACTGGAATCATAACATACTTTTGGCAGACTCAGAGGCTGAGCCAGGGTGAGCCGGGCACTGTGAGGCAGGAAGTAAGTGAAGGGTCGAGGATACAGGTGGGGGCTGTATCGCTCCTCAGCGAAGTTTCAGGAGACAGGAGCTGAATCTGATGTCCGGGCCCTTTTGAGGCCTAGAAACGGGGACTTTACAATGGAATAACGTGCACACTGAGAAACGTGGCAACGTAGCTTTACATAGGCCTGATATACGTAGTATTCACGAGAACTGGAAACTGACATACTAGAGGTGGACACAACTATAATTGCGTCTTGAATCGAACATGGGGAATGCATATGCATATTTAATCATGCAAACATAACATATGATGGATGACACGTAGGGACACAGAACATGGCAAAATTTACTTTTCCACATTCCCTCCTTGTCACTACGTTTTCCATCAGGAAACATCAATATTCATGATACCATCTATCATTTCATACAGTATCATTTGCTCGTCTCGAATTTTCTTGGAACGGGATTTAGAACGGGGCTTGGGACTAGGAATACAAGAGGTAGCACAAATGCCGCAAATCGCAGGGCCACATTGTATACAGAGGCAGCAGCTGAATATGATCGCTACTGCAATACCTAGGAAGGACAATATTTTCCATCCCCATGCGGAAATTATATTCCAGAACCAACCGGACCATGTCCAGGTGCCTGGATCTTGGTGTATCAGATGGGCAATTTTATGGAGTCTGGTTATAGCTGAATAAACAGACGGCGCGTTATTTGGAATGAAAATGCAGCAACTAGATCCGATGACTCTACAGGCCCCGCCCCTATCGGCCAGTATGACGTCAAGGACGAGACGATTCTGTAAAACGACAAATCTCATAGCAGATTGCTCTTCAGTTAAATTACCTAGAGCAGAGGCAGTCTCATTTACTACAGCTTCAAGGGTTCTTGTTAACCTACGGATTAGCTTACTATTCTGGATAGGTCCTATAAAGAAGAAGAAACCTCTATTGAAATCTGTATACTGTTCTAGAGCAGTTTCAGTATAATCGACAATTGGGGACTCCCTTCTATGTCTAACGTGTACTAGATGTGTATTTCTATGATAATCAGGTGGGGCTAGGAAAACTGGTGGCAGTAGGAAGGCAATGTAACAGGTTCCCTCCCAACCGAGGGGCAGACGAACATATGCAGTTTGACCACAAACAAAATAAGAATGACGTGAAGCTTTGATGATAGATTTCCCACTGTCACTATACTTGATAATAGTAGTACAATCACTATGTCCTACATGTACGGAACCATTATTTCGGACACATAATTCACCTCTGACTGGCAGTACTGAAATAGCAGGTAAGTCTGGAGTGGAATCAGACTGAACATTCAAGACCATGAAATTCGAAGAATAATTACCTAAATTGTACACTTCATTTTCTAGATCTAAGCCTGTTCTGTGGGGGAGACCTTGCTTGTCTGGGAAACATGTACTGTTAAGAAAAGACATATCTGTTGAGGATGACGTTAACGTGGACCATGCTCCACACGAACCATTATGTGAAAAAGGATAAGGAAAAAGTGGCAGAACTCCCTTCGACGTCTGGAAAGGGGGGAGTCGACCACACACCCAACAATTAGTGGTATTGCTGGACTGGTGTGAGTAATGTAACATGCGGATGAATGAGTTATTTCGCATAGCGAGGCGGTAAGAGAGTTCATGGGGAGGCAGATCACTAAACGTGTGCTCTACTGTAGCATTAGCGGACTTATTTACATGAAGGACTGGGAGATACAAGAAAAATGCATAACTGGTGCAGGAAATCATAATGCTGAGAAACAATATGAAACATAGAAAAACGATACATCGAATTGAGTTTTGACTAACTCTCTCACTATGGGGGTCTATTTTATACATGTCAGAAACAGTCTAACCGTTTCACCTAGGGGAGGACTTAGACAATCAAACTGACTGACTTATTTTACTAGACCGGAGTTTTAGCTTGTACTCCTGTTGCGGAGTTTTCTCTAACAGGGGAGGGTTTGTAGCAATGTCTTTTGCGGGACAGTCCTTGAGAACAATGCTTTGGCAATCCTTCAAATCCTGGGAAATGTTCTTTAAGACGGGTTTCAGTCCATTAAACTGTTTTACATGAGAAAGGTGCACCCAGCCTTTGCGACCTTCCAACTTCACGGCTGTACGGGTGGTGAGGAGGACCTGTCGGGGCTCTTTCCAGCGAGGCTCCAGCGGACTTGATCTGTCAAAATTCCTCACCATCACCATGGATCCTGGAACGATTTCATGCGGTGCCACCTCGGTATTGTCTGGAAATGCGGCGGCAACCTGTGAACGACATGAGTTGAGGGCAGACATCAAGGAAGCTAGGTAATCTGTCAGCATATTACTTGAAACATCGGTAATACTTCGGGGTCTAGGAGTACCCCACATATTTGGGGGGCGGCCGAATACGACCTCATACGGGGACAGACCTGATCTGGAATGTGCGACCATGCACATATAAAATAAAGCGACTGGCAGAGCTACTAGCCAGTCCACACCTTTCTCTTTACACACTTTTGCAATACGGATTTTCAGAGTCTGGTTATGTCTCTCTACAAGACCGGCTGCTTCAGGATGGCGTACACAATGAAACTTCCACTGGTACCCTAACAAAAGGGAAACATGCTTCATGAGTTCAGATGAGAATGGCTGGCCGTTGTCAGAATATACGACTCTAGGGAGTCCATAACGAGGGAAGAACTCACGAACCAACTGCTTGGCAGTGGTCGCGGCTGTGTAATCTGGAACTGGATATGCTTCTGTCCACCTGGACAAAGCGCATACAACTACAAGAACATACTTGAAACCTCGACATCGCTCCATCTGAATATAATCCATCTGGAGGACTTCAAAAGGGTGGTCAGGGGGCTGGAATCCTCCTTGTTCCACCGGGACACTTTTACCTGGATTAAACTGACAACATATCATACAGGTACGGACTTTCTGCTTGGCTGCAGCTCGTAAATGCTTGTTGAACCAAATGTTCTGGATACTGTCTAACATAGCTTTTTCTCCTAAATGTGCTGGACTATGTGCGGTATTAATAATGACTTGAACCATAGAGTCGGGGAGAAACCATGTGGCTCTACCCTTCGTTAACCATCCTTGATCTGTCTGGACCCCTCCTTGTTCGGACCATTTCTTGATTTCTTCGGGAGTAGCGTGTAACTGTATGTCTATGACATCTTGTGTAGGGTCCTTAACTGTCATGCATGTAATCGGATCTGGAGTGTGGGTCATGTTAACTGGAATGTCTGGAGTCTGTGCTGTAAGCTTGGCTGTGCGATCTGCTAGATCATTACCTTGGGAAATGGTGTCAGTAACTTTCGTATGTGCTTTGCATTTCATGATAGCGATAGATGTCGGTAAATGTATGGCATCTAACAGAGCTTGAATAAGGAGACCATGCTGAATCTTGGTTCCATGAGAAGTCATGAAACCTCTCTCCTGCCAGAGCACTCCGAAGTCGTGTACAACTCCAAATGCGTAACGTGAATCTGTGTAAACATTAACTTTCAAGTTCTTGGCGTGTATGCAGGCTTGTGTCAGAGCAACTAGCTCTGCTGCTTGAGCGGACAGGGTGTCAATACGGTGTGTTTCAATAACTTCGGTGTCAGTAGTCACTGCATACGCGGCGACTAGTTCTCCTGTACTAGTTCTCATACATGAACCATCCACATAAAGTGTCAGGTCGGGGTCTGGTAACGGAGTATCTGTCAGATCTTGTCTTGGCTTTGTCGTAATGTTAACTACTTCCACACAGTCATGTGGGTCAGGATTCGAAGTAACTGATGGTAACAGTGTAGCAGGATTAAGGATGTTGCAGCGTCTGATTTCTATGTGTGGCTGGAACAGTGTCAATTCATAACCTGTTAAACGTGCAATTGTCAAGTGCTGAGTTTGTGTTCGGTTTAAAAGAACTTCCACGGAATGTGGAACTTGTACTGTCAAGGAGTGTCCTAAGACTATGGAATCACTTTGTCTGATAGCTAGTGCTGTGGCTGCAACTGACTTGAGGCACGCAGGCAGAGCCTGGGCTACAGGATCTAATGTGCTCGAAAAATAAGCACAGGGCTTGTATTGTCCTGCTTGATCTTGTGTGAGAACAGATAATGCTGTACCTTCGCGTTCAGTAACAAAAAGTGTAAAAGGCTTACTGTAGTTCGGTGTAGCTAGAACTGGAGCTTGGCATAGGGCTTTCTTTAACTCATTGAAACTAAGTGTATGTTCAGATGTCCAAGGGAGAACAGTCGATACGGCTGCCTCCTGTGTCGTTAACTGTATCAGTGGTTTGGCTAGAAATGCATACTGAGGAATCCATTGTCTGCAATAAGAAGTGAGGCCGATAAAAGCACGTACCTCCTTCTGGGTCTTGGGCTGAGGAAGACTCGCTATTAACTGGATACGGTCTGGTGTCAACTGCCTACCCCTCTTGGACAGTAAGTGTCCTAAGTAGGCCACTTGCTGGACACAGAATTGAAGCTTAGAAGGGGACACCTTGTGCCCCATCTCGGCTAGGAAATACAAGACTGTAAGGGATGCTTGCTCGCAAGCACGTTCAGAACGGGCTGTGATCAGTAGATCATCGACATACTGGAGCAGGGCAGTGTCAGTTGGCATGTGAATGTTGTCTAGTTGTCTCTTGAGTGCTTGACTGTAAATACTAGGACTTTCTGTGAAACCTTGAGGAGCTCGTGTAAACATATAGCTCCTTCCATTTAAACAAAATCCGAAAAGGAACTGGCTGTCTGGATGAATAGGAACACTGAAAAATGCGTTCTTGAGGTCTATGACAGTGAAGAACGTGGCTTCGGAATCAATGGCTGTTAATAGGGAAGAGATGTCTGGGACGACTGGGTACTGAGGAATAATACACTTATTAAGCTCTCGTAGGTCAATCACTAATCGATATACTGGGGGTGCATTTGGATCAGTACGTTTCATGACTGGAATGATCGGAGAATTGCATACATTGGAGTCAGTTTCTACAACTACTCCTTGAGCAATAAGCTCGTCAATAATTTTGGATAAGGCTGCTACAGCCTCAGGTGGCAATCTGTACTGTCTGATTCGTGGTAACACTACACCTGGCTTGAGAGTCACACGATAGGGTGTGATTTGCATATAACCTACATCAGTTGGACCTTGCGCCCATAAGTGCTGTGGAACATTAGACAGTCTTGAATCAAAATCTCGTAATACATAGTGACCCTTAAAGTCACGTAGGAACAATCGTATTCCCTCTGGGGAACAGCATATAACTGCACCTAACTCTTTCAGTGTTTTAATGCCTAGTAGGTTTTCTGGACATGACTTAGTAAGTAACAGATCAGTAGTACGGGACAATGGACCTACTTCTAGAGTAACTGGCTTTGAAATTTCATTTACGATAGGTTTTCCTGAAAATCCAAGGGAAACATTTCTTGAGCCTGAGAGCGGAGCCCCTGGAACTTCGGCGTGACTAATTGTGGTCCTACTTGCCCCTGTATCAATCAAAAACTTTCTGTCTTTCCCTAATACTTGACTGTGAACATAGGGACCTTCTTGATCTACAGGTATCTCGATGAGAGGCAAGCCTACCTCCCTCTCTAGGCTGTTTCATGAGTACTGCTGGTACTCTGGATACTCAGACTGTGCATACTGGTACATCTGCTGTGTAACGTGCTGTGTTGCAGCAATAGGCTGCGGTGCTGGAACTGTCTGTTGTGCATTCTGTGGCTGAGGAATCTGGGAAACTTGTTCTTGTCTAGGCGGACGTGGTCTTTCTTTAGTCTTACCAGTAGCTATGTTGTGTTTCAGAACTGCACACTCATTTATAAAATGACCTGGCCGTTTACAATAATTGCAATTCCCTTTAACGGGAGCTGCAGGATGACTGGCTTGATTCGGACCCCTCTTCTGACTGTCTTGAGGAACAGATTGTGCAACTAGTACTTTCATTTTCGTGTCTTTCATACGTTTTCTTTCGTGTTCTTGTTCTTCTCTGATTCTATTCTGGTGGTATTGGAGCATCTGCAACATCTGGGACGGGGTATTAGCTTGCCAGGTACTTTCGACTTTCAGAACTCGGTTTTTAATTTGTGGGCTTGAATTCTCGACTAATTTAGTAACAAAAAGGTGAGGGTATGACTCACTACTTGTCTTGAGGCCACTGTTGATGCTAAAACATTTTTCAAATCTAGAATAAAAATCACTAATATCTTCGTCTTGTTTCTGTTTACAGGCTGAGATTGCATCCCAGTCTTCTTTTCTAGTTGTCAATAATCTGGGTAAAACTTGTATTAATAATTCCGGTAATTCTTTACATTTATCTCCAAGACCGGTACCTGGTACTCGTGCCTTATCTTCAGCTTCTAGAACTGCCCAATCGATCTTTTTCTCTCCCACCTCCCATTCTTTTTCCTTGAGCTTTTCATACACCCCTGCGGGCAGCAGAACCTTTAACATTTTAATTATATCTGGATACGTGTATTCTCCCATACGGAGCATGTCTTTTAATTCTCTATGGAACCCTGCTGGATCTTTGTCATGACAGGGAATTAATTTCTTCATCTCGAGGAGTTCCATCTTTGTAATCGGAGTGTAAACAAACACTCGTTCTAGTTCGCCACCCGTTCCTCTGACTGGGTGGACTTCTCGTAACGGATTCTGTCTCTCCATGTAAAATGGTTTACCTTCTGGGGGTGAGACATGAACAAAATGCGGGTTCAGAAACGTTCTATACTTGTGACGCTGTTCTAGAATGACACTAATTAAATCGGTACCTAAACCTTTCCATCTATACTGGAGTAACTCGTTCAGGATATCATGTAACGGGCCTGGATCAGAGTGCTGACCCTCATACAATGTAATGAGGTGCTGAATCATATACATACCCACCAGTCGTTGTTCGGCTGGGGGCATTTTCAGAAACATTTGTGCCACTATTTCGTCTGGAAAAGTGGTAGAATCAGTAATCCATCGGACTGCTGATCGGGCTAGTTCTTGTTCATGCATGGTACTTAACTCACTGTAACCGATTCGTGATTTCAGAATGTGATCGGTAGCTTGAAATACTTGTTCTAGTGAACCTTGTTCTGGTGCTGGAGAATGAAAAATAGACTTGTGTTCTAGGCGTAAATGGCGATCTGGAAATCTAGATTTTCCTACATACGCTATTCTGGCGGGATTCTCGTCCTCTACCTCTTCAGTATCAGAGTTACTTTCTTTCTCGCTTACTTGTGCTGCTTTACGCTGTTCGTGTAATTTTATTATTTCTCTACGGATTTTCTTGTACATACTCTCCATAGCACCGACGGTCTTGTGCTTACCCTCGGCTATATTATCACTCCACCTTGTCAGGGTTCTCATTTCAGCCGGATCTTTAGACGGGTAATCTTGTTCTCTTATTAGACAATTGATCAGAAACTTTAATATCATGAGCTGGATCTCGGCTTTCCTTTGAGACATGGCCTCGCTAATACTTTCTGGATCATCCCCTGTACGGATGAAACGATATATTCTGTCTAGATCTTCTTTCATATTCGGTAAGGTGACTAGATACTCGGCCACCTTTCTTACGCGGAATGAATATAAAACCATATTATCCTCGCCTGGGACTGGATCATAGCCGCATTCGGCAAGGGATTTTCTTATTTCTGCTACAGTCTGATGTCTGGGCGTACGCTGTGACGCTTGTGCATGTAATTCGGCTGTCGTTAAACGCTTGTGTGGCGGCGGGGTTTGAGGAGTACCTCCCCCTGCGGCCCCTAAACTAGAGTCGTCAACTGAAGCTCTTCGTCCTGGCAGAGTGGGAAATGGAAATGCAGGCTGGACTTGTATGGCGGGCTGGACCGGGGGTACCGTAACAGGTACTCCGGTGTCTGGAGGAGCGGGAAGTGCCTGATTTACAGGGACTGGCGGAGCGCGAACAGGATTTGCATATTCTGGGACTGTGTCGTCCAAATAGGACGAAATAAAAATATCAGCTGCGGTCTGGTCGTGACGTAGCTTGGTCGGAACTAATGGTGGCGGGAAATTACTGGATGCCTCTGGGGTCGCTTTTGGCAAGCCCTCGGCAAAGAGAGGATACATACCCCTATTAAGGGCATGCCTCTGTCTGTCTGACTGTTCGGCTTTGACTTGTTCACCTATCTCGATTAGTTCTTTTTCTTGTGCTCGTTCTAAGGATTCTCTACTTAATTCTGACTTTCTGATTTCCTTTTCAGTTCTTTTATGAGCTTCTTTGCGCCATAACTCGATGGCATCTTTCTGTGACTGTCTGGCTTTCTTTTTCCATAATGCTTCTTCTACTCGCATGATGCATTCGGCATCCCATGTACCCGATACGGGCCATCTATACTTTTCCTTTAACTGTTTGGTATACTCTACCCATAAATCTAGATACAATATGGCGCTTATGCCATGCTTCTGATACATAAAATGACCTGGACTGTCCCTAGGCGGAACTGGAACTGCTGCTTCCAGCAGACCCTTTCTGGTTTTTAACTGACGTAATTTCGAAAAGAGCGGCATGACTGAACTATAATCTAGACACAATACAATACACAATAAACACGATACTTATTCCCCATTCATACCACGACATTAAAATACATGAAGAACATTTAAAAATAACAGTTCGAACAGAATACTACCTGGAATACGGAACACAGAATACATGAATTTTCTCGAGAACAGAACTGACTAGAACAGGAACTAGATGCACTGCTGAAACAGTACGAAACTTACCGGTCTCATAAAGAGACACGTCAGGACCCGCATCCACCGAAGTGGACACTTCGTTTGTGGGTCTGTGTACCACCAACCCACGGACCAGAGTCAATTAGATTGACCCTGTCTAGATACCACCCCAGTAACGGTACTCACCGGGCAGCAAGAACGGAAGGCCTCAGACTGGACTGGACTGCTACGACGACGGACGACGAACTTCGGACTTCAGTTACGGGTGGGCCTCCGGATACCTCGGACCTTGGACTCTTGGCTTGGGCTCTGGTCGGGACTCGCCGCGTTCCTCCACCGTCTCGTTTGGATGCTGGACCGCCTCCTCCGTCTCCTCCGTGGGCCTGAGGGATACTTGAAGCAGAAATATCTGCCGGTGCGCAGAAGAGTTCCGTCACGACTGCAGAGGGTCAGGGGGTCGGCGTGGCTTCACCGACGCGTGGGGAAAGGGCAAGTCCCTGTTCGGGCGCCATTATGTGGTAAATAAATAAATAATACCCTATTTTTGAATGTATAAATGAATAACAGATAGCTCAATAAATAAGAGTCAAAATTCGAGGTAGTAGGAGTTTCGCAGGTTTATTACAGCATAAAGGACAGGAACAGGACAACCTGCATAGGAATAGGATGGCAGGGCCCAGCAGCGCTGCTGGTGTCAGGATCGGGACAAGGAAAAGGATGACCTTTTTTAATAACAGTGCATGAGCATATATACATAACGCAAACACATAGCATTACATTGCAATAGGCGTAGCAGTGGGTGGAGCAGAAGGTGTGACGCGTAGCAGTCGCGAAAGATAAGGGTGAGAAGAGGTGTAACAGGGCGTATACATAGACATGTGATGCAAACGTAACAGAATATGTCATGAATGGGGCGGAAACCATGGAGGGGGCTACCTGAGGAGCCGGGACCTCTAACCTGATGGTGCGCGCAAACTAGCAATGACGTATCACTAGGAGAAGCTGGGGGCTATGAACTCTGTGCTAGGAGCAGAGACTGAAGTCTGGAGAGTCAGGGCGACATGTACCTAAGCAGTATCTAGTATCTGATGTTTAGAGAACATGTTGATATAAACTAGAAGTTAGGAGGGGAAAGGCTAACTTGATTCTAAGACTGGACCATGCATTATTCTACATGTAGTGCGTGATGAAGAATATTAAATGACCATTAAATGCAGTATTTCTCTAACGTGGAGACGTGAAGGCTAGACAATGACGGAAACTATTGATGCGGTTCAGTAGCTTAGGAATGCAGAGAAGGAGGACTGAACTGATAACTGGAATCATAACATACTTTTGGCAGACTCAGAGGCTGAGCCAGGGTGAGCCGGGCACTGTGAGGCAGGAAGTAAGTGAAGGGTCGAGGATACAGGTGGGGGCTGTATCGCTCCTCAGCGAAGTTTCAGGAGACAGGAGCTGAATCTGATGTCCGGGCCCTTTTGAGGCCTAGAAACGGGGACTTTACAATGGAATAACGTGCACACTGAGAAACGTGGCAACGTAGCTTTACATAGGCCTGATATACGTAGTATTCACGAGAACTGGAAACTGACATACTAGAGGTGGACACAACTATAATTGCGTCTTGAATCGAACATGGGGAATGCATATGCATATTTAATCATGCAAACATAACATATGATGGATGACACGTAGGGACACAGAACATGGCAAAATTTACTTTTCCACATTCCCTCCTTGTCACTACGTTTTCCATCAGGAAACATCAATATTCATGATACCATCTATCATTTCATACAGTATCATTTGCTCGTCTCGAATTTTCTTGGAACGGGATTTAGAACGGGGCTTGGGACTAGGAATACAAGAGGTAGCACAAATGCCGCAAATCGCAGGGCCACATTGTATACAGAGGCAGCAGCTGAATATGATCGCTACTGCAATACCTAGGAAGGACAATATTTTCCATCCCCATGCGGAAATTATATTCCAGAACCAACCGGACCATGTCCAGGTGCCTGGATCTTGGTGTATCAGATGGGCAATTTTATGGAGTCTGGTTATAGCTGAATAAACAGACGGCGCGTTATTTGGAATGAAAATGCAGCAACTAGATCCGATGACTCTACAGGCCCCGCCCCTATCGGCCAGTATGACGTCAAGGACGAGACGATTCTGTAAAACGACAAATCTCATAGCAGATTGCTCTTCAGTTAAATTACCTAGAGCAGAGGCAGTCTCATTTACTACAGCTTCAAGGGTTCTTGTTAACCTACGGATTAGCTTACTATTCTGGATAGGTCCTATAAAGAAGAAGAAACCTCTATTGAAATCTGTATACTGTTCTAGAGCAGTTTCAGTATAATCGACAATTGGGGACTCCCTTCTATGTCTAACGTGTACTAGATGTGTATTTCTATGATAATCAGGTGGGGCTAGGAAAACTGGTGGCAGTAGGAAGGCAATGTAACAGGTTCCCTCCCAACCGAGGGGCAGACGAACATATGCAGTTTGACCACAAATAAAATAAGAATGACGTGAAGCTTTGATGATAGATTTCCCACTGTCACTATACTTGATAATAGTAGTACAATCACTATGTCCTACATGTACGGAACCATTATTTCGGACACATAATTCACCTCTGACTGGCAGTACTGAAATAGCAGGTAAGTCTGGAGTGGAATCAGACTGAACATTCAAGACCATGAAATTCGAAGAATAATTACCTAAATTGTACACTTCATTTTCTAGATCTAAGCCTGTTCTGTGGGGGAGACCTTGCTTGTCTGGGAAACATGTACTGTTAAGAAAAGACATATCTGTTGAGGATGACGTTAACGTGGACCATGCTCCACACGAACCATTATGTGAAAAAGGATAAGGAAAAAGTGGCAGAACTCCCTTCGACGTCTGGAAAGGGGGGAGTCGACCACACACCCAACAATTAGTGGTATTGCTGGACTGGTGTGAGTAATGTAACATGCGGATGAATGAGTTATTTCGCATAGCGAGGCGGTAAGAGAGTTCATGGGGAGGCAGATCACTAAACGTGTGCTCTACTGTAGCATTAGCGGACTTATTTACATGAAGGACTGGGAGATACAAGAAAAATGCATAACTGGTGCAGGAAATCATAATGCTGAGAAACAATATGAAACATAGAAAAACGATACATCGAATTGAGTTTTGACTAACTCTCTCACTATGGGGGTCTATTTTATACATGTCAGAAACAGTCTAACCGTTTCACCTAGGGGAGGACTTAGACAATCAAACTGACTGACTTATTTTACTAGACCGGAGTTTTAGCTTGTACTCCTGTTGCGGAGTTTTCTCTAACAGGGGAGGGTTTGTAGCAATGTCTTTTGCGGGACAGTCCTTGAGAACAATGCTTTGGCAATCCTTCAAATCCTGGGAAATGTTCTTTAAGACGGGTTTCAGTCCATTAAACTGTTTTACATGAGAAAGGTGCACCCAGCCTTTGCGACCTTCCAACTTCACGGCTGTACGGGTGGTGAGGAGGACCTGTCGGGGCTCTTTCCAGCGAGGCTCCAGCGGACTTGATCTGTCAAAATTCCTCACCATCACCATGGATCCTGGAACGATTTCATGCGGTGCCACCTCGGTATTGTCTGGAAATGCGGCGGCAACCTGTGAACGACATGAGTTGAGGGCAGACATCAAGGAAGCTAGGTAATCTGTCAGCATATTACTTGAAACATCGGTAATACTTCGGGGTCTAGGAGTACCCCACATATTTGGGGGGCGGCCGAATACGACCTCATACGGGGACAGACCTGATCTGGAATGTGCGACCATGCACATATAAAATAAAGCGACTGGCAGAGCTACTAGCCAGTCCACACCTTTCTCTTTACACACTTTTGCAATACGGATTTTCAGAGTCTGGTTATGTCTCTCTACAAGACCGGCTGCTTCAGGATGGCGTACACAATGAAACTTCCACTGGTACCCTAACAAAAGGGAAACATGCTTCATGAGTTCAGATGAGAATGGCTGGCCGTTGTCAGAATATACGACTCTAGGGAGTCCATAACGAGGGAAGAACTCACGAACCAACTGCTTGGCAGTGGTCGCGGCTGTGTAATCTGGAACTGGATATGCTTCTGTCCACCTGGACAAAGCGCATACAACTACAAGAACATACTTGAAACCTCGACATCGCTCCATCTGAATATAATCCATCTGGAGGACTTCAAAAGGGTGGTCAGGGGGCTGGAATCCTCCTTGTTCCACCGGGACACTTTTACCTGGATTAAACTGACAACATATCATACAGGTACGGACTTTCTGCTTGGCTGCAGCTCGTAAATGCTTGTTGAACCAAATGTTCTGGATACTGTCTAACATAGCTTTTTCTCCTAAATGTGCTGGACTATGTGCGGTATTAATAATGACTTGAACCATAGAGTCGGGGAGAAACCATGTGGCTCTACCCTTCGTTAACCATCCTTGATCTGTCTGGACCCCTCCTTGTTCGGACCATTTCTTGATTTCTTCGGGAGTAGCGTGTAACTGTATGTCTATGACATCTTGTGTAGGGTCCTTAACTGTCATGCATGTAATCGGATCTGGAGTGTGGGTCATGTTAACTGGAATGTCTGGAGTCTGTGCTGTAAGCTTGGCTGTGCGATCTGCTAGATCATTACCTTGGGAAATGGTGTCAGTAACTTTCGTATGTGCTTTGCATTTCATGATAGCGATAGATGTCGGTAAATGTATGGCATCTAACAGAGCTTGAATAAGGAGACCATGCTGAATCTTGGTTCCATGAGAAGTCATGAAACCTCTCTCCTGCCAGAGCACTCCGAAGTCGTGTACAACTCCAAATGCGTAACGTGAATCTGTGTAAACATTAACTTTCAAGTTCTTGGCGTGTATGCAGGCTTGTGTCAGAGCAACTAGCTCTGCTGCTTGAGCGGACAGGGTGTCAATACGGTGTGTTTCAATAACTTCGGTGTCAGTAGTCACTGCATACGCGGCGACTAGTTCTCCTGTACTAGTTCTCATACATGAACCATCCACATAAAGTGTCAGGTCGGGGTCTGGTAACGGAGTATCTGTCAGATCTTGTCTTGGCTTTGTCGTAATGTTAACTACTTCCACACAGTCATGTGGGTCAGGATTCGAAGTAACTGATGGTAACAGTGTAGCAGGATTAAGGATGTTGCAGCGTCTGATTTCTATGTGTGGCTGGAACAGTGTCAATTCATAACCTGTTAAACGTGCAATTGTCAAGTGCTGAGTTTGTGTTCGGTTTAAAAGAACTTCCACGGAATGTGGAACTTGTACTGTCAAGGAGTGTCCTAAGACTATGGAATCACTTTGTCTGATAGCTAGTGCTGTGGCTGCAACTGACTTGAGGCACGCAGGCAGAGCCTGGGCTACAGGATCTAATGTGCTCGAAAAATAAGCACAGGGCTTGTATTGTCCTGCTTGATCTTGTGTGAGAACAGATAATGCTGTACCTTCGCGTTCAGTAACAAAAAGTGTAAAAGGCTTACTGTAGTTCGGTGTAGCTAGAACTGGAGCTTGGCATAGGGCTTTCTTTAACTCATTGAAACTAAGTGTATGTTCAGATGTCCAAGGGAGAACAGTCGATACGGCTGCCTCCTGTGTCGTTAACTGTATCAGTGGTTTGGCTAGAAATGCATACTGAGGAATCCATTGTCTGCAATAAGAAGTGAGGCCGATAAAAGCACGTACCTCCTTCTGGGTCTTGGGCTGAGGAAGACTCGCTATTAACTGGATACGGTCTGGTGTCAACTGCCTACCCCTCTTGGACAGTAAGTGTCCTAAGTAGACCACTTGCTGGACACAGAATTGAAGCTTAGAAGGGGACACCTTGTGCCCCATCTCGGCTAGGAAATACAAGACTGTAAGGGATGCTTGCTCGCAAGCACGTTCAGAACGGGCTGTGATCAGTAGATCATCGACATACTGGAGCAGGGCAGTGTCAGTTGGCATGTGAATGTTGTCTAGTTGTCTCTTGAGTGCTTGACTGTAAATACTAGGACTTTCTGTGAAACCTTGAGGAGCTCGTGTAAACATATAGCTCCTTCCATTTAAACAAAATCCGAAAAGGAACTGGCTGTCTGGATGAATAGGAACACTGAAAAATGCGTTCTTGAGGTCTATGACAGTGAAGAACGTGGCTTCGGAATCAATGGCTGTTAATAGGGAAGAGATGTCTGGGACGACTGGGTACTGAGGAATAATACACTTATTAAGCTCTCGTAGGTCAATCACTAATCGATATACTGGGGGTGCATTTGGATCAGTACGTTTCATGACTGGAATGATCGGAGAATTGCATACATTGGAGTCAGTTTCTACAACTACTCCTTGAGCAATAAGCTCGTCAATAATTTTGGATAAGGCTGCTACAGCCTCAGGTGGCAATCTGTACTGTCTGATTCGTGGTAACACTACACCTGGCTTGAGAGTCACACGATAGGGTGTGATTTGCATATAACCTACATCAGTTGGACCTTGCGCCCATAAGTGCTGTGGAACATTAGACAGTCTTGAATCAAAATCTCGTAATACATAGTGACCCTTAAAGTCACGTAGGAACAATCGTATTCCCTCTGGGGAACAGCATATAACTGCACCTAACTCTTTCAGTGTTTTAATGCCTAGTAGGTTTTCTGGACATGACTTAGTAAGTAACAGATCAGTAGTACGGGACAATGGACCTACTTCTAGAGTAACTGGCTTTGAAATTTCATTTACGATAGGTTTTCCTGAAAATCCAAGGGAAACATTTCTTGAGCCTGAGAGCGGAGCCCCTGGAACTTCGGCGTGACTAATTGTGGTCCTACTTGCCCCTGTATCAATCAAAAACTTTCTGTCTTTCCCTAATACTTGACTGTGAACATAGGGACCTTCTTGATCTACAGGTATCTCGATGAGAGGCAAGCCTACCTCCCTCTCTAGGCTGTTTCATGAGTACTGCTGGTACTCTGGATACTCAGACTGTGCATACTGGTACATCTGCTGTGTAACGTGCTGTGTTGCAGCAATAGGCTGCGGTGCTGGAACTGTCTGTTGTGCATTCTGTGGCTGAGGAATCTGGGAAACTTGTTCTTGTCTAGGCGGACGTGGTCTTTCTTTAGTCTTACCAGTAGCTATGTTGTGTTTCAGAACTGCACACTCATTTATAAAATGACCTGGCTGTTTACAATAATTGCAATTCCCTTTAACGGGAGCTGCAGGATGACTGGCTTGATTCGGACCCCTCTTCTGACTGTCTTGAGGAACAGATTGTGCAACTAGTACTTTCATTTTCGTGTCTTTCATACGTTTTCTTTCGTGTTCTTGTTCTTCTCTGATTCTATTCTGGTGGTATTGGAGCATCTGCAACATCTGGGACGGGGTATTAGCTTGCCAGGTACTTTCGACTTTCAGAACTCGGTTTTTAATTTGTGGGCTTGAATTCTCGACTAATTTAGTAACAAAAAGGTGAGGGTATGACTCACTACTTGTCTTGAGGCCACTGTTGATGCTAAAACATTTTTCAAATCTAGAATAAAAATCACTAATATCTTCGTCTTGTTTCTGTTTACAGGCTGAGATTGCATCCCAGTCTTCTTTTCTAGTTGTCAATAATCTGGGTAAAACTTGTATTAATAATTCCGGTAATTCTTTACATTTATCTCCAAGACCGGTACCTGGTACTCGTGCCTTATCTTCAGCTTCTAGAACTGCCCAATCGATCTTTTTCTCTCCCACCTCCCATTCTTTTTCCTTGAGCTTTTCATACACCCCTGCGGGCAGCAGAACCTTTAACATTTTAATTATATCTGGATACGTGTATTCTCCCATACGGAGCATGTCTTTTAATTCTCTATGGAACCCTGCTGGATCTTTGTCATGACAGGGAATTAATTTCTTCATCTCGAGGAGTTCCATCTTTGTAATCGGAGTGTAAACAAACACTCGTTCTAGTTCGCCACCCGTTCCTCTGACTGGGTGGACTTCTCGTAACGGATTCTGTCTCTCCATGTAAAATGGTTTACCTTCTGGGGGTGAGACATGAACAAAATGCGGGTTCAGAAACGTTCTATACTTGTGACGCTGTTCTAGAATGACACTAATTAAATCGGTACCTAAACCTTTCCATCTATACTGGAGTAACTCGTTCAGGATATCATGTAACGGGCCTGGATCAGAGTGCTGACCCTCATACAATGTAATGAGGTGCTGAATCATATACATACCCACCAGTCGTTGTTCGGCTGGGGGCATTTTCAGAAACATTTGTGCCACTATTTCGTCTGGAAAAGTGGTAGAATCAGTAATCCATCGGACTGCTGATCGGGCTAGTTCTTGTTCATGCATGGTACTTAACTCACTGTAACCGATTCGTGATTTCAGAATGTGATCGGTAGCTTGAAATACTTGTTCTAGTGAACCTTGTTCTGGTGCTGGAGAATGAAAAATAGACTTGTGTTCTAGGCGTAAATGGCGATCTGGAAATCTAGATTTTCCTACATACGCTATTCTGGCGGGATTCTCGTCCTCTACCTCTTCAGTATCAGAGTTACTTTCTTTCTCGCTTACTTGTGCTGCTTTACGCTGTTCGTGTAATTTTATTATTTCTCTACGGATTTTCTTGTACATACTCTCCATAGCACCGACGGTCTTGTGCTTACCCTCGGCTATATTATCACTCCACCTTGTCAGGGTTCTCATTTCAGCCGGATCTTTAGACGGGTAATCTTGTTCTCTTATTAGACAATTGATCAGAAACTTTAATATCATGAGCTGGATCTCGGCTTTCCTTTGAGACATGGCCTCGCTAATACTTTCTGGATCATCCCCTGTACGGATGAAACGATATATTCTGTCTAGATCTTCTTTCATATTCGGTAAGGTGACTAGATACTCGGCCACCTTTCTTACGCGGAATGAATATAAAACCATATTATCCTCGCCTGGGACTGGATCATAGCCGCATTCGGCAAGGGATTTTCTTATTTCTGCTACAGTCTGATGTCTGGGCGTACGCTGTGACGCTTGTGCATGTAATTCGGCTGTCGTTAAACGCTTGTGTGGCGGCGGGGTTTGAGGAGTACCTCCCCCTGCGGCCCCTAAACTAGAGTCGTCAACTGAAGCTCTTCGTCCTGGCAGAGTGGGAAATGGAAATGCAGGCTGGACTTGTATGGCGGGCTGGACCGGGGGTACCGTAACAGGTACTCCGGTGTCTGGAGGAGCGGGAAGTGCCTGATTTACAGGGACTGGCGGAGCGCGAACAGGATTTGCATATTCTGGGACTGTGTCGTCCAAATAGGACGAAATAAAAATATCAGCTGCGGTCTGGTCGTGACGTAGCTTGGTCGGAACTAATGGTGGCGGGAAATTACTGGATGCCTCTGGGGTCGCTTTTGGCAAGCCCTCGGCAAAGAGAGGATACATACCCCTATTAAGGGCATGCCTCTGTCTGTCTGACTGTTCGGCTTTGACTTGTTCACCTATCTCGATTAGTTCTTTTTCTTGTGCTCGTTCTAAGGATTCTCTACTTAATTCTGACTTTCTGATTTCCTTTTCAGTTCTTTTATGAGCTTCTTTGCGCCATAACTCGATGGCATCTTTCTGTGACTGTCTGGCTTTCTTTTTCCATAATGCTTCTTCTACTCGCATGATGCATTCGGCATCCCATGTACCCGATACGGGCCATCTATACTTTTCCTTTAACTGTTTGGTATACTCTACCCATAAATCTAGATACAATATGGCGCTTATGCCATGCTTCTGATACATAAAATGACCTGGACTGTCCCTAGGCGGAACTGGAACTGCTGCTTCCAGCAGACCCTTTCTGGTTTTTAACTGACGTAATTTCGAAAAGAGCGGCATGACTGAACTATAATCTAGACACAATACAATACACAATAAACACGATACTTATTCCCCATTCATACCACGACATTAAAATACATGAAGAACATTTAAAAATAACAGTTCGAACAGAATACTACCTGGAATACGGAACACAGAATACATGAATTTTCTCGAGAACAGAACTGACTAGAACAGGAACTAGATGCACTGCTGAAACAGTACGAAACTTACCGGTCTCATAAAGAGACACGTCAGGACCCGCATCCACCGAAGTGGACACTTCGTTTGTGGGTCTGTGTACCACCAACCCACGGACCAGAGTCAATTAGATTGACCCTGTCTAGATACCACCCCAGTAACGGTACTCACCGGGCAGCAAGAACGGAAGGCCTCGGACTGGACTGGACTGCTACGACGACGGACGACGAACTTCGGACTTCAGTTACGGGTGGGCCTCCGGATACCTCGGACCTTGGACTCTTGGCTTGGGCTCTGGTCGGGACTCGCCGCGTTCCTCCACCGTCTCGTTTGGATGCTGGACCGCCTCCTCCGTCTCCTCCGTGGGCCTGAGGGATACTTGAAGCAGAAATATCTGCCGGTGCGCAGAAGAGTTCCGTCACGACTGCAGAGGGTCAGGGGGTCGGCGTGGCTTCACCGACGCGTGGGGAAAGGGCAAGTCCCTGTTCGGGCGCCATTATGTGGTAAATAAATAAATAATACCCTATTTTTGAATGTATAAATGAATAACAGATAGCTCAATAAATAAGAGTCAAAATTCGAGGTAGTAGGAGTTTCGCAGGTTTATTACAGCATAAAGGACAGGAACAGGACAACCTGCATAGGAATAGGATGGCAGGGCCCAGCAGCGCTGCTGGTGTCAGGATCGGGACAAGGAAAAGGATGACCTTTTTTAATAACAGTGCATGAGCATATATACATAACGCAAACACATAGCATTACATTGCAATAGGCGTAGCAGTGGGTGGAGCAGAAGGTGTGACGCGTAGCAGTCGCGAAAGATAAGGGTGAGAAGAGGTGTAACAGGGCGTATACATAGACATGTGATGCAAACGTAACAGAATATGTCATGAATGGGGCGGAAACCATGGAGGGGGCTACCTGAGGAGCCGGGACCTCTAACCTGATGGTGCGCGCAAACTAGCAATGACGTATCACTAGGAGAAGCTGGGGGCTATGAACTCTGTGCTAGGAGCAGAGACTGAAGTCTGGAGAGTCAGGGCGACATGTACCTAAGCAGTATCTAGTATCTGATGTTTAGAGAACATGTTGATATAAACTAGAAGTTAGGAGGGGAAAGGCTAACTTGATTCTAAGACTGGACCATGCATTATTCTACATGTAGTGCGTGATGAAGAATATTAAATGACCATTAAATGCAGTATTTCTCTAACGTGGAGACGTGAAGGCTAGACAATGACGGAAACTATTGATGCGGTTCAGTAGCTTAGGAATGCAGAGAAGGAGGACTGAACTGATAACTGGAATCATAACATACTTTTGGCAGACTCAGAGGCTGAGCCAGGGTGAGCCGGGCACTGTGAGGCAGGAAGTAAGTGAAGGGTCGAGGATACAGGTGGGGGCTGTATCGCTCCTCAGCGAAGTTTCAGGAGACAGGAGCTGAATCTGATGTCCGGGCCCTTTTGAGGCCTAGAAACGGGGACTTTACAATGGAATAACGTGCACACTGAGAAACGTGGCAACGTAGCTTTACATAGGCCTGATATACGTAGTATTCACGAGAACTGGAAACTGACATACTAGAGGTGGACACAACTATAATTGCGTCTTGAATCGAACATGGGGAATGCATATGCATATTTAATCATGCAAACATAACATATGATGGATGACACGTAGGGACACAGAACATGGCAAAATTTACTTTTCCACAAACTTCTAGAGAAACTGGCTTTGAAATCTCGTTTACAATAGGCTTTCCTGAAAATCCAAGGGAAACATTTCTAGAGCCTGAGAGCGGAGCCCCTGGAACCTCGTCATGACTGATAGTAGTCCTACTTGCCCCTGTATCAATCAGAAACTTTCTATCTTTCCCCAATACTTGACTGTGTACATAGGGACCCTCTTGATCTACAGGTATCTCGATGAGAGGCAAGCCTACCTCCCTCTCTAGGCTGTTTCATGAATACTGTTGATATTCTGGATACTCTGTCTGGGCATACTGGTACATTTGCTGTGTAACATGCTGTGTTGCAGCGATAGGCTGCGGTGCTGGAACTGTCTGTTGTGCATTCTGTGGTGACTGAGAAGTCTGCGAAACTTGTTCTTGCCTAGGCGGACGTGGTCTTTCTTTAGTCTTACCAGTTGCTATATTGTGTTTCAGAACTGCACACTCGTTTATTTATAAAATGACCTGGCTGTTTACAATAATTGCATGTCCCTTTAACGGGAGCTGCAGGATGACTGGCTTGATTCGGACCCCTCTTCTGACTGTCTTGTGGAACAGATTGTGCAACTAGTACTTTCATTTTTGTGTCTTTCATACGTCTCCTTTCGTTTTCTTGCTCTTCCCTGATTCTATTCTGGTGGTACTGGAGCATCTGTAACATTTGTGACGGGGTACTAGCTTGCCAGGTACTTTCGACTTTCAAAACTCGATTTTTAACTTGTGGGCTTGAATTCTCGACTAGTTTAGTAACAAAAAGATGAGGGTATGACTCGCTACCTGTCTTCAAACCACTGTTAATAATGAAACATTTTTCGAATCTAGAATAAAAATCACTGGTATCTTCATCCTGTTTCTGTTTACATGCTGAGATTGCATCCCAATCTTCCTTTTTCGTGGCTAGTAACCTTGGCAAAACTTGAATCAATAACTCGGGCAATTCTTTACATTTCTCCCCAAGACCGGTACCTGGTACTCGTATTTTATCTTCAGCTTCTAGAGCTGTCCAATCAATCTTTTTCTCTCCCACCTCCCATTCTTTTTCCTTGAGTTTCTCATATACCCCTGCGGGCAACAGGACCTTTAACATTTTAATGATATCTGGATACGTGTATTCTCCCATACGGAGCATGTCTTTTAATTCTCGATGGAACCCTGCTGGATCTTTGTCGTGACAGGTAATTAACTTCTTCATCTCTAAGAGTTCCATCTTTGTGATAGGGGTGTAAACAAATACTCGTTGCATTTCACCACCCGCTGTCAAAACTGGGTGTACTTCTCGTAACGGATGCTGTCTATCTATGTAAAATGGTTTACTTTCTGGAGGTGAGACGTGAACAAAATGCGGGTTCAGAAACGTTCTATATTTGTGGCGCTGTTCTAGAATGACACTAATTAAATCGGTACCTAAACCTTTCCATTTATACTGGAGTAACTCGTTCAGAACATCATGTAACGGACCTGGATCAGAATGCTGACCCTCATACAGTGTGATGAGGTGCTGGATCATATACATACCCACCAGTCGCTGCTCGGCTGGGGGCAATTTCAGAAACATTTGTGCCACTATTTCGTCTGGAAAAGTGGTAGAATCAGTAGTCCATCGGACTGCTGATCGGGCTAATTCTTGTTCATGCATGGTACTAAGTTCACTATAACCGATTCGTGATTTCAGAATGTGATCGGTGGCTTGGAATACTTGTTCAAGAGAACCTTGTTCTGGTGCTGGAAGATGAAAAACTTTCTTGTGTTCTAGACGTGAATGTCGGTCTGGAAATCTAGATTTACCTACATACGCTATTCTGGTGGGATTCTCGTCGTCTACCTCTTCAGTATCAGTGTTATCTTCTTTCTCGGACACTTGTGCTGCTTTGCGTTTCTCGTGTAACCTTATTATTTCCTTACGAATTTTCTTGTACATACTCTCTATACTACTGAGTGTCTTGTGTCTTCCCTCGGCTATATGATCACTCCACTTTGTCAGAACTCTCATTTCGATCGGATCTTTAGTCGGACAATCTTGTTCCCTTATTAAACAATTAATTAAAAATTTTAATAGCATGAGCTGGGTCTCAGCTTTCCTTTGAGACATGATTTCGCCAATACTTACTGGATCTTCTCCTGTACGGATGAAACGATATATTCTGTCTAGATCTTCTTTCATATTCGGTAGGGTGTCCAAATACTCGGTCACCCGTCTTACACGCAATGAATACAGGACCATACCATCATCGCCTGGGACTGGATCATAACGGCATTCTGTAAGAGCTCGTTTGATATCTGCAACTGACTGATTTTTGGGTGACCGCTGTAACGCTCGGGCATGTAGCTCGAGTAATGTCACACGTCTGTGTTGGGGCGGGGTTCCAGGAGGACTTCCCCCCGAGGCCCCTAAACTAGAATCGTCGACGGGTATTGTACGTGCTGGAAGAGTGACTGACGTAGCGGGTACATGTACTGTAGGCTGGACCGGGGGTACCGTAACAGGTGCTGCAACGGGTGCCCCGGTGGCTGGAGTAACAGGAATAACATTATTTACGGGAGCTGGCGGAACAGGATTTGCATATTCTGGGACTGTGTCGTCCAAATAGGACGAGAGAAAAATATCAGCTGCGGTCGGTTTGTGACGTAGCTTAATCGGAACTAATGGCGGCGGAAAATTACATGGTGCTTCCGGGGTTGCTTTCGGCAAGCCCTCAGCAAGAAGAGGATACATACCCTTAATAAGGGCATTTCTCTGTCTGTCTGACTGTTCGGCTTTAACTCGTTCACCTATTTCGATCAATTCCCTTTCTTGGGCTCTTTCTGAGGATTCTCTACTTAACTCTGACTTTCTGATTTCTTTTTCTGTTCTTTTGTACGAGATTCTTTGCGCCATAACTCGATGGCATCTTTCTGGGACTGTCTTGATTTCTTTTTCCATAATGCTTCTTCTACTCGCATGATGCACTCGGCATCCCACGTACCTGATACGGGCCATCTATACTTTTCTTCTAATTCCTTGGTGTACTCTACCCATAAATCTAGATATAATATGGCACTTATGCCATGCTTATGATACATAAAATGACCTGGACTGTCCCTAGGCGGGACAGGAACTGCTTCCTCGAGCAGACCTTTTCTAGTTTTGAACTGACGTAACTTTGAGAACAGAGGCATGGCTTAGACTGGAGTCTGGACACAATACAATACACGATAAACACAATAATAACTGAAAAACGAATCATTCATACCACGACATTGAAAACACATGGAATAACATTTAAAATAACAGTTCGAACAGAATACTACCTGAAATACTGAAAACAGAACACATGAATTTCTCGAGAACAGAACTTACTAGAATGGCTAGATGCACTGCTAAAACAGTACAAAACTTACCGGTCTCATAAAGAGACACGTCAGGACCCGCATCCACCTAGGTGGACACTTCGTGTTGGATCTGTGTACCCAAACCCACGGACCAGAGACAAATTAATTGACCCTGTCTAGATACTACCCCAGCAACGGTACTCACCGGGCAGCAAGAACGGAAGGCCTCGGACTGGACTGGACTGCTACGACGACGGACGGACGAACTTCGGACTTCAGTTACAGGTGGGCCTCCGGATACCTCGGACCTTGGACTCTCGGCTTGGGCTCTGGTCGGGACTCGCCGCGTTCCTCCACCGCCTCGTCTGGATGCTGGACCGCAACCTCCGTCTCCTCCGTGGGCCTGAGGGATACTTGAAGCAGAAATATCTGCACGTGCACGGTATGGTTCCGTCACGGCTGCAGAGGATCAGGGGGCCTGCGTGGCTTCTCCGGCGCGTGGGGAAAGGGCAAGTCCCTATTCGGGCGCCATTATGTGGTAAATAAATAATTAATTACCGGTTCTATTTTTGACTGGATACAATATAAACAGATAGCTCAATAAATAAGAGTCAAGATACGAGGTAGCTGGAGTATTCAGGCTTTAATTAAGCATAAAAGGACAGGAACAGGACAGCCTGTACGGGAATGGGATGGCAGCTGCCGGGGGCAGGATCTGGGAGCATAAGGGTAACTTTTAATAACAGTGCACCATATTTATAGTTAAACAAATACATTGCATTCAATACAGTAGGCGTAGCAGTAGGCGGAGTTTGTAGCAGTCGCGAAAGATAAGGCATAAAGTGGGTGTAACAAGAGGTGTGTTCAGGGCGTATACATAGACATGTGATGTAAACGTAACAGAATATGTCATAAATGGGGCGGAAACATGGAGGGGGCTACCTGAGCAGCTGGGACCTTTAACCTAGTGGTGCACGCAAACTGACAATGACGTGTTACCAGGAGGACTGGGGGCTATGACTTCTGCGCTAGAAGAGGAGACGAAAGTCTGGAGTGTCAGAGCGACATGTACCCAGGTATATCTAGTATCTCGTGTTTATAGTACATGTTGATAGAATCCGAAAGTTATCAGGGCAAAGGCTAACAGACTTTAAGACTGGTGCATGCATTATTCTACATGTATTGCGTGTGTGAGGAATATTCTATGAACATTAATACAGTATTTCTCTTACATGGAGACATAAAGGCTAGACCATGACGGAAACTATTGATGCGATTCAGTAGCTTAGGAATGCAGAGAAGGAGGCCTGGACTGATAACAAGAATCATAACATACTCTTGGCAGACTGGGAGGCAGAGCCAGGCCGAGCCGGGCACTGCGAGGCATGAAGTAAGTGAAGGGTCAGGGATACAGGTGGGGGCTGTATCGCTCCTCGGAGAGGGTTCAGGAGACAGGAGCTGAATCTGAGTCCGGGCCCTTTTGAGGCCTAGAAACGGGGACAATTCAATGAATTAACGTGCACACTGTAAAATGTGGCAACGTAGGTTTACATAGGCCTAATATTCGTTGTTTTCACGAAGACTGGAAACTGGCATACTAGAGATGGACACAACTGTAATTGCGTTTTTAATCGATCAGAGGGGAATACATGCATATCGATCATGCACATATAACAAAATATGGGGAACACGTAGGCACATACAACATGGCAAAATTTACTTTTCCACAATCCTTAGCACGGTTTTTGTACCTCGAGCTCAAACATTGCACCCTTACTTTTCAGTATTTATCAGGCCCCTCTTCCCGAATTGGCATATTTTTTCCACCTCACCAGGTGCAAGTATGCTCCTTCCTCCCCAAATCATCCTAATGTTATGTGTTTTTGTTTCCATTTTATAACAATAAACATTACAACTTTAAAACAAGCACTGGCAAAGCCAATCGATTTCGCCTGTCTGAAATCTACTGGCTTTGTCAATTCCCATATCGGAGTGGCATTTGTGGCAAATGACTGTTAGACTTATGGCCAAATGTACATGAAATCTGGTGCTTTCGTGGACATCATTTTGGACTTCCTTGGCAAAATGATCTTGTGGACAACTTGTGTGCTTGTTTTTTACATTAAATTACTGGGAGGCTGCATATTTCTAAAGGTTCAATAGTATATTGGGCATTCTTGAGTGTATGCTTAATTGTGCGGTGAAAAAAAAAAATTCCACCCAAAATATTGAACTAGTCATCCTGACCATCTTTGTATTTCAGCAGAAATAGAAACTGAACGAAAATATTGGAAGGTCAGACCTGCAGCAACATGCATGCTCAAAAGATGTAGATACTTAGTGGAATCCAAACAGGTGATCATTCTCCATGAAATGCAGATCTAGGCATATAAACTCCGGATCTGGAAAAGATTGAAGTTTGAAATGTATCAGAAAGTGATTGAATAGTAATTGTCTGCAAGCCTGTTCCTGCTTGGAGATTATGTCAGGGCTCCTTTTCTGCAGCAGTTCAGTAACTTGGGATGACACACCCCTGCCCCTGTTCTGGTTTAAGGGTGGACCTCCTTTCTAATCAAAGCTGATTACACTTTCAAACATAGCACTTACGCTACCTCTAATGCCTAATCTGTCCTTGTTTCCAAACACTGAGCCCTCTGTAGCTCAAAATCCTGCAGTTGAAATTTGTCTAAACTGCAAACTGTGTGGCTGCCAATTTAAGCTTTGAAAGCAAGATTTGCTCTCGCTCCTGGCTCTAATGCCTCCTCTTGAAACCCCCGGCGTGTTTTTGAATAATATAAGAGGCTTACAAAAAAACACACTCAGGATAAACTCGTCAGCGCCCTGAAATAACCAGGAGTGGCACTGTGCTTTATAAAATAGGAATAGAAATAATACATGGAATAATAACCGTCCAGGCCTTAAAAGATAGCACACTTGAACTTCTGGGAGAAATAGGCAGGGCAGCTGCCAAAAGAGCCCTGACAGCTCAGTATTCTGGCAGTGCTATTCCACAGAGGTGGGTACAGAAGTGCAGATGGAGGGGCAAAGGGAGGAAGGACTTACCCTTGACCTCCTGTCCAGCCCATGGTTACCGACCCTGGGTTGGAGGGCCAGTAGCATGATACCAACCCTGCACTGGTGGGAGATGGAGTGGAGAAAGGCTGCAAGGCACCTGGGGCTACAGCCACCCCACCCCCCCACTCTGAGAAACCACCAAGGACAGAGACCCCTGGATGGCCTAGTGTTTGGCTCTTGATACTGTCAGCGGTCAGTGGCCTCTGTTGGTTGCTGTCCTGTGGACAGAGTTTGTGAGCAAGTTAAAGTTAGGGGAGGACATGTTGCACACACCAGTACATGTCCTCCCTATCACATACACTGCACCCTGCCCAGGGGGTATCTTGGGCCTACCTTAGGGGTGCCTTATATGTAAGAAAAGAGAAGGTTTGGGCCTGGCAAGTGGGTACACTTGCCAGGGCCACATGGCAGTTCAAAAAAGGCGTCACGCTTCTCCGGCGATGCGACAGCAGGCAGCTTTGATGAACACACGCTTCTAGGGAGATGCGACGAAGGCTCGCTTCTCCAGCGTTGCAATAATTTCAGCTGGGGCGGCGACACGCTTCTTCTCGATGTGTTGCGCTTCCAGCTCCCAGCGGCACGCAAGTGACTGGAGTCAGAATTCCCAGCAAGGAAATTCAGGAGGGAGCTGGAGGTGAAGTCTTTTGTCCCTGAGACTTCAGCAGGAGGCAAGCACAGTTCAAGCCCTTGGAGAATATTCTGTAGATGAAAGTACTTACACCGTTCCTTCTTCTTTCCCTTGGCAATGAAGCAACCACTGCAGGCCAACCCAGCAAACAGCACACTGGCAGAGGGGCAGTCCAACTCCTGCAGCTTCCTTGGTTCTTCTCCTTGGCAGAAAGGTTTCTTGTTCCAGAAGTGATCTAAAGTCTGTGGGACTGGGTCCCAATATTTATACCCCAAGATCCTTTGTTCTCTGAAGGCAGAGAGGTCTCTGCCTACCTCAAACCAGTCCCTGAGCACTTTGTTGACATGACTCTCTTCTTCCTTTCACTGTGCAGGACAGAGACATCAGCCACCCCACAGGAGGTTGAGCCAGCACAGGGGAGGGAAGATGCAGCTCTGGAGCACTCTGTTGACAGGATTCCTCTTCTCCTTTCACTGTGCAGGGCAGAGACATCAGACAAGCCACAGGGAGTGGAGCCAGCATTGTAGAGGGAAGGCCCAGCCCTATTCAGGTCCCAGGTACACTCCTCCCTCCCATCTGGATGTAAATCTCTCTATTCACCACTGGGCTGTCCCAGACTGTCTCCTTGAATTTCCCCAGCCCTGTCACACACAAACTCAGACAAGGAATACACAACTCAGCAGAGGCGGGATCAAATGGTTAGGCAAGCAAATACCTGCTTTCTAAAAGTGGTATTTGCAAACACAGAATATTAAAATAAACTTTACTAAAAGATGTATTTTATTATTCTGAGTTCAGGCATACTAAATCTGAATTTCTACCATGTTCCCTGAGTCAGTTAGGATCGTAAGAATGTAACAATCTTAACTGCCCATTCTGGCCTATGAGAACAGGTAGCCTTCAATAGTGAAAAACGAAAATGGCTGTAATTCACTATTAGAACATGTTACCCACATCAGAGCATGTCCTACCTTATACTTACAATGCACCCTGCCCTTGGGCCTACCATAGGGGTGTCTAATATGAAGCAAAGGGAAGGTTTAGGGACTGGCAAGTGGGTGCACTTGGCCAAGTCGACATGGCAGTGCTAGACTGCACACAGGCCTTGCAATGGCAGCCCTGAGACATACTTTACAAGCTGCTTCTGTGGGTGGCACAACCAGTGCTGCAAGCCCACCAGCAGTATTTGATCTACAAGCCCTGGGCACACATGGTGCACTGTACTAGGGGCTGACAGAAAATAAATCAAACAAGCCAATTGTGGAATAAACAATCAGTACATCAATTTAACATAGGGAGCACTTGCACTGTGGCACTGATTAGCAGTGGCACAGTGCCCAAAGCACAAATCCAGCAAAAACATATCAAAACAGAGGCGGCAATCCGTCAAAAAATGGAAGGGAGACTCACGCCAATGATGTCAGGTCTAACACGTGTCCCCTCCAGCTGAAATGTGGGGAGAACCACCCTTCCCTTGGGAGTTCTCTTCACTAAGGCGGAAAAATCTGGACAGACCATCAGCGTTGGCGTGTTATGTAGCAGGGCGGTGTTCCACCGTAAAGTCCATACCCTGTAGGGAGATGGACCACCTCAGCAACTTTGGGTTCTCACCCCTCATCGGCATCAGCCATCTGAGGGGCCCGTGGTCGGTCTGAACCCGGAAGTGAGTCCCAAACAAGTATGGTCTCAACTTCTTCAGTGCCCAGACCACAGCAAATGCCTCACGCTCAATGGCACTCCACCTCTGTTCCCATGGAAGTAACCTCCTACTGATGAAGGCTACAGGTTGGTCAAAGCCCTCTTCGGTAATCTGTGATAGAACAGGCCCCACACCATGCTCTGTAGTGTCTGTCTGTACAATGAATTCTTTTGAGAAGTTGGGTGCCTGAAGCACGGGTGCTGTGCACATGGCAGTCTTCAGGGCATCAAAAGCCTTCTGACAGGTGTCAGTCCAGTTCACACTCTTGGGCTGCTTCCTGGAAGTCAGCTCAGTCAAGGGTGCAACAATGTTGCCATACCCCTTGACAAACCTCCTGTCGTCCCCCGTGAGTCCTAAAAAGGCTCTCACATGTGTCTGAGTCTTTGGGGGTTCCCATGCCAGGATGGTATCAATCTTGGGTTGTTAGGGCGCCTCCTGGCCGCTTTCTACCTGGTGACCCAAGTACACAACGGAACCCTGCCGGATCTAGCACTTACTGGCTTTGATCGTGAGGCCTGCCTTGCGCAGCGCCATCAACACATCCCAGAGGTGCTGCAAGTGTTCTTCCCAACTGGCGCTGAACACTGCAATGTCATCCAGGTAGGTGGCACTGAAATCCTCCAACCCAGCAAACACCTGGTTGACCAACCTCTAAAAGGTGGCAGGTGCATTCTTCTTCCCAAAGGTCATAACCTGGAATTGGTAGTGCCCATCTTTTGTGGAGAATGCTGACCTCTCTTTAGCCCCATCAGTCAAGGCGATCTGCCTGTACCCAGACGTCAAATCAAACGTGCTGAGGTACCGTGCAGCCCCTAAGCGATCAATGAGCTCATCAGCTCTGGGGATGGGGTGTGCATCAGTCCAGGTGACTGAATTGAGCCCTCTGTAGTCCACACAGAACCGGAGTTTGGGTGTGGCACCCGGTGAGGCAGCCTTTGGGACCAAGGCCACTGGGCTGGCCCAAGGACTGTTTGAGGACTCAATGACCCCTAAAGCAAACATCTTGGAGATTTCCTCCTTAATGTAAGCCCTAACCTTGTCAGTCACTCTGTAAGCCTTGTGCTTCACAGGAGGACTGTCGCCAGTGTCCACATCATAGACGCACCACTCTGTGACACCAGGAACCAAGGAAAATAGATCAGAGAATTGCCCCAATAGTTGGCAATAATCTTGCTGCTGATCAGGGGTCAGGCTGGCAGAGAGGCTGACACCATCCACTGACCCATCTTGCTCTGCTGCAGACAGGAGGTCAGGAAGAGGCTCGGTCTCCTCCTCCATTCCATCATCTGTCGCTAGGAGCATGCCCACTTCGGACCTTTCTAAGTGGGGCTTCAGGCAGTTAACATGAAGGACCCTCAAAGGTTTCCTTGGAGACCGCAAGTTCACCAGATAGGTGACATTGCACTCCACCACCTCATATGGACCGGTCCACCTGTCCTGGAGCGCACAAGGCTCCACAGGGGCCATGACCCAAACTTTCTGTCCAGGTTGAAGCTCAATCAGAGTGGCATTCTGATCGTACCACCGCTTCATCTCTTCCTGGCTGCCTTCCAGATTCGCCTGAGCGAGATCCCTGAAACGCCGAGTCTGGTTCCTGAAGGCCAGCATGTAGCTATATACATCCTGGGGAGGTTTCCTGGGAGATTGCTCCCAGCCTTCCTTGACCAGACTTAAAGGTCCTCTTACCGGGTGACCATACAAAAGCTCAAAGGGGCTGAACCCTAGAGACTTTTGTGGCACCTCACGGTAGGCAAACAGAAGGCATGGCAAGAGGACGTCCCACTTATGCCTCATTGGCTCTTCAAGACCCATGATCATGCCCTTAAGGGTCCGATTGATTCTTTCAACCAGCCCATTACCTTGTGGGTGGTAAGGAGTGGTGAACTTGTAGGTAACACCACACTCCTTCCACAGAGACTTCATATAATTAGAAATGAAGTTTGTACCTCGGTCAGACACAACCTCTCGGGGGAATCCCACACGGGAGAAGATCCCAATCAGTGCACGTCCCACCACAGGGGCCGTCACTGTCCTGAGCGGAATGGCTTCCGGGTACCGGGTAGCATGGTCCACCAAGACCAGGATAAACCTGTTGCCCATGGCTGTCTTGGGGTCCAGTGGCCCCAAAATGTCAATGCCCACCAGTTCAAAGGGGGTACTGACTACAGGGAAAGGTTGGAGAGGGGCCTTGTGCCTCCACTTTTCCCACTTGCCTGGCAAGTTTGACAGGTCCTACAATGAGTATCTGAACTCTTCCGTATCTGGGGCCAATAAAAGTGGGAGACAAGCATTTCAAAGGTCTTGTTCTGCCCCAGATGACCAGCTAAAGGAACATCATGAGCCAAACGCAGTAGGAAGGCTCTGAAGTGCTGGGGTACCACCAGCACATGAGCTGACCCAGGCTCAGCAACCTTAGGCTTGCTATACAGGAGACCATTCTCCCAGTAGATCTAATGTGATCCAGACTGATCACCTGCTGCCTGGTTTGTGGCCTGTTGCCTCAAACCCACAAGAGAAGGGCACTTCTGCTGCTCTTCACAAAAATCCTCCCTGGAGGGACCCCCTTCTTGCTGCCAATGGGTCAGCTCAGGAAGGTTCCCCAGTTCAGAAATCTGCTCCCCTGTAGGTTGCAGGGCATCCCCCTCAAGGTCTGCCTCCTCCTGGACCATGGGAACAATGGGGGCTGGTTTCCCGCGCCCCCTATCTCTTCTCTTTAAGGCAGGTCCGTGGGCCATACTTTCAGGCTCCAGGGTCTCTTGAACACCCTTAGCTGCCATAGACCGAGTGGTCACAGATGTCCACTCAGGCAGACCCAACACCTCCAAATGCGCCTTCCTCTCCACCCTAGCCCAAGGGGAGTTTTCTAAATCATTGCCTAACAGACAATCAACAGGCATGGATGTCCTCACAGCTACTTGAAGAGTACCAGAGACCCCCCCACTCAAAGGGAACTTGAGCCACCTTGCAATGGCTCTCTGTGTTGTCAGTGGCAACAACTGGGAAGAATGCAGGAGGGACTACCTGCTCTTCAGAGATCAAGTGGTACTTGACAGCTGTCACACTTGCTACTGTGTCTCTGAGAGCCTCCTCTCTATGGCCATTGATGGTCACCCACTGCCTGTACAAAAATACAGGCGTATTTTTTAGTGTTCCTAGGCAGCTGAGTTTTAGGGACCATCTCAAAGTTTCCTAATGAGAGAAGGGACATTTCTGTGGGTCCCCACCCACCTTGGGCACCCATCTCCTCCCCACCCAGGGCTACACTGGCCATCTGACGGGGTGGTGCACGGGGTGGCACATACTGTCCTTTCTGAGGGCACTGGGGATCATACCAACGGTGTCCCACCTGCTTACAGCGAAAGGAGGTAACAGGCCCCCTATGAACAGGTTTACCTGTCGGAGGTCCTGACTTCTTTTCAGGGGGAGGCTGGGAACCCCTTCCTTGGTTCTCTTGGGAATTACTTTGGGGACCCTTTTGGAACTCCCTCTGTTTACCCTTGTCCCCCCCACTCTTCTGCTGGGGACCCTACCCGCCCTTGGCGGAGTCTCCCATAAGACCCTTGTGGACCCTGGTACTAACCCAGCGGTCCGCCTCTTCAGCAAGCTTTCTAGGGTTAGTCAACTTGCTATCAATAAGGTACTGGCGTAGCTCTGGAAAACAATTAGCAGACAAGTGCTCCCTAGCAATCAAATCATAGAACGCTTGAAAATGATCAACATTGCTACCCCTCACCCAACCATCCATAGCTCTGCAAAAGAAAGACACATATTCTACCCAAGTGGTTCCCTCCAGTTTCTTCCAATTTCTGAACCTCTGTCTATAGAGCTTTGGAGTTAACCCATATCTTGTCATCAGTGCTTCCTTCATGTGGTGATTAGACATCCTATGCTTACTGGGTAGGTCTAACAAAGTATCCCTCCCCTCAGTCAGAAAGCGGCCCCACAACCCCGCTCCCCAATCCTTCTCAGGGACCCGGTGGGCCAACATTGCTGTCTCATAGGCTGCAAACCACTGACCAATATCTTCACCTTTGTGAAAATCTTTGATGACATCCTTGGAAATATGTACCCTGCCTTCTGAAGGCACAGATGGTGCGCTGCCACCAGAGGGATTGATTTCTAAGCCCTTGGCCTTGATATCTAACTCCCTCAACATCCTCTCATGCTCCATTCTCATTCTCTCTCTTTCCAAAGACAACTCTGTTTCCCTCTGACCCTCCATCTTAAGCTTAGCCAACTCCAGCTTGAGTGCCCTATTTCTCTCCCTGTCTTCCAGCTGCCTGGGGGACAGGTCTTTGGAAGAGATGCTGCTGCCATGTGGGGACGGCACCCCTCCCCTGGCAGGAAATTATGGCCCATCAATTTTCCCATTTGCATCCCCCACAGGCTCCACCACAAGATCAGGGGCATTTCTTGCTTCTACCCAGGCCCTCAGCGCCTTCTGGTAGTCTTCCTTTTTAGAAATGCCTGGTGTAGCAACTTTCAATTTCCTGCAGAAATACTTGAGCTGTTTCACAGTGTAGGTTACCAACCTCTCTTCCTCAAAATCAAGATCCATATATGCAGCAGATGCTGGTTTACTCATGGTAGTAAAAATTTGGAGTCTTCAGGAAAAAACTAACAGTCCAAGGAAAAGGGATTCTAAAAAAAGTATGTGGTCGCGTTTGGTTTGCACTTACTAGTAGTGTACACCAATCACTGTATATGAAACACAAATGCAAAGTCCAAATCCTCACCGCTGACCACCAATGTTAGATCTGGGGCTCTCTAGTTGGCAATGGTATTCACCTTTGTCCAAATAGGGACCCTTACTTCTAAGTCAGGATAAGGGGATTACACTCCTTAATAACCCCTGCTCACCCACTTGGTAGCTTGGCACGAGAAGACAGGCTTATCTCAGTGGCAGTGTGTTAAGCATTTGTGAATATACACAGTAATACAGTGATAACACTACAGATGGACACAACACAGGTTTTATAAAAATAAGTATTCTTTATATAGACTTAAACACAAGACCACCAATGACAAAAATCCACAATACTACACATAAGATTACTTAAAAGATGATTAAAGTCTCTTAGTTCAAGTTGATGGTAGATGCGACAAAGTTCTCAACAAAGTACCTGGATGCATAACGCAAACTAAACAAAAGTACTCGCAGAAGGGGAGATGCGTCGGTTCCGTGACCCGGGGGATTGGTTGCGTCCTTCCTCAATGCTTGCGCAGAGTAGGGGACTCGTCGTGAGCCTTACTGGTGCAGAAGTGATGCATAGATTCTCAGCCTGCGGGCCCGTTGCGGTGCGCAAGATGGCGCCTTGATGCGATGCGATAATCCAGTTGCGATGCGAGAAGATGGCGCCCTTGATGCGGTGATACGATGACGATGCAATGACGCCCTGGTAGCCTTGCGGCGACTCTGTACTTTGGAGCCGCGACAGGCCCTGCGGTGCGCTTCTTCGGCGATGCGATGGCAACTCTCTCGATGGCGTCATGCTTCTTCGGCGATGCGACAGCATGCAGCTTCGATGAACACACGCTTCCAGGGAGATGCGACGAAGGCTCGCTTCTCCGGCGTTGCGATGATTTCAGCTGCGGCGGCGACACGCTTCTTCTCGATGCGTCGCGCTTCAAGCTCCCAGCGGCACGCAAGTGACTGGAGTCAGAATTCCCAGCAAGGAAATTCAGGAGGGAGCTGGAGGTGAAGTCTTTTGGCCCTGAGATTTCAGCGGGAGGCAAGCACAGTTCGAACCCTTGGAGAATATTCTGTAGATGAAAGTCCTTACAAAGTTCCTTCTCCTTTCCCTTGGCAATGAAGCAACCACTGCAGGCCAACCCAGCAAACAGCACACTGGCAGAGGGGCAGTCCAACTCCTGCAGCTTCCTTGGTTCTTCTCCTTGGCAGAAAGGTTTCGTGTTCCAGAAGTGATCTAAAGTCTGTGGGACTGGGTCCCAATATTTATACCCCAAAATCCGTTGTTCTCTGATGACAGAGAGGCCTCTGCCGAGCTCAAACCAGTTCCTTTTTAAAAAAAATAAAAAACTGTTTTATTAAAAAGCTTGAAGACATGCAAAAACTGAACACAGAGAACAAAAGACATTAAAAGAAAAACAAAAGCAAGCAACTACCTCATGGCAATCTAATACAATTATCACAAATCCAATCCTATTCTTTAAAAGACATAATATCAAAGTATAATGAGACTTAAATCAGGGAAATTAAAAAAAAAACTAATTATTCAACCATTGCCTTAATGGTGCCCATATTTTCAAGCCCCTCTCACTTCTACTCCTGCCGCTTCTCAAGAACACAGCTGATTCCAAGTTGTGGATAGCTAGTATCCTTGCTCTCCAATTCGGAAAGGTGGGGAGATTGGATTTATCCACTCAGAAGTTATGCACAACCGCAATAATGCCATTGCAATGGAGAGGAAGGCAGATTCATAGGCTGATCTAGCCCTGTGCTTTTCAGAACCCATTATTACCAGCTCCGCCGTGAGTACAACCGGAATTTTTAGAGAATTATTAATAAAAGACTGTACATCTTGTAAAAATGTATCCAAATTAACACATGAGAAAAACATATGCACGTCATAACAGCGGGCAATGCGCACTTTGGACAGCACTGAGCCCCACCACCTCCCCATTTAGATATTTTATTAGGGGTATAATATAAATCGAATAGTGCCATATAGCTTTGGGAGCGAAGGCTCCCTGAAATTAGGGCTGAGTTTGAGAGCTCCAGAGCCTGGCCAGCGTCCGTACCAACTGTTCCTAATTTCAAATCCAACTTCGAATTCTGCAGCTTCCTTGGTTCTTCTCCTTGGCAGAAAGGTTTCTTGTTCCAGAAGTGATCTAAAGTCTGTGGGACTGGGTCCCAATATTTATACCCCAAGATCCTTTGTTCTCTGAAGGCAGAGAGGCCTCTGCCTAGCTCCAACCAGTTCCTGAGCACTTTGTTGACATGACTCTCTTCTTCCTTTCACTGTGCAGGGCAGAGACATCAGCCGCCCCACAGGAGGTGGAGCCAGCACAGGGGAGGTAAGACGCAGCTCTGGAGCACTCTGTTGACAGGATTCCTCTTCTCCTTTCACTGTGCAGGGCAGAGACATCAGACAAGCCACAGGGGGTGGAGCCAGCATTGTAGAGGGAAGGCCCAGCCCTATTCAGGTCCCAGGTGCACTCCTCCCTCTCAACTGGATGTAAATCTCTCTATTCACCACTGGGTGGTCCCAGACTGTCTCCTGGAATTTCCCCAGCCCTGTCACACACAAACCCAGATAAGGAATACACAACTCAGCAGAGGCGGGCTCAAATGGTTAGGCAAGCAAATACCTGCTTTCTAAAAGTGGTATTTGCAAACTCAGAATATTAAAATAAACTTTACTAAAAGATGTATTTTATTATTCTGAGTTCAGGCATACTAAATTCAAATTTCTACCATGTTCCCTGAGTCAGTTAGGATCGTAAGAATGTAACAATCTTAACTGCCCATTCTGGCCTATGAGAACAGGTAGCCTTCAATTGTGAAAAACGAAAATGGCTGTAATTCACTATTAGAACATGCTACACACATCAGAGCACGTCCTACCTTATACTTACAATGCACCCTGCCATTGGGCCTACCATAGGGGTGTCTAATATGAAGCAAAGGGAAGGTTTAGGGACTGGCAAGTGGGTGCACTTGGCCAAGTCGACATTGCAGTGCTAGACTGCAAACAGGCCTTGCAATGGCAGGCCTGAGACATACTTTACAAGCTGCTTCTGTGGGTGGCACAACCAGTGCTGCAAGCCCACCAGCAGTATTTGATCTACAAGCCCTGGGCACACATGGTGCACTGTACTAGGGGCTGACAGTAAATCAAATAACCCAATTGTGGAATAACCAATCAGTACATCAATTTAACAAAAGGAGCACTTGCACTGTGGCACTGATTAGCAGTGGCACAGTGTCCAAAGCACAAATCCAGCAGAAACATACCAAATCAGAGGAGGCAATCCGTCAAAAAATGGAAGGGAGACTCAGGCCAATGATGTCAGGTCTAACACCTATGCAAGGGAATGATAAGTAAATTAAATGGACCAATTAGGTATACACCAATTCTATCATGTTTAAAATAGAGAGCACAAGCACTTTGCACACTTAACTCCTGCTAATCAGTGGTAGAGTTCTAAAGGTAACAAAATGGACTCAATAAAGGAAGGCAAAAATCTGGGGTGACCCCACAGAAAGATCTAATGTCCACCAGCACAGTTTGATAGTGTATAGTCGAAGGTTGCTTGATTAAATATGTCCTGCATGGGGGATGCTGGTTCGGAGGCATAGGTTTCAGTGAGAGGCTCCAAACATGGTGCATTGAACTGCAGCGCTTAAGCATGAAGCGTTGCAAAGAATATAATGAAAGATACCTCTGTGTATGTTGACTTGTCATAGTAATTGCATAGATCTTATATTGAGTGATGTGAGCATAGTTTTGGGAAGTGCCATGTTTTTAATGCCTTCTGGAAGCGGAGACTGTTAAGAAATATTTTTCTTTGAGCAGTTATAGAAATCCAAAGTGTGGCTGTCTCAACAGAGAAGGAGTTTGTTGGTTTCTCTCTAATGTTTCTTTTTGAATGTGGGTACAGCTATGAAGGGAGCAAGCCTTGACCGCAAAGTTTAGACGTGACCGCACGTAAGGAGTTTATGTTGAAGGAAAAATTATCTATACCTGTTTATAGCACAGAGCTCTATTCACATTACTTACATTCATGGTAGTACCAAGATATGAGGGAGCAGTAAACCTGGCCATTTGGCTTATTTACCCACTTGCGGTATGCCTATCAGTGCATGACAATCATTTCACTTTGCCAGCAGCTTCTTACCACTGCTGTAGTTTTTCCTGTGCCAAAGTACTCTGCCAAGTACTTGCTTACTTACTTACTGCTTGTTATGCCGACTGGCATGTAAGGCAGCAATGAAGGCCCCCCCCGCTTCTGTCTGTCTTGGGCAAGTTTCTGTATGGTGTCCCAGCTGTGGTTCAAGGTCTTCATTTCTGTTTCCACAGATCGCCTACAGGTGATCTTTTTCCTGCCTTACTTCCCTTCGTCTTCTGAGGTCCACTGAAGAGCTATTCTTGTGATAGAGTCTTGTTCTCTTCTGACACTCTGCTGAGCATCACCAGCATTCACATGATGTACAATTACGCGGATGACCTTCAGCTCATCTTTGACCTGTCCACCCCTGACTCTCCCTCTTTTCTTAGTTCCACCCTAGTCTTCATTTCGGATTGGATGATCACGAATCATCTCAAGTTGAATCCGGACAAGACGGAGCTTGTCCTCACGGGTGGTCCCACCAATCCCTGGTCCCCTTCTCACTGGCCCCCCTCCTTTGGCCCCTCCCCTTCACCTGCTCCTTCTGTTCGCACCTTGGGCATCAAGGTTAGTAATGACCTCTCCATGCACGCCCAAGTCAGCTCCGTTGTTTCATCCTGTTTCTTGTCCCTCCGTCTCATCCGAAAAATTTCCCGCTTCTTTTCTACCACTGTCCTTAAATCGATCATCATGGCTCTCATCACCTCCCGTCTTGATTACGGGAATTGCCTCTATGTTGGCATCCCGGCCTTCGAATCACGACGGCTACAGGCAATTCAAAATCAAGCAGCCCGTCTCATTTTCCATCTCCCCAAATTTTCTCACATCACGCCTGTCCTCAAGTCCCTTCACTGGCTCCCGGTGCACTTCCGCTCCTTCTTTAAACTAGCCTGCTTAGCCTTTTTGGCTTACACCCACTCTGCTCCTCTCTTTATTGTTTCCTTAGTCACTCCCTACACCCCAACTCGCACCCTTCGTTCCTCATCTCTTCTTCTCCTCCAAGTACCCCGTTTCCGCAAATCTCGAACCGGTGGTACCCGCTTCTCGGTTTTGGCCCCCCAGTTCTGGAACAGCCTCCCACTGTCCATTCGGTCTATTCCCATCTATTCTTCCTTTCGTAAAGCCTTAAAAACTTTTCTTTTCTCCCAGGCCTTCCCAGTTTAGCCCCTTGGTAGCACTGTAGGATCTGACTCCCCCCACCAGCGCCAGGAAGCCGCTTGGCCGCAGTGCGCTTTAGCAAGCATCTTCTTCATTCATTCATTCAGGAGTGGTTACCACTGCAGAATGCTCCTCATGTAGCATTGCCCCTTAACCCAGGCCACCCCTCTCCTTATAAGTTATCCGTGGTCAGGGAGGTCACATCTATCCGTGACTTTACTATACATACACTGGCAGATGTAGATTATACAAGCAGCAGTTCTGGAGGGTTTACCTGCCATGTTTTTGGAGCTTATGTTTTGTGCGTTTTGATTTTCCATTTTTCCGCTCTATAAAGTCTAGTGTGGCGCAAAGTTTCTGTAGTTTCAACAAAGTTTTTGTTCCAGTAAAATATTGTGTTTTTTCCTTTTGCCAAAGAAAGCGTTAAGCAGTGCAAGCCTGAGTGCATGCGTACAAGTAGATTAAAAAGCCACATTTCTCCGAGGTACTTATTTTTCAGTGTAGGCTGCTGCTGTTGACTGACTTTACCATTTAATGGCATTAACGCATCCCATGAGTAACAGAGTAATTATTTTCTGGATGGAAATGAAATTAGCCTCCGAGACTGTACTAAATGATGTTTAATTTGCGGCGAGCGAATCAGCATCGTTGTTGTTGAATCACGCACTGAGCTGCTAATGGGGCGTAACACAGGCCCCCGCAGCCCCCGCGTTGCGGGGGGGCCCCGAGCTCCAGGGGGCCCCGGGCTCCTCACTGTAAATACATCATTGATTTGAATGGACTGTGCGCACTGCCACGCCCGGCATTCCCGCGCCCGTCCTCTTTAATAAATTGAATTGTGGTACTGCCGCGCAAGAAGGCTCTGCCTAAAAGGTGGGGGGGGGGGGCGGCCGGGGCCCCTGAGAGTCTTGGAAATGGTGTGGGGGCCCCGGCCGGGGCCCATGATTGAGGCACTCATAAATGTTGTCTGGGCCCCGGCCGGGGCCCTGAGGCTCATTAGGACTTGGTGCGGGGGCCCCGGCCGGGGCCCGTGAGGCTGGCAGCGGCTCTTAAGGAATAGTGCGGGGCTGCCCCTGAGCAGGCTCCCTAGCCTTTAAATCAATCAATACCGGAGTACATTCGGAGAGAGCAGAGTCTACGCTCTTGGCGCCTGCTCTCGCCTCAAATGGTGCTGGAAGTTAAGTTAGTTACTCCTGAGGTGCGCGGGCCGCGGTGGGAGCACTTGGAAGTTTTCAAATGTGTTACTTTCATTTGAGCGGCAGAGAGTACAGTGCGTCATCACCGCTTCCCTGCGACGGGAAGGGACCTGGTTGGAAACGTGAGGTCGCATTATAGACTGACACAGAGTCGAGGCTGCTGCGTGGCTCACGGAGGCATTCATAGTTTTAAAACTTTATAGCCTGACAGACACTGACTCTGTAGCTCTGCTATCTGCTCTCCAGGCTGAGGGTGGTAACTGCTGCAGAGGATTAGGTAGGCTCCGTTCTCTTGACAGTTTATTTATTTATTTTAAACTGACGAGAATGTATTTAATTTCGGGCCCTCATTGCCGCTCTGAGAGAAAGCGGGCTCACTCTGACACCTGGCAGGAAGGTTTTAAGTCCTGCTGTGCCCCTGTTGCCTCACCAGCCCTGTCCCCCGCAGAGATTCCCGTGTTCTGGAACTGTGCTGAGCCTGTTCCAACTGTGCTCACTGTTTGGCTTTCTTTGTTCCAATGGATGCACTGATTAGGCCCTGCCACAGTGCCCGGTGCCCCTCCAGTTCGGTGTGGGCCAGAACTCTCCGTCCAGGCAGAAACGAAAGTCTTGAGACAGGCCCTTCACCAGCCGTCGTCTTTCTCATACAGTGCTTTTCCATCTATGGGGCCCATGCCAGAATGCAGCTGCTGGTTCCTCTCAGGTTGGACAGGGTCCTCACTTTTCAAGGTAGGAAGGATTGCAAGTATTGAAAAAATACACCGGATATTAACATTTGTTCATGTACACTTAAAGCCATTTGTATTCACTTTTAACATGACTTTTCAGTTTTCGTTCATTTTATGTATCAGTCAGGTATCATTACGCGAAGCTCTAAAGCACGTTTTCCTACTGTTTTCAGGATGAACTACTGAGGGAGAAAATACTGACTTTTTGTGATTATCTTTTTCTAATTTTCTACCGACCGCTACACTAAATGAGAGTTTTTGGTTGCACAAATGGGTGTAAATTCTGATATTTATATGCTTCTCTGGTCTTCATTACTTTATTTTGCTCACGAGAAAGTCTCACTCATAGTTTTTGAATGCCACTCATAAGTACACTGAAAAAATGAAAATGTCACTCATAAGCAAGCTGAAACCTTGGCAGCTATGCCTGCCCAGGCTCCCTGTGTGTTCCGGGAATGGTCTAGGCTGTACTATCTTGAAAAAGCCTAGCAGACCAGAGCCTGTAACTTGTCGATGACCTGAACTGGCATCTGAAAACAAGGATTCTGCAGACTGCCAACTTTTTAATGCATCACTGAGCCCCCAAAATCAAGAGTAGCCCAGCAACTGCTACTATCAGAGCAATGCCAGCACCAGTACAGGGGATTGGCAATTTAGCAGAACCCCGTACTCCAGAAAGTTGGTTAGTGGCCTGTCCAGAAGAGGCCCTCAATCCGTGCTTATAGAGTGATGTCTGCAGTTGGAGGAGTGACGTATATCTATGAAATGGTGCAGACGGTACTTTAAATGAAAAGATACAAAAAGTGCTGGTACTTATCCACAGTACCAATTCGCTCTTCCAAAGTGCCGCTGTTCTCCCATCAAATGTATTACAACACTGCTGAAAAGTGCAGAGACTCTCCCTTTTAAATGCTAGTATATGAGTGTGTTTTGAACAGGAGAGTTGGTGTTTTGAAGGAGTATGTGCGTGGCAGAAAGCTGAAGAAGGATGTGGTATTGCTTTTGGATTTGGCACCTGTTGAGGAGGACTGGCCTGCCATTTCTGGTGCTTTGCAGCCGTTTTGAGATAATCTTGAAGTTTCTCATTGCTCAAATGGGTATCATTTCTGAAATTATTTATCTCCCTCTTCTCTGTTGCTTGATTTTTGCTTGCAAGAAAGTGTCACTCATAGTCATTGAATGTCACTCATAATTACACTGAAATTCTTAAAATGTGACACATAAGTAATCTGAAACTATGGCAGCTATGCCTAGACTGTATCTGATTACAGACAGCAATGCGTTCTAGTGGTCCTGATCGCTACTATTTTCTTTCGTTGCCACTTTCTTTTGCGCTACCACCTATTAGTAGAACTGACGTATTCCTTCTTTATAGATGTCTTTCTGAAGTCTGCTTACATTGAAGTAAAAAGAAGTTTTTTGTGTGTTTTCTTTTATCAAAATTCTGAGCTGTGCCTGAGGACCTCTGTTTTCCCTGCAATATGGCTGTAATTAATCACGTTATTGTGAATGTGTATCTTGTTTAGTTTGCTCCTGCTTGTACGTTTGGGCACTTAATATTGGTAACCTGTAGAAAATCATGTGAGATGGCCATGTCACGTTCCCAGTCTGAGTCAACATAGGTGCAGTCTGTCTAGAAATGCTGACCTAAGGATAATTCTTGTGGGTCCATAACCTGCTGTTTTTGCTAATAGCTAATTCTGCTACAAAACTATGGCCAACAGTCCTCATATTATAGCCACAAAGAGTGGCATTCCAATACCTGTCTTTCACGTCAGGGAGCTATGTGCGCTTACCTAAAAAGGGCCCTGTTGGTTAGTTTTTATTGTTTTACGTGAAGAGGAAAAACTAAAGACATATTTTATGGAAGGCAATGAAAAAATGATTGATGTGCTTAATCAGTGGTACTCCCCATGGCTTAGGTGTCGTACTGCACATCTGCACCAAGGTAGAAAGAAAAGTTACATTTATGGTGGCAAAGACCAAGTGGGTCGTGTTTACCATTGATCAGGGCCTGGCGGTCAGGATATACTCTTCTTGCTAATGTCTGACCGCACAGTGTTCAGGGCTATGCCATGGAACGCTCTAGAGTTCACGCCTACAGCAGATGCCAATACTGTTGACATTTAAAAAATAGAGAGAATAATGTAAATACAAATTTGAAAATAACATGACTTTGCAATAAGTAAAGTAACTCTTGAGCATATTAAATGGTTTGATTATCTCACATATGTTTCTTGTCAAATTATTCTGGGGGAGAATAACTTTGTAAAACCTTGCACAATATTAAGACTGCACTGCAAGTAAAAGACTTGCCTCCGTGACAACACTCGGCCTTATAATGCACAGTGGTGCACCTCATATCTGTTTCTTTCTGGCAGCATGTTCTTGCAGTCAAAAGTCAGCTTGCAAGGAGTAGAACCAAATGTTTCTGTTGTATTGTATTGAAGGATTGATATTGTGCTTACTACCCCTATGTATGGCTCTGCAGCACTTACCTACATGGACAGCGAGCTACTCCATATAGGTTGTGTGGCTGAAAGGGTGTTGTCTTTGGCACAAACCCAGGCCTGAAATCTTGGCGGTCTAGGTGTTGTCAGCTGAGCATGAATCCGTCTTATTCTGCTAATTTGCAATTGGTCAAGCCAGACACACCATCCCAGGAACTCTGTGAATTTTGGGGCCTCAAAGGTGCCTGGCTGCACAAGGTGACTGACTCCCATCCAGCCCCCGACCCTGCCTGAAGGCAAGAGGTTGACTGGAGCCGGGGGTATGCTGTGCTAATGGAGTGGGAAGAAGCCTCCAGGGCCACTTGTGAGCACTGCGCAGGAATTAATGGACTCTCCACGTAGAATGGGAATGATACTTTGAAATGCTATTTCTTTGCAGTGACGGATCCAGTGTTTGTTGTTTTGATCCTACTTTAATCATAACATACTTTCTGATGTTACTAAATAATTTTTTTCTGATCATTTACTGAGAGGTTTCTTGATTCTGCTGATATGCTGATACTATTAGTCAACATGAAACATTTTCCAAAGTAGCCTTCCAACTCAAATCTGCACTATTAAGGGGTAGACAAAGCTATCTTAGAGAAACAGTTCTTGCCTGACTATGGGCTAACTTTGAATTGTGGCTGGAGAATTTGCCCCACCAAACGCCCGGCTTCCTAGCCATCTTATACAGGGTTAAAGTTCTTGGATCTACTCATTTTTTGTCCTTTATGTCATTATGAGTCCTGGGTTTAACACAGTTTACATAAAACAGACTGAGTCAGTAGTAGTGTTGTTTTTTGTATAGTAAAAATGTTTTTTTGAAGACTCAATAAGGTGCATAAAAATTAATTAACAGCGGAGCAAGCGTCTCACACTCATAAAAGCAAAGACCTGGCTCGTGAAGTGAGCACCTGGGAGCCGGAGCCATTCCCTGGTGGAAGGCCATGGAAAAAGAAGTTCACAAAACAATCCTTGAAGTCTTCTTGCTCCAAGAACAAAGGAGCACACAGGGGCCCAAAGGGAAGAGTGAGGTGTACCAAACTTTGCAGCAAAGCATCATCAGAAATGAGGAGAGATGACCAGAGAGCAGAACATGGAAAGGTCATGGCTCTAGGAACTGGCAAACAGATGAGCTTGGTTCAAATGAGACAATAAGCCCATAGCAAAGAACAGACAATTATAGATAAAGGCCCTCCTTTCCGCATTCAGGGATGAGTGCTCCACTTTGCGGAATGTAATCTTCACCCACTTCCCATCAACATTTCAGGGCTTGCCTCGCCGTCCAAGTCAGCTGTAGCTCAGAGTGTAAGAAAACCACAAGTGAAGGGACTGCATTGTGTCTCCCGAAGCATTTAGAAATTCCTGGATTCCTGCAGGAAATATGTTGTCACAAGAAGAGACGAGGGTACCAGGCGCTACTGGAATGAGGCCATGTCTTGCTCCAAGGGTAGAGACCAAGCAGCAACGACCGTAAAGGAGTAGGCCGCCGGAGCACCAGTCTAATGCCGTAACATAGACTCCCATAGCACCTGTGGTGGCGGGGGGTGATCTCTAAGAGCCCGCTCAGCACAATATTCTGGCTGGAGAGCTCCTGATTGAGTCTGGAGGGGCCCCCTCCACGTATCTTGCAGGGGGGCCCCCTCAAGTTTCGTTACGCCACTGGTTTGGAGGTTCTGTTTGTAGCCATCGCAGACAACAGAGCGCCTAGACAAGTGTGTAATTAGGAAGAAGCAGGCGCTGCAGCGGTCCTGTCTGAGGTGGCCTCATGGGTGACCTTGCTTCAAAAGGGCCGAAAGGTGATACGAGGATGCAGCATAAAACACAAAAATAAAATGTAACATCATAATGGCGTGAAATTGTTTATTTTACTTATTGTCATGAGTTGATCCTGAAATTCAAAATGGGAGATGACACACGGGAGAAGATGTAAATAGAAAAGTAAACGTTGGTGTAGATGAAATCTCCAAGTGAAGTACTTTGTACATCTCGTAGTACACCACAACAGTTCATACTCGGTCACTCTCCAGCTCAACATTCTTCCAACCAATCACTCCCACTGGTGTAGTGCACCACCTGTCTCTAAATGCTCTTCTACGCCTCGCCAGGGGTATGGAGCGCTATATGAATGCAAGCACAGTATAGTATCAGTGATGGTAACTGGGATTATGGGGGATCTGAGCAAGCGAAAATGTAGAAGAGGGAAAGAGAGCGATGGTCCATGGATGTTGCGTGGGAGCACCCACAGCAACACCCATGGAACGCCCCTTTCACGCAAAGTGCTGCGTGTAAAGGGGCCATATTTACAAGGACAGGAAAAGTCAGGGTGGCTTTTCCTGTACTTGTAAATATGGGGCAGAGAAATATGCCACCAGTACGTCATAAAAAGTGAAGTACTGGTGGTGCAGAGGGCTTGTAAATCTGCCCCCATGTTTACAGAGTGCACTCCTAACTTGTTTCTTATATTACAGTAGACAGTGAGTAGTTGCACTGGCCATATCCTTTCCCAATTCATTTTGCTCTTGCATAATTTGTTGCGGACTGAGATAAAATCTAGACATTTTCCCAGAAAGCTTCTATTAAATCTACTACATCACTCTGATATATTTCCCGGCTGACTTCGCTCTGATTTTTCTCCGGACTTATTGCTTGTTCTATGTCAGTAATAAAAGCGTGCAGTGTCCTTTTGCAAATCAGGTGAGCACTATTTTCCCACAATATTGTGATTTGTTTTCCCCAGGAGTTCACTTTTTCTTGTTGTTTCAGCAAGCCTGTAGTAGGGCGTTGGTATGATTACTTTCTGTTTCACTCCCCACATGATGCGAGTTGCATCTCTAGTGGGGGCGGGAGGGGGCAGATGTGGCCTGTGTCCCTGCTCTATTAGTCCTGCTCCCCCCTTGTGCCCCACTACCACAACTGCTGAATGTGCCAGCAGGCAACACAAAACAAGCATTTGCAATGCAATAGGTCTCGCATTTGCAAACTTTTGAGCTACTGACATTGTAAATGACTTTGTCTTTTATTTATGTGTTTTGAAAACCTGCAACCGTAAACACGCACTTTGTACTTCTAGTCCGTGCTTATGAGAAGCAATGCTGGCAGTGAAAGAGGAGCAGTTACGGCAAGCATTGCTTCTCATAAGCAACAACTATAGGTACAAGGTGCGTGCTTACGCACAACAGGCAAAGGAGCAATACTCTAGGGCCAAGAGAACAAGAGCATTGTTGATGTTTAAAAGACCACCATATCAGGAAAACAAGATAATGCATTAATGCCAACCTTGGGAGTGCACGTTTTTAACCTAGTAATAGAGATAGTGTTTTAAAAAGAATCGAATTCACAGGAGTTGGATGAAGGGCGTGATTAAAAACAGAAACATGAAATTAACATGTTTTTATATTGCTCCTACTTATGTAAACACTATATAAAATATTTGAAGTCGCATAATGATGCATTTTTTGGGTGTGAAGCAGTTTATTAATGCCACTTTGAAAATATGTTCCCAATGGTTCGGTGACCTATAGATAAACTTTAAATGAAACTTCAGCTAGAAAGTATGAACAGCAGGATGGCCTTTGTAAAAGATTTGGGATTCAACTATGCACAAAAAATCGATTATTTTTATATTAGCAAGCAAGGCAGTTGCATAAATGGCCAAGAAATAACTGTTTTTGACTGTGTGTCTGACCAGCAAGCAGCGATGCTTTACTAAATTGCACTGCTTCTCTCTTCCACTTTGATTGAAAGGAGAAAGCAAGATCTTGGCGATCGGAAAGTATTACATTTTTAAAAAGATACTAACTATGACTGGTACTGAACAAATATTTGTGCTGCCTAAGGTACTCCATAGAGCTGACCAAGAATAGGGGGTAGATGTATCAAGATTCCATTTTGCGATTTCTTAATAGCGATTTTTAAGGAATCGCTATTTAGAAATCGCAAAATGTAATGTATGTTGAAAATCGCTATTTTTTAGCGATTTCTTAATCTTCCTTATTTGCGAATTCGCAATTAAGGAATAATTTCCCATGCATTCCTATGGGCCAGGAAGCCCATAGGAATGATTGTGAAATATTTCTTCATTTGCGAATCGCAATTTGCGAATTCGCAAATTGAGAATAATTTCAAGGGTGCAGGGGTGTCTCAAAGACACCCTGCTGCACCCCTGAAATTTACATGTGTGTGCATATGGCGCACATACATGCCCTGTGGGCATGTATGTGCCTCACATGCCACCTTCACAAATGCCAAATAGGGCATTTTTAAATGAAATCGCAAATTACTACCAACTACAAGTTGGTGGTAATTTGCGATTTCTTAACCCAAATTCGCAATTTCTAAAACCCACATACATCGCATTTAAGGAATCGCAAAATTAAATGATTAAGCAAAATAAGGAATCGCCAATGTTTGGGATTCCTTATTTTGCGATTTTTTAATACATTTAAAAAAATGCAAAAAAGCCATTTGTGATTCGCAAAGGCCGAAATTCGCAGAATTTTGGCCTTTGCAAATCGCAAAAGGCTTGATACATCTACCCCTAGGTTTCCATTGCAGATCTTGCGGTGGGCCACTCAAGCTAATGCCACACACAGCATCAAAAATACATTATCTATGTGGTGGGTAAATGTATCTATTTATCAAAGAGACCTTAAAATAAAAAAAGCCAGGCAAGCGCGCTAAACCTCAGGATTGTCACACAAACCAAGGAGCGCTAAATTAGCACTTTACCTTATTGCCCTTCACAGAGATCGGTACTATGACTCACAAATGTAAGGAGCATTTGCATCGCGCGTGGTAGAGACAATACAAATGTAATGAATTTAACCACAACACAAAGTTACTACAAGTGTTAAGGATTTTATTACAGTCCGAGCCAGTATGCAGTAATTTTTCATCCAGTAGAAAAACATGCACTCTAAAGAAATACAGATAACAGTGAGTGTAAATTCGTAAATCAGCACATCTTACAATGGCAACAGATGCAATAACTGGTTCTGTGCGATTATGAAAATGTAGTCTTAGAAATCACGGGTCCTTAAAAACCATAATGTTTTTAAAACGAGCACCGGCTCGGTTAACCTGTTTTACTAATTTCCAACAGTCAGTTTGATTTGTGTTAATGGTATCGTTTTTCTTATGTCTCTTCCAGGTGTCTTTTTTCTAATTATAAAAAGGAAATAAAAAAAATAAAGTAACATTTTTTGTAAAGTTAATGCATTTGACGGTTTCCCGCATCCACGACTATGAACACGTGATCCTCACCCAGACGGAGTTACTGGAAAGTTGAGGCGATATCATCTCCAGATTACGCAATCCATTATCCCTGTCAATATATGGCCTGGGTGCACAATTAACAAAGGTGCTTTGTAAAACTTGGTATATTTAGCATTTCCAGATGGCATTGTTAAATTTGGTGCAATTCAGTTCCCACTAAAGGCAACAACAGGAAATGATATGTGACAGAGTTTGTAAACAACTGACCTCTTCAAAATGGTGTCCCAAGTGGTCGCATTTCCGAACCTACTCTCTTCCATGCCAAAATTCATGGCAACTGCACGGTCTTTGCAGTCTGTAAAACAGCGATGCTTACGAAAGAAACAGCATACTTGCCAAACGTGGGGGAGCCCCGCTCACCTCCTCACATATTAAGGAGCTGACGCTATTGTTAAAGAGGATGCGCATCTGGCTGTTTTACATAAACAAATGCTAATTAATTAAAAATAGGGCAAATGGTGCATAAAGAAAGGCACATGGCCGCTGGTTTAACCAAGTACTGACGAGCAGTGGCGACGGTGAGCAGAAAATGCTAAAAGAAGTTGAGCTGGGCCACTATTGTTAAAGAGGATGCGCATCGGGCTGCTTTACATAAACGAATGCTAATTAATAAAAAATATGGCAAATAAGGCATAAAGAAAGGTGCGTGGCGGATGGTTTAAACAAGCTCTCACTGCGGGCAGAAAATGCTTGACGGCCGGTGGCGATGGAGGGCAGAAAATGCTGAAAGAATTCGAGCTGGCAAACATCTTTAAAGAAAGTAAGGCACTCCTCCATGTAAGTTAAACATAAAGCGCAGCTGCTGCATAGCACCCGGACGTACCACCAAAGTGATTTTAAGGTTCAAAGAAGCGGGCGAGTGCCTGACTTTTAGACACAAGGCTCCTGCTTCACAGCTTAACTAAACAAAGTGCAGCCGGGAAAAACACACGTCCAACTGACAAAGCGGAAAGGAGGTCTAAGGAAGGCAAGCCTTACTTTTATTAACACAGAGCCCACTTCAGGAATTAAAAAAGAAACCTTAAACGAATCAACCAGAAAGCAAAACCATTAACTGCAACTCAGCATGCTGGGCTGCCAAAAACGTAAAACAAAGTTCCCCTGAAACACACATCAAACAGAAAAGCGGATGAAGACAGTAATTAGGCCCTGCTGCTTCTGGACAAAACGAAATTCAGTATCAGATCAACAACCAGTAAAAACCCAGCTAACAAAAGTTATGCCAACGTTAAATAAATGGCAAGCAGCAGGACATATTAGCCGCCAATAGGCGGAATTTCACTAAACATATAGATTACGTTATGTCTCAGAGAGACAGCGCATGCTCACTGCCTAGGCGAGACCTAAAAATGACACAGCCCCTAGTAATACACACATATTAATTTCTCCAAATATCTTTCATTGCAAAGCAGTGTTGTTTACTTAAAATGTTTACATTTGCCTTTGTATATATGGGTATATCTGCATCTAGATAGAGAAATCTAAACACACGCATGCACATACACACACTTTTATTTCTATTTCTAAATCGGAACAAAGACGCTCTCTCAGGCTGTTCTCAATACTGCGCCCTTTATTATAAACAGCTTCGACCGAAAAAAAAGCGGTCTTGCTCTGATAACGGCTCCACACAAAAAGTGACACGCCCATACAGTGAGTCAAACATAGAATCAGGACTCCCATAGAGTCACGAACAAACGTCGCCACCTTAGAATGGGGTAAAAAATAAGGAACTAAACAATTGATATCTTGAAAATGAAAGGATAACGTTAAACACTATTGTCCAAATTTCATTTTTGTAATTATAGCCATATAGCTTCGCCCAGTCCCATCACCACACGTATATCTATTCCATTGGGGTTGGTCAGTTGTTTGCTTAATCCATTGACATAGCCTCATGTGCAATTCATATCAATACCTGCCATATTTTATGCAGTGACATATATCATAATGTTCATTATACTTACATAGTCTCCAAGAATTCTGCAACAACGCCTCACAATGGACACTGTTTATATAAATAAACAAAACACACACAATTAAGCCCTAATAGGCAAACATCAGTTCAAAGAAAATTGCTTATCTGAGCGATAGAAGTGCTGTCTTGCAGGTCATGAACAAAATGGTAGGGGGTGTAGTAGGCCAGTCGGTTACATCTCTCGTGCGCGGCAACAAGAGCCCCTTTCGCCTCTTTCTAAACATAAATGAAATGAGATAAAAATAAGGTAACAATTGTCCTTTGTCACATGTTAAAAACCAGCCAAATCCCTGTTTACGCACGGGTCAAAATTCCGAGTTGGGAGCTATTTATTACATCTGATATTAGCGGATGCGTTAAATACCTCAACCTTCATTAAATTGCGGCAGTTCATACATGAGGCTGGGAATGTCCCCTTCACTACTAGTCGTCCTGCAGCAAACGGGTGCATTTGTAGAACTAACCAGGCAACAAGTCAGGGGTACACTCAGGTACACGATGTCCACCCACTCTTTTTACAGGGTGGACACCATCCCCCCTGCTAAGAAGTTGGGCTCCACAGAAATTTGCTGAACTTCTCCCGGTGTAATTTTCAGACACCGGGACGATTCAGCAGTGCCTGCACATTGTTTGCTTTGTATTCCCAGCAGCAACTTGCAGGTAGTGAGGGAGCTTTTTTTACCCCTAACTGGGCTGAAGTTAAGGAGCCATCAGGCCTCCTTTTGTTTGAATATTCTGACTGGAGGCGGCCTGGAACCCCACACTTAACCCGTTTACTGCTTCGAACGTTCAGCGCCAGTGCTGAACGTTCGAAGAAACGGGTGCGGCCGCGTCGGCCAACGGACGTGCGCAGCACTGGCAAGGTAGTGCTCGTGACGACCGTTGGCCGACAGCAGCACTAAAGGGGTTAAATTTAAATGCCACAGAGGGGGAACAAAGGCACACAGCTTGTTATCTCTTCACAGGTATTTAGGAGAGGCAACTTTGTCTTCGTTCAGTCCTTGTATATAAGAGATGCATTCACTGTAATAAGGTGAGATGTATTGGTCTGTCCCAGTATTTACACAAATAACAATTTCAATAGCATTATATTTTGTCTTTTATAGCGCTACACAACCCAATGCAGGGTGTCAGAGTTCTAGATACATTATACATTGACAATAAATCATGTACGTAAATTAATGTGCTAGGTGAGTTACATGAGACAGTGAGGGTTACAAGGTGTAGGCATCATATGTCCTTCATAACTCACTGTGCGTATATTACGAGGAATACAATTTATGAACTGCAGGTAACAAAATGATCTCTGTGTTAAAAGCAGTAACCCACTTTACTATCTCCATAAAATAAAAACCTGTCATCTGCATGTTACGTGATGTGCTTTGCAGGAGACACATTAATACACTATGCTACTTTGATTCAAATCTGGGACTTCACAAAACACAGATCTCTCCAACAAATGTTTTAAACTCCAGAGTTATCTCACCCTTATTACTATTCCTGGAGATTTACTGGGCACCTTTACAGCAGATGCCTTAACTCATAACATATTTTAAAATGCATACTTTGCAACCAATTAAGGAGAACAGATCTACTGCCATGCTTCTCCTTGTTGTCAATTTCTTTGCAAAAAATAAATAAATAAATAAATATATGTATATATATATATATTAGTCAAGGCCCAGATTTTGTGTCGGGGTTGTGCCAACACCGACGCCAAATCTCATTTGTTAAATCTCATGATGGTCTGAAATGCACTCATTATATACCTGAGAAACATATATGGAGTCTTAATATCTGATGTCACTTCTTGTGATGTCACATCCAGGGAGGTCACTTCATGTGATGCCACGTGCAATGTCTCACGTCCTGACATCATGTGCTGTGTTAGTACCCCCCACTTCTTTTTTTAGGACTTGTGCCCTGGAACTAACCAAGCACACATGCAGGTAAAGAGATTGCCCTTCAAGATTTCTCATTAAAAAAAAAAGTCCAAAATTTAAAGACTTGCCCCTTTGCTACATTGGAGACAAGGAATCTGCAGTCTAAATGGGTAAAGTATACATCAAATTTCCCTTGATCTATTAAAATTAAATATATTTTATTTATTAATATTAAATTATATATTAAAATATATAAACCTACTCCCATGGGGGTACGGCTCGTACACCGATCGTACAATGGGGGTACGGCTCGTACACCGATCGTACATGGGGTACGGCTCATACACCGATCGTACAATGGGGGTACGGCTCGTACACCGATCGTACAATGGGGGTACGGCTCGTACACCGATCGTACAATGGGGGTACGGCTCGTACACCGATCGTACAATGGGGGTACGGCTCGTACACCCCATGATCACAGGGGTACGGTGCGTACCCCTGCGATCATGGGGGGTATGCACCGTACCCGGGGGGCCGTTCCGTACCTGTTTCGGCACGAACTCTGCTTTTACGTCTGTTTTCAGCTCCCGTAGAAAAAGGATCGTACTGTGCGTACCCGACATGTATCGTACTTGCTGGGTCGTAAAAACCAGCCGCGAACCGTACAGATGTCGCGTACAGCGGGTTCCGAGGGAGAATCGTACGGAGATTAGAGTCGTACGGTGTCTTGTACAACTCGTACGGCTCCTGGTACGAATCGTACTTCGTCGTACGTACGGGACGTTTACAGGTACGATTCGTATGGGGAAAAAACGCTCCGTACGACGATTCGGAGCGATTTTTACCGGATCGGAATCGACCCCAGAGTGTCCGGCTTCCCCCCTTCCGCTCCGAAGCCACCGAGATCATCTACGGTGTACCCCAGGGCTCATTCCTCAGCCCAACCCTGTTTAACATCTACATGGCACCGCTCGCCCACGTCGCCCGTCGGCACGACCTCAACATCCTCTCCTATGTCAATGACACCCAGCTGATACTCTCCCTCACCAAGGACCCCCACACCGCCAAAACCAACCTTCACGAAGGAATGAAGGCCGTTGCTGAATGGATGAGGAACAGCCGACTGAAGCTGAACTCGGACAAGACGGAGGTCTTCATCCTCGGATCCAACCCTTCGGCCTGGGATGACTCCTGGTGGCCGACCCCACTGGGAACAGCTCCAACACCCACCGACCACCCACGCAACCTAGGGGTCATCCTCGACTCCACCCTCTCCATGACTAAACAGGTCAACGCTGTCTCCTCCTCCTGCTTCAACACCCTCCGCATGCTCCGTAGGATCTACAAGTGGATCCCCACTGAAACGAGAAGAACAGTCACCCAGGCCCTTGTCAGCAGCAGGTTGGACTATGGATTCGCCCTCTACGCAGGAGCCTTGGCCAAACTCCTGAGATGGGTCCAACGCATCCAGAACACCTCTGCACGCCTGATCCTTGATATCCCTCGCCGCAGCCACATCACACCCCACCTGAGACCTGCACTGGCTCCCAGTCAACAAGAGGATAACCTTCAAGCTCCTCACCCACGCACACAAGGCAGTCCACAACACCGGACAAACGTACCTCAACAGGCAACTCAGCTTCTACACCCCCACTCGCCAGCTCCGCCCTGCCGACCTCGGCCTCGCTACAGTCCCCCGCTTCCGAAGAGCGACCTCAGGCGGCAGATCGTTCTCCCACCTTGCCGCCAAGACCTGGAACAACCTCCCCATCCACCTACGGCAGACCCAAGACCTGCTGACCTTCAGAAAACACCTCAAGACCTGGCTTTTCGAGCAGTAGCAGCATCTCCACCCCAGCGCCTTCAGACCCTCACGGGTGAGTAGTGCGCTTTACAAATGATATGATTGATTGAAAGCAGTATTTCCTGGCTTCATAAATCTCACTTACTTAGCGCATGTACCAAGACCTTTTTGTTCCCGTTCCCCATGGCTGGGCGGAAAACACATCCGACAGAAGGAGAGCCATTCACAGTCATGTGACTAAGGGCCCTGGCAGAAAGGCACACTGGTTTAGGAACAGAAAATGCAAGCTTTTTAAAAGTGATATTTTCAGTATTGTGACTTAAAATCAAACTTTGCCATTAAAAAGGATTTTAAATTACAGTTAATTTGAGTGTAAACATAATTTCTCTACCTGCTTCCAAAATTAAGTTACCAATTATTAAGGTTACCCAATTTTACTCAATGGGAGAGACTGGGCTTAACAATAATGAAAAACAACTTTAGGAGTTGTTTAGTATTAGGGCATGTAAAACCTAAACCCATATGTCTTCCCTTTTAAATACCATGACCCCTTGGTCTGGGTGCTTTTAGGGCCTAACTTAGGGGTGACATAAGTATTAAAAAGGAAAGTTTAAGCCTGGCGAAAGGTTTATTTTGCTTGGTTGAAGTGGCAGTTTAAAACTGCACTACAGGTTGCAGTGGAAGGCCTGAAACATGTTTTAAAGGGCTACTGTAGTAGGTGGTACAATGAGTGCTGTAGGACTACCAGTAGCATTTAATTTACAGGCCCTGGGTACATGTTGTACCATTTAGTAGAGTCATATATGTAAATTAAATATGCCAGTTAGACGTACGCCATAATTACCATGTGTTAGGGAGAGAACACAAGCACTTTAACAATGGTTAGCAGTGGTAAAGTGCCAAGAGTCCTAATTCAGCAAAAAAGAAGGAGTAAAGGCAAAACCGTTTGGGGTGACCCTGCAGAGATGGCCAGGTCCAACAGAATAGCTCCATTAGAGTAAGAAATTATACAAAAAATATCTAGTGAATTCTTGCTTCTTCGAAGTGATAAAAGAAGAAATAGCTTACTTTACTAGAGAAAGTAAATGAAGATTATATAATCTTTAGGGCAAACATGTCTATTGCAGGCAAATGTGCAAATACAGTCATTTAGTAAGTAAAATCAAGAAAAGATTCCACTCAGGAACAGCAAATCTGTATGACTGTTTGCCTCTTTCTTTAAGGGCTACGATCATCCGCTCCATCGAGAGGTCGGAAGACGCAACGCTTAATTCGTCACGGAACTGCAGAGGGTTCTACCCATAACCCTGGACATATCCCTACATGCTACCAATATCCCTTAAAGAAAACAGGCAAACAGTCATACAGATTTGCTGTTCCTGAGTCCACTCTACACATCCGGTAATTCTACATTCAATCAACGATACAGATGCCACATGTTGTATTGTCCCCTGAAACGCTGTCCTGAAGAGAGCCCGTATCTAGAGAGGGTCGAAAAGCCGTCGACATTAACAAAGGAGAAAGCCTGAATGAATCATTTTTCCAATACATACAGATTGCCCTTTGGATATTTACCAATAACCTGTTTTTCTCGTTCACTTCAAAAAAATTTCACTTAGCATTCACCAAGATAGGCTATGGTCACTTCACTGGGGCTCACATTTCACTTATTAAGTGTCACTAATGTAAATGTCTCAATTTACTCATGTATAAGGAAATACATATTTGGTAAAATTGTGATTGCAGAATAAAAATGTACTTACTTCGGCTGAAGTGAGCATAAACTGTTGTGTTGGGCTTTTTAAGAATTCACTCAACGTATTATGTACATATACTCCCAGGTGTCTTTACCATAACCTCATTAGGAAGGTTGCAATTGAAAAAGTGCGATTAGGATTAATTCGAAGCAAGTGAAAAATGTTTTGGCTTGTACATGGTATATTGCTTTGAAAAATGAGTTCCTTGTGAACATTGTTTCTTTGCATAAGTGCAAACCCAGTTCACAAGGACGTATGGGTCGCTCTTGTTTTTTTAAATATCAGTTCCATATAGAGCAGCTGATTGGGCCTCACTCCTATAAACTTCAATTACAGGAGAAATTGCCTTTGATGTAGTAGCTTTGTGCTTTTTCAATATAGCCATTGAGCTATGTGCTAGAGAAGCTACAAAAATGTTTATATGTGGGGACCAAGAGAGTTTAGAATCAAGCGTTATACCCAGATAATCAAATATGGGTGTACACTCAAGCTTTTGTTGATGAAGCACAATATTCCCTTTGAATGTCACATATTTTGTTTTAGTAATATTTATTTTGAGGCCCTTGCTATTCCAATAGGTTTTGAAATTGTTAAGCAAGGACTGCAAGCCCCTCAGGCCTGTGACATCAAAAGCGTGTCATCTGCAAAAAGAAATGCAGAGACAAAGACCCCAGTGAGCTTTGGTGAATCATGTCTACACTCTTATAGAAAGCCGATAACATCATCAACATATAGAGAGAAAAGGGTGCATGCGACCACACAGCCCTGCCTCACTCCTCTGTTGATGGGTATAGGATCAAGATCTCTTCTGACTGGCTAAAACCTGCCTTCTAAAACTCTGTCCTACGTAGAAGGCAGAGGTATCGACCTAAATCAGTCGGTGGATGTGTGAGTCTGTTAGATGTGTGCAACAGTAAATGAACATAAACCTACTTCTTTTGTGAATCTGCAGGTTCTCCAAAGGCACAAAAAATAGACAAAAAAGACACAGTATTACTTGCACACATACCCAATTCCACAGCATATTTGTATTGTGGATTATGCAAAACTTTATAGTTGGGTGATATGCTGGGTGACTGCCAGTATAAAGGTAATTTTCCAGAGCTACAAATCTTTCTTTGTTCTTAGGATGCACATATTCACATAGTACCCCCTGCAACTTTGTGCGCAGGCTTGCTCCTTGAGAAATCTCACATTGCTATCAGCAAGATCTCTAGAATTATGTGTAAGAGCACTTAATTATCAGGCAGGTTGACTAAATATGCGGCATAATGCTGCACATTTTTTCTTTAGTATTACTTTATAATTTGTTTGGTTTGGAAATATGGACATACTGTCTCTCCAAACATTTTACCTCAATAGTACCAGTTTAGCAATCAAATGCAGAAATAAGCAATTGAAAGATGACCAGTCAACCTTTGCTTAGCCCCTTTCACTGCGATATGAGGTATATGCAGTCTATATCTATATATATTTTTTTTAGAAATGTGTGTTTTCTCCTTGGGGACACTATCTGCACCACCACCCCCCAAAAACACACATAAAAAAAAAGTTTCTTTTTTTACAGCCGCAGAGGCCCTTGTGAAAATGGGCCGACGCCTTGTCAATTTCCTTTTACATGTAAAGAATATATATTTATATATATTTCCCTGTGGGTGTGATTGTAAAATCTGCATTATTTCTTTTTAATTTGTACCCCCAAGGATTGAGGGGGGAATCGGCCCATTACCACAAGGGCTGAAACCCCCAAACAGCCATCCCTGGTGATCTCATAGTTTCCTGACTGTGGATCGCACGCAACCGCGATCCACAATCAGGAAACAGTTTCAGGAAGGCCTCGTTTGAAAGCAGAGACTCTACCCTTTTAAAGGAGACCTCCCTGTCTGCCTATCATTAATTTTTACCTTTCCATGTTACCTATTTCTCTTCCCGCCTATTTCTTTTCTCAAATTAATCGTATTCTTACTCGCTTCCTCTGGAATAATCGTAAATCCAGGATATCCATTTCTCGCCTTCAGCAACCCAAGCACTTAGGTGGTGTGAATTTTCCTAACCTTGTTCGTTTTCATTCCTCCTTTACTTTAAAACAAATTTGGCCTTTCCTTGCAGATTCGCCTTCCCCTACTCCCACTGCATGGAGCGCTTTAGAGCAAGCTCAGCTTTTGCCTTTACACGCTGCTATCCATTTATCTCAACCCCCAAAGCGCTTCCTTTCTCCCACTTTTAAGCTCTCTAGGGTGCTTTCCCATTCTTTGTTTCATTCCTCCTTCTCTCAAGCTCATCTCAACTCTCTTATCCCGTTATGGTATAATCACTCTTTGAAGATCAACAACAAGGCCCTCTTCTGGAAGGAATGGATTGACAAAGGCATTATGTACTTGCATCAGCTCTCTGTTGATGGTTCCCTATTGGATTTCTCTTCTATTAGCTCCTCATTTCACTTATCTAACAAATATTTTCCCCAGTTTCCTGACTTCCATTTTGCCTTATCTACTCTCCTCTCACACTACACTACTTTATCAGATATTGCCCCTCCTGATTCCTCTCCTTTAACTTTTACTATCCCACTTAAAGCTGCCACCATTTATAAGATCCTCTCCCGTTCTATTTCCGATCGCCCCAAATCCAAACCTGAACTTGCATGGGAAAAGGATTTAGCACAGGATTTTTCTATATCAATTTGGGACTCCCTTTGGTCTAAAATTCACACTGTCTCCCGTTCAGCTAGCACCACTCAGACTCTTGATTTTTTTTTATAATAGGCTTTTTCTTACCCCACACGACCTGTTTAAGTTTAAAGTCCTTGAATCTAGCCACTGTTGGTCATGCTCCCACCCTGATGGCACTTTGTTTCATATGTTTTTTCAATGTCCGTTGGTTGCATCCCTCTGGCAGCATATTTGGTGCAAGTTGAATGAGATTTTAAACTCCAATCATATATTTGATATTGTTCACATTTTTCTAGGTGGTTCTTCTCCTATTTGGAATGTTCCACGCAATGTTCATAATTTTGTAGATTTGTTTATAGCCATTTCTTTGCAGATTATTACTTCAAACTGGAAAGACACTTCAAAGATTTGTTCTACTGCCTGGTGGAACTTATTATGTCATCATCACAGACTTGATCGTGCGCATGCTACGACTACCTCTCTCTTAATTAAAAGAGATTTGTTATGGTTACCCCTAACCGATTTTCTTTCCAGACTCCTACCCTGATCTGCCTCCTCCTTCTTTCCTTTCTCTTTCTTCCTTCTTTCTGTCCCCCTCTCTTATAGCCTTTCTTTCTCTCTTTTCTTTTTCTTTTCCTTTTCCCTTTTTCTTTCCCTTCCTCACCCCCTAAAATCTTAAAAAAGCATTTTCCCTCAGTACACCTTTTATATTTCCCCTTCGGGGTTTGTTTTTATATTCCACATTCAGATTGTATTATCTCATTTTTTTCTTTTCTATTTTTTTTACTGATTGTGTTTCTGTATTGATGTTTTACTTGGCTTATTTGATTCAATAAAGCTTTCTAAACTTAAAAAAAAAGGAGACCTCCCTGAAACCTGGGAGGATGTTTTCTGCTTTTTCCCACCGGAGATGAGAGAGCGCTTCCCTGCTCCTTCCTCATGCTCCAGTCTGTACACTGTGACGTCAGTTGATGCTGAAGCGATTTCGCGTCACCTTAGCCCTTTTCTTAAAAAAATGGAATCTCCATGCTCGCACTAGAAGCTCCATTAGATCCCTCCCCATTGTCGGCCAATGGTATACACTGGCACTGGGGAGGGTGTCCGCACCGAAGGGGTTAACATTTTCTACACAGTATTATGGCCTGTGGACGTCAGAATAATATTTTTCCACACAAAGACAAATCTGTTACTTGTTTAACCCTTCAGCCACATTTACTGGATTTTCCATATGGGGCTTCCTGTTTAAAACGTGGGAAGGGCATTCAAATGCCTACTACTAGGTAAAACGGAGCTGCCCCTCACAGTCAATGTGGGGCTGCGAGCCCCAGGGCCTCACAGAGCTGGCGGTGCTGTAGAAAATAATTGGGGGGCACTACCAACCAGAATATAAGATCCTTAAGTATTGCCCGGCGGTGTCGCCTCTTGAACCCAAAAAGAAGTTAAACTATTGAAGAGGCAGGCGCTGGAGACTGGAAGGCAGGAAACAAGGTTTTTATTCTCTCCGGAGGAGAACACAACGAAACGGACAGAAGGTATCGTTCTGAGGTGCTCTACCTGCATCCCTGAGGCCTGGCCTCTTATACACAAGTTTATCTTTTTATTGCATGTAACACATTCTCGTCGATACTTTGATGTACGGAAAGACATCCTCCGAATCCCCCCCTTTCCAGCCCGTTCCCACGCAAGGTTACAGTGGAAGTCCCCGCCCCGTTCACAACAGGTGATGGTCATCGCGCAGCTGGATATTCCGCCGATTCACGGAGTGTGTGGGGTTCGATCGGATCTCGTGGGATGGGGGGGGGCTTTGATCATCTCGGGGGTCCTTTGAGGAGGGAAGCTTTCTATTGTACGGGGAGGGGCAAGGGGTTGGTATCGGCAGAGCTGGGTGCCGGCCTGGGAACGGGGAAGACAAACGGGCACACAGGGAAAAGGGGTTTGCATCAAAGGGCCGGAGATCATGAGAGGGAAGCAGGGAGGTGTCGCGCTGGGAACAGGATGAGGGCCTGGGGCAGAGCAGCGCCGAAGAGGGGTTTATGACTCAAGGCAGGTGCAAGCGGGGGTTGCCAGCGAAGCTAGGAGAGAGAGAGAGAGGCGCGCTGGTTCTCGGCGAGAGCAGGAAAGCCATGGTGCCCAAAATGGCGGCTGTTTTACGCGCACAAAAGGTTTAAGGAGAGCAAGAGGGCGCCGATAATGTTGACGGTTTTAGCCCAACTTTCAACAGTCCCCCCTTTTCAACATATCTAGCCACCTTGCTTTACTCAATGTCAATTTTCATCAAATTCCTTACTTCGGTATCATACAATGCTCTCATATGTTCGCTTCCAATGTCCACAGTTTTGGGAAAAACACAACTCGCACATAAAGAACACATAGGTGGCAAACATTGAATTCCTAAGCATAGGCCACATATTACAACTACGGGAATCAGGATAATGGTGAGCAGTCTCCAGCCCCAGCTTTTGACGGTGTCCCAGAACCAACCACCAAGCGACCATTCTTCTTGCTCTTGGTGAACTTCCGAAGAGAGTCTGTGAAGATGTTCGATGGCTTTGTACACTGAGGGTGAGTTGTCCGGTATGTATGTACAACAGCTGGACCCAATAATGCGGCATGCTCCTCCACGGTCCGCCAGAACCACATCTAGAACGAGGCGGTTCTGCAGAGCCACCAAACGGACCGCTTGGAGCTCGGCAGTGTTGTTGGCAAAGATGCCCGCTGTGATGTTCATGGTTGTCTCGACTGCCTGGGTCAAATGTCGGATGGCACGGCTGTTTGCCATCGGGCCCCAGAGGGGGACGAGTCCTTTCATAGCATCGAGGAACTGCGCCCCTGTTGAGTCGGCTTGTTCAATGTCTTTGGCTCGTTTTTGCCGGTGGTGATTCGCTGGGGCTACATAAGTCGGAGGAAGGACGAAGGAGATGTAGCCAGTGCCCCCCCAGCCTTTGGGGAGCCAGGTGTAGGCCTTCGTGCCGCAGATGAAATACATGTTTGGGGATGACACAAAGGAAGGTGGATCCGTGGAGTCCAAAGTTCTGGTAAAGCGGCAAGCGCTGCGACCCACCAGCTGTGTCCCAAGTCCTTCTACACACATGTGGCCTGTGACGTTGATGACCGTCAGGGCCACAGTCAGAGTGGCAGCCGTTCGTTTCCGCAGATAGGAGAAGGTGGGTCTGGTTGGATTGTTGAACACCTGCATTTCGATTCGTTCTTTGGCCGGGATGTCCATTTGGATCGAGTCGCTGGGGGTCAGCGGGCAGAAGTGTGTCTTTGTCTTGTTTCGCCCGGCCCCATGAGAAGGATGTGCTGCAGTTCTGCTGGAGGTGGCATTGCCCGTATAGCTTTCTTGCAGGAGGATCAGCCAAGCAAGGCAGGAGCCGTGGACAGAGAAGGGTGAAGGGATGAATGGTATTGAATGTCCAGTGGCATGGGGTAGCAACCCACAGATCCAGCAGTTGGTGGTATTGGTGGCAAGATTGTGCTGGTGAAGTAGCTGCACGAAAGAGTTGTTCCAAAACTCCTTTCGCCTCTCTCTTAGTTGAGGAGAGAGCGAAATTAGATAATGTTCCTTCATGGTGGTAGGCTGAGCAGTGGTTAGGAATGTTTCGTGAGCAGGTGCGTGTTCTTCCATAATCCAGAGCGTAGTCATGAGGAGAAAACAGAGGAGGATTACGATGAAGAGTGCAATTGTCTTTGAGCTATGGAGTCTGTCTATTCTCGGATTTCTGTAGTGGGTATTTCCTGCTGTCTCCGTCGGCTTCTTATTTGGCGCTTCCATCATCTTCTTATCTGGCGCTTCCATCATCTTCGTCTTCAAGGTGCTCGGTAGTGGGCAGGACCACAGACTTAGTTTTAGCTTCTCTCCAGGTAACCCTTGGTAGTTTGGGTCACCGTTCTGAGATCCCTTAACCTAGTCCGTGGCCTACTTAGCCGAAGCTCCCTCCTTTCGACGCAGGAAATACCCTTCTCGAGATGGCACAGTGGGGTCAGGATGTTTTGAAAGTTCAAGTGTCTCAGTATCAGGGTAGCAGTTCAACGATGGTCGGTCCTGGTTCAGGAGCTCTTCTTGGGTGTTGACGGTGTCTGTCGTGGCCAGGGTTGGAGAGACCTTTTTGCAGTGGTGCGCGTGCAGCCAGTGTTTCTTCCCCTCCACTCGAAGTGCGGTCCGAGTGGTGATCAGTACTTGCCAGGGGCCCGTCCACCGGGGTTCCAAACTCTTTGATCGCTGAAAATTTCGGATCAGCACGAAGTCCCCTGGCTGGATGGCGTGACCCGGACCCCTGGAAGCATCGGGGATGGCCTGCTGCACCTGCTGATGAAGGACAGACAAAGTTTCAGTCAATTTGTACAGATAATCAGACATTAGGACATCCGGAACGTCATGAATGGAAGTTGGTTTCGGGGCAGACCAGACGCTCATGGGTCGACCGAAAACAACTTCATAAGGGGTTAAGTGATGTCGGGTGGGGGTAGAGCGCATCGATAGCAATGCCAATGGGAGGGCGTCTGGCCATTTCAAGCCCGTCGTAGCCACTATTTTGGCCAGTTTAAGCTTTAGTGTGGCATTGTGTCGTTCGACAAGCCCAGCAGATTGAGGGTGGAAGACTGCGTGGAATTTCTGTTTGATACCCAGCCCATTTAAGATGAGCTGGATAACTTGGGCTACAAAGTGGGGGCCATTATCACTCCATAAAACACGACAGAGGCCATAACGGGGGAAAAACTCCTTTAACAGAACCTTTGCAGTGGCCATAGCGGTGTTGTCACGGGTTGGATATGCTTCCACCCACTTGCTAAATGCGCACACCACGACGAGTACATATTTCAGGCCTTGGCATCTGTCTAGCTGGATGTAGTCCATCTGCAGGACTTCAAATGGGTGGTTTGGGACCCCAAATCCCCCCCGGGGTACTACAGTTCCTTTCCCGGGGTTGTGTTGCAGGCATATTAAGCATTGTTGGACCAGGCGTTTGGCGGACTCTGGGATCTTGTCATTGTGCCAAACCCTGGAGACAAGTTCGATCATGGGGGCTGATCCTATGTGGGCAGGGGAGTGTGCCATGGTTAATATGGGAATCAAGTACGAATCAGGTAGCAACCATTTGTTCGTGTCTTTTGTCCGCCAGCAGCCTTCATCGTCTTTCAATCCCACCCGTGTCCATTCAGTCAATTCGTGTTGTGTGCTAGTCGTTTGTATGTCTCTAATTGTGTCCTTGGCGTCAGTCCAGTTTTCTGCTTGTGACCTGGTCACGTACATATGTGTTGTCGTTCTATTTTCAGCTGTCGTTCGGGCGGTGATGTCGGCTAGTGCATTTCCCTGTCCAATAATGTCTGTCACTTTCTTGTGTGCCTGGCATTTGATAACGGCAAGTTTGTTGGGGAGGAGGACAGCTTCGATTAAGGCGGAGACTAAATCCCCGTGCAAAATGGGTGTGCCGTGTGAGGTCAAGTATCCTCTCTCCCTCCAGAGGAGCCCAAAATGGTGAACCACCCCGAAGGCATACTGGCTGTCAGTGTAAATGTTCGCTGTGGTTCCTGTTGCCAGGATGCAGGCTCGCGTCAAAGCAATCAGTTCCGCTGCCTGGGCAGATCGCTGGGTGATGCGGGCTGTTTCTACTACAGTTCGAGCCGTGGTGACTGCATAGGCAGCGGAAGTGGTACCATCGGAGAGTTTGATGCAAGAACCGTCCACCCACAACTCCCCGTCGGGGTCAGGGAAAGCTGTGTCTCTGAGATCGACCCTACTCCTGGTCTGTTCGTCCGTAAGAGTCACGCAGTCATGTAGGGGGTGCACATTGGGATCGTTCTCTGGCAAGGGTAACAGAGTTGCTGGGTTCAGTGTGGTGCATCTTTTCAGGGTGATATGGGGGGCAAGCAAGGTCAGTTCGTATCCAGTCAGTCGTGCACTCGTCAGATGTTGTGTCTTGGTTTGGTTCAGGAGGGTGTCGACTGCATGGGGTACCAGTACCGTGAGGGAATTCGAGAGTACAATCCCCTCACTCTGTCGGATAGAGACTGCAGCAGCAGCTACAGCTTGAAGGCAGGCAGGTAAGGCTCTGGCGACAGGGTCAAGAGTGGCAGAGAAGTAAGCGCACGGTCGTTGCTTAGGGCCGATGGCCTGGGTCAGGACAGATAAAGCGCACCCCTCCCTTTCGTGAGTGTAAAGGGAGAAGGGCTTTCTGTAATCAGGGGTACCCAGGACAGGGGCTGAGCAAAGGGCATCTCGCAGTTCTGTGAAGGAAGTTTGACACTCAGGAGTCCAAGGGAGTGGGAAAGGGACGTCTTTGTTTAGCAGAGAAAGCAGTGGTTTTACAACGAGGCTGAAGTTTGGTAACCATTGTCGGCAGAAGGAGGTGAGGCCTAATAGGGAGCGAACCTGCTTCTGGGTTTTAGGGACAGGGGTATCTAGAATGGTTTGGATTCGATCAGGGGTGAGTTTTCTTCCATCTTTGGACAAAAGGTGGCCTAGGTAAGTGACCTGGGGTAGGCAGAATTGCAACTTCTTCTTGGAGACCTTGTGGCCATTTTCCGCAAGGAAGTGCAAGAGTTGAATGGTGGCGGTAACCGCTAGAGGGGTGGTGTCGGCTGCCAAAAGGATGTCATCGACATATTGTACCAACACCACCCCGTCGGGTAACTGGACTTGGTCTAGTTGTCTTTTGAGGGCCTGGCTGTAGATGCTAGGGCTTTCCGTGTAGCCTTGAGGCGCTCGGCAAAACCTATATGAGCGGGCTTTTAGGGTAAAGCCGAAGAGATATCGGCTGTCTGGGTGGATGGGGATGGAGAAGAATGCGTTCTTGAGGTCGATGACGGAAAAGGTGGTGGCAGTGGATGGAATCAAGGTCAGGATGGTGGTGATGTCTGAGACCACAGGGTACTGGGGTACCACCACTTTGTTGATCTCTCGGAGGTCGATGATGAAACGGTATGCTCTCTCATCTCCCTCTCCCTGCTTCTTGATAATGGGCAAGATAGGGCTGTTGCAAACGTTGCTAACCACTTCCTCTACCACTCCTGCGTCTATCAGTGACTGGATAATCATTACCAATGCCTTCTCGCCCTCTGGCGATATCCGATATTGTGGGAGTTTTGGGAGTGTTGCGTCTGGTCGGACAGTAATGTGCACTGGGTCAATTAACATACGCCCTACGTCCGAATCCGCTTTGGCCCACAGATACGGAGGTAGAGTGTCAAGCAGGGACGCGTCAACGTCGGTGATGGAAAACATGTGTCGGGGGGAACAATGTCTAAGCAGAACGGGGTTGTCGTAAAGAAACACTCGAACTCCATCTTGAGAACACCTAATCGTCGCTCGGAAGTGTTTCAGTAAGTCAAGTCCCATAATGGCGTCAGGGCTATTGGAGGAAAGCAAGAACGTGGTGTCGGTGGTGTTGTTTTCTACGTCAAAGAGAATCGGGGCAGACAGAGGGTTGGTGGAGGGCGTTCCATCGAAACCTGTCGATGTTATGAGTGAGCCAGACAAGGGTGCCCTTGGAATCAGTCGTTTAGATAACGCACTACGTGTTGCGCCAGTGTCTACCAAAAATGGAGACTTGGTACCCAGGACCTTAGCAGTGACATAAGGGCCCTGCTGGTCAACATAGAGCTCGACTGGATCCCTCCCTCGCCCTTGGCTGTCCTATGCGAAGGTGTGAGTGTCGTCATAGTCAGATTGTTGATATTGGTTCTGCCTGGGTCGATCGAACGTATTTGGTCTGCTTGATCTGTCATTAGTCGCGTCATTTGGGGGCCCTCGTTGTTGTCCCTTAGGTCTCGGTCCGTTTGCTACATCTCTGGGGTCTCTGTTTCTGATCATTTCCAGAAGAACTGGGCACTGGGATTTCCAATGGCCAGTCCCTTTGCAGAAAGCGCACTGATCTTCTCTAAGGTCTGTGCGTCCACTGTAGGAAGTCAGAGTGCGGTCCTGGGGGAATGTAGTCTTAGGGACGTTTGTCTGGTAGTTTCCCCGGTATTGGTCTCGTCCTATAGTCACCCCTTGCAGTTTGGCAATCATCACCCTCTCTTTTAAGTCCTTCTTCTTTTTCTCTGTCGCCCTATCGTTTTCATTTTTCTGATGCTCATAATATTGGGCCATTTGGAGAATCGCTGTAGGTTTGGAGGCTGCCCAACTACTCTCGCTGGCCTGTAGTTTCTGGGAGATTTCCGATGATAGGCCCTTAACATAATTCTGGACGAACAGATGGTGTCCGGTTGCAGTGGTCATGTCTTGGCCGCTGTAATCGGAGAACACCGTTTCAAACCGGGAGAAGTATTCCGATACATCCTCCTGGGGTTTTTGGCGACAGGCTGTTACTATCGACCAGTCCACTTTCTTTTCTGGGATTAGGGTTTTTAATTTCTCTACGATTTTATCTGGGAGGTCTAGAATGGATTTCAACGGCTTTTGTCCTGGTCCCCGTTGTTTGTCCAGGTCATCGAGTTGTGACCAGGTATGTCCAAACAGCTCAAGGTGGTCGACTTTCCGGATTTGCTTCCACACATCAGGTGGTAGACATAACCCGAAGAACAAGTCGATGTCAGCCAGGGTCATGATCGTTGAACCCAGGGCTGTACCCAATTCAGTATAGAAGGCAGTGGGGTTTTTACGTAGGTCGGGTAGAGATTTCCGGAATGTCAGTATCTCTTGCCGGTCCCATGGCTGGTAGACCCAGTTGTACACTACCCTTCCCTTCGCATCTTGGTTGTTTGCATCATCGTGAGTCCCTGTATCCCGAGGAGGAACCCAGTAAGGGGCAGCCTCACGTATCGGCATCATGGTGTTAGATTGCTCGGTTGGTGGTTCGGTCACTACGGGGGCTGCGGATTTAGCTCCCGGCTTTCGTTCAGTGAGGTGGCGGAAAACCTCAAGCGTACGCGTAAGGAGGTCCGACACATCACACTCGCCCTCATCCCCGATATCGACCTTCCGGTACAGAGTCCTTAGGCTCTCGGGACCTTTGTCTCGATATCGGTCCTCGTATGCATTCAAGACATGATAACACAGTCGTACGGTAAAATGTCGTCTGTGACTCCCTGTATACGAGGTGAACATATCTGTGATGTACTCTTCATCATCCTTCCTTTCTACCAGTGTCCTTGCTATTTTGTCGATCCCCGCTCGCTCATCTTTGTCTAGTCTGTTTGTTCTTGCAGGGCCAGCCCCTCGAGTCTCATGGTCATCTAACGTCGTTGTTGATGCGGGTTTTAATACAAGGGGTTCGGCTGGCACAGAGGCCATTGGGGCCGACGCTGTGGCGGTACCTTCGTTTGTACCTGGGGGTGGCGCGTGCTGCGCCACGGGTTGAGAAGGGGCATATGGAGGGGGCATGTAGATGATAGGAGGACCTAACAGCAGGTCCTCATTGGCTTGTCGTTTCGAGGGTAAATCAGGGTAGAGCATGGAGGGGGTTCTAACCGGACACTGGCTTGGCGTTTCCATTTCTAGTTTCTGTTTAGCTTTCTCTCTTTCCTCTATCTCCTTTTTTAGTTTCTGAGCAGCTAGGTGGGCTGCTTTTCGCAGCTCTTTTTCCAACCTACTCTCAGTTTTCTTTTTACGTTGTTCAGTTTCTTTTCGCCACATGCCGAAGCTGTCAAGCATAGTAGGTGTTGTTTTGTTTTTACCCAGGGCAGTTTCTAGCGTTTTTATTTTATCATCATCGAAGGATCCTATCAGGGGCCATTGACTTTCTTGACCCTTTTTTGTATATTTATGCCATAGTTTACTATAGGCTATAGCGGTCAATCCATGCTTCATGAACATGTCCTTATTAGGGGTGCCTTCCAGTGGGGCTGGATGGTCCATCTCTAATAAGCGGTCCGGGCTAAACAGGCTACTAATCAGTGGGGAGAAGACAGACATGACGGCTCGTAACGAGGGACTAAAAAGTCAGCACTGCCTATCTTATCACTAGGTGCAAAGACTGGACAGAATATTTCTATTCTACGTTGTTTGCAGGCAGTGAATACCTCATGGATCAAAATAACAAAAGACCAATAAATAACAATGGGGAGAATGAGTAGGTCCGCAAAGATCTGCGTTACCTACCCTTTTCACTATCTGCAAAAAGGGTGGTCTCTTCCCTGTTTGCAGACAGGGAATCTCCAGGAAACAATAGTTTTGCGAACAACAGTTCAGTTTCAAGTGATTATTGAGTGGGGGAGAAAAAATAAGCACGGCTGCTGCCCTACCTATCCTCCACTGCTTGCAAAGAGAGAGCCCGTTGTTTCTCCGTTTGCAGACAGTGAATCTCCAAATAAATAAAAAGAGCAATACTAGTATTTTTTTAACAAACAAGCAATCAAGCAAATATTTCGTGACTTGTCGTGGTTACACGACCTTACCCGGACCGCATGGACAGTTTCCTGTCTTCCGAATCCAGCGCCCGATCGTCCTCTCTTCTTCGTTATCCTCGCGGCACTCCTGATGGTTCCCAGTCAGGACCGTAGATCACTCGAGAGAGGTCTGTTCGGAACCAGTGAAGTTCGGATGATCGGCTGTCAGACGAGGGTCTATCGGACAGACGCGTTCCCGATCGTTGCAGTCGTTCACTTTGTCGTCAGGACCTCTCCCACTGGATCCGTGGGTCGCTGATGGGCCCCACGCTTGGGACGCCAATTGTAGAAAATAATTGGGGGGCACTACCAACCAGAATATAAGATCCTTAAGTATTGCCCGGCGGTGTCGCCTCTTGAACCCAAAAAGAAGTTAAACTATTGAAGAGGCAGGCGCTGGAGACTGGAAGGCAGGAAACAAGGTTTTTATTCTCTCCGGAGGAGAACACAACGAAACGGACAGAAGGTATCGTTCTGAGGTGCTCTACCTGCATCCCTGAGGCCTGGCCTCTTATACACAAGTTTATCTTTTTATTGCATGTAACACATTCTCGTCGATACTTTGATGTACGGAAAGACATCCTCCGAATCCCCCCCTTTCCAGCCCGTTCCCACGCAAGGTTACAGTGGAAGTCCCCGCCCCGTTCACAACAGGTGATGGTCATCGCGCAGCTGGATATTCCGCCGATTCACGGAGTGTGTGGGGTTCGATCGGATCTCGTGGGATGGGGGGGGGCTTTGATCATCTCGGGGGTCCTTTGAGGAGGGAAGCTTTCTATTGTACGGGGAGGGGCAAGGGGTTGGTATCGGCAGAGCTGGGTGCCGGCCTGGGAACGGGGAAGACAAACGGGCACACAGGGAAAAGGGGTTTGCATCAAAGGGCCGGAGATCATGAGAGGGAAGCAGGGAGGTGTCGCGCTGGGAACAGGATGAGGGCCTGGGGCAGAGCAGCGCCGAAGAGGGGTTTATGACTCAAGGCAGGTGCAAGCGGGGGTTGCCAGCGAAGCTAGGAGAGAGAGAGAGAGGCGCGCTGGTTCTCGGCGAGAGCAGGGAAGCCATGGTGCCCAAAATGGCGGCTGTTTTACGCGCACAAAAGGTTTAAGGAGAGCAAGAGGGCGCCGATAATGTTGACGGTTTTAGCCCAACTTTCAACAGTGCTACAGATGGTGCTGCAGACATGATACACTGGCCCGAAGCCAGCACCACCAAAACTACAGCCTGATTATTTGAGAATAAAGCACATCAGCACACAGATTTCCAGTCCCAGCCGAACATTTGTCACATAGCTGCTACATAGCTGCTAGGTTTTCAGATTGATTATGTGTGACATTTCTATGGTTTCATTGTTCATATGAGTGACATTCAACTGCTAAATGTGAGGCACTTAGAGTGATACTTTATCGCTATTAAAACTAAGCAACAAAGTGCAAAGAAATACGTAAATATCAGATAGTACACTATTTTGAGCAGTAGGAAGCTCTTAAAACATCTAAAACTGTTGCAAAGCCATTGAAATGGAAGGTCGCTAACTTTCAACCCCTTTCTAAGAAAGTCATTGCTATTCACAGTGTTTCAGTTGCAGGCTAAGAAGTCATCATTCCCAACTGCGCCAACCAGGGTTCAATTCTGTTTCAATCTGATTATGCACACACACAGGGGCTGACTGGCCTGTAGAGCAATCAAGCAGCGCCTGGTGTGGTGGTCTGACATAATAGTGCGCGCACCATTCTTTTTAACAGGTTGTGGGTTGGTTTTATGACCAGATGGGCCAGTTTTTGCTGTTGATTTACCTGATATTGTCACACGCATTGCCTGCAGAAAACACAAATGTATGCAGTCTTCCATATCATGCATAATACTCATACAGCATGTCTTCGCAAGTTAAAAACTTCCAAGTGTGGGCCACTTTGTAGCTATCTGGTTTGCTAATGTGGGCCCAGGACAATATTTTGACCCAATCCGACCCTGCACACACACGGGAAACATCATTAACAACGAAGGCAGTACTACGCGTAACGTTTACAACGAGGCACTTACCACGTAAACGTCTTTCCAACGCGTATGCCTTCAACGATCGTATTTACCACGAAAAAAAAAACCGAAGGATTAAAAAGGGGGGTTGGGGGGGGTCTCCCCCCCCATAAAAAAACGATCCCGCCGTGCCGAAAAAAACAGTGTCATAAGAGAGGAAGCGGAAAAACTTCCGCTTCCTCTTTATGACGTAAGAACGACGTGGCAAAGAAGATGAGGGGAAAACGAATTCCGTGGTAACGCATGCGTGGAAAAGGCATGCGTTGCAACGGAATTCGTGGTAACAACATATAACCCACACACACATCTGCAGTGATTACATTAACCAATTGAGTTTTCATGAAGTAAAGATAAAACAAAAAGTGTTTTTCTTTAACTTGCATGATGTATCTTTCAGTTTATATAATACATAGTTTCCTGAAGATGAAAGACCAACAAAATAGTTATAGAATACTTTGTGCTGTAAGCAGAGCCATGTTTCTAATCCCACCCTCACACTCTAACAGAGATTGATCGCTTTCATTGCACTCACCTTCAGTGGTGTGCCCTGGTGGCAGGTGCTGACTCACCTGTGACATCAGAAGTCCTCCAGAGATCGTCGTCATCCACTGTGTTCTTGAGCAGATGAGCCAGTGAGCACACTGGTCATGCTTCTGATTGTAGGGTGTAGATGGCTGCTGTCTCATTGTGGTCCGGTACTCACAGGCCTTGCTCCGCTTGCCTATTTGTTGCACACTGCTCTGGCTTCTCACTAGGCTCTCTGGTAGCCGGTATCCGTGTGTTTTTCACAGCCTCTGGCTTCCTCATCGTCATCCAGTCAGCAGACCTGAGACTGTAGGTTTTATGGCAGGCTGGTGCTCTGCTGGCACTTTTAAGTAAGCACTTGCCGGAATTCACCGGGACACCCCGCTTCCCGGCCCTCCACACACTTGCCTGGAGGTAAGGGCCAGCTGCAGCTACACCTGGTAAGCAGCAGTGGGGAAGGGGGAAGAGAGGGAGGAGAAGGGGTTTAAAAAAATAAAAAAACAAACACTTACCTGCCAGCCAGCTTCCTGGCTGTCCGCCGCAGCCTCTCCTGTGTCATCTTCCTGGCTTCTACTCTAAGAAAGAAGCAGGAAGGAGGAAGCACCCGGCCCCCAGCCTCCCGATAGCCAATCACAATGCTGCATTGCAGCGTTGTGATTAGTCTGAGCGCCGTGGATCTGCACTCAAATACAAAAATGGTACCTTGGTGCACACGGTATGTATACTAATTTGAAATGATAAGGAATAAAAGTAAAATACTCCCTATATTAGTGTTTGTATCACTGTGACCAAACTAAGTATATATATCTCTTTTTTATATATATAGTCTCCTATCTCATCTTGACCCACAGACACGTTAGAGGTTATTATCAAATGATTTTTATTTTTTCTTTTTATCAAATAAAAAAGTTTATATATCTCTCAATTATAATTTCAAACACATTTGTATATACAAATACTTTTTACATATATACAACAAAATAGAAGCCCTTCGTTTTGGGTTAGGATGTCTCAACAAAACCTAAAACAGACATTCCTATTGAGATCACGCAGACTCATATGAGGAAAACAATTAGGTCGAAATGATTTAAACCCAATGTCTTAAAGATCCCTCATCACACTATTCAAATTAATCAAAATTATTTATATGTATCTGCCGTCTCTTTATGGTCGACGCGTTTCAGCCAATCAACTCTGGCCTCTTCAGGACTAGGGCTATTTACAATCCATCTGTACAAACAACAAATAAAAGGAAAGGAAACAGACATCATTTTTAAGGTCCAAACCTCAATAGCCAAAATATCTATCTACATATTTACATGTGCATTTTCAATCAAACAAAGTTTTTGAGATCTTCTTTCTGTGAGCGAACTGACCATTATAACCTGCCATTTGTTAATATAATACAATTGAATTCATTAAACCAGTCCGGGCATGGTATCTAGATAAAGTTGATTTCTATAGTTGATTATTATAGTTGATTTTTATAGTTGATTTATTATAGATACTTTCTGTTGTTATTGGTCATATGTATTTTACAAAGAACCATCTACCCCCGTTGACATTATCAAAAAGAGTGGTAGTTACCGTGTATTCGATTCGGCAACCCTTTACAACTATTCAATTGGCTCTTATATGTGTGTAAACCCTCTCTGCTCGCTTGGAAATCCAAGTCAGGGTAACACTGCAATATCGGTAAACCTCACGACTTCAGCGTCTAGGGTAAAGAGACCACTATAAGTACATCATTCATTTGACTCCCGGTTCCCACCAAGTTAACTAAATGAAAGGGGAACGAACTTACTAGGCTCGCGCTCCAAGCGCTTCTTAAAGTATTTATAAATCACGGGTGAAAACCTCAGTCATGCGCGTTACTTTTTCCCCGGTGTCTGAAAAATATAAACATGGATCTGCACTCAGTCAGAGAATGTGAGGCTGGGCATGTTCTCCATGCAGACATGCAAAGTGCACATGAATGTTTGGCCAGGCCCAAAGGGCCAATCAAACATTCATGCACACTTACATAGTGCCCACCACTCCTGCCCCTGCTCTGAGAGCAGAGCAGATCTGCCCCGCCCCACCAGCCGACACGCTGCAGCAAGAAAACTAAAATAATATCGTAGAGTTATTATAATTTTATTTTTCCTTTTTTTCCACTGCGAAAATCAGTGGGGTGATGATCCTCCCCCTTAGCAGAGGAGCCGCTACTGGTAAGGGCATGCTAAATTCAAAGTTGTGTTTACACACCCAAGTGTCAACAGCATAATTTATAAATCTTGGGTCCGACCAGCACAATTGAAATGCACGGGGCCATCTAGGGCCCAGGATCTAGCCTCGTGGTTCTGCTCTCCCTTAACCGGTGATACCGCAAAAGTATTCAGCACCATGCCTGCAGTACTGCCTGCACCAGCACCTCCACAGCAGACTCACTGCTAGGGGTCATGGCTCCTCCTTATCCTGGCGTGGGGGCAAAGAGTAGGAAGTAATTCAAACTGCTTCCTAGTTAATCACCGTAGAGAGTAACTGGTAAAACAGTAGTAGCCACCAGATACACATTATGCTGTGCCCAGCACTTACTGTTGTTTATTTATTCTTGCAGCAAGGTGCTGGATCAACTTAGCCCAGAGAGGCCGGGCCTCACCGCATCCAGTTCACATTTTTGTTTAAAGGACACCACACTATGGGAAAAGAATAAGCAAATTGAATCAACTTTAGTAATAGTTTACTGAGACCATAGTGAGGGCGGGGGTTTTCCTTATCTCAATCTATGAGTGTAATAATTAAATAACCACTGCCACTGGTCATATGGACCTTTCCGTGCCAACGAAGAAAAATGAGGAGCAAACATCTACATAACAATTTATCATTAAATGACTTTAAATTCAGCCAATAAAGAGCGTTTCCCCCGCCCCAATTTCTTATTCCACGTTTTGTCAGGTATTAAAAGAAATACAGTGGAATAGGAAGCCAACAATAAAATAAAAAAAATTACAATCAAGTGTGCAGTTGAGAAAATCCCACAATAGTCGATGGGAGAAGTGTGGGTGGCCATGTTCAACCAAACAGGGGTGGAAGGCATGTGGGATCTTCCCGACAATGGGGGTGGGGGCAGCCATCCAGCCTATGCCACAGCAGTACATAGACTCGCATACTACACCTGATCCACTCTCCATTCAACCTTCACTTATCCAGGTCTATCAGCTACTTTGGGAGGTGGGAGGGCCCAGAGAAGGAGCAGGAGACAATGGTAACCCCTTTCATTGTGTGCTCTGGCCAATATCCCCCTAGATGAGGGTCCGAGCCCGCCTCGCCTCGCATCCTCCATGCGTCAGTTCCGGGGGATCCACCTGGTCACTCCATATCTCCAGGTTCCTCTCTGCGTGTTCATCCATGCTGACCCTTCGGAGATGGCTCTCCTCAGCCATGGCCTATTCCATTAAGTCCACCCTCCACTTTTTCACTTTGGACGGTAGTGGGTGCGCCCAATTGATCGCAGTGCGTCTCCTGGCACGTAGTAGGGCCAGGTGAGCAAAGCTGTACCAAATATTGTTACCCCCTTTGGAAGGTAACAACAATCCTAATAGGCTGTGGCGCATTGCTAAGTTCACTTTTGTGCTCGTCACTTTATGCAGTTCCCGCAATATCTTACCCCAAAAGGCTTTGTATGGTAGCATGTTCAAGTAATTTATGCAAGTCCAGCGGGTGCCAACCCACACGTGTGCATGCAGCTGTATGTGCAGGGTACACTTGTGTAGTTGTTGCAGCGTTAGGTAGACCCTGTGCAAGTAATAAAATTGTGCCCATTTAAACTGGGCATTACTGGCCACTTCCTGGACCAATGTGCGGGTGTGTCTCCACTCTCCACCTGTTGGGGGGCTCTCCAGGTGGCCATCCCACCCAGCATGATCAGATGCTAGGTCTGTCTGCCTATCATTTTTTAGAGCAGCATATAATCTGGATATGATAGCTTCAGTGGAACCGGGATCTAACATCACTTCAGAGTGTGTGATTCCCAGTTTCGTCAGGACAGGTTGAACATATCTCCTTGGCCATGCTAGAGATACCAGCATAGCATAGTAACTGACCTAGGCCTATGCCATATTGCGCTTCCATCTCCTCCATGTTCATAAAAGTCTCATTCAAATATAGGTCACCCTCTGTACGACATTCATCTTCCAACCAGTGTGTAACATCTATGGAGTTTTGTATGTGGCCAAATAGTTGCAGCCTCTAAATGGGGAGCATCTGAGCGTACAGTGCTTTCTTGAGCACCTGGGTGACTTCCTGTTCCCAGGCCTGCTCCACCTGTTGCACTATGAATGGGGTGTTTGTTGGTGACCTACAGCCCAGCGTAGGTATCTTGGGAACATGGTCTGTGGTCACAGTTTCTTCTAATAGCAACGTCTCCTGATTGGGGCCATTGTTGCACCATAACGCCGCATACTGTAATAAGTCCACTAAATAGTAGAATTTGAGTTCCGGGAGAACAAAGCCTCCTTCAGCCTAATCCAATATCAGGATCTGCAGTCTAACTCTGCTACGTTTTCCAGCCGACACCAGGGACAGTAATAATTTATCCAATTCCTTGAACAAGGAGTTTGGCAGAACGCATGCTTAATTCTGCATGGCGTAGAGACAACCGGGTAGAAACACCATTTTGGTTAATGCTACTCTGCCCATTACTGACAGCAGCAGTGTGGTCCAGAATCTCATGGAAGTGGTAAGTATAAGAGGGTGTCATCGGCGTACATGGACACTATGTGTGGCATGTTACCCACTCGGAATCCACAGTCCCTCAGTTCGCCTCTCAAATGGATGGCCAATGGCTCCATTGCAAAGGCAAACTGGAGCAGGGACTGCTGCCACCCTTGTGTAGTTCCTCTCTCAATGCAGAAAGTAGTGGACACTATCTGAATGATACAAAAGGCAGACCCACTTTAGGAATTTCGGGCCCACACACATCTGCCGCATTACCGCCCACAAATAGTCCCAAGAAACTTCTCTATGTCGAAGGCAACCAGCACAGCATCAAACACCTCACTCCGGCTCTCATGCATCATGTGGGAGAGTCGCCTGAGATTCATGTGGGTTCCTCTTCTTGATACAAAACCGCACTAATCACTGTGTACTAGTTGTGTGAACACTTGGCCCAATCGCAGAGCTTGACGTCTACATTGCGCATAGACAGTGATCTATACAAGTCAGGGTTTGCAGGATCCTTTCAGGCTTAGGGAGCATGATTAGCAAGGCCTCCCGCATTTTGGTCAGCAGGACACCAATGTCACAAGGCTCAACAAGAATTTCTAGGAGGGCAGGGAGCAATGAGGTGGAGTACGCCTGAAAATACTCAACGGGTAGACCGTCAGGTCCAGGGCAATGACCTTGGGCCATGTCCCATAGAGATTCCTTCAGTTCCTTTAACTGTATAGCGCCATCCAACCCCTCCAACTGGGGCTCCATCAGGCGAGGGAGTTCGACTTGGTTTGAAAAGCCTACCACTGGCCGTTCCTCTCTGCCTGTTGACCTAGTGTACACACCTACAAAGTGGTTGTGCAGTAGGGAATCAACGGCCATTTATCCCACTTCCTCATCTCCCCCAGGGAGGTTAAGTGAGACTATTGTGGACGGGGTCTTACCCGTTTCAGTAAACAAGCTTACATACATCCTGCTTTGTCCCCTTTTCTATGCAGTCATTGCCTATAGTCTTGATGCACGTTGCAATCTAGTCTGTCCCATGTAGATTCCACCCGTCTCCTTGCATCGGCTAGTAACCCATTGTCTGCCACGCGCCCCACCATCCGACGTTGCAGGCTATTTAGATGTTCGTCCCCGTCCCGCAGTTCACGGTCCAACTTTTTTCTGGCTCCATAGGTCTTCCTGAGGCTTTCGCCTCCAATGACCACCTTGAGCATGCCCCACTCAGTACCTTGCAATTGCGTGGAGTTCCAGTTAGTATCACAGAAACCATGCAAGTCCAATTGCATGTCTATCTTATATTCTGGGTCCCCCAATGACTTCAGTCTCAGTCACCACAGTGGGATGTCTGGTCTGCGTCCCCACAGCCTCCAGTCCATCAGCAAGGAAGCATGGTCCAACAGAAAGCGTACTTGTTAACATGCTATCTGGACGTCAAGAGGAAATGATCTAGATGACTGTACGCTCTGTGGGTCAGCTTGAAGCAGGGAAGTTCCCTGACTGTGGGGTATAAGTGTCTTCAAATGTTCACGAGTTGTAACCTGGACATCATTTCAAGCAGGCTCGCAACCATGCGCAGCTTCATGCCCATCTTGGGTGATTACCTGTCCAGTTGCCTGTCTAATATGCAGTTAAATGCCCAGCCCACACAACAGGCAACCCTGCGTAGGGCAGGAGTTCCGTCTCCAAACCCCATAACAGTCCCTACTTCTAGTAATAGGGGCATACACATTAAGAATGCACAACTCTCTGCCATCCAGCATACCGTGTAGAGTAATGTACCGCACTGCCACATCTGCCACATGTCCACGCAGTTGGAACGAGACCCCTGGTACCACCCAAATGAATACCCCCTAGCATATGAGGAGTATATGGAGGAATGTAGCTGCCACGCCACTTAGTCTGCAGCTTCTGGGCCTCTCCCTTTAATAGGTGTGTTTCCTGTAATAGTGCGATGTGCACCCCTACCTGCCTAAAATAGGAGTGCAACCTATACCTCTTGACGTAGGAGTTCAGGCCCCTCACATTCTATGTGATGAATCATGTGCATTCACCCCAACATTGTTGTATCTGACAACAGCCCTCCTCGCCCAACCCCACCCCAGCACCCACCAAGCCTAAACCACCACAAGCTGCACTCTGAAACAATAAACAACCCACCCCTGCAACCAAGCACAACTCCAATCCCCGCGCCGGGTAAACAGAGCTAAACGAAAGTTGTGTCACCCACCTTCACAAACAGAAATAACACTCCGCGACTGTGTGGAGATACAACTAAGTCCGTGAACCTATCAGCTAATGAAATTAACTCAAGAATGAGGTGTGGCCCAGATCTTCCTTCACCTGAGTCGCAATACTGCTGCAGTGGATACCTACAACCCAACTCCCTCCATTCTACACAGCCTCACACTAACAGATAAAAAGAAGATTATAAAGAAAAAGAAAAGAAATAGAGAAGAGAAAGGAGTGGGGTGGTGTCAGGAATCAAGTGTACCTATCCTGTCCTACACTTTGTGTTCTCCCCACGTACTCTCATTTCCCTTGAGGCTTAATGTTTGTACACTCAAACCCACACTCTCAATCATGCTCTTGCTACAAGTGAAGGCATGCACCATGTTTATGCAATACCAAATCTGCCAATCGTCCAGCCAGGATGGGGTGGGGGTAAAGGAACACTGCTCCAGGTAGAACCCCAGGACGGACTCCCCGACAGCGGACCACACCTGCACTAGGCAGCCGGTCAATTTAAAGTTGTTCCTGTCTCAGGCACCTGTGTGTCATCCGCCCCCCTGGAACCACTCTCAAGTGATGGAGCTGTGGTGGTAGATTCCACTGGAGCCCTGGCTTCCTCCCGCTTTAAGTTACGCTGCTCTCGGTCCAAGGTACTGTCACTGCATACCACCACCTTAGCTCTTGGTGCCGAGCGCACCGTCCCCTGCTTCTCCTCCTCGCTCCTGACCATTCTGTCGACCCGCTTGCTCCACTCCTGGGACCCTTCATGCATTGGTGCTGGGATCCAGCCACTTCCTCTGATTTTCAACCAGCCGCAGACATCTATCAGGGTTGTGAAAAAATGTGAGCGGTCCTCATGTAGCACTTTATGTTTGGCTGAGTAAAGTAGCATGTATTTGAGACCTTTGCTTTCAATTTTTTCTTCACTCTGCCAAACGTTTGCCCAGCTGTTGTACTGTTCGTGTTTAGACTGGGAAAATTTGAATGACCGGAATCTCATAGGTGGGGTCACCCTTCCGGTGCACTTATTGCAGGATAGCTTCCCGGTCACTATAATTAAGGAGCTTAGCAACGACGGTTCTCAGTGGATCTCCCTGCTGGGGCAGCGGGGCCAGCGATCTGTGGGCCCATTCCACTACAAAGATCTGTGACAGATCAGCATTCAGGAGCTGTGATATGATCCACGTTTCCAAGGACAACTCCAGAGCAGTGCCCTTTGCTCTCTCCGGGAATCCCACATAGCGCAAATTGCATCTGTGGGAATGACCCTCCACTCAGGCTTCGAGTCTCAGAGATCGTGACCGCAATTTCAACATTTCCTCGTGTAGTTTTGAAACCAATTGCTCTGTGGCTACAGTCCTTTCCGCCACCTTACTAACATACGCCCGAAGAAGGTGTACATCCAGCACAATCTTTGCCTGCACCTCAGCTCCCGATACCTCGATAGCCACCAGGCTCTAGACCCCCGTTGGGCTCTGCGATTCCTATAATCCTCCAACACCCTCCACCAGGTGCCTCCCCAGGACCCAGCAGCTGCACACCGGTCAATTTCCTACTGCTGTGAGCCCCAGGGTACGCTGCCCTTACCCATATTGGTTGAAAAATCGAGTGCACTGGAGGCTTTTTGTCCCCCAGTGGGAGGCGCAGAGACAAGAGGCTTCCAAAGGCAAATACTAATACAGTGCACAGAGTCCCCGAAAGAGCAGCATCATCAGTGTCACATTTAGACTGGCTGGCTCATATCAACTAGGTCCCCAGGTGGAGGGTTATGTCCAGGCCCCTTGATCACCAACTCAAAGTCGCACAGGTTCCCACCATGTGGGCCCCAGCCTGTTCACCTAGGCAATGTAGCTCTTGATCCACAGCCATTCCAAGGCCCCAGTCCACAGTTAGATCTGCAATTAGTCACTCAAGTAGGGGTGGGGGGCCTTCACAGCAGACAGTCGAATTTGGGAGGGGGCAAGGACCGACAGTCGAGTCCACACCAATCCTCAATGCTCCACAACACCCAGAATTAGCTACGCAACACAGCCCAATGTCACTATCCCTTGGGGTGCACCAAGGCTGCAAAGGTGGCACCAGAAACACCAGTCCGTGCAGCCCAGCAGCAGGCATCCAGGGGGTCTGCACCTCTGCTCCCAGTCTCCACCTCCAGGAATGTATGGGGGGGCAAACAGTCTCCATGGGTACCTAAGATCAGCACCACACAGCCGTCCCCAATCGTCTCCTTCAGTTGATGCGCAGTCAAGTGCCATGGAGGGCCACAAGTGTATTTGGGGGGGGGGACCGCCGTCTCATTATGAACAACAGGGCTCCGCCTTCCAGTCCAAACCCCCCTCGCGAGTGCTGTGAAAGGAGGCGGCTCCAAGGCACAGAAATGGGCCCGACTAGAGCACTTCAGCTCGTTCATCAGCTGCTGCTCTGCCCAGCACAGCCGCAGCGACACTGTGTCAAAACTGTTACTTCAGCCCCCCATGCTCAGCCCATCCAGAGGTCAACTGCACTCAGTGGGGAGCCGGGGGGTGTAGGGGGCTGTACCTCCGTTAGTATGCTGCTGAGCCGGGATCAGGTCCGCCTCACTGCAATGCACTGAGCTGATGTCCAGTTGTTCACATTGGTGCCTCCAGGCATAGGCCGCCGCTGTCACAGGGAGGCCCCCCTGGTCCTACTACTCACACCACCAATTGCAGGCTTGAGAAGGGGCAACCAGCCCGGGGGCGCACAGTAAGACAGATGTCACAGGTACCATCTACCACCTAGGCCGTCCACTTCACTCACGCAGGCATCTCTAGGCAGCACAGCGCTCACCGGGAATCAGCAGTGACTATGTTGGCCTCACAGACATGGCGTGGCACAATAAGGGGCTCTCTGATTCACTGCTCTTCCTGCCTATATTTCCCCAGGCATTCTGTGGTTTTGAGTGTTCCAGGGGCGGCAGGATGTCAAAGGAATGTTGTAGCGGGCCGAGAGCTCAGGATTAACACTGCCAGTCGGCCATGTTGCTGGCCACGCCCCAGTCAAAAAAGCGAGTTAGTGTAAGTTAAAGAGTTGCATTTTCTCATCTTTTCATCTTTCATCTATTTATTCATTAGGCATTTTTCTTCAGATTTCAACTTTAAAAATTAATATAATCCATCAATAAATATTTGAGTATTGCTTCTACCGAGCAGACCAAGTGCTGCCTTAAATGGACCAGGCACGGGGTTCCAAGATGCGGTAAATGCCGCTTTAAAATTGTAATTCACTGATATGCGGTTACCGGCAACCACCACGCCGGAAACACTAAACACAGTGTGATTCAACATTGGAGTGCCAGCTACACTTTTATCTGGTCTTCCTTTTCGCTCAACTAAGAGTTAATAGGATATGCATTAGGCTTCATCTGAAATCGTCCTTCTTGGAGACAGGCGCAATTGGATACGCCTTTCCCTTATATACTATATTGCCCTGAAGAAGCCCATGTTTGGGCGAAATGCGGTGGCTGTTCATACTTTGTGAAGCACAACAGAGAATAAAGACATCACAAAATGTATTCATCTATAATTGTCTGTGTCTACATATCTGTATGTGTTTAAATGATTGTTCTCTATATATTGCCTCTCATCTAACTAAATTTAGCCTAGTTATTTTTTTGTGATCTACAAGCAGCACATCACTTGAGGTGGGCAATAGGATATACGGTTGTGACTAGTTTGGTGGTGCAGTCACCTATGACCCAGCTGCTTCCTTTCTCTTCTTTTCATGGAACAAAATGTCCATTAGGATCCCGGTCAAAATTGTAATAATACAACAAGTGTGTTCCATAAAGGAAATTCCCTGATCTAAATTAATTTGGAATTAAGAGAGAAAAAGTTGTCAGTTCAGAAACCCAATGAAAAGCTCTGATAGAAAATCTTTGTGCAAGCATGACGTTTTTGCATTTCAAAATATTAGAAGATAGAACAGTAAAATCTAAGTAAGGCAGCCTTTCTTAAAAAGAAGACATCAGAAACTCAAGAGCGAGTCTCTAGTCAGATAATGGGGAAAATAATCTGGGCATCTGAGGCCTGGGCCTACTATGTTGCAACATTATTTCCTTTTGTATTCTTCATCCTGTAATAGAATATTGGCAAACTCCAGGGAATAAGCAAACTCCCCATTTTCTCGCCAGAGCAAAATAGACTTTCAGATATTTGTCCTTGAAAAATTACATTGGTTTCTTGCGGTCCAAATGCAATGAATCATCTTTCCTGTTGCTTTGCCTCCTCCAGTGAGACCCTTAGTATCAGTTGTCTAATACGAAAAAGTGTCTATTCACTAGCTAGCAGTAGGGCTTCTGAAGTTGTAACATCTGCAGCAAAGAGAAGAAAAACATCTTCCACACAACTATTCAATGTGAAAACATGCCTTTCAGTGCTCATGCATCATTTTTCACGTAAAATGGCATTGATAGTTAGGCTAACAATTTAATCCCTTATTCATGGACAGGCCTACAACATATAAGTATGGTTACCTACTACAATTTTTGCATTTAGCATATGTTGTATTTAAATGAAAGCTTGGGCACATTATTAATCAAAGTGTTTTAACAAAGGATAACATTCATGTCATCAACAGCAACGCAACTCCACTGCAGGCCGGCAAACTAAGTCAAATTGCCTACCCTGGCAGCCTGAGGCAGGCAGCAGCACAGCAAGGTGAGAAGCGGACTGGCTTTTTGTTGTAGGGGAAAAGATACAATGTTCACCAAGGAGTTTTAAAAGAGATAATATATATTTATTCATAAGCTACAGAGATCAGCTGGTGTCCCTCTCCAGGCTAGCAGGCAACTGCCCCACCAAGCAAAGAGAAAGAACACATCTGCAATAAAGAATCTAAAAGGAATGCACATGTTAAAGGAACAGTGCAATGAATATAATATGAATGTAAAACCAAGATACAACATATTCTCCTTCCTTCACTTGTTGTGAAAAGAGAATTATTAAAAGAAAACAAATAAAGTACACAGCTATGGATCATCACAATAATAATCTTGTAAGTAAGAAGGCGGTTTCCTAACCCTTCTTGCTAAACTCCTTTCTTCTGAACTGACATCAACCACATCCTTTCCCCTTACAATCGCATCACTCTCATCTTCATTGACGTTCTTTTTGTAAAGGGCCACCCTCCTAAGATTCCAATGCTCTCCATTACTCAAAATTACATAGAACAAAATGGAAGGTGCACTCAAATGAAGTCAATAGAAATAGTCATTTTAAATATCTTCTTCTTTATTCAACAAAGTGTTCATGAAGCATAGGCACAGCCAACGCGTTTCGTTCCTCTTTTTTTTGCCTTTTAGGAACTTTGTCAGGGCGAGTTCTTTATGCAAGAAGGGCTGGACTCAAAAGCCAAATGGGAAAAACCGGAAATGGTGGTTAGTTTGGTGTGCCAGAGATAGTATCCTTAAATTGGAAGAAGTGCACCCCACTAAGGGTGGCCTCGAGTGGTTCCTGTCGATATTGTACAATCCGGTGTATTCCAGAAGCTAATGGCAGCCCCAAGACAAAAGCAACATTCAGTTTATTAGGGTCGTGGCATCTTCAACAGACGCCGTTTATGCCGAGGTCTTAGGAGCTGATATCCTATCACAGGTGCTCCGCTCTTTTTGCTCTAAATTCGGGTCATCACTGGACCGGTGGCGATTGGGTGACGTGATCGACTTCCACACCTCGGAGGTCCATAATGTGGGATCAATTATATGCGCCGCCGGACTTAATCTAGAATCTCTGTTGAAGATGCCACGACCCTAATAAACTGAATGTTGCTTTTGTCTTGGGGCTGCCATTAGCTTCTGGAATACACCGGATTGTACAATATCAACAGGAACCACTCGAGGCCACCCTTAGTGGGGTGCACTTCTTCCAATTTAAGGATACTATCTCTGGCCCACCGAACTAACCACCATTTCCGGTTTTTCCCATTTGGCTTTTGAGTCCAGCCCTTCTTGCATAAAGAACTCGCACTGACGAAGTTCCTAAAAGGCAAAAAAAAGAGGAACGAAACGCGTTGGCTGTGCCTATGCTTCATGAACACTTTGTTGAATAAAGAAGAAGATATTTAAAATGACTATTTCTATTGACTTCATTTGAGTGCACCTTCCATTTTGTTCTTTGTATTTCAATAATTTACACATCCCACGGCAGCGGATGTTGGAAGAGATTGCACCACTCTAACTTAAGAAACAAATGATCCGTAGTGCTTGACCTGGTCTGCTGCCTTTGGTCTTTTGGTTTTATAACTCAAAATTACATATCTATCATGGACAGATTTAACTTTGAATGGCCCTCTAAACTTTGTCAAACCACCACTAATCCGTCCAGGTTTCACTTTGACCCAATCATTCGCTCTTACTTTCCGTGAGTCCTGATGTACCACTTCCACAACCTTCTTCTCACCGCCTGGATCCCCCAAACCAATACACTCTTTCATCCAAGCTGGAATTAACTTTGTACCAGCAGTGCATCCCCTCATCACAGTAAATGGAATCATTCCAGATGAATAATTTTCAGTCGTGCAATATGCCCAGACTAATTCATCTACCATACTTTTCACTGGCCCACCAGTGGTAAGAGCCATTTGGATTGCTTCCTTCACCATGCGGTTCGCCCTCTCAACCATTCCGTTCCCCTGTGGGTTGTAGAGGGATGTCCTACTGTGAACAATGCCACAAGCACTTAAGAATTTTGCCATTTCATCTGAAGTTAACGGAGTCCCATTATCAGTTATCAATTTAATTAGAAACCCTTCTTCCCTAAAAATGTCCGTCAACAAGTGAATAGTCGCCTTAGTGGTAATCTCCTTACAAAACTTAACAATTAGCCATCTAGAATAGACATTAATTAACACAAGGGCAAACCTCAAATCCATATTTAAACAATTGAAGGGGCCAATAAAATCCATGCACATAGAGTGCCAAGGAACATGGGGATCCTCAATAGAGCCATGAGGTGACTGACTGCCTAGCTTTAACCTCTTCTCACTCTCAAAGCAGTCAGAACACCTCTCCACTCAATCAGACACATGTCGATCCATGGTTGGCCACCAAAAATACTCCCTTAACCTCTTTTTGGTAAGGGACTGTCCTAAATGGCCCTCATGCGCCAATTTGAATAAAGTAAACCTCAAATCCATCGGCGGTACGAACTTATCACCCTTCATAACTATATTCTCCTCCCTATCCAAAATAGACAATTCATCTAATACTTTCAGAAAAGGTCTAACCGCATTCTCAAGAGTACTCTCACGTCTTATGCCCTTCACTATCAACTCCTTCACTTTACACAACACACCATCCCTTGCCATGCTCTCATTCCATTTCTCCTTTCCAACAGCACCGGAACAGAATTCCACTATATCTCCCACTGGTGCAACTGAACCTTCCCTCAAAAATAACTCCACACCAGACCGATCAACCTCCTCCCATGGTAACGGAAGTCTCGACAACCCATCCGCCTGATTATTCTTCCAACCAGGAATATTATCCACTCTGTACAAGTACTGCTGTAACCTCGCTGCCAATCTTGCCAATCTCGCCGAACCTTTCCCTGCTCCTCCCGGCGACAATATTCTCACTAATGGCTTGTGATCTGTTTGCAATCTGAAATGAAACCCCCACAGATACATCCTGAAGTATTCACATACTTTACGTTATCATATACATTGATCAGATGACCACACAATCTACTACCAATAATTGTGAAGTTCCCTTTCGATTAATTCCAGTGTACCCAACTTACCATCCACCGTTATGGGTACCTATGACCACGATGGGTCAGGGAGCTAGCTGTAAAAGGAAAGGCAGCAAATATCATATAACTTTACTTTTCATAAAATGACCACGGACAACTAGAAGTTTTATAAAGTTTATATAAAGTTCAAATAAAGGGCAGACATACAGGTTTATCAGAATAGTGTTCGTGCGACAGGGAACCCGCTAAGGGAGAGGGAAACTAAGATAAAGGGACAAAGTGAACACGCTATAAATCTGAGTTACGTTTAGCCAGTTTACGAGAGAAAACCCAAGACCATATCAGGAAATTGCAAACTGCAATACAGAAAATGATTTCTAAAAGGTAGGGTAACATAGGAACACGTTATGAAATCAAATGCAATTGACTTTATGAAATACAATGTTTGCAGGAGAAAGCATGGAAAATTTAAGTCACGTGCAAAGGTATGTCTTTATTGAAGCAAAGACAGAAAAATAGAAAGGTGCAGTTTCAAGAGATTCAGAGCAATATTTACCTAGACTGGTGTGAAAAACCAAACCCTGGCCACGGGTCAGTTAAGGACAGGAAACCCTCAAGGAAGGATACCCCTCAATGGACAGCAGGTGCAGAAATGGACACCCAGGACAGGACAGGAAACCCTCAGGAAAGGAATCAGGACAGGACCACCAGGATACGACCAGCACCCGCAGTTTGGTAGCAACGCCTGCGCTCCACCCTCTCTGCAGCTATCGATCAGGACCCCGATTGGGTCAGCGAATTCCCCAGCAAAGTGCTTCGCCAGCACTTAAGGTTCAGTAAAACCTTCAGAGTCTATGGTCAAATTTCGGTTGAGAGCTCCGCAGCACCTCTGTATCAAGTCACCTATTGAGTGCGTTGGGTCAGTGACAGGTCAGCTATTCAGACAAGTCGGACAATTTCTCTAGCTAAACCTAGGCTAGATATACTCTTTTGGGTCAGTGTACTACCCCCCAATGTTGCAAAGTGTCAGAATCCCCAAATTTCGATTGGTCCTAAGGTAGGATTTGGTTAACACACCAATCAGAACAGACTATTCTAAGGCCTAATTTGCATGTTAAGGTGCCGCCTAGCAAGATTAGGGTTCCCACGAGAAGTCGCACGGAATACAATGAAAACTTATACATTTGTTACAACATAGGAACATTTTCTCCATCCTCCTGGGTCAGAGGTAGCGCTCCCAGGAGCCTCTCGACTGTGGCTGCCAGCTGGCTGAGTTCCACGGTCCAAGCTTTGCCTCTGGCCTTGCTTCTGGAGCATGCGTAGAAAGGACCTTCAAAATGGCTCATGACCCAATTGGACCCCCATTTCCCGTGATACATGAAAAGTAAGCGAAAACAAATTAAAACATAGAAATAAATGCTTGTATTACATGTCATGATTTTGTACTTCAGATTCATCATCAGAAAAATATACTATGCAATTAGACATTAGTAACATATACATGGACACGAGAGCAACTGCACGGGCATCACCACGTTATCACGAAAGCTGCGTATTACGCATGCGCACCCTTTCCCTCCAGAACTACATCTACGTAGAGTCACGTGAGTGTGACTAACGCATGCGCAAAAGCGAAAAGACAAGCAGCGGCCATTTTAGGGACCCGGATTAATCGTATTAGTAGAACACATATGCAAGCTTCTCTATCATACATATATATCGGAAATAAAAGATATTAGTAAGACGTACAATTCGTTACGAGGTTACAACGGTTTCGAGGTTCATGAATCGAGCAAGTCGCGATGCGAAATCTTGCTCTATCAATCCCCTCTTTGATGATATTTACTATCATCACACATAAATGGAACCAGATGCCAACTTTTCTTTCACACTTTGTACAACTCTATCTCTTCCAACATACGATTCAGTTTTTCCTTTTCATTTTTGGTAGGGTGAGAATTCTTCACCCTTTTGTAAATCTGATTATTCATTTCTTCCAATTCAAGTTCATCCGCACTCCGTTTCACTCCTCTCGCATTCACTTGATACTTCTTTTGGTGTTTGCGACATTTGCAACAGACAAATATGAAAAATAGGATAAGACCTATAATTCCAATTGGCATCAGTACTTTGAACAATAAGCTTCTACCTAAGTTAGCAAACCAGTGACCTACATTTGAGAGACCATCAACTAGTCTCCTCCATGCACTGTCAACCTCGAGTGGTTTAAGTTCCTTTTCCAAATTAGTAATGTTTTTCACATATCTTTTGAGCTGCACGCTTTTGTCCGGAATGTAAGTGCAACAATGTTGCGCCTTCAACATCCGGCAGACTCCGCCCTCTTTTGCTAATAAGGTGTCAAGAGCAAGTCTGTTTTGCAAAACCATTGATCTGATCGCAACCATTTCAGTATTGACCAGCAGAAATCCATGAGCTGTGTCAGTAGACAGCACATCCACTATAGTGGACAATTTGCAAATTCTGTGAGTGTTTAGAACCACTCCCACTCCAGGTATCAGTGCACTAAAAATACTACCCATTATTTCACCTACGCTTTCTCTTTTACTACGCACTAAGCCATTAGTATTTTCACTGCTTCCAGCAATTTCATTCACATGGTATATTCTCGGGAAAACAATGCCAAAATAGCAGCTTCCATACCAGTGATCCGGCAATTTGAAATAAGCCTTGTCTCCACATATATAATAAATTCCAGGAAACACAGGCTCTGACCCATTTTTGAATCCCCAACCTCCAATTACCTTGTAATTGTGCTCACATTGACTGGAACCAATGAAAATGTTATTATAATAATCAGTCTTCTCGCGGTGAAGACAGAGTTTCCCTTTCTTTTCAAAATCCAGCAACAGAGCAGGCCCTGCCTCGCCAGTTGAGGTGCTTTCCATGTTCTCAGCCCATTTAGGTATTTTCTGCTTTTTGTCATTAGCCTTTCTTTGGAAACTCTCCCTTCTCTTCTCTGCCATGTTTAAAAATATTTTTTCTTGTTCATGCAATGAACAGGTCAAGTTATCTCTATGTGCTTCAGCTATGTCTATATTGCCTATAGTCAGAAAGTAGTCTCCCATATAGCGTATCACGTCACTTTTGGTATGTACAGGATTCAAGTTTCCACGAATGGGAAGTTCAGAAAAGATCACGTCATTGTTAGAGTAATAGTACTGTAATGGTCCTCTTTTATAAAATAAGCTTGCTAAAATACTACAGGAGATTCCATATGTCAGGGGCAAGTGATGGTATGTCACGCCTTCAGCCACAGAGGTTGGTAGCTTCATGCAGACATAGCAATCTTCTATCTCCATAGTTTCTACATAATGCACTAACAAGTTTGCAAAAACATTTGAGTGTGTCTTATTTCTAACTCCATGATAATGTAGTCCTTCCTCATCTGATGCATCTAAGTCTCGTTGTGTCTGTTTGAGTGCCTTCTCATGTCTTTCTACACTTCGGGTTGTCAGTTCTTCAGTGTCAGTAATCTGTGTAGGGGACATATTAGTATTTTTACTAACCATAAAGGGAATGAAAACGGTTAGTCCTATCCAAACTAATACAACTATTACTATACTACATATACATACTTTGCAGCACGTTTTGCAACCACTGCAACTAGGCCTTCCATTCGTTCTTGACTCAGACATTTTGGCTCAGAAGAAGTTTCTCAACCCCTCTTTGTAAGCTTACACAGCTAGCTTACTCTGTGCAACCTCAGGTGATCTCGTCTTCCTCTTCTTCCGAGTACTCAGCAACCTGTTCTTCGTCACTTTCGTCAGTGATATCAAGTTCCTCAAAATTTTCCAAGATTAAGTAGGTCCACTCCGGATCCTGATATTTTTCGTTTTGTCTTTTTATTCGCTCACTTCTTCTCTTGGAGCTATCTTCGGGTATTTCTGCAATTCGGGGACTTCTTCTTAGATCTGCAAGTTTCTCTTGGACTGTTTTTATTCTTAATTTCAGTCTCTTAACATACCTTGGCTCAATGTGCTTCTTTTTCTTCAGTCTTTTAGATGGCACTGTTATTTTGCTTTCTACTAATGCTCTCTTGTTTTCGCTGGTCGGTGACGCTTCTGTTTCTGTTTCTTTCCTACCTGTCTGACTAGTCCCAGGTCTTGTATCTACTTCTTCTGCCTGGTTACTAAGCTGGCCTTGTTCAGGTTGAATTTGCATTTAGCTTTCAAATGTCTCTGTTTCTTTGTCCTGAACACGTTCTTCTAGTTCTGACTGATCCTGTTCAAGCACTTCGATCCCTTGATTTTCTTCTGCTCGAACTATTACACTTTTTCTAGTCTGTCCCTTTTCAATTTCAGGAGTTTGTGGAGGTGTGTCAATCACCTGATCTGTCCCTGTCTGACCTTCTTCTTCGTCCTCAGACTTGATGTGAATCTCAATGATCTGAGGGTCTTCGCCTGTGCCTTGCTCGACCTCTCTATCCCACTCTCTGTCTTCTCTTATTCGCTCTCTTGTCCTGAGTGGATCTCCAGAGAGATCGACTATTGGTATCCAATCTTCTGGCCAGATTTCCGGCAGCTCGTCTTCAGCTACTTCTGGACCAGCCTCCGTTGGATGTTTAGCAGTACTGGTGCTTGGCCGCGCGTCATCAGCTACCTCCGGGCCAACGTTTACAGGACCCTCCACTGGGCTGGTGCTCGGTCGCCTTTCGTCAGCTACTTCAGGACCAACGTCTGCAGACCCCTCAGCTGGACGACCTTCTGCTCCAGGCTCCTCGTCAGGTATCACCTTCTGGGTATGGCTGGCATGGATCCACTTGGGAACGCCGGCGCACTTCACAGCGGTCGTCGTTACCAGGATTACTTGCCGCTTTTGTCCCCACCTCGGTGCTAGACAACTTGGACGAGTGTGCTTCTTTATTTTAACCCAGTCACCAGGAACCAATTTGTGAACTGGTGTAGTTGGGTTGGCGATGTCGTCTGCCCCAATCTGGCGAGAGATAGAACGCACTTGGTCACCCAGTTGCTTGCAGTATTCAAGTACCAAATCATCAGAAATGCTTAACAGTTTGTATCCTGGTACCCATGCTTGTCTCATCACTCTTCCCATCAAAATCTCATGGGGGCTCAGGCCTGTTCTCCGATCTGGAATGCTTCTGAGTCCCATCAGAACAAGAGGCAAGGCAGCTATCCAGTTTAGGCCAGTAGAATCACATATTTTTGCCAATCTATTCTTGATGGTGCCATTTATTTGTTCTACCACTCCAGAAGCCTCTGGATGATATGCACAGTGCAGCTTTTGTGTGATCCCGAATGCTTGGCACAGCTGGGCCAAAACTTCATTCTGAAAATGGGTGCCTCTATCTGAGTCAATAAAGACTGGAACCCCGAACCTCGGTACTAACTCTCTCAGCAATAACTTTGCTACTGTTATGGCGTCGCATTGTTTGGCAGGGTAAGCTTCCACCCACTTTGAAAATAGGCAGACAATGACAAGGACATATCTCTTTCCTTCCCAACGGGGCATGGTAATGAAATCTATTTGTATTCTCACAAAGGGACCCCCTGATCTCCCAATTTTCATCAGTTCAACCTCTGTCCTCTTGCCAGCGTTGAACTGTTGACATGGCAGGCACCTCTGGTAAAGGGACTCTGCTACCTTCCTGAATTTCTTGTTGTACCAAGTCTGTTGGAATACCAGAACCATGGCATCCCTACCAATGTGTGATCCCTCATGTATCAGTCTGGCCATTGGGGCAAGTAGTTGTCTGGGTAACACAGCCATACCATTCGGGCCCACAATGACACCATCCTCACGTCTTGGTTTACAACCTTCTTCCTTCCACTTCTCTTTCTCCTCCCATGGCGTCACATGCTGCCATTCTCTCACTTCATCCCAGGTAGGCACTTCTTCAAACATCCTAAGTTGGCAGCTGTTTCCAGGCCTCCCCCGTTTTGGATTTATGGTCATGTGCTCTACAGCACATTGCTTTGCCACTCGATCAGCAAAATCGTTTCCCATAGATACAGGGTCAAGGTCCTTTTTATGAGCAATACACTTGACCACTGCCAATTCTTTTGGTAATTGGATTGCCTCTAAAAGGTCTTGAACCACCTTTCCATTTCGAATGGGGGTACCTGAGGAAGTCAGGAATTCTCTTTGGAGCCATAATTGGCCAAAGTCATGCACCACCCCATAACAGTACTGACTGTCAGTATATACTGTTATTCTTTTGTCTTTTCCCAATTTGCAAGCTCTAATCAGAGCGATCAATTCGGCTACTTGTGCAGACTTTATTCCAAATAAATAGGACGCTTCTTAAATTTTCGTTAACGATACCACAGCATAGGCAGCACTTAGGCCCCCTAGTTCATGCCTCCAGCACGAACCGTCCACAAACCATTCCTCATCATGCACAGGCAAAGGAGTTTCTTTAATGTCTGGGCGAGGTTTAGTACTGAACTCTGTCAGATCAATACAGTCATGCTCATCATCTCCCTTACCTTCCATTATCATTGATTCAGGGAGTAGAGTGGCAGGGTTTAAAATGTTGCATCTGGTGATGACAATATTTGCAGCACCCATGAGAATCCTCTCATATTTAGTCAGCCGACTAGGGGTGAGATACTGAGTTTTGGTTCGGGTCAATAGAATCACAACTGCATGTGGAACATACACAGTTACAGGATGTCCCATGATAATGGACTCACTTTGTTCTAAACTGGTGCATGTTGCAGCTACTGCTTTCAGACATCCAGGTAATCCAGCTGCCACTGGATCCAATGTGGCAGAGAAATATGCCACAGGCCTTCTGGTCGTGCCATGTTCCTGAGTCAGGACTGATAATGCACAATTGTCACGAGTGTCACAGAATAGGCCAAACTCCTTGGAGTAGTCAGGCATCCCTAGAGCAGGAGCTGTACACAGACAATTTCGTAATTTTGTGAAGGCTGTTAAGCTCTCGTCATTCCATTCCACTGGGTCTTTTGCTCCTCTCTTTGTCATCTGAATCAAGGGCTTTGCAAGGACTGCGAATCCCACAATCCATTGCCTGCAGTAACCTACAACTCCGAGGAACATTCTGATTTCTTTCTGAGTACGGGGTAACTGCATATTTTGAATTATTCTGACTCTCTCTGAGGTGACTTTTCTGATGCCTTTTTCTATCTGGTGTCCCAGATATTTCACTGATTTCGAACAGAACTGTAATTTCTCAGGGGCCACTTTATGTCCCTTTTCACTCAGGTGATTTAGTAGGGCAATGGTGTCAACCACGCAATCCCTATGGCTTTTGGACGCCACCAATAGGTCGTCAATGTACTGAACCAAAACAGACTCTCCAGGTAAGACCAAAGTTTCCAAACATTTTTTCAAGATCTGATTAAAGATAGAGGGGCTTTCTGTGTACCCCTGGGGGACCCTATTCCAGACATACATGTGACTGTTGAAAGCAAATAAGAAAAGAAATTTGCTGTCTGGATGTAATGGAATCGAAAAGAAAGCATGACATAGGTCTATCACAGTGAACCATTCAGCATCCCAGGGAATCTGATACAGGATCACTGCTGGGTTCGGGACAATAGGGCAGCAAGGAACCACTATCTTGTTTACCTTTCTTAGGTCCTGAACTACTCTGTACTTGCCATTAGACTTTTTGATGCCCATAATGGGTGAGTTGCATGGGCTACTCATTACTTGCTGTATGATGTTTGCTTCAAGCAATTTCTGTATTTCAATGGCAACACCTGCTCTCACCTCTGCACTCATTCTGTAAGGCTTGGTATTGGGGTACACTGCATTTTCTCTCATGGCTATTTGTATGGGGTCTACGTTTTTCATTAATCCCACATCCTTTCCTGTAAAGTCCCATACTTCTGGCTTCACTGTCTGCTGGAGTTCTTCAGGTAAGTCCTGTATAGTCAGTCGTTTTATTTCTGAGTCAGGTCTAATTAACATAAGCTTGTAGATACCGTCTTCGTCTGGAGTTTGAATTTCGACGCCCTTTGGTGTGCAAAAGATGGTACAATTCATTTTGCACAGCAAATCACGTCCCAGTAAGTTTACCGGACTGGTATCACAGACAACAAATCTGTGCATTTGTTTGAAATTTCCAATTGAGATCTCCATGGGTTCGGTAACAGGTGTACTAATCAATTGATTAGATACTCCTACTACTTGGATTGCTTCTCCCGAGAGGGGTAGGTTTGGAACGTCCACTGTTCTCACAGTAGAACGGGTAGCACCAGTGTCCAACAGAAAGGTGACATCATTTCCATCAACCTTTCCTTCAATGTATGGTCCCGACTGGTCTACCGGCAAGGAGGCGCCAAGTACGCACTCCTCGTCCTCCCCTCTCAGGCCCCGTCAGTACTGGTCGTCACAGAAGAAAGTATCGTTCAACAAATACTGCGAAGTTGCTGCATTTCTATTCTCATTCCCTCCCCAAACTTCTACGTCATCACCCTGTGGTGATTTTCCTTTAAAAATAGGTTTTGGCGCTCTGGGTACTTGGATCGTTTTTACCTGCTGCTGGGTCTTTCTTTGTTTTTCATTCTGCGTCTGTTGAATTAAATCAGGTGTTTGGGCATTATCGTCTGGTAAATAGGGACACTCGTCTCGCCAATGTCCAATTTCTCCGCACTGGTGGCAGGGAATTTCTTCTTGGCTTCTTCTCTACTCATTTTAGGATGGGGTTTTCCTCCACCCCCACCCCCAGGGCCTTGGTTCGGGGTAGTTTTGTTCATTTTGTTTAACTGCTTTTCCTGCTGTTCTGCGAGCTTTACTTGGGCCCACATAACCTTCTCCTTGAGAGCCTTTTTCTTTTCTGCCATCTCGTCCTCACAGTACTTTGCGTACCGTAGGACCTCATCTATCTTTTTGGTATGCCAACAGATTTTATTATCCTTTATCCACTGACAAATTTCAGGTCTTAAACCGTTTACAAACCTGTAAATGAAATGTGTCATATCCTTCATTTCGATGTTATCTATACCGCTGTATGTTTTGAACACCTGCAACAGCCTTTCATAAAAGGAATGCACTGTCTCGTCCCTTTCCTGCGTGGTTCTATCTATCTTGGTCCAATCAGTTTCCTTTGCAGGTACCTTTATTTTCAAATGTTGAATTACTTGTTCATACTTCCTCATCACTTCCTTCGATGGTTCCCCTGTTCTCTCATCTCTCGGGTATTCCTCACTAGGCCAAGCTATGGCTATTTTACATTCGGTCCACAGATCTACAGGGACCACTATGTCGAAGAACCCATCCAGGTCCTTCCACAGGCATTTTTGCACTTTTACGAATCTTTCTACCTGCCTATACCAATCCACGGGCTTTTCTCGTAATTTCGGGAAATCGTTAGTAAAGGATACGATATCCTGCCTGGACCATGGAACGTGTACATATTTTCCACCTGGTACTTCACGCATGGGGCATAGCTGTTCTGGTTTGTCAGCTTCTTTTAGGACATATTCGGGAGTTGCCTGCCTAGACCTGGCCTCATCCTTTTTCTTGACCCATCTGGCTTTCCATCTTTCCACATCTCCCCATTTTTGTAATACTGTCAATAGTTCTTTGACCTGTGCTTTCTTCCCTGAAATATTCAAGTTTTCCAAATCTTTGTCTGAAAAATCTGCTCTATAGGGTTTCTGCAGAGGCTTCGATTTTGAAATATCTATTCCCATGCTAGCAGCAGTGTCTGTCAGTTTTTCATGAAGTACTCGAGTATTTCGGGTGAGACTCTTGCAGATAAACAGCATTTCGTCTTCGGAGTAGGTATTTAATCTTTCTAATCCTACGTTTCCTGCCATCAATTCCTCTATTTCTATTCTCAGCTTGTAGAGATCTAAAGGTCTCGTTGGGGACGCTGGTTTTTCAGATTCTTGACTCCATCTTTCGATCTCTTCCGGAGTCACCAATGTGACACTCTTAGTACCTGAGGTCGATTCCATTTGAATTTCCCTTGCATTAAAAGGATTATGTCTTTTCTGTATCCTTTTCCCGGTATTCCTAATGGGCAGATCTAGCAGCGAGACCTCCGACTCGCACTCACTTGTCTGGTCATCTACAATTAAGGGTTCTGGTCTGGTCGGTGCAAGGACGGGAGTAATGACTGGAGGGTTCGGAGTCCCTTGACGGTCCCCGTACAACGGAACCACTGGTCCGATAGTTACTGGGATCGTCAAGGCTTCAGGACTTGTATTTAGCTGGGACATTTTCTGTATTATCTCAGCTCTCTGTCTTGCTAGCGCTTCTAGCTCCTTTTCTTCTAATACCCTGTCCAATGACTTGTCATGTAACACCTGAGGGGTTAGAGTGGGAGCATAACTCGGGGCAGTGGGATGTGTCTCACTTGGTCCTCCCCCATAATTAGGTCTTGGGAACAAACTTCCTGTGCCTAGAATCCTCGGCTCTTCTTCATCCTGTGGTTTTAATAACGGCATTCCTAAACCTAAGGACCTCACCTCACCTCCGTAGGGGGGACGAGAACAAAAATCTCCTTCACGTGAATATCCCATCTCCCCACTAGCTGACATCCTGGGGTAAATGTTTCTTGTATCCACTGGTCCTAGACTCTCGGTATAGGGAGGAATGTGGTAACCCCCTCCTACACTTGCGGACCTAACTTCTTCCTGAGGAGGAAGTCTTCGGGAAATATCTCCTGCACTGGAAGGTCGATGTCCTTCATTATAAGGAGGCGGACTTCTTGTACATAGGTCATCTAATAATTCATCATCTGACTCTCCAATGGGTACCCAATGTTTAGATTTTTCCAACTGTTTCTGTCCCCCAGTAGGATCATCTGCTGGCATCATGGGAAACAATCCCTCCACTATCATATTCTGCCTCCACTGTTTCATCTTTTTAGCTCGTGCTTCCTGCTTCAACTTTGGATAAAATTTAGTTAACCCTTTGTCCATCCGTGGCTTATCCCTTTCGAAAGCCTCGATTTCCCATTCCTCTAGCGCTTCATACTGCGTTAATCTAGGTCTGGGATGTAAATCATTCATTCGGGTTCTCAAATTAAATAGAATTCTGCTGTTAAATGTTCCATCTAACGGAAAAGCCAATACTCCGTCATCTTTCGTGTATTTCACCCAATTCTCCAACCATACACATGTGTTGTACCCTTTATCGAACATCATGAAAGATGCGGGAGTGTTGGGTTGCGGTATGACAACACCTTCTCTAGTTTTAATCGGCTTGTCCTTTTTGAAATAATTCTTCACCTTATTTACAAGAGATACTTTTCTCTTAGTTCCGTACATAATGTCGTATCTATTAGTCTTCCACTGATCTCTTCCAAACCCTAGAGATCTGGGATCCGGAGTATACGAGTGCCACATACGATTCCTGCAAGCGGCTTTGTTTACAAGTCACTCCCAATCCGAATGCGTCTTTTATTTTCGTGCGGCCAATAAAATGCACGAGTTCAAATATTTTCGACCAATGGGTGCGCGGCCCCTTCGTGAGACAGTTCCCACGCTCCGGCGCTCGCCCCTCCTTTACAATACCAGCTCCGCTACCAGCCCGCTGTGTCTACCAATCCCAGCACGGCCCGGAGTGACGTCAGAACCGCTTCGCGACTGACTCCCTCCTTCACAAGGTAACGGAAACTTTCTTTCTTTTTAAAGTGCTTAGTGCTTGGTTATTTTACACTGAATACACATTCGCCACCGTGCTCAAGTGTCTAGACAGGAAAGAATTTGTTTCGCTGCAAGTAAACTACTTCCATTTACTTTTCACTCACTACGAGTAGATCTCTTCTGCCTACTCTTCACACTAGCATTGGAGAACCTGTTACTCCCCTAGACTCATCCACCTTTTCCGGGATATATCCGAGCCTAAAGTTTCCCTAGCGAACCCCTTTGCTTTCACTCGAGCTCCGATGAACCTGCTACTCTTCCGGTGCAACCCTCACTAGGTTATGCCACAGTAGGAATTTTGCCAATGAACCTCGTCACTATCATTTATTCAATCATACATTCAGAAAAACCCTAGTCAGTGCTTCCAGTTCTGCCTAACCTACACTAACTTTCCTTGGGCCAGTGACCTCAAAGCAAGCGGATTCTATTCACCACTCGCTATTCAATTCCCCGGGGATTCTTAACAACATGCAAGACGTTTTACGTACGAACGGATTAATACATATAACAGTATGATCAGAAGAATAACAATTTTAAAACATTTCATAATTTTTCAAAGTAAACGATTTTCAAGTGAGTGATCAATTTCCCTTGAAGCGCCTACTCTTATAGCAGCATCCGACTTAGCTAGACTAACTAGTCCTACCTATCCTTTAACTAGTCCCTAACCATCACTCTGCTACCAGAAAATTACTGCTAGAGATCGCGGGTCACCCGACCAATAATGTCGCCACTTCTGGCTTCGGGCCCATATACTTTACGTTATCATATACATTGATCAGATGACCACACAATCTACTACCAATAATTGTGAAGTTCCCTTTCGATTAATTCCAGTGTACCCAACTTACCATCCACCGTTATGGGTACCTATGACCACGATGGGTCAGGGAGCTAGCTGTAAAAGGAAAGGCAGCAAATATCATATAACTTTACTTTTCATAAAATGACCACGGACAACTAGAAGTTTTATAAAGTTTATATAAAGTTCAAATAAAGGGCAGTCATACAGGTTTATCAGAATAGTGTTCGTGCGACAGGGAACCCGCTAAGGGAGAGGGAAACTAAGATAAAGGGACAAAGTGAACACGCTATAAATCTGAGTTACGTTTAGCCAGTTTACGAGAGAAAACCCAAGACCATATCAGGAAATTGCAAACTGCAATACAGAAAATGATTTCTAAAAGGTAGGGTAACATAGGAACACGTTATGAAATCAAATGCAATTGACTTTATGAAATACAATGTTTGCAGGAGAAAGCATGGAAAATTTAAGTCACGTGCAAAGGTATGTCTTTATTGAAGCAAAGACAGAAAATAGAAAGGTGCAGTTTCAAGAGATTCAGAGCAATATTTACCTAGACTGGTGTGAAAAACCAAACCCTGGCCACGGGTCAGTTAAGGACAGGAAACCCTCAAGGAAGGATACCCCTCAATGGACAGCAGGTGCAGAAATGGACACCCAGGACAGGACAGGAAACCCTCAGGAAAGGAATCAGGACAGGACCACCAGGATACGACCAGCACCCGCAGTTTGGAAGCAACGCCTGCGCTCCACCCTCTCTGCAGCTATCGATCAGGACCCCGATTGGGTCAGCGAATTCCCCAGCAAAGTGCTTCGCCAGCACTTAAGGTTCAGTAAAACCTTCAGAGTCTATGGTCAAATTTCGGACAGAGAGCTCCGCAGCACCTCTGTATCAAGTCACCTATTGAGTGCGTTGGGTCAGTGACAGGTCAGCTATTCAGACAAGTCGGACAATTTCTCTAGCTAAACCTAGGCTAGATATACTCTTTTGGGTCAGTGTACCACCCCCCAATGTTGCAAAGTGTCAGAATCCCCACATTTCGATTGGTCCTAAGGTAGGATTTGGTTAACACACCAATCAGAACAGACTATTCTAAGGCCTAATTTGCATGTTAAGGTGCCGCCTAGCAAGATTAGGGTTCCCACGAGAAGTCGCACGGAATACAATGAAAACTTATACATTTGTTACAACATAGGAACATTTTCTCCATCCTCCTGGGTCAGAGGTAGCGCTCCCAGGAGCCTCTCGACTGTGGCTGCCAGTTGGCTGAGTTCCACGGTCCAAGCTTTGCCTCTGGCCTTGCTTCTGGAGCATGCGTAGAAAGGACCTTCAAAATGGCTCATGACCCAATTGGACCCCCATTTCCCGTGATACATGAAAAGTAAGCGAAAACAAATTAAAACATAGAAATAAATGCTTGTATTACATGTCATGATTTTGTACTTCAGATTCATCATCAGAAAAATATACTATGCAATTAGACATTAGTAACATATACATGGACACGAGAGCAACTGCACGGGCATCACCACGTTATCACGAAAGCTGCGTATTACGCATGCGAACCCTTTCCCTCCAGAACTACATCTACGTAGAGTCACGTGAGTGTGACTAACGCATGCGCAAAAGCGAAAAGACAAGCAGCGGCCATTTTAGGGACCCGGATTAATCGTATTAGTAGAACACATATGCAAGCTTCTCTATCATACATATATATCGGAAATAAAAGATATTAGTAAGACGTACAATTCGTTACGAGGTTACAACGGTTTCGAGGTTCATGAATCGAGCAAGTCGCGATGCGAAATCTTGCTCTATCAGTATCAAAAGGTGTTAAAATACCTTCATCACAGATCTCCTTTTTAATTCCAACAAACGCTCTCTCCTGCTCTTCTCCCCATCTAAACTTACAACCCTTCCTGAGCAACTCCCTTATTTTCTCTGTTTTGTCCGCAAAATTACGAACAAATTTCTCGTAGTATTCTATAAGGCCTAAGAATGACCTTAACTGGTCTCTATCAACCGGCGCAGGCGCTTTCCGTATGGACTCCAACAAGTCATGCTTGGGTCTCACCCCCTCTGCTGACAGGGTATATCCGAAATATTCCACCTCCTCCACTGCAAACTTGCATTTATCCTTCCTCAGAGTCAATCCTGCAGACTCCATCTTGTCCAACACCTCCTTCAAGATAACATCGTGCTCTTCCTTCGTCTTACCAAATAACAACACGTCATCTTGAAAATGAACCACATTTTTTACACCATTCAAAACCGATCCCATCATCCGCTGGAACACTCCTGCTGCCGAGGCCAACCCAAACGGGGAAAAGATACAACGTTCACCAAGGAGTTATAAAAGAGATAATATATATTTATTCATAAGCTACAGAGATCAGCTGGTGTCCCTCTCCAGCCTAGCAGGCAACTGCCCCACCAAGCAAAGACAAAGAACACATCTGTAATGAAGAATCTAAAAGGAATGCACATGTTAAAGGAACAGTGCAATGAATATAATATAAATGTAAAACCAAGATACAACACTTTTCTTTTTATAATTGCAGCTCCTCATCGCACAAAGTCGGAGGAGCTGTGATTATGTGTAACTAATCCATTTTATTGCTGCAATGCAGATACCAGCACAATAAATGCTTTAGTGAAACCCCTGAAGCGTGGTACTTGGTCGCCTCGGATTCTGTGAGCCCCCTGAGCACACCAGTCCACACTACACGGCCCGATGAACCAGAGTGAGGCCACCCACCGACTCTAGTGAGTGGTGCATGCCCCTGCTCACTCACTTCCTCTTTCCAGGAATTTTTATATTTCCAGGTTCCAGTGTATGTGGTCGGATTCTGACGGAATTTTGAGCAGGCCAATGGTAAGCTCTGCAAGCATTCTGCCTGCATCCTCTGACTTCTGGCACTGTTGGGTTATAGTTTGCCAGAATTTCTTCCTTAGTGGTATTTTGAATTGTAAACAAGAAGTATGATGTCAGTGGGATGGCTTCGTTCAATAAAGATCAGTTGACTATTGCTTTTTTTCCAATGTTCATGCCCAGGGCGGCTGCTGAGACTGTGCGAGATCTCTCCAGAGTTCGTGTGAGTTTTCAAAGGATTTAGGGGTGAAAACAACATTGCGCCAGTCCACTCCATGCTCCTGGTCCATGGAAGGCAGTGACTGTGGATCAGTGTCCCTATGGCTGGGAAGAGGGGACCTGGCCATCGGAAGCCCCCAGGGGCATGGCCTGACAAATATGACCCAGTAGTGGGCGAGTTGGCTAGGAGAAATCTGCCAGGCTGAGCAAGAATAGGCGGTTTGAGGGATAAGCTGCACAAACCGGTCACATTTGAAATACTGCAGGGTGGTTATTGAAAAAACAGTTTGAGGACTTGGTTGTGACGAGCTAACATAGACCATAGTGGTAGAGGAAGGTGGACATTGTTGAATAGGGCAGAGAGTAATGATGTATCCCTGGTGGCAGCTTGGGGGATTTTTTGGAGTGGCCAGGAATGGTTTGGTGGTAGGTGTTTTGTCATGTCACAGTTATGATTAGTGAGGGCCTCTAGTCTCCTGGGAGCGCTAAGAAAAGCACTGCCCATATTGGGTGAGAGGACAGCAGGTTAAAGTACACTATCAAGATTGATGAGGCTAGAGAGGTGGGTAGCTTGGGTTCGCTTATGGAGGGTACACAACGTTTTGGACGATGGATGGTGCAACAAGTATATTAGGATTGTGATTAGCGAAGTGTGATATTGGTTCTTTGATATGACTGGGTTTGTTTTTATTCTGTTGTAAAGTTTGGTTTTGGGCACACTGGGGTACAGAATGCTTACTTAGATCGTGGGGCATTCTGTGGAACGATGGATTTCAAATTATACAGATTATTGGTGTTTATGGCCACTCTTTCAGACTCTCAGGTAGCAGACATGAGATGGGATGGTGGGACAAAAGCAGCATGAGATGTGATGGTATGATGTGCTTCCTGGACTGAAACCCGCAGCCCAGCGGCTGGAACCCTCACCGTGATATACAAGTGCCAGGTAATTGATCGATTAATAGCTTTTTGCGGACAGAGGATATTTGAATTTATTGGTGCTTGCCTTAGCAGAGAACGATTTAGTTCAGAGGTCAAGCCATACATTATTAAAGCAGAAGAAGAGGGATTTGATGCGCTTGAAGAAGTTATGGGCAGGAATTTGCAATGTGTGGTTCAAATTCGTATCCAGAAGAGGATGAAAGGCTGCAAACAAATTTACTGCAGTTGACAAGGCAAGAAGAAGTCAGAATAGGGCAACACTCATGGGTATGCAAGTACTGTCACGCGATTGAATATTAGAGCAGGTATGTTCAAATTCAATTCAAAACAATCTTTATTCGATTTTGAAGAAAAAATCATAAAAGCACGGGGATACAATAAATACATTTGAACAGGTAATAAAACATAATAGTCAGAATGAGCTTGGACAATTGAATGCTAAAAAATGTTCGTAAATTAACATTTCGGATATATTTATGGTTAAGAGAGTAATTAAAAAGAATGGATTCATTGCACAGTACTTTGACCAACACAGTTTAAATTCATGGGCTTTGCATAGTGTTCCTAAATTTAATAATGAGTTTTAGAAAGCTTGAGACTGCGTATATAACATTAACATCTTCTAGTTGCTGTAATTTCGTGTATGCTAATCTGCAGGTCCAAATCCCCCAAGCTTTCAAGGCGGGTATCAAAAAGGCCCTACGCGGTCTCTTGTAGAATGTGCAAAACAACACACAATGTATGCTAGATTGGGTTGAAATATCATCGCATGGGCACAGTTGAATTTCTGAAGACCAGTCGTTACAGGTAGGAAAGGTGACCATGCGGAAGAAGGTGCCTAATCTTAAACGGGTCATCAGCGTGCAAGCATATGGACTTAGGTCCAGGGTAAGATAATGTTGAAGGCCTTCATGTTGGGTGATTTCCTGGTACCTGAGAACTGTGTGTTTCTTTTTCTCTAGGTTCCAACTGTCAGTGATTAGATGGTCAAGGGCCATCTTTTTCAGCGTGCCTCTTGATATCCCCTCCATGCTGGACGGTTTGTCAAAAAATTCTGGGTGGCCTATCTTCTTAAAAAAAAATTTCACATAGGACAGCCATCTCATATTAACTGCCCCGTCCAGTGGGAGACAATCAGCTAATACCTCTCTGTTGAAAGTAGTCTCTTCCGTCACCCAGACCTTATGCCACAGCATTAGGGGTGAAATCTTGATGGTGTCACAAATGTAGGGGAGTCCTACTTCAATATGAGTCATGAATGTTGATGTGAATTTAAAGACGCCAAGTAAGTGTCAGATGAACTGGTTCTCACAACTTTGTAGCATCTGTGAGTTTTCTATCCCCCATAGCCCGGCCCCATATGTTGCTGTAGAAACAGATTTAGCCTTATAAATCTGTGTTAGTTCCTTCGCAGGCTTTCCCCGAATTTTAGCACAGAAGTTATTCAGGGCACCAATGGAACGGGTGAAGGCTAGTTTCCTGGCAGCTACTGCTGGCTGCCAGTTCCCCCTCCTGTCGAAGGTAACACCTAGGTAGCAAAACCTGTCAGTTGTTTCGATTCTTTGTGATTCTAAATATATAGGGCAGGATCTCTTTCTTAGCCCATGACCACAGGACATTGTATAGGTTTTAGGGATGTTTACTTTTAGGCCCTTTTCCCTCATGAAAGTGGTAAAATGTGCCACAGCCCGCTGTAGTCCAATTTTAATCCGCGACAATATTGCCGCGTCATCGGTATACAGAAGTAGTGGCACCGGTGAGCCATTAATGGATGGGTAGTCACACTGAAAATCACTTAAGTGTTCCCCAATAGAATTAACGTAAATGGTGAACAGCAGGGAGGCTAGTATGCACCCCTGTCTGACCCCCCTTAAAATGGGAAATGTAGCTGAGCATTCCCATGGCGTCCAAATTTCACCGTTGCTCCTGCATTTTTGTATAGTTCTTGAATAAAGGTGAGGATTTCAGCATTAATGCCCAGGTTGAACAGTGTTTTCCATAGGAGCACATGGTCCACGCAGTCGAAGGCGGAACTTAGATCTATAAAGGTGATATATAATTTTCTGCTCCTCGCCTGTGTGTATTTAGCTGTGATTAGGGCCAGGTTCAAACACTGTTCCACCATCGCTTTCCCTGGCCTGAAGTCATACTGTAAATTGGAGATAGCCTGATTTTCATCTTCCCAGCTTTGAATCCTATTTAGAATTATTCTGCCGGCCACCTTCATCAAGGCGTCGAGGAGAGAGATTGGCCTGTAACAAATGGGGTCATTTCTATTGCCCTTCTTAAATATTGGCACGACAATTGCGTCGTGCCAAGATGGAATGAATCCATGTTGATTGGACTTATTTAAGACATTCGTGAGTAGGGGCGCCCAGAAGTCCATCTCTGCCTTATAAAGGTCGATAGGGACGCCGTCGGGGCCAGGAGCCTTACCAGACGAACTCTCCATGATGGCTTTAATAACCTCTTGATAACTAAAGGTTATGTCTAGGGGAAATACACTTAGTTCATCAGGTTTAATTGGGCCTATCATACTGTCGTTAAGAGTGGTCAAGCTATGCCCATCAATCGGTCTATTATAGAGCTGTTTAAAATGGGTCACCCATGTGTTCCCTGGAATAGATACATATATAAAGTCCTCAACTCTACTTTGCAGGTATGGGGCATTGATCACTTTCCAGAAAGCCGTGTTATCTCGTTGTTCCGAGGCCTTGCGCAGGGACGCCCAGGCCTCCCTCTTTAGGGTGGCTTTCCTGGTGTTAATAGTTAGTTTGTAATCTCTCCTCGCTTGACGAATTAAATCTTGATTTTTAGGTTTATTTTGTAATGCCTTTTTAAGGATGTTAATGCTTTAGTGCATTTATGATCGAACCACCCTTGGGCTTTATTTACAACTAATCTGCGTTCTCTGAGTAGAAGATTCTTCACCGCTAGTTGAATGTTTGAGAAGGAGGCCATAACTTTGTCAGGCTCTTCGTCGTCTGTCAGGCATATCAAAATGTCTTCGAAGGACGCCGTAATTAGATTTTTTAAGAACCCGATGGGCTTCTCCCATTTGATGACATAGCCATTAGTGGCAGTTAGTTTGACCTTTGATGTATAGTTTGCTTCCTTTTTGTTTAGTCTTGACTCCCCCTTTTTTTTTTTTTACTAAAAAGGATATGGGATAATGGTCGCCAAAAAGATCGTTGCCTGTTTCCCAAGTGATCACGGATTCTGCATGAGCTGAGGACATTAAAGTAAAATCGATAGTGGAGTTGCACCCCCGTCCGTTAAAGGTTGGTTGGAAAGGGACAATCGGGCTGCTTAGCTCATTCACAAAGGACAAATTGAGGTGAAAAATCATATCATTGATGATATTGCCTAGTTTTGAGTGGACGAAGTGGGTTGGGCAGTCTTCCCTATAATCCGCCAGGCCGCACAAACCAGTAGTAGAATGAGGGCGGATAGTGCAGTTAAAATCACCAACCTGTATTATCGCCGTATCTCCTGCTAGCTGATCTCTTGAAGATATTAGGCTATTCAGGAGGCTGTGAAAAGTAGGCTCAATCATATTAAGGGGTACATTGTTGTAAACATTTATTAAAATTACATTAGGTAAGTGACTCCCTCTAAGAACCAATAAATGGTAAAACACTGTGTTTAGCAGCTTACTAACTTTTATGTCGGCTGTAGTTACGATATAAGTGCAAAGACCTCCTTTGTTCCAACCCTGTTGGCTGGCAAGTGCTGGTGCATGAAAGGTTTGGAAGCCTATGATGTGGATTTCATCGGTCGACCAGGTTTCCTGTAAACAGACTATGGTGTGTTTCGTAATAACCTCGAGCCATGAAGGCTGGGCGGCCTTAGATGACAGGCCCGCTACGTTCCAAGTGAGCAGACTGTAGAAGTGATTACCCAACTTGGGCCCAGTAATATTCCATGAAGAGCCTACTCTTGTGCCGCTTTCCTTAAATAGAAAGTGGTCCATTGGTATTTGGGCGACGAGTGAGAGGTTACTATTCTCCCTAATTGGTGTACTCGGATGGTAAATGTCCTCTACTTCTACTACTGGTTCCACCGCTGTTTTGCTGCTAGTGGCAGATTCATTTAATTCATGTGAGTCCTCTGTACTACCATATTTATCATTGTTATTAAGCTGAGGTGGCGGTGTGATTGTGGAGATTGCTGGACTCATTAGGTACTCCCCCAGGGGTTTCATTGCCTGTCAATCTAGGTAATCCAATCCCGAGAATACATTGAAACTGTTTCTTAAGGGAATAGACCAGTGAAAGTTGTGTGGAGTACGTGGCGCGCTCTGTAATCTTCCACCCCAACGGCTATCCGCTCTTCCTGTATTCCTACGATCGTTGTGTATCGTTTCCCATTGATTCATATGTGCATTCCTGAGGAGAGGGGCATGGGCAGCTTTAGATCTATTATAAGTATCTCGTCTACCCCAGGATGACACTAGAGGTTGTGGGTAAAAGTAGCTCAGATCCCTAGTCGATATGCCGCTACCTCCCTGTTCTAGGTACCAATCAGGTATATAAGTAGGGACTCTGGGATCTCTGAAGTTGATGATTATAACATCTCCTGATAAGTCCTTGGGACTCTGTCCCAGCCAAGCCAGTCTTCTCACATGTAGTATCAGCCCGTCCAGGTTGGGGGGCAATGGCCTGTTGTTACTAAGCCAATAAGTGGCTTTGTTCTTTAAATCGTGATATCCTTCACTCTTCCCTTCCGGGACTTCGGGCACCCCTGTAAGAATGATGACATACGGGCCCCCCTCCGGGGGTAGGTCTACGTGGCGGGTTATACTTTTTGAGACTCTCTCTGAGGGATGAGCCTTTTCTATATTTAGAGTTCTCTCAGTCTCCTTGGGGGCTGGATGTAGATTGGCTGTGGTATCATCTGGCCCTCTACTCTTTGTCGACGTATCCCCTAACTCTTCAGTTCTAGCTTGTTTTGTTATAATGGGAGTTTTTGTGGCGCCTACGTTTGCCTTCTTGGGGACAGTGGGGGCTCTCGTTCCTTCAGCTGAAGCTTTCTCGGCTGTCTTGCTAAGTAGGGTGTGGCATGTATATGTAAGTGTGTCCCCGTTTGGAGTACCCTCAGTGTGGCTCATGCTATGTCTGATATTCATATTAGCCTTTATAAGTATTGATAAGTCTTATAGCGCTTTAGTGTTAGAGGCAGTAGTTTCCACCAGGCTGCTTATATCACTGCCCACTCTATTAGGGGAAGAAGTAGGGACCTAACTGCTCCATCTTGTCCATAATGACGTCCTCTTGAGCTTCTGAGGAATGAGGTTTAAATGGGTGTGTGCTGTCCTGCGGGTTTAACTTTTTCCTTGGTCGGGTCTCTTTTACTGGTATGTCCCCCCCCCCCCGTTGGTGTTTGAACAGATTCTAGGTGCCTTGGATCTCCTCCCACGTTGGACAGTTCCCCCTCTCTTCCTCTTCTGTGAAGTTCCCACAGATGTCTTAGTTAGAGATGGTTTACTCTTTATACTCTTAGGCGTTGGTTTAGGGAGCTGTAGCAGAGAAGGTTCTTCCAGGGATAAGTCTAGGGAGGGGTCCAGATTAACCACTTCAACCGAACCCCTATTGGATGATATCTGTGAGGGCCGGTGATCTTGAAATAAAAGGGGGATGCAAGTGTCTAAGGTGGAAGCATTATGATTATTTTGCGTGCTGTGTATAGGTGGGGACCTTGATAGCTGTATTGAGGCCAATGAAGATCTTTTATTTTTCTGAAACTCGAGGGACAAGCGATTCTCAGCGACAAAGATTTTGCGTTCTAAGGTCGAGACCGCTTTAGTTAGGTAGGCATCTAAGGCCCCTCTAAACCCCCCTCCCGCCTGGGGTTTTAAAACTTTGCTTGTTGTAGAGGGCATTGTCTATCTTATACCCTCAAGCTAGTCAGAGTCCAGACAACAAGTTATAATTGACCCCAGGTGAGGCACAAGAAGAATCTATTTGGTAAAGAGAAAGGAGATTTATGATACACAAAGCAAAACAGAGATGATACCGGAAGGTAGCTTACAGTCAGTCAGTCCATCTGATGAGGAGATCAAAGTGGGTGGCCCAGCCCAGTCTTATCCTGTCTTGGACGGGCTTAGACAGGCCCGCCCTTGGCCCGGGCTTCGCCCGGCGCAGACCCGCGCGCGATCCCGTGATGCGGAGGGAGTGCCGGTGATTTATGCGCCTCCGGGCGCGTTGGTCAGCGTCAGTGTGCGGGACTTCCCCACAAGGACTCTTGGGGCGTGTAGTCCCCCCGCTCAGCGGCCACTTGCAGATGGAATAAGCGGCGGCGGGGGGGACTGTCCAGCGGCAAGCAAGTATGTCCCCGGTTGAGGACAACACAGCAAGGTGGTCCCGGTATCAGCGCAAGATGCCAAGGTGAGTTTTAAAGCGTCTGTTTGTTTTGGTGAAATGGGGTTCACGTGTCGCTCTTTGGCAAAGCCTGTTATGTGTTGAAGTTGTGGGAGCAGTTTGAGTTATTCGTGGTGCTGACAGCTGTTTTTGGTTTGCGCAGCCTACGTCTGGGGTTGGGGCAGGAAACACCTGTCCAGGGTTTTCTTAGTCGGCAGTAATTTGGAGGGGGGCCGGTGAGTCAGGTGTGGACCTATTCACCCCTCAGAGAGGGGGCACTGGAGAGGGGTTTGGAATTTTGAGCACATGCAGGAGGAGATGATTTTGAGATTTTTGTGGCTCGTGAGGGATGGGTTATTGAAGCATGGTTGTGAGATGGAAGATGCAGAAATTAGGTTTTAGGGTATTTTTAATTTTATGCGGACGGTTCGCACTCTGGGGTGGCACAAAGAAGGGGGAGTTTAGGTATGGTGTTGTAATAGTGAGCCTTGGCTGCCTTCATATACTGTATGTTCTAGAACTAAAGCTGCAGATTTGTCCTAATAAATTTGCTTATGCTGTCAATTTGGGTCTGTGGTTTATATGCAATCTCGCCCATGTGCTCATTTAATTCTGACAGCTTTGCGGCTTCTGCTCTCAAGTAAAATGTTTACTTAATTTATATTAATACTGCTTTTAACATTGTTTTAAGAAGCAAACCCAAAACCTACACGGAGCTCAAAGGTGCCATTAACGACCAGACAGCATGTGGAGAGCAAGAAAGAATTCTACCGCAGAGCATAATAAATGTTAATGCAGTGCTTAGCATTTCAATTCCCTGATTAAATATTCCTCCATCCCATTAATTGAATGCTTTAGTCTCAGGGAAAGGCCTTGATCCTCACACGGGCATGCAAATGCAGAAATGTATTTTAAATGAGAAGCGAGAAATATTCTGGGTTTCGGAAAGAAGAGCCATGCAGATTATTGCATTTGTATGCTCCTGGCAATTAATTTGGGGGCACGAAAACACTCGTAAAATGGAATATGAAAACAACATGCTTTGTTATCGTCTAAAACAAACGCGTCGCTGGCCTTGGGCGTTCCAAATGGGATTGAAAACAAAATGCGAGCAGGAATGTCCGAAGGTGAAAAGAATTAAAGAGCTGAAGTCCAATCTGAATCATGGTCGAGTCCTGCATCCGTGCCAGCTCAAATGAGGTTTGCACCCCTGAAGAGTTCAACGGCACCATCATTTGTCAAAGAAAAACATCTCTTTAATTCTGCGACGTTGGCTAGACTTTAATTTTTGTGGCAACGCCAAATTAAAGCTGTGGAATGGCAATTCACACCAGTTAGCCACTCACATGTTACCTGCCTGTCCTAACTTGGGCCTGGCACAGCTGATAGAGGATTTGAAGATTTGATTTGTTGTTTTCACACAAACATAGCAAGCCTTAAAAAAAAAAAGATTAGCTAAAGGACAACAATATTTTTGGGTGTCAAAAAGTGCACATTACCGTAGTATTCCCCAGTCACTAAAGGGAACTACTTTGGGTGTGGATATGCTCCTTGTTAAAGGCGGAATTCACCAGCATGGTGCCAGTGAATGGCTGAAGTGGCCTGGCACATTGCCCCCTGATGCATGCTAGAGTGGGTGGAAGAGGAATGTGGATGACACAATCACAGACTAATGGATTACGTTTGGCTGAAAACCCATGCAAATAACAATAGCCAAGAAGGAAGGGGCGATAGAAAGGTAGACAGGAAGGAAGGCATAACATGAAGGAAGAAGGAAAGAAAGACACAAAGAAGAAAAAAGAAAAAAAGAAAGGAGGCAAGAAAGAAAGAAGACAAAACAAATGTAAAGATAGGACATAAAGAGGAAAAAAGGCAAAAAGAAAGAAAAATTTAAAGAACGAATGAAGGAACGAAGGCAAAAAGAAAGAAGGAAAGAAAGAAAGAAGAGAGTAAAGAAAATGAAGGAAAGAAGGAAAGAAAAAGGGAAAGAGAAATGAAAGAAAGGATGAAGGAAACAAAAATGGAACAAGAAAGCAGATGGAAAGTAAAAAGGAAAGAAAGAAAGCAGGCAGATGGAAAGAGGGTTAACAGTATAAAATACTGAAAACTAAAAACCGAATTACACATCTCCTATGTTTAAATAAAACCGTCACAAGTGTGCTGCAAACTAAACATAATAGAGTTTGGTTTTCTTCCTGGACAAAGTTTATTAAAGTACCATTGGCAATACTGAGTCCAGGAACAAGAAACAAGATATGATATGCTGTGAAATAGCATTAGTCATATAAACAAAGGCCATTTCAAAAGGAAATTTTGCCACAGCATTGGCAGGAGACAAGAAGTGATAGATCTGGGAGATTCACTTCAAAGGTGTCCTGCTATCCAATCTAATCCATCTTTATTCGACCCATTTAAAATACAGATAATAAAAGTAGAAATACAGTAAAAATGAACGGTAATGAACATATTGGGCCAAAATTGACTCTCATGAAAGACTTCTTATGCAAATCTTACAATTTGCCTATATGTCCACTACAGTACTCTGATAATTTGTGACCTGTATACTATAAAAAGTCAAGTAAGATAAAAACGAGCAATACACCATAAAAGCTTTAAAACAATTAAAATGATCCCATTAAAAACATTACTCAGAGGGAAAATGGTGGCAGTATATCACAGACCATAGCATTCAGCTCAGTTACTTTCTAGCAACTTACAAAAGGCAAGAGACCCAAAAGTTTCCTCCTCCTTACACAAGCCCATAAAAATTTGTCTACCGCAAAACATGTAAAAGGGCCCGAAAGTTTCTTTAAAAAATATAATGCAATTCGGCAGTGCTTAAATTTGTTGCGTCTTAAGATTGGGAGGATACATTTATCTTGTTCTTCCTTATTGTTGGAATTGGCCCTTTTTGCAGGGTTATCCCCAAACTTTTTGCTTCTTCCTCCCTTGTTTTTCCTGACCTGTGGTTGTTTTGCAATAGGACTCTGGGCACTTTACCACTGCTGATCAGTGCTAAAGTGCATATGCTCTCCCTATTGCAAATTGATGTATGGATTAGTGATTCCATGATTGGCGTGTTTGGTTTACTTGTCAGACCCTAGTACCGTGCACTGAGTGTGCCCAGGGCTTGTAAATCCAAATGCTGCTGTTGGGCTTGCAGCACTGGTTGTGCCACCCACAGAAGCAGCCTTGTAAAATGTGTCTAAGTCCTGCCATTGCAGAGCCTGTGTGCAGTCTGGCACTGCCATGTTGACTTAGTAAGTGCACCCACTTGCCAGTCCCTAAATCTTCCCTTTTCTTCATATCAGACACCCCTATGGTAGGCCCAAGGGCAGGGTGCATTGTAAGTATAAGGTTGGACATGCACTGGTGTGTGTGGCATGTCCTAATAGTGAATGACAGCCATTTTCGTTTTTCACTATTGCAAGGCTACCTGTCCTCAATAGGCCAGAATGGGCAGTTAGATTATTACATTTTATAATCCTAGATGACTCAGGGAACATGGTAGAAATTCGAGTTTAGTATGCCTGAACTCAGAATGATAAAATACATCTTTTAGTGAAGTTGCTTTTAACATTCTGGGGCGATTCCTATTCGGGAAAAACCGCTCCGAATAGCCGTTCGGAGCGTTTTTCCCGTACGAATCGTACCCTGCAACGTCCCTCGTATGTACGACGAAGTACGATTTGTACCAGGAGCCGTACTCCGTATGAGTCGTACAGAGACCATTCGACTCTAATATCCGTACGATTCTCCCTCGGAACCTGCTGTCCGCGACATCTGTACGGTTCGCGGCTGGTTTTTACAACCCACAAAGTACGATACGTGTCGGTTACGCACCGTACGACCCTTTTTCTACGGGAGCTGAAAACAGCCGTAAAAGCAGAGTTCGCACCGAAACAGGTACGGAACAGCCCCCCGGGTACGGTGCATATCCCCCAAGATCGCAGGGGTACGCACCGTACCCCTGCGATCATGGGGTGTACGGACCGTACCCCATGTATGATTGGTGTACGAGCCGTACCCCATGTACGATGGGTGTATGAGCCGTACCCCTTGTACGATGGGTGTACGAGCCGTACCCCATGTATGATGGGTGTACCCATCATACATGGGGTATGGCTCGTACACCCATCGTACATGGGGTACGGCTCGTACACCCATCGTACATGGGGTACGGCTCGTACACCCCATGATCGCAGGGGTACGCACCGTACCCCTGCGATCATGGGGTGTACGGACCGTACGGTGTGTATGTGTTTGTGTGCTTTTCCGTACGACTCACCCTTACCTGACGTGGACCGTACGAATCGCGTCCTCATACCCCGGACCGGATCGTACTCGTCGGGTCGTACGGCATGTGTACGAGTCGTACGGTTCACGGTTTCAGCCTTGCAATACGTACGGATCGCGACGATTCAGACGGATTCACGGAATACGGATCGTACTACGCGACTCGGACGGACGGGTACGGTTCGGACGGAGAGGGCTCCGGATACAAATCGTACGGACGTTTTTTTTCCCGAATCGGAATCGACCCCTATGTGTTTGAAAATACTACTTTTAGAAAGTAGGTATTTTCTTGCCTAATTAGACAAGCATGCCTCTGCTAGGTTGTGTATTCCTTGTCTGTAGTTTGAGTGACAGGGCTGGGAGATTCCAGGAGACAGTATGAGTCCGCCCAGTGGTGAATAGAGAGATCTGCATCTAGATGGGAGGGAGGAGTTGCACCTGGGACTTGAATAAGACTGTGCCTGCCCCCCACAGTGTTGGCTCCACCCCCTGTGGTGCGTCTGATGTCTCTGCCCTGCACTGTGAAAGGAGAGAAGGAATCATGTAAACAAAGTGCTCGAGGGCTGCGCTTTCCATCCACAATGCTGGCTCTACCTCCTGTGGGGCGTCTGATGTTTCTGCCCTGCACTGTGAAAGGAAAGAAGGAGTCATGTCAGCAGAGTGCTCCAGAACTGGTTTGGACTGGGCAAAGGCCCCTCTGCCCTCAGAGGACAAAGGATTCTGGGGTATAAATATTGGGACCCAGATCCCAAGAAATTAGATCATCTTGGAATCAAGAAGGTATCTCTGCCAAGGAGAAAGCTGGAAGACTGAAGACGGAAGACTGACCTGCTTTTTCATTGCTGTACTGACCTGCAGTTGCTTTGCTGCCAAGGAGAGGGGAAGGACTTTGCTTTGTGCTGTGTCCCCTTGCTTGAAGGACTCTCCAAGGGCCTGAAGAAGATCTGGCTCCCTATTAAGAAGTCCCAGGAACAAAAGGACTTCACCCCAGCTTCCCTGAACTCTGCTGAGAGAGTTCTGTCCTTCCTAGAGTGCTTGGCCCAAGTGTGATGGCTCTGGAAGTTGTACCTGTGTTGGGAAGCTGGAAACCAAGATTTAAAGAACTTTCTGCAAAGTTTATCGCATCGCTCGCTTGCGGAGCGCATCCCCATTAGTGCGAGGAAATTCCTGCCGCTACGAAGGCCGAGATCGTCGCAGCGCCTGTTGCCGCTGCCAGAGCCGTCGCATCCTTTGTTTGCAGGACGCACCAGTCCGGTCCGGGAAGAGTACCATTGCTGCGAGTATCGTCGCAGAGCTTGCCGTCAGTGGGTGAGATCGTCGCAACACTTGCTTGCGGACCGCATTACGTCGCTGCGAGAGTCATTGTAGAGCCATCGCATCGAGAGGCCGTGAGAGGAGAAGATTGCCGCTAAACCGCGCATCGTCATTGCACCAGAGATTGTCGCCTCCCCGAAGATCATCGCATCGTACCTTTTGCGAGCAGCTTCCACCGAAACCTGTGCACCGGAATCCACGCAAGGTATTGCATCCCTTCCCATACAGACCAGAGTCACTGCAACACGCCCGCTGCGTCCAGCGGGGTTGTCGCATCGCCTCCCCAGGGTCTCAGGAGTGACGCATCACTTGCTTTTCAACGCTACAGCTTTCACTTGGAACTTTTGTTGCATCTAAAGGTACTGTTGGCTAAAACGTAACGCGACTGTGGATTATTTTAACATAACCTTAAGAACTCTTTTGAAACCATATTCTTGAACTGTGTATGTTGGATTTTTCGTCGTTTTGGTCTTGTGTAGTTTATTTTAAAAATACCTTTATTTTTCTAAACTGTTGTGAAGTCAGTTTGTGGTGTTTTTACTGCGTTACTGTGAGTGTTGGTACAAATACTTAGCACATTGCCTTTGATAAGCCTGACTGCTCGTGCCAAGCTACCAAGCGGGTGAGCAGGGGTTAGCTAAAGAGTGTATCTTTCTTACCCTAACTAGAAGCAAGGGTCCCTATTTGGACAGTAGTACCTACCTCTGCCAACTAGAGACCCCCAGTTCTAACACTTATAAAGCCCACAAAACAAAAATATGTGTAGGTCAGTCTGCTGTGAGCTATTATCGCTTGGGCAAGGGATCAATTCAGTGTGCCTAAATCTTCTTACAGTGAAATCCAATATCAGGGGGATTAAGTTCAAACAGAACCTCAGCAAGATATATCTATGCTGTGATGTTCGGATACACTCTAAGTAAGAGTACCCTACTCCAAATGGGTGGTGTCAGTTAATATAGGAGAATTGTCTTTTTTCTGCGATTACTTTCCTGTCGATCATAAGCAGCCTTAGATAAAAAGCAGGCCTGGGCGTAGTTCGCGGAGTTTTGCTACACGGAACTCTGCAAAGTTACAAAAAAACTCTGCAAAGTTCCGAAAGTGGTGGAATGCAGTGCGAACTTCAGTTTGTGCTGGTATTCCTGCCTCTCGGGTAGAAATTCTACCCGAGCAGCAGCTCGCCCTCGTGAACTAACCGTTTACAACCGTTCGTGGAGAAAAACTCCCCTGCACATCGCAAAGCGGAGTTTTCTGCACTCTGCAAGATCTGCAGAGTGCAGAAAACTCTGCAAACGGATCGATGTTCACTGCCCAGGCCTAATAAAAAGCTGGCCTTTAATTTTTGCTTCGTGATCTTCATGCACCCACTTGGGTTAGGGAATATTTCCACTAGGCCAAGTGCGGTCAAGGTTGACCTAACATACAGCAGCCACATAATTTTATGAGTATTGTCCTATTTTAGGGAATTTTTAATGATAGTTTGCGTTAGGTTAACCGTGTCCCTTCGCCAGATAGAGTGTCATAATAAAATCAGCGCTAACCTGATACTTTTTTACACATAATTTAATCCCAGTTCTGAGTGTAAAAGATAGTTTGATCAGGAGCTAGGCAGGGAAATAGGTCTCTTAAAAAATGTATCCTCAAGGATTTGAAGAGAAGCTATAGAAGCAATACCCCATACTACTGCCCTGTAAGTCACAGCCGATAGCGTCTTTGCCTAATATATCTTTTTTATTGGATTTAAAGGTCTTGTACCCAGCTTCTTTGCAAATGACAAGATGGCTGCCATACTCATCACCAGGGACCTATGATCCACAAAAGTTGACTACATCTGGGTTTTAGCAAACATGACCCTAGATACAAAAAGGAGTCTACCACCTTTAGATTACGTGATCCTATGTGAAAGTGTTCTGGGGAGTGCCCCTGCTATAAGGAAAAAGGATTTAGATTAATTGACCCTCAAGTCCAAAAGCGTCATAAATGGCGCATATGCCGTTATTAGATGTTGGAGGGCCACTCCAGTTCTGGCGATGAGAACCGCATCATCAGCGTAGGCCAATATCGGGACAGAGAAAGTGTCAAACAGAGATACATCTTGTGTTGAATCAGGGAGAGCTGCTTCAACCCCGTTTGTATAGATGGAAATAAGAAGGGAGTGAGGACGCACCCTTGTCTAACTTCCCTAGTGATCTTAAATGGGCGAGTGCACTCCCCCTTTTTGCCATATTGGCCATGAGTGGTCGAGTTGGAATACAGTTGGCGAATTATATTAACTATTGCTGGCTCAATACCCATCAGCTCCATTACTTTCCATAGTTTGGGATGACTCACATAGTCAAATGCTGCTGATAGATCCAGGAAAGCTATGAAAAGCTGTCCACCCTTTGCTCTAGTGTATTTGTCTATGGTCAGAGTTAAATTTAGACTCAGATCTATTGTGCCTCTGCCTCTTTGGAAGCCGTACTGTGCCTGGATCAGAATATTCTTCTCCCATAGCCCACTCTTCCATTCTGTTTAACAGCAGGCGGCCCATGATCTTCGCGGTAGTATCCAGGAGAGAGTTCAGTCTATAATTCTGAGGTTTCCCTTTGTTATGTGGGAATCTAGGACCCATGTGTAATTTTTCCCGATTCTTGCCTATATATAGGTATAATTCACCCAGTCCTTATATAGGCATAAAGAATCATTGCCTTATTTAGTTATAGCCTGGTCAGCCCTAATATGGCCTGGCTACTTCCACTAAACTCCAAGAATCCACATTGATTTCGTGGTAAAACCAGTCTTCAGCAACCAGGAACTTCCCCCTGCTTGAATACTAATTTATCCAAGATATCCGGGATTTTCAAGGAACTGAGGCACTAGTGACGATATTATGTCCAATCTTACGTCAAACTCGGCACCTTCAGGGGTATAAATATGCCTACATTTGCTCAATCAAACACACAGTGGTTCAGGAGCAGATCGACTAACTACTTGCCCGACGCCCTGCTGCTGCAAGTGCTGAAGGAAGCCAGCCCTCCAACTGACACACTGAGAGACTCTGTCATTTCTCCTGCCAAGAAATCCAGCTCCGGTGTTTCCAAGCTGCCCTTGCGGGTTGCTGGGAGATCGAGTCCCGAGAGAGAGGTACCAGCCCTCTATTATCCTAAAACCAAGGTACGGAGCTGATTAGATCCCTAGAGAATTCTTGAACAGATTCTTGGCAGAGAAATACTAAAACCTTAAACTACTCCTCACTTACTTCTTCCCTTGTGCTAGGCTTAGGTTAGGTACACCGGGGTAGGCGTATGTTAGAAGCACAAGTTGAGTACTTTAAGCCACTCTTTTATTATTGTATGTATTTTATGCATTTTATGTATTCTATGTTTATGGCTTAGAAACCATATCATGCTTTTACAGTACTATTTTATAATACTATTCGTATTATATGCATTGTACTTCTTAACTAGCATTTCAATTGTAGCAGTGCATTTCTTATGCTTAAGAAATAAGACTGTTCAATAAATACTTATATTGAAAACGCCCGTCTCTCTATTTCTAAGCAACTCTGGTGAAACGAAGCATGCACATCTGACTGAGTGAAATAGCCGTCTATTGTTTCCGTGACTCTAGAGATACGTTACATTATGGGGAAACAAAGTTGTCATGTTATATGGTTGTCAGAGACTAATTCCTTCTGGTTTATTCAAGAAAGTTTCTAGTGACCTCTGAGCTAGCTGGCACTCACAATTAAGTCTAATATATTCGGCAGAGACCTAGTAGACCTCAGTCCTACATCTAAGCTGCAGGATATATTATTTCAATGCGCAGAGCCTATTGGGAATATAGGAACTACACTACATGGCGCCCAACGTTTGGTAAGGCGATAATTTAACGCTAGATACTAAAGTAACTCAGTCATGCTTTTCACACAGACCCCTTTTCTCCTGTAAAAACTCCAAAAGACGTCTGGAGTGGGTGAAAGGATAATATCCGCCAAAACTGAGTAGGACGAAAAATCCTATGTATTAGTTTTTGGTTTATACAACGTTGAAGGATACAGTGTTCCAAAATATTGTGCACCTAATCTTTGTTTCCTTGAAACTTGTTCTGCAAACTCTTCAATAAGTAAAAATAATGGTTACTGACAAAGAATTAGCAGCAGCTCAAGCGGTCTTAGATGACGCTGAAATCTTAGAAAATGACACGGATGCTATACTGCTCCCGGTAAATGTAAGAAAAAGTATAACTTACAAACTGATAAATAATGGAGGATCAGCAAGCGGTGGCAGAGTAATCTTTGTCATAGAGGCACATGAATATCGGCAGCCAGAGGTATTCTCTTCATGGATTCAGTTTCCAGCAGCTAATGCGGGAACACAAGAGTTCCACTACTACAAAGCAGAGGAACCTCCAGCGGAATACGTTCCTTTTGAGGGCATTGAAATTCCATTAACTTACCAAGAGCATCAGCTCTGGTTTAAAGGCGCCCTACAACATCAAAATCACATTACCAGGCTCGGTCCACTAGGTAGACCAGGAGCTACATGGCCGGTACTAGCCAGCTATACAGCTCATCCTGACATTGAAAGAATGTCAGATGTAGAACTATTAGCTCAGCTAAAACAATTAATTAAAATACATAGACAATTGGTTCAATATGTCATGCGGACATAAATAGTTCACAGCACACCCCTTACCAGGGGAACACAAACAAAATCACACCGCAAACTATACAGTCATTCATTGGTAAACTACCAGCAAAATGAGAACAAATCCTGTTCTGGTTAGCACAACAAATTACTCAAATAGAGGCAGTATTTCCTGATGGTACGCCTCAGGAGAAACACAGGATTCTGAGAATCTGTTTACCTATGGGGATTGCACCACACATAGAGGACTGTGACACTTGGGGTACAGTCTTTGCTTCAATCTACACTAAAACACATGGTGTTCCGTCCATGGGGCTAATACCAGACGTTCTAAGACAGATTCAAAATAAATACCGTCCATAACCGGCTTTAAATCTAGGTATGAAATTGCTGAAAGATTTTAAACAGGTCTCGGCTATACTATTAGCCAACATTAAAGGTGAAGCAGCATCAGTGGCAATCCGCCAGAAATTGAAAGAAAGAGACATTACTGAGCAACCTTATGAGCTTGCCAGAATTATTGAAAAATCCTAGAAGAACTAGGTAGAGATAGTTTGGGTGGGAAACCACTAAAACCACAACTAACAGAGAAACCTGAAAAAACTTTTATTAAAAATAATCTCACTACTCCTAAAAAGAAGTGGGAGAACACTAAACAAACATCTCCTAAAGAGAAAGACACTCAGTTCAGAAGAAGATCCCCCCAACGAGGAGGTAGGTCTCCCCAACGGGAGCCCTCTGAAAAGAGGTACAACCTCAGAAATAGGGATACTGTAAGAAAACCTGATAGATATCAAGTTAATGAAACTCGTTCCTCTCGTACCTTTCAGACTTCCTCGCAGAAATCGGAAAGAAGAGGACAGTCAGAACAGCAAGAAGAACGCGTCAAGTCCAAAGACAAAGAACCCGTTCACCAAAATAAAAAAGCTAAATTTTCCAAAAAGAAGGTAGCAAGCATAAAGATCAGACATGCCGAGGATTCTGAGGACACAACTCAAAAACGGTGAATGGGCTCAGACAATGCTAGACAGCGCAGCAGATGTAACAATAGTTCACAAGATCCTGAACGATCATCTGGAGACAGTGGACTTGAATTAAAACATTCAGGTTGAAACTGCAGACACCAGGGTTAGTGTACCCCACAAGTTATATGAAGTGACACTCCGGATGGAGGGGGACATAACTAGAAAAATAAAAGCTCTCTTCTAGGACAAGCTTTCCAAGGGTTATGACATACTTCTAGCTGAAAAAGACTGGCCACCTGCAGTTGTTAGGGAGTGCCCACATGGCGAAGAGCTAATTATGCCAGCCTTCTCAAATACCATTCCAATTCATAAAAAATATACATATGCCAGGAAATGGGCAGTAGCTCAAGCTCCAGCATTATATAAAAATCACGTAGGATGGGATGAGGACTCTCCTCACCACAAAATCCAGTTAAAAAATCAACCTACTGCTCAGAGGCAGTATCCAGTCAAGAAAGAAGCTAAAAAACAAGTCAGGGAGATCTTAGATCAACTTGAATATCAAGGGGTGATTGAAACATGCACCTCATCAACGAACAATCCTTTGTTTTCTGTCTCCAAGCCAGACAATACTTATTGTCTAGTTTTGGATTACAGACACCTAAACTCTTGTTGCAAAACTTTTGCAGTACAAAATTCACATAGTGCAGCACTGATGAATAACATTGTGCGCAAAAATATAAAACCACATTAGACATCTCAAATGGGTTTTTCTGTCAAAACATTGCACCAGAAAGTAGGCACTTGACCGCTTTCTCAATCTTGGGGACACAGGGACAATTTTGTCGTCTCCCCCAGGGATTCAAGAATAGTCTGGGGTTATTTTCAGCCAGAGTAGCAGAAATACTACAAATGTATGATGATGAGGCATTATCTTATGTCGATGACATCTATCTTACAGATGATGATTTGGACGTGCACTTGAAAAGAGTGAACACCATAATACTTGGGTTCGCTTCTGAAGGGTATAAATTCAATTTTAAGAAATCACGAATTGCCCACCTCAACGTCCTATTATTAGGATGCGAGTTGCCAAGTGTCGGCAAAAGCCTGGCAGCGAACTTTCTTGAAAAAGGTGCGCTGCTCCAACCTCCAAAAACGCTGAAAAACTTACAGTCAATTCTAGGTTTCCTAAATTTTGCAAGAACATATGTTCTAAATTACGCAGAAAGGGTTAAACCTCTCTACGAACTAATCAAACCTGATTTCAAACCAATAAATTGGACTCAGATACATACAGAGATTTTACATTCAGTACAAACAGACATGTTGGCTAAAACAAAATTAGATACACGCAATAATGCGCGCAATCTTGTGATCCGTGTAATCCCAGGGAAATGCGGATTCACATACCTGACCTTTAATGAAGGTGAAAAAGTACCAATTGCATTCAAATCACACTTGTACACACAAGCTGAAATGAAATTCACTTCAACAGAAAAAATTCTGACAGCGGTTCAAACTGCAGTAGCAAAAGAAAGAACTCTGGCGCAGGGTAAACGCATATTAATCGTTACACCTGTACCTGGCTTAGAGGCAGTAACAAAAGCGAGCATTCCAAATGCTAAAGCTTTAAATCCAAGATGGAAGCATTGGGTTAATTCTCTTGCTGCAACAGACGTTGAATACGTGTTTGACCCTTGTTTAAAAACAAAAGAATTCCTGCAATATGAGTACGAATGTCCAATGCCGACCAAAATTCTGCCTCTAGAACATTACGGATGTATAATCTATACAGACGGATCAGCACAGCCCGCAATTGGGGGTAAACAAGCTTATAGTGCTGCGTGTGCGATCGTTAAAGGTCGTTGGCGCGAAGGTAAATTCAGACCTATGGCCACTAAAACTCAATCACCCGGGGACTGTACAGCTCAGCGAGCTGAACTACAGGCTTTCAAGATGGCGCTTGAAAATACCGATCGCGAATTTCCCACACTAATAGTGTGCGATTCGTATTACTGCGTACAATCTTACAACGAGTATCTGCAGAACTGAGTTCAAAACGGTTTCAAAGATGCAAAAGGGGGCACAATTAAACATAAAACGCTTTGGGAACAAGTAGTTCTAATACAGAAAGAACTACAAAAGACTCACGTGATTCATACACTGAGTCATCAGCGTGATGGCATTCACGTTGCAGGGAATTCATTGGCTGATGAAGCCGCAAAGGCAGCTGCGCAAACGGCTTCTTTAGCTGTGATTACTCGGTCAAAAACAAAAATAGACAGCAAAATAATGCAAGCTGTCACTGCTTCAGTTAAAGACAGTGATAAGACACTCCCAAAGGGTTTTCCCATAAAGTACTCATATATCACTGATGCGAATAATGTTCATTTTGCACGAATCCCTGGAGTGGGGGGATAGGGCAATTCCAAACATGGAACATAGGTTAGGACTAATCTTAGCAGCACATGAAGGACTGGCTTCTGCACTCGCAGGAGTTTCCGCCACAGTATCATTATTAAAACAGAGATATTGGTGGCCTCGCATGAGGAAACAAACTAGAAACTATGTTCTAGAATGTGAAATCTGCCAAAAAATGAAAGTTTCTACAGTGAAGCGACCTGCACAGACGCCCCTTCTGATTTCGGATAAACCATTAGCATGTGTTTATCTGGACCACTGTGGTCCCTTACAAAGGGATGGTAACTTTAAAATATCATGGTCGCGGTGGATTCCTGCACAAGATTTATTTGGATGTGGCCCCATAGTGACCTCGATAGTCAGACTTCAGTGGTGGAACAAAAACCCTTTGATGTCAAAGGTCGTTTGACTGTTTTACAGAACTTAAATGAAACAAGAAGAAGTCTGAGTAATACTATACAGAAGCAAACGACCACTGAAGGAAAACCACCTGTTCCAGCAAGGCCTGTCTGGATTCCAAAGATTGGGGATCTGGTCAGGGAGAAAATTGCGGTGAAGAAGGAATTTGGGCCTTCCTACAGAAAAGCAGTACCTGTCATGGCCATCCAAGGAACAAGATCAGTAGTACTACCGCCCTTGCTGGTAAAAGGGAGAACAGAGCTGTATCTATCGATCTGGTCAAACCACAATCATGTGGCCAATAATAAGTAGTAGGCCCAGTGGACTCCCGAGAAGTAGCAGACCGAATCTTGCTACAATCCAAGAGGTTCAAACTGAAAGACTTATCACCTTTGATAAACGTGCAGTAAGAAAAGAAGGACTATGCAACAAAGCCATGGAACTTGTACCTCTGGAAACCCAAATAACAGTTCGTCAAGAAACACCTGTCTACAATGATGTACCATCTGAGTAAACAAATATGACAAGGGAAGAGACAGCTCCAGTGATTTCAAGTAATCTTGATGCAATCCCAACAATTGACAGAACTGCTTCTGGCTACTTTATCAACTTCGATAACTTTTCTGAGGATTCCAGTGAATAAGCATGGGCGGATCTAGCGGATCTCGCGTACGCGAATTTGCGTATTTACGGATTCGCAATCCCCAAAAATACGCGAACTCTCGCGGATTTGCGGATTTTTACGTTTGTTGTGTTGGCGCGCGTTCGCGAGGATTTGTGGACCATTTTGCAATTGCGAACTTACTTTTTGGCTCGCAACGGCCGCGACTATGTTGTTTCTACGTCTGGTTTATCATCACAGGTTCACATCACCCTCTGTTTCACCACTGCCACCCTCTGGTACACCCATGCCACCCTCTGGTACATCCTCACTGCCACCCATTAGGTTTGTTTATCACTGTATATTATGGGGGTGAAAAAAGCAACCACACCTGCCCTGCTTCAACTGCCATGAATTCATTTGGTGTTGATTAATGTGTCAGTAATTTTGAAACTTCCAGTCTGGCTGGCACCTGCTTCCTTCCTTATCTGTAATTTGCTTTCTGTTGCAGTGAAAGCAAGCACACCTGCCCTTCTTCAACTGCCATGAATTAATTTGGGGGTGATTAATGTGTCAGTAATTTTGAAACTTTCAGTCTGGCTGGCACCTGCTTCCTTCCTTATCTGTAATTTGCTTTCTGTTGCAGTGCTATTTTTTTTCACAGGACCTTTATGGTCTACTTGTAGCTATTCTATGAGCCTGCTGTTTGGGTCATAGCAGGGTCATAGAATAGTTGCAAATAGGCAACTGAACTCTGGAGGGGCCCCTCAGGAAGCACTAGTGTGAATGGTTACTAATGTTAAGTTTGAACTTTTGCACCTGGTGATTGCTTTCAGTTTAGCAAAAATCGTTTTTCTGCAATTTCGCGCTATTCGCGGGGCGCGAATCCGTGCGAGATCGATTTCGGAAGCCGCGGATGCGTGCGAATACATTAATTTTTTGTTTGCGGCGTGTAGGTTCGCGTGATTTTTTGCATGTTCGCAAGGCGCTTGTAGTGATACGTTTGCGAACTTACCCATGCGGTCGTACACGGGCGCGGCCATCTTGTTTGCGTGACGTAATTCCGTTTCCGGCCGCTATGTGTAATCTCGCAAAGTGTGCTGCTCGCTAGTACAATTTCGCACGTGATCGCGAGGAAAATCTCGCGCGAACTTACCCACGCGGTCGTGAATGGGCGCGGCCATCTTGTTTCTCATTCATTGCTATGGTTCTGGGCATGCTTTCTGTATCCTCTCTGAATCTCTACCATCCTTTGCTTGTTTGAAGTTTATTTGATCTATTTTACTTATTATCTATCCCTCTATTTTTCTAGCTCTATATTTTTGTGTTTTCTGCTACTTTTAGTTAATTTTAAACTACTTTTTTAAACTCTTTTCTTTTCTTCTTCACTATTCTATTTCTTCTTTATCATTTAACTTTATTTCTGCCCAGACCATGGTAAAGGGAGCCGGGAAGCACCCTGAGAAGGGGAAGGGTCCCGCACCCCGTGCCCGGCTCCCGTGCGGGCGTTTGAGGGGGGAGCAAGTGGTGCCACGGGAGATCTTTAGCGCGGAGGAGGTGGCCGCACTAATCTTCTACGTCCAGCGCCGCCTCCCCAAGACCATCCTGGGAGGCGGCAAGATCGCAACCGGCTATGGCATCTGGGAGCGCCGGAAGCGGTGGGAGAAGGTGTGCCGGGCCATGTTTAAGCTCTCTGGGGTCCGGCGCACCTATAACCAGGCCACCCACCGCTGGACGGATGTCATGGACCGGGAACGGGACTTGCTGGACGCGCTCGGCGTAGAGGTCCCCGGGCTTGGTGAGTAGTAGTAGCTATTCATCACTACTCTGTTTTATCCGGCTCTGTTATTTGCAAATCTTTGTTCTTTACCAAGAGCAATAATGCTGCCGATTACATTGTAGGTAAATTATATTTCAAAATCTTCTATGCATTTCAGGTGCACTGCTCTCCTTCTCAGTAGCCTTGCTTGCTACTATGCTTATTTGTTTTGTATTTTGTGTTCATTTCATTGGCCTGAGAAATTATGTATGAGTGTAGTGTAAAGATAAGAACTGCGTAATGCTAGACACTAAGGATCATATTTTCAATTACCGGCGCATCCCTGCAAAGTAGCAGGGATGCAGCAGTAATTGTGCGCCATGCCACCACCACCCATTGGCCCAAAACGTCACAGAAGCCTTACGCATCTGTGCCGTAAAGGCGGCGCATTGCTGGAGTTGCGTGCCAACGATGGCGCAGCTCCAGCAATGCTCTGGGGTGCCCTATCTCCCCAATGCTGCATCAAGCCGTACGTCGGCTTCAAGCAGGCGCAGGGTTTGAGTCACGCACCATTGTCCTAAAAGTGACTGATTGACATCTTGTAGATTTCCCTCACCCACTTTTAGGATTCGTTCGTGCGCAGGAACGCCCTCCCTTGCGCCGTAACGCCCCCTGATGGCGCAGGGCTTTACAACGTGATGCATCTCCCATATGCGTTTTTTTTAATATATACGTCGCACCATGGCGACTCTTTTGTTCTGCCGCTGCGTCACAAAAGTCACGCAACAATGGAGGAAAATGAGCCGCAAGGGACTTCTAAATCAGCCCCAACAGACTGAAGTCCAGTCCTTCCTTTAGACACATGGCTATAAGAAGAAATAGTGGTGGTGGTCGGTGGATTGATAGTTTGAGTATTCACTGATCTGCAAGCAGGATGGACTTTGTCTGTCACTTTGCGTGCTGCGGACTGCTGCCTGCCAGGCCTAGGCAAACCTTTTTAGTAGTCTGTTTATTGAGTTAAATAGGAACTTTGAAAGTCAACGGTCCGCAAATCAGGCAATACGAATAACGTAGTATACCACATGAGATAGGTCAATATATCCCGTGGAATAGTTGTCTATCTATTTGCTATTTCTCAAAAATATTTTGTTATAGTTCTTTTGAAATGTTTGATTTGGTTGACAAATCTCATCCATGTTTTCTGGTCTTTCTTTCTTTCATGTTGTACATCAGCTCCCCCCAAGGGCAAGAGGACACAGGAGGAGGGTGCTGTTCAGGAGGATGCAGGCCAGGATCGGGCAGGCGAGGGCTCCTTTGCTGGCCCCAGTAAGTTTTAATTTTAATAAAGAGTACCTATTTTTTCCTAGCGTTCCTCATTCGATTTTTTCTAAATTGTCTTTGATCTTCTTGTAGACTGGATCTAAATTCTTATCCTGCCTCGACTATGACTCCCTGTGGTATTACTAGATTATTCTTATTAGTCTGTCTGTGTAGCTAACTAAGATTGCACATTTGGCAATTCCATTGGACTCCCATTCTAGTCAGCAATAGCTCTATGCACTGAGTGCAGTCCTCTGGGATTGTCCATAATGTCTTTTCAAGTCTTCTAAATGTTTATGCTTTGACAATTGCCAACAATAAAAAGGTGAATGACCACCAAGAAAGAATAAGATACTACTTTTGTTTTGGATAGAAGGACAATCCATTCTACCACTGTTGCAGGGACAAATCTGCACAAACCGAACTATGAACACTAAATAGTGCATTGTTTATCAATTATAATAGGCGCAGGTAGACTTTCTTTCCACATACCTCAGTGATATCAGACTTTGAAGAACCCCCAATCTCCTTACTGACTAGATAGTGTGGCAGAGTCATTTAGCTCCCTAAGTCACCGATAATTGATCCCCAATGATCATTAGATTATCCTACGCAGGGCAAGAGTACGGAGTCACAGTCAAGAAGTGTCACAGGCACTCATGCTTGCAAAAATTCCAAAACCTTTAGCTCATCCACTCTAGTCTGGAGGACCAAAAACCACAGAGTCTATTTAAGTTTAAAAGCTTTATTAAAACTAAACACATTTATTAAAATCAACTTTGTCATAAAAGTAAACGTTTAACTGAAAATGGAAAAGTGCTTAGTGCTAACGATTAATTGGACACATTTCTTGTGGTCGAGCTGAGCTCTCACCTGGTTTGAACTTGAGCTTGACCCTGATCGTGTTCTTAGAAGTCAAGCTTCTGTTAGGAGAAAAAGTGTTGTGTGTTAAAAATAAAAAGCAAGCATTCATCAGTTGTGACAAAAAGTGCAGCAAGACAACAGCCTTCCCTGAAAAATGGGAAATTTTTACTGTAGAGTATACAGTTACAAATTATTACGTTGTATTTCGTTTTTTTTAACTTTCTTTATTCCTCCTCGACCAAATATTATACAGTAGTGAGTGGTGTATTCTAACATTCTAAAAATTTACTTTGTAGGTGGAACATCTGGTGGCGGGGCCAGCGCGGAGGTGGTGGATGAGGAGGACAACTCTTCTGGGGAGGAGGCGGTGCGAGTGCTGGACAACACCAATGTGCCTGTGAGGGTTGACACGGTGGTGGCGGGCACAGGTAAGCTATATATTCGAAAAGCGAAAGAAGGGTGTAAGTAAGTGTGGAAGGACGAGAAATTTTATGATGGCTGGCAAAGAAGAATGATATGTGTTTTCTTCGCCCCCGAGGTGGCTGGGAAGGAAAGAATATGGTATGGTGCATGGCTGGGTCAATGATGAAGCAAGGATGGGTGGAAGGACAACAGCCTGGGTGGGTGAAACATAAACTGTATGTGTGCATATACTTTGAATGGATGGATGCCTGGAGCATGGTATTATCTGACTCTTAGATAGCACATGTGTATCTAGAGAGAGTAGATGGTCACTGGATGAACTAAGTGTTACCTTGAAGAGCATGTAACACCGCACCCGCACGTCCGTTCCAGTGTAGGGAAGGCAAGGAAAAGAAATTGTAAATTTGTCCAATACTACCATGAATAGTAGCAATAGTTTGTATTGCAACTGCAAGCACAGCATATATCCGGTTATTACGGTGGACACTCCGTACCTCTCTTAATAACTTTAGTTTAGTAGTAGTACGTCATTCATGTGTGGGTGTATCACTGTTCACTCAATAATAAGCAAAGCACCTAAAGTCATCCCATATGTCATCAAATACATCCCATGTGAAGTGATAGATAATCTAATTATTTAGCTTCTTCATTTTCCTTTTCTAGTACTTATTTGCACTGTAGGGTGAAAGGTAAATTAATTAAGCAGTAGCCCTTGTAACAGAGTATTCTCAGTGCCACCCGTAATAGAAAAGTAATAGCTTCACCACCTGCATGTACTGGACCGGTACAGTAACGCAAGTTTGTCTCACTCATCATGCTGTGCGTCTGTTTTTCTCGGGTGCAAGTTCACTGCGCTGGCATTCTGCCGGCTTGCATAAGATAACGTACCAATTTTCCGAAACAAGAGAGAAGAAGAAGAATAAAACGGGTGTACTGTCATAGTCGACTGTAATGGAAGTCCATAGTGGTCGTAGAATTTGTTCATTAAACTACCACTAATGTTAGAGCAAGGATGCAGAAGTGGGAGGTTAGATAGATACTGTCCTCAATAGTTATGTACTGTGCTTTCAATTTGCTACTTGTACTGTGACACAACTTTCGGCTCAATCACTTTGTGTTATTAATGTTAAGGAGCAATGGTTACAGACTATGTCTTTCTTTCTTCATATAGTTGCTCCTTCCAAATCGACATCACGGAGGGAGCAGGCTCGAATGGCCCGGCAACGGAGGCTGGATGCCACTGTCGCGGAATATCGGCGGCTGGTGGCCCTGGAGGAGTCGGAGGACACGCAGTCGACCGGTGCAACCACAACATCCTCGACTGGGACAGCTGCATCCTCCTCCGTGAACCCACGGGCTGCCAGCCAGCGCAGTGCTCCAGCGGTACGGAGCCGGGCTAACAAAGCCAACCGCCACCGCCAAGCAGCAAAAAGACCAGCTGCCCCCCACAGGAGCTGCAAGGCACGCCAGCGCCACCTAGGAGTGAGATTGTCCTACCTGGAGCAGGAGGTCCATAGGTACAAGAACTTGGTGGAGGGCCTCCGCTTCGAGCATGCCACCCTCCGCAAGGAGTATGATGCCCTGGCCGCAAAATTCACCAGCACCCTCCAGTAGTGGAGTGTCCCTTGCCCTTTTTTTAGAGACTTTTGGGGGGTGGGATTTGGGAGTTGGGTGCTTTTTGGGACTTTTCAAAGACAATCGTTGGGGTTAGGGAGGGTCTTGAGGGAGATTATTTTGTTAGGGCTACATAAATATACTTTTTTAAACTTTATCTGACCATACCTGTTTTTTACTGCTTTTCAGTCTGGTGGGTGGGGGTGTAACAGTAAGTTTGTTTTCCTGAAGAGTCCTAGGACTTTAGTAGTACTACCGTCAATCTCTCGTCTAGTCCTAATACTCCATTATACTACCTCCCACCAAACGCTTATCTTACCTGTAATTTGTGTTAGAAATTAGGGCTAGGCCCAGGGCTGGCTCCACGTGAAATGGGGATTAAGGTTGGCAATCCTGGGCGGATGAAATTTCCTCATTGCGGTGGTACTAGTGGTGTGACACAGTGGCAGTTGCATGCCTATGGAAAAAAATAAAACGAAACCTGGTTTGTCCTTACTGTAGCATTACAACGGTTACGGCACGATCGAGAATATAGCAGGTGACAGTACACTAGAACAGTGCCACAATGTAGCCTAACAAATGGTAAAGAATTGCAAGTATAACTAGTACTTGCGTTGAATTTATTTGACATTGGCTCCTACTACAACAAGAAATAGTACTGAAGCTGAGTAAGGCTAGAATATATCCTCGTATTCCTTCACCAGCCTGTTGCTATGACCTTATCCTCCCCAGCAAGTGTGTGGAATTATTGATGTCATTTAGTCAGTCATCAAGCAAAACCACACAGCCCGGGGGAAGAGGGTTAGGGTTTGGAAAATGGATGGGAATGGGGGTTTCTTTTTGGGTAGGTTTTGTTGAGAGAAGAAAAAAAAAGCACAGCATGGACAAACAATAATTGAAGATAAAGAAATCTTTGGGTACAAACTAAAGCTAACCACATGCAGTCACACTCATAGAAGAAAACAATGGATACTGTATCTGTATTCTGTATGTTGTTGGAGTTGTCCTGTTGAATTTGGTAAGTAAGTTGCATGCAGCAAACAATTCCTCTTATTAGCGGCACTCCTCCATTCCAGCTGATGCTTCGTCCATCAATGTTGGTGACCACTGACAGAAGACACCCTGTCCACTGCCTGCCTGGCGGATGTTGACTGAAACCCGGCCTGTAATTATTGAACGTAAAACAGGAAGTGCTATTACAATACCACTGATAAATAAACATAAGGTATGTACGCTGTGTGGTGCAAAAAGTCACACTTTGATTTCCCTAAGACAGTACAATATTGTTGAAATTGCGTACTCTGTCTGAGTCACCTTTTTAAGGGTAAATAAGTATGGCCAAAATAATAGTTAGCTAACCCTAACGAACCCTAAGTTACAAAAAGTGCCAAAAGGTTTTTCCTTATGGATTTTGTCCTAAACACTTCTATCCGTTATTAGACCTTCACAGGAATGCCCCAAGAGACCCGCCAACCCACCCGCCAAAAAGCACACGACAACACCCCCAAACAGCCAAAAAGCAAAATCTCATACTTACAATATCTCTCGGCCTTCGGTCCAAACGCGCTGTGCAGCTAGGTCATCATCATAACTCCTGTTTTCCACCACGGATTTCCTGAAAAGCAAATGCAATCAAGTTTAGACTGTCGCAGCAGTGCTCCGACAGAGACACCAAAACCCACCAACAAACACCAGGAAGCCCCTCAAACAGGTCCCCGCAAACGCTACATTGAGCAAGATGTCAGAAGAAATAGCAAAAAAAAATCTGCATGGATTTTGTCCTAGACACTTCTATCCGTTATTAGACCTTCACAGGAATGCCCCAAGAGACCCGCCAACCCACCCGCCAAAAAGCACACGACAACACCCCCAAACAGCCAAAAAGCAAAATCTCATACTTACAATATCTCTCGGCCTTCGGTCCAAACGCGCTGTGCAGCTAGGTCATCATCATAACTCCTGTTTCCCACCACGGATTTCCTGAAAAGCAAATGCAATCAAGATTAGACTGTCGCAGCAGTGCTGCCAGACCCCAAAACTCACCCACAAACACCCGGAACCCCGCCAAAGAGCACCTCAAAGGCAAGCAAGTCAGCAAAAACGGCAAGAAATTTCCGCGTCATATTTGGTCCAAAACACTTTTATCCGTTATTAGAGCTTCACAGCAATGGGCCCAGAGCCGTCAACTCACCCGCAAAGAAGTAGAACACCTCCAGAAGTGCTGAGTCTTTCTTCATTGGGCGTAATCCAGCCCTCTGCTTTGAGGGAAATAGGAGTCTGGAGGAGGAGGATAGAGGAGCATGTTCTTCAGAACTTGTGAACCTGAGGAATGTAGACTGCGGCACCTTCAAATCAATAAGCAAACAAGTGAAGACAGTTCTGCTGATGGGCTTGCTTTTGGGATTAGGTGATTAAAGTTTGAATTAAATTACCTGTGCAAAACAAAGAAAGACAGACACACAGGAATAAAAGTGAATAAGGACGAAAAAGAAAGTTATTGATTCATTGTCTCATTTTCAGGGCTCGGTGTCAGGGAATAAGAAGAAGATTTCGTCATCATACTCTGCGAATTCAGGCAGGATGAGGTCAGTGTGACCGAACAGAGAACAAATCCCCTCATCTACGTTGCCGTCCTCCTGGTCTTCATGCGGCGTGCTTTCTCGTACTTTGTAATCTGGTGGTATGAGGTGCTGATTCATCTTGATCATTGTCAGCCGCTCCACATTTTTGGGCGAGAGGCGGCTCCGTTTGGGAGTTACAATGCCACCAGCAGCACTGAAAACCCGTTCAGAAGACACACTTGCGAGTGGGCAAGACAAATAGTTTATAGCCAGGTTGGAGAGCTGTGGCCACAATTGTTTTTTCCCATGCCAATACTGCAATGGCTCATCATTAAGAAAGACCTCTGTTGAGTCATTCAGATAGTCCTGCACCATCGACTCCAGGTCCTCAGCGGTTCCTCCATTTTGCTTACTTTTTGCTGTGCCTGTGACATTTTTTCGAGAACCATACCCAAGCAAAGTTAGCCAATCCTCTACAGCAGCCACTGTTACTGTTGTGTCTGGTGCAGATGATCCGGTTGCCGGTGTCTTTAACGGCTGAGAGGTCACTTGTGTCACAGCCACAGGTGCAGAAGTGGATTTTTTTGACTGGGGATGGCCTGCTGATGCTGATGCTGATGTACTGCCTTCTTCTCCTTCAATATCCTGCCGTTCTTTTTCAAACCTCTTGGCTGACCAGGCTAGCCAACGTTTGTACTTTTTAACATCTTCATCAGCAAAAGGAAAGAATGCTTGGCCTGCCAGCGCCTTTTTGTAGCGTGGATCCAGAATAGTAGCACAAATGTAATGCTGTTCTGAGTTGATCTTTTTAAGACGTTCATCACCACGTAGGCGCTCTAATAATTTCTCCGACAAAATAAAAGGGTCTTTTTTTTGGCATCTTTTTCAAACTCAGAAGACACCGCCTTCAGTTGGTGCTCCAGCATGCACAACAATGGGATAGCTTTTCCCAAATTACAGTCCTCCTGGCTGACTGCACGCGTGAAGAACTCAAAAGGACGAAGCATGTCTGTCAGGCTTTTAACTATGTCCCATTGCGCCGCACCCATCCGCAGGTCCATCTGAGCTGTACCCTCTGTTAAGAAATAGTGATCGAGTACCGTATACTGCTCATACAGACGCTCAAGCATGTAGAAGGTTGAGTTCCAACGTGTTGCCACCTCCTGGATGAGTGCTTTCACTGGCATTCGACGTTCAAGTAGCAGCCTCCTCAGATGCTTCCGGGCCTTAAAAGAATGGCTGAAATGGTTGCACATTTTGCGGCAGGTGGCCATTACCTCGAACGCTGTACTGTCTCTATCACTTAAGAATTTTTGAACTACCAGGTTGATACAGTGCGCCAAACACGGCACTCTGAAATAGTCACCCAGCGCCATGGCCTTAACTACATTGGCGCCATTATCCGTGGAAACATAACCAATCCGGCGTTTTTTTGGGGACAGCCAGTGAAAGACCTTTTTGTTAAACTCGTCCAAAATGTTTTGTGCTGTGTGACTTTTCTCCAAGCCAAACATGGCTAGTGTTGCATGTTTCCGAGCAGCTTTAAAAACTTGGTCCGGGTCAACACCTGCGTTTAGCTTTGCTTTAACACCTGAAAAAGAGACCCAGTGTGCAGTGATGCACATGTAATCAGCGCCTGCGCCACTGGTCCACATGTCTGTTGTCAGATGTATAGTGTGAACAGCACTCTTCTGCAAAGCTGCCCCAATCGCCTCCAGCACATCTTCATGTAGTGCTGGAACCGCAACTCTGGCAAAATAGAACCGGCTAGGAACCTTCCATTTAGGGCAGAGCGTTGCCACTAATTCTAGAAAACCTACCGCTTCTACAAAAGAAAAAGGGAGAAGGTCCACAGCTAGCATTTTAGCCAGCTTAGTGTTATACAGACGCGTCAGTGGGTGGTTGCGTTCATATGGCGCGTCTGAAGAAAACATGGTTCTAATGTTGCCCTGGACCAAGCATTTACGGGATGATAATGACTTCGTTGACGCAATTATGCTCGCTGGTGAACTTTTGCGCTTTGGTGTCTCACTCGCTCCAACACTCTTAGTGTGCCTCTCATGGGGTGTGCTGCTGACAGGGGTACTGGGTGTAAGTGAAGTGTTTGACACGTCTTCTTCCTCCTCGTCATCATCAGATGAAACATCAACGTTTTCTTGACTTCCAATTCGGGCTTCCTTGATCGCCTTTAGGTGCGCAAACCATTGGACAGTGTGCTGTCTCTTAAGATGACCTCTCTGGCCTCCGGTACCATAGTTGGTACCTGACTTACCACGACTAACTGCAACCTTACAAAGGGTACAAATGGCGAACTTTTCCCTTTTTGGGCAAACAGTAAAGAAGTCCCAAACTGGTGACTTGAAGTGTCTGTGGGGCCTGGAGGAGGTGGCGATACTGGTGGTGGTGGTCATGCTGCTAATGCCAGATGAAGTGGAGGATCTGGATTGCCCAACTTTTGTACGTTGTGCACTTTCACCGCCACTAATTAAGGTCGAGGTGGATGGAGGTCCCTTCTTGCCAGAAAGAAATATGGAAGCGGTACGAGTTGGTGTACTACTTAACTCCAATGATTGTGGTGGTGTTTCCACTGCCTCCTCGTCGACAACATCATCCTCATCATCACGCTCAGCAGCTTTTCGGGCTAGGGTCAAAATGTCTGTTTGCTGCATGCCCGCTGGGGCTGCAGTTACCTTTATGATGACTGGGTCGTCGTTGTCAGAGTCTTCATCAGCAGCAGTATCCGCCACTTCTTGCTGAGCCTCATCATCACACTCCATAACTCTGAGACTTTGGACGAGCTTCCTTTTACGCTTAACTACCTTTGTCAGATCATGGTGTGCCTCACTCTCAGACGGCAGTGGTGCTGGTTCCCAATTATGATCCGTATCATCAGAAGGAGGTGTGCTTGAAGAAGATGTGGACACCACCCTTGATCTCTTCCTTGCTAGGGGTGTGGAAGACAATGAATGATCATCAGGAGGAGAGTCTTCCTCAAATGATACCTCGCCTTGATTGTCGATTTCCTGATGTGCCCCTACTTCGGGAGGAACAACTATTGTGGGCACTTGTGACCCTCCATGCACCTCTGCTTGCGCATCTCCTTGCGCTGCCTCTCCTTCCACATGTACTTGGGCTTGTACTTGCACATGTGATAGTTGTTGCGGCTGTGGTTGTTCAACACTCGTCAGATGAGCTACAACAACCTGTGTTGATTGAGGGACATTGCTGCTGCTTTCTTGCGATGAGCCAACATCACTGGTCGATGGTGATTGAACAACTATACTGGCTGCCTCTGCAGCACTCAAGGGCTTGGACTTAAGTTGGCGTGGTGGTGGTGGTGGCACAGAGCCCAATGGAGCGGGGGTGCTGCTCCCAGCTTGGTCCCCAGCAGATCCCGCTGCTGCTGCAGGCATACTTTTTTTTTTACTCCCAAAAAAAGGGGCGGCCGGCACACCAGTCTCCTTGGTAACTTGCTTCTTCTGCTCCTTACTGGCACCTTTCTTGCTAGAGGAGCTACGGGTAACTTTTTTTGGGGCCATCTTCTTCAGAGCAGGTCAGAACAGCAGGCAGCAGTTGCACGAGTTGCAGAGTTGTCTGTGTCCAGACGTGACGTCGCGTGACGTTATGCTGCACACACACACCGCTGCAGGACTTCTTCCTGGCACTGGTGGTTCTCTTGAGTCTTGTGCACCTAAAAGCAATGGAAGACAGAGGAACATCAGTTCAGTTATACACCCCAAAAAATCGACAAAACACAGAAAAATCAGCACAATCCCATGCCATCCATGATGTTTACATTGTAGACACCCCACAGAAAGACTAGGGCCATGCAAGTATGCAACACTCACTACCCCTGGGCATAATGGATGAAAAGTAGGCAAAATAAGTGCAGGCCTCAGACACTGCCTCTCTTCAAAATGGCCCCTTACACCCCAAGCCAGTCCACATCAACAGTATACCCCAAAAAAACAGAAAAACAGCCAAAAATCACCACAATCCAATGCCATCCAGGATGTTTACATTAAAGAGAGTGAGACCCCACAGGCACACTCAGTCCATGCATCACTACCCCTTGGCAAAAGGCCACACCAGCAGCCCCAAAAAAACGACAAAAACACAAAAAACAGCACAATCCCAGCCCATCCATGGCCTCAATGGTGTTTAACCTCAAGAGGACACCCCCACAGAAAGACTAGGCCCATGCAACACTCACCACCCCTGGTCAAAGGGCCCCACCAGCAGCCCCAAAAAACGACAAAAACGACAAAATTCAGCACAATCCCAGCCCATCCATGGCCTCAATGGTGTTTAAATTCAAGAAGACACCCCACAGAAAGACTAGGCCCATGCAACACTCACTACCCCTGGGCATAATGGATGAAAAGTAGGCAAAATAAGTGCAGGCCTCAGACACTGCCTCTCTTCAAAATGGCCCCTTACACCCCAAGCCAGTCCACATCAACAGTACACCCCAAAAAAACAGAAAAACAGCCAAAAATCACCACAATCCAATGCCATCCAGGATGTTTGCATTAAAGAGAGTGAGACCCCACAGGCACACTCAGTCCATGCATCACTACCCCTTGGCAAAAGGCCACACCAGCAGCCCCAAAAAAACGACAAAAAACACAAAAAACAGCACAATCCGAGCCCATCCATGGCCTCAATGGTGTTTAACTTCAAGAGGACACCCCACAGAAAGACTAGGCCCATGCAACACTCACCACCTCTGGTCAAAGGGCCCCACCAGCAGCCCCCAAAAAACGACAAAAACGAAAAATTCAACACAATCCCAGCCCATCCATGGCCTCAATGGTGTTTAAATTCAAGAAGACACCCCACAGAAAGACTAGGCCCATGCAACACTCACTACCCCTGGGCATAATGGATGAAAAGTAGGCAAAATAAGTGCAGGCCTCAGACACTGCCTCTCTTCAAAATGGCCCCTTACACCCCAAGCCAGTCCACATCAACAGTACACCCCAAAAAAACAGAAAAACATCCAAAAATCACCACAATCCAATGCCATCCAGGATGTTTACATTAAAGAGAGTGAGACCACACTACAGGCACACTCAGTCCATGCACCACTACCCCTAGGCAAAAGGCCACACCAGCAGCCCCCAAAAAAAGACAAAAACAACAAAAAACAGCATAATCCCAGCCCATCCATGGCCTCAATGGTGTTTAAATTCAAGAGGACACCCCACAGAAAGACTAGGCCCATGCAACACTCACCAACCCTGGGCAAAGGGCCCCACCAGCAGCCCCAAAAAAACGACAAAAACAATAAAATCAGCACAATCCCAGCCCATCCATGGCCTCAATGGTGTTTAAATTCAAGAAGACACCCCTCAGAAACACTAGGCCCATGCAACACTCACTACCCCTGGGCATAATGGATGAAAAGTAGGCAAAATAAGTGCAGGCCTCAGACACTGCCTCTCTTCAAAATGGCCCCTTGCACCCCAAGCACATGTTGCTTGTACCAGCCAGCACTCAAGATGGCCACCACCACCACCCACATGGCCAGTCCACATCAACAGTACACCCCCAAAAAACAGAAAAACAGCCAGAAATCACCACAATCCAATGCCATCCATGATGTTTACATTAAAGAGAGTGAGACCACACCACAGGCACACTCAGTCCATGCACCACCACCCCTGGGCAAAAGGCCACACCAGCAGCCCCCAAAAAACGACAAAAAACAATAAAATAAGCACAATCCCAGCCCATCCATGGCCTCAATGATGTTTAAATTCAAGAAGACACCCCACAGAAAGACTAGGCCCATGCAACACTCACCACCCCTGGGCAAAGGGCCCCACCAGCAGCCCCAAAAAAACAACAAAAACAACAAAAATCAGCACAATCCCAGCCCATCCATGGCCTCAATGGTGTTTAAATTCAACAAAACAGTTGTATCATGCACCCATAACCAACCCTGGTCCTACTGGATACTGTGGCTACCCACAATATAATTTATTTAATGTTCTGAAAAAGTTCAAAAATTGTAGTTGCAGCAACTGTAATGCCCCAAACAAACTTACTTGTGAAAGTTGATTTCTAATCCAAAAGTGATCCAAAGAAAGTCAAAAAGGCCTCAAATCCAAATATCCAGCAGCACCCACAAAAAGTAATCCTTCCAGCTCCAGATCCAAATGAAAGGGACCAGGAGATGGACAAAGCACTGGGAGGAGCCTGCTGGACAGGAACAGGAAGTTGGAGACTCTGGGGCACTTCCTTCCCTCCCCCCCCCCCAAAAAATGGACTCCTTGCAAAAAAAAAGGCCATGCAAATGTCAACCTGAGGAGTGATTCTGATAAAAATCATCATTTTCTGAAGGTTTATCCTGTTTGCTGGTGGATTTCTTGTGCGGAATTGCAAAATCTCTATTTCGCGAGTGCGAGATTGTTCCTTTCCGCCGCAACTACGTGTTCGCAATTGCGAACTCTCGCGAGGTGTGCTGTGCAAGGTGGCAAGCCGCGATTACCCATTCGCGGGCGCCAAACTCCCGCGGGATCACGCAGCAAGATCCAAAATGGCGCGGCACTCGCAAAATATGATCGAGAAAAACAACTCGGCAAACGCTTAATGACGGAAAGTGAACGCCGTGCACCACGCCGCGCGCCGCAAACAAGCAAAAAATCCGCCACGAGCGGATTCACGGATTTTCGACAAATTCGCGAGAGTTCGCGGATTGCGAATTTGCCAGAAATCCGAAAAATCCGCGAGCGGAGCGGATTTTACGCCCATACTTACCAGTGAACCTGAAAATGAGCCAGCAAACAAAACGCTCAAAGTAAAAGTAACAAAATTCCTTCATCTATTGCAAAAAACATATCTGGTTTCACCATGGGTGTAATTTTGGATTGGATTGTGCTAGTATTGAGCTTGGGAAGGATGATTGATGGAAAATACAGTACTATGGACACAGCAAGTAAGAAAATCAACTTGGTCCTGAAACCTTACAAATCATCTCTTCGTGAAAAAAGAGGACTGTCAGCAGTGAACATCACAGCCGTTCCTATACCTGGTGGTATAGCATGGGACAGAACTGATTATTAAACAACAATAAGGGAGTTACACCTAGAGGATATACCCAATACTCAGTGGAGGCGGGTCTGTGTGTTAACCACAATCCAAATGAAGGACTTCCTTTGTCCTTTAGAAGACCCCTCACTCACCAACCTAGTTGGTGACATGCTTCATCATCGGGGTCCCACCCGGATAGCCGAATGCCATCCAGGTGTGCTGCGACACCTGATTACAGTGGAGCGGGATTTTGTTTTTATATGTGAAAAGAAGGAAACTAAGTGTTTATTAAAAATATTCGGTACTGCCCACTTACGTAATTTATTCTGGGGTGTAACGAATAGTGATTAAAATAATAAGGCACCTGTTGCCCAATTAGGAAGGCTGTCGGTGAAAAACTATAATAAAGGGTGTGTTGTTAAAAAGGTCTACATGTTTCTACCTATGTGTAAATTTAACAGGTTTTCATCAGGACCATGGAGTACATAAGGGACGGTATACGCACGCTAAGGCGCACCCTATCCTCGTATGTTACAAAAGGAGAGACTAAAAATGAATCTCCAAAGAGCTGTTTTCTTCTTTGATTTGTAGAAAAAAGCCTGTGGATAAAAATGAGGGAAAAGGGTTGTGGATAACGTACTAACATATAAATAACACACATATAATACACGATAAGTGATTAGTGATGTACATCATCGTTCATCAAAGATTTGATGTGAGGGACGTGTGAGGTAGGTCCCAGTACCGCGGCAAACAGCAAATTATATACCACGTGGTCGCGCACCCAAAGTATCATGGATACAGAGTTCGCTTAGTGTCGTCAAACACTAGTGGGCGAGATCGTGGGTGTTGTGTCTCAGTAACTGAGATAGCGAAGTCGAGGATCAAGCTACGCATATGCGAACACCGGAGTACTATCCGTTGTCAGAAATCAATGACAAAACTCACAGAGCACTTTTTGTCTATGAAACATGGCCCGGATGATATAAAATGGACCGTCATAGAACAAGTTGAAAAAGAGTCCAACCTCTTCGAAAAAGAACAACGCTGGGTCTACAGACTGGCCACACACAAGACCGGCCTTAACGATAATATTCCTTGGAATTCAATACAAAATTAGTTCCCCCGCGCTAAAACTATGGGTTTCCACTGTTTACCACCCTGCAGTCTTGCCATCCAGTTAACATACTGCATTACTTAGTATCGTCCATATGCATGCTTTAAGTACTGAGTATCACCCTCTGACCCAGTGACCCGTTAGCTGGATTTCGAGTTGCACTCGACTAATCACTACATAATGCACAGCCGGCCCACGAATGCTCCGGCTTTGATCTGCCACCTTTAACTGTATTCCGAGTCACACTCGATAGAATAGTGCAAAATGCCGAACGCTCTCGCTCTAATTGGCCACCCGTAGTCACATGTATATCCTCCACACACCCCCACACCCCAGCCTTCCCATTGGTTGAGACGCTGTTGACGCGTTGGAGCTGACCACGCCCAACCCGGAAGCTTCCCCTCCATCTACCGCATCGGCGGCTCCGCTCAGTCACACACGGAGCCCTCGCGGAGACGGTTAGGTGCAAACGGCGCCCTCCCTTCCTATCACAAGTAAGACTGTACCACCTTAGGGGAACCCTGAATCCGTGGGTTCTTCCATTTTGGCATATCCTCATACTCGGTGTATTACTTTTTCACCAGATTGTAACGAGGAAAGTGCCAGTCCCGAGTCCGCTCATGGAGCATTGAGTAGTAACGCTCCCAGTAAGACGCCACGTCTTCCTCCACCCACATCATTTTTGTGCATGCACCGTATATCGAGCACTTTCGCTCTATTGTTATTATGCGATCGCTGTGGCATGTCCAGTTTGGGGCCTTTTTAAATCACATATTGATTACGTATTGAATGTTGTTTTAACTGCGCGACGTCGTTTTTCACCATCACAACGACTTCGCTATCTCAGTTACTGAGACACAACACCCACGATCTCGCCCACTAGTGTTTGACGACACTAAGCGAACTCTGTATCCATGATACTTTGGGTGCGCGACCACGTGGTATATAATTTGCTGTTTGCCGCGGTACTGGGACCTACCTCACACGTCCCTCACATCAAATCTTTGATGAACGATGATGCACATCACTAATCACTTATCGTGTATTATATGTGTGTTATTTATATGTTAGTACGTTATCCACAACCCTTTTCCCTCATTTTTTCCACAGGCTTTTTTCTACAAATCAAAGAAGAAAACAGCTCTTTGGAGATTCATTTTTAGTCTCTCCTTTTGTAACATACGAGGATAGGGTGCGCCTTAGCGTGCGTATACCGTCCCTTATGTACTCCATGGTCCTGATGAAAACCTGTTAAATTTACACATAGGTAGAAACATGTAGACCTTTTTAACAACACACCCTTTATTATAGTTTTTCACCGACAGCCTTCCTAATTGGGCAACAGGTGCCTTATTATTTTAATCACTATTCGTTACACCCCAGAATAAATTACGTAAGTGGGCAGTACCGAATATTTTTAATAAACACTTAGTTTCCTTCTTTTCACATATAAAAACAAAATCCCGCTCCACTGTAATCAGGTGTCGCAGCACACCTGGATGGCATTCGGCTATCCGGGTGGGACCCCGATGATGAAGCATGTCACCAACTAGGTTGGTGAGTGAGGGGTCTTCTAAAGGACAAAGGAAGTCCTTCATTTGGATTGTGGTTAACACACAGACCCGCCTCCACTGAGTATTGGGTATATCCTCTAGGTGTAACTCCCTTATTGTTGTTTACTAATACTTTAAAGGGGACAGGGAGTCCCTCTCCTGCCTTCACTGGCAAATACCCTTTCTCTCTTTAATGGTGTTCTACAGAACTGATTATGACATCTATGGTCCGGTTGAGCTTCTGAAGCTTCCACACCAATTTAAGGTTTCTTTGAGTGACTTTGTCGCACCCAGTAAATTTTCTGATGATTGGGACTTTGAGACTATTAACAACATGATGAAAGATTTAGAAATGTCAGCTAAATTTACAGAACATGACTACTTAGCAGGGTCATCAGATTATGAACAAATGTATTGTTTTAATCTAAGCATGGGCGTAAAATCCGTTACGCTCGCGGATTTTTCGTATTTTCGGTAAATCCGCAATCCGCGAACTCTCGCGGATGTGGCGAAAATAAGCAAATCCGTGCAAAGCGGATTTTTTGCTTGTGTTCGCGGGCCGCGGCGCGGGCAGCAACAATCTCGCACTCGCGAAAGTACAAAAATTACAATTGGGGAGGGGTGAAGGAAGTGGCCCAGTCTCCAACTTCCTGTTCCTGTCCAGCAAGCTCCTCCCATAGGGGTGGTGTGAAGGAAGTGCCCCAGTCTCCAACTTCCTGTTCCTGTCCAGCAAGCTCCTCCCATTGCTTAGTCCATTTCCTGGCCACTTTGATTTCGATCTTGACTGGGAAGGATTACTTTTTGTGGTTGCTGCTGGATATTTGGATTTGAGGCCTTTTGGATTACTTTTGGATTCGAAATTTGATTTCACAAAAGAAGTAAGTTGATGTTGTTTGTTTGTGGTGATTTTTGTGTGTGTTGCTTTTTTTTCAACTTTTTTGGGGGGAAAATCTGCAAGTTCGCGAGCTGAGGATGTTTTTGCTTGTGTTCGCACTGCTCGTGTCCCGCGCAGCAACAATCTCGCACTCGCGAAATTGTAAAAATTACAAATCTGCACATGAATGAAAACCACCAGGCTTAGTTATGGGTGCATGCATGATACAACTGTTTTGTTGATTTTTTTTTTTAACATGATTCTGGCCAGGGCATGGATGGCATTGGATTGTGGTGATTTTTGTGTGTTTTACGACTTTTTGGGGTGGTGTTGGGGGCTTGTTATGTGGGTGGGGGCCATTTTATTGCCTGGTCCCGTGTTTGTGGGGGTCTATGGGCAATTTTTAAGCCAGTTTGTGTGCTTTGTGCCATAGGCCTGCACCCAGTGTGCTCTGATTTCATCCATTATGGCCAGGGGGCCCAGAATCGGTCTGTGCGCGGATTTTGCTGGTTTTTCGGCACGTTCGCGCCGTGAAGCAACAATCTCGCACTCGCGAAATTGTAAAAATTGCAATTTTGCACCAGAAAACCACCAGCAGGCAGCATAAGCCTTCTGAAACTTGATGGATGGCATTGGATTGTGGTGATTTGATTTGTGTTGTGTTTTTTGACTTTTTGGAGTAGGGGTTGGGGGCTGGCTATGTTGGTGGTGGCCATTTTGAGGCATGGTCCTGGCCATGTGGATGGGGGTCAAGCGGCCATTTTGAAGGCAGGCAGTGAGCTTTGTGCCATAGGCCTGCACCCATTTTGCCTTGCTTTCACCCATTGTGCCCAGGGGGAGTCAGTGGTACATGAAACTATAACCCTCTCTGTGTGTGCTCTCTTGGATCAATGTTAAATTCCTGTTTCCCAAAAATTTAGCAATTCTTAATTTAGAAATGTCCATATTGTGTGGTGTGCACGAGTGTATTCATAAATGCCTGCTTGCAAACTAATTATTGAAGTGCTACATATGCAACATATATTTACTGATGTTCCTCTGTCTTCGTTTGCTTGTAGGTGCATAAAGTCAATAAATCCGCATCATCGTTGAGCATCAGTGCCAGGAAGAAGTCCTGCTGAGGCCTGTTGTTCCGACATCTGAAGAAGATGGCTCCAAAAAGAGGTGCCCGTAGGTCCTCTAGCAAGAAAGATGTCTCTACTAAGGAGAAGAAGAAGCAAGTGGCACCACTTACCAAGGAGACTGGTGGCACCACCACAAAATTTTTGTGGGGAAAACAAAGGCCCACCATGAGTGCTGCACAGGTAGCCGGTTTAATGGTTAAATCACCAACGACCAGTGATGTTGGCTCATCGCAAGAAAGTAGCAGCACACCATCAACACAGGTTGTAACTCATCTCACAAGTACTATTCAACAACCAAAGCCGCAACAACAACTGTATGGGCTACTAGTACAAGCACAAGTACATGCGCAAGGAGCTGTCCGAGAAGGAGCTGTCCGAGAAGGAGCTGTCCGAGAAGGAGCTGTCCGAGAAGGAGCTGTCCGAGAAGGAGAAGGCCGAGAAGGAGAAGACCGAGAAGGAGAGGTCCATGGAGACTTGCAAGTAGAGGTCAGTGAAGATGCCCATGTAGCGGCGCATGGAGCGGTGCAAGTGCCCACAATGGTTGTTCTTCCAGAAGTAGGGGCACAGGAGGAAATTGACTTTGGAGCCGGGGTATCATGTCAGGAAGACGAAGCCACTCCTCCTGATGATTCATTTTCTCCCAGCTCCCCAGCAAGGAAAAGATCAAGGAGGGTATGTAGAAGTTCCTCTTCAAGCCCCGCTCCATCAGATGATGATCTGGATCTAGATTGGCAACCATCTCTGACGTCTGAGAGGGAGGCACACCATGAGCTGCGAAAGGTATCAAATGTTAAAAGGAAGGGCCTCGGAAAGCTCATACTTATGGATCCGAACGTCGGACTTGATGAAGTGGTGCATTCTGATGTTGTTGAACAGGATGACAGCAATGACCTAGTCATCACACATGTCAGTCCAGCCACACCGGCCATGCAGCAGACAGACATTTATACCCTATCCCGACGTCATGCTGAGCGTGACCCTGGCGACGTGCCACTGGTAGCAGCACCAACGCAGTCAAGTAGTACAACAAGTTCAACAAAACCTACAGCTCCCATATTTTCTCCCCAGAGGGGGACTCCATCCAGCTCGACTCCCTCAAGTAAGGTTGCTGCAATAATTGCACAACCCAGTAGATGTCTGCAAGGCTCATCCACCACTGCTTCATCTGGCATTGGCAGCAGTATCACCTCGTGCGGCAAAACCAGAAGTTTCCAGTCCCCAGTTTGGAACTTTTTTAGTGTCCATGAAAAGTATGATAACATAGCCGTTTGTTGCATTTGTAAGACTAGCGTTAGCCGTGGTAAGACTGGTACCAACTATGGAACCGGAGGCCAGATAGGTTATCTTGAAAGAAAGCACGCTGTCGAATGGTTTCCGCATCTAGCAAACGTCAAGGGAAAGCGATCCCAAAGGGCAAGTGGCCAAAATATACCCATACTAGGTGTTTCATCTGAAGATGACGGGGAGGTAGAAGAAGCGTCAGACATGTGTCCGGTTGCACCCAGTACCCCTGGCAGCACCACACCCTCCGGAACACATAGGAGGCACACTGAGAGTCTGGGAGACACACCAATGCGGAAAATGTCAACACTGAGCAGAAGTGGGTCGAAGAAGGCATCAGCATCATCCCGTAAATTTGTCCAGCACACCATTTCAGCCATGTTCTCCTCAGATGTACAATTTCAACGCAACCACCCAACTGTACGCCTGTATAACACTAAGCTGGCAAAAATGCTAGCGGTGGACCTTCTCCCTTTTTCGTTTGTCGAAGGTGTGGGTTTCCTTGAACTCGTGGCAACATTGGCCCCTAAATGGAAGGTTCCTAGCCGGTTCTATTTTGCCAGGGTTGCTGTTCCAGCACTACATAAAGAGGTGCTTGAGTTGGTGGGGGCAGCTTTGAAGAAGAGTGCTGTTCACACTATACACCTGACAACAGACATGTGGACCAGTTGCCAAGCCCTTGATTACATGTGCATCACTGCACACTGGGTCTCTTTTTCAGGGGTTATAAAACAGATAAATGCAGGTGGTGACTTGGTCGAGATTTTTAAGGGTGCTCGTAAACATGCAACATTAGCCATGTTTGGCATGGAGAAAAGTCATACTGCAGTCAAGATTTTGGCTGACTTTAACAAAAAGGTCTCGCAATGGCTGCCCCCAAGAAAATGCAAGGTTGGTTATGTTTCTACAGATAATGGCAGCAATGTAGTTAGGGCCATGGAGGACGGTTTCTATTTCAGAGTGCCGTGTTTGGCGCACTGTATCAACCTTGTTGTGCAAAAATTTTTGAAAAAAGAACTTGCAGTCGACAAAACACTGACCATCTGCAGAAGAATATGCACACATTTCAACCATTCTTTTAAGGCCCGGAAGGAGCTGAGGCGCAAGCAAAATGAACGTAGAATGCCAGTGAAAGCACTTATCCAGGAGGTGGCAACACGTTGGAACTCAACCTTCTACATGCTTGAGCGTCTGCATGAGCTGTTTCCAGTAGTCAATGAGTATTTCTACAACCTGGGTGGTGATACGACAGAAATGATGCTAGCGGTAGAGCAATGGCAGCTAGTTAAAAGCCTGACAGACATGCTTCGTCCTTTTGAGGTCTTCACGCGTGACGTCAGCAGGGAGGACTGTTCTTTGAGCAAAGCTATCCCATTGTTGCTGAAGCTCGAGCACCAAGTCAAGGTGGTGTCTTCACAATTAAAGGACGTTGGAAAGAACGAAGCACATGAGTTGGCGCAGAGATTATTACAACGCCTAGTTAGCAATAAACGGCTTGTAAATATCAAGAAACAACAGCACTACATTTGTGCTACTATTCTGGATCCACGTTACAAAAAGCCATTGTTTGGCAAAGTAATAATTCCTTTTGAAACATCGGATGTTACAGAGTACAAAGGTTGGCTAGCTCAGTCAGCCATTCGTTTTGAAAGAGAGCGGAAGGAAACTGTAGGAGAAGACAGTACTACTAGTGAATCAGCAGGCCATCAGGCGTCCCAAAAAAGCACTTCTGCATCTGTGCCTCTGGCAGAAGTGAGTGACTTTTCCTCTGAGTCGTTAACCACACCAGCAACCGTATCATCTGCACCAGGCCCAGGCGATATGTCTGAAGCGGGTTGGCTAAGTGAGCTAGGGTTTCCTTGTCCCAGAAAGGACACAGAAGTGCAAAGTACAGGAATGCGGGAGGACATTCTTTCAATGGTGCAGGCCTATCTGGATGACTCAACAGAGGTCAATATTACTGAGGACCCATTGGCGTATTGGCATGGGAAAAGAAAAATATGGCGAGAGCTCACCAACCTGGCTATCAATTACTTGTCTTGCCCACTCGCAAGCGTGTCCTCAGAACGTGTTTTTAGTTCTGCTGGTGGCATTGTGACTTCCAAAAGGTCCCGCCTCTTGCCCGCAAATGTGGAGCGGCTCACCTTGATAAAGATGAACCAGCACTTCATACCACCAGATTACAGAGTACGAGAATCCACGCAGGAAGAAGAGGACACCGACCTACCTGAGGAAAGTTCTCCTCAGTTACCAGAAGTAACCCCGACTGATGATTTAGCAGAGTATGAGGACGAGTTCTGCTTCCCTGACAGCGAGTTCTGAAAATGAGTCAATCATTCATTAATTAATTGTAAATTTAGTCCTCCTTATTCACTTTTATTCCTGTGTGTCTGTCTTTCTTTAGCAAGTGCTTCATCACATTCCCAACAAAACTGTAATCAACCAATAAAACAACAAGCCCATCAACAGAACTGTCTTGATTTTGATGCCGCAGCATTCCTCAGGTTCACAACAGTTAGTTGACAAGAACTCAGTCCTGGTCGTCTATCCTGAGTCCTCCTCCTCCAGACTCACCCTATCCATTACCCATAATGCTGATGCCTGGATTCTGCACAGTGAAGAAACTTACGTTGACGAGTCCCCTAACGCCATAGGACACTGTGAATTCCAGGTGGAGCCAGCCCTCAAACACAAATACAGGTAAGGTAAGCGTTTGGATGGGAGGTAGTATAATGGAGTATTCGGAGAGGCGAGAGAGTGACAGTGGTACTAGCAGTAAAGTCCTAGGGCTCTTGAATTAACAAACTCTGTGACAGGCATTTACTTTGGAAAACATTTGGCCTATCACACGTGAACGTTTAGGCGTTATTATTGCTCGCTTGCCTGTCTCAGGGGTGCTGTCTGTGGGGCTTCTAGGTTTTTGGGTTGTGTGAGCACCGCTGCCACATTTCTAATGTTGATTGCTTTTGTTTTGCAGAAAATCCACGCCGAGAAACTCCAGTTGGGGCCCTGCTGCAGAACGCCTTAGGACACTGTGAATTCCAGGTGGAGCCAGCCCTCAAACACAAATTACAGGTAAGGTAAGCATTTGGATGGGAGGTAGTATAATGGAGTATTCGGAGAGGCGAGAGAGTGACAGTGGTACTAGCAGTAAAGTCCTAGGGCTCTTGAATTAACAAACTCTGTGACAGGCATTTACTTTGGAAAACATTTGGCCTATTACACGTGAACGTTTAGGCGTTATTATTGCTCGCTTGCCTGTCTCAGGGGTGCTGTCTGTGGGGCTTCTAGGTTTTTGGGTTGTGTGAGCACCGCTGCCACATTTCTAATGTTGATTGCTTTTGTTTTGCAGAAAATCCACGCCGGGAAACTCCAGTTGGGGCCCTGCTGCAGAACGCCTCAGGACACTGTGAATTCCAGGTGGAGCCAGCCCTCAAACACAAATTACAGGTAAGGTAAGCATTTGGATGGGAGGTAGTATAATGGAGTATTCGGAGAGGCGAGAGAGTGACAGTGGTACTAGCAGTAAAGTCCTAGGGCTCTTGAATTAACAAACTCTGTGACAGGCATTTACTTTGGAAAACATTTGGCCTATTACACGTGAACGTTTAGGCGTTATTATTGCTCGCTTGCCTGTCTCAGGGGTGCTGTCTGTGGGGCTTCTAGGTTTTTGGGTTATGTGAGCACCGCTGCCACATTTCTAATGTTGATTGCTTTTGTTTTGCAGAAAATCCACGCCGGGAAACTCCAGTTGGGGCCCTGCTGCAGAACGCCTTAGGACACTGTGAATTCCAGGTGGAGCCAGCCCTCAAACACAAATTACAGGTAAGGTAAGCGTTTGGATGGGAGGTAGTATAATGGAGTATTCGGAGAGGCGAGAGAGTGACAGTGGTACTAGCAGTAAAGTCCTAGGGCTCTTGAATTAACAAACTCTGTGACAGGCATTTACTTTGGAAAACATTTGGCCTATTACACGTGAACCAACACGATGACAGTGTTCAGTAAAACGAACTTACTGCAAAACCACCACCCACCAGGCTCAAAAGTAGTAAAAAACAGGTATGCTCAGATAAAGTTTGAAAAAGTATATTTATATCCCTAACAAAATAATCTCCCGCAAGACCCTCCCTAACCCCAAATAAATAGTCCATAAAAAATCCCCAAAAAACCCAACTCCCAATTCCCACCCCCAAAAGTCTCTAAAAAAGGGGCAAGGGACACTCTACGGATGCAGGTTGTTCACTTTGGCGTCCAGGGCATCATGCCTTAGGGCCAGGGCATCGTACTCCTCCCGGAGCATAGCATGATCTAAACGGAGGCCCTCCATCACCTTTTGGTACTCTTGCCATTTCTTGACCTCCGCCTCCAGGTTGGACACTCTGTGGAGTGCACGGCGCAAACAAGCCTTTACAGTACTGTGAGGAGGTGCAGCCTTTGCTGCTCGGCGGTGGCGTCTTCCAGCACGGCTCTGGTTGGCTGGAGCACTGCGCTTACCGGCAGAACGTGGGGTCACGGAGGAGGATGCAGAAGATGTTACATTTGATGCACTTGAGTGCGTGTCGTCCCCCTCCATTTCCACCAGCTGGCGATATTGCGCAACAGTGGCATCCAGCCTCCGTTGCCGGGCCAGTACAGCCAGCATACTCCTGCTCGGTTTTGCAGTTTTAGTATTACCAACTATATGAAGAAAGAAAGGCATAATCTGTAACCAATGCTCTTTAAAAATATGATTAACACAAAATGATTCAGCAGGAAGTTGTGTCACAGTACAACTAGCAACTAGCCAGCGCAGTACAAATCTATTCAGGCCAGTATCATGGGCGTCTGCATGGAGGGGCAAGGTGGGGCGCTTATGGTTTGGTGCTCTTTCATATGAAAGAGATCTGGCAGAAGTGAGTGACTTTTCCTCTGAGCCGTTAACCACACCAGCAACCGTATCATCTGCACCAGGCCCAGGCGATATGTCTGTTTCCCTCTCTCTCTCTCTCTGTCTCCCTCTTTCTGTCTCCCTGTGTCTCCCTCTACCTCGCTGTCTCTCTCTCTCTGTCTCCCTCCCTCACCCTCCCTCTGGCTCCCTCCCTCTCTCTCTCTCTCCTTCTGTCTTCCTCTCTCTCTGCCTCTATCTGTCTGTCGGTCCCAGCCTGCTGTAATTACCATATTGTAATTTGTCACTGGGCCAGCACTGGATACACATCATATGCTATCTAAGAGTCAGATAGTACCATGATCCAGCTTACCTGTACTCGCCACCACCACTGCCTGCTTCCTCACAGTCTGATTGTCCTCTGGCGCCGCATCCTCCACAGAGTAGTCCTCAGACTCGGAGTCGATCACGATCACGTCCGAGCTGGCCCCGCCACCAGATGTTCCACCTAAAAAATATATTTAAGACTGTTAGATTACACCACTCACTAGTATTTGGTTTAGGAATGAAGAAATTTGAAAACAACAGAAAAAATAATTGACTGTCTACTCTAGTCTAAAGTAAAAATGTCCCTCCTTCCAGGGAAGGCTGTTGTCTTGCTGCTTTTTTTTGTCACAATTGATGAATGCTTGCTTAATTTTAACACACATCATTTTTCTCTGAACAGACAGACGCTGGACTTCTACAGACAAGAGCAACATCAACTAAACCAGGTGAAAGCTCGGCTCGACCACAAGAAATGTGTTCCATTACTCATCAACTCAGCACCAAGCACTTTTCCTGATGGGAGGAGGCATCGCCATCATCCACAGGGACACCATCCGCATCACGACCAACACCGACGACACACTAACCACCGCCGAACACCTGCACTTCCAGATCCACACCGACCCGAAGACCACCCTCAGAGGCACCCTGATCTACCGACCCCCGGGTCCACGCACACGATTCAGTGAGGACATCGCCGACTTCATCAGCCCACACGCCCTCCCCTCCGCCGACTACATCCTCCTGGGGGACCTCAACTTCCACCTGGAGAACAACAGCGACCGCAACACCAGCACCCTGCTCGACAACCTGGCCAACCTCGGACTCAAGCAGCTGGTATCCACCCCCACCCACCTCGCCGGACACACACTCGACGCCGTCTTCTCATCCAGCAAAGACATCGCCTTCAGCCACGCAACAGGACTCCACTGGACGGACCACAGCTGCGTCCACTTCACCTTCAAAAGAACGACGACCCACCACCACCAGCAACAGGTTGCCCGAAGAAGCTGGAACAAGATCACAGCCGACCAGCTCGCCGCTTCCCTGAGCCAGCACCCTCCGGCCGGCTCAACGAACCCCAGCCAGGCCGCCGACAACCTCACGAAGTGGATCAGCAACTGCGCGGACGAACTCGCCCCTCTGAGGACCCCGCCCAGCAGACCCGGCAGCAGAAAAGCCCCATGGTTCACCGACGAACTCAAGAGCTCCAAGAAGAACTGCCGAGCCCTCGAGAAAGTATGGAGAAGGGAACCAACAATGGACAACATGACCACCCTCAAGCTCGCCACCCGGAAACACCACCAACTGATCTGCGCCACCAAGAAAAATGCATACAAGGACCGGCTGGACAACAACGCACACAACTGCAAGGAACTCTTCAACATCGTGAAAGAGCTCTCCAACCCCAACGCCGGAAACAACGACATCACCCCATCGCAAGACCTCTGCAACTCCCTCGCCTCCTACTTCCACAACAAGATCACCGACATACACAACAGCTTCAGCACACAAACAACGCTCCCCAGGACCGCACCAACGCCCCCCACCACCACCCTCCGCGCCTGGACTCCGATCAGCACCGAAGATACCATCCGCACGATGAACTCCATACACTCCGGATCTCCGACCGACCCCTGCCCTCACCACGTCTTCAACAAGGCCGACGTTGTCATCGCACCCCACCTGCGGGACATTATCAACACCTCCTTTGACACCGCCACCTTCCCGGAGAGCTGGAAGCACGCCGAACTCAGCGCTCTACTCAAGAAACCTACAGCGGACCCCACCGAACTCAAGAATTACCGTCCCATCTCGCTCCTCCCGTTCCCGGCCAAAGTCATCGAAAAGACCGTCAACAAACAGCTGGCCGCCTTCCTCGAGACGAATGGATCCCTCGACCCCTCACAGTCTGGCTTCCGAGCCAACCACAGCACCGAGACCGCCCTCATCGCTGCCACCGATGACATCCGAACCCTGATGGACAACGGAGAAACAGCGGCCCTCATCCTCCTGGACCTCTCCGCGGCATTCGACACTGTCTGCCACCGCACCCTAGTGCAGCGCCTTGGCAACATCGGAATCCAGGAGAAGGCACTGGAATGGATCACCTCCTTCCTCAACGGAAGAACACAGAGAGTCCGCCTACCACTGTACAAGTCAGAGGCCACCGAAGTCATCTGCGGCGTCCCTCAAGGATCCTCGCTGAGTCCCACCCTCTTCAACGTCTACATGAGCCCCCCTCGCGGCCATCGCACGCCAACACAACCTCAACATAATCTCCTACGCCGACGACACCCAACTGATCCTCTCCCTGACCAACGACCCCGCCGCCGCCAGAGCCAACCTACACGAAGGGATGAGAGATGTAGCCGAGTGGATGACGACCAGCCGCCTGAAACTGAACTCAGACAAGACGGAGGTCCTCATCCTGGGCTCCTCGCCCTCCGCCTGGGACGACTCCTGGTGGCCCCCCGCCCTGGGCACCGCACCCAAACCAACGGACCACGCACGCAACCTGGGCTTCATCCTGGACTCCTCCCTCTCCATGACCAGACAAGTCAACGCCGTCTCCTCGTCGTGCTTCAACATCCTGCGCATGCTACGGAAGATCTTCTGGTGGATCCCCACCGAGACCAGGAAGACTGTCACCCAGGCCCTCGTCACCAGCCGACTGGACTACGGCAACGCCCTCTACGCCGGAACCACCGCCAAGCTCCAGAAGAGACTCCAGCGGATCCAGAACGCCTCAGCCAGACTCATCCTCGACATCCCACGTAACAGCCACATCTCCGGACACCTGAGAGACCTGCACTGGCTCCCCGTCAACAAAAGAATCACCTTCCGCCTCCTCACCCACGCACACAAAGCCCTACACGACCAAGGCCCGAGCTACCTCAACAACCGAATCAACTTCTACGCTCCCAAGCGCCACCTCAGATCAACCAGCCACGCCCTCGCCGCCGTCCCGCGCATCCGAAGAGCGACAACAGGAGGAAGGTCCTTCTCCTACCTGGCCGCCAAGACCTGGAACTCCCTCCCGATCGACCTGCGCCTGACCCAAGACCACCTCTCCTTCAGGAAGAGGCTCAGGACCTGGCTGTTCGAGCAGTAAAGGCACCCCCCCTCCTAGCGCCTTGAGACCCTACGGGTGAGTAGTGCGCTCTATAAATGTATTGATTGATTGATTGATTGATTCCTTTTCCAGCTAACTTTATTTTAATATATGTGTTTACTTTTACTTTTACTAAAGCTTTTAAACTTGAATAGACTCTGTGGTTTTTGGTCCTCCAGACTAGAGTGACTGAGCGAAAGGTTTTGTAATTTTTGCAAGGAGGAGTCCGTGCCGCTGACACTACCAGGTTTATACAGTGTGCCAAACACACCACTCTGAAATATTATGACTCTGGTCTTTGGTGTCCATAGTTTGGTTTGTGGAGAATTGTCCCTGCAACAGTAGTATTATTGATTTTGCTCCTATCTAAACACTGTTTCGAAAAAATTAAATTAGGAACGCTTGGACAACAATAGGTCCTCTATATTTAAATGAAAACTTACTGGGGCCAGCAAAGGAGCACTCGCCGCCCTGGCCTGCATCCTCCTCCTTTGGAGCCACTGCATCCACTGTTTCTGTCCGCTTGCCCCTGGGCGGACCTGACGTACAACATGAAAGAAAGAACAGAAAAAATTGATGATTGCTGCTTGTTGATGTCCTTGTCAACCAAATCAAACATTTAGAAAGAACAAGAACCAACTATTTCAGCCAAAAAGAGGGCTACAAAGGAAGGACTGCACCTGAGCCTCTACTCTAGGGGCAGATTTACAAGCCCCTTGCAGCTCTTTTGCTCCGTTCTTGCGTCACTTTTGTGACGCAGCGCCACAACAAGAGAGGCGCCATGGTGTGGCGTATATTAACAACGTGACGCATATGGGAGATGCATCCCATTCTAAAGCCCTGCGCCATAAGGGAGCGTTCCAGCGCAAGGGAGGGCGTTCCTGCGCAGGAACGCATGCTAAAAGTGGCTATGGGGAATAGATAAAATTTAAATCAGTCATTTAGGACAATGATGCGTCACTGAAACCCTGCGCCTGCATGAAGCAGACTTACGGCTTGACGCAGCATTGCTGGAGCTGCGCCATCGTTGCAACGCAACTCCATCAATGCGCCGCCTTTACGGCACCGATGCGTAACGCTTCGGTGACGTTTTGGCACCATGGCGTGCCGCATTGAAAATACGGCGCACCATGGGTGGTGCTGGCGTGCCTCACACTTTGCAGGGATGCGCAGGTAATTGCTAATCTGACACTTAGGGGCATACTTACGAGTTCTGAGCTGGACACCTCCAGATGTGCACCAGAACAAATGCGTAACGCAAAACTAACCTTGCGTCACGGCAGATGCGCCGCAATTACAATGCGGCAAACCCTGGCGCAAGGGTAGGCAGATGCGTGACGCATCTCGAGACGAAAGAGGGGTGCATCTCTAGAGTCGCGTCGCAGGCACGATGCAACTCTAGCAATGCTCAGGGCTGCCCAATACTCAACATACCGCATCAGTCCTTACGCCTGCTTCAAGCAAGCAGGCATAAAGAATTGACGTAGCAGCGTCGCGGAAGTGCCTGCGTTAAATCTTGTAGATTTCACGCAGGCACTTTTGCGAGGCGCACATCTGCCTGACCGCCACCCCCCCTCCCCCTGCGTGGGAACGCTCCCATTGTGGCGCAGGCCCAGGTCTTAACGTGGCGCATCTCTCTAGATGCATCACGTTGTACATGACTCGCAGGGATGCGCCACGTTTACGTCGCTGTGCGTCAGGTAAGGCAGCGTAAACGTGGCGCAAGGGGCTTGTAAATCTGCCCCTTTGTGTCTAGCATTACGCAGTTCTGTAAAGTACACTCATACATTACTCAGCCCAAATAAATGAACACAAAATAGAAAACAAATAAGCAGTGGCACCGCCACAGAGAAGGAGAGCAGTGCACCTGAAATGCACAGAAGATGTTGAAATATTAATTTACCTCTCCTATCAATGTAATCAGCAGCATTATTGCTCTTTGTAAAAAAGTTAAAGCAAACATTTGCAATAATATATAACACACAGAGCAGGAGAAAAAACAGAGTAGTGACGAGTGATGAAAAAATTGCTACTACTACTCACCAAGCCCGGGGACCTCCACTCCCAGCAGGTCGAGCAGGTCGTGCTCCCGGTCCAGGATATCGGTCCAGCGGTGGGTCACCTGATTATAGGTGCGCTGGACCCCCGTGATGTTAAAAAGGGCCCGGCACACCTGCCCCCACCGCTTCCGACGCTCCTGGCTGTTGGTGTAACCGGCAGCGATCCTGCCGCCTGCCGCGATGGTCCTGGGGAGACGGCGCTGCACATAATAAACCAGTGAGCCCACCTCCTCAGGGCTGAAGATCTCCCGGGGCACCACCATTTCCGCCCTCAAGCGGCCACACGGGAGACGGGCACGGGCTGCGGTGCCCGTCTTGGGCAGCTTGACAGCTGTCTTACTCTTGTCTTCACCATGTTCTGGGCAGGTAAGGAGATAAAATGAAAAAGAATAAGAGTAGAGAAGAAGGAAATTAAAGTTTAAAAAAGTAGTTGAAAAGTAAACAAAAGTAGACTAAAACACAAAAATATAGACCTAGAAAACAAGAGGGATAGAAAAAAAGTTTAATAGATAAAAAAAAAAAAAAACAAGCAAAGGATGGCAGAGATATACAGAGGATAGAAACACCATGCCCAGACACATAGGAATGAATGAAAAACAAGATGGCCGCCCGAACACGTGCGTGTAAGTAAGTTCGCACGCGATTTCTCTCGCGAACTCGTGAAAACTTGTATTCGCAAGGCGCTCATCGCGCGAGATTACACATAGCGGGCGGAAACGGAAATACGTCACGCAAACAAAATGGCGGCGCCCGTACTCAACCTTGGGGTAACTCGCACGAGTTCGCGGCTTACACGATCGATTTCGCACGACGTCGCGCCTCGCGAATAGGGCAAAATTACCGAAAAACGAGTTTTACAAAAGCAAAACCAACGAGCAGGTGCAAAAGTTTGAGCTCATCATTTGTAACCATTTCCCTGTAGTGCTTCCTGAAGGGGCCCTCCAGAATCCGGTTGCCTACTTGCAACTATTGTGTGACCCTGCTCTGACAGTCACAGAATAGTTACAAGTATGCCATTGCATCCTGTTAAAATTTTTTTACAATGCAACAAAAAGGAAAGGGAGCAGACAAGCAGGTGCCAGCCTTCATTAATGTCAGTTGAGGCAGGGCAGGTGTTGCGGTTTGCATAACTTAAAGCACTTAGCAGGTGTGCTTTGCTTTGCCTCAATAATGTACACTCACTGGTCAATCAGAGGGTGTTGTGATGACACCGAGGGTGGCATGGGTGTGCCAGCCAGAGGGTGGCATGGGTGAACCAGAGTGCCAGTGTTGACAGAGCATGGCAGTGCTTTGCTTTGCCCCAATAATGTACACTGGTGAACCAGAGGGTGCTGTGTTGACACAGAGGGTGACATGGGTGAGCCAGAGGGTGGCATGGGTGACCAAAGAGAGTGCCAGTGGTGACAGAGGGTGGCAGTGATGAAGAAAGCCTTGCAAACAGGCTGGGCACGTAGAAACAACAAGTTCGCAAAACTGGCGACCCGACAAGTAAGTTCGCAATTTGCGAAATTGTACAAAACCCTCGCGAACTTGCAGAAACCCGTGCGAACACGCCCCCCCAAAAAAATACGCAAATCCGCGAGAATTCGCGGAATTTGCGGATTTTCGCAATCCGCAAATACGCAAATCCGCAAATTCGCGGATTGCGAATCCGCAAAATCCGCCCATGCTTATTTTAATCATTATGGTCATCATTATTTGCATAAATCTGCAAGCCCTAGAAATGTGTTTCACTACAATCAACGGGAACATTGTCCAACACCACCAAAAGGCAGTTCGAGAAAATTCTTTGAAAAAGTTCCATACTTTACAGGGTTTAATGTTACAAATCCAGAAATGTTTTATTTTAAAAATATAAATAAAACAGGAATGTAAACAATGTTGACCAATACTAAACAAATTTATTCTGCAAACTTTTATGCTCAACTGTCTACTTTAGGATTTGACTACTGGAAAGACAACATCGAGACAAAAACTGTCTGGGGCACGAAAGATTGGCAGGTACAAGGTTTAGAAGCACTATTCAGAGCCTGCATTATAACAGAACAAATTTTGTTTTAAAATGACACTGTTCAGCAGACTTCTTGTCTTGGCTTAGCTAAGATAAAAGATTTAAATAAACCGTCCATACCAAAACCTGCACCAGACAGTAATAACGCTTCGGATGAGGAGGTAGACGTAACATATAAATTAAAACAGATCAGAACTGATCCTAACTGGAAAAAATGGTTAATCTGACAAACATACACTAATAACTGTCATGAAAGATTCTTGAACAAATCACAAGGGTTCAGATAGAATAGGCCAGATCCAAGATATTCCTAGAGACAACATCCAGGGATAGTAACCACTTACAGTGTAGGGAAGCTTTGCCTTGAGTGGCTTCAAAAATCTACACTTCCAGAAATTAAACAACACTTATCTTTACTTAAAGAAAGCAATGATTTGCGAGATTTATTAACGGGGCCTCGCAAACCACGGCAAAAATGTTTCATATACGCCGGTATATATGCGGCATACAACGAAGCTTGGAAAGTGACGCAAATAGAAACTGCAGAAAAAATGCAAGAAATTGATCGTATTAATTTGGAGAAAGCACTCTCTGTAATGGACAATGGGTTAACGACTCTATCCTCCAGAATATTTTCTATGGACAGCATCGTGTCATCTGTTATAGACATCATAGAACAAGACTTACTAAAGTTACAACATGGTCAGTCTCAATTGCGTTCTATCTTGCTGTTAGGCTGGAAGTTGCAAAATCTGCGTTCTGGTTATGTGCCATGGCATCTAATCAATACAACGTCATTGTTTGCTGTATTTACCCTTACAGATAAACAAATCTCTTTGGCACAAAGAGGAGCAGACTATACGGTGCTGAGCATTGAAAAACTCAAAAGATTAAAATTGACAGTTTCCGAGGAACCTGTGATTGAGTGGATAATTCATGGCTCCATTTCAATTCCAGTCACGACATTCAGGTTTCAGTATTGTCTAGAGCATATACCAGCGGGCCTGTATGAAAGGTTGGGTAAAGAATACATTAAGTCGACCTGGGTTTTACCATATACACACAAGTGTTGGAATGGGGGACATGAAGTTTTCCTTAGTGGCATTAATTGCAAAAAATCACTAAGTGGTACACTTTTGTGCAATGAAGTTAATTTACACAGGGCCTGTGATGGTTCTGCAAATAACCTTTCATGCCACCGCACGCTTCACCCTCTCCTACAATAATACTGGTTTTCAGGCAGCTATCCAATGGCAGTTATGTTATGTTGAATGATCACAGCTGTTGTGGAATGTTGCTAGGAAAAAGTTATCTCGTAACTGTGTCGTCCACGGACACTTGTTGTATGCAAGTATTGTATCAAAAAACAGAGACAGAAAGGGAGACGGCTATATGGCCTTAACTGAATATCTCTTCTATACGAATTGATACTTTAAGCAGAATGAAAACCATTCTTTTACAGAAAAAAGTGCCACTGACCTCGTCTAGAGAAACGTATGATCTGCAAGTAGCAAGGTCTTCTGCAGAGATACATGCATTATTATCAACAAACTTCCCAGTGCATTTCGCAGAAATGTTAAGCCAAATCTTAAACATCTCTGATACCAGCGGTATCGCACATGTATTTAAGACGATTTTTTCGGGACTGTTTGCACCATTTGAAGCAGTCCTCTGCATTTTTCCAAATTTCGTGCACTCTGTGTTCGGCGGCCTTCCTCTCCTCTTAGGACTAGTAGCGGGATTTCTGTTTTTATTTCTTCTGCTCCGTTATGGCAAGTCCAGCAGCCGACAACAATCAGACAACCATGGAACAATGCCTCCTTGCCATTAGGTATCGTGAGAGAATTTCCCAGAATCTTGGTATGGCTCGCTTAAGAGATCTGAACACCACCTGGTTTCTATCGTTCAGACCAATCTGGCAAGATTGCATCTTACCTGTTCTTCGATGCCTGCTTTGCGGAGAAGAATGCGTGTTGGACATATGTCTTACACTTCCATCAGTCCTGCCTGTGGATGTTGACGCTTTGCTAGGTCTTGTAACGGCTCATGCATCGTGTTGTCCCCAATGGCTGCCAATTCTGATGACGGCATTCATTGGGATCTCATCGGCAAGTTTGGCTGAGGGTGAGATACGAGGAACTACAGGCATACAGGTAACATCTACAACGGACATTGCTAATGCATCAAACACTGGCGGCAAGGCTCCCCACTTCTGCACATTTGACCTACTAGATGAAGTGGTTCAACTTTCACCTACTACGGTAGACAACTTCTTTTTGAGCCTAGATGATCTGATGTTTTCTCCCGACTCTGCTGATACTCCTGGGAATAACTTTTGATTATTTCGCACAGCGTTCCCTGAACTCTGCAACTCGGCCTTCATTTTTTCAAAACAATCCACTAATTTGAACTCTTTCTTAAATAGAACTTTTTGGCACGGAATGATCTGCTTGAAGTAGAACTATTCTTAAAGAACACGATTTCGTGTTTGAACTTCCTAAATAACAATATTTGGCTTCAACCTCGAAAACAAACACAGTTAAAAAAAACTATGATAAGGGACTGATCTCAGGTATCAATTAATGACTGTACTTTCCTTTTATATAATGTGAAGATTTATGCTCATAGTTTATATTTGATTTCAAGTGATGCCTATGACTTTCTGCATACAGTATGCTCATTTCATGCAAACAAACCTATTTGAAAATGCATTTTTGTATTTTGGGGTGGGATTGTAAACACTTTGCTTTGAAATATGTTCAGTGCTTATGTATTATTGAACTTAATATTCGTGGAGTGGGTGTTATGTGGGAATCTAGGACCCTAGTGTAATTTTTCCCGATTCTTGCCCATATATAGGTATAATTCACCCAGTCCTTATATAGGCATAACGAATCATTGCCTTATTTAGTTATAGCCTGTGCAGCCCTAATATGGCATGGCTACTTCCACTAAACTCCAAGAATCCACATTGATTTCTTGGTAAAACCAGCCTTCAGCAGTTAGGAACTTCCCCCTGCTTGAATACTAATTTATCCAAGAAATCCAGGAGTTTTCAAGGAACTGAGGCACTAGTGATGATATTATGTCCAATCTTACGTCAAACTCGGCACCTTCAGGGGTATAAATATGCCTACATTTGCTCAATCAAACACACGGTGGTTCAGGAGCAGATCGACTAACTACTTGCCAGACGCCCTGCTGCTGCAAGTGCTGAAGGAAGCCGACCCCCCAACTGATGCACTGAGAGACTCTGTCATTTCTCCTGCAGAGAAATCCAGCTCCGGTGTTTCCAAGCTGCCCTTGCGGGTTGCTGGGAGATCGAGTCCCGAGAGAGAGATACCAGCCCTCTATCATCCTAAAACCAAGGTACGGAGCTGATTAGATCCCTAGAGAATTCTTGAAAAGATTCTTGGCAGGGAAATACTAAAACTTTTTTTAAAAAAATTATTTATTTTTGCGAAAATACATGAGTCGGCTGGAATGAATCACTTTTGCACTAGAAATATATAGTTACAGCCAAACAACTCAACAAAAGAAATAAATATACACAATCAAACCAGAGTTAATAATAGTGAAACATACGTAATATAGAAAAAGAGGCTGAAGCAACACAATTAGCAGAAATTAATTCATTGAATACAATGAGGAGCAGTGAGAAAAAAAGAAATGCAAACAATTAAAGACCCAAACGGGGCCAGGGTTCAGATTTCGGGCTCCCCATATTTGCTCACCAAGCTTCTTTTTCGATGACCTTTAAGGGCATATAAGCTATACTCCATATTGTATACTGCAAAGAAACCTGCCCTCCATATTTCAAAGGAAGGCGGTTCCTGCTGCAACCAAAAGGAGGCTATACTAAGCCTATATACAGCTGTAGCTAAAAATATTAAGTTAACATGTTGCCTTATTATATCGTTCTCCACTAATCCCATTTCTACACCTAAGAGAATCTGAGTAGCGGTTAATTGCACTGGAGTACCTGTAATATCTGATAGACATTTCTCCACCTGCGTCAATAAACATGACAAAGTTGTCATGTTATATGGTTGTCAGAGACTAATCCCTTCTTGTTTATTCGAGAAAGTTTCTAGTGACCTCTGAGCTAGCTGGCACTCACAATTAAGTCTAATAAATTCGGCAAAGACCTAGTAGACCTCAGTCCTTCGTTTAAGCTGCAGGATATATTATTCCAATGTGCAGAACCTATTGGGAATATAGGAACTACACTACACCTTTAGCTCCCTTTATTGTATATTTGTACAATTACACTGGTCTTCCACAAAGCTAAAGAGCCGGCTTTAGCTATTGCATGTGTTTGTTAATAGGAGGGTCCACAGGTCCTGGTGTTCCAAAAATAAATCAATAGGGACTAACCCTGGGCGTAATGGGCGTAGTGGGGCTACGCGAAGCACCACGAAGTGGGGGGAAATCTACGCCCACCCACACACTTCACGTAGCCCCACTACGCGCTGCCCGCCTCCCTCCCGCCCTCTTCTAAAATGCCCAACAACATTTAAAACAATGTAAAACTAATTAAAACAACTTACCTGAGATGCGGCGTCCAGGGGGCTCCCTCTTCCTAGTTTCTCGCCGACTTCTTCCGGACAAATGCGCATGTGCGGGCACCTGCGCATGCGCATTTCTGCCAAGATTCCCGATTCTTGCCCATATATAGGTATAATTCACCCAGTCCTTATATAGGCATAACGAATCATTGCCTTATTTAGTTATAGCCTGTGCAGCCCTAATATGGCATGGCTACTTCCACTAAACTCCAAGAATTCACATTGATTTCTTGGTAAAACCAGCCTTCAGCAGTTAGGAACTTCCCCCTGCTTGAATACTAATTTATCCAAGAAATCCAGGAGTTTTCAAGGAACTGAGGCACTAGTGATGATATTATGTCCAATCTTACGTCAAACTCGGCTCCTTCAGGGGTATAAATATGCCTACATTTGCTCAATCAAACACACGGTGGTTCAGGAGCAGATCGACTAACTACTTGCCAGACGCCCTGCTGCTGCAAGTGCTGAAGGAAGCCGACCCCCCAACTGATGCACTGAGAGACTCTGTCATTTCTCCTGAAGAGAAATCCAGCTCCGGTGTTTCCAAGCTGCCCTTGCGGGTTGCTGGGAGATCGAGTCCCGAGAGAGAGATACCAGCCCTCTATCATCCTAAAACCAAGGTACGGAGCTGATTAGATCCCTAGAGAATTCTTGAACAGATTCTTGGCAGGGAAATACTAAAACTTTTTTTAAAAAATTTATTTATTTTTGCGAAAATACATGAGTCGGCTGGAATGAATCACTTTTGCACTAGAAATATATAGTTACAGCCAAACAACTCAACAAAAGAAATAAATATACACAATCAAACCAGAGTTAATAATAGTGAAACATACGTAATATAGAAAAAGAGGCTGAAGCAACACAATTAGCAGAAATTAATTCATTGAATACAATGAGGAGCAGTGAGAAAAAAAGAAATGCAAACAATTAAAGACCCAAACGGGGCCAGGGTTCAGATTTCGGGCTCCCCATATTTGCTCACCAAGCTTCTTTTTCGATGACCTTTAAGGGCATATAAGCTATACTCCATATTGTATACTGCAAAGAAACCTGCCCTCCATATTTCAAAGGAAGGCGGTTCCTGCTGCAACCAATAGGAGGCTATACTAAGCCTATATACAGCTGTAGCTAAAAATATTAAGTTAACATGTTGCCTTATTATATCGTTCTCCACTAATCCCATTTCTACACCTAAGAGAATCTGAGTAGCGGTTAATTGCACTGGAGTACCTGTAATATCTGATAGACATTTCTCCACCTGCGTCAATAAACATGACAAAGTTGTCATGTTATATGGTTGTCAGAGACTAATCCCTTCTTGTTTATTCGAGAAAGTTTCTAGTGACCTCTGAGCTAGCTGGCACTCACAATTAAGTCTAATAAATTCGGCAAAGACCTAGTAGACCTCAGTCCTTCGTTTAAGCTGCAGGATATATTATTCCAATGTGCAGAACCTATTGGGAATATAGGAACTACACTACACCTTTAGCTCCCTTTATTGTATATTTGTACAATTACACTGGTCTTCCACAAAGCTAAAGAGCCGGCTTTAGCTATTGCATGTGTTTGTTAATAGGAGGGTCCACAGGTCCTGGTGTTCCAAAAATAAATCAATAGGGACTAACCCTGGGCGTAATGGGCGTAGTGGGGCTACGCGAAGCACCACGAAGTGGGGGGAAATCTACGCCCACCCACACACTTCACGTAGCCCCACTACGCGCTGCCCGCCTCCCTCCCGCCCTCTTCTAAAATGCCCAACAACATTTAAAACAATGTAAAACTAATTAAAACAACTTACCTGAGATGCGGCGTCCAGGGGGCTCCCTCTTCCTAGTTTCTCGCCGACTTCTTCCGGACAAATGCGCATGTGCGGGCACCTGCGCATGCGCATTTCTGCCAAGAAATGAGCATGCACGGGCGCCACCGCATGCGCATTTGTCAGGAAGAAGTCGGTGAGAAACTAGGAAGAGGGAGCCCTGGGACGCCGCATCTCAGGTAAGTTGTTTTTAATTAGTTTTACATTGTTTTAAATGTTGTTGGGCATTTTAGAAGAGGGCGGGAGGGAGGCGTGTGGCAGGCAACTTCGCTCCACCATGGCGTGTGCGTAGTGTTGCCTCGCAAATCGCAAAGTAGGCAACACTACGCACGCTCCGTGGACGGAGCGGAGTGCTACGCCCACCCCTAATAGGGACCTCATCGCGACCCAGAGCCTTCCCAGAGCTACACGTACCCAGCCCATTTCTTACTTCTTCCAAGGAGAATATTAGATGTTCCTTCAAGGCTATGTCTGAACTAGGGGGGTTGTTCAAGACAATATCCTCTGAGCCGATGATCTGCTCAAAATGGGCCACCCACTCTTATTCGCCAACATGATCATCCAAAGTGGGAACCGTGCATTCTTTAAAAAAGTGCATTAATCACCCTCCAAATACCTCTACTGTTTCCAATGCTTGCTTCCTGTTAAGGAGTATCCCAGGCTTCCTCCCTCAAACCCTTTTCCCTTACCTTCCTTGCTAATTTATATTCCTTTCGTATGATCTCTATCAAGACCCTATCTCTGGGGTGGCTTTTCAGGGCTTCTCGAGATTTTGTACATGCATGGTCAAACCAGCGATTCACTGGGGCTTCAACTACAGATTTGCTTCGGGTCAAAGCCACTTTCACTTTCCCAAGCAGTTCCATTAACTGCGTGGAGCAGTGAACCAGGGGAGCTCTCATACTACGAGTTAGAATATTTCCCATAATATTAAATAAGATTTGCGGAACCATTTTCAGCTTAGCAATTTGACTCCACTTAAGTTGGCAGCCCATTTTCCTTGCCAGGGTTGGCTTCCGGATTTTTTGTGTTAACGTGGTTTTCATAGGCTCCAGTGCCATCTGGGTAAAAAGAATTGCATGGTCACTAAAACTTGTGAAATCAATGGTAGATTCATATTTGTTGCGTCTAAAATAAATTCCAGGTCTCCCGTTAATAGATCAGCCCTATTTGTTATTTACAGGTCTCTGACATATAGCATCCTGTTTTAATTGTTTCTATATTCATGGTGGCAAAAATGGTGGATTGGGTCGCCCGAAGTGTCTTCTAAGTAACAGACCTTATTCTGTTTTTATTTGCTTTGCTGGGCATTAAAATCACCTACCCAAATTATATTAGAGCCTTTTTTAGCAGAAGATCCACCACTGACTGCATTATCCCCCCAACATTATTATTATAACAGTTTATTCAGTGCCAATCCTGGTCATTGTCACTCTCAACCAGGAGCAACTGGAAATGGAGACTCGGGTTCTCAAATTTCTTTATTTTTATTGACAGAGTGTTTGAGATTAAGGTTAATAAACCTCCTCTGGCTCTACCTGAGGGAGATGGAATCGCTTCCATTTGGAACAAGCGGAACCCATTTATGAATGCATGGTCAGTAGCCCAGGTCTCCTGCAGGCATATAATATTTTGGTTTTGCCAATCGACTAGCCAATGTGGGTTACCCAACTTCTAGCCGATACCTGCCACATTCCAGGAGGCTAATTTTATTCTTTCTTTTTGTTCCCTTGTTAGCCTTTCTGAGGACTTTAAGCCCCCTTGAATGATGGCATTAGATTGTACCACCTCCCTGACATGATTGTGAAAAATGGTGGGTAGTCAATCACAGGCCTCTAAATCCATCAAGGTGCCAACTTTATTTTCTACTCTTAAGCCACAGCCACAGCCACTCCTAATTCCAAATTTTGCATTACCCACCATCTGTATGATCAGATCTCTCCAGGGGCCATTAGTAAACGGCAAAGTATGGCTATAAAAATAGTCCAGTGGTAGAACGGAAATCTGCATTCTAGATAAAACAGCTTCATGGAGCTGGCCTAGGAGGAGCCTAACTATGTGTTTGTCATTAAAATTTACTACCACACAATCCCCCAGGAACATTTTCCTTGAGCGGCCAACCCACCCCACTCTCCTGGCCTTAATAATGTATTTAAACAAACGTTTGCCCCTTCCATCAAAATTGCTAAAATGGGAGGATAACCAATATAAACGTTTAGCCCTAAGTTGGACCGTTGATTCCCCTTGGCCCTCTCTTAAAGCCGGTAAATATGCCAAAACCAGAACAAGTGGTGAAGCTACTGGGGGAAGTTCTAATGACTGGTATGAATGTCTTTTTTTGTCCCAACCGTTCTTCATCTGGCATCGAGACCACACTCTTCATCGGTCCCCCTCTTAAGTCATCAAGTCTCTGAGAATCATTAAGTTTAATGTTTATTGCTTGATTAGTTAAAATCATCACAATGCCCCCTACATAAAATGAATGAGCTTCATCTGCTCAAACAACTAGAAGTGTCAATATATGCAAATGCACATCTGTGCTCTATCTCCCATACATTTCAAATGTGTAAATTTCTGTTATTATAAAATCATTCTAAAACTATGTTTAGATCAAGTTACAGCAAGAAGTTAAAATTTTGTACCAACCAAATTAAAAGTATGGGAATATATTACATGAAATTTTAATTAAGGATCATCCGCTTGCAATAAGCAGCTGTTGACTAATCTCATAAACTTGACTCCTCGGCAAGACAAGATACATGACGAACCCTCCAGCCAGCTTTATCACTGCTTGTCTGTTGAAGCGAATGTTCAGGTTGATAAAAATCGCCTTTAGGTATTGTCTCCTTTGGGTTAACATGGCTGGACATGCGCACAGCAGGTGGGCCAAGGTTTCCTTTTGGAATCCGCATAAGCGACAACGTTCTGAGTTAAAATCTGTCAGCCAAGAAGTTCAAGTTCAAGTTTAAAATTTGTATAGCGCACTACTCACCCAGAGGGTCTCAAGGCGCTTGAGGGAGGGGGGGAACTTTACTTATCGAATATCCAAGTTTTTAGTTGTTTTCTGAAGGAGAGGTGGTTCTGTGTAAGGCGGAGGTGGGGGGGAGGGAATTCCAGGTCTTGGCCGCTAAGTAGGAGAAGGATCTTCCCCCCATGGTGGATCTTTGGATGCTTGGAATTGCGGCGAGGGCTTGATTGGACGATCGAAGTTGGCGGGTGGGGGTGTAGAAGGACAGGCGTGTGTTGAGGTATTCAGGTCCTAGGTTGTAGAGGGCTTTGTGTGCGTGGGTGAGGAGACGGAACGTTATTCTCTTGTTGACGGGGAGCCAGTGGAGGTCTTTCAGGTGACCGGAAATGTGAGCTTGGCGGGGGACGTCTAGGATGAGTCTGGCTGAGGCGTTTTGGATGCGTTGGAGTTTTTTCTGTAGTTTGGCTGTGGTTCCGGCGTAAAGGGTGTTTCCGTAGTCCAGTCGGCTTGTGACCAGTGCATGGGTGACCGTCTTTCTTGTTTCGGTGGGGATCCAACGGAAGATTTTTTTGAGCATACGTAGGATGTTGAAGCATGATGATGATACGGCGTTGACTTGTCTGGTCATCGAGAGGGAGGAGTCCAGGATGAAGCCCAGGTTACGTGCGTGATCCATTGGTATGGGTGTGTTTCCCAGGGCCGGTGGCCACCATGAGTCATCCCAGGCGGAGGGGGATGATCCTAAAATGAGGACTTCCGTTTTGTCCGAGTTCAGTTTTAAACGGCTGTTCTTCATCCACTCGGCTACTTCTTTCATCCCTTCGTGTAGGTTGGTTTTGGCGGTGTTTGGGTCTTTGGTGAGGGAGAGGATCAGCTGGGTGTCGTCTGCATAGGAGATGATGTTGAGGTTGTGTTGGCGTGCGATGGATGCGAGGGGACTCATGTATACGTTGAAGAGGGTGGGACTGAGAGATGATCCTTGTGGTACGCCGCAGATGACTTCGGTGGCCTCTGATCTAAAAGGGGGAGGCAGACTCTCTGGGTTCTTCCGGCGAGGAACGAGATGATCCAATCCAGTGCTTTTCCTTGTATTCCGATGTTGCTGAGGCGTTGTATAAGGGTGCTATGACAGACTGTGTCGAAGGCTGCGGAGAGGTCAAGTAGGATGAGGGCAGCTGTTTCTCCGTTGTCCAGTAGGGTTCGAATGTCGTCTGTTGCTGCAATGAGGGCGGTCTCGGTGCTGTGTTTGGCTCGGAAGCCAGACTGTGAAGGGTCGAGGGATTTGTTGGATTCGAGGAAGGCGGCGAGCTGACTGTTGACGGCTTTCTCAATGACTTTGGCAGGGAATGGGAGGAGCGAAATGGGGCGGTAGTTCTTAAGTTCAGTGGGGTCTGCTGTGGGTTTCTTCAGGAGGGCGCTGAGTTTGGCATGTTTCCAACTTTCCGAGAAGGTAGCGGAGTTGAGGGAGCAGTTGATGACTTCTCGGAGATGGGGTGCGATAATGGAGTCTGCTTTGTTGAAAATGTGGTGGGGACATGGGTTGGTTGGCGATCCTGAGTGGATGGTGTTCATCAGGCGGATGGTGTCTTCAGTGGTGATTGGGTTCCAGACGTAAAGGTTGTTGGAGGGGGGTTTTAGTTCAGAGGTGGGTGGGGTGGACTGGTCTCCAAAGCTGTTATGTATATCAACGATTTTGTTGTGGAAGAACGAGGCTAGAGAGTCGCAGAGGTCTTGGGAGGGAGTGATGTCGTTGGTGCCGGCGGTGGGGTTGGTAAACTCTTTGACGATGTTGAATAGTTCCTTGCTGTTGAGGGCGTTGTTGTCGAGTCGATCCTTGAATGCTGATTTCTTGGTGGATCGGATCAGTTGGTGGTGTTTGCGGGTGGCGTTCTTGAAGGTGGCCAGGTTGTCAGTGGTAGGGTTTTTACGCCAGGCCTTTTCGAGGGTGCGACAGATCTTCTTGGATTTCTTAAGATCATCATTGAACCAGGGGGCTTTTTTGCTGCCTTGCTTCATTTGGTGGTTTTTCAAGGGTGCTAATTCGTCCGCGCTGTGGGTGATCCATTGTGTGAGGTTGGTGGCTGCTTGGATTGGGTCCGATGATTTGGCAGGAGGATTTTGGTGGAGCGATGTGAAGAGCTGGTCGGTGGTAATTTTGTTCCAGTTTCTGCGGGGAATTGGTTGTGGGTGGTTGTGGGTCGTAGTCTTTTTGTAGTTGAAGTGAACGCAGCTGTGGTCCGTCCAATGGAGAGCTGTGGTGTGATTGAAGGAGATGTGCTTGTTGGAGGTGAATATTGGGTCAAGCGTGTGGCCGGCATAGTGGGTGCGGGTGTCAACAAATTGTTTGAGTCCGAGATTGGCGAGGTTGTCCAGAAGGGTGGTGGTGTTGTCGTTGTTCTTTTCCAGGTGGAAGTTGAGGTCTCCCAGTAGAATGTAGTCCTCGGAGGGGAGGGCGTGTGGGCTGATGAATTCAGTGATGTCTTCGCTGAATTGTGTGCGGGGTCTATGTGGCCTGTAGATGAGAGTGCCTCTGAGTGTGGTCTTGGGGTCGGTGTGGATCTGGAAGTGAAGGTGTTCGGTGGCTGCGAGGTTATCGTCGAAGCTGGTTGTGATGCGGATGGTGTTCTTATGGACGATGGCGATGCCTCCTCCTGTTTGGTTGATGCGGTCCTTTCGGATGATCTTTTAGCCGTCCGGGATGGACGATCAAGAAGGGGATAAATCCTTGGAGAATGCACCCCCATCCTGAACTTTAGAAAGCACATCTTCAAGTAGGAGCTAAAATGGGCAGATAAGTAGACTTGTGGCTTTGAAGACCTGTATGAGTTCATGACTGTCCATGCATGCCGTCTCTTTGTGAGCGCAAATTTATCTTCGAATAGAGATTTCTTTTTACTTGCGACATTCACAGTTTTGTTAAAGGACGCTCGATCCATCTTGTTGTCCCATACCCCTTGGAGTTCCAAAGTGGCCAAAGATGTACTTAGGTAACTCCCCCAAGAATTTGGGGTTTCTTGCTCGTTCTGTGACCTAACTTCGTCCCAGCAGAGTCTGTTTAAAGTGTCAACTTCGGATAGCCGGAGGGTGTGGCAGAATTTAATAAAGTTGCTCATTGCCCTGTATTTAAGATCCTGAAGCCCAAATTCCAGTCTTACCTGAGCGGGCGAGGCACATTTTGGCAAATCAAAAACTGCTTTATAGATTTCTGACTGCAATTCATTCTGGAAATGCAAATCTTTGCCACACCAGGGAACAAGACCGTATGACAAACTTGGTTGGATTTGTGCAGCCATAACTTTTAGCAAATGCGAGTGGTTAGGGCAGTCCAATTTTCTACGCAAGGATCTGTAGGCGTAGATCAGGGACTGGGTCTTTGCTTTGAGGGACATTTTGTGTTCTTTGTGACTTGTGCTCTGCCCGATTATTACGCCCAAGTATTTGTATGAACTTTTTTCTTCCACATGGGCCCCCTTAACCCTCCATTTGAACTTTAATTTCCTACTGTCAACCAGACGAACGATTTTTGTTTTGTCTTTGTTTATCTCTAACTGTTCTGAATCCAGGTAGGATGCCAAGTTATTTATTGATCTTTGTAATCCCACTGGGGTTTGGCTTAACAAGACTATATCGTCTGCATATTGGAGGATTGCGAATGGCTTGTTGGCCAGTTTCGGGGAGTGGCAGTCTGGGTTTTCAAAGTGTCTGGCAATGACCGATAAATACAGATTAAAAAGGCTTGGGGCCAAGACACAGCCTTGCTTCAGACCACTTTGTGTAGGGATACTTCCGGTGGTGCTTGACCCGTTTCCCAGCTTGACTCTTGTCCAGGTGTCAGTGTGCAAGGTTTCAATGGCGATGAGGAGTGCTTTTGGTAGGCCCCGTCTTTTGAGTTTGCTCCATAAATGAATCCTGCTCACTCTGTCAAATGCTGATTTGATATCCACGAAACAGGCTAGGAGACGGACTTTCCTTCTTTGCGCCTGTTCCGTCAAGAGAGCTAGGGTTGCAAGATTCGATTGGGTACCCATGCCTTTCCTAAATCCTGTGTGGAAGGTGGGGATGATGTTTTGTCCCTCCATCCAACATTGCAGATGGTTCAATAGGCACGAGGTGTATAGTTTGGCTTCCACGTCAATCAAGGAGATTAATCTATAATTCCCTGGCTTACCGTGATCTCCCTTTTTATAGATGGGGTGAATGACCGTCCCCCTCCAGGAAGCTGGGATGTTAGAGTTTACATAAATCTCGTTGAAGACTGGTGTTAGGATTTCAGACCATAGCTCTGGGTTATTCCTGAAGATTGCGTTTGGAATGCCGTTTGGCCCTGCTGCTCCATCGGAGGATTTTCAGTTCTTTCTCGTTTGTCAGAGGAGTTTGCTCTTCGAAAACGGAGTTAAAATGGGCTGAATTAGCTGTTGGTGTTGCGTGACTCGGTCCGGCTTGTGCCTCCTTTTGGTCATGGTGTTGCCCCTGGGGTTGTTGTTCTAGATCCCTCCTAGGTTGGTTGAACAAGGTCTTTACGTGGTCTATCCAGATTTCTGCACCGATTCCTGCCTGTTGCTGAAGTGTTGGGCCCGTTGTTAACATGTTGATAATCCCCCAGAAATCGCTGCTGTTGGATTTTTTGCCCGCTATTAGTAGTTGCTGCCAGATTGATTCTTTGTACTCTGATTTTGCTTTCCCCAACTGCTTTCTGTAGGCACTCCTTAATGTCTGCATCTTTATTTTTTCTTGTTTTCGGTCCTTTTCTCCCTCTTGGGATAGACGTCGGACTTCTCTCGCGATCTCTCTTTTGCGCGTTTTGAGATCGTAATTGAACCATGGGTCCCTTTTGGCAGTATTTAAGGACCTCTTTGGCTTGGTAACCGGGAAGGTTTGAATTAAAAACTCAACCATTTGCTCCCAATAGCTTACATGCGCACGTTCTTGAACTGGGCCTTGGGTTTCAGTAAAGGCCTTTACTTTGTTCTCAATAAGTTCAGGAACCTCTCCTCACCATTTTACTTTACGCAGGTTGAACGTTTTTGGGTGCTGCGTAATGGCGTTATTCTTCTGAGCGGAGTTTGTTCTATTCTTCAGATTCAGTATTAACGGCAGATGATCACTTTCAGCTCGTGTAATTATTCTGAAGCTGATTATTTCTGAGAGCTGCTTAATACTCGTAATAATAAAGTCTATTGTCGAAGCAACTTTTCCACTCAGGTATGTTGCCACTGGAGGTGAGTCCCACGGGGATTTACCGTTCATGATTATTAAGTCGAGTGCTGCTAGTTTGCGGACAAAGTCCAACGCACCGTTCGATACTTTACCGTTTCTTCCCCGATTGGTCGCTAAAAGATTGGTGTTAAAATCGCCGGCAATCACCAGTTGAGTGTTTGTGTGGCTTTTCTGCAGTACTTTTAGCAGTTTTATAAGAGTTATGTATTTGCCATTTTGCTTCTTTCTCTCTGGGTGGATATAAACATTTATTAGGAGGAGATTTATGGTTTGTTCCTTGCCGGTTACCTTGGTCACTTGGATCCAGTTTGCCCCTGTGTCTATTTCTTCGGTTTCCCAATTCAGTTTTTGAGTTATGAAGGTTGATAAGCCCCCTTTTGGATGGCCATAATTTGAGTGTCTTTCTGCCAGGCAATGATGTTCAATGAAACCTGGTATTGAGGTTGCCCCCGTGTTCCATGTTTCCTGAAGCATAATTATTTGTTGTTGATTTAAAAAAGTTACTGTATCTTGGTCTTGGCCCATGTCCCTAAAGCCGTGCACATTCCATGAACAGGGCGAGATGTTGGTTGGTTCTTTGTTTTCCCTTGCCGGTTCCGATATTTGTATTCCTTTGTTAGGAGTACTTATCATTCAGAGTTTTTGCGATCCAGGCCCAGTCCTTGAGGTCCTGGGGGCTTCCCCCAACTGTACCCAAGCTGTCGCTTTTGGGGGGCCTATTGTTTTGCACGGATGTCATTGGTGAATTGGAACGTGCTCCGCATAAGCATGTGTGCTGATGTCTTCGTGGGCTTTGCTCTTCATTTAGATTGTTTAAGAAGGGATACGGGTACCTTGGGCGTTGCACTGTCTGAAGCCTGATTCCCCATGTCTCAAATCTTCCACTCTTAGCTATAATGTTCTCCACCAGGTCCTTGGACGCCCAGGTTGTCAGGGACTCCTCTACCCCCCTTCGGGATGTTTCCTTGAATTCCACTGAAATTAAATCACGTGAACAGATTCCTTTTAGTTCGGGGATTTCATGGAAAAGCCTCAAGTGGTTTTCCCTATTGAGCGTATCCTGGGTGCCTTTTGATGAGTATTCCGGGATAAAAGACAGCTTCAGTTCACACAGGTCTTTTACTTCTTGCTTTTCAGAAGACTGTGGAACGCTACCATTTCTTTCCACTGGCCCTTTGAGAATTTTCAGGGGTTCTTCACTGCCTCCCCGTTCATACTCTGCCGGATTTTTTAGTTTTTACCTCTAGCCTAACAGTTGGAGGGCCCGAATATTTTTGGTTCGACGTCTTTATTTGTGAGTCCACTTGCTCCTGGACTGAGAGCTTGCAGTGACGATCCTTCCCCCTTAGGATTACAGCAATTGGTTTCAGGGGGATTTGGTGGATAGTTAACAATGTTCCCTCAGACCTGTTTTGCTTAAGTTCTGCAAGGTTGGGCCCCTCTTGCGTCTCTCGTTCTTGCCATGCTAGTTGTTGACTATTTTGTGCTTCGTCACCCCTCGGGCTGCTTTGTCCCGTCAGTTGCTGGTTTTCCATGTGTGCTACTTCTTCCAATTCGTTTTCACATAGGTTTATTTTCTTCTCTTGCTGCACCACCCGGATATCTTTACCACTCGTTTTATCCTAGCGGACTGGGCTTCTGACTCCTTGTTTGTTTTGAGACTCAGAAAAAGATTTTGCCGTGTGCCTAAGGTCTTGACTGTCTGCGAAGGAGGACTGTGAAGAGTGTGCTTGATTCCTTTCTACGCTTCCTGCCTCAGGTAGGGGTCGAGGTATTTTTTTCATTTCTGTATTTGATTTTGCTGTAAAGAGTGGGAATCATTAGATTTGACAAAACCAGGTTTGAACCCTCCGCTTGTATTTCTTAATGTACTGGAGGGTAAGAGGCTCCCATGGCTGTTGAGTTCTATGTGCAAGAAACAGTATATGTTGTGAGGTCCACTGGATTAGGAGGATGTGCAATATTTAAATCAACTTCCCCTACTGTAGGTCACCCTTGCCCCTGCTGGTCATTCCTTGAGCTCCTTGAACCGGAATATAGCAAGGTGTCTGGGCCACATGCTCCACTTTTAATGAGCTAGTCTTTCCTCTATCTTCGTTAATTTAGAAGCAGAGGTTCAAGTAAATGGGTGACCATGTTTTATATTTTATTCTGCATTTTCTTATCTTTCCTCAAATGTGGGAGATTAATGGGAGAAAGTTGATGCACACTTCTTTCCAATTCTGTGCTTACTGCCGCCCTCGTCGCTCTAGTGATTCTGGTAGACTTTGTATTTTTGGTTCTTGCCACCTCTTTTCCTCTTAGCCAGTGGTTGGGCTACGATTCGGATGGGAGAGGGGACTCAGCATCTCTGGAAGTCATGATAGGGATATTTGTTAAAACAGGAGGGAGTTCAAATCCAATGGATACATGCATTTCAAGGGGCGCATCAGGTGAGGTTGGTATTAAATCAGAGTCTCTAGTATCTTCCAGGGAGAGTCGATGCAGGGAAAGAGAAGGCTCCAGAGAGAGGCAGTGCTCTGTATGCTCGATCTCCTTTGAAAGAACATTGGCAGCCCTTGATAGAAATGCATCTAAAGTATTCACTATTGAGCCCCCACCCGAATGGTCAGTTGGGGCTTTTTGCTTACCCATTTTTCCTTACGGGTGTGCCTTCAGGTATCAGGAGCCCTGGTTTCCCTTTGGCATTTTCACGTCTCAGAGGGGGGCCCAGCCCAGCCCCCTCCAGGCTCCAACAGGCATGGATGGGCCCTCCCTTGGCCCTGGCTTTACACGGGTGTGTACCAGTGTGCACCCCACTGATGGGAACTACCTTGTATGCAGATGTGCGTGAATAAATAACAACCCACCTTCTCTTCTGGCACCTACTGTGGGGTTGATGGCAGTTCCTTCACACATAATCACGCACACTTACTCTTCCAAATTGCACTTCTAACTTAGGACTGGTTAAGGTGACCAGGTATATTTTGCAAAACTTTGTGAGTTTTCTATGGGTAAAGAGCCAGTGATGTGTCCCAGTATTCAAACAACACCAACTAACAAATTCCAAACATAATCCCATCCAGCACCTCTCATGAATAGTAGGTGTGTACATTTACAGATCTTCACCACCATTACAGACCACACACATTGTAATGTCATATTTGTGCTTGGCAAAGCAGAATCAATAAAGTTTAACTCCGCATCATGCACAAACAGATGTAGAATATATAGAATGTGCCAGTTTTGAATATTAATCTACATTTCAAGGTGCCAGTGTCAGATGTTTCCTGGCGTGCCATACCTATGTATGCATCTGATAGGTGTGGAATGACTTTTGCATGTTTTTTAGGGAATGTACATACGTTGATATTGTTTTGGACCAGATGTTTATGCACAACTTCTAATGTGTGTTTGGTGGATATGCACCTTGGATTTAATTAGAATGTATGTTGGTTAACATTGAGTGTAGTCCCACATGGTGGCTGACTATAAAATTTGTATTGCCCAAACTACAAGTTATGCGTGTGTTTGATGGGGAGACACTATGGGGCTCACCCAACATGGCCTTCAGAATGCATACATTATCGAATGAGACACACTAGACAGAAACCAGCATGTGCTTATAGTGGATCTGGCGCAACAATCCAGAAAGACTAGTAATATCAGTTCCAGCTGGAGAGGGTTAACGGAGGTAGATCATTGGAATCAGTGTGGGGAAGAAGCTTTCGGCAGGCCGAGATGAAGGGACAAGCACAGACAAGAGAAGTGAAGTCAGAATTCCAGAGAAGAATGTGCAGGTGCTGAACCATGAGGAGGGGATGGGACAAAGGATGCTGGAGACACAGAAGGTGCTTCCAGAGCTGGCTACCAAGGTTTTGGTCAAATGAAGATGGAGGCACTACCAGAAAACAATCCATCCTGGGAGAGAGGTGCAGCATTCTCCAGCGCAGGGAGGCCGTAGCTATAGGTATGGGTCTACATGAATATCATTCAAAAATACCATTAGGACATAATAACATTGCACTAAAATTGTGATGTCATGTATATCGTCCAATATTTTAGCATGGGTAAGTAATAAGAATATCTTTTTTAATATTTTTTAATATTATAGTTTAAATCAAGTTCTTAAATGTAGTTGTTCATGCTATGCTTATTATGTTCATCATTTAAGTCATTAATTGTATAATTTGTTAATTTAACTTTTTATTATATCAGCTAGTTTGTTGGTAAATATTTTAGGGATGAGTTTTTGGGTTAGAAGGAGAACTGGGTGGGAAGTGTTTTTAAAGTTTCTTGTTACATTTGTTTTTTATCTTAATTATAAAATACATTTTTAAATTCAAATTTTTAAGTTTAATTTTACACATATATAATAATCCAAAAAATGTTTAAAAACATTTGGTAATGTATTTTTATTTTTTATACTTTCTATAATATTTAAATAATGTAGAATTTTATAAATCTATAATTTGTTTCCACTGATTTTAAAATTTTGGATTAAGTAATGTATTTTTGGAAAAAGGTAACACATTTATTTTGAATGAATGTTTAATTCTTGTTTATTTTTTTAAATTATGTGTAATAATTTATAATTTTTTCAAGTTATTATAATACAATTGTTACTATTGTGGTTTGTTTTATTTTAGTTTTTTCTTTATTAATTCAATTGTCATATTTAGTTTATTTGTTTCAATGTCATTTTAGGTTTTTAAGTTATTCATTTAGTAAATATAAGTTCAAATTCATAATTTTAATAAATCGATACTTTTTCAGATGAATAGTTCATTTGAACTTCCCTCAAAATCCATGATTATCCATTATATGCTAATGTTTTAATGGAAACATTATATTATACATACATATTTAATGGAAACACTAATGGAAACATCCAACACTTTTGCTAGCATGATTAAACCTAGAGAGGGAATAGTAAACATAACACCTCAAAGTTGAACATTTTCACCAATGCGGTTTACTTTGGAGTGGTTATAGTAATTCTTACTCACCCAAAGTGCAACACGTTTCCAAATGTTGTTGAGTTTGGAGTGGGAATAGTAAATGCAACCTACCCAAGTCAATTATATTTCCCAATGTTGTTAAGTTTGAGTTGGGAATAGTAAATCTAGCCTCACCCCGAGTGCAACATGTCCCCCAAAAGCTGGATTTGGTTTTTGTGAGAATAGTATATCTAACCCCCACCCCAAAGATCAACACTTTCCCCAATTTTCTCAGGTTTGAAGTGACAATAATAAACCTACCCCCTTCCCTAAAGTCTAACACTATCCTCAAGGTGGTTACATTTGGAGTGAGAATAGTAAATGTAACTTCCTAAAGTCCAATACTTTCACTAGTCTGCTTTCGTTTGGAGTGGGCATAGTACATCTAACTAGGCAGACCTTGAAAATATTTTACTAGCCCTTTAGGTCTCAACCTACCTGGAATGTACTTGACCCATAAACGTGTCTCATTATGTCATCCTAAGCAAATAGTTTATTTTACAGAGCCACCTTTTTTCATTATCACATATGACAGCACCTTCCAATATGTGAGTTCAGCATTCCTGCTGTAATATCATTTTAATTTGGTTGGATTTAATAGACTAAATATTTGCTCTACGCATAAAAATAATCTAGACCATGTATAGGGTACACAAGACCCCTGACTTGTTTCTTATTTCACTAATAACATCACCATCAGGACAGGGGCAGTAATGTTTCTCAGTTCATCTGTAGACACTCTCTTTTAATAAATATATCACTAAAGCATGAGGTGATCATTTACAGATAGCACATTTTCCATTGAATTGGCCAAAAACTTTCCTACAAACTTGAAGTTTTACTTATTAAAGAATATAACGTATAAACAATAATCTGTAGAAGGTTTCAACAAACATTTGCTCATCATCAATTAAAGTGTTCTGATTTGATTTCATTCTATAAAAATAATTTTTTTCATCACAGAAAATTACATAACAAGGGATTTCATACCTATTGAAATTTATGTTTGAAATGTTTGTATGGTTCACTTTATAGCTATTTAAATGTGTGTTAGAATAAAACATGACTTCCTATAGCCTTTCATGTCACACTTTTTGCAAACACAACAATGATGGACAGAATGTGGATCAATGTCACACATTCACCCCAGTCCAAAGATCTGGGCCCAAATCCATCGTTTTTCCACTCCACACCACCCTGGGTTAGACAATGGCGATATGCAAATCAGCGCTGACCCTGTGCCCCATGGGAACAGTCCAGTCCGAACTACAAAAGCCATGTCCTTCCCAGAACGGAAACAAGCATCCGAGGACCGGCCCGGTTTCGAGGTAACACCTCTCTTCAGCCCGGCTAGCTTGATTCCAGTGGTGTGGAGTGCCTGGGACTCACGTCTGAGCATCCCCAGTACACTTAGAGCGGTAACTGCAAACACAACAATGATGGACAGAATGTGGATCAATGTCACACATTCACCCCAGTCCAAAGATCTGGGCCCAAATCCATCGTTTTTCCACTCCACACCACCCTGGGTTAGACAATGGTGATATGCAAATCAGCGCTGACCCTGTGCCCCATGGGAACAGTCCAGTCCGAACTACAAAAGCCATGTCCTTCCCAGAACGGAAACAAGCATCCGAGGACCGGCCCGGTTTCGAGGTAACACCTCTCTTCAGCCCGGTTAGCTTGATTCCAGTGGTGTGGAGTGCCTGGGACTCACGTCTGAGCATCCCCAGTACACTTAGAGCGGTAACTGCAAACACAACAATGATGGACAGAATGTGGATCAATGTCACACATTCACCCCAGTCCAAAGATCTGGGCCCAAATCCATCGTTTTTCCACTCCACACCACCCTGGGTTAGACAATGGCGATATGCAAATCAGCGCTGACCCTGTGCCCCATGGGAACAGTCCAGTCCGAACTACAAAAGCCATGTCCTTCCCAGAACGGAAACAAGCATCCGAGAACCGGCCCGGTTTCGAGGTAACACCTCTCTTCAGCCCGGCTAGCTTGATTCCAGTGGTGTGGAGTGCCTGGGACTCACGTCTGAGCATCCCCAGTACACTTAGAGCGGTAACTGCAAACACAACAATGATGGACAGAATGTGGATCAATGTCACACATTCACCCCAGTCCAAAGATCTGGGCCCAAATCCATCGTTTTTCCACTCCACACCACCCTGGGTTAGACAATGGCGATATGCAAATCAGCGCTGACCCTGTGCCCCATGGGAACAGTCCAGTCCGAACTACAAAAGCCATGTCCTTCCCAGAACGGAAACAAGCATCCGAGGACCGGCCCGGTTTCGAGGTAACACCTCTCTTCAGCCCGGCTAGCTTGATTCCAGTGGTGTGGAGTGCCTGGGACTCACGTCTGAGCATCCCCAGTACACTTAGAGCGGTAACTGCAAACACAACAATGATGGACAGAATGTGGATCAATGTCACACATTCACCCCAGTCCAAAGATCTGGGCCCAAATCCATCGTTTTTCCACTCCACACCACCCTGGGTTAGACAATGGCGATATGCAAATCAGCGCTGACCCTGTGCCCCATGGGAACAGTCCAGTCCGAACTACAAAAGCCGTGTCCTTCCCAGAACGGAAACAAGCATTCGGGGACCGGCCCGGTTTCGAGGTAACACCTCTCTTCAGCCCGGCTAGCTTGATTCCAGTGGTGTGGAGTGCCTGGGACTCACGTCTGAGCATCCCCAGTACACTTAGAGCGGTAACTGCAAACACAACAATGATGGACAGAATGTGGATCAATGTCACACATTCACCCCAGTCCAAAGATCTGGGCCCAAATCCATCGTTTTTCCACTCCACACCACCCTGGGTTAGACAATGGCGATATGCAAATCAGCGCTGACCCTGTGCCCCATGGGAACAGTCCAGTCCGAACTACAAAAGCCATGTCCTTCCCAGAACGGAAACAAGCATCCGAGGACCGGCCCGGTTTCGAGGTAACACCTCTCTTCAGCCCGGCTAGCTTGATTCCAGTGGTGTTGAGTGCCTGGGACTCACGTCTGAGCATCCCCAGTACACTTAGAGCAGTAACTGCAAACACAACAATGATGGACAGAATGTGGATCAATGTCACACATTCACCCCAGTCCAAAGATCTGGGCCCAAATCCATCGTTTTTCCACTCCACACCACCCTGGGTTAGACAATGGCGATATGCAAATCAGCGCTGACCCTGTGACCCATGGGAACAGTCCAGTCCGAACTACAAAAGCCATGTCCTTCCCAGAACGGAAACAAGCATCCGAGGACCGGACCGGTTTCGAGGTAACACCTCTCTTCAGCCCGGCTAGCTTGATTCCAGTGGTGTGGAGTGCCTGGGACTCACGTCTGAGCATCCCCAGTACACTTAGAGCGGTAACTGCAAACACAACAATGATGGACAGAATGTGGATCAATGTCACACATTCACCCCAGTCCAAAGATCTGGGCCCAAATCCATTGTTTTTCCACTCCACACCACCCTGGGTTAGACAATGGTGATATGCAAATCAGCGCTGACCCTGTGCCCCATGGGAACAGTCCAGTCCGAACTACAAAAGCCATGTCCTTCCCAGAACGGAAACAAGCATCCGAGGACCGGCCCGGTTTCGAGGTAACACCTCTCTTCAGCCCGGCTAGCTTGATTCCAGTGGTGTGGAGTGCCTGGGACTCACGTCTGAGCATCCCCAGTACACTTAGAGCGGTAACTGCAAACACAACAATGATGGACAGAATGTGGATCAATGTCACACATTCACCCCAGTCCAAATATCTGGGCCCAAATCCATCGTTTTTCCACTCCACACCACCCTGGGTTAGACAATGGCGATATGCAAATCAGCGCTGACCCTGTGCCCCATGGGAACAGTCCAGTCCGAACTACAAAAGCCATGTCCTTCCCAGAACGGAAACAAGCATCCGAGGACCGGCCCGGTTTCGAGGTAACACCTCTCTTCAGCCCGGCTAGCTTGATTCCAGTGGTGTGGAGTGCCTGGGACTCACGTCTGAGCATCCCCAGTACACTTAGAGCGGTAACTGCAAACACAACAATGATGGACAGAATGTGGATCAATGTCACACATTCACCCCAGTCCAAAGATCTGGGCCCAAATCCATCGTTTTTCCACTCCACACCACCCTGGGTTAGACAATGGCGATATGCAAATCAGCGCTGACCCTGTGCCCCATGGGAACAGTCCAGTCCGAACTACAAAAGCCATGTCCTTCCCAGAACGGAAACAAGCATCCGAGGACTGGCCCGGTTTCGAGGGAACACCTCTCTTCAGCCCGGCTAGTTTGATTCCAGTGGTGTGGAGTGCCTGGGACTCACGTCTGAGCATCCCCAGTACACTTAGAGCGGTAACTGCAAACACAACAATGATGGACAGAATGTGGATCAATGTCACACATTCACCCCAGTCCAAAGATCTGGGCCCAAATCCATCGTTTTTCCACTCCACACCACCCTGGGTTAGACAATGGCGATATGCAAATCAGCGCTGACCCTGTGCCCCATGGGAACAGTCCAGTCCGAACTACAAAAGCCATGTCCTTCCCAGAACGGAAACAAGCATCCGAGGACCGGCCCGGTTTCGAGGTAACACCTCTCTTCAGCCCGGCTAGCTTGATTCCAGTGGTGTGGAGTGCCTGGGACTCACGTCTGAGCATCCCCAGTACACTTAGAGCGGTAACTGCAAACACAACAATGATGGACAGAATGTGGATCAATGTCACACATTCACCCCAGTCCAAAGATCTGGGCCCAAATCCATCGTTTTTCCACTCCACACCACCCTGGGTTAGACAATGGCGATATGCAAATCAGCGCTGACCCTGTGCCCCATGGGAACAGTCCAGTCCGAACTACAAAAGCCATGTCCTTCCCAGAACGGAAACAAGCATCCGAGGACCGGCCCGGTTTCGAGGTAACACCTCTCTTCAGCCCGGCTAGCTTGATTCCAGTGGTGTGGAGTGCCTGGGACTCACGTCTGAGCATCCCCAGTACACTTAGAGCGGTAACTGCAAACACAACAATGATGGACAGAATGTGGATCAATGTCACATATTCACCCCAGTCCAAATATCTGGGCCCAAATCCATCGTTTTTCCACTCCACACCACCCTGGGTTAGACAATGGCGATATGCAAATCAGCGCTGACCCTGTGCCCCATGGGAACAGTCCAGTCCGAACTACAAAAGCCATGTCCTTCCCAGAACGGAAACAAGCATCCGAGGACCGGCCCGGTTTCGAGGTAACACCTCTCTTCAGCCCGGCTAGCTTGATTCCAGTGGTGTGGAGTGCCTGGGACTCACGTCTGAGCATCCCCAGTACACTTAGAGCGGTAACTGCAAACACAACAATGATGGACAGAATGTGGATCAATGTCACACATTCACCCCAGTCCAAAGATCTGGGCCCAAATCCATCGTTTTTCCACTCCACACCACCCTGGGTTAGACAATGGCGATATGCAAATCAGCGCTGACCCTGTGCCCCATGGGAACAGTCCAGTCCGAACTACAAAAGCCATGTCCTTCCCAGAACGGAAACAAGCATCCGAGGACCGGCCCGGTTTCGAGGTAACACCTCTCTTCAGCCCGGCTTTTCGTTGTCACACTTTTTGTTCATTTTATGAAATCCTTGAATTTTGCAGTCAGAGATAGAAAAGTAATTGTAGATGTAAACTGTCTTTACACCTTTTTTTCTGAACACAAAATGAATGTGACCAGATGAAAACAAGATTTAAAGGCATCTTTAATGATTCTTCACTTTGTGAGTGAACAGAACACCTGGTTGTCTGCTTGCAGAAGTGGCGCGTAGCCCCTAAATATGGATGTATGACGTTGTAATGGTATGTGTTGTAAAGGTAATCCGTTGTAAAAAAATGCGTTGTAATGGTAGTTCGTTGTAATGGATCCTGCGTTGTAAAAGTTGCGTTGTAAAAGTAGTCCGTTGTAAAAGTTGCGTTGTAACGGTTGTTTACCCCTAAATATAGCTTGCCCTGATAAAATCTGACTTGTAATTGCAAGTGGGTATTTGTCGAGTCCTGCTAATAGGTAAGTAAGTAAGTCAAACACTTTCCACAACGTGCTTAAATGTCGTTTGGCAATAGTAAAAATATCATTTTTGTCCCCTAGAGTCCAACAGATACTGTTATGTGGTTTACATTTTTTTTTAATTTGGTTACATTGGTTAGTTTTGAGTTCAAGCGTTTATATTTTATTTAGTAAAAATATAAACTTAGGGCACCATTACGATGTCCGCCTGCCACCGTAACGGTATGTGGGGCAAGCCGTCAGGGGTGCGGCAGTCCCACTGTGCCGATTATGATGCGGCCGCCACACTGGCGGGCGCATCCCGCATATTTTACATAGCGGTGGGGGCAGTCCGCCCGCCATCCTATTGTGGTCCTTAGTTTACAATTTGTTGATAAATTTCACAATTAAAAAAACAACTGTTTATTTTAATTAAATATTGGTATAACAGCCCTTTTCTTTAACAAACATTTTTAAAGTTTGTATTCACAGAGAATATAAATTTGCATGATATGCATTTTTGATGGGTTTTTCCTACACATTCAGATGCATACTGTTGGTTATATTTTTAAGACTATTATTTTCTAGTTTTCATATCATATTTTTATTTTTAAGTATTAAAAGTTTGCTATATCATTACATTTCTATATTATTTGTGATTACTTCTTGGAAGCCCGTATGGAGTACATTGTGCAATGGGACTCACCATGTCCCAAGAGAATTCATGAATAAGGAAGGTGAAACACTTGCCAGTGACATTATACACCAGGCATGGGAAACATCCTGATATTTTTTAAAGAACTAGTTTAGTGAGAACATGTAGCTGAGTAAAAATTGCAAGTCCATCATCTAGGTGACTACTAATAGAATATGTACATATATGTTCACATATTGTAGATTGAAGAGAAGATCATGCCAGAAACTTGAGTGCATTATTAGGACTCTACCCTGTCCACAACTCACAACTAATGACCCTGCAGAGTGATGTCTGTCTTGTAAGGAAGAGAAGTGTGTCTCTTCTGCTGGCACCCTGGTCTTATGTAAGACAAATGCCCTGATATCCCAATGTTACTTGCTGATATAATGAAGCCTCAAATACTATTTAGATATAATCTAGTTGCGATTGATATCAACAACTCTAATAATTTTATGGTAATGGTATTTGAACAATAATTTTGGTCCCAATGGTGTTTTATGCATTGACCTCCTGTTTTGTGTTTTTAATGTAACAATTGAGTTGATATTGGCAAAAGATGTATTTTGCTATGTTTAAACTGTCAAATAAATAAATCTATATTTTTTAAGTCTGTGAAGATAGCATTTTGCACAGTATTATATTACTTTTATTTGAACAGTAAGGGGAACTCTTTTTGTTCTGTGTCAGTTAAGAGGGGCTGCTATCATAGTATTTGGTATATTTCTATGCAATACATTTTAAAAAAATGATTTTCCTTCTTTACAGCAACACCAGTGGTTGCAATAACATCAGAAGTCATGTATACAAATGACAAAGTGTAAAAAATATATATTGACATATTTTACATGAAGTTTGAGTCTAGCTGTTTAGTAACATAGTTGTTTAACTTTATTTCAACAACACATTTGTAAAAATTAACAGTTTAAAAAAATAACTCTCAACTTCTAAACTCACAAATAGAACATAACTACTAAATGTTCACCAAACTCATTTTGAAAATTGTGCTGGTTTTTAACTCTTTTTCTCTATTTCGACAAAAAGACGCTGATCATTGTTAAGATAATGTCATCAGGAAATAAACGAATATCATTGGATAATACACTTTTCAACTGAAAGAATAAGAAGATCACGCCCATTTATCTATCTTGAACATTCTTTAAGAGGAGTTCATAGGGAGCAGATTTGTGCAATGCACAATATGTCACAAGGCATTGTCAAGGGGTACAAATAAGAAATATTCTTTCGTGTGTACGTCCATTCTTTACCATCTAAAAACAACCATAGCAATAGTCTAAAAGTAGCACCAAGTTAACACAAGGCTAAATGACCCTCAACTGCAATAGCAGCCACAACAACACTGGGGCAGAGAGTCCCTTCAGAGGTCCAAACTCAACTTCAAGATTTGACTCAACAATTTTCCGAGATGGCATCATACTGCATGGACTGTGGAGTTGTAGTGAGTGCTGGACAGTAATCCATAACAGCCCTTCGCAATGCTGCAAAGAATCATAAATGTTGACTTTTTTAGTTTTGTCCCTTCATTGTTTTTCTACAATAACAGGTATTTTATTATCTTCTAATTTATTGTAACACTTCTTACATATAACTTGCCGTAAATACAAGTCCACAGTCTGTGTTTGAATCTACTAATGAGCGTGTCAACAACATAATCCAACATACTCTTGTTTTTGAGACCACACTGTATTACATTTTGTAATCTCTCTGTCAAAACTATCAACTGTAATATCTGTCTCCTGTTCTGCAACTTGTCCTCTTAACAACTCTTCCTTTTTTTCTAGAATCCTGCTCAGGACCAAAGAAACAAAACTGCACATCATCACAAACATTACCTATTTTTCAATTTTATTTTTATTATGTTTTGGCTCTCAAAAGAGGGCCACATAAAATACATAATACAAATACTGAAATGAAAATATATTTGAAAACATAAAAAATCCATAGACAGTTTACAACAATTAGCAACAGGCAAGATAATCAGCAGCAAACACCTCCATATTTCATTAATAAATAGCTAAAAAACCTTTAAAAAAGTTAAAAATTTGGAAGCAAAACATTTCATTAGGGGGGAAATACAAAGCCTGCAAAAAGCTATTCACATTAAGGATACCCAGTTGAAGACAAATCGACTTTAACCATTTCAATCCCAAAGAGCACAGTGCAGGGCATAAGAATAATACATGATTTCGATCCTGTGCGGCCATATTGCATAGGTCACAAAACGAAGACGATCCATACCATTTTGATAAAAGGAGATTTAAAGGTAATAAATCATGTCTTAAAAGAAACCATAGTCTTCGAACTCCATGGGGAATATTCCATGTCACATACGGTTGAGCAAGCTTTATGGAAAAAGTATTAAGAAGGAGATCACATCCCCTCTTTTCTTGAAGGGCATTCTTATCTAATTTAAAACAGAGTTTCCATGAGGCCTGTTTCAGCACGGATTTTAGCTGAGTCGGGGAATTCGAAAAAAGAGTACTTTCATCCAACTCTAAGAGAGTCACAGCTTTTCTAAAATTCCTAACTATTTGAGAAAACTCTTTAAAGTTGCCCAACAATTCTCCTTTAAGGAGAGCTCTCAATGATCCCGGTTCTCCTCTGGCCAAACTGGCCACCCATCTAACTAAAGCACATAATCCCTGAACCCAGCTACTCCTAAGACCGAATTCAAGCCTACATGCGGCCAGCGAACAGGCTGTGTTAAGAGTAGATAGAGATCTCAATACTTTTCCTTCAACTGTGTGACAGAAGCCCCAATGCTTCAACTCTACAAGTTCTATTCCATATAATAGCGTTGCAGGAATTTTTGCCTTAAACACCTCTAATAAACAAGCAAAATGTATTTTCCCTGTAGCAAGGTAAAGGGAACACAGACCTCTGCCATGAGCAAGGGCTTTACGAGAGTTATAATCTATATGGGGCTTCTCGCTCATATTGGCCGAAATTATTTTACCTAAAAAAGTGTAAGATTTAACTACCTCTAATTTCTGACCACCAATGGACCATCCGAAGTTTTCTGACCTAGATTTCTTCTTTCTTGAGATGCACATAATTTTACTTTTTGACGCATTTATCCTCATGAAATGGGACTCAGCGAATAAATGTAAAGCCTGCAGACGATTAGCCAAACCCTTGGGTGTTAAATCAAGTATGAGGATATCGTCTGCATACATCAAACAGGAGATAGTAGAGCCCCCCACAACCGGGGCAATGCCCGCACAAGCAGACAGAGAGGCTGGGAGGTCAGCAATGTACAGGGAGAACAATAATGGGGCCAAAAGGCAACCCTGTTTAAGTCCATTTACGGATGGAATTGGTTGTGAGAGACCCCTCTCTCCGCCTTGCAACACACGACACCAGGTATCCGTATGTAAAGACTGTACAAGATCCAATAAATGAGACGGCATACCCAATGCTGCTAATTTTCTCCACAGCGTAAAACGATCCACTTTGTCGAACGCCGTGGAGAAATCAATAAAAGCAGCAAACACCCCCCCCCCTCGAACATGTATGTATTTGTCCGAGATCACCTGAAGGGCGGTGAGGTTATCTAGTGTGCCGTGCCCTTTGCGGAAACCAGTCTGTTCCAATGGTAAGATGTTATGTATTTCAACCCAATCATTAATTAATATTAAAAGACACTTTGCAAAGACTTTTCCGATTGAATCAAGAAGGGCTATCAAACGATAATTCATAGGTTTATCCCTCTCTCCCTTCTTAAATAGTGGGACCAGTATGCTTCCCCTCCATGAAGCAGGCACCACTTTAGAGATGAAGCAAGATCTAAACAATGGAAAAAGTATCTTGCTCCATAGAGTCGGATCCTGCTTCAGAACAGATATGGGTAACTCATCAGGTCCCATAGCTCCCGAGGAGCGCATGTTTTTAATAGCCATTTCAATCGTTTTCTCCGAGGGGAAATCAATAGGGAGCTCAAATTCTCGCTCAAACCTACTATCCTCTGACATTGTGCCATTCCCATCATATAGCTTTGAGATAAAAGAAATTGGGATAGGAAGGGGGCTAGCTCTTACTCCACATCCTTTACCAATTATAGACCAAAATTCTCTAGCCTTACCATGCACAACCGCTTCCCTTGGACTTATCCACAGAGAGTCCTCTTTTTCTTTTTTAGGTTTTATTCTTAGTCTACTTCTCCTTCTTTTCAGTAGAGATATTTTATTTGCTAATTCGCTGGATCTACATAAAAATTGCTCCCGCACTAATTTATTTATTTCCTTATTTAGGCGGAGCATTGCACTAGGATAGTAAAACTTTTTCTTTGGTAGACTAGATTTTTTTGCAACCGAGGTAATCTCCCTCATAAATTTTTCAAAGCAAATAATTTCAAAACCCAGCCAATCACTTAGTTCAAGTATGGTTTTATGAAGAATAAACTGCACACCCTTCTTGGCACTTGGATTCCAAAAACATCTACCTGAGATTTTATGGAAGTTAACTTCTTTATTATTAAATGACCAGGTGTCAGTGGGAGGCGGGTGTAAGGAGATGATTATACTAATTACATTGTGGTCACTCAATGCTGTTGGGAGTACCATCAGATCCTGGACTAGTGAGAAAAAACCATAATCAGAAATCGCATAATCCAGAATTGACTCACTATGAGAAGACCTATGGGTGAATTTAGCAGGGAAGTCAGAGGGGAGCCTACCATTTAGGATAAGCCCCTCCACCGCAAATAGTTCTTCCAACAATATCTTCCCTCTTTTGTTAGTTTTTATTTTATCTGGGAAGAGTAATTGTGGAATAAGGTAGGCCTCTTCTTTAGGTCTATTTCTAAATAAGTCTATACTTGAATTAGATACTTTACAATTCAGATCCCCAACTAATATAATTTCAGGGGGTGGATAAACCTCTTTAATCTGTTTAATATAAAGAAACACTTGCTTCAATAAAATATTAAAACATTCTTCGGGGGGGATGTAAGCATTAATAATTACGACAGAGTGCTTATTACCAATACTATCAAAATTATCTATTGTGATAGCTTGAAAAAGGTTACTTGAATCTACATAATGGGAAAATTTCCACTGCAAACTATTAGACAAAAAGCAAGCAATTCCCCCTTTTGCATGCCCTTTCTTTGAAGGGGAGGCAGCAGCCTCAAGCACAAAGTAGTCTTTCCCTGCACATAAATTATTTACACACCATGTTTCTTGGATGCAAATCACACTAGCCTCCAGAGAAAACAAAAACTCTAGTTTCTCTGGGCTATTATGTATCCCTGCTGCATTCCAGGATATAATTTTCAATTTATTGTTAAAGATGTTGAAACAGTTTGGGGTTGTCTGTGATTTTATTAGACAAGGCACCGGGGAGCCAATTCCACCGTGGATTGTCCTCTACAAGGTGCGCATTCTGATTTAACAAAGGAGGCAAAACCTGGGAAACCAAACGTTTACCTTTAGAAACCCAAATCTTTAGGTCCTTGAAAGAAGGAAGGGTCCCCTCTTGCCCATTGCCCTGTTGAACGAACCCATTTTGTGGTAAAGTAGTCTTTCCTGAAGAGAATATAGGTAAAACATCGATTCCTCTACAAGTTCTCGACCTGTTGCAGTATAAGGTTTACAATAATTTTAGAATAGAATTTCACCCTTATACTAGACACATTGTCACCACCTAACAGGGTAACCAAATCAATATCGCTCGATTGAATAAGTTTTAAGGTCTCAAAATCTTTGAAACAATTGAGCAACCATGACCTATTTAAATGCAGGTCAGAATCAAACAATGGTAAAAAGTCCACAATTAAGGTATCAACATAAATTTTTGATTCCTTTGTCATCGAATCTCGGGAACGTACAACAAAATCTTCTGGTAACAAGAAAGCTTGAGGGTTAAGAGACCCTGATACCACCGGAATAGGTCCTATTATCTCTGTTGTTGGAGGAAAAATACAACCTTCCTCCCTCGTCAGGGGAATGGGCTCCTATAGAAACGGGAGATCCAGTAGAAGGGACCTCTTCTCCAAAGGCAGAGGCAAGAGTAACAGCATCCGGACTCAGGGACCCAGTTATGGTCTCAATAACCATGTCATCGTTACCAGCTAAAGCAATAGGATCATGAAAGATTATTTGCCTCTGTCTTTTCTTCCTGTATTTACGCACGGGTTTCCTTTTTTTTCCTTTGTTCTTTTTAGGACTATTACTTTTTTCTTTCCATTTTCTTTTACTTTATCTTCGTCCTGAAACCCTTTTTTTTCCGGCGCAAAAATTGGAAAGAGCTCAGTTCCAGATTTCGCGTTTGGAGCAGTCATACTTTCATCCTCTATTTCGAGGTCAGAAACCTTTACACAATTAAATGCGGAAGAAATAGGTATTCCAGAAGGCTCATTTTCTTGAACTACCTCTGGAATATTTGTGCCAGCATTTCCCGCAGAAGCTTTACCACCCTCCTTTGCCCCATGTGAATCCGCCTTAAAAGCAGGATCAAAAACCTTTGCCGGGATTTTTAGCAACATAGCATGCAATATTTTTGTAACTGAGTCCACAATGCAATCAGAGCTTCCGACAAATTTGCTCAATAATGACAGTATAGAAGCCAATAAGTGTTCCAGTGCAATCAAGGATTCAGAAATAGGTTTTTCATCTTTATGATACCCAGAAGGGGCAAGAGGACAAATGCCAGACAAATTAAGCATATGGCTCCTGGAGTCAATAAGTATGGAGGGCATATCTTGAGAATTTATGGAGGGAGTACTACTGTACAACAATAGACCAGAGGGAGTAGCTCCTACTGGGGACTTAGTATCCTCTGGTATTTTCAAGATACCACCATCCAAATAGCGCCCACAAAGCTCTAGGTCAATACTTGACATAGAAGAATCCCCCTTAGTACCCACCACAGGACACAGACCTCCAATCGGAGTATTAGGCACAGTAGCTTTAAGAGCTGATGTCATATTATTATATTTCTCTCCCTCATGGTTTGGTACAGAATGCCTACTGTCACTATTTATTTCAGAGTCCATAACAACCACAGAGGAATCTATTTTATCTTCCACCCCTGCAGGCTCCACAGATAGAGCAATATCAGAGTCTACAGTTCCATCAGCGGGCAAAACCTTATCAATGGGTTTTTCCCACAATTTCAAAAGCTGACTTTGTCCCTTCAATAGAAAATTATTTGTAGACTTATTTCTCAGGGGGTTAGATCTTGTCTTTACACAAGACCTTCCCCCCAATAATCTTCCAGATCGGAGTTTCTTTGCCGTCATCCTCAACAAAAACCGAAATGAGCAATTAAGGCTTAGAAACCTCAAGAAACATAAAATGTACAATTAAGATTGGTCCATAAGAGTTCTGAAACAATGAAGGTGTGTCTGGAGAAGTAATCCTGCCGGCGATATTGTCAGAAAACGTCAGTTTAAACGATATAAGGTGCAACTACAAAACATGTAGCTGTAAATGTTCGATTGTAAAATGACAATAACTTGGCCCAGCCCAGCCTACCTCAGTCACCGAGGGCCACTGAGGGCCCGCCCTTTGCCCGGGCTTAGCCCGGCGCGTCCAGCGCGCATCCTCGCGGGACGAAGGCCCTGTCCGTACTTTAAGCGCCTCCTGGCGCGCTCGTTGTAGGCGTCGTCGCTGACCCCAAAGGCTGCTGGGGGTTGTGGTCCGGCCAGCGGAGCCAAGCCCGGCCGGTCGGTTCCAGAGGAAGAATGGCGGAGCCAAGCCCAGCTGTAGTGCAGAGGGGAGGAAAAAGTTCAGGCGAGACTGCAGGTAGAACAAATAAGAAAGACAGGGGACTCAGCCCCTGTCCGTGCTTTAAGCGCCTCCTGGCGCGCTCGTTGCAGGCGTCGTTGCTGACCCCAAAGGCTGCTGGGGGTTGTGGTCCGGCCAGCGGAGCCAAGCCCGGCCGGTCGGTTCCAGAGGAAGAATGGCGGAGCCAAGCCCGGCCGTAGTGCAGAGGGGAGCAAAAAGTTCAGGCGAGACTGCAGGTAGAACAAATAAGAAAGACAGGGGACTCAGCCCCTGTCCGTGCTTTAAGCGTCTCCTGGCGCGCTCGTTGCAGGCGTCGTCGCTGACCCCAAAGGCTGCTGGGGGTTGTGGTCCGGCCAGCGGAGCCAAGCCCGGCCGGTCGGTTCCAGAGGAAGAATGGCGGAGCCAAGCCCGGCCGTAGTGCAGAGGGGAGCAAAAAGTTCAGGCGAGACTGCAGGTAGAACAAATAAGAAAGACAGGGGACTCAGCCCCTGTCGGTGCTTTAAGCGCCTCCTGGCGCGCTCGTTGCAGGCATCGTCGCAGACCCCAAAGGCTGCTGGGGGTTGTGGTCCGGCCAGCAGAGCCAAGCCCGGCCGGTCGGTTCCAGAGGAAGAATGGCGGAGCCAAGCCCGGCCGTAGTGCAGAGGGGAGCAAAAAGTTCAGGCGAGACTGCAGGTAGAACAAATAAGAAAGACAGGGGACTCAGCCCCTGTCCGTGCTTTAAGCGCCTCCTGGCGCGCTCGTTGCAGGCGTCGTCGCTGACCCCAAAGGCTGCTGGGGGTTGTGGTCCGGCCAGCGGAGCCAAGCCCGGCCGGTCGGTTCCAGAGGAAGAATGGCGGAGCCAAGCCCGGCCGTAGTGCAGAGGGAAGCAAAAAGTTCAGGCGAGACTGCAGGTAGAACAAATAAGAAAGACAGGGGACTCAGCCCCTGTCCGTGCTTTAAGCGCCTCCTGGCGCGCTCGTTGCAGGCGTCGTCGCTGACTCCAAAGGCTGCTGGGGGTTGTGGTCCGGCCAGCGGAGCCAAGCCCGGCCGGTCGGTTCCAGAGGAAGAATGGCGGAGCCAAGCCCAGCTGTAGTGCAGAGGGGAGGAAAAAGTTCAGGCGAGACTGCAGGTAGAACAAATAAGAAAGACAGGGGACTCAGCCCCTGTCCGTGCTTTAAGCGCCTCCTGGCGCGCTCGTTGCAGGCGTCGTTGCTGACCCCAAAGGCTGCTGGGGGTTGTGGTCCGGCCAGCGGAGCCAAGCCCGGCCGGTCGGTTCCAGAGGAAGAATGGCGGAGCCAAGCCCGGCCGTAGTGCAGAGGGGAGCAAAAAGTTCAGGCGAGACTGCAGGTAGAACAAATAGGAAAGACAGGGGACTCAGCCCCTGTCCGTGCTTTAAGCGTCTCCTGGCGCGCTCGTTGCAGGCGTCGTCGCTGACCCCAAAGGCTGCTGGGGGTTGTGGTCCGGCCAGCTGAGCCAAGCCCGGCCGGTCGGTTCCAGAGGAAGAATGGCGGAGCCAAGCCCGGCCGTAGTGCAGAGGGGAGCAAAAAGCTCAGGCGAGACTGCAGGTAGAACAAATAAGAAAGACAGGGGACTCAGCCCCTGTCCGTGCTTTAAACGCCTCCTGGCGCGCTCGTTGCAGGCGTCATCGCTGACCCCAAAGGCTGCTGGGGGTTGTGGTCCGGCCAGCGGAGCCAAGCCCGGCCGGTCGGTTCCAGAGGAAGAATGGCGGAGCCAAGCCCGGCCGTAGTGCAGAGGGGAGCAAAAAGTTCAGGCGAGACTGCAGGTAGAACAAATAAGAAAGACCTTACCTATGTCTGCCACAGTTTCATGCAAAAGTGCTGTATTCATTTCTCCTAAACATAAAGCAGGAGTTTTCACATAGTACAGGCTCCTAACTAAAGACCGGTGTACAGCCAATATCCTGAAATGATGAAAGGTGCTCTGGCACACTTTGCTTGATAAATAAGCCTGTGAGTGTCCCTGCAACTTTGTATGCTTTTTAATCTTGCAAGGATCCAATCCTTTTAAAGTAACATGCATTAAGTAAGACACAATTAATCACTCACTTATACAGTCAGTCAAAACCTATTTAATTATGCATCCTGACTCTTATACACTCATTCATTCTTCAATACACCATGGCATATATATATATATAAACATATTTACATTTTAAAGAAACACATAGTCACAGGATGATGTGATCAGTGATTTCATCAGTGATGTCATCAGTGATGTCACTGACCATGTCATGAATGATGTAATATGTGACGTCATCAGAAGTGCATTGCGGGGGCACGTGTTATAGTTAGCTGAACTAACTATAACAAGGGAATTGCTATCGTTTGTATGAGTAAAATGTCCAACTAACTATAGTGAATTTCTAAGGTTTTTTAAATGCTAATTCCTAATGATGACGTCTGTAAAACCTATGGTTTTTCCAGTGAATTTCAAAGGTTTTTTAAATGCTAATTTCATATTTTAATATATATAAAACCTATAATTTTTCTAATTTTTTTATAATATTTTGCAACTCTATTATCCTTTTTTAACTTTTAAAATTATGTAATATTGTATATCTTCCCCCAAAAATATGTATATCCTTTTTTCTTTTTTTTTTAGAAAAGTCCTGTAGTCTACCAGGCTCCCTCAGCACGCAAATCCTATCCACCATATTGAAATGATGCGCATTTCATATCTGACGGGTTTGTGGTACCGCGTCCCATAAGGTCGCGCCAGCTGCTAGTTTGGTATGCGACTGGTTCGCAGTACCGCGCATTATTTCATGTACATATGGGGTCACGCCCGCTGCGCGTTGCATATGTGACAAGTGCACGCTGTCAGGCCCTGTCTTAAGTCATAGACGTGTGGTGTCACGCCAGGTACGCCATTCCATCATCTATTTTTATGTCTTAAAAGTATATGTAAATAACTTTAAAGTGCATATGAGACCAAGCAATAATCAAAAATATTTTAAACATTTATATATTTCTAACTGTAATAAAGTTATAATATAGTAAATATACTGTCTCAAAATTGCGCCAGGTGCGGTCTCTTTGCGTGCTAACATTTGACCTTAAATAAAAGCATTTCATTAGTTCATAACATTTCCCATTGTAGTAGTTGCAAAACGCCACCCATTTTAGTCATTCTCTCTACACCATTTGATGAGACACACCTCTTCTGCTTAGAGAGCTTTTTTGAAACTGTTTCCTATGTACACATATCTTACACTACACACAACATGCAACCATCATCTTCATCAATATTCATCATCTGTTAAGTAGCCTTCCACCTGTGATAGCCATACACCTAAAAGTTACATAATCGAAGTTTTCCCCATTACCAGAGGTAACGTGATTCAATATGCTGTGCACAACATAATGTAATGTAGTAAGGCTCAGGGGCAGTACCATGCATTGATAATGGTGAACACATGCACACAGATAGATAGTGGAAGTGGGTACGGGCATGTGCGCTCGACACCTTTTTATTACCAGTGTCACATATCCAGTGACGTCTGTGGTGCATGCATGTGCAGTGAGTGTGAACGAGCCCTCAGGGAATAGTTGCTGCTACCATCAACTACAACAGTAATCATTGGATCACACACAGACATTCAATAATAAAAAAATCAATAGTTTGTGCTGCAGTAAAGTAAGCACAGTAGATTTGAAATAATAATGAAAATATTCTATCGTAAAAGAACAACAAGTTGTGGTATACTAAGACAGAAACAATAGATCTGAAATAATACACACAAAGATTGCATCATAAAGGGTCCATCAGTTCTAGTGCACTCAGGTAGCCACAACCAAAGCATTCAGCATGTGCACAGCCAGCGATGATGCGTGCTGCGGGCGGACCATACTAGGAGTAATATCTGTTGCCATCAACACCGCATCATCTATGATAGCGTCTCAATCTGAATTCTGAACACTGTTGTCTGCAGTGTAGGCCAGAGAGAGCAGTCACCAAGAACCACAGCTACATAAGGTGGACTTGAGCTACACAGTTTGTCATACACGAAGCAAGAAAAAGCATGTGCAGAGCCCACGATGATGCGTGTGCGTGGTGCGGACAGAGCGCACAGCAGCAATGTCGTTTCCTACAGGACTACCTCATCTACAATACCAAGTCGATCTGAATTGTGACCACTGCTGTCTGCAGTATTAATTGAAGACAGTACTCACACACACATTCATAAATACTTTCTCTCACTTCCTCTTCACGAAACACAACATAAGCTGCAGAAAAATCTGCAATAAATAAAACAAAACAATTCAATTTCCAATTACTGCTGTGTAGACTATTAAGTGTTCCTTTGCACTTGCAAATTAAATTTGGTCATTGTAGTAAATCTGTAAGTCATTTAAAAAAATGTCTTCAAGCAAGAGTACTAAAAGGATAATATGTATATTCCAATAGACATTATAGTTACTTGACTACTGGATTCTATAATTAAACAATCAGCACTCAATCTGAATTGTGAACACTTCTGTCTGCAGTGTAAGCCAGAAGCACTATTCATTAATGCCTGAGAGCCACGTACCACTGAATTCGAAAGCATGGAGTTGGTTGCAGCAGATAAGAGGGGGTACACAGAAGTAATAACAAACTTGAACTTCTGACATCCTCAATCATAGAATCAAGACCCAATTTCACTGTTCGGACCTGCTGTACCACGGTGTACTGCACCGACTAGTGTCAACCAAGCACAATAATCATGTGCAGCAGTTAGCTACGCAAGCACAGAGTCTGATGCACCTCAACAGAGGGAGTTCTATCAAAACCAAGCAACAAGTAATATTAGACCTCTTCCATTGTGGAATCAAGACACCGTTCCACTGTTGAGACATAGAGTTGGTTACACCAGGTCGCAGGGAGTACCTTCATCTCCACTCTCAGATGCAGTTCTAACATCCTCCATTGTGGGATCAAGACACCGTTCCACTGTTGGGACCTAGAGTTTGATGCACCTCATCGGAGGAGGTACACAAAAATCATCACAGACTTCTGACATCCTCAATCATAGAATCTCGCAAGAAATGCGCATGCGCGGGCACCTGCGCATGCGCATTTGTCAGGAAGAAGTCGGCGAGAAACTAGGAAGAGGGAGCCCCGGTACGCCGCGTCTCAGGTAAGTCGTTTTAATTAGTTTTGCATTGTTTTACCGGCCGGTATTAGGCTTTTCAGATGTAGGAGGCCAAATTGAAGGATTCGGTAATTTACCGAATCGGTAATTTAAGGAATCGGTAAATTACAGAATTCTTAAATACCTATTCGGTAATTTACCGAATCACTAATGTAGGGAGCACTCAAAAGAGTGCATTTGTCATTTAACGATTGCTTATTTACCACCAACTACAAGTTAGTGGTAAATATCAAAAACCTGTGAAAAAGAAAATTTGTGCTTTTTCAAAAGTGCCATGTGGCAGACATACGTGCCCTTGGGGCATGTATGTGTGCCACAAGTGCACCCATGCACTATTCAGGGGTGCAACAGGGTGTCAATGTGACACCCTGCCACCCTTGGAGGTCTTTCCTCTTTTACCGTATTTACTGAATCGGTAATTCCCATTCATTCCTATGGGCCTCCAGGCCCTTAGGAATGAATGGGGAATACCGAATTGGTAAATACCGCATCGGTAGTTACCGAATTTTACTGATTCAGTAAAAATTACCGAATCTATACCTACATACCATTTACCGATTCTAAAATACCGAATCGTTAAAATTCGGTATTTTAGAATCGTTAAATGGTATTTACCTACATATGGCCCTTTGTCTTAAGTTTGACTTAAGACAGACTTAAGACAGACTTAAGACAGACTTAGGACAGACTTAAGACAGAATTAAGGAGAAATCCTAACTTTACTAGTACTAAATGCGTTCTGTGAATACGAAAAGTAGTACGTTTAGGATTTTGTCTTAAGTTAGTTCTGTGAATCGGTCCCTTACAGTTTTGTAATAAATATTGTTCTTGATAAGATATAAGGTAGCCTTTTCAACTTTATTAACATCCACAAATTCTTGCTATATTTTCCGACTTTTTGTTACTACACCATTTACTAGAATGACTACTGCCTCATTTTCCTCTTTCTCTCTGGCAATACTTTCAATATTTTTCTTAAAATCCAAAGGTAAGTACACCACCTTTCAGACCTCTTTGCAAGTCTGTTGGTGGCAGTTTACCTGTTTTAGGCTCCATTCGAATTATAGTTTGAAATGAATGAACAGATTGAATTAGAACAGACTCATATGTATTCAATTCTGCCAGTTCCTCCGGAATAGCTACTAATTCTAAGTTATTATGTACTGCTCTAGCAGGCATTTTGTTCTCTTCTAATTTGTTGTAACAATATTTACATATACATTGATCACTACCTAACTCAAATTGATCTTCCACCAACAAGTAAATTGCAAATTTTACCCACTTACCATTGTTCTCCTTTTCACATTTCAAATACAAATCAACATTCCTACTTTGACTTTTATAATGAGTACATTGACAACAAACACAAACATAGTTTCATGTTTCAGAGCACACTACATTAAACTTTTTAATTTCTTCTTCAAACTGATCAGCGCTAATCACTTTCTCATCTCCTCCAACATCTGTAATTGTCAAACTTTCACTTTCTATGAACTGCACCTCTGAACCAAAATATAGCATTTCAATATCATCACTCTTTCTTTGAACAACTAATAAAGAACCATATAAAAGACTTGTACTCAGTTCACTTAAACATAATGCAGGACTTTTTACATAGTACAGTTTCCTCACAAACTTCCGCATTTCTGAAGGGTGTACTACTAACATCCTCAACTGATGAAAAACACTTTTTCAAGCTTTTCTTGAAAGACAAGCCAGAGAATGCCTATACTTCTCAGTATATTTTCTTACATTACATGGATCTAGTCCTTGTAACAACTTAACCTTCTGTTTAATACTTTCTCTTCAAAATCAGAATAAATAGTTTCTGTTTTAAATTGAAAGCACTATCCACTATACTTTCAATACGTTGCTTCTCTTAGAATTGAAACACTTTCCTTTTATATTTGAAGCATGTTTTAATTAAATTCTGAATCACTCTAGATCGAAAAAGTCTTTGACGAATTTCATAAACTTGCTTTTGTCTCCGAGTAACAGATACTATTTCTTGACCATGCTTCCTTTTCCTGGTATTTGAAATTGAACTCTGCTTCACCTTACTTAAAAAATTCTTCTTTTTGCTTTCTGTGATTTTTTTTCATTAAATGTTCGTAATATTTTTTTCACAAACTATCTTCTACTTTTAGTAGAACAAACTGTTTCTGTACTACTCGCATTTTTTTCTAATTGAATATTTAGCATTTTGCTGAAATATATATTTTTCTTTTCTTTTCTTTTCACTTCTTATTGGCATTTCCAAATTTTAATCCAAACGAAATAATTTTCTGAAAAACAAAAAATTGATTCAATTATTATTCACATTTGTTCACTATGTTTAAATAATAACATACAATTGCAAAACTTCCACTAACGACTTCCAGACCCAGTGCTGCAACGTAATGGAGCACGACAGAGAAGCACTTGAATGGCAAGTAGTGCCATAGAACATACAGCAAGCATTTATTTAATTATTTACATACACCTTTACAATTTGTATGTAACTGCACCACCTCGTAATTTTCACCTCTCTGCCGCACCCCACCACCCCACAGCACTCTTTCTGCAACCCACCGCAGACAACTTTATTGATAGTATTATTAAAAATGGTAATCTATGTACTTAGAATGATATTATCAACCAAACTACACACACAAAAATTACCATTATTAGCCTACAATTTTATCTACAACTTCGCAAACGGGGGCCTCAAAACGGGTCTTTATGAGACTCTATTTTCGGGCCTCGCAAACCTCATCCATTTTTTTCTTTATTGCACTGCAGTGAGACTGTGAGAGCATGCACATTGCTCACTACTTAGAAGTGCAAAAATCATGCCAGGTGACTCACAATGTGGGAGAAGGGAAATCCTTTAAAAAGAGACATTTTCTCTCAGGATTTCCATTCTCTTTTTGCAATGCAGGAGCAACATCATCGTGGGGTAACTAGCTGACAGACCACCAGGCGCACAACGCCCATTGCCCCAGACTCTCTCAGACAGCTTCCCGGGCGCACACAAGAGCCGCACCGAGTACTTAACGGGTCTTCAAAAGATCATTTTTTTGTAAATAAAACTGTTCTTTTTCACCTCTTTTTACAGCCCCTACATCCCCACTCTGCCTATTGCTGAACAAATTAGGCTCCCCCGAAATTTTGCTCTGGTTGCGCCTCTGGCAACGACCACAAGCGGGCAACCCTGCTCTGACCTCACATACTCTCTTGTTTTAGTGCTACGAAAACACACGCTTTGCCTGGCTCACTTAGTTCTCACACCCGCTCTTTAATATGAACATAAAAGCTTTCCAATTACTTTTATATTCCTATACTGTGCTTCAGATGGAAATATAGAACTGCAAGTTCTCAACACCCCAAATTTGCTCTCTAGTATACTTTCTCAAATGTAAGAAGTACAGGTATTCAGTATATGTCAGTCACTGCCACTTCAAAACAGTGTACCTATATACAACTCAACAAAACATTATGTTTTTAAATTAACTTCTTACACTGAAAAGCTTCTTTAAATTTCTTTCGCTAGATGTACCTTTGTTTAAAACACCACCAGAGAAGGGTGGTGAAGTATGCTGCACAAAGAGCAACTCAAAGCTTTGTTGTTCTTTATAAGAAACATCTGCCTGTCAATGCTTATCACCATCCTTTTCCACCCCTAAACAAGCTGGTTGGATGAGTATAATATGTCGTACTTAGGATTGGGGAAGGAGGATGCACGTAAATAAGAATGTATAGTTGAATAAACGGCGAGTGGAAACATGGCCAGATAGATCAATGAATAGGTAGATAGATGGATGTATCAATGTATGGATGTATGGAAGGATGAATGAATACATGGACCAGTACTTAGGATAGACGGGTGCGCTGATAGATGCTTAGGATTGCTTCTGGGACAGATCTATCTATGAATATATAGGCGTATGTCTGCATGAATGGCACAGTGCTTCCTATAGGCGAGTGGGCTCATAGATGCTTAAGATAAGTGCAGGAACAGATGTATCTATGTATATAAGTAGGAATGTATGCATCAATTAAAATATGTTTGAATGGCGCAGTGCTTAGGATGGATGGATGCTGGGCTGTAATTGGGAGCGGGTCTGAGGACCAGCACTTATTTTCAGGGAGCCTCCAAATGGGTCTCTATCGGGCTCTATTTTCAGCCCTCGCAAAGATACTCACATTTAAAACAAAAATGTTATTTCACTGCAGTGAGACCATGCACATCCATGTACGCATGCTTAATTTGCTCACTACTGAGATCTGGAGACATCATGCTAGGTGACCCACATTGTACAAGGAAGGGAAATCCTTTGAAGAATGTTTTTTCTGGACGTAGGATAATTGGAGGGGATTTTCTAAAGCAAACAATGCTACTTATCTTGATTTAGACCACTCCCCTACTTGCATAGCCCACACCCCTTTAAGAGGTTTGCCCCACCTTTTAGAGCACCCCCAGTTTTTTTCCCACGTAAAACCCTGACTACACCACAGTAACAAAGAAACACTCTAAGCTTCCAATGAAATCTACCATGGCTCCAAGTTTCATAATTTGGCATCAACGCTGGCAGCCTTCTACCACAGTGCAGGAGAATCTATCAACACAGACATTTGTTATCCACAGAAATGTTGTGTCATATGGTGGGACCTTGCTGTGCTGTCATTCGTGTGCGCTAGCTCTGGCGCTCAATCGTAAAATGTCAAAAATGAATTCCATAGGGAACAACCGATATTAGATGTGATTAACAGTTTGCACTTCTATCCTTAATGTATTGTGAATTATTGGTCAATCCAACAGATACTAAAAAAACTTGATAAAGGAAACTCTTTAAATAAAAAAATCTTTTTAATGTATTTCCTTGTTGTATTATATGTACCATAATTGGCCTGTAGGGTCTGGGGTCTTTTTTTTTTTGTATTTCTTTTTATTGAAACTTTTAACAACATAAACAATAAGAAATAATCAAGGCAGTACAAGCAATCGAATGGCAAAGCGTCCTGCGGGGAGGAAAGCATGAGATCATAATACAATCATTGACATTGCAGGATGGGAGGATTGAGGGATACAGCGAGTCCAGAGACAATCAAAGCAACATGGTAGCAGGAATGTCGGGTCAAGGGGAGGGAGGGTCCGCCACCAGTTTTGTGAAGGGGGGTGTACATATAAGGGTCTGGGGTCTTTTTGACTGAATGTGTACAGCTGGTGAACTGTGGTGTGTAAGAGATACGTAAGAGGACTAGGAGTTATTGTGAATTTTCTGATCTTGCCAAGAGAATCTCGCAATTTTTATTTACTTGTGGTACCCCTTCTCTTGGTCAGTGGGGTCGCTCCCTTCTTTTCAAAGTAATTTGTGTAGCTGTCTGCTGGAACACTCATCACCAAAAGATATTAAAACATGGAAATTTGCCAGAAAAACATATACCTTACCATAAACCGATTCATAAATGGGCACAGGTGGGGACGGTGGTTTCCTCCTGCATGTTCCAGCTACGCAGGATTAGGAAGGTGGCTTACCTCCTCACCCCCGATGCCCTGCTACAAGTCATCATGGCCCTCGTCCTCTCCCGCCTGGATTTTTCGAACTCCATCTATTATGGTTTGCCCAAGTGTTCCATCTACAGGTTGCAAATCATTCAAAACCAGGCGGCGAGATTGTCCCTCGGGATACCGAAGTGGCAGTCTGCCAAACCCCTCCTTGCCAAGCTTCACTGGCTCCCTGTCAACCTAAGGGCTGCCTTTAAGCTTGGCTGTCTCGTTTTTAAGTCTCTCTCTGGTGCTTGCCCCGCTTTCCTGAAATCTCTTATTCGTCCCTACTGCCCCTCACGTAACCTTAGATCCCTTCATCTACATCTCTTGGTGGTCCCTTCCTTTAAACTCTGCAGATCTGGTGGTCGAAGATTTGCTTTCCTCGGCCCCAAACTTTGGAATTCCCTTCCTCTCCCAGTTAGGATCTCTGGTTCTCTCATTCAATTTCGCAAATCTTTAAAAACCTGGCTTTTCCCACAACCTAGCTAAATTCCCTCTGTTCCTCTTCATGTACCTTTTCAGCGCCATGATACCCACGGTGATAGTGCGCTCAATAAATACCCCCTTAACATAACATAACACTGCTACTACACCACCCTCTTCCCCATCCTTCCTTAACCTTACAAAATCAAAGAAAGAGCCACTCCAAACCTACACTACAGCAATGCAGAAACTTAATTTCAACAACTGTCTGCTGGAACGCTGTTATGTTATGTTAATATGTATTTCTTAAGCGCTCATACGCCCGTGGGCTTCATGGCACTCATGAGCACAGTGTATTAAAACATGTAAATTTGCAGGTAAAACGTATACCATGCCATAGGGCGTATACCATGCCATAGGGCGCTTTATAAGTGCCCCCAGTGGTACTTCATCACCTTTAGTAGCTCAACATCTGCACATTACTAAAATTCTGTGTTTTAATGACAAACATACCCACCTCCCTCACACCTGCCCTTGCTTAACCGTATGAAATCATACCAAAACCCCCACCATTCATAGTAGCGCCACTATACCCATACACAGGCTTAATTTTAACAGGTGTGTGCCGGAACACTTATCAAGAAAAAGTATTCAAACATGCAAATTGGCGGGTAAAACCTTAACCATCCCATAGTATGGTTTATAAATGGACCCAGTGGTACTAGATTACCTTTACTAGCTACACATGCCCATGTTACAAATATCTGTGTTATAATCAGCAACATACCCACCTCACCCACCACCACCCCTGCCCTTGCTTAACCTTACAAAATCAAACAACGAACCTCAGCACTCCCGTTAGTGCCACTATAGCCATACAAAGACTTAATGCCAACAGGTGTCTGCCGGAACACTCATCAACAAAAGCTATTAAAACCTGCAATTTTGCAACTAAAATATACACCATACCATAACTCGGTTTATAAATAGTCACAGTACCACTACACCACCTCCACACCCACCCTTGCTTAACTGTACGCAATAAAAGAAAGAGCCCCACCAAACATAGAAACGCCACTATAGCCATACAGAGGCTTAATTTCAACAGATATCTCCCAAAACGCTCATCAGCAAGACGTATTAAAACATGCACATGTGTGGGTAAAACATATACCATGCCATAGGGCGCTTTATGAGTGCTCCCGATAGTACTACATCACCTTTAGTAGCTCGAGATCTACACGTTACTAACTTCTGTGTTTTAATCACCAACATACCCACCTCCCCCACACCCACCCCGCCCTTGCTTAACCAATTTGAAATCAAATAGAAACCTCCACCATTCCTAGTAGCGCCACTATACCCATAGGTGTCTGCCGGAACACGTATCAGCAAAAAGTATTCAAAAAGGCAAATTTGAGGGTCAAACATAAACCATCCCATGGCACGGTTTATAAATGAGCCCAGTGGAACTACACCACCTTTACTAGCTAGACATCTATATGTTACTAAAGTCGTTTAAACACTCTGTAGAGTGTATAGCAGGGGATGGGGAGAGTAAACAAAGTTCTAATTCCCAAACCTTTGATATACCGTCCCTTTACTGTATCTATATTAAAGACATTACATGGAATGAAAAAATTGATGAGTGTCTCAAAAGGAATAGCGAAGCTGAGCACCGGTAAAGCCCGGACCACTTCAACACCTACATATATCCAGCACAGGGACGCAGCCTAACAAATACTATCACTTAAAATCACATGTTGATCTCTAATGTCAAAAAAGTCATACAGGAAATATACCGCACATTTTCATATCTTTTTTATCTCTCACACATGTATAAAACATCTCTTCTAAAGAAGCACTCCCCAACCACTTCTATTCCATAAGAACAGACAATCATTAATACGTTTACTACCATATATTTTACTATATCTACCTTTTTATTAATCACAAGTAAGAAACTACTAAAACTATTAACTATACCCAAATGCAAACCAGAAAACATGTTCATATTATACCTCGACCTATGATCAAATGATTCAAACTATGCGTACATATAAAAGGAACATATCACTTTTTCTATCTCCATCTCCTCTCCATGTAATCTCCAAATACTGTAGATGGCCTCACAGTACAACAACCTACCTCAACTTACAAAATGAGACCACAACCTGCCACATAACATTTCTGGGTTTTGTTTTATCGCTTTTAACTTAATAACACATACATCTCCTACTCCCACCCCCACCCCACTATTTTCACAAAACGTATAATTTGCAAATGTGCAACATTTTGTTTATCTCACCTGAATACATTACAAACCCAAATTAACGCTGTACCTTATTTCCAAAACCATACAGTCCTATAAAGATGACAAACTACACTTCTTCTTTGTGAAAAATTCCTAAACATATATAAAGTACTTGTTTAACTACAGGTCAAATTTTATGCATATTTTAGAACCAATATCAAACACCACACTTTATTAACACTATATTACTTTAAAATAAAAAATACTTTCAAACTTAAAAACATCACCACAAATAGTTAATCACTACTACAGAACACATAACACACCTTGTTCATTTCTAACTCACCTTTGTAGTTCGTATGCAGATTTCAAATCTCACACACGCATGCAATTCTTTCTTTGTCACATAGTACATGTAAAGCACCGATTTCATGAGGAATGGAATCAGGAATGGAACAATTTCTCTGTCGTTCCATACATAAATACATGTAAAGAACAAATCAGAATACTTCATTCCAAAACTTATCTCCATTGGTTAATTTTGAATTTTCCATACGAAAAGTTACTTAATATTCTGCACGACATACGGATCACAAGTTCAACCTATTTGATCACCACACTTTTAGGAACATTCTACGACACCTGCAGGTTAAAAGTTCATCAATTTTTTTAACCTAACGATATACTTTTGCAACATTTTTTCGAACATTTAACGGCACGTGCAGGTTAAAAGTTCACAATAGGGGTCAGTAGTTCATCAGCTTTATCCCCAACTCCAGCAGCTCAGCTCACACCCCCAGCACCATCAGACACGTAGGAGTCAGTGCTTTCCACTTTATGTTATGTTACATGTTATAGGTGGTTTTGTAGCGCGCTCAAATACTCAGGAGTGTCCTGGCGCGAACTCATACAGGGAGGCAGTAGGAGTGGGAATTATAGCGTCATAGTAAAAAGATGAGTTTTTAAAAAGATTGAGGTCCTGGATGGCACGAAGCTGCGCAGGAAGAGCATTCCATGCACTGGCTGCTTTCACGGGGGTAGATTGTCCGCCTAAACGTGCCCGCTGAAATCGTGGCATAACCAGCCGGCACTGGTTATCTGACCGGAGGGGGCGGTTAGGTACATAAAAAGAGAAGCGTTTCCTCAGGGAGAGAGGCCCTTGACCATGAATGGCTCTGAAAGAAAGAACAAGGGTTTTAAACAATAACCGTTGGGCCACTGGCAGCCAATGAAGACTACGCAGATGTTGCCATACACTAGACCTCCGCGAGATGTTTAAGAGAAGTCTTGCTACGGCGTTCTGAATAATCTGAAGGCGCTTGGTCAAGTAGGCAGGGATGCCAATAAACAGGGTGTTAGCATAATCTAAACGAGAAAGAATAAGGGCACGCGCCACTGTTTCTTTGGCCTCCCTCGGAAGCAAGGGGAAAAATCTGCGCAGGGCTTTGAGGGTACCAAAGCATACACTGGTCAGTTTTTTGATGTGATCCTCAAATTTAAGGTTTTCCCCAATCCACACTCCCAGGTTTTTGCAGGATTTCCCGTCGACTGGGGGCAGGGAACATCAGATGGCCACAATAGTTCTCTAAAGTTGGTAGGGAAATGTCCATAGAGGAGAATTTCTGATTTTTCCTTGTTGCACTTCAGTTGTGCAAGTGCAAGCCATCGGAAGACCGACGAAAGGCAAAACTGGGCAGAAGAAGTATCCAGATCGGCACCCGGCCAGGTGAATAGTAGCTGGGTGTCATCAGCATAGGCAATAATTTTTGCGGCCAGTTCTTCCGCCAAAAAGATCAGGGGGGTCAGATAAATATTAAACAACAGGGGGCTAAGAGTAGACCCCTGAGGTACCCCAGTGGATAGTAACCTGGCCGAGAACACGTGGGGAGCCATCCACACCTGCTGGGTCCGATTATTCAGGAATGATGTCAGCCACTCTAGAGCAGGTAATGCTGATGGCAGATAGCCGGGTGTAAAGAAGCTGATGGGGTACCGTGTCGAAGGCGGCAGAGAGGTCTAACAAAATCAGTGCCGCTCTGCCGCCTCCATCCGGGCACTCCCTGATGGCCTCTGACATTTCAACCAGGGCTGCTTTGGTACTATAAGCAGCACGAAACCCAGATTGAGCAGGGTGCAGAGCATGGGAGGCCTCCACAAAGGCCTCCAACTTGCAGAATGTTATCTTTTCACACACCTTGGCCAGCGCTGGCAGCAGGGAAATGGGCCGGTAGTTAGATGGAACCGAGGGGTCCAATCCTGATTTCTTAAGAAGCGGCAAAAGTTTGGGTTGTTTCCAGCAGATGGGAACTGTAGCTGTCAGGAAGGAGAGAATAATAATCTCAGTGACCTCGGAACAAACCACCTCCGCCACCCCTCCTAGCACATGAGCAGGACACGGATCTGTGGGAGACCCAGATTTCATGGACTTCAGGACAGCCAGGGTATCCTCTTCATCCGGTGGTAGAAATTCCCTAAACTGATAGGTGGGGGCCTAGTGGGAGGCAGTGTAGGCAGGGAAGTATTCCTCTGATGGAGACCTGTGCGCAGGTTAACCTGAATCTTCACTATCTTATCAACAAAGAAGGAGGACAAATCCTCGCACCACTGTTCAGAGGATGATGGCAGCGTAGGTTGTTCATCACAAGGGGAGAGAAAGCTCTTAACGATAGCAAAGATTTCTTTGCTGTTGTTATTGGCCTTAGAAATCCTACCTGCATAATAATTGCCTTTTGCCATCCTAATGGCAGCATAGTATTCTCTCTGGGCTGCACAGAGAGTCATCTTAGCAGTTGGACAATAGAAACGTCTCCAGCAGCGCTCCAGTTTTTACAACCGAACTTCATTTGTCTCAAAGCGTGAGAAAACCACGGCTTGGAAGGAGAAGTGCGATTTTTGCAACTGGTGTCCGGGTTCGCAGAGGACTCAACCCCCCCACCGATCCAGGAGTTAAAGCATGGCACTGCTTCAGATAGCTCAGAACCCAAAGTTGGGCGGCTCTTAGATAGGGTGTCAGACAGAGCAGGGAGGTTAATCTTCTGAGGGCATGCACTAGAAACAGAAACAGAAATCTACGTTCAAGTCAATCAGCTCTGGCCAAACCTAAGCGTATTTACAAAGTCAGAACAGGTGGCCGCGCCTTTTCCTACCTGGCAGCCAGAAGATGGAATGACCTACCTTCTGACCTGAGACACACCACAAACTATCTTCAGTTTCGACAAAAACTGAAAACCCACCTTTTCTCTAAAATCTAACCCTTCCCAAAACACAACCCCCCAGCAATGCCTCAGTAGTCTCTCTTGGTTCATAGCGCCGTGATATCCCTTGGGATGAGTGTCGCGCTTTATAAATACCGAAAATAAATAAAATAAATAAGAAACACCAGAGGGCTTTTCTAACGACCAGGTAAACCTGATCAGATGGTGATCGGACCATGTCACATATTCTGGATTTGATAGAGAAAGGTCAAAGTTGGAACAGACTAGATCCAATAGATGACCCCCAACATGCATAGGCAGCTTAACCCACTGTGTGAGCTGGGCTAAATTCAAGGAGTCAGACAGACTTCTTAAATCAGGAGTATCTGAGACATCTGCATGAATATTGAAGTCCCCTAGAAGAAGAAACTTAGGGAACCTCAATGCTTGTGGCACAATAACATCCTCCAAAGCGTTAAGGTACGGCCCTGCTGGCCCCGGGGGACGATAAACCAACGTACCTCCCAGCGTAAAATGCGGGGTAAGAGCAAGAGAGAAGTGAAGAACCTCCCCTTCACCCAGTTCTTCTGATGTCTCATAAGAAAAGGCCCAAGTGTCCCTGAACACCACAGCAAAGCCCCCACCTCTCCCCATAGAATGATCAGCCCGCATTATTTTAAAGCCTCTGGGAATGGTGAGCTCCACCACCGGGGCACATGAGTTGTTTAGCCATGTCTCGGTAATGAAGAGTAGATCAAGTCGACCCTCAGCCAGAAGCTCAAAAACATCGGCAGCATGTTTGACCATGGACCGAGCATTGATTAGCGCTGCTGAAATCGTGGTATTGTTATTAGTTTGAGGGGCAGGGACAGCTGTGTTTGGATGGAAGCTGAAATGGCAGGAAGGGGAAATTCTGGAAAAGCAGTCAACAACTTCCCAGTGTCTAACATCATTACATTTGGCAGTGTTTAGTGCCATTATCTCCTCGCGGCTATACAATTTTTTACCTGCCAACAGCTCGGAGGAAAATCGGGCAGCATGTAGGGCGCTAGGCGCGCCCGGGGCGCGGATTGGCTCAGACAGGCTGCGCGGCCTGGAAGACATGGGCAATTTATGTGAGAGCCTCCCTCCCCCAGCTAGAGTGCTGCCACCATTCCAGCCAGGGTCCGGGACTACTTCCAAGATGGCTGCCCACCCTCCACTCAATCGGCACAGCAAGCCACGGTGGAACGGGGCAGGGAAGGCACACCTAGGTACCACCCCAGTAAAACACAGGTAGGTGATAGCAAAGAGTAAATTTAACAGACCGGGTCAGCTAAAAGCAAATTAAAATGAGCGCAAGCGTTTTTTCCACACCACTCGAACTTAATGTCACAAAGCCAGTGAGAAGCACAATATTAAAAATATTAAAACGGAGCACAGAGAAATGAGTCCTGCCTCTGCAGAGAAAACGGGGTGGAGTAGGAGCTGCCACCACCTACCCTAGCCGCAAGCGTCCCAGTCCGGCAGCCAACTTATGTGAGAGCCTCCCTCCCCCAGCTGGAGCGCTGCCACCATTCCAGCCGGGGTCCGGGACTAGTGCCAAGATGGCCGCCTGCCCTCCACTCAATCAGCACAGCAAGCCACGGTGGAACGGGGCAGGGAAGGCACACCTAGGTACCACCCCAGTAAAACACAGGTAGGTGATAGCAAAGAGTAAATTTAACAGACCGATGCAGCTAAAAGCAAATTAAAATGAGCGCAAGCGTTTTTTCACACCACTCAAACTTAATGTCACAAAGCCAGTGAGAAGCACAATATTAAAAATATTAAAACCGAGCACAGAGAAATGAGTACTGCCTCTGCAGAGCAAACGGGGTTGAGTAGGAGCTGCCACCACCTACCCTATTCCAAATTCAAATACCGAATTCATTTGATACACACAAATTTACCTTTGCACTCCCTATATAACACCCCTAAGCTCCAAACACAACTTACAATGTTCAAAACAAAAGTTCCTCCGAGTAGGTATAACTACATGCTGACACTACTTGGACAGATGTGGCACAGCGGCCAGAGCATATGACACACCGTTTGGGCTCACGCTTTCATCCCCGGCAGCACCTCACCTTAGCAGCATGAGACTCTAGACAGTACCTCACATATTTTCTGTACCCCAGGACTTTCAGACCAGTACGGGTCAGTAATTCGTCCTAGTAGGTATAAACACATGCTGACACTACTTCCACAGCTGTAGTGCAGCGGCCAAGCACATGACTTCACAGCATAAGAGACACAGTTTAGGCTCGTGCTTTAAATCCCGAGTCCAGCACCACCTCACTTTACCAGCATCAGACTCTACGCAATACCTCACTAAATTTCCGTAGCCCAGCACTTTCACACCGGCAGGGATCAATACTTTGCTTCGCACCCCCTGTATAGCACACCCTAAACACCCCACTTTTTTTGCCTTTTTTCCCCTTACTCACTTCAACAGAATCACTAAATGGCAGCCAACACTTCCTAGTTGCAACTGCTCGCAACGCTCGCAGCCAATAAGCAGCAAGCTTGTGCTCGTAACGCCTCAGCCAATCAGATGGCAGAATTCCCAAATATCGATTTCTGTAAATTTCGATATTTCTCAAAAACTACCAAATGGATTTACACCAAATAAACAAAAGCATGCTTTCTAGATCAAGACCCTTCTCCCTGCCAGATTTGGGGTCATTCCGTTCACCCGTCATCAGTGATGTCATTTGAGATGTCATCAGTGATGTCATGAGTGATGTCACTGACCATGTCATGAGTGATGTAATATGTGGCGTCATCAGCAGTGCATTGCGGGCGCACGAGTTATAGTTAGCTGAACTAACTATAACGGAGGAACTTCAATGGTTTTGTATGAGAGAAATGTCCAGCTAACTATACCATGGATGAAACCTATGGTTTTTTCACTGAATTTCTAAGGTTTTTTATATGCTAATTCCTAACTATAACATGGCTGAAACCTATGGTTTTTTCAGTGAATTTCTAAGTTTTTTTAAATACTAATTCCTAACTATAACGTCCCTGAAACCTATGTTTTTTTCAGTGAATTTCATTGGTTTTTTTAAATATTTTATAAATGTATTAATTATTCTGTCTTTCTTTTTATACTAATTTCTTATATTTTTAATATAAATATGTATATTTATTTTATTTTTTAGATTATATTTCATATTCTTATTATAAAATACTAACAAAACTAAATTGATAAATATTTTTGGGATTAATTATTGCTTGACTTCGATTGCAACCATAACACAACTCCAGCAAAGCTCTCAAGGCCGTATGCTCACAATGCTGTATCAATCCTTACACCTGCTTCAAGCATATGCAAGGTTTTGACGCAGCATAAGATCAAAAGTAACTGAATGAAATGTTATACATTTCACTCAGTCACTTCTAGGAGGCATTGCTGAACCCCCTCCTGCACAGGAATGCCTCCTTCTGGCGCAGGGCTTTACAATGTAATGCACTCTCCAGATGCATTACATTCTTAATACAACACACCATGGCACATCTTTTGCACCACTGCAGTGTCACAAATGTGATGCAACGGCTGTGTAAAAGAGGCACAAGGGGTTTGTAAATCCGCCCCTCACACATACAAATTCATCCAGGCAGTTTGACCAGCAGCGCAAATTGAAGCACAGACTTGAAACATATTTATGTACATATGTTACATTCAAGTGCTTCGGACATACTACAGTATACTATAGGTAAACACCTTATAGATTTATGCTATAGCACTTCCTTATAGTTCTGCACTTTCACATTCTCCATACACTAGTAATATATTCATTCATTTATTTATAAACTACACATTCATCTGACAAACTTATACACACTAACATTGAAATATAGTTCTTTCTTTGACCAGTGAAGGTAGTTCTAAAAAGAACTGTTTTTTTTTCTGTTTTTACTTTTCAATTTTTTTTCTGTTTTGTCAACAAGTTTTTTTTTAAACTAAAAAGAAATTGACCTGTAACCCAAAAAGTATCAAACAGTAAGAAAAGAATGAAAAAAGAAAGAAAACTAATGTCAAGGACCGCGATGCTCCTGCATTCTGCGTTTCATAAGATCAATAGACTGCTCCCTATAACACACAAGTCTATTGCAATGAATGCATACAATTTTAACATCTGCAAAATCAGGATCAATTTGTGGGTGTGGACTGCTTGCTGAAAATTCTGCTGCAGTAGTTGATGTGCTTTCTGCAGAAGCAGGTGGGTTCTCCTGCAACTTCTGTCTTGGGGCTTGAGCAAAGTTAATGGGGTGCAACTTCTTCACATGTCCCACCATATTTGCTGTGCCAAAGGAGTATTTTTTAGATGGATCACCCCTTGAAAGAGTTGTTTGGCAAATTTTACAGGCTACTTTTTGAGCATTAACCTTTGTTTGCCCTTCTGGAAAAGTAAAAAATTGCGAGCTTCTTTCCTCTTCTTTGGAGGTTGTTCAGGAATGAAACCTCCCTCTGAAGAACTGCTGGGTGATGACTCCATTGCTCTTATAATGATCTTCCTTCTATTTAAAAAATTTTTCAGAAAAAACGATTCTTCTTAGAAAGTCAAAGTCGAATGATTATAATGGGACGGAACTTTCAACAATTACAATAGGAAAAGTTATGAACCAATCAAATCTCTCCTTTTAAAGTCACATGACTTTACGTACGCTTATGATGCACTTACGCAGCTCTTTCGATAGCAGTACGCATGATGTTCTACCGCGATTTGTGTAATTGTTTTTAAAACCAATATATGATTGTTAAAATTGTAAAAAAAAAATGTTCATAGTTATCCCAAATAATATCTTCCCTTATTATGTACATTAAATACATACATATATGTTTCGCTTACAGGGCGGCGTTCATGACGTCACACTTAACCTTTGATGCGACCATATTCGTACTGTATGCGCGGGTACACGCTGACTATGATTAGCAGTACATGTATGGTGTGATCACCTCTCAGTGACAAATCAGAGCACAGGGCGCACTAACGAGAATGATTAAAAGTGGTCACTCATTGGAGATCCGATTCTGGGCCTGCCTCTGCGCACATAATAATACCGCCCCCATCTCTCTCTGTTGTTAATTGTTGGTGCACACACTCACACTTGCACATGCACGGTGCACGCCCGCCCACAATGCCCACATGCCACCACCTAGCATGCTTGCTATCACTAAGCCTGGAAACCAATACATTAGCCAATGCGATGTCCCCCAAGGCCATCATCCTTATAGACCGCGAAAACTCTACCAATGAAGGCCCTGGGCTTGGTTTGCTCAGCCCCCGCGGTTCCCATATAATCCGAACACTGACGTGAGCACACTCTCTTTTGTCTGCTTGTGCTGCGGTGACAGAGTGTCTTCATCGATTTCACTACAAACTCACAGCTCGAGCGGAGGAAGACGCCTGACACTCAACGTGGTATCACTACTGCTGCCACCCAGCCACAATACCATAGGCGCGGAGGCGGCGGCGCCCTCACCCAAAACGCCCAGACCTAGCGAAACCGCAGCCTTTGAAGACACGACAAAAGACGACAGAAGCAAAGGTAAGAGAAACCATCACAACATCAGACTCCGCTGTAAATTATATATGCATGATGCTATTTTTTTCTCCATCATATGGCTCTCCTACCCCTTAATCGTTTAAAATTGTATGCACATAGTATAAAAGTTTCTACCTGCATCACGAGGTCCTATACACCTCTAATTTTATAAATAATGTGTCCGTAAATTTCTGTGTCGTATTTCTGTACTACGCCACGTGCTTAGGCCTCTATCGTTATTAATTGTGCGTCCATGATGAAAAAAAAATTCTGCGTCACGAGGCCGTCTGAGGCAGGCCCAGACTGGCCATTGCGGGCACAGGCTAACCCACGATACGCTGCAAGAGTGGGGGCCGGTTTTGGGTCCCTGGGGGCTGATTTTGTTACAGGGCCATTTTTGCAGTGGCCCTGTAACAAAATCAGCCGAAAACTGGCCCCGCCAAAGAGCTCGGTCGCACCCCGAACTCCCGTTCTCCCGGAGGAGGGGCGGGGGGGGGGGGGGCGGCCGAGCACTTTCCCAGGGCCGGTTTTGGTTCCCAGTCCGGCCCTGGTCCCAGGCCTCTATTCTTATTGATCTTCCTCTTTTGATCCTAATATTTCCTTCTGTGTTACGGAGCACTCCTACGCCTTTTTTTTAATAAATTGAGCTTCCATGAATTTCTGTGTCCTATTTTTGAAGTGTGTCACATGCTTTACAATGTGTTCTTTTTATTGTATGTTCATGATGGTATTCTTTTCTGCATGACGTGCCCCTCCTACCCTTCAATGATTTTCTATGTACATAGTATAAGGGAGCACCCAGGGGGAGCCGTGCGCGAGCCTCTCTCTCCCCTGGGTTGGTTCGCGCAAGGGAACTGGCCACAAGTGCAAGGGGCGGTGATTAGCTAGTTGGAGCGGTAGGAAAAAGGGATAAATAGGGGTAGAAAGGGCGGGAAAATAAACTTTGCTGGGGGAGGAGGGTGGCGAAGGTTGTTTTTGCCCCACCCACCCTCTTGCTCTTTCAGGTCCTATTTCTTTGTTGTTTTATTGTGCTTTGGGTACTGCAGAAGCTGTTTATTCCTGGTTGGCACGCTAAGACAGAACTAGGTGCAATTTTAGTTGGTAGGTGCCTTTTATGGGGGATGGGCAGCCTGGACCGAGTTGCTCCATTCTCAAAGAGCAGTTATAGGAAAGGAGGAGGATATCAACAAGAGTTGGTTGCTCCTGGGTTTGTTTGGGTTAACTTGGTGGGGGTTTCATCTTTCACAAGGATGCTAATATAAGTTGAAGGAATTTTTGGTTTATTAAATAATGAATAGCAAGATATTTGATTAGAAGTTAATTTGCACCTTTCTTAATAAAGTGGCCTTTCTTCCTAACCAAGAAGTTGTGGACAGTGAGTTATTGCGCGAACGTTTCTTTCTATCCATCACGTGGCCCTCCCAGCTCTGGTTTGCTTTATTTTTCTGGAATATATGCTTTCTGGTTCATCGTATTTGCTCCCTCCTAATTCTCCCATTAGTTTTAATATTTATTACTGCGTCACGTGACACTCCCAAGCCTGTGTTCGTTTTCGAATACTTGTAAGTCTAAACGAATGTAATTGGCAGCCACGGCTCGTGCATGAAGTTACACCGGGCGGTGATGTCAGCAGCCATGACTCGTGCAGGGCGTTACGCCGGGCGGTGATGTCAGGCAGAGGAGGGACAGGGTGGGGGGTTGTAAAATGCGGAATATGGACGATATCAGGTAAGTACCAGAAAAAAAAAACGAATTTCGTTGCCCGCACTGCATCACATTTGGTGATGCAGCGCGGGTAACAAAATTCGTTTTTTTTTTCGGTACTTACCTGACAAACTCCATATCCCGCATTTTACAACCCCCACCCTGCCCCTCCTCTGCCTGATGTCACCGCCCGGCGTAACGCCCTGCACGAGCCGTGGCTCCTTGAACGTAATCGCAATTTAAGGAATCTCAATTTAGAGATTCCTTAATTGCGATTTTTGAATTTGGGATGATGCATCCCAAATGCAAAAATACCGGTCACAAATGGAAAGATTCTGAGAATCTGCCAGTTTGTGACCGTTTTTTTGCTTGATGCAACTTCTTTAAAATACTCGAAAATACCAAACAGGGTTTCAAGGATAACATTTATTTTGCAAACTATCTTTTCAATGGTTAGTATTGCTATTATAATTCCCTAATATACATCTTTTTTTACATTTACAGTCTATTGAAAAGTATTGTGGTGTCTGCAACCAAAAAGCTTCAGCATCTCATACAGAAAACTTTATGGTTCCATGCACTATAATTGAAAGCTGACTATGCACCGTCAATTTCATATTCTGATTCAAAGTCAAGGCCCTTTATCAAGCCTTTTTCATATAGATACTGCACTGGGAGAAGGCAGTGGGACATCTGTACACTTGCTGCATTTTTTCGCAGGGGTTATGAACTATTGTACAATTTCATATTCCTATTCAAACTGCAGTCCCTTTATCAAGCCCTTTTTATTCTATCAACTACCCCAGCCAAAGGCAGTAGGAAATTTGAACTCTTGCTGCATTTCTTAGCTGGGGTAATCAATTATCCTTCTTGTAATACAAATTCAAAGTGCAGGCCCTTTATTGAGCCTTCTTGGTAACTATTACTCGTGAATGGCAGTGGGTAATTTGCGCACTTCCTGCCGTTCATGTATAAACAAAAGCTTTAAAGTCTAACAATATTAAAAAACAGCCAGTATAGTCTATGGTTATTAAATCTTCTGTTTTTTATTGAAATTCAAACTACAGGCCCTTTATTGAGCCTTCTTGCTAACTACTACTTGTGAATGTCACTGGGTAATTTGAACACTTTCAGCCTTTCATATTTTTTTACATTATTCATCTACCACTCAATCAACAAATTATCTACACGTACACGCACCTACTTGCTGCCTTTCTTGGCTATGGTTATCAACTATTCTTGTATTTCATATCTATATTCAAAGTGCGGGCCCTTTATCGAGCCTTTTTCATGTAGATACTGCACTGCCAGAAGGAAGTGGGAAATTTGCACACTTTCTGCCGTTCATGTATGAAAAAAATCTTAACAAAAGTCTACCAATATTAAAAAAAGAGCCAGTTTAGTCTATGGTTATCAAATCTTCTCTTTGTTATTCTAGCTCAAAGTGCAGGCCCTTTACTGAGCCTTCTTGCAAACTACTACCCATGAATAGAAGTGGCTAATTTGCACACTTACAGCCTTTCTTAGTTTTTAAATTATTCATGTTCCACACAATCAACACATTATCTACACGTACACACACCTACTTGCTGCCTTCCTTGAGTATGGTTATCAACTATTCTATTTCATATTCGTATTCAAACTACAGGCCCTTTATCGAGCCTTTTTGTGGTAAAAAGTACCCCAGCCGAATGCAGTAAAAAATACCGAAAAAAATAAATAAAACGAATGTCGTTGACTGCGCTGCATCACATTTGGCGATGCAGCGCGGGTAACGAAATTCGTTTTATTTATATTTATCGGTACTTACCTGACATCGTCCATATCCCGCATTTTACAACCCTCACCCTACCCCTCCTCTGCCTGACGTCACCGCCCGGCGTAACGCTCTGCTCGAGTCGTGGCTACTTAAAAGCAATCGCAATTTAAGGAATCTCAATTTAAAGATTCCTTAATTGTGATTTTTGCATTTGAGATGATGCATCCCAAATGCAAAAATACCGGTCACAAATGGAAAGATTCTGAAAATCTGCCCGTTTGCGACCGTTTTTTTGCTTGATGCAACTTCTTTAAAATACTCGTAAATACCAAAGCGGGTTTCAAGGATAACATTTATTTTGCAAACTACCTTTTCAATGGTTAATATTGCTATTAAGATTCCCTAATATACATCTTTTTTACATTTACAGTCTATTGAAAAGTAGTGTGATGTCTGCAACCAAAAAGCTTCACCAACTTATACAGAAAACTTTATGGTAAGAACCGTTTCTGAGTTGCATGCATTATACTTGAAAGCTGACTATGCACCGTCAAGGATGTGTAATTCCTATAGCCCGACGCACAGCACATATTGTTTGAGGTCAAGGGCAACAAGTTTTCATGTGTATTGTGTCCTTGGCACAAGTAGAAACAACTCCCACCAGCACAAACCCTCTGGCTAACAGTTAGCAGTACCACATAATGGGTCAGAGAAGGGCACTGTCTGTAGTTAACGTAATATGTTTGCCCATATGTTAATGCTGTTCAAATCTGTATTTATGGTTCATTAATTGATTGCATTTATTACTCGGGCGTGCACTCTTAGTAAATGTTGTAACCTCTGAGTGCACAACTATCAGTGCCTCCAGTATACAAAACCGTGCAGCTCTGAAAAACGCCTCACCCACGTATACTTATCAGAAATGTCTACTGCCGAGTTAATATTTCTGTCCATATGTTAAAGACCTTCAAACTTTTACAACATTGATGCAGTCATTATTATTAGTTACAGTGACTCTTCCAAATAAATGTTATAAATTCAGACTGCACTACTAACAATTTCTGTGGTAAAAAAACTATAAACACACTTCCAAAGTTTAGCACTATGAGGCTATGTATACTGCTCCCAGAATACTCTGCGATTTGACACAAATAATTGCAGAAGCTTAAAAGCAAGTTTGATAATAGTTTGCTTTCAAAATAAAATGTTCATAAAAAACGAGAAAAGCAGGAAAAAATATTTTGCTAAACTACTATAACATCTCTGTTACCATTTTTTTGCAGCATCATTTAATAACGTGTTCATCCTTGCTAGTATTTTCCAAAAATATTCATTATGCAAAATCGAGAGAGAGAGAGAGAGAGAGAGAGATGCATGCACCCATGTAATATGTCCTAGCATTAGGTGCAGCTATACAGTTTTTGTGAATTCCCAAAAATGTACACAAGTAGGACAAGAAATAGTACTCTTAGAAAATATTTGTGAACTACATTTTAGCATGGGCAAATTTGCATGTGTACATTTGCTCATGCAAAAATCTGAATGTTTACAAATTCACTTTTCCTCCAACACCTTTTTTCCCAATTCAGAAAGAAGATTCATGAGTGCCATTGTCGTGTAACAATTTCCAACATTCTTCACTATAACAAAAGATTAGACAAGAGTTCTTAAAAACGCATAAAAGATAGAAGTTAGTGGGTTTGCACAGACTCAAAAGGCCATTCTGACCCTGGAACTATATTTACCATGTAAATACATATAAAGTTTTTATTTCAAAAAGCTATTCACCTTTAAACAATGCAATATTAATTACAGCCTACTTTTCACTTTCTTCTCAACAGGCCCAATGTTTCGAATACAGCAGATGACCACCTTCAATCAACAAAAGCAAATGTAAATCATACTAGCCTGTATGTGTAAAAAATGTATTAATTTTGTTCTTTAAACACACCTTTTAGATTAGGACTATGGCATAGTGGTATAAAAATATAATTCACTGTATTGTCAGATATCTACCTTGGTGATAGTGGAATTACCATTACTTTTTGGACAAAAATATTGTGTAGAGGAGCGGTGTTGCTTTTTCACCTTCAAAGAGGAAGATTTAAATTTATATTTCAACAAATAAACAAAAAAAAATTCAATTTCAAAAAGAAAATTAAGTAGGAATGTTGGACAAAGTCTCCTCCAACTCTAAAAGCATTATGTAAACCGTAACAGGTGAAAAAAAGTGTATCTCAACATTACTTTTTAATATAATTTGGACACAAGACTAGACTGCAGGAGTGTCCAAATACTTATGCACTTTTTATGCTGGACAGTATTGCTTCTAAACACCCTTTCACTGCTTTCCTCCAAACCTTCAAAAAAGATTTCATGAATTTACATACATAGTCTGTCAGGTCTGTGTATCTCTAACCCCTTCCATGCGGGGCTATTTACCCCGCTGTGCTGGGGGCGGGGGGCATGCACAGCGCCCCCATGCTCATGACGAGGTCAGCTCGTCATGAGCTACGGCGCTCCGGTGCTCATGACGAGCTGAGCTCGTCATGACCACGCCCGTTCCAATGGAACGCTTAGCACTGCAGGGTAATCAGCCCAGCATGTGAGCGTTCCACGGAACGGGCGCGGTCATGACGAGCTCAGCTCGTCATGAGCACCGGAGCGCCGTAGCTCATGACGAGCTGAGCTCGTCATGAGCGCTCAAGGGGCTAATGTAAATCAATCGTACTTGGTTTCTCTTTTGTAAACTGTCATATGTAAACTCATCAGTCACTCCTATGGTAAGCCTTTACAATGCTGAGGGCTGAGTTTTGTGTGAGAGCATGGCCATACACAACCAACCTAACTTTTCGTTAGCTACATAAAAAACATGTAGTGTAACCTGTCAAACACTTTGAAATATTACCCTCCTACTAGTCCTAGAGATGGATGTAGAATTCAACCGTTCTGCATAAAATAGAATTGGATATCACTAACTACAAACTATTTCTCTATTATGGAATCCCTAATGCGTCTCTTAAACATTCAAACGAAGTCCAAACACATACTAACTGAAACACACCAACCAATGGTAACCTATAAAATTTGCCAAACAACTCTTTGAAGATGTGATCAATCCAAAAAATACTCCTTTGGCACATAAAATATACTACAAAACACATAAACGTCTTGCACCCCAACAACTTTGCTTGAGCTGCAACACAGAGATTGCAGGACAACCACTTGCTGCTGCACCAAGCACATCAATAGCTGCAATACCATCTTTAGCAAACAGTCCATACTCGCATATTGATCTTGAGTGTCCTAAACTTAAATTTCTATGCATTTATTGTGATGACCTTTTGTGTTATGCAAACACTATATCAACCTCATCAAAAACAACAAAACAACAGCAGCGCTGTCCTCAACATTACTTATTAGACATTTATCAAGCTTTTTTGTACTAAAAACTACCCCATCCAAAGGCAGTTGAAAATGTGCATACTTGCTGCCTTTCTTGCCTGGGTTATCAATTACTCTTGAATTTCATATTCTGATGCAAACTCATGACCCTTTATTGAGCCTTTTTGTTCTACCTACTACTCCGGCCGAAAGTAGTGGGAAATTTGCACACTTACTACCTTTCTTGGCTAGGGTTGTCAATTGTCCTTCTTGTAATACAAATTCAAAGTGCAGGCCCTTTATTGAGCCTTCTTGGTAACTGCTTTCCTTAAGGCAGAGACTATTATAGTGTGTCCTCAGATTCTGTTATCTGTGACTAAATAGCATTCTTTGATCTTTGTCTCAATAACTGCCTTCAATCTACACTGCGGACAGCTGAGTTAACAACTTGAAGTCAGCTTTCCTTCTACATTGAGGACAGCATTGTATTCTTGCTTGCTTTCCTTAAGGCAGACACAATTATACTGTATCCTGAGATTCTATTATCTCTGATGAAATGGCATTCTTCGACCTTTGTGTCAACAACTGCCTTCAATCTACACTGCGGACAGAAGGGTTCACAACTTCAACTCAGCTTTAGAACCAATATTATCTTCAATATCTGTCCTTACAACAACCTTCAATATATTCTGCGGTCAGTAAAAATTAAAACTTTATATCAAGAGCTCCACTACTACAGAAAACATTGAATTCAGCCTCGCTTTATTTAAGGTAGAGACTAATGGATTTTATGTCTTCCGATTTTGTAAAACAATGTCACCAATAGTATTCATCTATAACTGCTCACAAAAGCTTTCAATCTACACTACGGACAGCTTAGTTCACAACTTCAATTCAGCTTTCCTTCTACATTAAACACCATTGTATTGAGCTTTACTTTCCTTAAGACAGACACAATTATACTGCATCCACAGATACTGTTTACTTTCACAACTTGCCTTGACAGATCTTTCTGTCAACAACTACCTTCAATCTACACTGCAGACAGCTGGGTTCACAACTTCAATTCAGCCTTCCTACTACATTGAGGACAGCATTGTATTCTTCCTTGCTTTCCTTAAGGCAGAGACAATTATACTGTGTCCTTAGATTCTGTTATCTGTGACTAAATAGCATTCTTCGATCTTTGTCTCAACAACTGCCTTCAATCTACACTGCAGACAGCCGGGTTCACAACTTCAAATCAGCTTTCCTTCTACATTGAGGACAGCATTGTATTCTTGCTGCTTTCCTTAAGGCAGAGACAATTATACTGTATCCTGAGATTCTATTATCTGTGATTAAATGGCATTCATCGACCTTTGTATCAACAATTGCCTTCAATCTACATTGCGGACAGAAGGGTTCACAACTTCAACTCAGCTTTAGAACTTAAATTATCTTCAATATCTTCCTTACAACAACCTTCATTATATTCTGCGGTCAGTAAAAATTAAAACTTCATAGCAAGAGCTCCACTACTACAGAAAACATTAAATTTGCCTCGCTTTATTTAAGGTAGAGACTAATAGATTTTATGTCTTCCGATTTTGAAAAAGAATGTCACAAATAGTATTCATCTATAACTGCTCACAAGAGCTTTCAATCTACACTACGGACAGCTCAGTTCACAACTTCAATTCAGCTTTCCTTCTACATTAAAGACACCATTGTATTCAGCTTTACTTTCCTTAAGACAGACACAATTATACTGCGTCCACAGATAATCATAACTTTCACCACTTGCAATGACCAATCTTTCTGTCAACATCTACCTTCAATCTACACTGCGGACAGCTGGGTTCACAACTTGAATTCAGCTTTCCTTCTACATTAAGGACACCATTGTATTGAGCTTTATTTTACTTAAGACAGACAGAATTATACTGCGTCCACAGATACTGTTAACTTGTACAACTTGCATTGACAGATCTTTCTGTCAACAACTACCTTCAATCTACACTGCGGACAGCTGGCTTCGCAACTTCAATTCAGCTTTCCTACTACATTAAGGACAGCATTGTATTCAGCCTTGCTTTCCTTAAGACAGAGACAATTATACTGTGTCCTCAGGTTATGCAAACAGTGACAAAATAGCTTTCATCAATCTTTGTGTCAACAACTGCCTTCAATCTACAATACAGACAGCTGGGTTCACAACTTGAATTCAGCTTTCCTTCTACATTAAACACCATTGTATTGAGCTTTACTTTCCTTAAGACAGACACAATTATACTGCATCCACAGATACTGTTTACTTTCACAACTTGCCTTGACAGATCTTTCTGTCAACAACTACCTTCAATCTACACTGCAGACAGCTGGGTTCACAACTTCAATTCAGCCTTCCTACTACATTGAGGACAGCATTGTATTCTTCCTTGCTTTCCTTAAGGCTGAGACAATTATACTGTGTCCTTAGATTCTGTTATCTGTGACTAAATAGCATTCTTCGATCTTTGTCTCAACAACTGCCTTCAATCTACACTGCAGACAGCCGGGTTCACAACTTCAAATCAGCTTTCCTTCTACATTGAGGACAGCATTGTATTCTTGCTGCTTTCCTTAAGGCAGACACAATTATACTGTATCCTGAGATTCTATTATCTCTGATGAAATGGCATTCTTCGACCTTTGTGTCAACAACTGCCTTCAATCTACACTGCGGACAGAAGGGTTCACAACTTCAACTCAGCTTTAGAACCAATATTATCTTCAATATCTGTCCTTACAACAACCTTCAATATATTCTGCGGTCAGTAAAAATTAAAACTTTATATCAAGAGCTCCACTACTACAGAAAACATTGAATTCAGCCTCGCTTTATTTAAGGTAGAGACTAATGGATTTTATGTCTTCCGATTTTGTAAAACAATGTCACCAATAGTATTCATCTATAACTGCTCACAAAAGCTTTCAATCTACACTACGGACAGCTTAGTTCACAACTTCAATTCAGCTTTCCTTCTACATTAAACACCATTGTATTGAGCTTTACTTTCCTTAAGACAGACACAATTATACTGCATCCACAGATACTGTTTACTTTCACAACTTGCCTTGACAGATCTTTCTGTCAACAACTACCTTCAATCTACACTGCAGACAGCTGGGTTCACAACTTCAATTCAGCCTTCCTACTACATTGAGGACAGCATTGTATTCTTCCTTGCTTTCCTTAAGGCAGAGACAATTATACTGTGTCCTTAGATTCTGTTATCTGTGACTAAATAGCATTCTTCGATCTTTGTCTCAACAACTGCCTTCAATCTACACTGCAGACAGCCGGGTTCACAACTTCAAATCAGCTTTCCTTCTATATTGAGGACAGCATTGTATTCTTGCTGCTTTCCTTAAGGCAGAGACAATTATACTGTATCCTGAGATTCTATTATCTGTGATTAAATGGCATTCATCGACCTTTGTATCAACAATTGCCTTCAATCTACATTGCGGACAGAAGGGTTCACAACTTCAACTCAGCTTTAGAACTTAAATTATCTTCAATATCTTCCTTACAACAACCTTCATTATATTCTGCGGTCAGTAAAAATTAAAACTTCATAGCAAGAGCTCCACTACTACAGAAAACATTAAATTCGCCTCGCTTTATTTAAGGTAGAGACTAATAGATTTTATGTCTTCCGATTTTGAAAAAGAATGTCACAAATAGTATTCATCTATAACTGCTCACAAGAGCTTTCAATCTACACTACGGACAGCTCAGTTCACAACTTCAATTCAGCTTTCCTTCTACATTAAAGACACCATTGTATTCAGCTTTACTTTCCTTAAGACAGACACAATTATACTGCGTCCACAGATACTCATAACTTTCACCACTTGCAATGACCAATCTTTCTGTCAACATCTACCTTCAATCTACACTGCGGACAGCTGGGTTCACAACTTGAATTCAGCTTTCCTTCTACATTAAGGGCACCATTGTATTGAGCTTTATTTTACTTAAGACAGACAGAATTATACTGCGTCCACAGATACTGTTAACTTGTACAACTTGCATTGACAGATCTTTCTGTCAACAACTACCTTCAATCTACACTGCGGACAGCTGGCTTCGCAACTTCAATTCAGCTTTCCTACTACATTAAGGACAGCATTGTATTCAGCCTTGCTTTCCTTAAGACAGAGACAATTATACTGTGTCCTCAGGTTATGCAAACAGTGACAAAATAGCTTTCATCAATCTTTGTGTCAACAACTGCCCTCAATCTACAATACAGACAGCTGGGTTCACAACTTGAATTCAGCTTTCCTTCTACATTAAGGACACCATTGTATTGAGCTTTACTTTCCTTACGACAGACACAATTATACTGCATCCACAGATACTGTTAACTTACACCACTTGCATTGACTGAAATTTCTGTCAACAACTACCTTCAATCTACACTGCAGACAGCTGGGTTCACAACTTGAATTCAGCTTTCCTTCTACATAAAGCACAACATTGCATTCAGCCTTCCTTTCGATAAGGCAGAGACAATTATACTGTGTCCTCACATTCTGTTAACTGTACAAAATAGCATTCATCGATCATTGTGTCAACAACTGCCTTCAATCTACACTGAGGACAGCTGCGTTCAGACCTTCAATGTAGCTCTCCTTCTACATTAAGGACAGCATTACATTCAACATTGTTTTCCTTAACGCAGATACAATTCTACTCTGTCCTAAGATTCTGTTAACTGTACAAAATACTATACATCAATGTTTCTATCGATCAGTACCTTCGATCTACATTACAGACAGCAGGGTTCACAACTTCAATTCAGTTTTCCATGTAAATTTCTCTTCACTATGTGTGCTGAGAACTGCCTTCAATCATTTCTGTGCTCAGTAGACTTCACAACTAGATACCAAGAGCGCCAGCACTACAGAATACATTCAATACAATCTTGATTTACTTAAAACACAGACCATTGCACAATATCCTCACATTTTCTTAAACTTTGAACACTAGGAAATTCAGCCTTCATTGATTTAATGCAGACAAAATTCTACTATATAAGTGACAAAAAACATTCATCTATGTTTGTTAACAAGTGCCTTCAATCCACACTGCACAGGGAACATACAAGCTCACCGCCAAAGATACTATCAATCAATCAATCAATCAAGACATTTATAGAGCGCACTACTCACCCGTAGGGTCTCAAGGCGCTAGGGGGGGGGGGTGCCGCTACTGCTCGAACAGCCAGGTCTTGAGCTTCTTCCTGAAGGAAAGGTGGTCTTGGGTCAGGCGCAGGTCGGTCGGGAGGGAGTTCCAGGTCTTGGCGGCCAGGTAGGAGAAGGACCTTCCTCCTGTTGTCGCTCTTCGGATGCGGGGGACGGCGGCGAGGTCGTGGCTGGTTGATCTGAGGTGGCGCTTGGGTGCGTAGAAGTTGATTCGGTTGTTGAGGTAGCTTGGGCCTTGGTCGTGTAGGGCTTTGTGTGCGTGGGTGAGGAGACGGAAGGTGATTCTTTTGTTGACGGGGAGCCAGTGCAGGTCTTTCAGATGTCCGGAGATGTGGCTGTTTCGTGGGATGTCGAGGATGAGTCTGGCTGAGGCGTTCTGGATCCGCTGGAGTCTCTTCTGGAGCTTGGCGGTGGTTCCGGCGTAGAGGGCGTTGCCGTAGTCCAGTCGGCTGGTGACGAGGGCCTGGGTGACAGTCTTCCTGGTCTCGGTGGGGATCCACCAGAATATCTTCCGTAGCATGCGTAGGATGTTGAAGCATGACGAGGAGACGGCGTTGACTTGTCTGGTCATGGAGAGGGAGGAGTCCAGGATGAAGCCCAGGTGGCGTGCGTGGTCCGTCGGTTTGGGTGCGTTGCCCAGGGCGGGGGGCCACCAGGAGTCGTCCCAGGCGGAGGGCGAGGAGCCCAGGATGAGGACCTCCGTCTTGTCCGAGTTCAGTTTCAGGCGGCTGGTCGTCATCCACTCGGCTACATCTCTCATCCCTTCGTGCAGGTTGGCTCTGGCGGCGGCGGGGTCGTTGGTCAGGGAGAGGATCAGCTGGGTGTCGTCGGCGTAGGAGATTATGTTGAGGTTGTGTTGGCGTGCGATGGCCGCGAGGGGGCTCATGTAGACGTTGAAGAGGGTGGGACTCAACGAGGATCCTTGAGGGACGCCGCAGATGACTTCGGTGGCCTCTGACTTGTACGGTGGTAGGCGGACTCTCTGTGTTCTTCCATCGAGGAAGGAGGTGATCCATTCCAGTGCCTTCTCCTGGATTCCGATGTTGCCGAGGCGCTGCACTAGGGTGCGGTGGCAGACAGTGTCGAATGCCGCGGAGAGGTCCAGGAGGATGAGGGCCGCTGTTTCTCCGTTGTCCATCAGGGTTCGGATGTCATCGGTGGCAGCGATGAGGGCGGTCTCGGTGCTGTGGTTGGCTCGGAAGCCAGACTGTGAGGGGTCGAGGGATCCATTCGTCTCGAGGAAGGCGGCCAGCTGTTTGTTGACGGTCTTTTCGATGACTTTGGCCGGGAACGGGAGGAGCGAGATGGGACGGTAGTTCTTGAGTTCGGTGGGGTCCGCTGTAGGTTTCTTGAGTAGAGCGCTGAGTTCTGCGTGCTTCCAGCTCTCCGGGAAGGTGGCGGTGTCGAAGGAGGTGTTGATGATGTCCCGCAGGTGGGGTGCGATGACGGCGTCGGCCTTGTTGAAGACGTGGTGAGGGCAGGGGTCGGTCGGAGATCCGGAGTGGACGGAGTTCATTGTGCGGATGGTGTCTTCGGTGCTGATCGGGTTCCAGGCGCGGAGGGTGGTGGTGGGTGGCGTTGCTGCGGTTGTGGCGTGCGTTGGTTGGATGCTGAAGCTGTTGTGTATGTCCGCGATCTTGTTGTGGAAGTAGGACGCGAGGGAGTTGCAGAGGTCTTGCGACGGGGTGATGCCGTTGTTTCTGGCGTTGGGGTTGGAGAGCTCTTTCACGATGTTGAAGAGTTCCTTGCAGTTGTGTGCGTTGTTGTCCAGCCGGTCCTTGTATGTATTTTTCTTGGTGGTGCGGATCAGTTGGTGGTGTTTCCGGGTGGCAAGCTTGAGGGTGGTCATGTTGTCCATTGTTGGTTCCCTTCTCCATACTTTCTCGAGGGCTCGGCAGTTCTTCTTGGAGCTCTTGAGTTCGTCGGTGAACCATGGGGTTTTTCTGCTGCTGGGTCTGTTGGGCGGGGTCCTCAGAGGGGCGAGTTCGTCCGCGCAGTTGCTGATCCACTTCGTGAGGTTGTCGGCGGCCTGGCTGGGGTTCGCTGAGCCGGCAGGGGGGTGCTGGCTCAGGGAGGCGGTGAGCTGATCGGCTGTGATCTTGTTCCAGCTTCTTCGGGCAACCTGTTGCTGGTGGTGTTGGATCGTCGTTCTTTTGAAGGTGAAGTGGACGCAGCTGTGGTCCGTCCAGTGGAGTCCTGTTGCGTGGCTGAAGGCGATGTCTTTGCTGGATGAGAAGACGGCGTCGAGTGTGTGTCCGGCGAGGTGGGTGGGGGTGGGCACCAGCTGTTTGAGTCCGAGGTTGGCGAGGTTGTCGAGCAGGGTGATGGTGTTGCGGTCGCTGTTGTTCTCCAGGTGGAAGTTGAGGTCCCCCAGGAGGATGTAGTCGGCGGAGGGGAGGGCATGCGGGCTGATGAAGTCGGCGATGTCCTCGCTGAATCGTGTGCGTGGTCCCGGGGGTCGGTAGATCAGGGTGCCTCTGAGGGTGGTCTTCGGGTCGGTGTGGATCTGGAAGTGCAGGTGTTCGGCGGTGGTTAGGGTGTCGTCGGTGTTGGTCGTGATGCGGATGGTGTCTCTGTGGATGATGGCGATGCCTCCTCCCATCTGGTTGGCGGTGCGGTCCCTTCGGGTGATCTTGCAGCCCTCTGGGATGGCGATGGCGATGTCGGGCGCTGAGGAGGCGTTCATCCAGGTCTCCGTGAGGAAGGCGATGTCAGGGGCTGTGGTGTCGAGGAGGTTCCAGAGTTCGATGGCGTGTCTGTGGACGGAGCGGGTGTTGAGCAGGATGCACTTGAGGTGGTTGCTGCTGGTGTTCGGCTTGGTCGGTGCTGGTGTAGTGCAGGTCCGGATGCAGGTGAACTTGCAGGCGTGGCTGCTGAAGGGTCCGTGGGTGTGCTTCGGGGCGGCTCGGTGACATCCCGGGATGCCGCTGGTGTTGAATGCGAGGAGTTCGGCGGCGTTGTAGGTTCGTCGGGTCGGCTTCCGTCGGTTGGGGCCAGGGGTCCTGGCACTGGGCGCGGTCCAGGCGCGGACGGGCGCAGACGGGCTTACCTTTGGCGCGCCTTCGGCGCACAATCGGCGCGCCCGCTGCGCGTCAACGCTGCGCGTTCGCACGGTCGCCATATATGGTGAAGTGCTCGGGTGGGCGGAGCAGCTGGGAGGCGGGAGCGGGGAGGGTACAGAAGGCAAAGTGGGCGGGGTTATCGGCGTTGGCGGGAACCGGGGAGCGGGGAGGGGGGACGAAGGGGCTAAGGCACAAGCACAAACAGAAGGCAAAAAAGCTGGTTAAAGGGGGACAGGCAACAAAAAACACTAAACAGCAGCAATGACGACGGGGGCAGGCAGAAAAACACTAAACAGCAGCAATGACGACGGGGGCAGGTCGCGGACCACGCCGCTAGAGGCAGGGGGCGTGGTCACGCGTCCGGAGCTCGGCTAGCGAGGCAGCAGGCAGCAGTCAGGGAACACGCACACAGCAGCTGGTGGCCGTGCGGCGCGGGGGTGTCCTAGGGCTAGGTCACACTCACCTGCGCCGCACGGTCGCCATATATGGCCAAGTGCTCGGGTGGGCGGAGCAGCTGGGAGGCGGGAGCGGGGAGGGTACAGAAGGCAAAGTGGGCGGGGTTATCGGCGTTGGCGGGAACCGGGGAGCGGGGAGGGGGGACGAAGGGGCTAAGGCACAAGCACAAACAGAAGGCAAAAAAGCTGGTTAAAGGGGGACAGGCAACAAAAAACACTAAACAGCAGCAATGACGACGGGGGCAGGCAGAAAAACACTAAACCGCAGCAATGACGACGGGGGCAGGTCGCGGACCACGCCGCTAGAGGCAGGGGGCGTGGTCACGCGTCCGGAGCTCGGCTAGCGAGGCAGCAGGCAGCAGTCAGGGAACACGCACACAGCAGCTGGTGGCCGTGCGGCGCGGGGGTGTCCTAGGGCTAGGTCACACTCACCTGCGCCGCACGGTCGCCATATATGGCCAAGTGCTCGGGTGGGCGGAGCAGCTGGGAGGCGGGAGCGGGGAGGGTACAGAAGGCAAAGTGGGCGGGGTTATCGGCGTTGGCGGGAACCGGGGAGCGGGGAGGGGGGACGAAGGGGCTAAGGCACAAGCACAAACAGAAGGCAAAAAAGCTGGTTAAAGGGGGACAGGCAACAAAAAACACTAAACAGCAGCAATGACGACGGGGGCAGGCAGAAAAACACTAAACAGCAGCAATGACGACGGGGGCAGGTCGCGGACCACGCCGCTAGAGGCAGGGGGCGTGGTCACGCGTCCGGAGCTCGGCTAGCGAGGCAGCAGGCAGCAGTCAGGAACACGCACACAGCAGCTGGTGGCCGCGCGGCGCGGGGGTGTCCTAGGGCTAGGTCACACTCACCTGCGCCGCACGGTCGCCATATATGGCCAAGTGCTCGGGTGGGCGGAGCAGCTGGGAGGCGGGAGCGGGGAGGGTACAGAAGGCAAAGTGGGCGGGGTTATCGGCGTTGGCGGGAACCAGGGAGCAGGGAGGGGGGACGAAGGGGCTAAGGCACAAGCACAAACAGAAGGCAAAAAAGCTGGTTAAAGGGGGACAGGCAACAAAAAACACTAAACAGCAGCAATGACGACGGGGGCACGCAGAAAAACACTAAACAGCAGCAATGACGACGGGGGCAGGTCGCGGACCACGCCGCTAGAGGCAGGGGGCGTGGTCACGCGTCCGGAGCTCGGCTAACGAGGCAGCAGGCAGCAGTCAGGGAACACGCACACAGCAGCTGGTGGCCGTGCGGCGCGGGGGTGTCCTAGGGCTAGGTCTACTTACTCAGCGCACCATAAATAATCACAAACAAGAGTGAACACTTTTATGTCACAGTGAGACATACTGTCCCTTTTAAATGGAATTGATGCAGAATTCAATCAACAAAAGACATTACTTCAATTACTGTACCTCACCGACCACACATCATCACAGGGTACATTCAAGCTCAGCGCCAAAGGCATTACTAACTCAGTGTACCACAAATCATCACCATGTCACAGTATTGAATGAGATGACTTATTTAGAAAAAAAGACATCATACTTTTTGAAAATATACTTAAACATACTTCTGTGAATGGACAACCAATATTTATTAGAAAACTTGATTTTAAAGATTTTGCTACCAATCCGTGCTGCTTGCACCACACATCATCACACACTCCACAGAACTTTCTTGCTTTAGATGTACACCTGCTTCCTTCCTTGGCTGGGATTATCAATTATTCCCCAGTTTCATGTTCTAATTGAATGTCAAGACCCTTTATCAAACCTTTTTCTAATTTCTACTACCCCAGAAGAAGGTTAATACTCCAAAACTAATCTGTAAAATTTAGCAAACAACTCTTTCAAGGGATGATCCATCCAAAAAATACTCCTTTGGCACACCAACTATGGTGCGACATGTAAAAACGTGAACCCCAACAACTTCACTTGAGCTGCAACACAGACATTGCATGACAACCCACTTGCTGCTGCACCAACCACATCAACTGCTGCAACAGCATCTTCGGCAAGCAGTCCATACTCACATATTGATCTTGATTTTGGTAAACCTACATTTCTATGCATTTATTGCGATTAACTTTTCTGTTACGTCAAATACTCATCACTCTCCTCAACATCACTCACTACACATTTATCAAGCTTTTTTGTTCAGATAACTATCCCATCCAAAGGCAGTAGGAAATGTGCAAACTTGCTACCTTTCTTGGCTAGGGTTATCAATTATTCTTTAATTTAATATTCTGATTCAAAGTCAAGGCCCTTTAATAAGCCTTTTTGTTGTAGAAGTTTCCACATTTACAGCCTTTCTTCGCTAGGGTTATCAATTAATCTTCTTGAAATTGAAATTCAAACTGCAGGCCCTTCATTGACCCTTCTTGGTAACTACTAACCATGAATAGCAGTTGGTAATTTGCACACTTGCATCCTTTCTTGCGTCCTTTCTACCGCACACTGTGTGTACTTTGTGCACTAGCTTGCCTCCTTATATATGATACCCATTTCTCAGGCTCCCAATGCAGAATCCGACACCCTGTCGGTGTAATGGACTGGAAAATCAAACACCCACTTCCCTTACAAGGAAATGGGTAGCTTGCACATCTTCAGCATTTCTTATTTTTCACCTTATTCATCCACTCAATCAACATATCATCCACACATACACAAACCTACTTGCTGCCTTTCTTCGCTGTGGTTATCAACTATTCTTCAATTTCATATTCTGATTCAAACTCGAGGCCCTTTATTGAGTCTTTTTGATGTACCTACTACCCCGGCCGAAAGCAATGAGAAATTTGCACACTTGCTGCCTTTCTTGGCTGGGGTTGTCAATTGTCCTTCTTGTAATACAAATTCAAAGTGCAGGCCCTTTATTGAGCCTTCTTGGTAACTATTACTCATGAATGGCAGTGGGTAATTTGCGCACTTCCTGCCGTTCACGTATAGACAAAAGCTTAAAAGTCTAACAATATTAAAAAAGAGCCAGTATAGTCTATAGTTATCAAATCTTCTGTTTCTTATTGAAATTCAAACTACAGGCCCTTTATTGAGCCTCATACTCATGAGATTTTGGATATTACTTTGAATATAATTGAAGAACTAATCGTATCTGTCACAGGCAATGAGAGTGAAGAAGGAGAAATTACTGCTGCACACATGAATTGTGATTTTGAAGACGAAAGCTTTGATGGAAATTTTCTGGAAGTTTTAAATTATGTTGACATTATCATTTTAGCACACTTCCTGCCTTTCTTGCCTGGGATTATCAATTATTCAATCTACACCGCAGACAGCAGGGTCCACAACTTGCATTGACCGATCTTTCTGTCAACAACTACCTTCGATCTACACTGTGGACAGCCAAGTTCACAACTTGAATTCAACTTTCCTTCCACTTTAAGGACAGCATTACATTTAACCTTACTTTCCTTAAGGCACACACAATTATACTGTATCCTGAGATTCTATTATCTGTGACTGAATGGCATTCATCGACCTTTGTGTCAACAACTGCCTTCAATCTACACTACGGACAGCTCAGTTCACAACTTCAATTGAGCTTTCCTTCTACATTAAGGACAGAATTGTATTCAGCCTTGCTTTCCTTAAGCCAGAGACAATTCTACTGTGACCTCAAATTCTGTTATCTGCAACTAAATAGCATTCTTCAATCTTTGTGTCAACAACTGCCTTCAATCTACTATGCAGACAGCTCAGTTCACAACTTGAATTCAGCGTTCCTTCTATATTAAGGACAGCATTGCATTCAGCCTTGCTTTCCTTAAAGCAGAGACAACTCTACTGTGACCTCAAATTCTGTTATCTGTAACTAAATAGCATTCTTCAATCTTTGTGTCAACAACTGCCTTCAATCTACACTACAGACAGCAGACTTCACAACTTCAATTGAGCTTTCCTTCTACATTAAGGACCGCATTACATTTAACATTGTTTTCCTTATCACAGATACAATTCTACTCAGTCCTCACATTCTGTTATCTGTAACTAAATAGCATTCTTCAATCTTTGTGTCAACAATTGCCTTCAATCTACACTGCAGACAGCAGACTTCACAACTTCAATTGAGCTTTCCTTCTACATTAAGGACCGCATTACATTCAACACTGTTTTCCTTATCACAAATACAATTCTATGTCGAAAGATTCTGTTATCTGTAACTAAATAGCATTCTTCAATCTTTCTGTCAACAACTACCTTCAATCTACACTGCTGACAACTGGGTTGACAACTTGCATTGATCGATCTTTCTGTCACAAACTACCTTCAATCTACACTGCAGACAGCAGGGTTCACAACTTCAATTCACCTTTCCTTCTACATTAAGGACCGCATTACATTCAACACTTTTTTCCTTATCACAGATACTATTCTACTCTCCTCAGATTCTGTTATCAGTAACTAAATAGCAATCTTCAATCTTTGTCTCAACAACTGCCTTCAATATACACTGCAGACAGTAGACTTCACAACTTCAATTGAGCTTTCTTTCTACATTAAGGACCGCATTACATTCAACACTCTTTTCCTTATCACAAATACAATTCTATGTCCTCAAATTCTGTTATCTGTAACTAAATAGCATTCTTCAATCTTTCTGTCAACAACTACCTACAATCTACACTGCGGACAACTGGTTTGACAACTTACATTGACCGATCTTTCTGTCAACAACTACCTTCAATCTACACTGCAGACAGCAGGGTTCACAACTTCAATTCACCTTTCCTTCTACATTAAGGATCACATTACATTCAACACTGTTTTCCTTATCACAGAAGCAATTCTACTCTGTCCTCAGATTCTGTTATCTGTAACTAAATAGCATTCTTCAATCTTTGTGTAAACAACTGCCTTCAATCTACACTGCAGACAGCAGACTTCACAACTTCATTTGAGCTTTCCTTCTACATTAAGGACCACATTACATTCAACACTGTTTTCTTTTTCACAAATACAATTCTATGTCGTCAGACTCTGTTATCTGTAACTAAATAGCATTCTTCAATCTTTCTGTCAACAACTACCTTCATTCTACACTGCGGACAACTGGGTTGACAACTTCCATTGACCGATCTTTCTGTCAACAACTACCTTCGATCTACACTGCAGGCAGCAGGGTTCACAACTTCAATTCACCTTTCCTTCTACATTAAGGACCGCATTACATTCAACACTGTTTTCCTTAACACAAATACAATTCTATGTCCTCAGATACTGTTATCTGTAACTAAATAGCATTCTTCAATCTTTCTGTCAACAACTACCTTCAATCTACACTGCGGACAACTGGGTTGACAACTTGCATTCACCGATCTTTCTGTCAACAACTACCTTCGATCTACACTGCAGACAGCAGGGTTCACAACTTCAATTCAACTTTCCTTCTACATTAAGCACAGCAATGCATTTAGCCTTGCTTTCCTTAAGGGACACACAATTATACTGTATCCTGAGATTCTATTATCTGTGACTAAATGGCATTCATCGACCTTTGTGTCAACAACTGCCTTCAATCTATACTACAGACAGCTCAGTTCACAACTTCAATTGAGCTTTCCTTCTACATTAAGGACAGCATTGTATTCAACCTTGCTTTTCTTAACCCAAACACAATTCTGCTGTGACCTCAAATTCTGTTATCTGCAACTAAATAGCATTCTTCTATTTTTGTATCAACAACTACCTTCAATCTAACCTGCAGACAACAGGGTACACAACTTGCATTCAGCTTTCCTTCTACATTAAGGACAGCATTGTATTCAGCCTTGCTTTCCTTAAGGCAGAGACAATTATACTATGTCCTCACACTCTGTTAACTGTGCAAAATAGCATTCATCAATATTTCTATTAATTAGTACCTTCGATGTACATTACGAACAGCAGGGTTCACAACTTCAATTCACTTTGCATGTAAATTTCTCTTATGTCTACAAAGAAGAGCCTTCAAAAAATTCTGCGCTCACTAGAGTTCACAACTAGATACCATTACCGCCAGTAGTACAGAAAACAGTCAATACAATCTTGATTTATTTAAAACAGACAATTTCACAATGTTATCACATTTCCTTACAGTTTGTACATTAGGAAATTCAGCCTTCATTTCTTGAAATTATAGATGTTTCTACTGTATGTCTTCAGATTTTGTATTAAAAAAGAGACAAAAACCATTCCTCCATTTCTGTGTCAACTACTGCCTTCGACCCACACTACGGACAAGAGGATTAACAACTTCAATTCACCTTTCCATGTACACTAACGACAACATTGAATGTAGCTTTGCTTCATTTAAGACAGACAATTGTACTGTGTCCACACATTCTGTTAACAAAATTGCATTCATCGATCCCTTTAATGAAGGCCAAAAGTAAATTGAAAAGAGAAACTAACACATCATTTTTCAGGCATTTTTCTTAGGAGAATGGAACAATAGATCAAGTTCTAAGCCTTTTTTAATGACAAGTTATCTTCAGAGTAATGATTTGCATACAGATGACTAGTATTTGTACCTATGACGTTAGAAATGGTTGTGCTATTGTGAAACACAATATCGTTCCTAGAAATGCAAAAGAAGTGTTACCTGAGGATCTTTCAGGGAAACGTTCTAAAACTCCAGTGAACACTTCCACTTGTAGTAGTATTTATACTGTAAATGAAGAATCTATAAATTTTTTAATGCAACTTTTTACCTAAGTATAATAACAAAAGTATTAAACAAAAGATTAAGATATGGAACGCACTAGACTCTTGCAGAGTGAGAGAAAATGCTGGTTTGCAAAGTCATTCCCTGCCTTGTCTTTTTAAAAAAGTATGTCAAAGTGTTTTTCACCAATTCAGAATGTTACCAGTTCATCACACTCAAATCAGAAAATTAATCAGAACATTGTATTACGCAAAAATTCCAGCACTAATGGTAAAAAAAATGGAACAGTACTCTTTTCCGTGCATCTGTATCAGATGTAACAAATGTCTCTGAAGAAATTCAGCTTAGTTACTTTGGTCCTCGGGAAAACCGTGCAGAAACTGAGATATTAATAGAAGAAAATGTGGAACAGAATGTACAATGTTGTACTGTAGATAATTGTGAGCAACATACAAAGTTGTAGGTGATTTCACTTACACCAAAACACCAAATTATTCTTTCATTTGTTTTCAACAAACTCGTCATAAAAATCAAACCAGTACTGTTCATCTGCATTTAAAAAGGAAAATAATAATGACAAAACATTTTGCAACGTATTTGTCACAGAATTGTTTTGAATTGCATTCTAATCAGCATATTTCGAATTGCATTCAAATCAGCATATTTCTAAATATTTTTAGAACCAATTAGATAAGAACAAACTGCCTCATAGTGCTGTGCATAATAATGTAGACTTCGTAATAATTCCTACTGAACTGATGGATTTAAATACCTATGAGTCTATTCTTATTAAATGTGTCCATCCATTTCAGGCTATTATTCGTATAGAGCCTAACACAGAAAAATGTCCTCCTTTTCATTTACAGAGAGAACCCACCTACTGCTGCACCAAGCACAGCAATTGCTGCAGCAGCATATTCAGAAAGCAATCCACACCCACAAAGTAATCCCCATTTCGGTGAAATTAGCATTCTATGCATTTATTGTGATGAAGTTTATCAACCTAAAAAAAAAGCATGGGTCAGGAGCATCACTATGCTCAACATTACTTTCTTCACAAAATCTTCTGATTAGTATGAACTACCTCAGCCGAAAGCAGTGCTTAAATTTGCGTACTTTCTGCCTTTCTTGACTGGTATTATCAATTATTCTTCAATATCACATTCTGATTGAACGTGAAGGCCCTGCATCGAGCCTCTTTGTTGTAACTACTGCCCCGGCTAAAGGCACTGGGTAATTTGCACACTTTCAGCCATTTTAATACATGTATTCCTATAACATCTCATAACTTAATAGACCTAAAATAAATTCATCATGTATTTCATATACCTCATTATCAATTTCAAAACTCATATGATCATTCTCGATGTCATGTAATTCTTCCAGAAAATCAACATCTAACCTTTAATCTAGGAAATCACAGCTAATATCTCCAGCATTTGTGTTCAAATTCTGTTGATGATTTTCCATACTGAATTTCTTCTGTTGTAGCTCCTTGTACATAAACACTTCTTTTTATCTTAACTATAATATCAGCTCATGTGGTGATTCAAAAAAATTATATTAAATATTTATTTTTCAAATAAAACAATATTTTGTAAATGAGTATATTCTATTTGAAAAACGTTGGAAAATTAAATACAATAAATACTGTTACTCTACATTGTGTCAAGTGCTTTATTTATCCTATCTACTGTTTTGCAAAATTAAAACAGAGACAACAGCAGTGCCCCCATTACGTTGTCAATTAGGGTGGAGGGAGGCAAACAAAAAACACTGTCACAGACGGTACGCTGTGGAACTCTTTCTAAAGAGACGTAGAAACATACCCTAAATAAAACGGAATACAAGTAAAGAAGAAGAAAAAAACATACCTACATGACAAAGTCACTGGACTAATACTCTGTTCCCCAACACAAAAAAGAATTTAGCAAAAACTATACAACAATGTTTAAGGAGCTGCAAATGAACCCATTCCCCGGGATTCAAAAAATATCATTAGGCACCGTGTGGGGAACACCAGTGCCCACACGGTACCAGCCGTCTCCCCGCATCCTTCGAGAGCCGGCATTGCTTTCTCAGAGAGAGCAGTTTATATGCTGCTCTCTAACAAAATGCAATGTAATTCCTACTTGAAAGCCACAGCAGCTTAACTTGCTCTCCCTTTCAAATAGGAAACCGGTTTCCTGTGCTAAAGTAGGAGACACGACGCCCGCCCTACCATACCAAACAGCAGTGTCCCGGGGGAACACACCCCGGAACACTGCAGGAGTCGGCCCTGAGACATAGTGGTTCCCAGAACAATCAAGAGCTCCAGGACGGAAACAGCGCTACCCCCTCCCAACATTAAAAAGCCCCGAAAAGCGGTAACCCCCGGAGCTAGGAGGTTCGTGCCCTCACGGCCACCCTATTTTAAAGATTACTGCCCCAGGAAGGTGGCGGACCCCGGGCATATACGCCCCTCGGCCACACATAACAAAACATGCCTGCTAACACGTCCTACTTTGAAGCGTTGACAGCCAATCAACATGCAACTCGCGATTGTATGTCCGCGTACACCGCAATTTTTCCATTGCAAATAAAAAAAATATATAGAGCTTAAAAACTCATGAACGACCCTCTGAGCAAGACTACAGCATCAGGATTTTTCTACCATGCCCCCTTTCCTTATTTTTCACCTTTTTTTATTTTATTTTTTTTAACTGTTGTCTTCTGACTCAGTTCTAGCGACCAACAACACGGCGGCCAACATTTCTTGGTTTGGAGTGTCGACAGACAGTTGACAACCAATCAGCATGTATAAATACGCGTACTCTGCGATTTTTCTACTCAAAATTAAAAAAATATATAGAGCTTAGAAATCCATGAACGACCCCCAGAGCAAACCTACAGGATCAGGATGTTTCTACCATGCCCCCTTTCCTTATTTCTCGCCTTTTTTTAAAAACTGTTTTCTTCTGACTCGGTTCTAGCGACCAACAACACGGCTGCCAACACTTCCTGGTTTGCAGTGTCGACAACCAATCAGCATGCCGCTCGTGCACATAACTACGCGTACTCCGCGATTTTTCTATTCAAAATAAAATAAAAAAAATAGCCTAAAAATTCTAAACCTAACCCCTAACGAAGCCTACAGGATCAGGATGGTTCTAACCTGCCCCTTTCCTTATTTCTCAACTTTGTTTACTGTTTTCTTGTGACTCGCTTCTAGCGACGAACAAGATGGTCTGCCAATACTTCCTGGTATCGAGTGTTTACAGACAGTTCACAACCAATCAGCATGCAGCTCCTGCTCGTAAATCTACATATTTCCGTACGCGTACTCCGCGATTTTTCTTTAAAAAAAAAGAAAAGTAGAGCCTAAACATCCATGTACAACCCCCCCGAGCAAGCGTAAAGGATCAAAATGTTTGTAGCCTACCCCCTTCCCTTATTTCTCAATTTTCTTTACTGTTTTCTTCTTACTCGGTTCTACCAAAGCACAAGATGGCCGCCAACACTTCCTGGTTTCGAATGTTGACAGCCAATCAGCATGCAGCTCACGCTCGTAATTGAACGAATTTTTGTACGCGTGCTGCACCCCGTCTCTAGATATTGCTATGATTTTACTTGCAATTTTCTCAGAAACTACTAAACGCATTTACACCATTTAACAAAAAGCACAATCTGCGAACCGAACTCTACCTCTCTGCCAAATTTCGTGTAATTCCGTTCAGCCGTTCAGGCTGTAGCCCTGGCTAAAGGTCCTATGGAAAATTGCATTGGGAAAACATGTTTTGGGACCCCCCTTTTTTCTCGGCCCCACTTGACGAATCACCCCCAAACTTTCAGGGAAGGAGCGGAACCGAGCAGGCCATTTTCTTGGAGAAATTCACGAAGATTCGTCCACCGGCGCCAAAGTTATTCCAAATAGAATGTTGTGGATTTCCTATGGAAACTAGGTCCTAACTATAACTACCAACTGGCGACTGCCAGTAGGTAATATATATATATATATATATATATATAAAACGGGAACCGTCATTCCAAATCTTCCTACCATGGAAAGAAAACAACGCAGAGTAAGCCCAATAATTTGTGCAAATCTCAGTGCTTAATTGTGCAATCTTGCAGCCAGCCATCCGCCATGACGCGTTTCGCCTCTAAGCCGAGGCTTGATCATATGACGTGTCAATGAAACAAAAGAGGGTATTTATATCAACAAAAAATGCACGAAAGGCTGAGCCTCCATGGTCTTATATATATATATCCAGCAAAGATCACTTCAAAAAATGACCAGAGGACACAGCGGGGGTTACAGGGCGACCATTTATTCACATTGCTCGGCATGATGCATTTCGGCGTTAGCCTTCTTCTGATGCCATTTGCGCTGGTTCACACTCGCTCCCTCCTTTTGAATATTCCACGGCCCTCCCATTAGTGGGAGTATAGCTGGCTCCGCCTCTGCTTGCTTTCAGCTGCAGCCTATCGTCGGAAGACTGCAGATCCCAGCATACATTGCAACGAAGTGTGTCGATCGCGGAGTCAGTGCGTGCTTCAGTGAGCACTGTTGTGCCTTGCAAAGGGGGAGGGGGCTTTGTAGAAGCTGAATGTGTCCGAAAATAACAGTGTTCAAAGCCGCCTTGGGTCCCCAACGTCTCAGCCCCAAATCCAGGATACAAGCCGGGCCGTGACGCATAGATTCAGTGATCACAGGTCCCCGTGCAGTCACGGACTGCTGTCAGCAGCGATCACTTGCTTGGTCTGTTTCCGAGGCGTGCTCGCCGATTCGAATCCCTTGGAGATAATTGCCACGTTACCAAAATTGCCGCGAGCCACTTTTTAAGACGGGTCCTCTTACGATATTGGCAGGCGCGTGAAAAACATCCAGCAAAGATCACTTCAAAAAATGACCAGAGGACACAGCGGGGATTACAGGGCGACCATTTATTCACATTGCTCGGCATGATGCATTTCGGCATTAGCCTTCTTCTGATGCCATTTGCGCTGGTTCACACTCGCTCCCTCCTTTTGCATATTCCACGGCCCTCCCATTAGTGGGAGTATAGCTGGCTCCGCCTCTGATTGCTTTCAGCTGCAGCCTATCATCGGAAGACTGCAGATCCCAGCATATATATATATATTGATTGAAAACAGCATGGTCTGCGCAGGGGGAGAGCTTTCCTCTTGTGATCGGCGGAGCAAGCATCTTAATCAAGAAACAGTCAGAGTCTTTTCCAAGCCCAAGGGAGGGTTACATTGGTCCATTTAATTTCGTAGGAGCATCCAACCCACTGGAGGGTAGAAAATATGTGCATCAAGAAACTGCAGGTCCCAGCATGCATTAACGGCGTGATTCAATGAAAGGGCACACCGGAGGCCAATTGAGGATTGAAAGGAATGCAGGGGACAGTGCAGCTGCTTGTAATGAAGGTTGCTCTCGCGGGCCCCTGAAGAAAGGGAAAGGATTCCCTTAAACACGTCAGGCCGGGGGACATCACAAGGGAAGAGAAGCTGGTTGTGTCAGAAATAAAATAGTCTGTGACTTACCTGAACCGGAGTGCGGCCTCATATCTGGGCAAGATTTGGGAATTAATATATATAAATATATATATTACCTACTGGCGATAGCCAGTAGGTATATATAGTTAGGATTGTTTTCCATAGGGAAATCGCAACATTCTATTGGGAATAACTTTGGCGCCGGTTGAGGAATCTTCCTGAAATTTTCCTTAACTTTGCCTCGCGGCGCTCCGGTCCTTCCCTGAAAGTGTGGGGGGGATTCGTCAAGTGGGGGCCGAGAAAAAAGGGGGGTCCCAAAATGTGTTTTCCACATGTTAATTTCCATAGGGCGGTTGGACTCACTTTTAGCATGAACGGCTGAATGGTTTTCCACCAAACTTGGCAAAATTGTAGGGACTGGTAGCCCGATGTGCCTTTGCTATGTCCCAAGATATGTGCTCCAGTGGTTTTTACGAAAATTAACTTTGGGCTATATATATGTTAGAGCCCAAATGTATCCCAATGTAGCCCAATGTAGCCCAATGTAGCCCAAAGATGGCCACCAGAGACAAAAAAAAACAAATGTAGCCCAAATATCAGCCAGATGTAGCCCAACTATAGCCCAATGACAGAATGTCCCAGAGTGTTCTAAAGAACAACTAGAGCGCTAACAGTCTTACTTATGACAAAAGTATGGCACACCTGAAGTCATCTTGATTGGAATAAAGTGTTAACACTTAAAACATTTAATTTGCAAAGGAACAAAATGAGGGGGTTCATTTTGCCATAGAAATTATGATTAGTGCTGAAGAAAGAAAAATTAGGGCACATTTTGAGTGACTTCTCAAATCCTCTTATATTTCTTTAAAAAAATTTTGATATGCAGTCTCCCAAGATGGCCACCAGAGACAAAAGAGCCTGTGTTTAAAAACTCTGTTAGCAAAGCAGGCATTTGAGATTTAAAAAACATTTTAATATATAAAAACGTTATCCGCTAATAGAATTAGCATTTAAAAAACCTTGCGAATTCAATGAAAAAACCATAGGTTTCAGGCCTTATATAGTTAGGAATTAGCATTTAAAAAACCTTGCAAATTCACTGAAAAAACCATAGGTTTCAGGCCTTATATAGTTAGGAATTAGCATTCTAAAAACCTTTGAAATTCACTGAAAAAACCATAGGTTTCAGGCCTTATATAGTTAGGAATTAGCATTTAAAAAACCTTGCAAATTCACTGAAAAAACCATAGGTTTCAGGCCTTATATAGTTAGGAATTAGCATTTAAAAAACCTTTGAAATTCACTGAAAAAACCATAGGTTTCAGGAGTTATATAGTTAGGAATTAGCTTTTGAAAAACCTTTGAAATTCACTCAAAAAACTATAAGTTTTAGTGGTGTTATAGTTAGCTGGACATTTTACTCATACAAAACCATTGAAATTGCTCCTATATAGTTAGTTGTACTAACTATATTTCGCGCACCCGCAATCCACTGCTGATGATGTCACATATTAGATCATCCATGACATGGTCAGTGACATCAGTGATGACATCTCAAATGACATCACTGATGACATCACTGATGACATCATCCACGTGACAATCACGTACACCTTTTCATACACTATTACAATTTTTCATCACTCTTTGTAAAATACAGAGTATCATATTTAAATCCATTGTCACAGCAATACAGTGATTCATAGATGTATACACACATCTAATCACTTACCTATGGATTCACTCATACATGCTGTCAATGAACAATAGAACACTATCAAAAATACTTATACATCTATATCGACATTAAACAACAGCACGCATCCTATTCACATATGAAGTCATCCTACTCACTTATGCCATCAATGGATCATACTTACATATTTACTTAGCAAAACACTTATACAAACACCACTTCTTCTATTCATTTAGATAGTAAGTCATACTTAGTGAATTATAAAATCATTATTACAAGTATACAGTTATCCATACAGTCATTCACACAATCATTGTGTCTTATGTATACTTATTTATATACAACAACTGACACATACACTGCCTTTTATTTTTCTAGTTTGTTGGACCTCTACCATTGAGAAATATATTTGCTCATCACCACACCCATAAAGATATTCACTCACCCAAACAACTGTTAGAACATGTAGTTGTAACTTCATATAGCTACTGAATCAACTATTCACACATCTTTGGACAGTCACACACCCCCCACCGAACCACACACACTTTCACACTCCCATACAAATATTCAGTTAACTAATCAATAACTAATATAGACTTTCACATAGCTAGTAACCAACTGTAGAATCAGTTTACACAACAACTGACAAAGTGATACAGATATTCACACAGTTTAGTCACTATCCACTATATTTAGTGAGACATTATAAATTGGTCAAGTAAACAGTCAATTACACTGCTACTAAATCCTCCATCCAAATATTTATTTATATATATCCACTTATTCTTCAATGCAAATTGCTATATATAAAATACATATTTAAATAACGAAGCAAACCACATTCACTGGATGATGTCATCAGTGATGGGGGCGTGGCTAGGCACGCAATGGAGGAAGCAGCACCCGGGTAGAGCTCCGAGCTGAGCTCCCCCTTCCCCGGACCAATTCTCTGGAATTTCTCCTCGGAGCCGCCAGAAATTGCGGGCGGACCACCAGTCAGTTGTTCTCGGCATCCTGGCCGATTTTCACATTTGAGGACCGTCGCAGCGACACCGGACTCTCTTAGGACCCCCTGGCGGGGCTTGTCGTCACCCGGTCGGCGAGAAGGAATGCGAGAGGCCGCGGCTTGGGCCTCACATCTAGGCCCCACCGCGCGGCCTGTGACCCAAACTCGACCACTCCCGCGCACATCGGGACAAAGACCTCGGGGCCGCCTGGACAATCAGGCCCCTGCGCTCCCCCCCCCCATCGCTACAGAGAGCTTGAGCACGTCTAATTTGGGGGCTACGGAGGCATCGCCGGAGAGCTGAGAATACTGTGCAGGCAGCGGCCCGGGCCGGGGACGTGGTTACCGGGCTGTCTGCTCGTACACTTGAAGGCGGTGCGATCCAGGAGGGACCTGCGACCACCCGGTCAGAGGGGGCGACTGCGGGTGTCCGAGACTCGGGCCTACCGCCTGGGCCCTGTCGCGAGGCCCGCGACTTGACCGCCGTGCACCGGACCTGGGCCTGAGGGCCATCTGGGCTTGCTGACTGCTGCTTCTCTCCCCCGCAACGGAGGGGTCGCGGGAGACCCGGACTGAAAGCAACCAGCATGACACTGCCACGTGACTGACGGCGCCCGGGCCTGGGTTGCAGTTACCGGACCATCTGTTCGCGCGCCCGAGGAGGCGCGGCCGGTGCTCACGGAGGGGTCCGGGAGTCGAGGTGAGAGGGCCCCACCCGCCAGACATTGCGGGACAGCTGCGACCCCCCCCCCCACCGGGACCCCCTTTTCTGGCAAATACGGCAGAACTGAGGGGGGCGGACATTCACGGAAGACTGCGCACGGCGCCTGGGCCCACGCACTGCCAGCGCAGAGATCCCACCGACCCCGTCGCCCATTGCGAAGCAAGCTATGTAGGTGGAAAGAGCTTCTGGATCCGGGCGCTGGGTCCTCGCTCCCCCCCTGGGCCCCCTCGAGGCAGACTGACCCGTGGGACACAGTGGCGGCTGGCGGCCAGAGTACACAGCACGGGCCCAACCCCGAGGAGACGGAGGGCTGAGCGGTGCAGACGTTGCTGGCCCGAGGTGGGAGCAGAGCCGAATACTCCCTTGGAGACACTGAGGCACAATTGCATTACTCCGCAAGGTCACTTGGGAATGAACAATGGCCGCGAACTGGTGACCCTGAGCTCTCTGGCGAACGCGAGGTGAAGACTGGCCCTCCCCACTAGCCCAGAGATAGACTGAGACCCTTGCTCCTGTGAGCTCATTCCCGGCTGAGGAATCGGCTGGCTGCTGAGACCGCAGACCACCTGAAGTTGGGGTTCACGACTTGCCACGGCGCGCCACTGCACGAACCTGCCACCAGCACAGGAGGTGTACAGGGGGCCAGCTGCTCTGCCCCGCGACAACAGACACAGGTGGCGACTCCCTGCGAACTAAAGACACTGCCGGACCCGAGGGGCATTGATCGCCTCGTCCCCTAGCCCCGCTGGACTGCACTGTTGGGTTGCGTCACCTTGCACATGTCCGGAGGGGTGAGGACCCGCACTTGAACCGGAGGGGCCCCGCCGAAGGGAAGATCCGACAAGTCGCTGCACAAGATGGCAGCTGACCAAGTGACCTCGCGGTTGGACAATGTGCTTGCTGCCATGGAACGCCTGGAGCAGTCGCTCCAACTGACCAGAACATCTCTGGAATCCAAGATAGACAGTGTTGCCATAGACCTCACCCACCTAAGGGAAGACCACAAGAAGCTGGCCGATCGGACCAAGACGCTGGAGGGAAGAGTGAAAGACCTTGGCCCCGCGGTCTCACAAACTGACAAACAGGTACAAGATCTCCTGAACAGGGTGGAGTTCCTAGAGGACCGCGCTGAAGATGCGGAAGGGAGAGCGAGACGCAACAACATCAGACTCGTTGGGGTCCCGGAGAAATGGGAAGGCAACCGACCGACTCAACGAGTGGAGGACTGGCTGCGAGATCTGTTGCCGGAAGACACGCTCTCGCCACATTTCGTGGTGGAGCGGGCACATCGTGTGCCCACGAGACCTCATACCACCGGCTCCAACCCGAGGCCACTACTCTTCAGGGTCCTGAACTACCGTGACAGAGACACTATCCTGAGGGAAACCAGACGACTCAGGGAAGTCCGCATCGACAATACCACGGTGATGTTCTTCCCAGACTACACCATTCAGGTGCAACGCCAGCGACACGATTTCCTGGAGGTGAAACGCCGACTGCGTGAGGCAGGCCTCAAGTACTCCCTACTCTTCCCTGCAAAACTGAGGGTGGTGGCGTGAGTCAAGACCTACTTCTTTAATACTCCTGTGGAAGTAAGCGACTGGCTAGACAGCGGAACGGACAGAGCGCCCAGACACACACAGAATCCTGAGACAAGGCCCCGAAGCCGTGGACCACGGCGTCGACGTCGAAACAGAGACCACAGGACCGGCCGCCCGGAAGACGCGGCACACCACTCCCCACCGCTGGACCAAGTGATCCAGGAGCAGCGGGACGCACTCCGGAGGGTCTCCCAACTAAGCGCTTCACCGACCTCAGACAATGTTCAAGTCACGAGCCCATAGATGGTTCCGAGCGACGATGAGGCTATCTACGGGATACCAGACTCCCAACTGTCGGTGGAGCTACCAGACGTTACGCCGCAAACAGCTGACATGCCCCATTGAAGTAACGCGCATACAAATATCGGATGTTGCCGGGGCGGCGGGGATGGGACTAGAGGCCAGACAATGGCTGCGATGTCGCGGCCGGGGGCCGTTACCGGAGATGTCCCTCGCCGCCTTGGGGGCAGACAGGGAGGCCCTAACGCAGTGAGTACTCACCCAGATGTATAGACGCTGTGGAGGTGATAAAGGGGTGGGATTGTCTACAGGGTTTCCCCCTCTTCCCTCAACACATGTCATCCGCCCATATTGCCTGGGAACATTCCTACTCCGAGAACTTGGGGAGTGGGATTTGCCTCTCTCACTTGTATATGCATAGTTAACCCTGCGGCCACACTACTAGCGATGACACTACCTATTTGAACGCCGCATTTGACTGCATGGTGGGAGTGACTTCTGGTCCGGGGAAGGGCCGCTGACCACCCTCACTTGGTTGGACATTGGAGAACTGCCTAATTGGTACCTAGCTCAAGTTACCCCCTAGACTTGAATACTGTTCTTTTGCCCTCTTGGCGCGTTTGGACGGCGACATGTTCCGTTGGCGACCTTTTGGTATTTACTGCTGTTTAGCACTGTTAGCATACCCTGTTAGGTTTCCCGCCTCCCACCTCAGAGTATTGCCTATGCCCTTGATAGATGAGTCGAAGTCTGTGTCTGCAGTGGGTGGGAGAGGGGGACTGGGAGCCTTATGGGGGCGATCGCCTGGGGGGTGGATGACGGGTGAGGTGGGTGTCTCCTACCATGATAGTAGGTAGGGCTGAGATTAGGATTTGCAGGTGGAATGTGAGGGGAATGCACACACCGTCGAAACGTTACCAAATCTAGTCATATCTACGTCGCCATAAATTTCATGTAGTACTATTACAGGAAACACACCTAAACAAGACTGAGGTACATGCGCTACACAGACGGTGGCGCGGGCAGATCTATGCCACGGAGTACTCCTCCTATGCTCGAGGGGCACTCATATGGATACGGCCGGGCACTCCTTGGGCGGTCATAGATACACAGATAGACGCGGGGGGTCGGTATGTAATGGCGCGAGGCAGACTTGATGGACACCCTGTGGTACTTACCTCCTTATACTCCCCTAACACTGACCAGGGCGGCTTCCTTGAGTGCCTCTCCACGGCACTGGCACCCTGGCATGGGCTCCCGTGGATCCTTAGAGGCGACTACAATTGTGTCCTAGATGAACACTTAGAAAGGTCTACTGTGCCCCCTGCTAATGCACAGACGCGCGTCACCACGAAAGCCCTCCTCAACTGGGCTCAGCAGTGGCACCTACACGACGCATGGAGGACACGCAACCCCGCGACGCGCACGTATTCCTACTGGTCAGGTGCGCATGCACTCCACGTACGCTTAGACAGATACATGGTCTCCCCCGATCTCCTCCCATTGGTCCTAGACACACAATATATGGGCCGCACCCACTCAGATCATAATCCTCACACACTGGTCATCGCCTGGGACGACCCACATCCTCCCATTCCCACCTGGCGCCTCCAACCAGACCTCTTACTTGACGCGACCTTCCGCGACTCCTTACTTACACAATCGGCCCAATACTTCGATCTCAATGCTGGCACAGCGTCCTCTCCCCAAACCTAATGGGATGCTTTCAAGGTGGTAACCAGGGGGCTCTGCTTGGGAACACAGGGGCACATGAGACGCCAAATTGAACAGGACCTGACGCGACTAGAAACAGAACTGCTGGACCTTGAGCGCACTGTGGGGGGGGATGCAACCGCCCGACTGACAGAAGCTAAGGCGAAACACGACCGCCTACTAGACCGTTTGCGAAGCGTCAACTTCGCGGCACACTCCGCCCGGGTCCACAGACAGGGTGACGGACCGGGCAAACTGTTGGCCTGGCTGATCGAACGGGAGGATCGATCTGCCCCAATATCGACCATACAGGCTGGAGACGGCAGATTACTCTACTCCCAACGCCAAATACACGAGGCGTTCACGAGTCACTACACAGGCCTATATCACTCCCGATTGCGCGTCCCACTGACTGCCATCACGGAGTATCTCTCTGACATACAGTTACCTGCCCTAACGGCGACACAGCAGGATGACCTCGGAGCACCACTGGATCCCGAGGAACTCCGCGACACCATCTTTAACCTCTCGAATGGCAAGACTCCGGGACCGGATGGCTTGCCGGCCGAGTTCTATAAGGCCGCATCGGACGTCCTGATCCCACACCTGGTAAAGATGTACTCCGCGGCTGTGGATGACTTTGCCTTGCCCCCAACTCTTAATGAGGCAACCCTTGTCTCCTTACTCAAACCTGGCAGGGATGGCACACAGATGGGTTCTTACCGCCCTCTCGCACTCCTAAACACGGACTACAAAATTCTTGCCTCCGCACTTGCTCGCAGGCTGGACCCTATGGTTCCTGCGCTAGTGAATCTAGACCAAAATGGGTTTGTACCGACGAGACATACGTCCCACAACATCCGCCGCCTGTTCCGCTTGCAGGAATACGCCACAAGACAGTGGCCGAGCAGGGTGCCTAGTACTAGACCTGGAGAAAGCGTTTGACTCGGTGGAGTGGCCCTACCTGCGAGCGGTCATGGACAAATTCGAACTGGGGGACGACTATCTGACTATGGTCGGCCTCTTATACCGCAGGCCCACGGTCCGAGTCCGTACTGGAGCGTTACTTTCTGACCCTATTTGTGTGCAGAGAGGCACCAGACAGGGTTGCCCACTGTCACCCCTGCTGTTCTCCTTAGCAGTAGAACCCCTAGCTGCGACACTCCGGTCACAGGGAATGGATTGGGACATACCGTTGGCGGACGGACTGCATGTAGTGTCATTGTATGCTGATGACCTTCTCTTGTACGTCAATGACCTGAGCAACGTCCCGGAGTCCCTCAGTGCCATTTTCGGCACCTTCGAGCAAATATCGGGATTGCGAGTAAACTGGGCCAAATCGGGGGCCTACTCCTTCAACCCGAACGTTCCCGAGTGTGACATACACATCGGGGGTGAGAGATTGCAGTGGTACCCCAGCACGTTCAGATACCTTGGGATACACATTTATCGAGACCCCATAGATATCTTGGAAGGAAACCGGATGAGGGCGATCGCCTCTACCCGAGCGCAAGTTGGGTTCTGGAAGACACTACCACTGAATGTCCCAAGTCGCATAGCCATAGCAAAAATGATAGTCCTACCGAGGCTGTTGTACTACTTTGCAAACATACCGACTTATGTACCTACCCGGGTGTTCCGAGACCTCGAGGTCCTACTGCGCGACCTGATTTGGAACGAAGGTCGGCCTCGAGTTGCATTGACGAAACTCTACATGCCCACTGAAGAGGGCGGACTAGCTCTTCCTAACATGGAGCTATACTATCTAGCAGCACAAATGCAGTGGGTGTCAGGCTGGCTAGGTGGTAAGGACCTGGGAGACACGGCCACGGACGCCACTGTCTGGTCCCTATTCCAGGTCCACGTGTTGTTTCATCCGCTGACACGGACTCCTCGGCCGCCACAACTGCTACTCGCAGTGGCGCGCGGGTGCTTCCTCCGCTGCTTGCGCCTGACTCGAGCGACGGTACCATATGCGCCGATCTTGCCGCTATTAGGTACCCCGACAACGGCGAGGACCCTGACTGCTGTAAGGTTAGATAGCTGGATTACCGCGGAGGTGGAAACATTGGGCAACCTATACTCTGACGGCGCCCTCCTGCCCTTCGCGGACCTCGTGAGAGATGCATCCCTCCCGGCTGGGCAGTTCCTAACACACGCATCCCTCATTCACGCGCTGACTGACGCTTGGGGAGACATGTCTGGTGAGCCACCAACGCATCACTTCATACAATACCTTCATGTCATGAGCAACGGCACTCACATCATACATTGGTTAACGCAAGCACTCCTCCTACACACACACCCAGCGACTGTGCACCTGAGGGAAAAGTGGGCGACTGACAGGGGAAGGGACTGGACGGACAAGGAGTGGGCTATGATCCTGGCTGGCCCAGTGAACATCCCCCGCAACTCTCGCTTCAAAATCATACAGTTTTACATATTGCACCGCGCATACCTCACCCCGGACAAGATAAATAAGTATTTTTCAGTCACAGACACTGCCTGCGGACGCTGCTCCCTCCTAGGTGCGGATCTCCTCCACATGCTCTGGCTCTGTCCTGCCCTCCAACAGTACTGGGAAGGAGTGACCATGATGCTCAGACTTTGCACCAAGGAACAGGTGCCACACACGTGGGAAGCCTGCGTATTAGGTTTGTACAAGCGTACGCGACTAAACAAAGTCCAGACCAGATACTGGGATCTTGGCCTTATCACAGCCAGAAGACTGCTTACCAAGCGGTGGAAAGCTGCCACACCCCGCACCTCAGGCACTGGTGTCTGTCGCTGACGAACTGGGCACGGGCTGAGAGCTCAGTCCTGAAACGGGAAGAGACAGCAGGGCTCAGAAAATTCCCTATCGCACAACACTGGGAAGACATTCTGCGTTCTTTTCTGCAGAAATGTGTGGAACAAGGGATTACGTAGGGACCTGTATGCTGTCTTCCCCTCTCCCCGATACCGGTTCCTGCGAACCACACACGATACGCCATACGCCACCTATCCGACCACTGTGCTCTGCCCACCGTTTGACACGTACTTAGCTGTTACACATTGGCGAATGCTTGCCCCCCTCCCGGACATGCGCCACCACACGCGACGCTACAGCGGGGGCCTGGGCACTGTAGGGCTACACCGGAATGATACGCCCAATGAGCACTTGGAGACCCCCCCCAGTAGCTCTGATACGCGGACAGCCTGCACTTCTCCCCCCCCCCCGGTCTCCCGCCTGCTTGCCCCATGAGACACGACTGACACGCTGACTCCGATCCCCCCCTCTCAACGATATGGCAAACTCTGCCCATATTTACCCCTACCAGCCTCTTACGTAGCTCATGTTACTGTTATATAGTTCATTAATAATCTGGTTTCATCTCCTTTTAGACCATGCCCATACGCATACAAATCTGCGTTTCATGCCCAAAGTCAGATATGCGAGATTGGGTGGGCAGTCTATCTCTGTCCAAACAGCTCAGTCCTGGAATGCCTTGCCGTTTTCTTTGCGATCATCAGCCACATTGGCGGGATTCAAGAAAGGGTTAAAAACCCATCTTTTTAATCTCAGTACCTAGTTTTCTCTCTCTTCTCTTGGATTGGTTCTGTTTAATGTCACATATCGCGCCAGGATACTTTGTAGTAGCAGAGCGCGTAATAAAATATTTTATAACATAACATAACATAACATAACATACCACATGGCGCCCTCGGGCGTGACAGCTAGGGCCTGGGTGCATCCCCTGAGTGCTGGGATAATAGGAAGTCATTTTCGTTGGGGTGGGCAAGCAAGACGGTCACGCGCTCCAAGCACGCTTCGATACTGAACACCCTTATCACTCGTTCATATAACACCATATCCATCTGAATGTTGACCCACATTGATACCCTTCCCAACAACGCACGAAAGATATTGTGGGCTCGACCGACGCTGATGCTGTTGATGAGTGCTAACCCGACGTAGCTACTTTAACCCCACTGACCCTATAAGGAAAATCCATTGACCACGCATTTACGTAACACCGAATGATTGTGTGATTGCAGAGTTATGTGACGTGTTGATATGCGCTGCCGAACCCCAGGGTTGTCGGCCTTGAAGCTGTGTTCACTTATCCCAACTAGCACACTGTTCATTAATCACAGCTGGCCCGGCTGGGTTGTAAGCTAAAACGCTGTGTGCACTGTATGTTGGACAATAAAGGTCTTTAAAAAAAAAAAAATGATGTCATCAGTGATGTCATTTGAGATGTCATCAGTGATGTCACTGAACATGTCATGAATGATCTAATATGTGACATCATCAGCAGTGGATTGCGGGTGCGCGAAATATAGTTAGTACAACTAACTATATAGGAGCAATTTCAATGGTTTTGTATGAGTAAAATGTCCAGCTAACAATAACACCACTAAAACTTATAGTTTTTTGAGTGAATATATATATATATATATATATATATATATATATATATATATATATATATATATATATATATATATATATATATATATCAACGCTTCCGCAAACAGCAAGTCACAAAACGGCACTCGAAGTAGAGTTGCTTTGGTTTTAATCAGCTGAGCAGAAGAAAAATCACGCTTTATGTCAGACGCGTTTCGGCTTACAAAGCCTTTATCACGACATCTGCGTACTGGAGCATTTACTTTACAATAGATTTTGCAACCCAAATAATGGACAACCAAATGTATGTAATTACACATGCACATGCAATTATACATTGAATATACCTTATTTACAAAGTAAGATATCACTGATTTGAAAATTACTTTCCAAAAGTGAATTAATGTTTGACATTTGGATTTGAATGAATTATGTTCCAATGTTTTGGTGCCCAAGTGGGCTAAGCTGCACAAACATTTGTGCAGCAAGTTCCTAAGGCATACCAAGTTTGCCACCGATAATGGCATAATGCAGCTGTTCTATTTTCAAAGAAAATCAAATGAAAACAGAAGTAAAGCAAAATTAAAAATTAAAAACAAAATCACAAACAGAAGCAGAGTTCTGCCCATTGGGCATAAAATTGTCAATGATAATGAAAAGATATCTTAGCTCTCCTGCTTTCCTCGAGTTCCTCCATCACAGCAAATTGCATTGTCACAATACCTGTAAAATTTAAGAAAGTATATTAAGTTTTCTCAGGAAAGAGTTGATAAAATCTTACAACTTCAAATATTGAATGCTCATAGTATACATGGATAAAAACTTGTTTAGGCTTTCATGGCTGATGCTATACTGCCAGTCTTTACAGGTGTGTAAACATTTCTTCATCAGAATTCAAACCCATCGGTTCTTTTGCCCCTATCCTTAAGGTGTATCTACATTCCAGTTCCTTCAGTTGTTTCTCCCTGTCACCTCCTCTAGGCGATTTTTAAATTTGGTCAAGTCCCTGAAGTGTCTCACTACTGGATAGTTGTCGTCAATATTCTTCACTGCCCTTATGTGCTGTAATATGCTTTTATGGATTTGGGGTTTGGTACTGCCCACATAAATCTTAGAGGAAAACTGAAAGGTTTGGGTCCTATCTCTGACTAGCCTAGACCACTCAAATATATAAAACAGAAAAAATGGCCGGACAGGTTTAGTTTTTTTTAAATTTTATCACACCTAGCCAGGAAGTTCTAGGTGGTGCGACTATTTTATTTTAGTCATTTTATTTTTTTCTAGAAAAACTTTATACATTAAATTTTGTATGTCACCAAAGGAACAGTCATCAAACAATAATGAACACATACAGACATTAAAACATGTATGTACATTATACAAAACATCAATACTGTAAATTACAATATACACCAAATACACATTTGTACAATGCCTCCAATTATTTCATTAAAAGGCACCAGTCCTTCATATTATATGCAAGTAGACAGGCGGACAAAACAGTTCATTGGCAATGCCTGCCTGTCTCACTGAGCCGGAGACTAGATTGCTACCTGGGGTCACACTACTAGGGATAGAAAGTATGGTGATATTTAGTAACCCTAGAGGCACCCCTCTTTTCTTTCCCAGGCTCGGGGACAGTCGTTTTGTTTGTTTAAAATGGTATCTTTCAATGGACATTTTCACCTATCTATAAATTCTCTTTAACCTTAGTTTTTTTAGTTAATTTCTAAGGTTGTTTTTTATTTGAACTAAGATATTATTAGAATTCCTAACTGTTGGACTTGGCCCTTTTTGCAGGGTCATCCCTGAACTTTTTGCCTTCCTCCTATATTTTTTCTCACCTGTTGTTTGCTGTTTTATGACTCTGGGAACTTTACCTCTGCTGATCAGTGCTAAAATGCATATGCCCTCTATTGTAAATTGTTGCATGGATTAGTGACTCCATGATTGGATCATTTGATTTACTGGTCCGAGCCTAGTACAGTGCACCATGCGTGCCCAGGCCTTGTAAATCGAATTCTGCTAGTGGGCTTGCAGCACTGGTTGTGCCACCCACAGAAGCAGCTCGTAAAGTGTGTCTCAGACCTGCCATTGCAGGGTCTGTGTGCAATCTGTGACTGCCATGCTGACTGGGCAAGTGCACCCACTTGCCAATCCCTAAGCCTTCCCTTTTCTGCATATTAGTCACCCCTATGGTAGGCCCACGGGCAGGGTGCATTGCAGTTAAAAGCTACGACAAGCCCTGATGTGTGTGGCATGTCCTAATAGTGAATTACAGTCATTTTTGTTTTTCACTATTGCAAATCTACCTGTTCCCCATAGGCCAGAATGGGCAGTATGATTATTATATCTTATAATCCTAACTGACTCAGGGAACCTGGTAGAAATTTGAGTTTAGTATGCCTGAACTCAGAATGATAAAATATATATTTTAGTGAATTTGGTTTTAACATTCTGTGTTTGAAAATACCACTTTTAGAAAGTAGATATTTTCTTGTCTAACCATCCAAGCCTTCCTCTGCAAGGTTGTGTATTCCTTGTCTGGAGTTTGAGTGACAGGGGCTGGGGGATTCCAGGAGACAGGGTGAGTCAGCTCAGGGCTGAATAGAGATATCTACGTGCAGATGGGTGGGAGGAGTTGCACCTCTGACCTGAATAGGGATGTGCTCTCCCTCCACAATGCTGGCTCCACCTCCTGTGATGCGTCTGATGTCCCTGCCCTGCACTGTGAAAGGAAAGAAGGAGTCATGTAAACAGAGTGTTCCAGGACTGACCAGAACTGGTTTGAACTAGGCAAATGCCTCTCTGCCTTCAGAGAACAAGGAGAAACTATGTATAAAAAGGGGGGCCCAGACCCCAGAACTTTAGATTACTTTTGGGAAACCAGAAGAAACCTTTGCTGAGGAGAGGAACCAGAGAGACTGAGGAGAGACTATCCCTAAGCTGAAGTGCTGCTTGGGGGATTGGCCTGCAGTGGTTGCCTAACTGCCCAAGAGAGGAGAGAGGAACTTTGTGTGTACTTTCATCAACTTGTGAAGGATCTCCAAGGGCTTGAGATAGAGCGTGCCTCTCACTGAAGTCTCAGGGACAACAGACTTCACCCACCAGATCCCCAAGAGTTTTTTGGAAGTGCCTGCAGTTGTGTTGGGCTTTCTCAGGAACTGCGTGTCACAAGGAGCTGGAAGGCCGACTTACAAAAAAGAAGCGTGTCGCTGCCGCAGCCGCTGTCGTCGCATCGCCGGAGAAGAGGAACGACGTTGCATCAGACGGTGCCGCATCAACGGAGAAGCGTGTTGCCGCCGCTGCAACTGTCGCATCATTGCCGAAGTGCCTTGCTTAGGCAGAGAAGAGGATCGATGTCGCGCCATACGCCGCCGCATCATCGAGAAGCATGTCACAGGGCCTGTCGCAGCTCCGAAAAATTGCTGAGTCGCCGCACGGCCGTCGGGCGTTTACGCGTCGTGTCGCATCAAGAAGAAGATGCCATATTTGTTTCTTTGCACCGGATCTTCATTGCGTCACGGCGCTGCTGGTCGCATCGCCACGGAAGCACAGTAAGAAACCGACGCATCACCTCCCCTCGCATAGAAGAACCGATGCATCCCCTACGCATCAGTAGGGACCCGAAGCATCACCGCTCTTGCATGTAAGGAACCGATGCATCACCTTCCCTGCAACACTTTCGTTGTATAGCGTTACGCATCCTAAGGTTTATTGAACTCAAAGTGTGGCATTTTACAACTTAAGTTCAAGTTCAAGTTCAGGAATTTATATAGTGCACTACTCACCCAGAGGGTCTCAAGGCGCTGGGGAAGGGGTTCATTATTTATCGAATAACCAGGTTTTAAGTTCTTTTCTGAAGGAAATGTGGTTCTGTGTAAGGCGGAGGTGAGTGGGGAGTGAGTTCCAGGTCTTGGCTGCCAAGTAAGAGAAGGATCTACCTCCCATGGTGGATCTTTGGATGCGCGGAACTGCGGCGAGGCCTTGATTGGAGGATCTTAGTTGGCGGGTGGGTGTGTAGAAGGATAGTCGATTTTTGAGGCATTCGGGCCCTACTTTGTAGAGGGCCTTGTGTGCATGGGTGAGGAGACGGAATGTTATTCTCTTGTTGACGGGAAGCCAGTGGAGGTCTTTCAGGTGGCCGGTGATGTGATCTTGGCGAGGGATGTCCAAAATGAGTCTTGCTGATGCGTTTTGAATGCGTTGAAGTTTTTTCTGTAATTTGGCTGTAATTCCGGCGTAGAGGGTGTTTCCGTAGTCTAGTCGACTCGTAACCAGTGCGTGGGTGACAGTCTTTCTTGTTTCAGCGGGGATCCAATGGAAGATTTTTTTGAGCATACGAAGTACGTTGAAGCAGGAGGATGAGTTGTTTGGACATCGAGAGTGAGGAGTCTAGGATGAAGCCAAGGTTGTGTGCGTGGTCTGTGGGTATGGGTGCTGAGCCCAGATCCGAAGGCCACCAAGAGTTGTCCCAGGCAGAGGGGGATGATCCTAGGATGAGCACTTCCGTTTTGTCTGAGTTGAGTTTAAGGCGGCTGTTTTTCATCCATACGGCTACTTCTTTCATGCCTTCGTGAAGATTGTTTTTGGCGGTGTTGGGGTCTTTGGTGAGGGAGAGGATCAGCTGGGTGTCGTCAGCGTAGGAGATGATGTTAAGGTTGTGTTGACGCGCGATGGAAGCGAGGGGGCTCATGTAAACGTTGAAGAGGGTGGGACTGAGTGATGATCCTTGTGGTACACCGCAGATGACTTCGGTGGCCTCTGATTTGAATGGGGGAAGTCGGACTCTCTGAGTTCTTCCAGCTAGGAACGAGATGATCCAGTCCAAGGCTTTTCCTTTGATGCCGATGTTGCTGAGGCGTTGTATGAGGGTGCTGTGGCAGACCGTGTCGAAGGCGGCGGAGAGGTCGAGTAAAATGAGGGCCACTGTTTCTCCGTTGTCCAGTAGTGTTCGGATGTCGTCTGTTGCTGCGATGAGGGCGGTCTCGGTGCTGTGTTTGGCTCAAAAGCCGGACTGTGAGGGATCGAGGGAGTTGTTGGATTCGAGGAAGGCGGCGAGTTGTCTATTGACGGCTTTCTCAATGACTTTGGCCGGAAATGGGAGGAGGGATATGGGGCGGTAGTTTTTAAGTTCAGAGGGGTCTGCTGTGGGTTTCTTCAGGAGGGCGCTGACTTCGGCATGTTTCCAGCTTTCTGGGAAGGTAGCAGAGATGAAGGAGCAGTTGATGACATCACGGAGATGGGGTGCGATGATGGAGTCTGCTTTGTTGAAGATGTGGTGGGGACACGGGTCGGTTGGCGAGCCGGAGTGGATGGAATTCATTAGGCGGATGGTGTCTTCAGTGGTGATTGGGTTCCAGGTGCTGAGGTTGTTAGAGGGCGGTTTAGGTTCTGAGGGGGGTGGAGAGGATTGTTCGTTAGGACTGTTTTCGAAGCTGTTATGTATGTCGGCAATTTTGTTGTAGAAGGAGGATAACGAATCGCAGAGGTCTTGGGAGGGAGTGATGTCGTTTGAGGCTGCGGTGGGGTTGGTGAATTCTTTGACGATGTTGAATAGTTCCTTGCTGTTATGGGCGTTGTTGTCGAGTCGATCCTTGAATGCTGATTTCTTGGTGGATCGAATCAGCTGGTGGTGTTTGCGGGTGGCTGCCTTGAAAGTGGTCATGTTGTCGGTGGTTGGGTTTTTCTCCATGTTTTCTCGAGAGTACGGCATAGCTTTTTGGATTTCTTAAGGTCATCGTTGAACCAGGGGGCCTTTTTGCTGTCTTGTTTGGTGTGATAGTTTTTCAAGGGTGCTAGTTCGTTAGCGCTGTGAGTGATCCATTGTTTGAATTTGATGGCAGCTTGGTTTGGGTCCGATGGGAGGGCGGGTGGCTTTTGGTTGAGCGATGTGAGGAGTTGGTCGGTGGATATTTTGTTCCATTTTCTTCGGGGGATAGGTTGTGGGGGGTTGTGGGTCGAGGTGGTTTTGTAGCTGAAGTGAACACAACTGTGGTCCGTCCAATGGAGTGCTGTGGTGCGATCGAAGGAGATGTGTTTGCTGGAGGTGAAGATTGGGTCGAGCGTATGTCCGGCTGCATGGGTGGGGGTGTCAACGAGTTGTTTGAGACCGAGATTGGCCAGGTTGTAAAGAAGGGTGGTGGTGTTGCAGTCGTTTTTCTTTTCCAGGTGGAAGTTGAGGTCTCCTAGTAGTATGTAGTTCTCGGAGGCGAGGGCATGTGGACTGATGAAGTCAGTGATGTCTTCGCTGAATTGTTTACGGGTTCCTGGAGGTCTATAGATGAGGGTGCCTCTGAGTGTGGTCCTAGGGTCGGTGTGGATCTGGAAGTGGAGGTGTTCGGCGGTTGTGAGGTTATCGTCGGAGCTGGTCGTGATTTTGATGGTGTTCTTATGGACGATGGCGATGCCTCCTCCTGTTTGGACGGTGCGGTCTTTTCGGATGATCTTGTAATTGTCCGGGATGTCTATGGCGATGTCGGGTGTTGATGAAGCGTTCATCCATGTTTCAGTAAGGAAGGCGACGTCCGGTGATGTAGTGTCAAGTAGATCCCAGAGTTCGGTGGCGTGTCTGTGGACCGAGCGGGTGTTCAGCAGGATGCACTTCAGGTGGTTGGAGTCGGAGCTGTGTTTGGGGTTAGTGGAAGTGGTATGGGTCTTGATGCTGGTAAATTTGCAGGAGTGGCAGGCGAAAGGACCGTGGGTACGTCCAGGGGCAGCTTCGTAGCATAGAGGTGTGTGTCTGGGGTCAAGGGCTAGGAGGGTGGCGGCGTCATACGTTATGCGGGTGGAGGGGAATTTGCGAGGACCAGGGGGTCTGGCGCTGGGCGCGGTCCAGGCGTGGACGGGCGTAGACGGGCTTACCTTTGGCGCGCCTTCGGCGCGCATGGGGCGCGACCGCTGCGCGTGAACGCTGCGCGTGAATGCATCTGTCATATATGGATAGTGGAAGGGGAGGGGTGAGGGCGGAGCAGCTGGGAGGCGGGGGATGGCGGGGTGGGGAGCCGGGCAGGGAGGCACAATAGTAAACAACAAAATGGATGGCTGCGAGCCGAAATCGAAAGAGGTATGGGGCACAGGCACTCAAAACGCGAGCAAATTGCTAATGGCACCGGCACAATCAAGCACAGGACAGATACTTAAGGCAAGGCAAGCACAGCACAGTATAATCCTACACAAAGCGCACTTTCGCACTATAGCGCTGTTTTACTGGTAGCGTGAGCAATGCACATTAATTCCAAGGCAATTTAAGGCAATTTGATTCCAAGCAATTTTAATCAATATAGCAGTCTTATATGCCGTCTGGCGCTACGATACCACTCGGGAGCTGGGAGCTGGGAGCAGCGTGAGGAGTGACCGCTTCTGAACGGAACAGGACGGTCACAGCGCTATCCTGGGATCGGAGCCTGCAGTATCAGTGAGAGGGCGGAGCAGCTGGGAGGCGGGGGATGGCGGGGTGGGGAGCCGGGCAGGGAGGCACAATAGTAAACAACAAAATGGATGGCTGCGAGCCGAAATCGAAAGAGGAATGGGGCACAGGCACTCAAAACGCGAGCTAATTGCTAATGGCACCGGCACAATCAAGCACAGGACAGATACTTAAGGCAAGGCAAGCACAGCACAGTATAATCCTACACAAAGCGCACTTTCGCACTATAGCGCTGTTTTACTGGTAGCGTGAGCAATGCACATTAATTCCAAGGCAATTTAAGGCAATTTGATTCCAAGCAATTTTAATCAATATAGCAGTCTTATATGCCATCTGGCGCTACGATACCACTCGGGAGCTGGGAGCTGGGAGCAGCGTGAGGAGTGACCGCTTCTGAACGGAACAGGACGGTCACAGCGCTATCCTGGGATCGGAGCCTGCAGTATCAGTGAGAGGGCGGAGCAGCTGGGAGGCGGGGGATGGCGGGGTGGGGAGCCGGGCAGGGAGGCACAATAGTAAACAACAAAATGGATGGCTGTGAGGCGAAATCGAAAGAGGAATGGGGCACAGGCACTCAAAACGCGAGCTAATTGCTAATGGCACCGGCACAATCAAGCACAGGACAGATACTTAAGGCAAGGCAAGCACAGCACAGTATAATCCCACACAAAGCGCACTTTCGCACTATAGCGCTGTTTTACTGGTAGCGTGAGCAATGCAAATTAATTCCAAGGCAATTTAAGGCAATTTGATTCCAAGCAATTTTAATCAATATAGCAGTCTTTGCGAGTGTGAAGTTCGTGAACAAGCCGACGCGTTTCCAAGCACGTTTTCTTAATCGTCGGGCTTTTCTTCAGGGCTATTTACTGGGTACCTATGTACAAATAATAGGGAAAAGATTCAACTTGTGACCTTCACCTTTGTCGGTTCAGTGGTATAGAACATTAGTACACATTTGTTCCTTATTGGAGTTTGCGTACAAGTATTTCCTAGTTGATTGGAGCTCTTTGATGACGCATTGTATAATTCTACAGAAATGGAAATAAAAACACGTAGTGTGTCTAATTTAATATATGGGGCATTGGTTTCACTGATTTTTTTCTTATCTCTGTTGTGGCATTAGGACTTACGTGGACAGGTTTCCTTTACTCGTGGCTGTTGCCACTTAGTGCTTTTATCTTCTGTGGCACAGATGTTAAAGTGGCGACAGGATCTGCAAATTAGTGAGGGAAAGGCTTTTCACTGAATGTGATCAAACACGCTACAGGTCTCTGAGAGGGGTTTATCCATTGCTGTTAGTTACTTACTTTGAGTTTCCTCGCGGAGGGTGACCGTCGATCTTTCGTAAGGGTTTCGCCTCGTTTCGTCAATATTGTTTGTAACCGCATACACTGCAGAGTTAAAGAAGTGGAATCTAATTCCCAGTTTTCAGCAACATAGCGCCAATGCAGTCACCCTTGCAAAACGGTGCATGGGTGCCTGTGTTGTAGGAAGGATTGTTTTTGTACATGAAGGGGCGCATTACTGCACAAAAACAAACCATCAATGTACTTTCAGAATGCAGCACACATAGAAAGAAGAAAAACAAGGAAAAATAAAGATATTTCTCCTTGTTACGCCTCACCTGGGGAGGCATATCTTTTTTGCATTCCCAGGTTTACCAGGTTAGGTCAATCTTGGAATGCGTCAAAGACCATGGGATTTGCGTAGGAACACTCCATTGCCCTTGGACCACCTCCCTTGCGCAGACTAATGCAACACAACGATTTGCGCTGGGTTGCATTATTGCATATTTATGAAGCCATTCAAAGTCATGCAAAGTGGCTTTGCATGGCTTCATAAATATTATCTGGAAGTTTGCGTCGTGCACGTAGCTTGTTGCGTGGTGCAAATATGACGCAATGCCCTTGTAAATATGCACTTGTATTTACACCAACATCATATTTTAAATGCTGCTGTGCTTTATGAGACAACCATGCATCAAAAGAACTCTTCTCTAAGGGGTCCTTGAATATTTCGAGGGAGGAAAGACCTTAATTGATCTGTTGCCATGACAGTTTTTAACATTTGCTCTATAAAATGCTTTTAATTGTTTCTTCAATTCCATTCCACTGCTGGAATTGCATCTTCATTTCTATGTCGTCTTCGTTAAGCGTAGTGACAGTAAATGTTATGAGCTGCTGCCCTTATAGAGGTCGATTCCCCAAAATGCCTGGGGGAGCAGAAACAACAATTAGGAAGGGTTCGGGGTGGTGGAGTTCTCCCCCAAAGAAAATTTGTAAACGGAAGGGCCATACAGTAAGTACATTTTATCACAGATTCCACATAAACTAGCTAAAAAGCCATAGACACAGAGAGGACATTCAAGCCTTTTCATGGTGTAGCAAGTCAATGAAATCGAATGCTCCTCTGTAGTTGACCCGATTCATTTTCAAGATCTACTATGGGTGTTCATAATGTAAAAACAAATAGCTCCATTGTACATGTGCCTTCATTTTCTCATGGGTGCCTGCTTTATGCCATGGCTGCCCCTTTAATATACAATTTGCCAGTGCCAGCATTTTGCCAATAGTGGCGTCCATATACCACAAGTGACCCACATGTCAAAAAATACTTCGAGTATATCAGGGCGAGCAATTTGTCATGGTTGTGACCTCCCGCATGCCATGGTTATTCTCCCTTAAGCTAATAATTACCTCCAATGTACCAGCATCTTGAAATTGGTGTCCCATATGCCAAGTATTATCTCTGGTATGCCAGTATTTTGTCACAGGTATCTATAATGCTAAGCATTGCCTCCAATATGCCAGTGCTAGCATTTTGCCAGTAGTGACTTTATAAGCCAAAATGTATTTGCAATATACCAGGGCCAAATACAGACTCGCATGCAGAACACCACATTCTCACTCATGGTCATTCATTCTCACTCACTTGCGCTCCTCATTAATTCTCACAAACTCTCATGCACTCACTCTTACTCTCATTTTCACTTCACTCAATCTCATTTATTCTTGCTCATTCTGACTCACAAGTTCTCACTCATTCACTTACACTCCCTCTCACTCAGATTCACTTACTCTCACTCACACTTTATCACTCACTCACATGCAATCTTTCTTAACTCACTCTGTCATTCTTACTTATTCTCACTCATTCTGACACTCATTCTCACTCGCAGTTACATTCACTCATTGTCACCTATTCTCATTTAGGCTCATCTCACTCATACTCCCTCACACACTCTAACACCCCTTTGCGCTCACTCTTACTCACTCATTCTCACTCACTCTCACTGTGTTTCAGACAGTTTTTCTGTCTAACTCATTCTCCCTCTCACTCTTACTTACTCATATTCACTTAGACATTCAATCTCACTAATTCTCACCGATTACCTGTCACTCACTGTTGTTCACTTTCATTGACATGCTTACAGATACAGAGACACACATGCTTGCACAAACACATGATCTGTACTGAACAAATACACGTTCTCCCGCACACACACATACACACAACATACATTGTAAAAATATATTTTAGTTTACCTCCGCTTAAAGGGAAGATCCCATTCTTGCTCCTAGTGCATCTTTTTTATTACACTGAAAGTGAATAATATGGTATTGCAACAAATTAAATTCAAGGCTCTTTGTGTGGCCTACAAAGCCCTGTCACAGAAGTGTCCGCTCTTTCTTCAGAAGCTTTTTGTGTGGTATCGGCCAGCTAGACAGCTCCGTTCTATGGGTGCAAAATTGCTGGCGGTGCCTAAAATTCATACCATGCATTGAGGTGGGCGGAGTTAACAGTATAGTACATCGAAGCTGTGGAACTCGCTGCCTTCTGAGATCAGGAAGGCCTTTTCCCTTCTGAGCTTTAGAAAAAGCTTGAAAACTTGGTTGTTCCAGTGAGGGGTGTTCTGTAGGGTTACTTGCTGTCCTTAGCGCCGAGACACCATTTTGGTATTTGCGCGCTTTATAAATAGCATTATCATTATCATCATTATCATAAAGAATGGGCAGAGAAAAGGAGAGTGGACCCCCGACTCCCATAAGGGTGAGTTGCCCATATGTTCTTGCACTCATTTTTCCCCCTTCTGATGCCAGGGGTTTCAAAAGCGGTGCCAGGAGTTTCAAAGGGCAAGCCAGGTGTCACAGCCGAGATCCCTAAATGACATCCATGTCCTCCCCTTTCAATGTATCTAGATTCCTCGTAAATAATAACATGATAGAGTGCTTGTATTGTGATTTGGACTCGAGTAGGCACAGTACGTGCTTTAGGTTCAAATGCCCTATTGCAAACGTTATTTTATGATGTATAACTCTGTAAAGGTTTATTTGAATTGAGGATACATCTACATATTAGGGGTGTTTACTAATTTTTTTTGCAGGTGTTTGCATAGCGCAATGCTATGCAAAGCATTGTATGGACATACCTACCACTGTAAAAACCCACACGCAAAGTTAAGCTGTGCGAGTGACTGTGCAACCTTTAGTAAATGACCCCCTATGGCCCAGATGTTCGAAACCATTTTGCATTCGAAAAACCCTGTGTGTCGCAAAAATCACACAGTTTGAGAAAACAATGTTTTAAAAAATATATATTAACCCCATTTTGCACATTGAAAATGCGTTTCTAACTCAAATAGTGGATTTAGCAACCCATTCCCAAATTACAGTTAATAAGGGGCTTAAAAGGGGCGTCCTTCCTAGTTAGGATTCAGCATGGAATGTATCAAAGGTTTGCAATTGTAATCCCGGTTGCTAACCATTGACCAGTTACAGCTACCTCAGAGGACGTGGTAACTGATTTGCAAAGGAGAAGCTTAACAAAGTGCATACATTGCACTTCAAACGGTATACATTCTTTTCAAAACAACAAATATTTTATGATGAAATACATGTTCTAAAATAAGAAGGCTAATGCTGAACAAGGCAATCAGTGTGATGTTTTATGGTTTCATCATTGCTGATAGGGAATATTCTCTGTATACAGAGTTAAAACGTCATAGGTCGTTCATTGACACCAATACTTTCCCCATTGTCAGGTTCCTATTAGTCTTCCAACTTGAATACTCTTACAAAAAGTGCCTACATACTTGTATTTGTTTACAATTGCAAATTCAGAGTCATCCAACCTCCAACCAATGGCAGGCTTTCTATTTCCTTCCCAAAAAGCCTCAGTTTGCCTTTTCCAAAAGTTTATTATCAAACAGCTATTCCATACTATAAATGGAAAGTTCATTAAGCTGCCACGGCAGCCCAAAAAAGAATCATATCTACTATGACTAACGGACTGATTTAGATGTTGGCTGAATCAGTCCCTCTGTTGATTTTTCAGCAGTCTTCCCGCCCGCCGCCTTGACAGCCCACCGGCTCGATTTAGATGTCGGCTGTTCACTGGAGGGAAGACCGCTGCAGTCCCGTAGAGCTGATTATGATGTGCCTTCCCGCAGAGGCAACTGTGGCGTCAATCCCTCCAACTTCGAGTCAGTGGAATCGAAGGCAAAGAGGTAAAAACTTGCACTTTTTCTTGTTTTCCTCTTCCGATTCCCTCTTCTACCCCATCATCCATGTCCTTCCTTTGCAGCTCCAACACCACCACACCAAACGACTCCATCGTCACTGAGATCTAAGGTAAGGTACATGTACTATAGTCCTATGTATCGTTTGTATGTTGTGTGAGTGGCATGCAAGACGTAAAATAATGGGACATAACACATTTCCTACATATGCATTGCATGCAAACATGACACATATGTACAATGACGTCAAAATAAGTTGTACTTACAAGACTCCACACCCCCATGAACCTCATTCCGCCACCCGGACACCATCAGCACAACGGGAACATCTAAATCAGATTGGTTTATTCCCGCCGCCTGACAGTGGCAGAGTACTGTCTGCCAGCAGAAAAGACTGCTGCAGTGGTAGCCTTCTGTCTCTAGCCGCAACATCTAAATATAACATGCAACCCGCTGTCAGAACGAGGGAGCACTCGGGACTGCCAGCCCGGCGGGATGGAAGTAAGACCGCCAAGATCTAAATCAGGCCCTAAAGCATCACCATAAAGTAATATGTTCAAATTCCTACCCAATAATTTAAAAGGAAATGCATGGGCCAAGACACAGTCTTGCATAAGAATGTTAGCTATTTCAATATTTTTAGTAATTATACCATGCCTAAGTACTACTTTGATCTTCAGCATAAATAGCTGAATTTTAGACTTAGGGCCTGATTACTCTGTCACAGTCGTTATAGATATCCTGTCTGACCTATTACAAGTGTCCATAGGATATAATGCACTTGTAATATGGCAAACAGGATATATGTCATGTTTCAGATGGAGTAACCTGCCAGCTGAACTATAAGTCATGACCTTTATCTGACTTAAGTAAAGACCATGGAATTAAAAGCTTCCAATAAAATCCCTTGATCCAACCTCCTGAATGGCACACAGAAGTTAACAGAATAAATGTACAAATCACCTTCTGTTGTCATAGTTTGTGTGGCATGTCACAGGTTGAGCACCTGGTGGGCAGTGCCCTATTCAGGCCAGAGGCCTACTTATACTAAAGGAATCAACTTGAACTCATCCATCTTTTCCTCTAGAAACGGTAAAGTTAATCGTCAAAGTATTTTAGAAGACATATCTAAAAGATGTAATAATGTATGCCATACTGGATCATCTTACATACTATTTTATAAATGGGCTTAATAATAGAGCCTAATGAATAGGTAGGAATTTCAACAAACTTTGCTATATAATTATGCTTACTGAGATATTCAAGCCATTTCAGTTCAAACATTTTTAAGGTAGTAGTCATCCTGAAGACGGTTACAGCCCGATGTGACTTGAGGTGCAAGAGTCTTCTTGATTTATTTTGCTTTTCATTTACTTTCAAGCTTTAGAGAAGCTAAGCTTTTCATAGGATTAATATGGACTTTGGAAATAAGCAAATTAACGCGTGTAGCTCTAGGGCTACTTTTGTGTTCTCAAACTCCCTAATTTTCTGTTCTTGAAAGCCTTCAACATCATACCAGTGATGTCCTTGTTGTATGGCCGATTAGTAAGAGTAATGGAGAACGACAAAGCCACAATTTTTGTATGGTTTGTATAAATCTTACAAGGCTTAGCCTCCAAAGAAGGAATGGTCATCAAGCTTTTTAACTGCTGCTTCCCCGACAGCCACCTCTTGATCCTCTTACTTTATGTTCCTCTTTTCATAATCATTAAAAGAAGTCACAACATAAAATTAACCATCTTTTAGCGAGTGACTTTAACCACCCATAGCCTTAATGACAAGCGGCCATTGCCAGACCAACAAATGTCTGCAAGTGTAGCACCTCTATCAAGTGCATAGTATTCAATAGCTGCATAATCAACTGCAGTCCCCTTTACCTCAATGGTATCCCTCACCCACCCGAAGATGGCATGCTTCCTCATAGGGCAACCTCTTCGCATAATGAACCTGGTCGTAATACGACCTACAACTCCCTCTCTGAGAGGGAGGAGCTCCGGGATTTTTTTCTATGTCAGAAAAGAGGTATCATAAAACCTATAGAAAAACAATAGATGGTGAAGGGAGCAAATGAAAAGTATGTGTGAACTATAACTAATGCTGAGGACGCCAAGACAAACTTCAATCGGGCGCCCAGAGGTTAGGATTAAAACAAAGATCTATGATGGGGGTTATTCAACCTGTCATAGAACAGTGGGGGTCGACATGTTTCAGCCTTTTACCCTCTGTAGAGGTGTAACGGCTTTCTTCAGAACCGACAAAAAAGAACAAGGTGGGGTAAATTCTCCCCACATAAAATATTTGTGGTGAATATACAGGACCAGTGGATGGAGTGGTAGTCAGGACAGTCATGCGCACTCCTTTGGCATGAATGTCCTGTCGCCGCCTTCATTCACTTCACCATCCCCTACACCCATTCACTTGTAAGCACTTAATTTCCTCATACTTTTGCCTAGACGATGTTTCAAGTACCTCCTTCACGCACTTTAGCAAATGCTCACAATTACAATTGCGACAGATGCCACCATTGCTCTGTGTACTCTATGAAGAGTAAGAGATACTGAACACTTTCATTAGTCACTGATAAGCACTGTGAGAAACTCGCCCTGCCGAGAGCCTCAACTCTCGAGCTGCCTATCATGGCACTCTATAAAACACCCAAAACCTGAACTGCAGCATTAAGTGAACAAGAAATGTAAAGGCGAGAGCTCAGCCAGAACAGATCCATTGTTCTGGCTTGGCTCTACATCACTGTATCAAGAAGTAATTATTACATGTGATGTTTTTTAAATATGAACTTAGAAACCTTACTGCACCCCACCATGGCTCCCACTGCCTTGTGATGACAATGCTACAACATAAGTAAGAGGCCCATCTGTTGCTATGTGCATCCTATAAATACCCTAGATGTTTATTACACAGCATGCAGCAGCATTACATTTCCTATACATAGCACCAATCCTGAAAGCACGTATTTGATGGGACTCTCACATGCGGAAATGAACAAAAAAGATGTTCAGTGAGATAAACTAACATGCTGAGAGCACACTATTTGGTTTATATTTTTGTTTATTTGGGTTAATATGGATTCTACCTGTCACCTATGCTGTTATCGTATCTTTTAAGAATTAGGCCTGTAATGATGGACACACACATGGGCACTAGGACCGGCCCGAGGAAGGCCGAGGGCGGGCGGAAAGGGAGGAGCCAGGGACAAAGAGCGGCAGTTAGCCGATGTACCAGGACGACGAAGGACAGCTAATAAAGAAGCTCCCCTATCACACCATGTGTCCGTGTCTCTATGTACCAGGCAGGACACTACATCTGGCGACGACGGTGTTAGGAACGTCTACGTGTGTGGGAAGAACGGCTAACTCGGTGCGTGTCCCTGGAAGTAGGGAGGCACCTAGAACTGTGGGCCGGTGACCGCGTCACAGCGCGAGCGTCCTCGTGCGCTGGGAGCCCACCCCAGTTATCCGGCGGAGTGTGTGACCCGACCGGAGCTCGCCCCGCCGCACCGCGTGTGCATGCGGCACGTCCTGGGGGCTGGAGCCTGCTGCCTGCCTGATGAAATAAAGAAACAAAGAAAAGAGCTGTCTCACCTGGTGCTCTGGCTGAAGAAAGAGTGCCAGCTGAAATTGACGATCGGTGAGTGAGAGAGCGAGAGGAAAATCAATGCATTTGTGTCTCCGGTAAACAAAACGCCAAATCTCGCTATACGCGAGATTCTCGCTGCGGCCATTTTGGAGTCAGGCAATTCTGTCCAATTCCCTGTCAGGGATCCTCGGCGGCCATCTTGGAGTCAGGCAGAGAGTCTGAAAGAGCAAACAAGCACTGGCGAGTGCAGATGAAAGAATAAACAAGCACTGGCGAGTGCAAATGGAAAAGTAAACAAGCACTGGCGAGTGCAAGAAAAAGTAAACAAGCACTGGTGAGTGCAAATGGAACAGTAAACAGGCACTGGCGAGTGCAAATGAAAGCATAAACAAGCACTGGCGAGTGCAAATGGAAAGGTAAACAAGCACTGGCGAGTGCAAGAAAAAGTAAAACAAGCACTGGCGAGTGCAAATGAAAGAATAAACAAGCACTGGCGAGTGCAGATGAAAGTAAACAAGCACTGGCAAGTGCAACTGGAACAGTAAACAAGCACTGGCAAGTGCAAGAAAAAGTAAACAAGCACTGGCGAGTGCAATTGGAACAGTAAACAAGCACGGGCGAGTGCAAATCCAATCACAGATTCGACAGAAATGACTTTTGTTGGCACGTTTGAAATAATGGGCGTGCGCGATGGCTGACCCCGTTCCCATGAGTGTGTTGGGAGTCTCGTTCCTATGCCCTCCAGAGCCCCTCACTCTTGAATCTGGTGGGGGTATAGGCTTGCGGTGGCAAGAATGGCTAGAAGATTTCACAGACTTCATGACGGGGTCACATGTAACTGAAGCTGGACAGCTATTGATCGCTCTCAAGAATCTTGTAGGCAAAGAAGTGGGCCAGATCATAAAAGAGCTGCCTACTGAGTCAGCGGGTTCATATGCTAAGGTCTGTGAAGCACTCAACCGCAAGTTCTTGCACAAAAAGAATGTCGATTATGAGCGATATACATTCAACCTGGCAGCGCAAGAGAAAGGTGAGCAAATTAGTGCATTTGTCACACGCCTGAGACGCTTAGCAAGATACTGTGACTTTGATAAGTTCTCCACCGAGGATGCCCTCCGTCTGAGAATTATAGAAGGCTGTCTGTCAGAGCCCTTGAGACACAAACTGCTCAAGAAAAGCTACCTGCTAGAGGAGATTGAGGAAATGATAAGAGTTGATGATCAAGCAGACGAGCATGCGAAGAAGATGGAAGCCGGGAGGAGTGAGAAACGTGAACAGGCGTTCAGGATACAGTCTCGACAAGGGCACGGGCGGTCCCCACCTCAAGCGCGCTCCTACAGATCCAAGAAGCAATACCACCCTTCAATTCATCGACGCAGAAGCGCAAGTCGCACCAAGAAAAGGTCAGAAAGACAATTAAAGTGCTACAGATGCGGCTATGACTTTCCACACGCAGACGCATGCCCGGCCCTAGGCCAACGATTTCGGAAGTGTGGTAGAGACAACCATTTCGAAAGCATGTGTGGGACGTCACACAAGGATGACCAACGAGAACATGCCCGGCAATATCGCCCCTCGAGCAGTCATCACCATGTCAGAGCAGTACAGGATAGGCGAGACTCATCCACAGGGTCGTCACAATCCACCTGTCACTCCTGCCGAACATATCAATCTCGACGCTCGTCATCAAGAGAGTCAAGATCACTTTCACCTATCTCACCAGACTGAGACGAATATGTAAATTTTATAGCAGATCCTGATCGTCTAAAAGAGTATCCACGGCTATACATCAGAATTGGTTCTCATCACACCAAGTTTGTGCTGGACAGTGGGGCGTCACTAAACTACCTACCTGTGGCGGAATATCAAAGAATGAGGCCACCTCCCAAATTGGTCAAAGCCCATGTGTGAGTATATACGTGGATGTCAAAGAAACCACTCCCCTGTCTTGGGAAGTTCGCGACCGAACTATCATTCCAAGATCGCACGATACAAGCCTACATTCACATCATCGAGGGGCCTGAGGCAGACTGCCTACTAAGCCTGCCCACTGCAGAACGACTAAAGTTGGTAGACATACTATACAAAGTGGATGACAAACCAGACTATGACATCATCAAGAAGTTCCCCAAGCTCTTCCAAGGTCTCGGGAAGATGAAAAACTGCCAAATCAGACTGCACATCAACGAGCAAATCACACCAGTGGCACAACACCATCGAAAAATCCTGTTTCATCTGCAGGAAGTTGTGTAGAAAGAGCTCCAGGACTTACTCGAGGCTGACATCATAGAGAGGACTGATGGGCCAACTCCATGGGTCTCCCCGGTTGTAGTGGTTCCAAAGAAAGGAGAGACAAACCGAGTCCGTCTATGTGTGGATATGAGAGCACCTAACACAGCGATAGAGAGGGAGAGGCACCCAGGCCCTCACATCAGTGACATGATCAAGTCACTCAAGGGAGCCAAGATATTTTCAAAACTGGACCTTAACAAAGGATATCACCAATTAGAGTTGTATGAGCGGTCCCGATATATCACGACATTCTCAACACATCTAGGGCTGTTCAGATACAAAAGACTAAGTTTTGGGGTGTCCTCAGCAGCAGAAATCTTTCAAGAAGCAATCAGGAGAACAATTCATCATGTTCCCCATGTACTGAAATATAGCGATGACATCCTGGTCTATGGAGCAACCACTCAAGAACATGACAGGGCGCTAGATCGGGTCTGTCATGCACTGACGGAAGCCAACCTCACACTCAATCAGGACAAGTGTGAATTTCATAAGCCAACACTGAAATTTTTTGGCCACGTCTTCTCTGGAAATGGCATGAAACCTGACCCCGAAAAGGTAGCAGCGCTCAATGACACAGCGAGCCCAGATGACGTTGGTGACGTACGCTCATTCCTGGGCATGGCTAGCTACTGCTCCAGATACATACCAGACTATGCCACAATAAGTCACCCCCTGAGAATGCTCACCAAACAAGGGCAGCCGTTTCAGTGGTCCACCCAATGTGAACGGGCGTTCAGAGAGATCAAGGAAGCTGTAGAGTCGGCTAAAAACATGGCTTATTTCAATCCAAAAAAGAAGACAGAAATAACAGTGGATGCCAGCCCCGTAGGGCTAGGGGCCATCCTAGCACAATATGACAGAGATGAGGACCAACGGCACATTGTAGCATATGCCAGTAGGAGTCTAACAGACACGGAGAGAGCATACTCCCAGCCAGAAAAAGAAAGTTTAGCTGTCGTGTGGGCTTGTGAACATTTCCACATATTCATCTTCGGAAAGCACTTCACTCTGGTCACTTATCATCAAGCTCTGATTACAATTTTCGGAAACCCTCGCGCAAAAATGTCACCACGAATAGAGAGATGGGGCCTCAAGCTACAAGAATACACCTACACCATTATACACAAGCCAGGGAAAGCCGCAAACCCTGCCGACTACATGTCCAGACACCCCACCAGCACCAGCAAATCGGAACAATCAATTGCGGACGAATACATCCACTTCGTGGTAGATCAGGCTAGACCTCCTGCAGTTCCACTGGAAGCCATCTGTGAGGCGACACAGTCCGACGTCACCCTACAAGAAGTGAAACGCCGGATACAAACCAATAGCTGGCGACATTCACATACAAATGGACAAAACGACCAAGAGATGGCAGCGTTCAAACACGTCAATGAAGAACTGTCAATAGCGACAAATGGGCTCATCCTAAGAGACACTCGAATTGTGATCCCATGACAACTAAGACAAGAGGTAATAAATCTAGTACATGAAGGACACCGGGGCATAGTAGCCACGAAAAGAGCACTCCGACAGAGAGTCTGGTTTCCAACACTGGATCTAATAGTGGAAACAACACTGAAGGATTGCCCACAATGTCAGCTAGTGAGCCGTCCAGATCCCCCTGCACCGCTGCAAATGTCTCCACTGCCGGAGGGTGTCTGGCAACACGTTGCCATTGATTTCTTTGGGCCATTCAAGTCGGGCCAATATGACCTGGTCATCATGGACGAATATTCCAGATTCCCCATTGCACAGTTGTGCACATCCACAAAAGCCTCCAGCGCCATACCAATTCTAGAGGAAGTATTTGCTGCGTGGGGCATTCTTCATGTGGTGAAATCTGACAATGGGCCCCCATTCAACAGCCACGACTTTGCCGAATTTGGCCAACACCTAAACTTCAAACACCGGAAGATCACACCACTATGGCCTCAGGCGAATGGAATGATTGAACGCTTCATGGCCACGGTCAAGAAAGCCATTCAGCAGGCGGAGCTCACTCGAAAGAATATCCAGACCGCACTCAACGAGGTACTACGAGCCTACTGAAACACGCCCCACTCCACCACAGGCAAATGTCCTGCCACCCTCATGCTAGGCCGATCAGTGCGTACTAGATTACCAATGATGAGCATCCCAGCGAGTGAACAGTATCCCGATTCTGACCATGAGGAAATCGCGGCCATAGACAAACTGAAGAAAGAAAAAATGAAGGACTATGCGGATGAACGTCGACATGCCTCTCACACTGAAATTCGAGAAGGAGACTGGGTGCTGGCGCGGCAAGAGCAGCACCGAAAGACTGACTGGAAATATCATGAGACTCTGCTGAAAGTGGTGCAACAGAAAGGAACTATGATTACCGCGGAAACCGACGGAAGACGAGTCACCAGGAATGTGACGCACTTTAAGAAGTGCAGCTCTAACGTCAAAGAACTACTGACTGAACCGCGAGCTGAGAAAAGGGAACCAGAGTCACCACCCAACCGCAGTCAAGTACTGATGGAGATTGCTGATGAACACGAGCAAGACATCCCTGATCATCAGTCGCGCCCCAGACGGACCACGAGAAAACCGTCTCGCTTCATCGAAGAACTTTAAGCGGCAATCATCAGCGACGTGAAAGGAAAGGGTGTAGATAGATTGCTGTGTTTTTCTATTTTGTTTACAGAGGGGGGAGATGTAATGATGGACACACACATGGGCACTAGGACCGGCCCGAGGAAGGCCGAGGGCGGGCGGAAAGGGAGGAGCCAGGGACCAAGAGGGGCAGTTAGCCGATGTACCAGGACGAGGAAGGACCGCTAATAAAGAAGCTCCCCTATCACACCGTGTGTCCGTGTCTCTATGTACCAGGCAGGACACTACAAGGCCATAGCTTTAACCTTTGTTGCTGGAAAATGATACCCATCAAGTGGCTGAATTGCACAGCATGAAACTGTAAATTCTAGGATCACTCACGGCTTCCCTACTTGACCGAATTGTGTGATACAAGGCAAATACTTTGTCACCAAGCCACCTTTTTTGTTCATCACTTTTCATAGCACCTTCAAGTAGGTGAGTTCAGGATGTGCAGGGTAAAAATACCGCTCATGTTTGATTTAAATAACTATAATGTTTCTCTGTATAGGCTGGTACACAAAAACTGACTTGTCTCTTAGTATACTAATAGCATTGTCGTCATGGGGGTGTAGGAATGTTTCTCAGTTCATGCTTAAATTAATTTTAATAAGTAGTTCTTGATGCAGAGATTTGGTCCCTAAGATGAAACACTTCTGTATGTTAAACAAAATGTTTTTTACATTTTGAAGACACCTTACTATATTCTCACATAATGTTTGTTGCATGATTTACTGGATTGGAAGAGCTGTACACAGTTCCTTCCCCCAAGTACTGCCCTCCTTGGACTTTATCCCTGGTAGGAACTATTGGCCTCGTATGCCCCACCCTAAGTTGCCTGCTGAGTACAATTATCTGACAGGCAATTTGACCCCCATTGGGTTGGGAGATCTGTACACTCCATTGCCCCCTCAAGCACTGACCTTCCAAGACCCCATTGCCAGCAGGCACTCATGGCACCACCGTAACTTGTCTGCTGGGACCAATTTTTCTGGCAGGCATCGAGACTCTCGTTGGGGTGGAGGTGCTGCACACAGTGCTTCCCTATAGCGGCGCTCCTCTTGTTAGACCTGAGCGCCGCGTTCGACACGGTGTCTCATGACATTTTGTTGCGGAGGCTGGAGGAAGTGGGACTAGAGGGGAAAGCTCTTCACTGGTTCCGCTCTTTCCTCTCGGACCGGTTTTTTAAAGTAGCCATTCCACCTGGTCAGTCCTCTTTCCATCCTTTGGGACTAGGAGTACCTCAGGGCTCTGCGCTGAGCCCCACTTTGTTTAACCTGTATGTGAAACCGCTGGCTGCTGTCGTCAGACAAAGTGGCTTAACCATGACATCGTACGCCGACGACACGCAGCTGGCGGTGACACTCAGTGGGGACCCTGAGGTGACTGCCCCCAGGTTTCGCGCAGGGCTCTTAGCCGTGGCGAATTGGATGCGTATTAACTGTTTACAGTTAAACGCTAAGAAAACCGAAGTATCATACAACTCATTTTTTAACTGGATAGATAATGATTTATGAAACAAAATAATAACACCATTTGTATTATCTACTGATGGGGAATAAAAGGCTTCGCCCACCCATTGTTTGTGCAATGAAGGCAAATCCTTAAGTGTAAGGTGAGTTTCTTGCAACAAAGCAACTTGGCATTTTAATCTTGCTAAGTGAGACAAAACTCCCTGTTTCTTAACAGGGTTGCGAAGACCTTTGATATTCCAAGAAATAACTTGGAGACCGTTCATCTTTGAAGATCACAGGAAAGTAGGCGAACAAGTAGAAATAAATAAATGCAGAATAGTAGAGTTGTAAAACAAATAGATAAAAGTAGGAAGGATAGAAAAAAAACCTGACAGATAAAAATTAGCTTGTGAGACAATGAACCCCGTAATCATCATGGAAAAAAGAATAAAAATGAATGGAAGAAAGGTGAAATGAGAAAACAATAAAGAAACAGTGGATAAATTAAAAGAGAGAAAAAGTATAGAATAAATTGAATATGAAGGAAATTGCCTGAAAGGGATAGAAAAAGGTAATAAGAAAAAGAACAGCCAAGGAGGAGAGAGAAGAGGAAAAGAAGGGAAAAAAGAAAAGGTGAGAGATAGGAAAGAGGAGAGGATAGGGAGATAAAATCCAACAAAAAGTGAAATCAAAAGAAAGATGACATAAAGCCAAGCAGCTTTAGTCATAGAGAATAATTGACCAGAAAACATTAGAATGGGAGGGGGGGGGGGGCAGCGAAAAACCAGACAACCGCATGAGCAGGAGACACAAACAGAAATTAGGTCACATATACAATAATTATGATAAAAAAAGGAGAGAGAAAAAAGTCCGAAGACTAACTGTAACCAAATAAGACATAGGAAGGGAACTTACCAAATAATTAGGAAGGGATGGCAGCGAAATGGGTTGCACAATACAGACATCAGGGCAACATGAAAAAAGATATATACAACAAAACTGCAAGGATGGGACAGGTGAACAAGAAGAAAAGAGCAGAGAACTTGTTACAACAAAAAACAAAATATGAAGAAAAGCATTTTAACAATACAAAACATGAAACAAGAAAACAGATAAACTAAGGTTTGCTGAGTTCCATGAGTTCTCCCTTGTAGGTGTGAATGAACTTCCGAAGGCCAGCAGGATCATCAAAGCTGAAGGACCGTTCTTTATAAGTTACTTTGAAGAAGCAAGGGTGAATTAGGCCGCATCGAACATTCATCGATCGAAGAGCAGGTCTCAGGTCCAAGAATTCTTTCCGTCGGGCAGCAGTTGGTTTGGAAACATCTTGAGTAAGAAATACTTTACGGCCAGACCCGAGCATCTGCTTGTGTTGTTTGGCGGAATGAAGAATCGACATAAGGTCTGAATAGAGCAGGAAAGAGGCAATAATGCCTCTTGGTTTAGAAGTCGAAGATTAGTTATTTGGGCCAAGGCGATGAGCCCTCTGAATATTAACATCCATATGCTTGGGGATACCAGTAATCGGAAGTACTTGAGCCTTCAAAAATTGGATAATGTCAGACCCTTCAGATTCCTCTGGAATACCATAAATGCGCAGGTTATTGCGCCAGTTGCGATTTTCCAAATCCTCTGAGGTTTTCTTGTGTTGGTCGATCTCCTTGGTAAGGCTGGCAACCTTAGCTACAACATCCTGAGCATCACTAACCTTTTGCTCCACGTCTGTCGGTCTCATATCCATGCTTGACCATTTTTCATCCAGTCTCTGAAGAGTTGTGGCAGTATCCGTCATGAATGGACGGATGAGGCGCAACTCCTCCATAATATCATCCAAAGTAACAGGAAGCGGAGATTTCGATGGAGATAGAGGATCTTTTTTGAGACGCTTACCAGTTGCTGGGTCTTTACAAGTGCCAGGAGCGGTGCCATGAACCTTAGTGGTATGTGAAGATTCCATTTTGAATACGTAAAGTCAAAGGAGCTGAAGGAAAGGCAAATTAGGAACCAATTGCCAGTAAAGTCGAACAATCTTGACAGTGAAAGAGATAATATGAGGCAATAAACAGCTGGACCAAGTTCTGACAAAAAATGGGAGCAAGAGACACTGTACTCAGAACCCACAATAAGCAGATGGAATTGATAGTATAAGTCCCATGAAATAAGGTGCCAAACGGAAAGTAAGAAAAGCCAGCCGCCAAAATATCACCTGAGAAGGCAGAGAAACATAGCACAAATGGAGTTTGAACCGCTACCGCAGATGCATGCCTGAGGTAATTTGTGAGAGGCAAAGCGGAGGTATAATTAGTAGTTTAGAGCCCATCGCCACACGTCCCCCCCAAAAAAAAGCAAGACCTCCAATCCAGATATTAGCGGGAAAAAAAACAGGAGCCATGAAGCGTAGAAATAGCAGCAGGAGAAAAAATAAATAAATAACGCTGCATGAAGAAAAACAAAATGGCGGTCGCAAGGCAGAGAGAGACAGTTTGACTTGTAACTCACTCAAAAATCCGCATTTTGTAACGAAAGCTTGCCCATATGTAGAGGGATGCTTCCGACGGCTAAATCAGCCATTGCTTCCCAGAAACGCCGCCGCAGAATCAGCCCTTCGTGAACGAGCGCTGCTCGTCGTCACAGAGCTCCTCAAGTTGCGGTCATCTTGGAACGCCGCGCGTCTTCTGGATTTTTTATTCTTGAAGCAGCCAAACAACCTCCAAGGAACCAGAACTGAATTTGGTGCCACAAGGCAGATCAGAACTCCCAGCGGTGGAGTTCAGGGGAGCTGGATATGAAGTCTTTGAGGGCCCTGAGACTTCTAATAGGAGGCAAGCACACACTAGCCTTGGATAACCTTGGAACAGCAGGTTTCAGAAAGAAAAAATCCTGTTTTTTCACTACTCACAGACAAAAGCAGCAACTTAAGGCCAACCCAGCAAAGCAACACACAGGAAAGGGGCAGTACTCCTCCTGACAACTCATCAGCTCTTCTTCTTGGCAGAGTCCTCAGTCTGGAAGTATTCTAAAATGTGAGGTTACAGGTCCAATACTTACACCCCTTTTGGCCTTTGAAGTAGGCATACTTCAAAGAAATGTCTTTGTAGTTCACAAGTTCCTGCCTTGGGTCAAGCCACACTCCAGAGGGGTGTAGACAGCAATGTGAGAGGACAGGCACAGCCCCATTCAGGTGACAGTTACAACTCCTCCCACCACTCTAGCTCAGAAAGACCCATCAGCCTGGTGATTGGCCATCAGGATATGCAGGGCTCCCTTTGTGTGACTGTCTAGAGTGAATGGACAAACAGACCAACTATCAGTCTAAACCAGCTGTTGTTTCCTCAGGCAGGCAGAGACACAGAATGGTAAAGAAAGAAAATGACCACTTTCTAAAAGTTGTATTTTCAAACACACAATTCAAAATATTTATTTTTAACATCTGAGTTCAGGGAGCCCAAAATCCAAATCTCTATATCTTCCCAATTGAAAGTTACACTTGTAAGATGTTACAAGGCAGCCCCAATGATAACCTATGGGAGAGCTAACCCTTGTAATAGTGAAAATTTATATGAGCAGCATTTCACTATCAGGACATGTAAAAAAAACAAAAAAAAACACCAATACATATCCTTCCATTCACCTACACTGCACCCTGCATCTGGGGCTACATCGGGCCTACCTGTAGAAAAAAAGAAGGATTTGGGCCTGGCAAGAGGGTGCATTTGCCCGGTCGACATGGCCGTTTACAACTGCAATAGCAGGTCAGAGACAAGTTTACAGGGATACTAGTGGATGGCCCAGCTAATGCTGCAGGCTCACTAGTAGCATTTCATTTACAGACCCTGGGCACACACAGTGGTGTGTGTATACTTTTGTTTATGGAGTTGATGTGAAAATGGTATGCAAATGACATTGAACTGTGTGCTTTTTAGATATTTAACAAGAAGATACACACAGCTCCAAAGAGCAGCGGGGCATGTTACAGAGACCATTTCTCTTGTGATAAACCGCCTCGAACTTGAGATACAGTACATAGAACTGTATGGCATGAGTAGGATGGAGGCAACAGAAGTCTGAATGGGATGGGAGGATGGTGGCATATTCCCTAGACAGAACTAAATGTGTTAAATAGGTTTATGTATTTAAGTTACACAGACTTACAATTTGAGCTACATTAAAATGCAGCCATTTGCTCCGAAAAACGACATTTGTAATGTATGAAATATTGTAGTATGTTGCTGGTTCAAAAAGGGCATTTCTATTTTAATATTATACAAATAATTTAGCAATATACTTTGTTTTACTTTTTGCGCTTGCGTGCCTGGAATGTATTTTTATAGGACCCAGAAATAAATAAGCAAACAAATTGTTATTAAGTGCACTTACCAACACTTTGCACTTTATTGCTTGGCATGAATGACGCGCAATAGTACTAAACACCTACAGTGAATTCTTGACCTACGGGAATGTGCTTAATTAACTTCCGTCTGCTAGACGGGACCCATGTGAACACTACTAGAGTGCCTGCTAGACGGGAGTGCTTGCTAGACGGGTTCCGATGTTTAGCATGGTGCAAAGAAATGAGTGGTTTTTGCACACATATTTGCAGTAAAGCTATTTACAGCAGAGCGTGTACTCATGTTTTGAATCACACTTGATGCCACGTCTTAGTTTGTGGTAAGTATGCGCATGAAAGTAGAAAATGTGGAACCACTGCATGCAACTGCAACAGAAACGTAAATCAAGGAGACAGCACACTAGTTTCAAATTTAAAGACAGCAATCACATCAGAACAGCACATTAGCATAGTCAAGGGCCATAGCACAGATGATGCATGAGCAACAATAGGATGAATAAAACACAGCATGAAAAATAAACGATACAAAGTGGAGAGAAGGACATATTATTGATGTTATCCATCCATTATATTACCCATTGTATGACATTCCAAGATCTGACTCGCAGACTGAAAGAAGCAGACAAAAACACAGAGGATCCCATTTACCAAAGGTCATGCAGTGCAGCGCGACAAGTCACTTTGCTGCACTGCATGACTGGAAAAGGCCAGGAAAGTGTCATATTAAGGCAACACGGCACATTCCTGACTTTTCCTATGCACTGGTGCCCTTTTGACAGCCTAGCGCCACAGCAGGCACCCTTGCACCATGGGCGCCTTCAGTGCATGCAGGATTGTTTTGTGCATGAAAACAATCCTGAGAGGAATATTCATCTATATGTGCAGCGGAAGTGCAGAGGAAGTAATGAAGAGAAATAAAGATGTTTCTCGTCAATACGTCTCTCATGGGAATGCATCAAAATCCATGGTAGTTGCGTGGGAACATCCATAGAATGCGTTCTCAGGGCAGAGTAAAGCAATGCAGCGACTTGGCCTGTATTGCCTTACTCCAGATTTATGGAGCCACTCAGGCAGGGGGGCTTCTCCGTTAGGGCGGAGGAGCGCCGCCCCACTACTTTCTCGCAGTGTGAGAAGCAGAAACATAAAATGGTATTTTTAATATCATTTTATGTTTCTGCTTCTCACGCTGCGAGAAATCAGAAGATAGGTGTATGCCTGGTTAGGGGTGGACGGGTCGGGGTGGAGTGGCTTGCATTACTCTGAGTACCCGGACTGTAGGTCCTGGGGCCGACCAAAGTAGTCATGCGCACTCTACATTTTCCCTATGTAAGCTGCTTGCAGCCTACATAGAGAAAATGGCTTCCCTACAGGTGCCTGGCTGTCCGCTGCCCACGACTCTGCACCAATAACAAAACTGCCATTGCAGCGTTGTGATTGGCTTACAAGAGGGGAGGGAGCATGCCTAAAATAAAATAAATAAATAAATGCCTGTTCCTGTTTCTGTTCAGGAAAACGCCGAACACGGGACCCGCCCCAGGAGCACAGGCAGAGCGAGACCCGGTCAGGTAGGTTTTCTTCTTATATTTTTATTTTAACCCCCCTCCCCCCATGGTAACCGCCATGCAAACATCGTGCGCCCCCCGGCCCTCCACCCGTGAGTATTGCGAGCCGCGACTACACTCAGTGCCACATGAAGTGGCTTTGCTGGCTTCAGAAATCTGACTTAAGGTTTGCGGTGCTCTTGCACCACTTTGGGTGGTGCAAAAGTGACGCAGACCAGCTCGTAAATAGGCCCCCAAAATGCTCAAGGCAAGGAGGAATGGACGCTGCAAGGAAAGGGTACCAGCATTCCAGAAAAGAAACTCAAAGCCTCAGACACTGTCCCAGAGAAAACAACAGAATACTTACTACACACAACACAATTACAATATGACACATGTAGCATGCAACAAAACGTACACGCAAACTCAACACATCTCAGTTTTGCTTTCCTGTGCATATGGAGAGTGGAAGACATTTGCATTGTCAAGAACAGTAAAACATTGCTCTAAGATACACGAAGTATGATAAATAAACCTATAAGCTGGAGACAACAGTGTCATCGATTGAAGATGCTACACGTGGTTCAAAAATTATGGGACACGATTCACAATTGCTTTATTTTGTTGTTGCACCCGAATAAAACGTAAAGGAACACTTAAAAAACTGCAATAAAAAACACATAGCAGCCAGCCAAGAGTAAATATATGAACTGGCATACATTGAGGTAGGACAAACCTCAAACACATCTAAACCAAACACAAGAACGTGAAACTCACCAGATACAGCCTGAGCACAACCCAGAAAGAAATTCTGGAAATCATCAAAGAAGGCAAAGTCGACAATGCAAGAATAAAAAGTGCGCAAGGAGTATTTCAGCTGCATAGATATAAGTTGAGCAGGGACAACAAAGCCAAAAATGTCACTGTCAGTGGGAGCTTGACCCAGCCAACTCTCGTTAACCCAGTCGCAGATTCTGGTGATGATGAATTGGACTTCCCCACTCCACTATTTGTCATATTGATTGGTAGCAAAATAGAACAAAAGGTATCAGAAATGGTCAAAGAGATGAGTCACAGCAGCCTGTCACGAAATGATGCTGACATAAGAGAATGTGAGTACAGCGCAACGTATGACAGTGTCAACAGGATTGATAACACAGTGCCTTAAGGCATGCATTAGACTCAGCAAACATCTTTAACACCTTACTCCTCCCACATTCTAAATCCTAAAGCGCAATCACTGAATTACAATCTAAGCATCCATCAGATCTTGCTATATTTGTTGCACGCCAGCACCTGGTACAAGTAAGCACCTTGCTAATTGACAAGAGCCTATTGTACGAAGAATGCATCAGGTAAAAGGCGACTCAATTTGGGTCCTGACTTTTCCCAAAAGCATTCTCATTTTTTGCACTGACCTATAGCTCGGTTCCCAAAATACAGAACCGTAGTTGATCATAATCTGACTTAGCTCATAAATAAGAATGAGGTAAGTTGCAAATTGCGACCCACTGCGATTGGTTATATTACGAAGATTACCATGTCTGTGATTGCTTTAAAATAAATAAACCTTTTTTTGTGTAGCCCGTTTCCTAAAAGGATTAGTACATACTTTTTTTTTAGTTTAGGCAGTGCCTATTCTTAAAAACATTTTTTTTCAGCATTCATAAAGGAGAAGGGATCCTTTGGGGATTCCTTCACATTTGCGATTGGGTTAACACATCCTTTGAGGGGGTGGTACAATATTAATGATTTATGATCAGATTTCGGTCATAGAACATTAATACATGACATAAGGAATTGGTGTTTGGAAGAGATGCCCTAAATACATCTTTCAAATAGGGATTTCTTAACTTTTCCTAAACCAATTTAACTATTGGGAAAATCTTTTCTGGATAGTTATATGGTTTAAGTACATTTAAAAAATGATTTCCGCAGTTGCAAACCTCTGATTTCCTGCATCAGAGGGTTTGTGAACACCAAACTGTATGTACATGGAGCCCTTTGTCTCTTCTGTCACAGCAGCTTTCATAAGGAAATGTAAAATTGATCTGCAAATGTTGTTGTGTGTACAGAAGCAATTATGCATGTCAATCAAACAATGAAATCCTTGACATTATGAAAGCAATGCTGATAGGGATATCTAAGTGCCAGCACACATAGTTCATCAATGGACTGTCTACAAGAGGATTCCCAGAGTTCACTGAGGAGGACAGATGCCAGACAGGATAAGCTGCCCTGATTACTTACCGGTAATCCTCATTACTATTAGTCCTACTCATCCTCAATCAGTCCTTACTAATGAGGTAATATGCAATCAGTGATAGGAAACAAAACAGGAAATACTTGCTGACCACACCCGCCCTCTGGCTAAGGGCTATAATTATCTAGCCTTACCTTAGCACTTCCTCAAAAACCAAGCACAACAAAGGTCTAATGTTTCAAGTTTAATTGGGTCAAGGACATGTAGGACTAAGAGCAATGAAGATTACCGGTAAGTATTACCTCGATGTCCCTCATCCTCGATCCAGTCCTTACTAATGAGGTATACTGAAGCATACACCCAATGAAGATGAGGTCTTTGCAAATACTGAATCCTGAAATAAAGTGCAACAAAGGATATAAAGCACACCCAAGTGATTTTAATGCCATATCCATAACATATTGAAACAATCAACAGGCATAGAATTCTTCAAGACCTGTAACACACAACTCACAAAATTCAAATGACTGGATTGAGCACAGTTGAAATGATAATGCCTAATAAAAGTGTGCCTTGATGCCCAAGTAACAGCCTGACAGATCTCATATGGACACCCACTTTAAAATCAGCCGATAAAGCTGGCAGTCCTCAGGAGGATCTTGCTTGGATACTGGAAGGTCAAGGAAAATCAGAGCCCTGATATGCCAAGAAGATGGTATCCTTAATCCAATGACTGAGTCATCTTAGACACTGCTTTCCTGCGTCCTGCAAGACCGAAAGTTACAAAGAGACTATCAGAAGTTCGAAACTCAGCAGATCTGTCAACATACACAGACAATGCCTATTTAACATCCAATGTAGTGTAACATTCATTCTTTGGAGAAGAAGGAGAAAGACAGAGACAGGGTAAAATAGCTCCTGTGAAAAATGAAATTTAAAGTGAATTTTTGGAATAAACCCAAAAATAAAATGTTAACTCCACTCCATCTTCCATGAATCTCAAAAATAGTGGAAACACAGTAAAGCAGATGGGTCCCCCAAGCGCCAGGCTGATGTGATGACCACCAGAATCGCCAATTTACAGGAAGGCAATTTCATATCCATAGATGTTAAAGGTTCAAAAGGAGGAAATTGGAGAGTGTAAAGAACCAGAGAAAGATCCCAAGATGCAACTGACGGTTTCACGGTAGGTGAAGTTTGAGAAAAACTATAAAACAACCTGAATACTAGAGGCTCAGAATTCAAAGAAAAGGAAACTGAGCCTCTGAACTCTCTGATAGTCACCCCCTCAACCTTCAAAGCAGACAGTTTATATCCTTTTTCAAACTCCTCAGGAAAGAATTGGAGAATAAATGAAAATGTACAAGAAGTAGGAGAAAGATTATGAAGAGAACACTAGGGGGCTCATTAGGATGACGGGCGGACTTTGTCCGTCCGCCATCCTGTCGGAATTCGGGACCGCCCGCCATAAGGGCGGGGGTCCCATGGGGGGTATTAGGATGTGCCCTGCATTTTTAGCATTTTGGCGGTCCACAATTCTAAAAATGCATTGATGCATTTGTATAAACAAAGCAGCAGGCACCGCGCGGTACCTTCCGCTTTGTTAATGCAAATGAAGGGGGGTACCACAGGTACCCCCCGTGTGCACCCCCCACCTCTCCTTCACTCTGGGGACCCACAGGGGCCCCCCAGAATGAAGACCGCATGCCTTTCCGTGGCGGCATCGCCGGCGCGGAAAGGCACCTAAAAGACGCCCATCATAATATGGCTGGTGGTGCCTGATAGACACCGCCACCATATTATTCCTTTTCCGCCCCGGCTGCAAGGTGACCAGGGCGGAAAAGCGGCGGACGGTCTTTCCGTCCGCCGAGGTCCCCCCGCCATAATATGGCGGGGGGAAACGAGTGTGGATGTCGGGCGGATTGCCCCCGCCAGGCTGGCGGTGGCTACCTCCAGCCTGGCGGAGGCAATCCGCCCGACATCATAATGGGTCCCTTGATGTCAAAATGAATCCAGCGTTTCGAATAAGAAGACAAAATAGAATCACTTTGTGAACCTTGGACCACAAAATAATGTGAGCAGGCAAATATTGCCTCACTAGAGTCCTCCAAAGTGCTAATGTTAGAAGTACCAGCAGTTGAGGACTGAGAGATTTCAGTGGAATCCGATCCATGGAGGATCAATTGCCATGCTCTTCAACAACGCGTACCATGACCTCCTTGGCCAAAATGGAATCACAGCCATCACATGTGTTACCCTCTTGCTGGATCTTCAGCAGTAATGACTGAATGAGGTGAAAGGGAGGAAATGCCTACAGCAAATTTGGAGGCCACGGAATCAGTAAGGCATCCCCTGCTATAGCCATCACTTTCAGAATCCTAGAGCAGAAGGTTATTAGGAGCGCATTGGTCCTGGAAACAAAAAGATCCACTGCTGGACACCTGTACTTCCTACAGATCTGCCAGAACATCCTTTTAGAGAGCAACAGATCCTGAGAAGAAGGGGACTTGTGGCTCTTGGCACCTACCACAACATTGTCCACGCCCCTCGTGTGCTGAGCAGATATAGATTGAAGATGGACTTCTGCCCATTGTGTAGTAGAACAAGCCACCTGATTGAGAGACTGGTTCTGAGTACTGCTTTGATGGTTGATGTATGCCCCTGTCACAATGTTAGCCGAGCATATCAGAACATTGCAATTGAACAGGGTGGACTCAAAACACCGCAGGGACCTCTACACCACCGAATGTTCTTTCCAATGGGAAAACTGCATGGCCTCTGATCGATACTATCAAGCCTGAACTGATTATTGCCCCATCGTGGTACTTCAACCCAGGGCACTGGCATCCGTTGTCACTGCTGTTGGAGGTGAAGGATGCAACATCCCCATGGTGAGGTTGGATGAGTCCAACCACCACTGCAGATTGTGAACAATTTTCTCGAAAAAGTAGGATCTTCATGGCCACATCCTGAATGGAAAATGTCATAAATCTGTGACGGTGCCACACTACTTTGGCCTATGGCCCTTTACTTCCTTCCACCAAAACATTCTGGACATCTTCTTAGATAACAGAGATGTCAGAAAAGTTTGTAGATGCCGGATGCTGGACTGAGAAAGGAAGACTCTGTACAGAAGAGAGTTGAATTCCGCCCCAATGAATGTTCTCAAAGTTGAAGGCTCAAGATTACATTTTAGAAAATTCAAAAGAAACCCATGGTTCTGCTCCAGATGTTGTTGCATCACCTGGGCAGATGCGGCTTGGAGTAGCCAATTGTCTAGGTGAGGGAAGGTAGAAATCCCCTGAATATGAAAGTGAGCCACAAGACATGTCACCACTTTTGTGAATAACCTGGGTGAGGACTGTAGGCCGAATGGTAGGACAAAATACCGCCAATGGCTCCCCAATAGAGAGAAACACGGTTACTGTTGAAACTCTGGAGCCATGGGAACATGGAGATATGCATCCATGCTATCCAACATAGTCATCACTTATTCAGACTTAATTAACAGAATGATCCATTGTAATGTCTCCATCTTGAACAGAATTTTTTAACAGATTTGTTCAGGGACTTTAGGTTGATCACAATCTGAAACCCCAGTCAATTTTGGGACTAGGAATACAAGTAAATAATGTTGTCCAAGTTGCACATTGGTACCAGAACAATCGTCTTCTTTAGGAAAAGGGAAAAAATCCTATCCTTTAAAGATTTCCTTCTAAGTGGATCCCTTGGAAGGGGTGTCTGAACAGTTCCTGATGATAGAGGAAGGGACAGAAGCTCGATCCGATAACCCCTCGCCAAAATGCTCAGCACCCACTTGTTGGATGTTTTGCAATGCCAACTCTCCAGGAAATGACGAAATCTCTCACCAACATCTGGTATCCCTCCAGTTGGAACCTCTGTGGCGTAATAGTCAGGATTGCTTACTGGTATTTCCTGGATCCTGCTGGTATTTCTTCTGAAATTTCACTTGGAAACCTTTACCATGGAACTTCTGCATTTCCTCACTGTATTGTCCTATTAAGGAGAGGAAGAAGAAATCAACTCAACCCCCAGCAAGGGTGACTCCGTCTTCAAGGTCTTACTTTAAACTTAACAAGGAAACTGAGAAGCAGGGAGTAGTCACGGCCCAGAACCTCGAGTCATCAGAAGTGGCCATATTCTCACCAAATACGTTTGCAGATCTTTCTGAGGTCAGCCCTCCAGCTGGGGGAAATATCGATCTGAGCGGTACCGATAAGAGGAATGAAACTCTGGACAGGGGTCAGGTGATAACAACACATGGAACACATGGCTCAGACTCAATTCAGGAGATGTTGGCACAGTTGTCCCTAGAGATAAAGGAGCGTGTTTCTACTTCTGAAGTAAACCAGAAAAAGATTCAATATACATGCACTAATCTAGAGGAAAGTATCTCTGCATTAACGCATCGTATGGAGGAGCTGGAAAATAAAATGGAAGAGCTTACGTTAGATGTAAAGTAGAACACTCTAGAATTGAGTAGGCTAAAGGAAAGAGAGCGAGACCTCTCGGAAAGTTTGGAGAGACTTGAAAACAATTCCAGAAGGAATAACATCAGGATTCTGGATTTAGCAGAAGGACTGGAGGGGGTAACATTAAGACTTTTGTTATTGATATTCTGACTAAATTATTTCCCCAGGTTGCCTTGGCGTCTGTCTGGGAGGCCGAAATTCAACTGGTCCATAGGGACCCATTCAAGCTAAATCCAGGACGGAAGAAACATAGGAAGATCTTGGTGAATAGCCAATCGTATTCCCTGAAGGAACAACTATTTGGGGATGCGTTGAAGTTTAAATCTATCCAGCTACAAGGCTCAACTTGTAGAATAAGATCTGATATTTGTCGTATCACAGAGGATAGAAGACGGGAACTTGGCAAGCGGATAGACTCACTAAAAGAATTAGGCGCGCAAGTCCAATTAAGATTCCCGGCCTTCCTGAAAGTCATGCTGGACAATAAGATGTATAATTTTAGATCACCAGAAGAGGTGGACAATTTTTTGTTACATTAGAAATCAGCAGCTAAATGAAAGTGAAGTATGGGGGTTTGTGAAGGGAGCTCAGTAGAAAAATGTTGTTACAATTTTCCTTTCTTTTTTTAGGTTAGTGGGCCTGGGTCCAAATTGGCAAAATGTATTTGCCAAGGAGTAGTCAGGGAGGGTTCCCTAGGGTGGGGTGGGAGGATGATGGGGTGCTACACGTGTGCTGGTGGGGAGCATTGGGGAAAAAAAACATTTCCTAAATATGACCTCATATGACTTAATTTTTATCTGCAGATACAGTCTGGGGAAGAACAAGGATTATGAGAGGGGATAGTCCTGGGGTAGAATCCCTTGAGATTCTAAGTTGGAACTTGAATGGTTTGAGAGTCAGGGGAAGGCAGTGTCTGGTTTTGCAACATCTTAAAGATAATCTGGTTAAGAGTCTTAATCTTCAAGAGACACACCTGCTACAGTCAGAATGTAGGGCTTTGTTTGAGAAGCTAAGATGGGTGGGGAAAGTAATAGCTTCTGATCAACAATGTTGTTCAAAGGAAGTGATTATAATTAATAAATCAAATGCAGAAGTGGAGCTTATTAAGTCACAGACAGACAATAGAGGGAGGTGAGCAATCGCGGAGGTGAGGTGCCATGGTATTAAATATACTTTCGCCAATTATTATGGCCCTACTGAGGATGTTATTGACCCTTCGAATAACTTGTGTTTAGCTTTGGTGGATTTTGAAGCCCCCTTAATCCTCGGAGGCGATTTTAATGTTCTGCTTAATAATAACTTAGATAGATCCTCCCCCAGATCACAAATTGCGGTGCCTTGTGTAAAAGCTTATGACGATGTTAAAAAACCTTAACCTTTGTGATGTTTGGAGAAAAAAAATGGGAGAGGTTAGAGAATATTCTTTCTATAGCAAAAAGAACCACCACTATTCAAGAATTGATTACATATTTATTGACCTTTCTGAGTTAGATTCAGTAAGACTAATTAGATATCAGCAGATCCACATCTCGGATCATTGTACTATGGTGTTAAAACTAGATCTTCTTCTGAGGCTATTTTGAGGAGGTGGACCTTGAACAGAAGATTCCTTTTGCAACCTTAAACCCCTGAGTTACTAAAGAGAGAGACAGTCACCTTTTTTCAACACAATCTGGATTCGGCCCCTTTGCACATAGTGTGGGATGCCTTTAAGGCCTGGCTTAGGGGGACCTTAAAGGGGGCGGTTGTTGGCTGGGCTAGATTGGAAAAAAGGGAGATTGAAGATCTAGAAAAGCAGTTGTTGCGGGCTGAGACAGCCTTAAAAAGGGGGCAGATGCCCGATACAGAGAAAAAAATCCTCGTAACTAAGGTAGAGGAGCTACAGATGAAGTTAAGGCTTAAAACAGAAGCAATTATGCTCCAAAAGTGGGAGGCAAGCAAGATGAGTGATTTTGACTGGGGGGAGAACTGTGGCAAATTACTAGCTATGAAAAGTAGAACTGACAGGTCCCGTAATTTTATTAATAAGATCAAAGTAGGAGCCAAAGTGGTGGAGCAAAAAAGGGATATTGAGAAAGCATTTGTGCAGTTTTCTCAAGGCTTGTATAGGGAGGAGCTATCGGTCGAGGATGAGGTTATGGATCAGTGGCTGTCTGAAAAACAACTACCGAAACTGGACCCAGCGAGTCAAGCAATTTTGACCCAAGATATAGAGGAGGGTGAAATACATGTAATCTTAAATAAAACCAAGAAGGGGAAAGCAGTGGGTCCCGATGCAATCCCAACAGCGGTTTATACGTTAATATCCGATGAAATTATCCCGATCTGGTTGAATAACAAGATCCTCAGAGGGAATTCTCCCCTGCCAGATTCCTGGAATGAGGCTGTCATCACTCTAATCTTGAAGCCGGGCATGGACCCAACTCAGTGTCAATCCTCTCGCCCTATATCACTACTAAATTGTGATTATAAGATCTTTGCAGGTGTATTAAATGCTCGGCTTAGCAAGGTAGTGGGGTCAATTATTCATGAAGACCAAAAGGGGTTTTTATTGGGTAGGCAAATGCTAGACTTGGTGTACTTCTTAATAGGCTCGATTGACCTGGCAACAACACTAGAGGGCCCCCTGTCTATTATTACAGTTGATGCTGCAAAAGCCTTTGACCAAGTTAATTGGCATTATCTTAATAACACTCTAAAGGCATTTGGTTTTAGAGTCAATTTTAGGGAAGTCCTTAAAAAAATATATACAATTCTCCCCGGGCACAGATCTTGGTTAATGGTAACCTTATTGCGGCGGTCACAATACAGCGTGGTACAAGGCAAGGGTGCCCCTTATCACCCATCCTCTTTGATTTGTACATTGAGCTCCTGGCTCAGAGTTTAAGGCAGAATGACAATATTTCCCCTTTTAAAATCAATGGGTTCATTAGGAAGATTGCACTATATGCGGATGATCTTATTCTATTTTCCTCTAACGTTAACCCTACATTATCTGAGCTATTTGTTGAAGTACAGTCTTTTGGTGAAGTGTCAGGGTATCAAGTTAACAGTGATAAGACCGAGATTATGGCTTGGAATACCCAAAGGGGGTAAGACTTTCCAAAGAGGGAGTAATAGCAACTCAAGATATAGGAACGATCCCCAAAACAAACTTAGATAAAGTCTCGCGGGAGGTGGATCTTTTACTGAAGAGTTGTCAGACTCTACCGTTATCCCATTATGGGAGAGCCAATTTGATTAAAATGTGTGTTCTTCCCAAGTACGCCTACCTTTTTAATAATATCCCCTGGAATTTGACAAAACTGCGCTTCTCAATATACAGGGTAAGATCTCCTCGTTTATTTGGGCAAGTAAAGGGATTAGGCTGTCCTGGAAGAAGCTCAGGCGAAAGTTGGCTCAGGGAGGTTTGGGACTGCCGGACCTTCATTGTATTGTTGGGCATACCAATTAAAAAATTGCCGGATGATACTTTTGAAACCAGATAGCTCCCTGATTGGTAGTATGTTTAAATTCATGCTTTCAGATATGGATGTGGTAGGTTTTATGTACAAATTTGGAGCTCCCAAATATTTAAAAAAGATCAGGCTTAGGACTTTATATATGGCGGCCAAGCTATGGACTAAGTGTCGAGCTGGTTTAGGGTTGCCGTATTACAGTGACTGGGCTCCAGTGTGGGACTCTCCAGGTACTTCGGAATGCCTAATAGATACTCTATCTCAGCCATTAAAAGGGGCTGGAGTCCTACACTGGAAGGATATAATGGATGGGAACATCAGTCATGCTTGGGAAGTTTGGTGGAATCTTACTCGAGGAGCTCTCTCTAGATTTAAATTTTATCAAATTTCTTCATGGTGTAAAAGCCTAAGCAGGTTAATACCTGAGGATACCTCCATGGAAGATGAGCTGCAAGATCCAATGGTTAAAAAAAAAGAAGTAGGCCGGTGGTACCAGCATCTTCTTGCGGCAGTAGATAAAAAAATGGAGCGTCCATATCTGGTCTGGGAGAACTGCTTGCCGAGTGAAAACCTGGAAAATTTATTGCAAGTATCTTTGGAAATCTTATATCCGTTGATTAAATCTGCTGCACTAAGGAAAACATTTTTTTTCACACTGCACAGGATTTACTGGTCGCCCATGTAGCTCACCAAAATAAGGGGAGGTGGATAGGCCAACTGCACGAGATGTGGAGCTCCAAACGCGGATGATGTTCACATTTTTGTGGCTTGCCCCCTAATTCAAGAGTTCTGGGGCAGTGTGGTTAAGACTTTGTCTGATGTATTGGGCATGGAGTAAATTGGTATTCTATCTTTTCCTTCTGGCAAGAAGGGAGATCTGTAAGCTTTGGCGCCAGGCCCTCCCCCCAACCTGGAAAGCCAGGTGGAATGCAGTATGATATTTTAGAGACTTGGACCAAAAGTTTAATCAGAATAGGGGTAGACTAGATGCGGTATTGTTTTGGAATCTGTTATATTGCACTGTTGGAGTTTCACTTATCTTGTATTATCCAATGATTAGACCTCTTGGTCAGCTCTCGATGAGTGGTGTGGCTGGGTCTCACATAAACACCATCAGCTGAGTCCGTACCCCTTAGATAAAAAACGACAAGGGTGGTACAGAGAGGTTGTTGTATCTATGGAGGTCATATGAGGGGGAAAAAAAGGATTGCTTACTGGTATTTCCTGGATCCTGCTGGTGTTTCTTCTAAATTTCACTAGGAAACCTTTTCCACTGAACTTCCCACATTGTTTTGTTGTCTATGGAATGGTTGATGAAAGAATTTGTTTGAAGAAGGGAAGAAAGATTGTTTGCTCTGCTGGTGTTTCCAGAATGAAAATGAATGCTTCCGTTCCTTGAATACTTTATGAAGTTAGTCTTCAAGGTCTTTACCAAACAGCCATGGCCCTGTAAATGACAGTCTCAAACCTAAACAAAGAGTAAGGGGCCCCTCACACCAGGCGGCCAGGGTAGTACAAATCAGTCAAATAAAAAAAACCTTCTTGAAGCCAATATCTAACCCAGTGGGTATCGCATCACCACTCAATCACACCTCACATGTAGTCACACCTTCCCACATCCAATTTGGGTTTGGCTATTCTAACACATATCACCAAGAAAGACATTTACATAAGGCTTTAATGAATAAAAATCACATAAAAGTATCCAGCTTTTTCTGTTTTCAAAATACATATAGAAGAGAATCTTTCATGAGTCAATTCAAATGCAACATCACAATAAAAAGCAATCCACGTTCCTGTCCGCTCAAGGGTCAGCACAAGAAACCCCACAGCAGAAAATACAGTTTAAATCAAGGAAAATAAATCTAAACAAACGGGAGCACCCTCAAACACAGTGTAAATCAATCAGTTACAAGTGCTAATCCATCAACCCTTATCACACATGAGTCCTGTGGAAGTTTATATTCTTCATCTAATGTCCCTCGTTGTAGTTGGATTCAGCATAAAATTGCATCAACACGTTTTGGTGGACTTGAACAAATACATACCATCTTCTTCAGGACAATGATTTTGGGGTTAAACCTCCCACAAATTAAAAATGAACAATTCATAGAATGTCTATGAAAAAAAAAACAGATAATAGATTAAAACCAACTACGGGTATCACAGTTCTTTTAAAAACCTTATGTCTAATCTCTGCTTGGTTACACTCAAACATCCACTATTTCAATAATTCCCCCTCAATTCCCCATTAACAATGTTCCCATTTTGGCATACACTTATTGGGACACGCCATTATAACCTTCAAAGCCGTTTCGGGGTATCACAGTCCTTACCAACCTTGTATCTAATCTTTAAAAGGTGGCACTTAACAATCCCCACATTAAATAAATCCCCCACGACTTTCTCATAGACAAAGGTCCCACTTGGACCTACACTTTTCGGGGCGAGCCCATATGACCATGAATGTCAGTATCTACCCCATCCGCTAGTTTAGGGGCCTACGGGACAGAACCAAACACTTTCATGCTCACTTTAGGCCGTTCCACTCACTTTCAGCACATTTTGCAAAATTTATTTTTACTCCCCAAGAAATGCGGTGCAATATTATTGCTCTATGTATAGCATCTGCTTACTCTTTGTGTTTAACCAGACTATTTGGACAAGGGTACGGTCTTCTTTACAATTCTGAGACTTTACCCTATTGGAAGAATATAAACCATTGTTTACTAAATCATACCAACTGACATTCTTACGTATATACAAAATTACTTAATACCTGGGGTCTCTTATTCTCACCTTCTAGTAGGCCCTAAGCTACACTTCGATGTGCATCATGCTATATCAAGTCCTCTTCTAGGGGGTGGTAATAAAATCTCCTCCCAATTCTGCTGTTAGTCAGATTTTTTAATGTACTACCTGCAGATTTATAATATGTTGCTACTGTCCAAACCTGAGTTTCCGTTTATAAGACAACTTGCACACCCCAGTATATCACCCCTTTGGGTGGCTTACCTCCGGCAGCCGGGTTTCTCAATATGAGGCTTGTCTACCTCAATTTTTTCTCATGAAAAACAACCTAAATTCATGGACAGGGGTCATATGCACCAACCATTGCAAAAAGAGAAAAGACCCCTATTACGGTCCTGACAGATTAAAACAGTTCCATTTCCCTAAGGTCAATTTTCTAAACCTCCCTTTGAAACAATCCTGGGGTAGGACTACTGGACAGTGGTTAAACTTACTCACCGGTATTAATATTACACAGTTTGCCTCTATGTAGAGTCCCCAGGGCTCATATTATCTTTCCCTCCAATCACGTAACCTCGTGGTAAATCAAATATGACACATTTAAACGCACATGGGTCTTGGTCATATGATACCGCAGGGCAGTTCCAATCATTTATAAAATGTACATCTATGGAAAGAGAAGACATATTTTAAATAAGCAAATGTGTGGAACCGGATCAAGTAAATACAAGATATAGGACCATATGTACGACCATTGAATTTTGCGACTCGCGATTTGCGAGTCACAAAATTCAATGTAGAACCGTGTCAAAGACACTGTTAGCGATTCCCAATAGGGTCGCAAGTTGCATGCTTCATGAATATTAATGAGGCTGTCGCAATTTGGGACCCCATTGGGAATGGCTGGCACTCCCAGGGATGGTGGCCTGCTGGGGTCAGCAGACCACCATGTCTGGGGCTGCTTTTAAATAATGCATTTGTTTTTCAAATGCAGCCCGTTTTCCTTAAAGGAAAGCGGGAAGCATTTAAAAAATAAAAATGAAACTTTTCCTTTTTATTTTTTAAAGGCAGGCAGTGGTCCCTGAAAAAAATATTTGTGCATGCATTCACAAAGGGGAAGGGGTCACCTGGGGACCCCTTTCTTCATCAAATAAAGTGTTGAATGAAGTCAGAGGCGAGTTGTCAATTTCCCCCTGTGCCTGTCCATGAAGGAGGGGCATGCCAGCCCTGAAACGCGTCAGACCATGAATGAAATTCATGAGTGCCAGGAAGCGAGTGACAGCAGGGCCTGCTCACCAGAGCTGGGGAGAGCGTTGTGTGCCCTCTCGAATCTCGAGGGCTTTGGTTTATTCCATATATATATATATATATATATATATATATATATATATATATATATATATATATAAGCTCCTAAATCTCCCTCCCGTCTTGGAAAGAGAATGCAAGCACTCCGGGTATGGCAAAAGATTTTATTTTAGCACACGGCAGAAGCCGATGACAGACGCGTTTCGGACAATAGTCCTTCCTCAGTGTCGCCGACAATCATTCCGCGGCGCTTTTTTGTATGCGCCACCATAGAAACTAAGGGCGGACGTTTCATGGAAACATTTGAACGTGTTGTCAAAGAATGGGTTAGGTGTGGCAGCCATATTATACGATTTAAACACAAACAGTAAATACATATATTATATTCATGCAAGCTTTTTTCTTTAGAGCATTAAAGTTGTCAACATTACGAAAGTCAGTAGATAAATCATGCATATCGTACAGACTTTTTACCACTGCCAGAAAATATAACTATATCGCCGTGTATCGGCGTTGAACTGGCATCGATAACCATAGAAAATTAACTCTATTAACAAAGTAGCGATAAGCTGCATAGTAAACATTAGAGACCGAAAACGATCTAGCCGTGTATCGGCAAAGCTCCGGTAACATACATTTCATTGTAGTCCGGAGAATAACCTGTCACAATAGCACGTCATATAATATTTACAAGATATCATCTCAAAAGAGATTACTTCAAAGATTATTATACAAATATATATACACATATGATATCACATTTTCATAATTAATTTACCTTGGATCAAATAACAATATTCTATTTTCATTTTATTCTTTGATCAACACTAAGGATAGTGTATGTGATTATTTAATGTGCTGTGCCACAGGTAAGAAAATAGAATCAAATTAGAATTAATTGGAAAGGAATAAAGGGAGGGGGAAGGGGAAGGAGATGGACAGGGGGAAGGGGAAGGAAGGGGGATAAAAGGGGGGGGAGGGAAGAGGGGGGGGGAAAGGAGGGAGAGAAGGAACGAAAAATGATGGAAACCTATAAAGTTTTATAGAAAGCTATTTACATGTATTTGTACTGGGTTCTGCAAGGAAACTTCATAGTACATCATGACATGATCTGATTTGTAATTTTAGATTTTTAGCATATAGTGGAAGAGCAGGACTGCCTCGATTTTATAATGTAAGGGTCATGTTATCTGCCGAGATGTACTGTTAATTCTTCCCCTATGTTTAATCCCATGGGGTTCTTAGTTTGTAGATCTATTATAAATCTAGATTCAAGTCTGCGGAGACTGAGTAGTCTATCTCCTCTTCTGGGATATGGGGGCACATGGTCAATACCGAAATAACGTAGAAGTTCCCTGTTACTTCCATGTTTCTCGGCAAAGTGACGAGCAACTGGATAGGTTGCATCCTTGTTCATGATCGCCCTTTGGTGTTCCAGTATCCGGAGTTTCACGTTATTCATCGTACTTCCGATATACTGTAGACCGCAGGGACAAACTAGACAGTACACCACAAAAGGTGTTGTACATGTGATAAATTTATTTATCGATCTTGGTTTCTTCAGTCCTGGTACCTTATGAGATAGGGTCCTTCTGCTATTATCGCAAGCTCGACATTTCCCACACGGAAAGAACCCCTTCATTTCTTTCAGTGTTCCTGTAGATTTAGGTGGTAATGGCATAAGGTGGCTCTGTACCAAATTGTCCTTGATTGACTTGGACTTTCTGAAAGTTATTAGAGGTTTGGCTGGGACATCACTTCCTATGATAGGATCTGTTCGTAAGATGTGCCAGTTCCTCGTGAGAATCTGTCTTAGTTGGGAAACCTCATCGGAATATGTAGTGATCAGACGGAATTTCATTTTGGAATCTGGATCGTCAGCTGTTGGAGACGTCTGAGTGAGTAGATGTTTTCTAGGGATTCTCAGAACTCTCCTATATGTGTTATCAAGGAGAGAATGATCATAGCCTCTTGCTAGAAATCTAGCAATGCTGTCGTTTGCAGCTCTGACAAATTCAGAATCCAAAGAACAGTTCCGTCTCAATCTCAGTAGCTCCCCATATGGGATGCTACGGATCAAACTGGGGGGATGACTGCTGTCGAAATGCAAGATGCTATTGCCAGCAGTTGGCTTGCGATAAAGACTTGTCTCAAGTTTATCCTCATGTACGTAAACCTTTAGATCAAGGTAGTGTACTTCCTTCTCACTAATGTCTGATGTAAATTTAAGATTCAGATTATTGATATTAAGTCCTTCGATAAATTCCTCAGCCTGTGTGGTGGAGCCCTTCCACACCAGGAGGAGGTCGTCGATGTATCGACGCCAGACAACGATATGACCAGCCCATTTTTGGTTTTCACCCGATAGGGCAACCTGCTCCCCCCCCCAGCCCACGAAAAGAATCGCGTAGCTGGGGGCGAAGCAGGTTCCCATCGCTGTACCACTCATTTGCCTAAATAAATCATTCTGGAATAAAAAGATGTTATTAGTTAGGCAAAATTTCAAACATTCGACCAAGAATTGTCCATGTAAAGCAAATTTTGCTGGTCTCTTGTCCAGAAAATGTTTTACAGCCTCTATACCCTGGTCATGTTGGATACATGTGTAAAGGCTGGCTATGTCTAGAGGGATTAGCAAATAGGATGGATCCCACGTAATCTGGTCAATTTGTGTAATGAAGTCCTTAGTGTCTTTCACGAAAGATGGTAAATCAGTGAAAAAAGTAGAGAGAAAAGAGTCAATGTAAATGGATAAGTTCTCAGTTAGACTCCCTTTTGAGGAGACGATAGGTCGTCCTGGTGGATTCTTGGAGTCTTTATGGACCTTCGGTAGTTGGTAGAAGGTCGGCATTACTGGTTCTGGATTGCGTAAAAATAAGAACTCATCCGTATCTAACATAGATTTGTTGCGCCATTTTGTTAGTAAGATGTGATAGGATTGAATACTTTCTTTGTATTGTTCCTTGTTGATTTTTTGGTAGTATCCAGGATCTTGTAGTTGTTTCAAAGATTCCTTGCAATACTGGTTGCGAGTTAATAAAACAACATTACCACCCTTATCTGAGGGTTTCACCACTATCCCTCTGTTGTTGTGTAAATTGGCCAAGATGTCTAATTGTGCCAAAGTTAGATTATTCTTATTACAAGTTCTGTTTCTGCTGGATTGTCTATGGTGCATCAGATCTCGCGTTACCTAGTCCGCAAAAGTGTCTATTGCGTCGTACGGCATTTATGGATTAAATTGTGATGGAGCTTTGAAGTTTGTAATTGGGGATTGTTGCTCAATATTTCCCACTCCTGGCATATTGACATTTGTATCAGCTGCTCCATCACATTGCTCAGTTTGGAGTTCCTCTAACAATCGTGCCGTGTTGAGATCTTTGATAGATAGTATATCAGTGGGATAGATTGTGGTTTTCTTTCGTGTTTTCTTTATACCCTCAGTTTGTGGCTTTAATTTGTGAAATTTGTGTAGTTTCATCTTACGGGTCAGGTTGAACAGGTCAATGCGGGTTTGGGTATACTCCAGTCTTTTATTGGGGCAGAAACTCAGCCCCAATTGTAGAGTGTCCTCCTCTGCTGGTGTTAAAGGATGTTCTGTGAGGTTGACTATAGTGAGACCCGCGTCTACCACTTCTTGCCTCTTTTCTTGCGGATCGATTGTGCTGTACCTCTGCCCCTTCCTCTTCCTCTGCCAGCCACCTCGTCGAGTTCTCCGTCTTTTTCCGGTGGTTTCAGTTTCCCCCTCTCAGACACATACTGCGGATAAGATCGAACTCCAAATGAAAAGGGGTTTTCCTTCCTTCTCTACTTGTGGTTGGTCTTTCATCTTCGGAAGGCTCTTCCTCTGTGGCCGAGGATTCAGAAGTAGGTGGTTCTTCGACTGGTCCAATGCTTTTGGATTTATGCAAGGCTTTTCGTGGGCCGTCAAATTTTTTAGAGAATGTTAAGATTCTTCCCTGTGTATAGTCACGCTCGTCCCTCTCGAACTTGTCTTGTTTGCATTGACGTTTCTTTAATTCATATCTGACCAGGCGTTTCTTCATCTCATCTCGTAATTGTGTCACTGTAGCTATATCCGTTTCCTTAGCAATTTCCAATTCCAAGGAGGCTATCTCGTCAATTGCTTTTGTTCTGTCACTCCATGCGAATTTGACTAATAACTCTTGCATGGCTTTGCAGAATGCCGCTGTTAACTCTGCCCACTGTTCCAAGAGCATAGGGTCAGGGCTTTCGTAGGCAGGGACCGTGTAAATACGGAGACCTCTAGGCACGCGATCGACGTCCATGTAATTTTGTAAGGAGGTAGCCTCCCACCATTTCCGTATCTCCCTCTCACTCATCCGTTCCAATTTTTGAAAAAGATTTTTTAGGGAGCTCTGTGGTGCATCCCTCTTGTCTCCAGTGTTTGTTGCAGCAGTCGCGCTTGGTGTACGCTTCTTGAAAACGTCCAACGCCGCTTTGCGGCGTTCCTCTTCATCGCACATGCCTTTGTGCTAAAGAACCACAGGGAAGCCTCCCTATATATATATATATATATATATATATATGTATTCACTGAAAAAACCATAGGTTTCACACCAGTTATAGTTAGGAATTAGCATTTAAAAACCTATTAAATTCACTGAAAAAAACATAGGTTTTACACCAGTTATAGTTAGCTGGAAATTTTACTGGCATAAAACCAATGAAATTCCCACGTTATAGTTAGTTGGACTCACTATAACTTGCGCGTGCAATGCACTGCTGATGACGTCACATATTACATCCCTCATGACATGGTCAGTGACATCACTCATGACATCACTGATGACACCATCCAGTGAATGTGTGTCTTTCTGAAAAAGAAATGTGTTATATATGTATATGTAAAAGTTGATGGAAGAATAAATGTTTAAATAAGTGTTTATATGGATGTTTAAAAAAAAAAAAAAATGATTGGTTAACTGGTTTATTAAGTGTATCTTAGTGAATACATATATTAGAGAGTAATGTTTAAATATTTAAATATATGTATTAGTGTTTCACTTTGTGTATAAGTGGCTGCATGGGTTGGTGAGTAGGTACATGTGTATGTATATAGGTTATTAGATGTTTTTCTTAGTATCAGTATGAGTGTTTGTATAGTTTGGTGGAGGTATTACTTAGCACATAGATGCATGAATGACTGACTCTCTCTATGTATGTGTTTTGAAGACAGCATATGTGCAGGACTGTATGGGTGGATGACTGTGTATATGTGTGTGTTACTGAGTGAATGAGTGTCTCACTAGTTTCTTTATCAGTAACTACATATGTATTAATCTAGTGTATGTGAATATTTATGTTTATAAGTGAGTATATCTGAGAGTAAGAGATTGTAAGAGTTCCTATTTAAATTAGTATGTGTTTCTATAAGTGATTGTTTAAGAGAGTAAGTATGTGTAAGTTTCCTTAGAAGTAAAGTGGTAGTGTGTGTATAGCTGTATATGCAAATAAATGGATGTTGAATAGTTAATTTGCATGTGTGAGTATGTGTGTGAGTAACTTTTGGATGACTGTCGGTGTGTAACAGGATGTATAGGTGTATCACTACATATGATGAGTCAGTATATGTATGAGTGACTATATTGAACTGTTGGTGAATGAGTGCATGTGTATATAGATGGTGGAATTATTGAATTGGTTGTTATAAGTGGTATGGCTATCTCCATTTTTTGGTAAATTTTAGTTTCTATTTTTGAATATTTGTTTCAAGGGTTACATTACAGTGAAAGGAGGTCTGTCACTCTGTCACAAGGATGGTGTCATCAGTGATGTCATGAGTGATGTCACTGACCATGTCATGAGTGATGTAATATGTGACGTCATCAGCAGTGCATTGCACGCGCAAGTTATAGTGAGTCCAACTAACTATAACGTGGGAATTTCATTGGTTTTATGCCAGTAAAATTTCCAGCTAACTATAACTGGTGTAAAACCTATGGTTTTTTCAGTGAATTTAATAGGTTTTTAAATGCTAATTCCTAACTATAACTGGTGGGAAACCTATGGTTTTTTCAGTGAATTTCAATGGTTTTTTAATAGCAAATCTTTATAGGTATAGAAAGTGAAAAATTTTAAAACGAATTTTATACTGTATAAATATGTAAAAAAAAAAATGTTTAACCCAGGGGCGCTCCCGGGGCGCGTACCGGTGAACGCACGGGTAAGCGTAGTGTTATGGCACGCCCCAGGGCGCGTACCGGTGAGCGTCCCGTTAGCGCTATTCTCGTGAACGAAAACAACATCGTGACATTTCGCGTAACCGCGTAATGCGTCATATGACGCACTGCATAAGCGCACCCGGAAGCACGCGAGCGCATACGATCGCGCAACGTCCTGACGTGCTTACACCGCGCGCCCCGGGACGCGCCCTGGAGCGCGACTACGGGCGCGTCCCGGAGCGCGTAGCGTAAGCGCGTCCGGTCATGTGACCTAAAAATAACACTTTTCATTGGTTGCTAACATTTTTTTTATAAAGAATGAAATCCCCACCCATTTCCTTCAATTCTTCTTTCACTTTTGTGACTGAAAGACCTGCCTGTTTTGCTGTCGGTTCTTTGTTGGATATCTTGGATTATCATGGCTGCCAGACCATCCAGCAGTGAAGATGACTCCAATGAATTCATCGATGAAGAGCCTCCTCAGCCAAAATACAAAGAACATTTCATCTGGAATTTTTTTTCCATACCTGCTCACCAGAAGAAGGTAAATGCTCCAAAAGTGGAGTGCAGGATCTGTCACACAGTCCTGTCACGGGGTAACCCCAATAAAAAATATTCTTTTGGGAACTACACAATGATTCGCCATGTGGAGAGAAAGCACCCCCAGAATTTTGCCCGGGAAAGTGTCAGGGCTCTGGCACAAAAGGTTCCCAGTGATGGGGCCTCTACATCAACCGGAGGACGAACACCATCGGTGAGGGGGAGATCACAAGAGCAGGTTCCGAACATTCAGCCTGCATTTAACAAAGGCGCCCTTAAATGCAGATACTGTGATCAGCTACTTTCCTGTGGGGAGCAAAGTGTCCATGCTCATGGAACCATCACTACCGTTACCAGCCCTAATTTTGTTTTTTGTTTTTTTTGCTCCTGTTGAGCAGTTTTCATTCCCTGTTTTTGTTGTAGTTCTAAAAAAAGAAAAAAGAAGAAAAGAAAAAGTTAATTTCAGAACTACCTCCAATTCTCATCAAAGAGCTATATTCTTAAAAAAATGAAAAAGAGTAAGTGAAGTGGAGTGCATTGATAAATGAAAGGAAAATGAGTAAGAAAGAACAGAAAAGTATGAGAGGAGAAATTAAGTGAAGTAGGGGGACTGGAAGAAGGTGAGTGTTGGGAACGAAAGTAAGGAGAAGGAGAGTGAACATGGGGAATGTGGTTATTCAAACAAAATGTAGAAAAGGAACGGGGGTGTGGAAGGGTAAGAAAAGATGCATTGCTGGAGTTGCATCATTTTTGTGACACTCTCCAGCAATGCATCACTTTTGCACTTACAGATACGTCTGAAATACTGACGTATCTAAAAGTACTTGCAACATAATACGTCATATATTTAATATGACGCATGAGTTGAAGACTGAAGGCCTCATTTATGAGGCCATGCGTCACTTTTATGCCACCGGTGCGTCACTTTTTGTGACGCACCAGTGCTGTTAAAAATGCACCTTATTGAGTCATATTTACAAAGTGACGCATCTAGGTAGATGCGTCACTTTGTAAACGCCTGCGCCACATTATACCTACGTCAGGGGTAATGTATGCAAAATGGGTATATTGACACAAGAAAGGGTCGTAGAGGTGACGCAGTGAATAAACGGGGTTTTCCCCATGCTACGCTCCCCGGTACGCTCCCCGGTGCGCGTACTGGGCGCTCCCCCCGCGAAAACCGAAAAAAAATAAAAAATGTTTTTTTGCCCGAGGGACCCTTTTATGGCCCCCACATCAAACCTAGGGGATCAGGGGGGGGGTCTACCCTGCCCCCTTTTGGTTATTTCCCCCTTTGTTTTTACCACCTCTTGTGTCTTGATCCTACCGAGACACAAGATGGCGGCCGCTCCGGACTGTTTCGGATGTTTACACACACCCGAGAGCCAATCAGCTTTCCGTGCGCAAGTTGCGTGGCGCGCCCGGAGCGCTCCCCGGTGCGCGTACCGGGGTGCGGCTATAGATATATAACATGTTTTGAACCTAAATTACTCAAAATCCTCTGGAGCACATATCTTGAAACATAGCAAAGGCACATCGGGCTACCAGTCCATACAATTTTGCCACGTTTGGTGAAAATCCATTCAGCCGTTCGAGCTAAAAGTGCGACCGACCGCCCTATGAAAATTAACATGGGGAAAACACGTTTTGGGACCCCCCTTTTATCTGGGCCCCCGCTTGACGAATCCCCCCCAAACTTTCAGAGAAGGAGCGGAGCGTCGCGAGGCAAAGTTGCTGAAAAATTCAGGCAGATTCCTCAACCGGCGCCAAAGTTATTCCCAATAGAATGTTGCGATTTCCCTATGGAAATCAATCCTAACTATAACTACCAAAATGGTAAATCTCCGAAAGTTCTTCACCGATTGCTTTGAAATTTTGAAACAACGTCATTCGATTCGAATACGCGCGTGTTTTTATATACACAACATTGGATTTGAATACGTGTGTGTCGAATAAATTTTTAATCGAAAGCTCGAACAGCCACATAAAAATGTCAATGTTCCTTTGTCCAAAATCTTAAATCTCCGAAAGTTCTTCACCAATTGCTTTGAAATTTTGACACAACCTTGGATTCGATTAAGCACGTGTTTATATATACACAACGTTAGATTTGAATACACGCGTGCCCAATACGCGCGTTTTTAATCAAAAGGCCGAACAGACCCTATTGATTTGGTTGCTGCGCAATAACTACAATGGACGCATAGAGACAATAGTCTACATATATTGGGATGGACAGTTGGTTTCAGGATGGCAGACAGGGAAGTGGGTGGGGGAGGAGTTGGTTCACTTTGCAACATTAAGAAAGGACGCATAGAGACAATAGTCTACATATATTAGGATGAACAGTTGGTGTCAGGATGACAGACCGGGAAGTGGGTGGAGGGAGGAGGGAGGAGTTGGTTCACTTTGCAACATTAGCGCGTGTTTATATATACACAACGTTGGATTCGAATACGCGCGTGTCCATTGCACGCGTGTTTTTAATCAAAAGGCCGAACAGACCCTATCGATTTGGTTGCTGCGCAACAAATACAAGGGACGTATAGAGACAATAGTCTACATATATTAGGATGGACAGTTGGTGTCAGGATGACAGACCGGGAAGTGAGCGGAGGGAGGGGGAGGAGTTGGTTCACTTTGCAACATTAGGAAAGGACGCATAGAGACAATAGTCTACATAGATTAGGATGGACAGTTGGTGTCAGGATGGCAGACCGGGAAGTGGGTGGAGGGAGGGGGGAGGAGTTGGCGCACTTTACAACATTACCGCGTGTTTATATATACACAACATTGGATTCGAATACGTGCGTGTAAAATACACGTGTATTTTTAATCGAAAGGCCGAACAGACCCTATCGATTTGCTTGCTGCGCAACAAGTACAAGGGACGCACACAGACAATAGTCACAAAAACATATTGTATACCCACAAGCATTGTGATATTAAACATATTAGAAATGTGCTCTTACTCTTTTCTTTCTCTTCCATTTAACCAGACTGAGCTACAGTAACGCGTGGCCGAGTACAGCTAGTATATATATATATATATATATATATACACATATAAATACATATATACACATACAAATACATATATACACACACACAACTTACTATTGTACTTTGAATATTTTAACTTTTTTACTGACATTTTTAGTTCAATTAATTTACATTTATTCTATAAATAACCTTCTGTAATATTTTTAGAGATTTTCTAAAATCTTCAAAAAAATATTTAATTTCATACATTTAATTTGAATATTGAATCCAAAATTAAGTTAATAGTGCTGTAGAATTATTATTTTATTGTACATTTAAAATAAATATATAACATTATTTATTATCACAATATTTTGAAATACTTTGTTTTTTAATTTAATAAACTTTTTTACTTTTCTCTATACTTTACTACATGGATATCGCCATCTCAGTGGCAGAGACCTCCTCCTCCGTGTGAAAAGTTACTGGCAGTAACTTTAGACTCATAAATTAAGCTCAATGCACTATTTTGGTGGGTGAAAACTTGGAAATATACACTTTGTAGTAAATTTACATTCAGAAATGGTAAATAGCCAAAAGTAGGTAATTTAAGAGTACATTTACATGTAGATTTACTCACAGTAAATTTACTTATGTAAATAAGCCCCTGTAAGAAATTAAGTTACTGGTTGAGGGCGTGAAACCCTATGAAAGTAGTAACCGCAATCCTTGTCAGGGTGTAGTCAAGTGCAAACCCCAAATTAACCTGTGCTCAACTCTCTGGTAACTGGGTACAGAGCAGTCATGCTAAAGTTAGTGGCAATGTGTGAAGTATTGATGCAGCACTCCAAACAGCAAAAGAGTTAAAACACAACAAACATTCCAATTAGAAACACAGAGTAGAATTTATTAAATAATTTGACAGCAAAACAACAAAAATCCAATTAGTAGAGCCACAGATTTGCAATTTTAAAGATTTAAGTAAAAATAGCATCAACAAGCACAAAGTGCCACACGTGGCTTTCTAGTTATGTGAAACTGGGAGAAAGTCACAAGTTTAGGCCAACTACGATGGAGAGCGGTTCAGATACTGAGACCAGGTTAGTCCTGTTGAAAGAGTTACCTTCTCATTCCAGTGCCAAGAGTTCCGCTTGCGGTTGAAGGGGCCAGGAAGAGCAGGGTGAGTGTCATAATTAACCACCAAAGTTGCACGAAGGGGCAGCCAGGCTTTGATGACTGTCATCGCTGGAGTGCAATAATCCTGTCGGGTTGAGGACGGTTGTAGTTGGAGCTTGTCGTTGGCAGCCACCACGGCGGTCGGTGTTGTAGCATGAAGAGTAGTGTGGCTCACTGGTTAGAGGCGGCAGGCCTGAGAGCAGAAGTCAGCCTGGGACCAGGGTTCAATTCCCGACGCGGCAGGGTCGTGGACCTTGGTCAGCGGACTCGATAATTCTCGCTTCGGTGCTTACTCTAATCAGGGGTTCCACTCGGCAACTCTGGGCATTAGCTTGCCTAATCTCCACAACGGCCCCACCAATTCCGGGGATGCCTGGCTCCACCTTGGGGACTCCCAGCAAGGGACCATCCCACAGGGAAAGCCAAGACGGGTTCCCCAGAGTTATACAGCGCCGGGACGCCCCGTTGCTGGGGCAGCTGTGCGCTTTACAAGTATACTACATTTACTACATTTACAAGAGGTGCTTCACTTGAACTTCGTGTTAGTGGATGGCACGGGCAGCATGGTCTTGATGCGAATTGGCCCTTTCTTGTTTGTAAATTGGCCACACAACCTCAGAGGAGCTCAATTGAGGCTACACCTAGGGTCCAGGACCTGCGGGCACCGCTTGGGGTTCAAGATTTCACTCCAGTAGAGGACAGCAGGGCTCAGGCAGGTTCAGGCAGCAGGTCCATGCAGCAAGTCAGCTGGAGAGTTGCAGGGAGCCTCTGGAATATGTTATGTTATTGTTGCTCAGAACAGAAGGTCAGTTGGCTGACCCTTGGAGTCACTTCAGCTTGGGGGAAGGTTGCAAGTTCAGTCTTCCTTCTCAGCAAGCAGGGCAGCAGGCAGCAAAACAGCAGAGTTGCAGGGCAGCTGAGTGGCAGCAAAGCAGCACAGCAGCCTCTTTTCTGTAGTTTCCACAGGTCCAGGAGTGTACTGAATTATTAGTGTCTGTGTTCCAATATTTATACCTGGTGTCTCCTTTGAAGTGGGGGAAGCGTCTAGAGGTTTCCCTTTAAAGTACACTGTTTTCCTGCTCTCTTGCCCTGGCTCCAGATTAACCAAAGGGGGTATTTAATCCTTTGTGTGGAGGCATGTTAGACTTCGTACCATTGGCGTGAGTCTCCCTTCCATTTTTCACTGATTGCTTCCTCTGTTTTTTATATGTTTTGCTGGTTAGATGCTTTATGATTCAGAAAAGGGGGGTGGTGATGAACAGAGTGCCTGAATTAAGCAGACCACTCTTACCCAGTCCAAAGATCAGGGCTTGATCCATCACCGTTTTTTAGCTCACTGCACCATCCCAGCTCAGAACCTGGCTATATGCAAATTAGTCTGTTCCTGTCCCAGTGCATGATGGGAACAGGGCAAACCAAACTACCAAGCCAATTCTTAAGCGTGTCTCCTTTCTGGTGAAGAATTGGCTTGGTAGTTTGGTCTGCCCTGTTCCCATGATGCACTGGGCCAGGGACAGACTAATTTGCATATAGCCAGGTTCTGAGCTGGGATGGGGCAGTGAGCTAAATAACGGTGATGGATCAAGCCCTGATCTTTGGACTGGGTAAGAGTGGTCTGCTTAATTCAGACACTCTGTTCATCACCACCCCCTTTTCTGAATCGGTTAGATGCTTTAGGCACTGTGCCACTGATATTCAGTGCCACAGTGCAAGTGCTCCCTATTTTAAATTGATGTATTGATTAGTGACTCCATGATTGGCTCTTTTGATTTACTTGTCAGACCCTAGTACAGTGCACCATGTGTGCTCAGGGCCTGTAAATGAAATGCTGCTGGTAGGCTTTCCGGATGGATTGTGCCACCCACAGAAGCAGCTTTTAGAGTGTGTCTCAGGCCTGCCCTCACAGAGTCTGTGTGCAGTCTAGTACTGCCATGTCGACTTGGCAAGTGCACCCACTTGTCAGTCCCCAAACCTTCCCTTTTCTATATTTTAGTCACCCCTAAGGTAGGCCCTAGGGCAGGGCTCATTGCATGTAATAGGTAAGTCATGCCCTGATGTGTGTGGCATAACCTGATAGTGAATTACAGCCTTTTTTGTTTTTCACCATTGCAAGGCTACCTGTCCCCATCGGCCAGAATGGGCAGTTTGATTATAACATCTTATCATCCTAACTGACCCAGGGAACATGGTAGAAATTTGAATGTAGTATGCCTGAACTCAGAATGATAAAAAACATCTTTTGAGAAGTTGGTTTTAACATTCTGTGTTTGAAAATACAACTTTTAGAAAGTAGGTATTTTCTTGCTTAACCATCCAGTCTGCCTCTGCTAGCTTGTGTATTGTGTGCCTGGTTTGTGAGTGACAGGGGCTGGGTTGGCTCCAGGAGACAGGGTGAGTCAGCACAAGGCTGAATAGAATGCAGATGGGTGGGAGGAGTATCACCTGGGTCTGGATGGGGCTGTGCCTGCCTTCCACAATGCTGGCTCCACCTCCTGTGGTGTGTCTGATGACCCTAGCTCACCCTGCCAAAGGAAAGAAGGAGTCCTGTAAACAAAGTGTTCCAGGACTGCACACAACTGGTTTGTACTAGGTACAAGCCCCTCTGCCTTCAGAGGACAAAGGATTTTGCAGTATAAATATGGGGACCCAGACCACAAGAATTTAGATCACTTCTGGAACAACAAGACGAACCTCTGCCAAGGAGAAGAACCAAGGAAGCTGTAGGAGTTGTACTGCCCCCTGCCAGTGTGCTGTGTTGGCCTAGAGTGGTGTCTTTGGTGCCAAGGAGAGGAGAAGAAACTTTTAAAGAACTTTCATCATCTTGCAGAATATTACTCCAAGGGCTTAAGCTTGTGCTTGCCTCCTGCTGAAGTCTCAGGGACAAAATACTTCACCACCAGCTCCCCTCTGAATTTCCTTGATGGGAATTCTGTCTGCAGAAGCCTGCGTGTTGCTGGGAGCTGGAAGCGTGATTCAACAAGAAGAAGCGTGTCGCAGTCGCAGCTGTTTCCGCTGCATCACCGGAGAAGCACGTCACCGCCGCAGAGGTCGCCGCCGCATCACCAGAGAAGCGTGCCTTTGTCAAAGCTATTACCCGACGCATTACCAGAGAAGCGTGTTGCCGCCGCAAAGGTCGCCATCGCATCACCGCAGAAGCATGCCACAGGGCCTGTCACGGCTCCAAAGCTACAGAGTTTACAGCACAGCCGCCGGGCGTGAACTCATCGTCTTCACTTCATTGGATCAAGGGCTCCATCTTATCGCATTGGATTGTCGCATCGCGGCACCATCTTGCCGCATCGTAACCGGGCGGCAGTACAAGAATCTACGCATCACCTCCTCTCCTGTAAGGACCAAGACACAGCCCTTACTCTCCACAAGCAATGAGGCACGATGTATAGTCTCCCCCGAAACAAGTAACCAACACATCTCCAACTCTGCGAGCCTTTTGTTTATTTTGCTTTACGCATCCAGGTACTTTTGTGAGAACTGTGTCGCATTTATCATCAACTTGAACTAAGTGAATTCTGCCATTTTTAAGACTATTTTGAGTACAGTATTGTGGATTTTTGTCATTTGTGGTCTTGTGTTAAGTCTATATAAAGAATACTTCTTTTTATAAAACCTGTGTTGTGTCCATCTGTAGTGTTTTCACTGTATTACTGTATGTGTTCACAAATGCTTAACACACTGCCTCTGAGACAAGCCTGTCTGCTCGTGCCAAGCTACCAAGGGGGTGAACAGGGGTTATCCAGTAGTGTAATATCCATTCCCTGACTTAGAAGCAAGGTTCCCTATTTGGTCAAAGGTGTATACCATTGCCAACTAGAGACCCCCAGTTCTAACAAGGCAGAACAAAGCCTATTTAGGTGTCAGTGGGGTTGTGCCTACCTTCGCCTTCCCTTCCGGCCAATGATGAGATGACCCATCCAAGCATACCTAAGTACGCAATTGTGTGTGGCTGTCAATGAGGAATACACAAAGTCCAGCTGCCAATGAGACCAAGAGACAGACTGTAGTAATTAAATAGCTAAAGCTGGAAAATGCCAACTTTTTAAAAGTGGCATTTCCTAAATTGTAATCAAAAGTCTGACTTCACCATAAAAGAGGATTTTTCATTACAGCTAGGCACCAAGCATGAACTGTTTGCCGGTTCCCATTTGGAAGTTACAGCGTATTAAATATGAGAGAAGCAGGCCTAGCATTAATGAAAAACGAATGTAAGAGTTTTGTACTACCAGGACATGGGAAACTTTAAATTACATTTCTACCTTTTTAAGTACATAGCACCCTGCCCTGTGGGCTGTTCATGGCCTACCCTAGGGGTGACTTCTATGTATTAAAAAGGCATGTTTGAACCTGGCAAGAGGTTTATTTTGTACAACATAGGGTAGGGGATGCACACCAATGGAAGATTTGGGAATGGTGTTGGTACGGTGGTACAGATTAGAATAACATTCTAGAGTATGTCTGCGTGTAATAGGAAGGTTTCATGACATGCTAGATGAAAGTAGAAAGTTGCGATCTGGGAGAAGCAGTGGGCGTGTGTTCAGGGCAATGTGGCAATCGAGTGGGAGCCACTGGGTGAATAATGTGAAGGCACAACGGATGTAATGAAATGGGATTACACTGTGCTTGAGGTTCTTGGGATTGTGAAATGGGTTATTATACCACAAACTGTGCGAACTACCAGGCTTGCTAAAATGCGATAGTTACTGGGGATTGAAATGCAGCCAATTACATTTGAATGATGTGAATTTTTTTGAACGCTGTTCTTCATGAAATCATAATACATGTTTTACCGTTATTTGAAGTTACCCCTGACGAAGGGCTCCAGCAGCCCGAAATGCATTGGGTTTTTAATAAAAACTTCTTCGGATGAACTTTGCGCCTGTACGTATTCTTGAAGAGAGGTCCGATAGGCACATCTTGAATATGAGAAACCGTTGAAAATTGCATCACCCTGTGTGTGGAGCACATTGGATTTAAGCGAAAGAGTTGATAAAACAAAGGAGTAATTAGAGCAAAATGGAGTAAATTGAAGAAATAATATTTGGCTGTGCCATTGGCATTGGGGCAGGAAGTTGCCCCATAAATCCAGATAAGAAGTTTATTTTGCCAGTTCGAAATGGCAACTAAATACTGCACACACAGGGTCCAAAGGCAGCCTGAGACGGATTTGCAAGGCTCCTTTAGTGGGTGACACAACAAGTGCTGCAGGTCCACTAGTAGCATTTAATTTACAGGCACTGGGTACATTCAGTACCATTAGTAGGGACGTATAAGTAAATTAATTATGTCAATTAGGGACAAGCCCATGTTACCATGTTTTGAGGAGTGGGCACATGCACTTTAGCACTGGTTAGCAGTCGTAAAGTACACAGAGTCCTATGGCCAACAAAAATGATATCAGAAAAATATGGAGGTGCAAGGCAAAATGTTTGGGGGAAGGCCAACATAAGGCTGACAGTTCTAACAGCTCCGATGTGCCCATTTATTGCAGTTTTTATTAGCATTGCTTTTATTGTTCATTATGAATATATAAAGCATTTAAAAAATTGTATGTTTCCATTGGAGCAGGCCATGCCACAGTAACAGGTCCCTATACGTTTAATGTGAGGCAGAAAGGGGCAGGGTTGTTGACCAGAAAGTAATGCCTAGCTTCAATTCATTCCATTCTACCCAGGCTTCCTGAAAAAAGAAACCTGATGTCCTGTTCCCCAACCTGTATTTAGCATCAGAGCTTCCTTAGAAAGTTCCTACTTCCTAACTTATGCCACTCCGCCAAACCAAAGGTGCTGCTAGCTGCAGAATCAAGTTCACCAAGGATACTAGTAATGATGAAAGACGCCTTCAAGGTTGTAACTGATTGAAATGGCTAAATGGGATTTCAGCACAATTAAGCCGTGGGTTGGAACCCTCTTGACACTGCACAATGCCTGGAAAAGACTGAGTGGAAGAGATTCGAAGAACTAGGAAGCTTAAGGAACCCGGTAGCATATTGATCACATGATACAATTGTATCAGCCTACCGAAGGCCTTACAGCCCTAAGGCAAAGTGCACTAAATTACATGTGAGGACATAATCTGCACGAGCAGATATGTCCCTGTGCCAGTCAGTTCAATTACTGCCAGTACAAGGGAGGAGGGAAGCCATTTCAAGTACATGTTTGCTACACTGAAATTAAAGATGCTTGCTATCAAACATCTTGTAATAAACTCTCACTGATTCCAGTGATGCATTTATTAATACATGCACCCCGAGGATCCGCTCTATAGAAAATATGTTAAATTAAAAACAGACATGTGCAAAGCCAATAAGTCTAGCCTGCATTTTGCGTCCTGACTAAAACATTTTAAAAAACTGCTGCAGGGAAAATAGAATATAAAAAATGCTTGTTTTCCTGACAAGTTGCATGCATGCCATAACAATGAATTGATCATGATTCATTGTACTTATGAGAAGAAAAATAGTCCCTCGTCTATTGCAATGCAGGATCTCCATGAGTGGAATGATACTCGAACAAGCCAATTGCATGAGGTGAGAAAACCGTGCTCCAATGCGCAGCGCCAAGCCGAGCCTAGTTAGATTTGAAAGGATTGAGAACAATAGGTACAGCAGACAGATGCGCTGTCAATCCAGACCTAAAAAGGCGACACTGATTGGAAGTTTTTAGCGACGCCTGATGTTTGCCACACTAGTCTTATGACAGCAGGAGCCTTTCAAATATTCACCCACCGACACTCGGGAGGTCTAACGAGCATGCTCGGCTGGTGGTAGTGCGAGCTGCTACCATTGTTGCTAGGCACTATATGACAGCCATTAACGCGCGTGCAGACGTGTCAGACGGGGATGAGGCGGCAGAGTACGGGATTCGCATTAATATTCTGAACGACGCGGCTCCGTCACCTCATCATGTCATCAGGTGTTGCTGCCGCCTCCTACTCGGTATGCAGCTTGTTGGGTGAACGGAGGAATTAACCGCATACGGCTTACCTCTTACAGTCGCCGTTTAGCATACCCCGCCCAACACCCACAATTCCATCCCTTCGAGACATCTGGTAGTTGAACGCGAAGGTTCTGAACTTTAATAACAAGGAACGAAAAATATGTATTTTAAGCAAGAAAAACCAATTGCACTTCTGATGCATTACTCAACATCCAGTCTCCGCTGAATTTAATTTTCGCTTTTGACAAGCAACTGCAAATGGTTTTTCTGTTCCATTATAGCAAGACCCGCTGTACTGAGTCTCGGTTAGAAAGTAGCATTGCTCTGGAAAAAAAACACGCATTTATCAGTCTTTTTAAATAACCAGGAGGTGGTAAAATCTTTTAACGTCCGGCCATTTGTATTTCCAATGACTCAGGAGCTATTACACGCTCGCAGGTACTACATTAAAATGTCACCGCTTCTGTAGCCACCTTGGCAAACGCCCTACGTTCCCCGACGTTTGTAAACAGTTTTGAGACATTGTTTGCACGGTACTTTAAATTTTGACTTTAAGTGTAGAATAAAAAAAAACCTCAGATTAAATTAATACATTATTAGTTCATTTAAAGATTCTGGAAACTTACAGAACATAAAGTAAAACATAAATAATGCCTCTGAAAGATGCTAAAAATGTTTGCACTTAAAAGTCACGTTCGCGTGTGCAAAAAGTGTCATCTATTATTGCAGATCACAAACTGTAAATCACAGAATTAGGTTCTGGTCGCAAATTGTAGTTACTATTGCAGAAGATCCACGAGTTTTTACTAAGGTGCAGCACAGCCACTCCGTCAACGTAAAGTGTTGTATCCGTTTACCTTGGATGTCATTTCACCAAAATGCCTGGGGTAGCAGAAGTGACTTTACATAGCCGTGGCGCCTCTGCTAAGGCAGAGGTGCGTCTCCCCACTGCTCTCAGAACAGTGCAACAAGGAAAAATAAAATGACAATAACACATTGTTTCTATAATTCAGTTTTTCTGCTCTGAGCCAGGTAAGGACGGAGTGGGCTGGGTTTGTTCACAGGAGGAGGAGTGATAGTGCGCATGACAGGTTGGCCGGCCATCTTGGGCCGGCCAAACCATCATTTACACTAAGCATTTCTCCACCCAGTTGTGTTGCACATCCAGTTGGAGAACTGTCCCAAGGCTCCCAGGCACTGCCTGAGTGTCAAACAGGCAGATCAGAACAATCACGATGCTGCTGCCATGCTTGTGACAGCAGTGTCGAGATTGGCATTCGGGAGCCTGGGAGCTTCCCGCTTCCGGGAGTCAGGAGGAAGAGAAGAGGACAGAGGAGAGGCGGCGGCTGTAACCAGGTAAGTGATATTTCTTCAATCCCAACACACCCCGCCACCCTGTTCCTTAGCAGCCGCCACTAACTTCACATGCTCCTAGACCTTCACCTTCACCTTCACTCACACATACATATGCTTATACATACACACACACATTTAAACACACACTCACATACACACTCACACTCTGCCTACACATGCAGACACATTCACACTCTCTTACATAAACACACTCAAAACTGCAAGCATGCACACAACATACATACTTTACCTCAGCTGCCAGGGAAAGTCATATTCCAGCTATTTGTACTCCATTTTCTATTAAACTAATAGCGAATAATGTAATATTATTCACTATTAGTGTAATAGAAGATTGACAAAAAATGAGGTAAGTGAAGCCCCCACCGACGTCCATAAGGACGAGCGGCTTCTGTTCCTGCCACTCATTTTGCCACTGCTGACGCTAGGGGTCACAAAGGCAGGGCCAGGGGTCACAAAGGGCATGGCCCCAGCCCATTCCTAAATGACATCCATGCCGGTTACTGACCATGATAAAAGCCTACTTGTGCAGTACAAAACGTACAGTGTTACACAAGTGCATGCTCAACCTTTAGTACATTCAGGCCTTTGTGTTTCCATGGGAAGTGGCATTCTTACAGCTTTGTGTGACATGGAATGGTCCAGATTGTCCCATTTGCAGGAGTGTGAAGGTTAGTAGGTAGCATTCCTACTGGCCTTTGGCAGTGCTGGCAGAGACAGTGGGTGGTACATGCTGGAGCGGCCTCTTGAGAATTCAGACCTGTCCACCTAAAACGACTTCCCGCCACGTAATTGTGCAGGGAGAAGGGGTGGGAAATCAGAGAGGGTCGGAGCCTTGGAGAATTGGACTTAGCAATAGTGCTATCAATTAAAAACTAATAGCATCCCTTAGGGTACACTGTGTGGCGATTCTTGCCTCCAAAGTTTAAAAGAACCAGGATTAATGAATTTCTTTTGAACAAAATGAGTTTTAATCCATTGTACTTAATTTTAACATGTTAATCCACATGTTGTATTCAACATTATTTTCTTGCTCCAATGCATTTCGGACCATAGTCCTTCATCGGGGAGCATCTAAAAGAGAACGACATACAAAGATGATCTGTATATATTCCTAACTAATTAAATCTGATATATACGGGTACAGTTAATGAATTAGAAAAATCGAGGTTATGTGACAGCTAATTCGTGAACCTGGGCTAATTTGAAATCGAGTAAAAAATCAGTGACTCTTGGTGATAATGAAGTAATAAGAAAGTATAAGCATAAAACGACTTTTGAAGCGGGTGAAATGTGAGTGGTGTTATGGCGTTCGATAACGTGAGAATGTTAAGAGTGATAAGAGTGAAAAGTTCAGCGTGAAAGGTTCACCGGATCAGTGCAAAAAGAACCTTATCGTAACTGACTGCATGCAAACGTGTCCGAATTTTAACCCAGCGTTCCAAACGATAGAACTTTAAAACTGACATGCTAAATAGAAACGGGTGCTCTGTGAACTTACATTAGTGAAAAATCACGGTGACTTCATGCGCGCAGGTTCAAAACACTCCGCCATGGATGGGTAGCTAACACGGAAGTGTAAAAGCAATCGGATACATGTGTCACGTGATCGGGAACTAGAACTAAACAAAAGATAGCAGAGTTGAAGTGAATGAAGCGGCGTACCTACACCGAAGGGTGCAAAACCAAATAACTAATAATGAAAGTAAAAAAAGGTAAAAAAGTAAAAATAAATGAAATGAATCGGGGTTCAAATATGACATGAATATAACATATAAGAGAATGTATAAGGAAGAAAATATAAACGATCCTTAATATAACAACAAGGAGAAATGTCCAGAAACTGCTGTCCCACATGGGGATGTCTACAAAAAAGTTTATAGGTAACACGAAAATTCGATGCGCTCGTTAAGCCCATATGGCTTCATTGATTGGAGTCTGTATATCCAGTAATTTTCTCTTTCAAGTAATTGTTTATTATTGTCTTTTCCCTCCTCTTTATTGATGACTTCCAGGATGGTATATTTCAGTTGGGAAACAGAGTGTTTCATTTCATTGAAGTGGGTTGCTACTGTGGATTTTTGGTTCATGGTACGGATGTTAGACTTGTGTTCGTTTAGACGTATTTTAATTTTGCGCTCAGTTTTTCCAACATAAGTTTTTCCGCATGGACATTTCAAAAGGTAAACGCAATTGTTAGTATCACAAGTGGCAGTAACTTGTAAATGAATTTTATGTCCTTTCATGGGATGTGTTATTTCTGTACCAGTTATTATGTTGTGACAATTGTTGCAGTTATTACATGGTCTGGTACCACGGGATTGGAGGTTCAATGTTTTGGTCTGTTTGAGGATTTCTCCTAAATTTTTGCCCCTGGTGTAGGCAAATAATGGTAAAGACTTGAAAATGTCATTGAAATCAGTCTCTAATTGTAGTAATGGCCAATATTTAAGTACTATGTTTTTATAGCTAGTACTTACATTAGAAAATTTAGAAACTACAACCATCCGGTCGCTTTTAGATTTTTGTGTGGTTTTCTTTAGGATCTCTTCACGCTTCATGGGTTGGATGGACATTTTTGCAGATTCCAAAATCTGATCAGGATATCCCCTTGAACTGAACCTTTCCGTCATTTCATTGATACGTACTTCTGCCATGATAGGGTCTGATGTTATGCGTTTGACTCTGAGTAGTTGTGATCTTGGTAGGTGTCTTTTTAAGGATGGTTGGTGAAAGCTCGTATAGTGTAAAGTGTTATTGCGGTCTGTTGGTTTTCTGAAAATGTCTGTAATTATCTGATTGTCCTTGAGTGTGATTTTTACATCCAAAAAGGTGATCGAGTTGGGTTCAATGTTCCATGTGAATTTTATTCTGTCATTAATATTGTTCAACGTATCAAGGGCTGTTTCTAAGCTTTCTTTGGTGTTCTTCCACAAAATAAATAAGTCATCAATGTATCGTGCATACATTTTTAGATTGTTGCTCCATTCTGGTTTCGACCATATGTTCGTGAGTTCGAATTCTCCCATATAGATGTTAGCGTAGACTGGGGCTGCGCAATTTCCCATGCTGGTGCCCACTAGTTGCAAGTACCAGTTATCCTGGTGTTTAAAGTAACTGTGGTATAACGTAAAAGTCATTAGTTCCATTAAGAAGATTTTGGTAGCTTCATCCAAGTCTAGATTTAAAACAGCTTGTTCAACGGCCTCTATGCCTCCTGCGTGTGGGATGGAAGTATACAATGCACTGACGTCGGCAGTGCATAGCCATAATGTTTCATTGGGGTGAATTTCTAGCTCTTGTAGTTTGCACAAGAAGTCGGTTGTATCTCTGATGTAACTTGCCAATGATTGAACAGTGGGTTGTAATTTATGATCCAAGTATTGTCCCACGGGCTCGTGGATGCTCCCACAGGTGGATACTATGGGGCGAATCGGTGGATTCATCAACTCTTTGTGTATCTTGGGCATGGCATGTAGAAATAGCATGGGAAATTGCGCAGCCCCAGTCTACGCTAACATCTATATGGGAGAATTCGAACTCACGAACATATGGTCGAAACCAGAATGGAGCAACAATCTAAAAATGTATGCACGATACATTGATGACTTATTTATTTTGTGGAAGAACACCAAAGAAAGCTTAGAAACAGCCCTTGATACGTTGAACAATATTAATGACAGAATAAAATTCACATGGAACATTGAACCCAACTCGATCACCTTTTTGGATGTAAAAATCACACTCAAGGACAATCAGATAATTACAGACATTTTCAGAAAACCAACAGACCGCAATAACACTTTACACTATACCAGCTTTTACCAACCATCCTTAAAAAGACACCTACCAAGATCACAACTACTCAGAGTCAAACGCATAACATCAAACCCTATCATGGCAGAAGTACGTATCAATGAAATGACGGAAAGGTTCCGTTCAAGAGGATATCCTGATCAGACGTTGGAATCTGCAAAAATGTCCATCCAACCCATGAAGCGTGAAGAGATCCTAAAGAAAACCACACAAAAATCTAAAAGCGACCGGATGGTTGTAGTTTCTAAATTTTCTAATGTAAGTACTAGCCATAAAAACATAGTACTTAAATATTGGCCATTACTACAATTAGAGACTGATTTCAAAGACATTTTCAAGTCTTTACCATTATTTGCCTACACCAGGGGCAAAAATTTAGGAGAAATCCTCAAACAGACCAAACCATTGAACCTCCAATCCCGTGGTACCAGACCATGTAATAACTGCAACAATTGTCACAACATAATAACTGGTACAGAAATAACACATCCCATGAAAGGACATAAAATTCATTTACAAGTTACTGCCACTTGTGATACTAACATTTGCGTTTACCTTTTGAAATGTCAATGCGGAAAAACTTATGTTGGAAAAACTGAGCGCATAATTAAAATACGTCTAAACGAACACAAGTCTAACATCCGTACCATGAACCAAAAATCCACAGTAGCAACCCACTTCAATGAAATGAAACACTCTGTTTCCCAACTGAAATATACCATCCTGGAAGTCATCAATAAAGAGGAGGGAAAAGACAATAATAAACAATTACTCCAAAGAGAAAATTACTGGATATACAGACTCCAATCAATGAAGCCATATGGGCTTAACGAACGCATCAAATTTTCGTGTTACCTATAAACTTTTTTGTAGACATCCCCATGTGGGACAGGAGTTTCTGGACATTTCTCCTTGTTGTTATATTAAGGATCGTTTATATTTCCTTCCTTATACATTCTCTTATATGTTATATTCATGTCATATTTGAACCCCGATTCATTTTTACTTTTTTCCTTTTTTTCCTTTCATTATTAGTTATTTGGTTTTGCACCCTTCGGTGTAGGTACGCCGCTTCATTCACTTCAACTCCGCTAGTCTTTTGTTTAGTTCTAGTTCCCGATCACGTGACACATGTATCCGATTGCTTTTACACATCCGTGTTAGCTACCCATCCATGGCGGAGTGTTTTGAACCTGCGCGCATGAAGTCACCGTGATTTTTCACTAATGTAAGTTCACAGAGCACCCGTTTCTATTTAGCATGTCAGTTTTAAAGTTCTAACGTTTGGAATGCTGGGTTAAAATTCGGACACGTTTGCATGCAGTCAGTTACGATAAGGTTCTTTTTGCACTGATCCGGTGAACCTTTCACGCTGAACTTTTCACTCTTATCACTCTTAACATTCTCACGTTATCGAACGCCATAACACCACTCACTTTTCACCCGCTTCAAAAGTCATTTTTACGCTTATACTTTCTTATTACTTCATTATCACCAAGAGTCACTGATTTTTTACTCGATTTCAAATTAGCCCTGGTTCACGAATTAGCTGTCACATAACCTCGATTTTTCTAATTCATTAACTGTACCCGTATATATCAGATTTAATTAGTTAGGAATATATACAGATCATCTTTGTATGTCATTCTCTTTTAGATGCTCCCCGATGAAGGACTATGGTCCGAAATGCATTGGAGCAAGAAAATAATGTTGAATACAACATGTGGATTAACATGTTAAAATTAAGTACAATGGATTAAAACTCATTTTGTTCAAAAGAAATTCATTAATCCTGGTTCTTTTAAACTTTGGAGGCAAGAATCGCCACACAGTGTGCCCTAAGGGATGCTATTAGTTTTTAATTGATAGCACTATTGTTTGGAATACTACTCGTCCACTGGGCAGAGGACGACACCTGGGAGCACCTATCCTACCATTTTAACTTTTGTTCTTCAAAGAGTTGACCTCTAGCTGTGCACTTGTCCATCAAACTTCATATAGAATTGGACTTAGGACATTCATGACCCTAACAACAAGAACAAAATCACCCAGCGGCACCACCAAATACAGGGGGGTTAATGGAGCCCGACTGTGCAGAGCTTTCTCACCTGCGCTGGAAACCTGTTCTGAGCTAAGGTTTCCAGTTCACCATGTGACTGTTCCTTTTCACCTTGTCCCAGTATGAAGAGAGATGAAACTTTGTGTCACTTGGCGTGACTGTGTGAGTTGTTACACCTAAGAAACAACTTGGACACTTTACAAGCCAAGCAGTGCTATATTACCAGGGTTAGCGGTGGTAACATGCAGCCTTTGTCCTCTGATGATGTGACAGGATTGAACTCCACCTCTACGCCCTCAATAGCCTCCTGTTTGCTTCTGAGGGGCTTCTGCAATGCCATGGAGTGCAATGTAGGCTGCTTTCTATCCCTGCTGCTGCATCCATGAATCCTGGGGCAGGCACTGCTAGGGCAGTTGCAAGATATGAAAGGTCAAGAACGGGGCAGTAACTGATACGAGTTTTTACCCCTAATTAAAGCTGAAGGAAGCATTACCTCCTCGTCCTGTCTCCCCGTCCCATTCCTTACAAGTGAGCAGCTAGTCTGCTCCACAGAAACCTAGTACCTAGCAGAGCTTTTTGCCCCTCCCCCAGTATGGCGTCACCATCATGTGACAATAACGGGGGAGGAGCGGCAGAGAAACTTCCTGTTCTTTTTTTCTACATTTGCAGTCTTCTGATGTCCTAGCAGGAGCTGTTTGGGGGTAAGTTTCTCTCTTTTTTTGTTGTTATTGTGGCAGCCTGCTTTAGCGGCCGCCTTTTTTACTTTTTATTGCTTGTGGGACTACCGGAGGTTCGTTCCCTGCTCTTTGTGGCTCCACCTTCTTGTAGTTTTATGGGGGGGGGGGCCCTGTCACTTGCTCGGTCCGCTCTAGCGGCCGGCTGTGCCTCCTTTTTTGGCTGCTGCTTGCTTTTGGGCACTGGAGTGATCTGTTCAGTGATCTTGTGGTGCTTGGTACCCATGTTCATGGGTTCTATTCTGGAAAGTGCACGGGCAGTTGCTATACAGCACATTGCTTCACATGGAGAGAGCTGTTGTGGATCTCTCATGTAGTGTGTATAGGTTCTATCTGTGACCCACCTTTTTTGGCCTCATTTGTTGCAATTACACGAGGTGGAGGCGTTGCGCTTGAAATCCGTGTGGGTTTCCCTGCGCAGGTTTGGTTCCTGTTTGCAACGTCTTGTGTTTTTGTGCCTCTCTCGCGATGTACTGTTCTGCGCCTTGTTTGCCTGCTGCTCTGCTGGCAGTGTGACGGTGCTCTCTGCATGCACCTCATGGCATCCTTGTTCCTGCCTCTACGTGTGGGGGTTGCTGCTGCCTTCCGGGCTCGGCTGGCTGTTGGTGGGGTGTGGCGTTCCTCTGCTGCTTCCCGCTTTTTTGTCGGGGCGTGGGCCTGTTCTGCTGACAGGGTCTGGGCCCTGGTTTTTCTTTTGCGGGATGGTATGGATGCCTCCTCTCTCTTGGCCCTCCTGGTGTTGCAGGTGCACTGGTTGTTGTCCCTCTGTGTGCCACTGCGCTGCTTATGCTGCTTCGGTTACTGCATGGCGTCCTGCCTGGTTGCGTTCCTGGTAGGCTGGCTCTTCTCAGTGTTCCTGCTTGGGTTGCCCTTTGTGGGTTCCCGTGGACGTGCTTGTGGTCCCGCGTGCTTGTGGCTCCTGCATGCCCTCCTTCTTGGGGACATGGGTTTGCCTGCCGCCGTGCCTTTGGGCCTCCTGCTCGGGGTGCTTTGCGGCCCTTTTTAGGTCTCGGCAACGAGAACTATTGTCGCTGAGTAAGCTCGCAAGGGAGTACAGAGCGGTGCACGAGCCGACCAGGGTCTGTGGACGCGCACACACAAAGGCAGGCAGGCAGGCACACACCAGACACACACAGACAGACAGACACACGCACACACACGCACACACACACGCACACACACACTCCCTCTCTGCCCACTCCCTCTCTGCCGCCCCCCCTCTACCCCCACTCACCGGGCTCTTTCCCTCCGCAGCGAGTCAGGCAGCAGGCAGGCTCTGTGTCTTCTCCGGCGATCTTCAGCTGATGTGCACGCTCACTCTGCGTCTCGTGCGCGCCCACCACGCTGTTTCGCGCCTGTTGATCCTCAACTCCTTCTAACCCGGATTCTAAATGACTATTTCTTGGTTCTCTAACTCCACTCTGTTGATTCGTAACAAACTGATATTCAGCACATTTCACAGTCTCGCTTTTGCTTCTCATAAATACAATAAGATTATTTTAAGCAAATGTCTACCCTTCTTTTGGTCCTGTGCCTATTATGCTTCGGACTATTGAGTTTTAGAAAGTGTGGTGGAAGATTCCATGATATCGACGGGACTATAGAGTTTTAGAAAGTGTGGTGGAATATTCCATGATATCGGCGGCGGGCACAGTGCAGAGTGAGTGTGCAGAGTAGTGAGTGCAGAGTAGTGAGTGCAGAGTAGTGAGTGTGCAGAGTAGTGAGTGTGCAGAGTAGTGAGTGTGCAGAGTAGTGAGTGTGCAGAGTAGTGAGTGTGCAGAGTAGTGAGTGCAGAGTAGTGAGTGTGCAGAGTAGTGAGTGTGCAGAGTAGTGAGTGTGCAGAGTAGTGAGTGCAGAGTAGTGAGTGCAGAGTAGTGAGTGCAGAGTAGTGAGTGCAGAGTAGTGAGTGCAGAGTAGTGAGTAGTGAGCAGTGAGTAGTGAGTGCAGAGTAGTGAGTGCAGAGTAGTGAGTGCAGAGTAGTGAGTGCAGAGTAGTGAGTAGTGAGTGCAGAGTAGTGAGTAGTGAGTGCAGAGTAGTGAGTGCAGAGTAGTGAGTGCAGAATAGTGAGTGCAGAGTAGTGAGTGCAGAGTAGTGAGTAGTGAGTGCAGAGTAGTGAGTGCAGAGTAGTGAGTGCAGAGTAGTGAGTGCAGAGTGCAGAGTAGTGAGTGCAGAATGCAGAGTAGTGAGTGCAGAGTAGTGATTAGTGAGTGCAGAGTAGTGATTAGTGAGTGCAGAGTAGTGATTAGTGAGTGCAGAGTAGTGAGTGCAGAGTAGTGAGTAGTGAGTGCAGAGTAGTGAGTAGTGAGTGCAGAGTAGTGAGTGCAGAGTAGTGAGTAGTGAGTGCAGAGTAGTGAGTAGTGAGTGCAGAGTAGTGAGTAGTGAGTGCAGAGTAGTGAGTGCAGAGTAGTGAGTGCAGAGTAGTGAGTGCAGAGTAGTGAGTGCAGAGTAGTGAGTGGTGAGTGCAGAGTAGTGAGTAGTGAGTGCAGAGTAGTGAGTGCAGAGTAGTGAGTGCAGAGTAGTGAGTGCAGAGCAGTGAGTGCAGAGTAGTGAGTAGTGAGTGCAGAGTAGTGAGTGCAGAGTAGTGAGTGCAGAGTAGTGAGTGCAGAGTAGTGAGTGCAGAGTAGTGAGTAGTGAGTGTAGAGTAGTGAGTAGTGAGTGCAGAGTAGTGAGTAGTGAGTGCAGAGTAGTGAGTGCAGAGTAGTGAGTAGTGAGTGCAGAGTAGTGAGTAGTGAGTGCAGAGTAGTGAGTAGTGAGTGCAGAGTAGTGAGTGCAGAGTAGTGAGTGCAGAGTAGTGAGTGCAGAGTAGTGAGTAGTGAGTGCAGAGTAGTGAGTAGTGACTGCAAAGTAGTGAGTAGTGAGTGCAGAGTAGTGTGTAGTGAGTGCAGAGTAGTGAGTAGTGAGTGCAGAGTAGTGAGTGCAGAGTAGTGAGTGCAGAGTGCAGAGTAGTGAGTGCAGAGTGCAGAGTAGTAAGTGCAGAGTAGTGATTAGTGAGTGCAGAGTAGTGATTAGTGAGTGCAGAGTAGTGATTAGTGAGTGCAGAGTAGTGATTAGTGAGTGCAGAGTAGTGAGTGCAGAGTAGTGAGTAGTGAGTGCAGAGTAGTGAGTAGTGAGTGCAGAGTAGTGAGTGCAGAGTTGTGAGTAGTGAGTGCAGAGTAGTGAGTGCAGAGTGCAGAGTAGTGATTAGTGAGTGCAGAGTAGTGAGTAGTGAGTGCAGAGTAGTGAGTAGTGAGTGCAGAGTAGTGAGTAGTGAGTGCAGAGTAGTGAGTGCAGAGTAGTGAGTGCAGAGTAGTGAGTGCAGAGTAGTGAGTGCAGAGTAGTGAGTAGTGAGTGCAGAGTAGTGAGTAGTGAGTGCAGAGTAGTGAGTGCAGAGTAGTGAGTAGTGAGTGCAGAGTAGTGAGTGCAGAGTAGTGAGTAGTGAGTGCAGAGTAGTGAGTAGTGAGTGCAGAGTAGTGAGTGCAGAGTAGTGAGTGCAGAGTAGTGAGTGCAGAGTAGTGAGTGCAGAGTAGTGAGTAGTGAGTGCAGAGTAGTGAGTGCAGAGTAGTGAGTAGTGAGTGCAGAGTAGTGAGTAGTGAGTGCAGAGTAGTGAGTAGTGAGTGCAGAGTAGTGAGTAGTGAGTGCAGAGTAGTGAGTGCAGAGTAGTGAGTGCAGAGTAGTGAGTGCAGAGTAGTGAGTAGTGAGTGCAGAGTAGTGAGTGCAGAGTAGTGAGTAGTGAGTGCAGAGTAGTGAGTGCAGAGTAGTGAGTAGTGAGCAGTGAGTAGTGAGTAGTGAGCAGTGAGTAGTGAGTAGTGAGCAGTGAGTAGTGAGCAGTGAGTAGTGAGCAGTGAGTAGTGAGTAGTGAGCAGTGAGTGCAGAGTAGTGAGTGCAGAGTAGTGAGTGCAGAGTAGTGAGTGCAGAGTAGTGAGTGCAGAGTAGTGAGTGTAGAGTAGTGAGTAGTGAGTGCAGAGTAGTGAGTAGTGAGTGTAGAGTAGTGAGTAGTGAGTGTAGAGTAGTGAGAGCAGAGTAGTGAGTAGTGAGTAGTGAGTAGTGAGTGCAGAGTAGTGAGAGCAGAGTAGTGAGTAGTGAGTGCAGAGTAGTGAGTGCAGAGTAGTGAGTAGTGAGTGCAGAGTAGTGAGTAGTGAGTGCAGAGTAGTGAGTAGTGAGTGCAGAGTAGTGAGTGCAGAGTGCAGAGTAGTGAGTAGTGAGTGCAGAGTAGTGATTAGTGAGTGCAGAGTAGTGAGTAGTGAGTGCAGAGTAGTGAGTAGTGAGTGCAGAGTAGTGAGTAGTGAGTGCAGAGTAGTGAGTAGTGAGTGCAGAGTAGTGAGTAGTGAGTGCAGAGTAGTGAGTGCAGAGTAGTGAGTAGTGAGTAGTGAGTGCAGAGTAGTGAGTGCAGAGTAGTGAGTGCAGAGTAGTGAGTGCAGAGTAGTGAGTGCAGAGTAGTGAGTAGTGAGTGCATAGTAGTGAGTAGTGAGTGCAGAGTAGTGAGTAGTGAGTGCAGAGTAGTGAGTGCAGAGTAGTGAGTGCAGAGTAGTGAGTGCAGAGTAGTGAGTGCAGAGTAGTGAGTAGTGAGTGCAGAGTAGTGAGTGCAGAGTAGTGAGTAGTGAGTGCAGAGTAGTGAGTAGTGAGTGCAGAGTAGTGAGTAGTGAGTGCAGAGTAGTGAGTAGTGAGTGCAGAGTAGTGAGTGCAGAGTAGTGAGTAGTGAGTGCAGAGTAGTGAGTAGTGAGTGCAGAGTAGTGAGTAGTGAGTGCAGAGTAGTGAGTAGTGAGTGCAGAGTAGTGAGTAGTGAGTGCAGAGTAGTGATGAAGAGTAGTGAGTAGTGAGTGTAGAGTAGTGAGTGTAGAGTAGTGAGTGCAGAGCAGTGAGTGCGAGTAGTGAGTGCAGAGTAGTGAGTGCAGAGTAGTGAGTGCAGAGTAGTGAGTGCAGAGTAGTGAGTGCAGAGTAGTGAGTAGTGAGTGCAGAGTAGTGAGTAGTGAGTGCAGAGTAGTGAGTGCAGATTAGTGAGTGCAGAGTAGTGAGTGCAGAGTAGTGAGTGCAGAGTAGTGAGTGCAGAGTAGTGAGTAGTGAGTGCAGAGTAGTGAGTGCAGAGTAGTGAGTGCAGAGTAGTGAGTGCAGAGTAGTGAGTGCAGAGTAGTGAGTAGTGAGTGCAGAGTAGTGAGTAGTGAGTGCAGAGTAGTGAGTGCAGAGTAGTGAGTAGTGAGTGCAGAGTAGTGAGTAGTGAGTGCAGAGTAGTGAGTAGTGAGTGCAGAGTAGTGAGTAGTGAGTGCAGAGTAGTGAGTGCAGAGTAGTGAGTAGTGAGTGCAGAGTAGTGAGTAGTGAGTGCAGAGTAGTGAGTAGTGAGTGCAGAGTAGTGAGTAGTGAGTGCAGAGTAGTGAGTGCAGAGGAGTGAGTAGTGAGTGTAGAGTAGTGAGTGCAGAGTAGTGAGTAGTGAGTGTAGAGTAGTGAGCAGTGAGTGCAGAGCAGTGAGTGCAGAGTAGTGAGTGCAGAGCAGTGAGTGCAGAGCAGTGAGTGCAGAGTAGTGAGTGCAGAGTAGTGAGTAGTGAGTGCAGAGCAGTGAGTGCAGAGTATTGAGTGCAGAGTAGTGAGTGCAGAGTAGTGAGTGCAGAGTAGTGAGTGCAGAGTAGTGAGTGGTGTGTGCTGTTGAGTGCAGAGTGTTGAGTGGTGTGTGCAGAGTGGTGTGTGCTGTTGAGTGCAGAGTGTTGAGTGGTGTGTGCAGAGTGGTGTGTGCTGTTGAGTGCAGAGTGGTGTGTGCTGTTGAGTGCAGAGTGGTGTGTTCTGTTGAGTGCAGAGTGGTGTGTGCTGTTGAGTGCAGAGTGGTGTGTGCTGTTGAGTGCAGAGTGGTGTGTGCTGTTGAGTGCAGAGTGGTGTGTATTGACAATGCAAATGACAATGCCATTTATTTATGATTTAAAGAAAAAAAAAGAAATGTCATGAGCAATGCCAATAGCTCTACCTTTAATGATGCTGAGACCATTGCATTGTAAATGCTTGTTTAAGGCTGGGGTCGTGGCCGGGGGTCTCTGAGGGTGCCTGGTCCCGTGCCCCTGCCGGTGTTGCTGCACCCACGTCCTCCTCTTCCCGTTGGCTTTTCTGCCTATGCCTGTTGGTGGTCGCCTCCGTTCCTTCCTGTCCCGGTGGTTGTCTGTTCCGGATGCCTGGGCGGTTCGGTCTGTGTCGGAGGGTTGCCAGTTGGTGTTTTCCTCTCCTCCCCCTCTGGGTTTCGTTCTGGCTCTCCTGCCCCGTCTTCCTCTGCGTCAGAAGGCGTTGCTGGTGGGTGTACGGCTTCTGTTGGAGGAGGTGGCTGTTGTGGGGGCTGCTGTTCGGTCCTTTTTCTGGTCTCCGAGAAGGATTCTTCGGTTCGGCGTCCTGTTTTGGATCTGTAGCGGGTCTTTCACTTCGTTCTCCGTTGTCCATTCCGGATGGTGTTTCTGCTATCCTTTCTGCCTCTGGTGCTTCCGGGTGGCTTCCTGGCAGCCCTGGATCTGATGGTTGCGTTTCTGCAACCGAGGTGCTTTGGCTCGTTGGTGCATCTTGTACCTTTGGTGATGCCCGCCCTCGCGGTCCAGGGTTCGAGTCCTCCCACTGCTGTGTGTGTGTCCCCAGGTGGTATGTTTTGGGGTTTTCACCGAGCTCTTGGCCCCTCTGGTGGGTTTTCTTCATTCCAGGGGGCTGCATGTGTTTCCCTTTCTGGTTGGCTGGCTTCATCGGCCCCCGGAAGTCCTCCCTGGTGCCCTCCCTGTCCCTGTGGCTCCTGGGGGCTCTCTTCCTCTTGGACCTGGGCATGGTGTTCCTCTCCCGGGGCGCCGGTTGACTTTCTTTCCCGTGTGTCTGCCCGTCTCTGGTTGCGGTGTCGGGGTGTTGCCGTCCACTTTGCTTCTCCTTCCTTGGGCCAGGCTGCGTCTGTACCCCCTGTCGCGTCATGTCCTGTCACGCTGGGGTCCTGCCTCCTTGGACTTCGAGACTCTGATCCCTGTCGCTCCGGGGATTCGGGCGGATCTCCAGTGGTGGTTGTCCCCACTGTATTTTTCCCGGGGGTTCGTCCTCCTTCCTCCTCTGGCTGTGGTCGTGTTGTCCACGGATGCCTGTGCTTTGGGGTGGGGTGCCATTCTGGGTGGCTCCTAGGCTCGGGTCGGTGGTCCCGTTTTGAGTCCCTCGAGTCCTCGGCTTGGAAGGAGTTGGGGGCGGTTTGGTTTACTCTTCTTTGGTTCGCTCCTCTCCTTTGGGGTCGGGCGGTCTCGGTGCAGACCATAGTTCTGGTGGTTCATGCTTCTGTGTATCGCCTTGGGGGCTTGTGTCATGCTCTATTTCTCCTGTCCCGGAGGTTCGGCTTTTGGGCCGAGTCGTGTTTCTTGTCTCTGACGGCGGTCTATCTTCCGGGGTGGGTGATTGGGCCTGCGGCTTCTTTGAGGTGGGTGTTCCCCTCCTCGGTGTCCCTGGGTCTGTCCCCGGTCCTGTTGGATCTTTTTGTCCTCCGGTCCCGCCTTCCTTGGCTGGATCTTTTATGCCTCGGAGGATTCCGCCCTTCTTCCTCTGTTTTGCAGCGGTCCATCTCAGTTGGCGTAGGCCACCGTTGCTTTCTCGATTCCGTGGGCGGAGGGTCTGCTGTTTGCCTTCCCTCCATTTGCCTTCATTCCGAGGGTCCTCCGGGAGTTTCAGTTGGTTCGGGCGGAGATTCTCCTGGTGGTTCCGGTGTGGTCTCAGCAGTCTTGGTTTCCCCTTCTGCTAGCCCTTTCTGTTTGCACTCGTTGGAAGTTTCCCCTGTCTCCCTCCGCCCTGCGGGCTCCTCTTCTCGGGTTTGCCTCCCTGCGCCGCCTCCGGCTGGGGGTTTGACGCTTGGGGGGTTGTGTTTGCTGGGTCTGGGTTGCTCAGTGGAGGTTGCCCAATGTCTCCGGCTTTCTAGGCGTCCTTCCGCCTTGAAGTCGTGTGCCCCTCGCTTGAGATGTTTCTCCTCCTGGTGTCTTGGGAGGGGTCTCTCTTCTGCCTCCTGTGAGGCCGTGAGGGTGTTGGACTTCTTGCTGGATGGTTTTGTCTTGGGGCTTGCGGTTTCTTCCCTGCGGACGCAATGGGCTGCCATTCTTGCTTTTCGGGGTTCCTCTGTTTCCTCTGTCTCCCCGTTGGTGGCTCGCCTTCTGGTGAGTTTCTTGCTTCAGCGTCCTGTCTCTCGTTCTCCTGTGCCTCCTTGGGTTCTTCCCTTGATTCTGCGGGCTTTGACGGGTCCTCCTTTCGTGCCTTTGGACTCAGTGGCCCTGGAGTTCCTTTCTGCTAAGGTTATTTTTCTGCTGGCCTTTACTTTTGGGCGGAGTTTTGGTGTGATTGGGGCGCTGATGGCTTCTCCGCCCCTTCTTGCGCTTTTGCGCTGACAAGGTCATTCTCCGTCCGAGTCCGTTCTTTCTTCCTGAGGTGGTGTCTTCTTTTCACCGTCAGGAGGATATTGTTCTCCCGGTGTCTTTTCCGGCTCCTGCCTCCCCTGAGGAGGTGCTCCTCCATTCGTTGGATGTGCTGAGGGCTCTCCGCATCTACTTGGAGCGTACGGCTGATTTCCGTGAGGTTGATTCCTTGTTCGTCACCTATGGCCTCTCGGGTCTGGGGCTTCGGCCTTCTTTGTCCACCTTGTCTCGTTTGGTCCGGAGCACTGTGGTTTCTGCTTACGATTCTGCCCACTGTCCTCTGCCTTCTTCTGTTCGGGGTCAGTCGACTCGGAGCGTGTCGTCCTCCTGGGCCATGTTCAAGGGGGCCTCTTTGAGGGACATTTGCAATGCTGCCACGTGGGCTTTTCCCCATTCTTTTGTTACACATTGTCGTCTTCAGTTGGGGATGACGGCCTCTTCTGCCTTTGGGGCTAGTGTCCTTTCTGCGGTACATGGTTTGTGAACTGTACTGTTTTCTGTGGATTAAAATGGACCTGTTTTTTTTCTCTACACTGTTTGGTCTGTTTTTTTCTTACAATCACCGTATGCTTGGGTATGGGCTCCTTTGTAAGGAATGGGACAGGGAGACAGGACGAGGAGGTAATGCCCGGTTACTCACCGGTAATATCCATTACTCCGAGTCCTGGTCTCCCCGTCCCATTCCTGAGCCCTTCCCTCCCTCCCTCTTTTTGGTTTTGGGGTGATTGTTTCGTTTCTGGGTTTTTGTCTTTGGTATTCTCAGGAAGTTTCTCTGCCGCTCCTCCCCCTTTATTGTCACTTGATGGTGACGCCATACTGGGGGAGGGGCAAAAAGCTCTGCTAGGTACTAGGTTTCTGTGGAGCAGACTAGCTGCTCACTTGTAAGGAATGGGACGGGGAGACCAGGACTCGGAGTAATGGATATTACCGGTGAGTAACCGGGCATTGTCAATGTGATGTACTGTTATACCGACCGGTATCACGGTTGTTCACTGCCCCAAGACCATTTTTGAGCTACTCTAGTGGGAGCACGTTGGCTCCGGGCTACCTGCCTTGAGCAGCTCGTGGTATTTTCCTGGTGGCATGGCGCTGTTCTATCACCCTGCTCACTCGATATTAGGTACATATGAATGTACCCTCTCTGAACACCTTTTCAAGGACCACAACAGCCTGTAACATCAGATGACCCGTTTTTCTATTTTTCTATCCCAGAGGGATGGCATGGCCTCTAGCTTTGTTTCTTTCTCTTTCCCAATGAAAGGCACCTGGGTGATTCTCCACTCCGTAGTATGTTCCTTTGAACTATCTTGGTTAAAATAGAATCACCAGGCACAGCCTCCTTGAGCTGTTCCCGTCTTCTTGACTTATTGCGGTATTCCCTCAAATTATGTTTTAGACACAATTGAGTTTTAGACGTAAATCTCCCTGGGCTTTACTTCAGCACTGTTCAATCTAGCCTAGCTGAGTAACATCTGACGAAGTATCAGATTCCTTTTAGACAGGGATCCAGACATTGTCAGGTACCATCCTCTCCAGGGTCTTGCCGTTACATTCCTTCATCTCTCTGTTATGTGTGTGTGTTGCTGCACCTTGACGCCACCACCTTTATTTCCAGGTTGTTTGGCGCATGTACCTACAGCTAAATTAGCCCCTGACTGAAGAGGTAACAATTTTACCCCAGTTTGGTAAGTGCCTCTTTTCCCGACACTCTGTCAAAATTAAGAAAGTGTTACACTTACGTGAAGTAAAAACTAACTCCACTGCTGTTTGAATGTGGTACAAACCAAGCTTGTATTTCTTTCTTGTTTGTCTCTGTTTTAGGTTCCATCGGTGAGATCTACTGGACACAACCACCCTGGTTCAGTACAAGATACAGAGGCACCTTCACATATATTCTGTTTGTTGTGCACCTTCACATGAGTTTACAGCTGCTGTACACTAACTGATACTGATGAAAGCCTGATGGCTGAAACATGTTGATCAAGCACATGTGACTGTCCCTAATGGTGGTCAGCCGCATATCCCAGCTCATTGCTTTTTAATCCTGTCACTAGGTAGCTTAATAAAGTTTACTGATAGCTAGCCTTGCAGGCAGTTTTTAAACTCACTATCACTTTATTTTAGCACTGCACTTATTTTCAACATTTGTTCACACACTTAGCTCACATAGGGTTTTAGTATAACCCAGCTGCCCATTCAAAACATCTCTGAGCTCCTCCCTCATAGAGAGGGGGTTGTAACCCACGTTAGAACTAGTTTCTGATGCGAGGAGGCACCCCTATGATGAAGCTTGACACCGATGATGTGTGAGGGGAACAGTCCTGATAAGGGATACCCCCGACGAGAAGCTTGGTTTCCTTAAATCCACCTTCTACTCAGCCACTCATTCTGGACCGGTGGGCTCGTTGTGTTTAAACAACTACCTGGAACCCCGAGCCCCACCAGTGACCTTGACACCAGTCACCCCAACCCAGGTGTGCCAGTTCTTGTTGTTTCTGCTTCAACTATATTGGACCTTCTGTTCATCTTATGCCTATTTGCTGCAACTACTATTTAGTCATTTTGTTGTGTCCCTACCACAAATTGGACTGTGTTTCTAAACCCCTGTGTTTGATTTAGCCCATTGTGCTGTGTTCTTATGGGGAGCATCTTATTATGACTTGGGAGTCCGCTTTATGGAGTTGCGCCTTCCCTCAGGTACCTCCTTGTTCGTGTTAGGTGGTGCAACATGCCGGAGCAGTCCCCTGTGCCAGTGACAAAAGCGGTTTTGGGGAAGAAGAGTTTTCCTCAGTTCATTTGGAAGATAGCATCTTGGGTGGTTAATCAGAGAGGAAGAGTTTTTCCACCTGCCTCGTGTTTTCAGATTGAATTGACTGTGCATTGCAACGTGGTGAGGGTATTTATACTAGTGAAATATTTATTTTACCAATTATTCTGTTTATACATTTTTCACTGCTGCAGTTTTCAGATATTTCAATTTTTTATATTTGTTTTATTTTAAAAAACATTTCCTACCTCTTCTAATCCGCCCCACTTGGGCAAGCGAAAGCGTGTCTGCACCTCGAGCAGCGCCCAGCAGCTTCCACTCTGTTCTGCATTGACATGCCTGCAGCCTCCCAGCTTTACGTCTTTCTGCGTGCCGCCATGGAATTGCGGCTCCAATCTACAAGTCTATCGAGACAAGTGACGTTTCTTCTGAAGGTGTGCTGTACGGCATGTTCTCCTACGGTGTGTCACCAACTTTGTTCTTTTACTGGTGAGGTGTTTACTGGGGTAAGGAGAGTGCTAAAACCCCAATTGTTTTTCTTTTACTGTTCGGACCAGCGTTCATCCACTGCTGCATGCATCTACATTAACGTGTGCAAACAGCAACTGCCATACTGGATAAAGTGCCATGTATTAACTTCAACTGGTCATCGGTTGATTACTCTGCTCTTGTGCTGCGTGCAGTGCCCGTTGCGCTGTTCTAACTGAACTACCTGTGGCATCTGGAGCGTGTACTTGTTGTCAACTCAGAGTTTGTGTGATTCTTTTATCGATTACTACTCTTTCCAGTCTGGCAGTTTTTCACTTGTTGACAAGTTCTGCTTTGATGATGTTTGATGATGTTTGAAAGGCACATAGTATTCTATGCTGTGTTTTACTTAGGGCTGTGTGTTCAGGGGTCTTGTACCTTGCGCTGTTGTTTCACCCGGTGGTGTGCGTTCCTGGGTCGTGTAGCCTGCAATGTTATACATGTTCTGTGTGAAGTGTTTTTTCTACACATCCCACTCCAACTTCGGGTTTGGGTGGAGGGCTAGCCAGATTTTTAGGAGTGAATGTATTGCTTCTTATTGCTGTTTTCTGCTTTTTCACACGTACCATCCTAACTTTGGGTTTTGGGTGTAGGGCTATTATTGTTTGCCGTATGTGGTGTGTGAAGTTGTGTTCAACACGTACCACCCTTACTACGGGTAAGGGTGGAGGGCAATGTTTCTTCCAGTTGTTCCCTGTGGAATGATCTTCCTCAGCTTCTAAGTTCTTAGTATGGTTTCCTACCACGTTTTTTAGTCAGTACTCTTTCTACCTCTTGTTGGCCTGGCCAGCCAACTTGATTTGGTATTAGGGTTTAATTTATGTGTGTTTTGTGGAGTGGTAGCGTGGGTAGTGTCTTGGTTTGGTTTAAAGGGAGTGTGTGATTTGTTTTTGCATAGTGGAAAGGGAGATGTGGTGAGTGTAGTACTCCTGATGTGTTACAAAATTGCTGGATTGCGTGGTGTGTTTATTTTTCCATATATTTATTCTTTGTTATCTTTTATACATGTATATCGTCATCTGTACATGTATGACATTGCTTTTGCTCTGTTGCCCCTGTTTTGCATCAAATACATATGCAAAACCTCTAATCTGACCTGTTAATCATTCAAAGTGGAATTAATCTAAACATTTCACAGAGATGCAACCGTGATAGAAAATATTCACATGGACATATTATTATTTAGTTTTTCATTTATTTTCATTTTCATACTTTAGACTTGAAAAAAACATTTTTTGACATTTTTTAGTATTTTCAGACATAAAGCAAAAATTTTTTTAATTCAGTGCTAGAAACTCATTATTAACAGTGATGAATTGATTTTGAACCCCACATAAAAGCTCCACAGTGCTATCAATTTCTATATCACTCAATCCACCTCATTCATTCCAATACCACACATACTCATACCAGTAACACAGTATAATAAAAAACAACAAAAGACATCAATGCAACTGAGAATCCCACATGATTATTAGTAGATGAATTATCACGTATTTCCCTTGATATATTATATATCACTCCTTCTCTTGGTTCTCGTTCCTTCTTTGTTTCATAGTACAGGGGTCCCAGATGCATAGGGCCATGTTGTTTTTTATTATACTGTGTTACTGGTATGAATATGTGTGGTATTGGAATGAATGAGGTGGATTGAGTGATATAGAAATTGATAGCACTGTGGAGCTTTTATGTGGGGTTCAAAATCAATTTATCACTGTTAATAATGAGTTTCTAGCACTGAATTAAAAAAATGTTTTGCTTTATGTCTGAAAATACTAAAAAATGTCAAAAAATGTTTTTTTCAAGTCTATAGTATGAAAATGAAAATAAATGAAAAACTAAAGAATAATATGTCCATGTGAATATTTTCTATCACGGTTGCATCTCTGTGAAATGTTTAGATTAATTCCACTTCGAATGGTTAACAGGTCAGATTAGAGGTTTTGCATATGTATTTGTTGTTTATTTCTCCCCCTCTAGACCTACAAAGCAAATTTCGGAGTACCCTTATTATAAACTTTTGCCCCTGTTTTGCATGTCATAATTTTATTGTAATCTTTTGCATGCACTATTTACATTGTGATTCTTTTGGATTTGATTCTCATTTGTATAAAGAAAGGGAGATGTGTTATACCTGCTGCTCAGCCAGTGTGTCTGTAATGAGAGAATGTTGATGAGTGGAATGTTGGTGAGTGTGTGAGTCAGTTGGTTGAATGGCCTGAGCAGCAGGAAGGCTGCTTCCTGGTGGGGCTCTATGCTCTAACATCTGATCTTCAATAACCCTACATAAAAACCACTTGTACCAGACCGACTTCTGTTCACTACATATACACCGACGAAAGTGCTCCACTGTGCAATGCCTTTCCTCACACTTTTTGCACTTCTGTAGCAAGGCCCATTGTCTTTCAGTAGCTTTAAGTGGTGCTTTGAGAGTGGGGGAGCCCCCAAATACCCTCTTTTCAAAAGAGTTGTACAGTAAGGGATTTCTTATTGAATAATGTGGAATAATGTTTACCCTATTCGTACCAGTACAAGGGAAGCCTGCAGACCAAGGACTTGCAGGCGTACACTAGACAGAACGACAAATTAATGCACCAGAGAAAACGACGAATAAATAGATTCAAAATGCATAGACCTGCCACACTTGGAAACAACAGCAAATACTCATGTTTAAAGAGGTAAACAGACATAATATCGACTACAAAATATCGAATGCACATAATATCGAGTACAAAATATAGGCTGGACAAAATATCGAATGGACAGAATGTAGACATCAAAAATATCGTTTTGAAGGTAAGTAATGTAATATCGAATGTTAAAAATATAGAAAGTTAAAATATCGAAGTATATAATATAGGTTATTAAAATTATCGAATTTTTAATAATATCGAATTTTTTATAGTGTTTGTTATGTTATTATATGTGTGAAAAGTGTGTATTTATGTTATAATTAATTTTAATTAATGAATTTTGTTTTTCTAATTTTTGGTTAGTTTAATTCTGTAGCAGGTTGTGGGTTTATAGGGGAATAGGGTGGGAAGTAATTTAATTATAATTAATTAAATATGTAAATTTATATATTGGTATTCATTTTTAATTAATTGTTAATTAATTTATATTTGGTAATTAATTAAATTTTAATTGGTAATTCATTTTAATTAGTTGATTAATTGCTAATTATGTTAATTTTACTAATTTATTTTCTGTAGCAGGTTGTGGGTTTATAGGGGAATTGGGTGTGAAGTAATTTATTTATAATTAATTAAATATGTAAAAATATTTATTGGTATTTTTTTAGAATTAATTGTTAATTAATTTTTTATGGGTAATTAATTAAATTTTAATTGCTAATTAATTTTATTTAATTGATGAATTGCTAATTACGTTAATTTTATTAATTTATTTTCTGTAGCGGGTTGTGAGTTTATAGGGGAATAGGGTGGGAAGTAATGTATCCATAATTAATTAAATAATTCAATTTATTTAATTGTTTTTAATTTAATTGTTTTTAATTTTAATTAATTGTTAATTAATTTTTAATTGTTAATTAATTGTTAATTTGTAATTAATTTGAATAGGTAACTAATAGTAAAAAGTATTTGTAATTTGTAATTTTAATTGATTAATTATTATATTATATTAAATTGGTAATTACTTTTAATTAATTTTTTATAGATATTAATTTATACTGTTTTTAAATAATATAAGATGTATTTACTTTCCCTACTGTTGCACTCTCTGGAGTGGGAATAGTAATTTTTACCCCTACGCTATCCAATGCTTTCCCTACTGTTGCACTCTTTGGAGTGGGAATAGTAATTTTAACCCCTACGCTATCCAATGCTTTCCCTACTGTTGCACTCTTTGGAGTGGGAATAGTAATTTTAACCCCTACGCTATCCAACGCTTTCCCTACTGTTGCACTCTTTGGAGTGGGAATAGTAATTTTTACCCCTACGCTATCCAACGCTTGCCCTACTGTTGCACTCATTGGAGTGGGAATAGTAATTTTTACCCCTCCGCTATCCAACGCTTTCCCTACTGTTGCACCCACTGGAGTGGGAATAGTAATTGTTACCTCTACGCTATCCAATGCTTTCCCTACTGTTGCACTGACTGGAGTGGGAATAGTAATTTTTACCCCTACGCTATCCAACGCTTTCCCTACTGTTGCACCCACTGGAGTGGGAATAGTAATTTTTACCTCTACGCTATCCAACGCTTTCCCTACTGTTGCACTCTTTGGAGTGGGAATAGCAATTTTTACCCCTACGCTATCCAACGCTTTCCCTACTGTTGCACCCACTGGAGTGGGAATAGTACATTTTTACCCCTACGCTATCCAACGCTTTCCCTACTGTTGCACTCACTGGAGTGGGAATAGTAATTTTTACCCCTACGCTATCCAACGCTTTCCCTACTGTTGCACTCTTTGGAGTGGGAATAGTAATTTTTACCTCTACGCTATCCAACGCTTTCCCTACTGTTGCACTCTCTGGAGTGGGAATAGTAATTTGTACCCCTACGCTATCCAACGCTTTCCCTACTGTTGCACTCCCTGGAGTGGGAATAGTAAATTTTACCCCTACGCTATCCAACGCTTTCCCTACTGTTGCACTCTCTGGAGTGGGAATAGTAATTTTTACACTTCCGCTATCCTACGGTAATAATATTGGATATTATTTACCTATATTATGTTACTATATATACTATATATATATATGTTTCCCTACTGTTGCACCCACTGGAGTGGGAATAGTACATTTTTACCCCTACGCTATCCAACGCTTTCCCTACTGTTGCACTCACTGGAGTGGGAATAGTAATTTTTACCCCTACGCTATCCAACGCTTTCCCTACTGTTGCACTCTTTGGAGTGGGAATAGTAATTTTTACCTCTACGCTATCCAACGCTTTCCCTACTGTTGCACTCTCTGGAGTGGGAATAGTCAATCAATCAATCAATCATAGACATTTATAGAGCGCACTACTCACCCGGAGGGTCTCAAGGCGCTTGGGGGGGGGTGCTGCTACTGCTCGAACAGCCAGGTCTTGAGCTTCTTCCTGAATGAGAGGTGGTCTTGGGTCAGGCGCAGGTCGGTCGGGAGGGAGTTCCAGGTCTTGGCGGCCAAGTAGGAGAAGGACCTTCCTCCTGTTGTCGTTCTTCGGATGCGGGGGACGGCGGCGAGGGCGTGACTGGTTGATCGGAGATGGCGTTTGGGAGCGTAGAAGTTGATGCGGTTGTTGAGGTAGCTCGGGCCTTGATCGTGTAGGGCTTTGTGTGCGTGGGTGAGGAGACGGAAGGTGATTCTCTTGTTGATGGGGAGCCAATGCAGGTCTCTCAGATGTCCGGAGATGTGGCTGTGTCGTGGGATGTCGAGGATGAGTCTGGCTGAGGTGTTCTGGATCCGCTGGAGTCTCTTCTGGAGCTTGGCGGTGGTTCCGGCGTAGAGGGCATTGCCGTAGTCCAGTCGGCTGGTGACGAGGGCCTGGGTGACCGTCTTCCTGGTCTCGGTGGGGATCCACCGGAAGATCTTCCGTAGCATGCGCAGGATGTTGAAGCACGACGAGGAGACGGCGTTGACTTGTCTGGTCATGGAGAGGGAGGAGTCCAGGATGAAGCCCAGGTTGCGTGCGTGGTCTGTTGGTTTGGGAGCGGTGCCCAGGGCGGGGGGCCACCAGGAGTCGTCCCAGGCGGAGGGCGAGGAGCCCAGGATGAGGACTTCCGTCTTGTCCGAGTTCAGTTTCAGGCGGCTGGTCGTCATCCACTCGGCTACGTCTTTCATCCCTTCGTGAAGGTTGGCTCTGGCGGCGGCGGGGTCGTTGGTCAGGGAGAGGATCAGCTGGGTGTCGTCAGCGTAGGAGATGATGTTGAGGTTGTGTTGGTGTGCGATGGCCGCGAAGAATAGTAATTAGTACCCCTGCGCTATCCAACGCTTTCCCTACTGTTGCACTCCCTGGAGTGGGAATAGTAAATTTTACCCCTACGCTATCCAACGCTTTCCCTACTGTTGCACTCTCTGGAGTGGGAATAGTAATTTTTACACTTCCGCTATCCTACGGTAATAATATTGGATAATATTTAATTATATTATGTTACTATATATATATGTTTTATCAAATATGATTGTAAAATTTCTTTTTTTATAACTTTCATTAATTATTTAATTATTATAAGGTAATTTAAGTATTTTTAAGTATATTTTAGTAATTAATTTTTAATATTAAATTAATTTAACATTGTTTTTAATAAAGTCGATATTTTTATAAACTATATTTTTGTAAACGATATTTTTTACTCGATATGTTTGTACTTACCTGTTTGTAGATACAAAGTCGATATTCTGTCTGTCGATATTTTGTCGCCGATATTTTTGATAGTCGATATTATGTCCCTCGATATTATGTCAGTGATCCGTTTAAAGAATAACACCACATTCATTCACATAGTGCTTACAAATGCAAACAAAGAGGGCACTTGTTAGCCTTAACCTGTTGTCGCGGCTCTTCTCTTTCATTTTCCCATCACAGCTGATAATAATGCTTGGAATGTCCTAGACTTTCCTATGTCTACGCAGTCGGAGAAACAGCCCTAATAAAAAAGTGATGAAAAATTGAATGAATAAATAAGTGCTTACATGCCCTATATGTATAAGATAGCACTGTAAACGGAATCACTCCAAAGCATTCCCTAGTTAGGAGGTGTTGGTTCATAAAGTGTTCAGATGGGATTGTTTTTAAAGTTTTGTTACAGGGTGAGGAGGGTGGCTTCGGTGCTAGTAGTCACACAGTGTCTGCTCGAAAGTGCCAGGCTGTTTCTAAAGGGACTGTTTGCCTAAAGAACAGTTAGGCGACACTTGTATCACTTATTGCCGCTGTCCTTAGCAATACAATAATTTGGTCCTACTGCAAGCTCACTGAATTGCCACAAACAATCGTTTAAGGCTTTGAGTTTCAGGGGTAGCGAGGTCGAACAGTCAAAGCACATTCTTGTAGGGTGTTCTAGGGCAGAACAACTACTCAGGCCACACTTGCATCACACACAATAAGTATATTGGGTGAAGTGAAAATAAAAGGCAATTTCCAGCAACATCTAATGAAATGCAGCCTCTTACTCAGTGTCCTGAGTGTGGACTAGATTTGTAGACCAAAGGGTGCCCATATGGGAACTTGGGAATGAAGACTGTCGCCATAGAGGGTTCGTAAATTGATTATTCTGCGAGTGAAGAGAAAGGAAATTTGGCCAGAACTCTTGGCAGCAGACCTGCAAGAGATAGTAAGACAACACCTGCCTCTTGTATGTAGCTCAGCAAGTAACGTGGCAGGTACTTCAGGACTCCAAATTAAAACACAGTTCTTGAAACTAAACACTCTGACTAATATATATTGTATTTTTCCTTGTGTAATGTAAACATCTAGGAGCTCCCCAAGCCTACATCTGACTGCACAGATAACAAGGTTTAGAAAAGCTGGAGCACATTACCAAGGTTTTGCAAAAGGGATTCATGTATGTAGCCATGCTATGTATACCCAATATACAGGAATACGCACAATGGGTATGGAAAGGCGGCTAATGAGTATGACTATGTGACATTGATCACATTCTCATAGGAAGCGGTGGTGGCTGCTCAGGATTCAGCAAACAAATTACAAGCAGAGGCACTAGAAACAGGCATCTGATGATTGTTAAAAAAATAGCACCAAACCACTTAGGTCAATGAATAATTATTAAGCGATGTTGTTTACTGCATCAGAAGGGTGCAAGACTCACTATTTTTAGGTCTCCCCTGCAACAACGCATGCGTAGCATGCACTCTCACTTGCGAGAGATATTGTATACAATAGGAGGCTTGCAGCCAGCCCATTGCTTAACATTTTATTGGCTTCATTGTCAGTCTTATTTGCTGCATTCTAAGTGGCCACCGCTTGCTGGCTTCATTTCTTCTTTCGGCGGGAACATGAACCAAATATTAATTGCTTCAGCTTGATTGTTGTTCTTCCGCTGATTGTGTTGTGATTGAATTACTACTTTTATTTTCTATTCATCCCCGTAGTCCTTCTTGAACCTCTTTTCATTTGTAGCTATGTTTTACTATGCTACATGCACTTCAATGAAGTCATTTTCTCCTTCAAAATGGATGTTTGTTATGACAACAGATGTTTAACGCTTTTATTGTGAGAACAGATGTTATCTGCTTCCAAATGTATTTTCAGGGGCTCACTTGCCTTCTTTATATGATAAGAATTTTTGCCAAATGTAATTTGTTTCTCTTTTTCAAGCATGGAGAGATTAACTGATTTGCTCAGAATCACAGAACAAAGCCAATAGGCCACCTTGGAGATTATTGGCTCTGTCATTGCCTTTTGTTCATGCTGAACAGCAGCATAGGCATTGCAGACTTTAGCAATGATTTGTAGACATGCTGTGTAGCAGAGTAAATGCTGTGTAATGTGTGTAAAAAACACAAGAATTAAAAAAGGGCTATGAAGCATCCAATGCTAATGCACAAAAAAAAGTTAATTAACCCAGACTGTGGCATAGTGCTTTTGAAAATTTGTTTTAGCCACATTGTAAAAAAAACTGCACTGTTGTACAGCATGGCTACAAAACATTGCCAAAGCCAATAGCTCTGATAGGTGGGATGTATGACGGAACAACACATGCCTTTACCACGCATGCCTGAACAACGCGGTCTGAACAACAAACCTTCCAGAACTCACACAGACCTTAAGCACGCATGTCTCTACCACTCATGCATTTAGGGATAAATTAAAACTTCCATTGCCAAGCATACCATTACTAGGCATCATTAAAGCATATGTATAAATATGTTTAAGCAATGAAAATGTGTTAAAAAAACGAATACATGCAAACAAAAAAAATGTCTTTTCTTTTGAAAAGTAAGAAAAATAATCCAGTGCAGTAATACCACTCAAAACACATTTTAGCTATAAACATTAGTAAAAAAAGCATATCACAAAACATCTATTATTTGAATAAAAACAATTCAAACTTTCCTGTTTCTATGGTAGTGCTTTCTTTATTTTTACACTACAAGTACAGCTTTTCCAAAAGTAAAATGTCTGTTGGTTCTGTTATGTTAAGTAGCTTGTAGAGCGCACCGCTACCCCAGCAAAAGGGCGTCCCAGCACTAATCACAGTCAAATGGAGAGACGAACCCTATGCACACACTGAGTGATATTACAGACGTTAGTCAATGTGTATATCCCTGATATTAAGACATCGTTTAATTCTCAGTGCTTAGACAACAACCAGCCGGCTGGTTGTTGTCTAAGCACTGAGAATTAAATGAAGAAATCACGACTCTTTCTTGACATCATATGTTCTAATGATATTATTGTTTTTTGCTGTTGTTCCTCTACGTTGTTGTCTTAATATCAGGGATATACACATTGACTAACGTCTGTAATATCACTCAGTGTGTGCATAGGGTTCGTCTCTTCATTAACCGCAGGACGTGTTCAACTTGTGAACATCTCCTTTGGGTGGTTACATGGTTTTCCACTCACCCAGTTGCACCACATACAACCTTTAATAGTGCTTCTATACAGGCAGTGCACCCATCCAGATTGACATTGAAAAACCATTTTTTATTGTTCTTAGTCAAATGGAGAGGCCACTAGAAAGGGCAAGGGGACCTAAGGTGATGGGAAAAGATAAGTCTTTATTGCCTTACGGAACGCCAAGTAGTTTTTCAAACTGCGAATAGGCAAAGAGAGAGAATTCCATAATTTTGCTGCCCGAGTGTGGAAAGCGCGCCTGCCTTCCTGTACTCTCCTCAACCTCGGAATCACCGCCAAATGTTGTTCCGTGGAATGGAGTTGGCGGGAGGAAATGTAGGGTGAGAGCAAGGTAGCTAAAATGAATTCAAGATTTTAAAAGCGAGGCACAGGGACTTGAACTCCACACGTCTGACCACTGGCAACCAATGTAGTTGGCAGATGGCAGCAGAGGTGGGTCAGGTTCTCCGGAGGCCAAGAAGAGTTCTGGCTGCCGCATTCTGGACCCTCTGTAGTTTCGAGATCTCTGACCTGTTGGTCCACAGAGAGCTAGCATAATCCAATCTCGACAAAATAGCGCCCTGAATGATAATCTGCAGAGTGGACGGGTCAAAGTATCCTAACAATGGTTTAACCCCCCGCAAAATACCGATACAGGTCCCTGCCACATTCTTGGTTTGGGATTGAAATCTGAGAGTCGAATCCTCCCAGACACCCAGATTATTTACCAACTGCTTGGGGGTGAGTGCAATAAGAGGAAGTTGAGTAAACATTATTTTTCACCCAAATAAATAAATACAAATTCTGTCAGAATCTAAAGCACGTTAAAATAAACCTCCCAAAACATATTTTTGTTTGAATTATGGTTTACCAGTGAAAAACGCATAAAATCAACCATCCACCATTTTGTGGGCAGTGGTACACTGACTCAGCTCATGACCACATGCTTCTGCGAGTTTTTGAGAGGAACAACAGTTTGCTGTGAAGACACTGCCATCTATCAGTCGAAGTAAGTGCAATGTTAACACAAATCACATAATAAAATTACCAAATAACGCCAATAAACAAATAATAATATTTCATTTTCTCAATTCTAAAAACTTATTTACGGTGCACTAGCAGGACATCTTTGAATGTAAGTAAAAATATGACACATTGTAACAATATCCTAATAAAAAATTGACTGGGGTTTTGTACCTATTTTTTGTATTTTCAAAAATGTAACAAAAAGGACATATGTTTGAAAATATTCCATTTGCTGAGAGCAGGTACTGGACAGTGGCAAGAGCGGGAAACACATTTCTAATTTAACTCCGCCGGGGACATCCCTCAGGCCAGTTGCTGGACAGTGACAGGGGCCAAAATTATTATTCTAACTCCTTCGGGGGGCATCTGCTGGACAGTGACATGGGGCTAATTTACTATTCTTACTCCACCGGGCATTAATTCAGGGCAGGTGCTGGACAATTACGGGAGAGCAAATTACTGTTCTGACTCCTCTGGGAGCATACCCCAGGGCAGGTGTTGGACAGTGACTGGGGGCTAATTTACAATTCTAACTCTGCTGGGGGCATACCACAGGGCGCATGTTGGACATTGACTGGGGGGCAATGTATGATTCTTACTCTACTTGGGGCATAACTCAGGGCAGGTGCTGGAGAGTGACTGGGAACTCATTTAGTATTCTAATTCCACCAGGCGCATCCCTCAGGGCAGGTGCTGGACATTGACTGGGGGCAATTTACTATTCTTACTCTGCCTGAGGCATACCTCAGGGCAGGTGCTGGACAGTAACTGGGGGCTAATTTAATATTAAAACTCTACAGGGGGCATACCTCAGGGTAGGGGCAGGACAGTGACTGGGTGGGTCAATAAAATACAAACCCCCCCAAAATATTTGTATGGGTTCAAAACACTGCACACATTTTTTCAAATGCTGTTCCTATTTCGAGTAGGTTTAAAAAAACATTCACTATTTGATTCCTTAAAATACAAATTAGCTATTACCGAAATCGGTATTAGCGATTTCGGTATTAGCGATTTCGGTAATAGCGATTTCGCAAAAAATGGGTCGCTCTGGAAGCAGGCTGTGACATCACAACCAGGAAGTCACCCAGCCCTTGCTTCATTCAGTGCCTTGAGGAGCTCAGAGGAGGAGGCAGATCACAGAGGATGAGCTGAGAGACTTCACCCTCACAACCCAGCCACACTACAACTATCCAGGATGGACAACAATGCGTCAAATCCATCTGCCACGCCCAGGAAGAGGAAGAGAAAGTTCTCTGATAGGGAACTGGAACACTTGATAGAGGGGGTGAGCAGCAAGCATGACAAACGTTTTGGAAAGTTTTCCCTCAAAGTGCCAGAAGCAGAGAAGCGTAAGATATGGCTACGCATTAAGGAGAGGATAAATGCTGTGGGAGTCACGCACCACAGCATTGATGACCTGAAGAAGAGATGGTATGACCTCAGGGAAAGGGCGAAGGAGCGCATTGCAGAGTACCTGCCAACACAGCCCTGGAGGACCTCGTTGAGGGGACTATTGAGCCATAGGCAGCCGTGGGAGTCAGCCAAATGGACATTTACGGTGCAGCAACCACAGAACAAGGTAAGATGCATGTCTGCGCTGATACGCTGCATATTGTATACCCATGCACATCCCCCCAGGCTAATCACAGTGTGCAGGAAGAAGTGCATTACACATATACCCTCACATACGAATTGCATCATGGGAGTTGTAGTCATGTTAGCCAAGTGTGCAAGTATGTTCACCAATGCGCAAGAAATGAGACCAGCAGTACAGGTCCAGCAATTTGTCTAAATATGTTATTTAATATGTTAAAAGTAGGTGAAATGATAAACAGATAAAGTAACAAAATAAAATAACAATGCACTGTTTCACACACACAGATGCATCTCCGGTGGACTCAGATGACAGCGAGCGCCTAATCATTTCAGAGACGCCGGCAGAGACAGATGGAGAGACTCCGCAGGACCGTCAATCCACACCACCACCACCAACACCACCAAGACGCAGGGCATAGTCTCCTCTCTGTAGGTAATGGAAACAGAGCCGAGCCCAGCACCCACAAGGGTACCCAGCCAGACATGTGTCACTCCGCCAGCTCCAACACCAGAACGTGGCTGAGTCAGATAGTGGCACTGGTCCATGGGTAGTATTGCTGTGGGATCCGAACAGGCTCCAAATGTCTATGGTGGGGTAGAGTCCCAGATGCTGTGTGTTCAGCGCCTGCAGGGGAGACATATGGGCACAATGAACCTCAACATCTCAAAACTGGCAAAACACATGTGCACGATGACAGACGCTGTGCGTCACCTGACCACAGTTGTAGCAGAGGGGAATTGTGAAATCAACAAGACCCTACAGGAGCTCACCCATGCCGTCCTAGCAGGACAACACAGCGAGCGCAAGAGGCATCGGCAAAGTTTGCTTTGTTCTACTGCATCTACTAGGGCCATCACCAAGCTCTGCAACAGCACTGCTGTTTTGTCACGCCGCTCCGTGTCACTGCAGATAGACCTAAGACATTACTGCGGGGATGTAGCGAAGGCCTTAGGCCAGGTGACCACTGCAGTGGAACATCTACAGTCTGGCACATTTAGTGCTAGCAACTTGGGAGGGGAGGAGGGAAGTGAGGCAGCATCCAGCGTGAGTAGCGTGTCCGTGCTGGAGACCAGTAGCAGGAGGCGCAGTTCACGCAGCTCTACAGCCACAGACACACATCGTAGTGATGTAGAGGAGCCATGCGACAGGTGGCTGGGGGTACGTGGAAAGCGGCGCTAGACATGCAGTTCCGCCTATTTGTCCATGGTGGTTTAACCATGGGCCACTGACATATTGTGATTGCACTCCCGTATTGTCAACGGATATGTTTCTTTTCACAATGTGTTGATTCACCGTCATGTTTACTAAATATGAATATTCACTTTGACAAGTGATCATGTGAATTAAACATTTGCACTCCACAATATATTGTGATGGCTCATTCTTACCTGACTCTGAAGTGATGTTGTGTGATGTATGTCCACTTCCTTTGACCTTCAGCTGTGTTTGGCACGTGTGACTGTCAGTGTTGTGTGGGTGGTTGGTCATCCCTATCGTTGTCATTTCCGTCCATCTCAATGGGTATCCCCCTTCTGGTTGCAATGTTGTGCAGCATGGCACATACTGCTACAGTCCTGCAGCAGGTCTTGGGGTTATATTGTAAAGCACCACCAGTCTTATGGAAGATCCTGAAGCGACTTTTCAGGATTCCAAATGTTTTCTCAACCACATTTCTGGTGCTAATATGTGCCGCGGTGTAGCGTTGCTCCTGTGGTGTTGCTGGGTTGAGGTTGGGAGTGAGGATATATTCCAGCAAGGCGTAAGTGCTGTCACCTACAGGGGGGAACCAAAGACTTAGCAGCAGTAGTGCAAATACATATGGGATACTGATGTATTGAATAGGTATGAGTATGTACCAAGTAGGTGTCCCTCTCCGAATTCACCATTGAGCAGACGCCTGTGGATGCCACGGTGTCTGAATATATATGAGTCGTGTGTGCTCCCTGGAAATTGTGCCACTATGCCCGTATTTATGTGCTTGGCATTGCACCTGACCTGCACGTTGATCGAGTGATAGGACTTCCTGTTAAGGAAGAGATACTCGTCTGAGGGGGGACAGATGGGGACATGCGTGCAGTCAGTCATGAAACCTTATTCGGTACATAAATAATGACCATAAAAGCACATAAGATGAACAAAAATACCAACAATTAACAATGTGCAAAATACAGATAAGGAGAATAGAATACAGAGCAAATACTTTAAAATAACATACTTTTTCGGACATAAATAGCCTGATTTAAAAAAGTAGCAGTATAAAAACAGACGTCAACAGATTCCAAATTAAGTATTAAATTCAATGCCTGTTCAACTGTGCGTACGCCATATTTCACGAACATAGGTTTCAAATAGGCAATACGGAGGTTCATATACAGTTTACAAAATAATAAAAAGTGCAAGGTGCTCTGTTTAGGAACGTCGTCACACAGACACGGCCCAATCGGATGTTTTTTAAGGTTTGGTAGAGCCACCAAATGGTGGGCTATTCCAAATCTTAGTCTGGTTAGCACGTACTTATGGGATGGCCTACTCACAATAACTAGATAAGAAGGGAAACCTTCAGTGATATTAAATCTGTTATAAAACATGACAGTCGACATGGAACCATTAGCAAATGTCCGCTTCTTTGCTCTAAAAGCTAAAAATTTAATTTTCATCTCTGCTTTAGGTATCAGAGATGCGGCATTTGGGTCAATCAAGACGTTTATATTAAATATTTTAGAGAAACAATCTACAACGTATTTCAACCAAGGGATTTTTAGATATTTATCCAAAGCTAAACAATCCTCAATTATAGACCTGTTAAATTTGTTTTTCATCTTGTAGCCAAATGGAACGCCATATCGTAAGTGGCCTTAAGGATAACAGGTCAATTAGGAAATTAATATCTAATTCCCGGTGGATCAACTCAGTAGGGGCACCAGGGGGTAAACACAGGAGCCTCTTTAAAAACATATTTTCCTCCACCTGCAAATTGTAATCACAACTATGTCCCCATACACCTGCCCCATATAAAGCAGTTGTAACACATCTAGCTTGGTAGATTTTAAGCATATCTCTAGTACGTCTATCCCCAACTTTTGCTGCAAATCTAAAAACGGCGTGGGCATTTTTAGCCATTTTGTTACAGATGTTATTAAACTCACTATTCCACTTCCTATCTTTTGCGAAGTTAATCCCAAGATAGCAAAATTTATCAACCTGTTGCACCTTTTCACCGTCGATAAAAAAGGCATTAGAAAATTTTCTTTTTGACCCACAAGTCATGGTGTATGTTTTCCCCTTGTTGATCATCAGCTTTCTATCTTTAATAAAGGTGGAGAATCTAATAATTAGACGCTGAAGTCCAATAGGGGTTCTGGAAAGCAGTACGGCGTCATCGGCATACAACAACACCGGTACCGAGACACCTTTGATCATGGGGGCATCAGCAATTTAATTTTTTAAAATTACGTCGATTTCATTAATAAATAGAATAAAAAGTAGGGGGGTCAAAACACAGCCCTGTCTGATCCCTCGTTTGACACTAAATTTAGGGGTACGCTCGCCTTTAGTGCCAAAATGCACACATGTTCGTAATATCTCGTACAGCCTTGCAAGGAAGAAAATGATACCCTCGGGTGCTCCTAGCTGTAACAGTGCTGGCCATAATAAAGTATGATCAACCATATCAAAAGCACTACTTAAATCTGCAAAGCAGAGGTATAATGATCCATGTTTGGCTTCAGTGTACTTGCCTATCAGTAAATCAAGATTAATACACTGATCAAGTGTGCCCCGACCCTTCCTGAAACCATACTGGCTGGCGGCCAAAATGTCCTCTTTCTCCACCCACTCTTCTAGTCTAACCAACATAACTCGACTCATGACATTAACTGAGGAGTCTAGAAGGGAGATGGGGCGGTAGTTTTTGACGTCTGACCTGCTTCCCTTTTTGTAAATCGGGATTATAATGGATTCCCCCCAGGTTTCAGGTGCCTCCGTGCAAACTGCTGCATTAAGTACAGTAGTCATGATGGGGCTCCACAATTCTGGGGCTGCTTTATAGATGTCGATAGGTACCCCAACAGGTCCCTGGGCTTTTCCCCCCTTGCTAAAACGTATGCCAAGCTCAACCTCACTAACAGTAATATCCAGTGGTAAGACAGCCCACCTCCCTGGCAAGGTGTCTACACAGCTATCAGAGTTAAAAATTTCAGAAAAATGTGAGACCAACCCATCGCTGGGGATATTAGAGGACAGCTCTGGAATGTTATCCTCTTTGAGGAAAGGGGAGTTTACAGTGGCCCAAAATAACGTATTGTTTCATAGCTCAGCGGCTTGGTTGAGGGAGTCCCATGCCTGCTGCTGCAGCTCACCCTTCCTCCATTTCAATGCTTGCTTATAATCTAATCTTAATACAGATATAAGATTAGTATCCCTAGGCTTTTTAACTAGGGCATGTTTTAACTCTGTTAGTAAGGTAGTACACGTATGGTCAAACCAACCCGGTCCATTTCTATGCTGTGCACTCTTTGTTCTAGTGAACCTGGCATCGATAGTTTTGTTAATACCGTTAAAAGCAAATAAACCCCGCTCAGGATCAGCACTATGATCAAGGATAAGGGTAATATTCGACAAGCATTCTTTAACAATAAGATGTATTGTTTCTTCAGCTTTCTCCCCTACTCATCTTAATTTCACACCGTTTGGTCTGTGTGGGTCCACATTGAAAATGGTTGTTCCTACTCCAACAGAGCTTCCACCCCAGAAGGTACATTCTAAAATAATACAAATATGGTCGCTTAAGGAAGTGACTTCCATCCTGGGAGGAATGCAATGGGGAATAATGTTGGTGGAAACAATCACGTGATCAATGACTGAGCTGGTCAGCCGATTATTAAAAGTAGGAATTCTAAAACCAGTTTCATCTCTGGAGAAATCCAAGATTTCCAAATCATGGCAACCCATAAATTTATGTAATGATTCTCCATAGTTGTTATGTTTAAAATGCAGATCGTCCGAACCTGCATTATTAATAACTTCACAGACTTTTTGACTAGAGAGTTCACATACCGGGATATTAAAATCACCCACCCAGATAAAATCAAAAATAATATTTGTTTCTGTATTCAAATTGTCAATAACATTAGCCAGATCATTTATTACTGACGACCTAGAATTATCAAAGACATTATTATAGTAGTTTACTAATAAAATATTACGTCCATGATCCTCCTGGAGCCAGAGAATCTGCACGTGTGCGCCCACAGTTAAATACCTTTTTACTTTAATTGGCCGCTTAATTGAAATTAATATCAAAAGGCCACCTTTCGCTCTCCCCGAAGTAGAACATTGCGCCAACAGGTTATAGGAAACAAACCCATTATAATTAATTTCTTCTCTACACCATGTTTCTTGGAAACAAAGGATGTCATAGGTGTCAATAAAGTTCTTCCACCCCAGAACATTCCCCTTGGATTTCCATCCAGCAATATTCCAGCTGACGATGGTAACACCTTTAGTGCCACTTGTTCGGTTGCCAACCAGATTAACGATTTCATTCAGGCCATCACCCACATTGGGGTTTCCGTTTATTAAATCCCCACTGTCATTTATAACATTTGGATCGGCCCTCATTGCTGGTACAGGGTCTATACACTTATCACATATTTTGGTCTCCTGACTGTTTGAATTCTCACACAGGGGGGACCGACAGACCGGGATAAGCAATCGTCAGAATCCAGAGAGCTTAGGGCTTGATACCGGTTTTGGATAGGAACCTCATAAACTGGGCGATTGATAGGAATAAAATATCTACTTCTGTTGTTTTCAAGGGGCGCTTTAATTAGATGGCTATAAAAAAAGCCAAGAGGGCGGACACGTATGCCATTCTCGTCAAGAGGTAAAGAAGCAGCTCTCAGAAGGACAGTTGCAACATGTTGGAGATATCTAAAATTAACAATAACACAATCACCCCTGCAGTTCTTCCTAGAATTTCCAATCCAATTTACCCTTCAGGTTGTTATTATTTGGTCAGAGTAGGCAAATTGGGAAGCCACATTGCTTATGCAGTCAGGAAACTGTTTTGTTTTTGAGGGAATCATGTGTTTCCTGTTGAGACTGCATCGGATGTTCACATGGTGGTACGTTAGTTAAGACAACCACATAGGGGGCACAGTCGGAGGGAAGATTAATAAAATGGCTTTTCTTATCTTCTATCGGTCCCACCCTACTAGCTGGTTCTGCTACTACCTGCATATTTTGACAGACTTTAGGAGGGGGGATAGGCGTTGCTACTTTATTTACGCTTACCCCCACATTGGGTGTCTTTAGGCTGTCTTTAACGATTCCTGAATCTTTCTCCGCCACCCTGGGTTTACCAATCGAATTAATATGAGTATCCAAGAGGCCTCCTAATCTTAGTACTTCAGCAGAGATCTGATCAAATTTGGTAACTAGGGGTTTAATGATCTGCTCTATCTTCGCATCAATGATACTGACAAGAAGATCAAATTGCTCCGGGTTCATTTTAACTGTACCATTCTTATCTGTTGACTCCTCATTACCCACAATACTTTTGGGTGGTTTTCTGCTCTTTTCTTATTGCGGTTTCCCCCACGTTTAATTTGTGCTTTCCTGCACGCCCTTGTAACTCTGGGGGGTGGAGAACACAATACTGAGGCATCATAAGAATTATCCAGTAAATCCTGGTTAGGCAGTAATTGGGCTGTCACTTCCGTTACTGGGGCATCAAGGTCACATGCTCCACAATTTTCGCCCAATACCGCTACTACCGGTGGAATGAGCGACACCGGGGATGCGACCGGTGAACTCCCCCGGCCAAATGATAATCTCCACTCTTTGTTGATTTTGCTAACTACTTTCACTAGGTAGTTATCTAGCGTGGCTGACACAGTTGGAATATTTACAGCCTTTTGTTTTGACATTGTTATTTCTAGCAACAAATCCTTAAGTATTTATATTAAAAAATAAAGCTACCATGAGTTGATATATAGTGATAAAACGAGATAATAGCTACGACAAGTTAATGACAGGTCAAGTTCCAAAGACTTATGGGTCCCGATATAATGGTAAGGAATTTAAATGTCTCACGTGGTAGTTGAGGATGTCCTTGGGTGCAACTTCCAAGGTCTGTGGCCCAGCCCAGCCTCGTCCTGCCCCGGACTGTCACAGACTGTCCCGCCCTTCTCCTGGGCTTCTTCCGGGTGCTCCCGCGTGCGACTCGCGGGGCGAGAGGTGTTCCCTTCTGATAAGGCACCTCCGGGCGCGTCTGTGCCGTCAGAGCCGCCGTGCCGAGCCCCGGGGCAGCTGGGTGATGTAGTTCCCCAGCTGCGTGTGGCTCCGGGTGAATGTAGGCGGGTGGCAAGCCGTTTCCCTCACGGCAGGTTCACGGAGCAAAGCCGTTCCCGATACAGCAAGCTCCCAAGGTGAGTGTGCTGCTTGGTGTGCCGTTTCCCTCACGGCTGGAAAACGGGTCCCCAGAGCGCTTCGGCGCTCCCTTATGATAAGGCGCCTCCGGGCGCATCTGTGACGTCAGAGCCACCGCGCGAGCCCCGGGGCAGCTGGGTGATGTAGTTCCACAGCTGCGTGTTGCTCCGGGTGAATGTAGGCGGGTGGCAAGCCGTTTCCCTCACGGCAGGTTCACGGAGCAAAGCCGTTCCCCCACGGCAAGCTCCCAAGGTGAGTGTGCTGCTTGGCATGCCGTTTCCCTCACGGCTGGAAAACGGGTGCAGTCAATGCATCCTGACATGGGGGAATTGGGCCACCTGATAGAAGTCCTGTTTGGTCTGGTTCAACTGCTGTGGGGTTGTGGGGAAGGTGATGTGGGTATTTATCATTGTCAGCATGGCATCAATGAATTTATGGAAGAAGCGTGAAAGTGCGCTTTGTGAGATGCCTCCCGCTACCGCTACGACCCCCTGGAAACTTCCAGACGCCAGTAGGTGCGGGCTGCATAGGACCTGGACGTGCACAGGAATGGCATTGGCCATATGGGTCTGGTGCTTCAGTAGTGGTTCCAAGTGAGCAATTAGGCGCATTATCATGGCACGATTCAGACTGTACTTGTCATATACTTCATCCTCATTTTGGCCCAGCAATGTAATGCACACTCTGAATACCCTCTCCTGGATCCTCCTCCTGCGCTGTGCTGCTGCATTTATTCTCATCCTCCTTGCAATCATGTACAGAGCTGCCATTTTGGAAAAGCATACTGGGTCTCCTGTGCCATTTTTGAAGGGTTTCTGATTCATTACACCTGTGTAAGGCTTTTTTTTTTGGGGAGTTTCAGCAACTTTTCCTCCTGGTTGAGATTCCCCTTATTCTGCTCATGCTAAATAGCGATTTTGATGATTTTCGGTATTAGCACATTTTGATGCATTCATTTGCAATTCTTTGTTTTCTAATTGCTGTTGGCAAGCGCAATTGTTGTTTTCGCTATTTACGATTATTTATTTTGCGATTCGGTAATTTACTGTTTTTTTTTAGCGAATCTTTAGTTTTTTCACTATTGGGGTTGATGCATTGTAATCTGTTGTTTGGTGCTCGCTAACGGCCTATTTTACTGATTCACTAATTAAGCGAGGACAATTTTGCTTGTTGCATGGGCCAGCTTGTCATGTTCCCAGAATAGTTCAACCTTAGTCTTTTCTCTAACATTGTGAGATATAAGTAAATGAGACTATAGAGTAGATGCCCTGGGACGAGTGAGAAGAAGAGTGTGTAAACAGTTAGCAGAAGAGGATACCGGAGTGGTATGAGAAGAAAACTGAGTATAAGCAGTGTAAAGAGCATGCTGTAGGAGTTCATATTTAGGGGTCGATTCCAATGTCGTTCAGAAGGGCTCCGAATCGGATTATGGTTTCCGAATCCTATCCGGAACTCTTGTTGCCGACCGAATCGTAGACAGTTCCCAATGACCGATTACGATGTCTGAAAACCAGTAGGTCTGTCTGAATCTGTTTCCAAAGGCATTCGGACAGTTGCGTCTTTTGGAGCCGAATCATACAGCTCTATGGGCTCGGTTTCCCAGCAAGCGAGTACAATGACTGATTCAGACAGCGGTTCAACTTTAGTTTCTCTGAAACAAATCGGCTGCCAGAATCTGTCTTTGGGGCCCATAGCAGGCCCCCCTTCACACAGATCTTTTTAAATGAGGCCTGTGCCGGTACCCAAGGGAACGCCCCTTTCCAACCATGTACAGTGTGGTAGGCACCATGGGGTGCCCGCCACAGGGTACAAGGTTTTCCCCAGCCACCCCTTTCTTCAATGGGAGCATGTGTTCTTTTTTAGAACACATGCTCCCTTTGAAGTCAATGAGAGTCCTGCCAAATCGTGTCCGGAAGCATCTGGATACATCAAAATTACTCAGTCGGGCTCCTCCGATCAAAGTCGTCTGTAAAGCATTCTGGGACCGATTCGGTAGGAATGCGTTCCTAACTGTGAAAAGTGGAAGGAAGTTAAAAATACAAATGACTGGCCAGTGAGAAAGGCATAACCTTATCTTGTACAAACAGCTGACATACCAAAATTAGCTCTCTATGTCTCCAAGATTTCCTGTAAAGGGGTTGCCATGAATCAATATAAGCTTATTGTGCTAAATTATGGATTTAAGAAAAAAATCAGTGTCCCTAGGGACAGACAATAATTCAGACAAAATTTTGCATGAATTCTTAAGAAGAGGAGTAGATAGGCTTTGTGGTTTGCGAGTAAAAGATAAGTTTCCTGAAAAGAGAAGGGAGAAAAATGTTCAAGGTCAACCCATAAAGGACAGTCTAAAAAAGAGTCGGAAACCCATCAAGAAGATTGGCGGAGCAAAAATGACTTATGATAGGTGGAAAATTCAGGTAAGTTTACCCCACCCTCTGATTTTGGACGTGCTAACTTTCATAATGACATATGTGGATTCTTATTATTCCACAAAAATAAACATATTACAGAATACATCCTTATAAAAAACTTAAATGAAATAGGTATTGGAATATTAGAAATTGTAAAAAGTATGATAGGGGCTAACATTATCTTAATGGTATCTAAGTATGAGGGATGCCATTTATTGGTTAAAGAAGATTTTTTTATACAATTGTCCATAAACAAAGAGAGTGTTGTTGTGATGGAGGGAGTAAAATGTAAACCCAAGTATTTTATATTTTGATGTAAAATTTGAGGTGATGAAATCAGTTTTGAAAGTAAATTTAGTCAAAAGTAATATTTCACACTTATCGTTGTTTAACTTGTATCCAGAAACTCAAGCATAGGAATTGACTTCTTGTAAAAATGCAGGAAGAGAGGAATGAGGTTGTGAAATGAATATTACCACATCATCAGCATAAGATGCTAGTTTAATTTTTTGGTTTTTAAAATCCAAGCCATGTGTGTCTTGATTTTGACGTATTTTAGATATAAAAGGTTCGAAGGCTAAATTAAAAAGGAAAGGGGAAAGAGGGAATCCTTGACGGACACCTCTACCTAAACTAAAATGAGGAGAGGTGAGGCCATTCACATAAATTGTTGCACATGGATGTGAATAAAGAATAGAAATCAAAGAAATAATTTTTGGGCCAAAACCAAACCATTTAAGTGTTTGAAAGAGAAAAGGCCAATAAACTCGGTCAAACACTTTTTCTGTGTCCAGGGCAATTGCTTCAAGAGACTGAGGTTAGTGGGAAGTTTTTGAAAAGATGCCAAAAAACAAGCGAGTATTGTCAGAAAGAAGAGACCTTTGACAAAGCTCGATTGTTCCTTGCCGAGTAATTTGGGAAGATATGATTCCAGATGAAGGGCCAGGGCCTTAGCAAAAATCTTACAATTGATATTAACTAAATATATAGGTCTGTAGTTTTTGCAGTACTTTGGATCTTTCCCATATTTAGGAATGAAGCAAATTAGGGCATCCAAAAAACTACCCGAAGATTCACCAGAGTGTAAAAAAGAAACTAAAAGATTATGTAATTTAGGGTGAAGTGTATGTAAAAAATGTATAAAAAACTCAACTGTAAAGCCATTCAGACCTGGAGCTTTATCTTTCTTAAGTGCATGAAAGCAGTATGAAGTTCTTTTTGTGATATATCTGATTCTAATGATGTGAAATCCACTGGAATATCAGATGATCTTTGGATGTCAGAGAGATATTGAGAAATATGACTCTCCGAGGGGAGATCCTCTGGTCTATATAGTGATTCATAAAAATGGAGGAATGCGCTCAAGATTTCAGAGTCCTTAAACTTTAGTGTTTGTTGGGCATCCATAATTGATTCAATATTACATTTGTTATGTTTAATCTTGTGATAGTTTGCCAACAGTTTACCAGCTTTGTTTTAACCACCATAAAACTTTGCCCTGGATTTTAATAAATAAAGTGAGGCATTACCGTCGATTCCTTATTAAATTGAAACTTAGTATTATTAAGCTCAGATAAACAATCTTTCGATTTAGAAGTATAGTCGGAATGTTCCAATGTCTTTATCTTTGCTAGAAGTTCTTTGGCATGCTTACATGAAGCATTACGCTTTTTGGAGACGTAACCAATATTAAAATCATGAGCAGTGGCTTTAAACGCATCCCAAAGGACAGAAAAAGGTAAGTTATCTGTTTGATTAAAGGTAAAATATTCATTAAAAAAGGACAAAAAAGATTTAGTAAAAAAGAGGGTCTAAAAGGAGAGAATTATTAAAACACCAACATTTAGGCAGATTGGGCTCCTGCAAGATATCTAATTGAATGGAGAGAGGGGCATGATCAGATATTAGAATGAACATATATCCACAGTTCTTAAGGACTGGGAGATAGTATGTGATATAAAAAATTATCAATTTGTGATTGAGTCTGAAGAACTGGAGAATAGTAAGTATATTCTCTCAGGGTGGGATTACAAAGTCTCCAGGCATCAATAAGCTTCCATTGTTAAATAGATTGAACAAAAATGCATGTGCTTTTTGTGGTATGAAAGAGACCGACGAGGTACGGTCTAAAAGGGGGTGAAAAAACCTGATTGCAATCACCTGCTAAGATGAAATTAACGTCCACGAGTTGCATCATTTGCTGAGACAGATTGGGCCAAAAAAGAGGGGTGGCCAACTGTGGGAGCATAAATATTAAATAAAAAAAATTAAGCATTCCCAATCAACAATTTAGTATATAACCATCTTCTATTATCATCAGAGACTTGAGAAAGCAATTTAACAGAAAGTGACTTATGACAAAGAGTTATAATACCATTTTGTTTGCCATCTCCTGGTGAGAAAAAGATTTCACCTACCCATCCCCTTTTCAACTTTAAGGATTCAATTACTATGAGATGTGATTCCTGCAAAATAGCTAGATGTCCTTCAAGCTTGGACAAATGTGATAAAACACGTTGTCTCTTAATGGGAGGATTTAATCTTTGACATTCCAAGAGACAATTTTCATAGACATAACAATGTTACAGGAAAAAGGAGATACCATGACCCAGACGGACGTCTTGCTGCTGGTCACCTAGATGGTGGCCCTATTTTCTGGGCGACTTCCCAGCTCCAGTGCATAAAGTCAAAAACCTAGGGTTCTTTTTTAACAACAAGCCGGCATTCGGAAATCAGATCAATACCTTCACCTCATCCTAAAAATTATCAGCAAAGTTCGCCCTTTCATTCCGCCAGACTCCCTAAAAATACTTGTTACAGCATTAGCCTTGTCCAGGTTGGACTGTGGTAATGCCCTGTACATGGGGATCCAAGCACAGCACCTACAAAGGTTGCATCGTCTTCAAAATGCGGAAGCCAGATTACTATTGGATAGCCCTAGGTTCCAGCCTGTTTCCCACGGCCTAAGAGCCTTTCACTGGCTCCCAGTGGACAAAAGGATTACGTTTAAATCCCAATGCTCAGCCTTCAAAGCACTGCACAGTGCTGGGCCTCTAATCTTGAGGACTCATTTGTATTGGTATGTCCTGGAAAGAAGTTTAAGATATGCACATAGTAAGCTTATACAAGAACCCAGGTTCAAGAATGCACACTGGTGCGGAAGAAGCTTTCTGTTAGGGACTGTCAAGACATGGAACCTTCTACCAGTCACCGTACAGACTAGCCCTATGCTGCTAGCCTTCAGGAAGGCCCTAAAAACGTGGCTCTTCACAAACTAGCATATTCTGTACAACCACCACGGCAATCTCACCTGGTCCACCCGGCTGCAACGCCTAGATGCCTCTGGGCATTCATACGCGTTATAAATGCATAAATCAAATCAAATCAATCAGACCAACCATATGAGAAGTAAGATACATATCAAACAACGACCCAACCATTCAAACAAATAATAAAACAATGCACACAAAGTAAGAAATATGAGTAAGAATAAATAAACAGAAAAGCATAAAAAGAAAAAGAAATGGAGCGAGACAAGAGAAAAAGAGAGATTGAGGACAGAGACAAAAAAATAGAGAAAAACAAAAAGAAGAAATGACAAAAAGAGCAAAACATACCTAAAAATTCCAGAAAAAGATGGGCAGATAAGACCACATGGAACAGATGACACATCCAAACCCTTCGGAATAGAGGGCGAGGAGAGACATCAGTACATAGGACAAGAAAGAAGGACAAGCACAAACAAAAACTGTCCTGTAATGGAGGAAAAAAGATCAATTTGTATAAAAGAACTACGTGAATATATTCAAATATAACATAACAATCATTGCTGGAATAGTCATCAACACATTAAATCTGAAAATAAATCTAACAAGCCAAGAACCAGTATGAGAGTCCAATGGAACTAAATGGCTTAATATGCTCCAGAAGTTTCCATGGATTCAAATTTGCAGGAATTGATGAAGCTCTTCAACCGGATCAGATTTTCATAAGTTGTGGTTTTATTGTTAAAAGTGACTTTAAATAGGCAAGGGTGAAAAAAACCCATAGCGGCCTCCAAGAGATAGAAGATCAGGTCTCATGCTAAGAAATTCCTTTCGTCTATTTGCTGTGCCTCTGGCGTTGTCTTGGGAAAAATATAAAGTCTTACCTGACCAGGAGATACATTGAGCTGACTTAACTTTAAACAAGTCAGTGTAGTCCAGAAAATATAAGATAACCCCTCTTCTCTCCTTGAACTAGAAGCAACAGCAGGTTGACGACCTAATCTATGAGCACACTGGATATTGAGAGCTGTTCCGTCTGGTAAATTCAGCAACTTAGGAAGGAAGGATTTGAAGAAAAGGAGAGGCTCCGCCCCCTCTGCGCTTTTTGGTAGACCATAAGTGCGAAGATCGTTTCTTCTGTTCCTGTTTTTCAGGTCTTCAACCTGTTTCTGAAGTAAGGAGCCTTGAGATTGAAGTGCGTTGACCTTGAAATCCGTAAGGCCAAAGGATGATACATTTTGCTCTACCATGGCTAGTCTCTTATCCATCCAAGACCAATTATCTGTAAGAAACTGCAACTTAGCGTTAGTTTCCTCCATGTAGGGATGCAGAGCATATATCTCTTCAAACAGCAAACCCATGGAGACAGGAAAAGAAGAATTTGGTAGAGAGGGTGGATCTTTTTTAGCCTTTTTGTGGCAGCCTTTCCTGTAGCAAGAGGAACAGGAGCCGAGGGGGAAGAGCCTTTAGGAATAAAAGCAAAGGAGTCTTCCATTTTGGAGAATTGTGTGAAAATAGTTGAATTTTTAATCAAAGAGTACGTGGAGCAGGATACAGGAGAACCCACTTTTTTCAGTTTACCCAAAGACAACGAAGGCAGGCAAGAGTGGAAACCCAAAAGCTTGCAGTAAAAAGTTGGTAAACTCAGTCAAATAAAACAGCCTTTGTGATGAACAGCCAGCAATATTGCAACAGATGATTAGTTAGTTACAGTATTTGTGTGAAAAGCCAGGAAAAACCGCCATGTCTAAAGAATATGGCATTAGGAAATACCCTCAGGAAAGGAAAGTCAGCCAACTCTGCACATTAGGGATACAAATACCAAACTTTCGGCATGTGAAAGGTCAAAACAATACTAAGCGCCTCCTCAGGGCCAGCGCTTTTCCCTGCGAAGCCGCTTCATCCTAAAATGGCTGCCGCTGCTGCACTGAGGAGATAAGCACCTCTGATGTAAAGGGGGCTTCAGGTCAAAATAGGCAGCCGCAGATAAAAAAAAAACTACCTCCAATGACACCCAGACATCTGCAAACGAAGAAAATTATGGTATGCAGCAGTCGGTCTGCGCCACTCCGAGGAGAGTCACTTGGACGCCGCCATTTTCCGCTGGTGTCAAGCCACACCCTCACAGTATTTTATCTTTAAAATTTGAAATATATTTTATAGTATTTAGAGTATTATTTCGGAATTTTGTAGAATGTTTTAATAACTATTTGTATGCAGAACATGGTATTTTTTTGTCTTTCTAAATAAAATTATTATAAATGATGTATAATTTTTTAATATTGTTTAAATGATAAATATTTTTTTGAAATTTGTACAAAATTGTTTTAATTAAAAAAATATTCCTTGCATCCCATGCCTAAAAGTTAGCATTGCAATTATATAACCATGGAATATTAATTAACATTAATGTATTAAAATGTATAAATACTAATACACAAGTATTACAATTAATACATGAGTATTAATACATGTCCCCATCCAATACCCCTATAACCCTTGCATCTAATGCCTAAATGTTAGTGTTACAAATACATAACCATATTTTTATATTTAATATATAAAAATGTATAAAAATTAATATGCAGGTTTTAACATTATTACCTGAGTATTTATACACTTCCCCACCCAATACCCCTATATCCCCTACACCCCATGCCTAAAAGTTACAATTAAATTACCATATTTAAAAACATATGTATTTATACATTAAAATCTATATATATATTAATTCTCAGGTTTTAAAAATAATGCCTGTTTTTTGATTCAGTTACCTTTCCTATACCCCTATATCCCTTGCATCCTGTGCCCAAAAATTAGTTAATTTAAAAAATATATGTTTTAATATATTGAAATGTATAAATATTAATATACTTACCCACCCTATACTCCAATATATCTTGCATCCGGTATCTAGATGGTAATGTTATAATTAAACAACCACATTGTAATAATTTATATTATGATCTTAAAATTGTCAATCATTAATACCTAAATGTCATACTTAAAATTAATACCTACACTACCCAGTATACTTACCACCAATATACTTAATTATGTACTTACACATATAAGGCTTGATAATGGAATGTGTGGTAATGACTTTCATGGTTAAGGAATATGCATGGTAGTGGAATGCGTGGTACAGTCACATGCGTGGTAATGACCTTGTGGTAAAGGTATTTTGTGGTTCAGACTTCGTGATAAAGGATGTTTCTTGATAGGTAAGACTAGGCCATATTGGGACTATGGCAGTCCATCGGACCGTGGTAGCCATGGTGGCGTTGCGGGCACTGCCGCACCTGTGGTCCCACTGCCCATTATGACTTGGGTGGTCGGACCTCATTGGCACCACCTCAACTGCCAGGGATCAGAGATCCGTGGCAGTGTTGTGGTGGCCTTGAGGCCGCAATAAGCTTGGTGAGGCCCCCACACCGCCAAAAACAACCTCCACGAAGGAATGCAAGCTGTCGCCAGGTGGATGAAGAACTGCCGACTGAAGCTAAACTCGGACAAGATGGAAGCCCTCATCCTCGGATCCACCCGCTCGGCCTGGGTCAATTCCTGGTGGCCGTCCACACTGGCAACAGCTCCAACACCCGCCAACCACGCACGTAACCTAGGGTTCATCCTCGACTCCACCCTCTCCATGACAAAGCAGGTACAAGGGCTGTGTGCGTGGTTTCTGCCGCGTAATTCAATTTGAGTTTGCTTATCATAGCATGTCCGAACCGTTTCTCCGCATTTTAAAAAGTGCGTGAGAGAACGGGTTTCCTCAGAATTTCACAATAGCGGTAAGGAGAGATTCTGCTTTCTGTGGCGAGTGTTGCGCCACGTCTTTAGAGGCTATAGTATCACTTCGACCTCAAAGAGTCAATTTTCTTGTAGGGAATTTGACTGAATTTTTCCCTAGAAAGTTCGACCATTGCAGAGAGGGTTACAGAAACCTACTCCGCTTCAAGCTGTAGAGAAAGAATCACTTCTAGAGGCAGAGACGGTGAGCCCTCGTCAAGTGAGAATTCCTGGTGCGACAGAATACAAATTTGTCGAAGCTACTTCCACCAAGTAAGACTACTCCAAGGAAGCAACGCAGCGTCCTGCCAGTTAGCCCAGTACTCTCAATCCATTTTGGCACTTTCCTTCCTCTTGCGCTTTCCCTTACCTTTTCCTCCCTTTCTCACCGTCCTTGACCCCTTGTGCGCTTCAGATAGAGGACATATCACACTAGCAAAAGACTGCATATATCTAGAGGATAATTACCAGTTAGGACTTTGTACATATATATATCATATAATGGAATTTCAAACCAACAAATTCAATTAGAGTTAGAAGGTATAGTTCTGGAATAAGCATTAATATTCATGGGATGGCCAACTGAATCCAAATCCTTAATCTATTCTCTCTATCGCAGATAGTCTACACTACTCATGTACAGCAACAGAATCTAACTCAATAATACAGAAGAGAGGCGTGTACTCCTGTAATTTGTTGGTAGGGAACAACCTGATCTAGCATGAATTAACCATTGATACAAGTAGAGAATTGTTATGGTATTTAAGTTTCTCTCCCTCTGTGTATTAGGCACCCTACGGTTGAAGGAACCACAACATAGAAGAATTCCTGGAAGCACACCGAGGGTGGTAGCTGTTGGAGGAGTGTCTCTTCTCTTCCCTTCCCATTCCCCTTTTCCCCCCTATTGGTGACATTGCTCTGTGAGAAGCGCGACGGCAGGGTCGGCGGGCATAGTGAACAGTGTCTGTTTGCGCCTGCGAAGACTATTGGGTTCTGACATGCCGTCTCATCTTCCTGCTTTAACACCCTCCGCATGCTCTGCAAGATCTACAGGTGGATCCCCACCGAAACAAGAAGAACGGTCACCCAGGCCCTCGTCAGCAGCAGGTTGGACTACGGAAACGCCTGATCCTCGACATCCTTTCCTGCAGCCACTTCACACCCCACCTGAGAGACCAGCACTGGCTCCCCGTCAACAAGAGGGTCACCTTCAAGCTTCTCACCCATGCACACAAGGCACTCCACAACACTGAACCAGCATACCTGAACAGACGACTCAGCTCCTACACCCCCAACCGCCAGCTTCGCTCCGGAGACCTCACCACAATTCCCCGCATCCGAAGAGCGACCTCCGGCAACAGATCATTCTCCCACCTCACCGTCAAGACCTGGAACACCCTCTCCATTCCCCTACGGCAGACCCAAGACCTGCTGACCTTCAGAAGACTCCGCAAGACATGGCTTTTCAAGCAGTAGCAGCATTCCCCCCCCAGCGCCTTGAGACCCTCACGGGTAAGTAGTGGCTTACAAATGTTCTCATTGATTGATTGATTGACTGCAGCCCCACCAACCATATTTCAAGTTTACATGGTTTTCATGGGGGTGAGGCCGCAATGAAAAGTGTGGCAGAGAAGAAAGAAAGGGGGCCCTTCAGGATCCCCTGTTGCCTCTGTGCAAGGGGATACATGCAAGGGGGTGCATGGTATGCCCCCTGTCTGCATGCACACCCAGTTCCTGCAGGGCATGGACTTATCAGTCCATGCCCTGCAGGAACCTACACTGGTGTTCCCATTGGGGTTCCTATTACAGCTCTACTATGAGCCTTTAAACAGGCACAGTTGTGGGCCAGCAGTTGCAGGACCACCCAACCTGGATTCCAGTCAGAATCCGTCAGGCAGTCTAATTATGGCTTTGGTTAAGTGGGAGCAGGGCGCTGTCATTGCAGCCCGCTCCCGCACCGCCAAAGTCATAATAAGGGCCGTATTGTCTTTGCCAATGCTTGTCTGAAGGAGTTAATCATTAGAAGGATACAGTGACAATCCTGCTCGGGCTTGAGGGAACAATGGCGATAAGAAACCAAGGGCCATAGTTATCAAGTAGGTGTGTCACACTAGTGCCATGCAGTGGGGTGCAAAATCGACGTAACCATTAAGGGCCTAATTATGAGTCTGGCGGTCCACTGAGTGCCAGACTCGTTGGGGCGTGGTCTTGGTGCTCTCCCAACCGCCCTATTACAATTAGGGCAGTCAAACTGACATTGCCCACCGCAATCTTCAGGGAACCGCAGTTCCATGGCAGTATTGCGGCAGTCAGGAGGCCGCAATATGCTTGGGACTGCCACGGTCCCCCAAGCATATTGCGAATTTTCTCTCCACCACGGTTTTCATGGTGGTTCCACTGCCATGAAAACCGTAGTAGAGAGAAAAAAAAGGGGTCCCTGCAGGGCCCCCTGGTGCCTCACACCATGTGGATGCATGCCGGGGGGCACAACATGTATTCATACACCACAGTTCCTGCACAGCATGTACTGAACAGCTCATGCCGTGCAGGAACTGTTTTGGGCGTTCCCATTGCAGTGCCCAGTTTCAGGCCACTGCCATGGAAACGTAAAAAAAAGCCCACCAGACACAAGAATTAGTCGTAATCGGGCAGGCGGTCTGACCATGGGATTGGCGGTGCAGTGGCGGGCCAGACCTAGCGCCGCACCGCCAAACTCGTAATTAAGCCTTAGGTGTGAGTTATCAAGCCACGCAAGGTCACCTTGCATGACCCTGAATTGTTTGATACATCTGGAGTAATGCAACACAGCTCAAATCACTGTGTTGCGTTACTCTGCCCCAGGGAGGTGCTCCATGGGTGGTGCATAGGTGTTCCCACTGTGGTAAATAAATAATTAAATACCGGTTCTATTTTTCGGAATAATCAATAAACAGGTAGCTCAATAAATAAGAGTCAGGATTCGAGGTATCTTGAGTTTTGCAGGTTTAATAAAGCATAAGGGACAGGAACAGGACCACCTGCACGGGAATAGGATGGCAGCTGCCGGGGGCAGGGTCTGGAAAAGGGATAGCTTTAATAACAGTGCACAACATATATATACTAAAACAATTACATTGCATTCAATACAGTAGGCGTAGCAGTAGGCGGAGTTTGTAGCAGTCGCGAAAGATAAGGCATAAAGTGGGTGTAACAAGAGGTGTGTACAGGGCGTATACATAGACATGTGATGCAAACGTAACAGAATATGTCATAAACGGGGCGGAAACATGGAGGGGGCTACCTAAGGAGCCGGGACCTCTGACCTAGTGGTGCGCGCAAGCTGGCAATGACGTGTTACTAGGAGGAACTGGGGGCTATGACTTCTGCGCTAGAAGAGGAGACGAAAGTCTGGAGAGTCAGAGCGACATGTACCTAAACACTATCTAGTATCTGATGTTTAGAGAACATGTTGATAGAATCCAAAAGTTATCAGGGTAAAGGCTAACAGACTCTAAGACTGGTGCATGCATTATTCTACATGTAGTGCGTGTTGAGGAATATTAAATGACCATTAATACAGTATTTCTCTTACATGGAGACGTAAAGGCTAGACCATGACGGAAACTATTGATGCGATTCAGTAGCTTAGGAATGCAGAGAAGGAGAGCTGGACTGATAACTAGAATCATAACATACTCTTGGCAGACTGGCAGGCAGAGCCAGGCACTGTGAGGCAGGAAGTAAGTGAAGGGTCAGGGATACAGGTGGGGGCTGTATCGCTCCTCAGCGAGGTTTCAGGAGACAGGAGCTGAATCTGGTGTCCGGGCCCTTTTGAGGCCTAGAAACGGGGACTTTTACTGAATTAACGTGCACACTGTGAAACGTGGCAACATAACTTTACATAAGCTTAATATTCGTTGTATTCATGAGAACTGGAAACTGACATACTAGAGATGGACACAACTGTAATTGCGTCTTTAATTGATCAGAGGGGAGTACATGCATATCGATCATGCACATATGACATAACATGGGGAACACGTAGGGACACAGAACATGGCAAAATTTACTTTTCCACATTCCCTCCTTGTCACTACGTTTCCATCAGGAAACATCAATATTCATGATACCACCTATCATTTCATATAGCATCATTTGCTCGTCTCGAATTGTCTTGGAACGGGATCTAGAGCAGGACTTAGGACTAGGAATACAAGAGGTAGCACAAATGCCGCAAATCGCAGGGCCACATTGTAAACAGAGGCAGCAACTGAAAATGATCATTACTGCTATACCTAGGAATGACAATACTTTCCATCCCCAGGCAGAAATTATACTCCAGAGCCAACTGGACCATGTCCAGGTGCCTGGATTCTGGTGTAACTGATGGGCAATTTTATGAAGTCTGGTTATAGCTGAATAAACAGACGGCGCGTTATTAGGAATGAAAATGCAGCAACTAGATCCGATGACTCTACATGCTCCTCCTCTATCGGCCAGTATGACGTCAAGAACGAGACGATTTTGGAGCACGACAAATCTCATAGCAGATTGCTCTTCGGTTAAGTTACCTAGAGCAGAAGTAGTCTCATTCACTACTGCTTCAAGGGTTCTGGTTAACCTACGGATTAGCTTACTATTCTGGACAGGGCCTATAAAGAAGAAGAATCCTTTATTGAAATCTTGATACTGTTCTAGAGCCGTTTCAGTTTGATCGACAATCGGAGACTCGATCTCCCTTCTATGTCTAATGTGTACTAGATGTGTGTTTCTATGATAATCAGATGGGGCTAGAAAAACTGGTGGCAGTAGGAAGGCAATGTAACATGTTCCATCCCAATCGAGGGGCAGACGAACATATGCGGTCTGACCACAAACAAAATAAGAATGACGTGATGCTTTGAAAATAGATTTCCCACTGTCACTATACTTGACAGTAGTAGTACAATCACTATGTCCTACATGTGCGGAACCATTCTTTCTGACACATAATTCGCCTTTGACTGGTAGTACTGAAATAGCAGGTAAGTCTGGAGTAGTATCGGATTGAACATTCAGGACCATAAAATTCGAGGAATAATTACCTAAATCATATACTTCATTTTCTAGATCTAACCCTGTTCTATGGGTGAGACCTTGCTTGTCTGGGAAACGTACTATTCAGAAGGGACATATCAGTTGAGGATGACGTTAACGTGGACCATGCTCCACATGAACCATTATGTGAAAACGGATAAGGAAAGAGTGGCAGAACTCCCTTCGGTGTCTGGAAAGGGGGGAGTCGACCACACACCCAACAATTAGTGGCATTGCTGGTCTGGTGTGAATAGTGTAACATTCTAATAAATGTGTTATTTCGCATAGCAAGACGATAGGATAACTCGTGAGGAGGCAGATCACTAAATGTGTGCTCTACTGTAGCATTAGAAAACTTATTTACATGAGAAATTGGAAAACATAAATGCAATGCATAACTTGTGCAGGTAACCATCAAACTCAAAAATAGAAGAAAACATAGAATAACGATACATCTGATAGAGTTTTGACTAACTCTCTCACTATGGGGGTCTATCTCATACATGTCAGAAACCTGTCTAACCGTTTCACCCGAGGGGGACTTAGACAATTAAACTGGCTGACTTATTTTACTAGACCTGAGCTTCTTTTTATACTCCTGCTGCGGAGTTTCCTCTAACAGGGGAGGCTTGGAATCAAAGTCACTTTTTAGGCAGTCCTTAGGAATGTTCTCGGCAAACTCTTTTTTTCGAAGTCCATGAAATTTCTTGACGTGGGACAGGTGCACCCAGCCTTTGCGGCCTTCCAACTTCACGGCCGTGCGGGTGGTCAGAAGGACAAGTTGAGGTTGTTTCCAGCGGGGCTCCAGCGGACTTGAACGATCAAAGTTCCTCACAAGTACAAAACATCCTGGAACGATTTCATGCGGTTTCACCTCGGTATTGTCTGGAAATGCGGCGGCAACCTGTGAACGACAAGAGTGGAGGGCAGACATCAAGGAAGCTAGGTAATCTGTCAGCATATTACTGGAAACATCTGTAATACTTCGGGGTCTAGGTGTACCCCACATGTTCGGGGGGCGGCCGAATACGACCTCATAAGGGGACAGACCTGATCTGGAATGTGCGACCATGCGCATATAAAATAGGGCGACTGGCAGAGCTACTAGCCAGTCCACACCTTTTTCTTTACAAACTTTAGCAATGCGGATTTTTAGAGTCTGATTATGTCTCTCTACGAGACCTGCTGCTTCAGGATGGCGTACACAATGAAACTTCCACTGGTACCCTAACAGAAGGGACACATGCTTCATTAACTCAGATGAGAATGGCTGGCCGTTATCAGAATACACGACCCTAGGGAGTCCATAACGAGGGAAAAATTCACGAACCAGCTGCTTGGCAGTGGTCGCGGCTGTGTAATCTGGAACTGGATATGCCTCTGTCCACCTGGACAAAGCGCATACAACTACAAGGACATACTTGAAACCTCGACATCGCTCCATCTGAATATAATCCATCTGGAGGACTTCAAAAGGGTGGTCAGGGGGTTGGAATCCACCTTGTTCCACCGGGACACTTTTACCTGGATTGAACTGGCAACATATCATACAGGTACGGACTTTCTGCTTGGCTGCAGCTCGTAAATGCTTGTTGAACCAAAGGTTCTGGATACTGTCTAACATAGCTTTTTCTCCTAAATGTGCAGGACTATGTGCGGTATTAATAATGACTTGAACCATTGAGTCGGGGAGAAACCATGTGGCTTTTCCCTTCGTCAACCATCCCTGATCTGTCTGGACCCCTCCTTGTTCGGACCATTTCTTGATTTCTTCGGAAGTAGCATGTAACTGTATGTCTATGACATCTTGTGTAGGGTCCTTAACTGTCATACATGTAGTCGGATCTGAAGTAGATATCTGTGTTTTGTTAACTGGAATGTCTGGTGTCTGAGCTGTAAGCTTGGCTGTTCGATCTGCTAGATCGTTACCTTGGGAAATAATGTCAGTGACTTTCGTATGTGCTTTGCACTTCATAATAGCGATAGCTGTCGGTAAATGTATTGCATCTAACAGAGCTTGAATGAGGAGACCATGCTGAATCTTGGTTCCATGAGAAGTCATAAAACCTCTTTCTTGCCAGAGCACTCCAAAGTCGTGTACGACTCCGAATGCATAACGTGAATCTGTGTATATGTTAACTTTCAAGTTCTTGGCACGTATGCAGGCTTGGGTCAGAGCGACTAGCTCTGCTGCTTGAGCGGACAGGGTGTCAATACGGTGTGTCTCTATAACTTCAGTGTCAGTAGTCACTGCATACGCGGCTACTAGTTCTCCTGTACTAGTTCTCATACATGAACCGTCCACATAAAGTGTCAGGTCGGGATCTGGTAATGCAATGTCTGTCAGGTCTTGTCTTGGCTTTGTCATAGTGTTAACGACTTCCACACAGTCATGTGTGGCAGGATTTGAAGTAACTGACGGTAACAGTGTAGCTGGATTTAGAACGTTGCAACGTCTGATTTCTATGTGTGGCTGGAACAGTGTCAATTCATAACCTGTTAAACGTGCAATTGTCAAGTGTTGGGTCTGTGTTCGGTTTAAAAGAACTTCCACGGAGTGTGGAACTTGTACTGTCAGGGAGTGTCCTAACACTATGGAATCACTTTGTCTGATAGCTAGTGCTGTGGCTGCAACTGACTTGAGGCACGCAGGCAAAGCCTGGGCCACTGGATCTAATGTGCTCGAAAAATAAGCACAGGGCTTGTACTGTCCTGCTTGATCTTGTGTGAGAACAGATAATGCAGTACCATCACGTTCTGTGACAAAAAGCGTAAAAGGCTTACTGTAGTTCGGTGTTGCTAGAACAGGAGCTTGGCATAAGGCTTTCTTTAATTCATTAAAAGCAAGTGTATGTTCAGATGTCCAAGGGAGGACAGTCGATACGGCTGCCTCCTGTGTCGTTAACTGTATCAGTGGCTTTGCTAGATATGCATACTGAGGAATCCATTGTCTGCAATAAGAAGTAAGGCCGATAAAAGCACGTACCTCCTTCTGTGTCTTGGGCTGTGGAAGACTCGCTATCAACTGGATACGGTCTGGTGTCAACTGCCTACCCCACTTGGACAGTAAGTGGCCTAAGTAGATCACTTGCTGGACACAGAACTGAAGCTTCGAAGGGGACACTTTGTGCCCCATCTCGGCTAGAAAATACAGAACTGTAAGTGACGCACGCTCGCAGTCACGTTCAGAACGGGCTGTGATCAGTAGATCATCGACATACTGGAGCAGGGCAGTGTCAGTTGGCATGTGAATATTGTCTAGTTGTCTTTTAAGCGCTTGACTGTAAATACTAGGACTTTCTGTGAAACCTTGAGGAGCTCATGTGAATTTATAGCTCCTTCCATTTAAACAAAAACCAAAAAGGTACTGGCTGTCTGGATGAATGGGGACACTGAAAAATGCATTCTTGAGGTCTATTACTGTAAAAAATACAGCTTCAGAATCAATAGCTGTCAATAGGGATGAAATATCTGGGACTACTGGATACTGAGGTATGATACATTTATTAAGTTCTCGAAGGTCAATCACTAATCGATATACTGGAGGTGCATTTGGATCAGTACGTTTCATGACTGGAATGATAGGAGAATTACATACATTGGAGTCAGTTTCTACAACCACTCCTTGAGCAATGAGCTCGTCAATAATTTTGGATAAGGCTGCTACAGCCTCAGGTGGCAGTCTGTACTGTCTGATTCGTGGTAACACTACACCTGGTTTGAGAGTCACACGATGGGGTGTGATTTGCATAAAACCAACATCAGTTGGACCTTGCGCCCATAAATGCTGCGGAACCTTAGACAATCTTGGATCAAAATCACGTAATACATAGTGACCCTTAAAGTCACGTAAAAACAAACGTATTCCTTCTGGGGAACAGCAAATAACTGCACCTAATTCTTTCAATGTCTTAATGCCTAACAAATTTTCTGGACATGATTTCGTAAGTAATAAATCAGTAGTTCGAGACAATGGACCAACTTCTAGAGTAACTGGCTTTGATATCTCGTTTACAATAGGCTTTCCTGAAAATCCAAGGGAAACATTTCTAGAGCCTGAGAGCGGAGCCCCTGGAACCTCGTCATGACTGATAGTAGTCCTACTTGCCCCTGTATCAATCAGAAACTTTCTGTCTTTCCCTAATACTTGACTGTGAACATAGGGACCCTCTTGATCTACAGGTATCTCGATGAGAGGCAAGCCTACCTCCCTCTCTAGGCTGTTTCATGAATACTGCTGGTACTCTGGATACTCGGACTGTGCGTACTGGTACATCTGCTGTGTAACATGCTGTGTTGCAGCTATAGGCTGCGGTGCTGGAACTGTCTGTTGTGCATTCTGTGGCTGAGAAGTCTGTGAAACTTGCTCTTGTCTAGGCGGACGTGGTCTTTCTTTAGTCTTACCGGTAGCTATGTTGTGTTTCAGAACTGCACACTCGTTTATAAAATGACCTGGCTGTTTACAATAATTGCAGGTCCCTTTAACAGGAACTGCAGGATGACTGGCTTGATTCGTACCCCTCTTCTGACTGTCTTGAGGAACAGATTGTGCAACTAATACTTTCATTTTCGTGTCTTTCATACGTTTCCTTTCATGATCTTGCTCTTCTCTGATTCTATTCTGGTGATACTGGAGCATCTGAAGCATTTGTGACGGAGTATTAGCTTGCCAGGTACTTTCGACTTTCAAAACTCGATTTTTAACTTGTGGACTTGAATTCTCGACTAGTTTAGTAACAAAAAGATGAGGGTATGACTCGCTACTCGTCTTCAAACCACTGTTAATACTAAAACATTTCTCGAATCTAGAATAAAAATCACTAGTATCTTCATCCTGTTTCTGTTTGCATGCTGAGATTGCATCCCAGTCTTCCTTTTTCGTGGCTAATAACCTAGGCAAAACCTGAATCAATAACTCTGGTAATTCTTTACATTTCTCTCCTAGACCGGTACCTGGTACTCGTATCTTATCTTCAGCTTCTAGAACTGCCCAATCGATCTTTTTCTCTCCCACCTCCCATTCTTTTTCTTTGAGTTTTTCATATATGCCCGCAGGCAACAGGACCTTTAACATTTTAATTATATCTGGATACGTGTATTCTCCCATACGGAGCATGTCTTTTAATTCACGGTGGAACCCTGCTGGATCTTTGTCGTGACAGGGAATTAACTTTTTCATCTCTAAGAGTTCCATCTTCGTAATCGGGGTGTAAACAAATACTCGTTGCATTTCACCATCCGGTGTCCTAACTGGGTGTACTTCTCGTAACGGATGTTGTCTGTCTATGTAAAATGGTTTACTTTCCGGGGGTGAGACGTGAACAAAATGCGGGTTCAGAAACGTTCTATATTTGTGGCGCTGTTCTAGAATGACACTAATTAAATCGGTACCTAGACCTTTCCATCTATACTGGAGTAACTCGTTCAGAACATCATGTAACGGACCTGGATCAGAATGCTGACCCTCATACAGTGTAATGAGGTGCTGGATCATATACATACCCACCAGTCGCTGCTCGGCTGGGGGCAGTTTCAGAAACATTTGTGCCACTATTTCGTCTGGAAAAGTGGTAGAATCAGTAATCCATCGGACTGCTGATCGGGCTAGTTCTTGTTCATGCATGGTATTAAGTTCACTATAACCGATACGTGATTTCAGAATGTGATCGGTAGCTTGAAATACTTGTTCGAGGGAACACTGTTCTGGTACTGGAGAAGGAACAGTTTTCTTGTAGTCTAGACGTGAATGTCGGTCGGGAAGTCTAGTTCTACCTACATACGCTATTCTGGAAGGATTCTCGTCGTCTACCTCTTCAGTAGAAGAGTCATTTTCTTTCTCGGTTGCTTGTGTTGCTTCTCGTTTCTCGTGTAACTTTATTATTTCTTTACGGATTTTCTTGTACATACTCTCTATACTGTTCTGTGTCTTGTGTCTACCCTCGGCTATATTATCACTCCACCTTGTCAGGACTTTCATTTCGGTCGGATCTTTAGTCGGATAATCTTGTTCCCTTATTAAACAATTGATTAGAAACTTTAATAGCATGAGCTGGGTCTCAGCTTTCCTTAGAGACATGATTTTGCCAATACTTTCTGGGTCTGTTCCTGTACGAATGAAACGATATATTCTATCTAGATCTTCTTTCATATTCGGTAGGGTGTCCAAATACTCGGTCACCCGTCTTACGCGCAATGAATATATAACCATATTATCATCGCCTGGGACTGGATCATAACGGCATTCGGTGAGAGCTCGTCTGATATCTGCAACGGACTGATATTTGGGCGTACGCTGTAACGCACGTTCATGTAACTCGACTAATGTTACACGTTTGTGTGGCGGCGGGGTTCCAGGAGGACCTCCCCCCGCGGCCCCTAAACTGTAATCGTCGACTGATACTCTTCGTGCTGGCAGAGTGATCAGTGTAGCGGGTACTTGTAATGTAGGCTGGACCGGGGGTACCGTAACAGGTGCTGTAACAGGTGCCCCGGTGACTGGAGGAGCAGGCTTTACATTATTTACAGGAGCTGGCGGAACAGGATTTGCATATTCTGGGGCTGTGTCGTCCAAATAGGACGAGAGAAAAATATCGGCTGCGGTCGGTTTGTGACGTAGCTTGGTCGGAACTAAGGGTGGCGGAAAATTACTGGACGCCTCCGGGGTTGCTTTTGGCAAGCCCTCGGCAAGAAGAGGGTACATACCCTTAATAAGGGCATTCCTCTGTCTGTCTGACTGTTCGGTTTTAACTCGTTCACCTATTTCGATTAATTCCCTTTCTTGGGCTCTTTCTGAGGATTCTCTACTTAATTCTGACTTTCTGATTTCTTTTTCCGTTCTTTTATGAGATTCTTTGCGCCATAACTCGATGGCATCTTTCTGTGACTGTCTGGCTTTCTTTTTCCATAATGCTTCTTCTACTCGCATGATGCACTCGGCATCCCATGTGCCTGATACAGGCCATCTATATTTCTCTTCTAGATCTTTAGTATACTCGACCCATAAGTCTAGATATAATATGGCACTTATGCCATGCTTATGATACATAAAATGACCTGGACTGTCCCTAGGCGGGACAGGAACTGCTTCCTCGAGCAGACCTTTTCTAGTTCTTAACTGACGTAACTTGGAGAACAGAGGCATGACGTAAACTGGGATCTGGACACAATACAATACACAATGAACACAATAATGACTGAGGAAACAACTCATTCATACCACGATATTGAAAACACATTGAAATGACATTTAAAATAACAGTTCGGACAGAAACATTACCTGGAATACTTGAAAACAGAAACACATGAATTTCTCGAGACTAGAACTTACTAGAATTACTAGATGCACTGCTGAAACAGTACGAAACATACCGGTCTCATAAAGAGACACGTCAGGACCCGCATCCACCTGAGTGGACACTTCGTGTTGGATTTGCGTACCCAAACCCACGGACCAGAGACAAATTAATTGACCCTGTCTAGATACTACCCCAGCAACGGTACTCACCGGGCAGCAAGAACGGAAGGCCTCGGACTGGTCTGGACTGCTACGACGACGGACTACGAACTTCGGACTTCAGTTACAGGTGGGACTCCGGATACCTCGGACCTTGGACTCTCGGCTTGGGCTCTGGTCGGGACTCGCCGCGTTCCTCCACCGCCTCGTCTGGATGCTGGACCGCAACCTCCGTCTCCTCCGTGGACCTGAGGGATACTTAAAGCAGAAATATCTGCCGGTGCGCAGGATGGTTCCGTCACGGCTGCAGAGGGTCAGGGGGCTTGCGTGGCTTCTCCGGCGCGTGGGGAAAGGGCAAGTTCCTGTTCGGGCGCCATTATGTGGTAAATAAATAATTAAATACCGGTTCTATTTTTCGGAATAATCAATAAACAGGTAGCTCAATAAATAAGAGTCAGGATTCGAGGTATCTTGAGTTTTGCAGGTTTAATAAAGCATAAGGGACAGGAACAGGACCACCTGCACGGGAATAGGATGGCAGCTGCCGGGGGCAGGGTCTGGAAAAGGGATAGCTTTAATAACAGTGCACAACATATATATACTAAAACAATTACATTGCATTCAATACAGTAGGCGTAGCAGTAGGCGGAGTTTGTAGCAGTCGCGAAAGATAAGGCATAAAGTGGGTGTAACAAGAGGTGTGTACAGGGCGTATACATAGACATGTGATGCAAACGTAACAGAATATGTCATAAACGGGGCGGAAACATGGAGGGGGCTACCTAAGGAGCCGGGACCTCTGACCTAGTGGTGCGCGCAAGCTGGCAATGACGTGTTACTAGGAGGAACTGGGGGCTATGACTTCTGCGCTAGAAGAGGAGACGAAAGTCTGGAGAGTCAGAGCGACATGTACCTAAACACTATCTAGTATCTGATGTTTAGAGAACATGTTGATAGAATCCAAAAGTTATCAGGGTAAAGGCTAACAGACTCTAAGACTGGTGCATGCATTATTCTACATGTAGTGCGTGTTGAGGAATATTAAATGACCATTAATACAGTATTTCTCTTACATGGAGACGTAAAGGCTAGACCATGACGGAAACTATTGATGCGATTCAGTAGCTTAGGAATGCAGAGAAGGAGAGCTGGACTGATAACTAGAATCATAACATACTCTTGGCAGACTGGCAGGCAGAGCCAGGCACTGTGAGGCAGGAAGTAAGTGAAGGGTCAGGGATACAGGTGGGGGCTGTATCGCTCCTCAGCGAGGTTTCAGGAGACAGGAGCTGAATCTGGTGTCCGGGCCCTTTTGAGGCCTAGAAACGGGGACTTTTACTGAATTAACGTGCACACTGTGAAACGTGGCAACATAACTTTACATAAGCTTAATATTCGTTGTATTCACGAGAACTGGAAACTGACATACTAGAGATGGACACAACTGTAATTGCGTCTTTAATTGATCAGAGGGGAGTACATGCATATCGATCATGCACATATGACATAACATGGGGAACACGTAGGGACACAGAACATGGCAAAATTTACTTTTCCACACCACGCAACACCCATGGATTTTGACGCAGTTCCAAATTTACCACATGTGGTAGACCTGGGAATGTGCCAAAACTGCTTTGCCTTCCCAGGTGAGGTGTACTTAGGAGACATATGTTTATTTCTCCTCATTCTTTCATCTTTCTATGAATAAAGAAAGAGGAAAAAAGCCTCAGTGAATTGTTTTTGTGCAGGAAGGTGCTCCTTCCTGCACAAAAACAACCCTGCTTATAACACAGGCACACTTGCACCATGGTGCTAGGGTTCCTGCATCGGTGTTAGGCAGCACATTGTGCGTCCGCACTGGGAAAAGACAGGAATGTGCTGTAAAATGTAAAGTATGGAGCATTCCTTTCCCTGCCACGCAGCTCAGCAAAGTGGTGTGATGGTCTGCCCAGCATGACTATTTGATAAATATCCCCCAAGTCTACATTGTTCTGGCCTAATCTTTTCAACATACATGTGCAGCATCGTTTTTTACTGGTTCGCTCTAAATTACAGATAACCAATATGGCCGCTTGTGCCAAAACTTCATTCAGTGCTATTAATTAGACATTGTTTTATTCTAAAACACATGCCCATGCTTTATCATCCTTTCAACTTTTTACCATGGGCCACTTTCTTTTTAAAAATAGTACCCCAGAGACCATGCATATATTAACCCTTTGGGTGCTCATGATGGAAGGAGGGCGAGCCCCAAGCAGGGATCTACCCACTAGTACCAGGGAGGGGGGAGCGGCCCCTTGGGCAAGGGCCTTTACTCCCCCCATAGATTTTTGCCACAGACAGTCTTTCAGTAGCCCACAATCTGCCCCCCGGGGGACAGAAAGCACCCTAGATGGCAGGGATTCTTTTGTTATAGGTCAGGGGTGGGGGCTGCCCAGAATGGGCATCCCAATGCCACCACCCTACCCCCCCCAAAGAAGGCAAAAATCTTTATGCCCCCTCAAGGAGACAGATGGAGGAATAGTCTCTGATCTACCCCCAGGGGCAGAAAGCCCACTAGGCACTAGTTTTTTTTTTATATGTAGGGGTGGGGGCTGCCCAGAATGGGAATACCAATGTCCCCACCCCCCAAAAAAATGGTATAGTCTTTCTGCCCCCCCCTGAGAGGCGGATGGGACAATAGCCCCTTATCTGCCCCCCCGGGGGCAGAAAGCCCACTAGGCACCAGGGTTTTCTTTTCTCCAAAATTAGACACAGTCTTTCTGCCCCCTAGGAGGTAGATTTGGGCAGTAGCCCCTAATCTGCCCGGGGGGGGGGGGGCAGGCATAAAGCTCACAAGGCACCAGGGATTTTTTAATAGGGTTGGGGGCTGCCCAGAATGGGCATGCCAATGCACCCACCCCAAAAAAAATTGCCAGTCTTTCTGTCTACCGGGAAGCAGATAGGGGCAAAAGCCCAATAGGCATCAGGGAATATTTTCTTTTTTAAATTCAGGGGTGCGGGCAGCTCAGAATGGGCATGCCAATGCTCCCACCACCTCCCAAAAAATGCCAGAGTCTTTCTGCCCCCCCAGGAGATAGATGGGGCAGTAGCCCCTGATCTGCCCCCCCCCCCAGGGGGCGGCAGAGAGCCCACTAGGCACCAGAGATTAAACTGGCTTTTTTATGCGTGGTGGCTGCACAATTTTCTCACCGTTCTGTGATGGAAAGTTTTAGAATCTGCGTGGATCCACAAAATTCCACCCACCCTGCATTCCCCAAAGTCTTCTGAGAAAAATGCTACTTTACTTGTGTGGGTAGGGCTAATGCCTGCGACAGGAAAAGGGCCAAAACGCATTCTGGACACACCACATTTTTACAGTGAAAACTAACCCCTTTTTTTGCAAAGTGCCTAGTTGTGGATTTTGAACCCTAGCTCTGCGGGCATCTAGGAAAACCTAGCAAACCTTTACATTTTTGAAAACTAGACACCTAGGGGAATCCAGGATGGGGTGACTTGTCTGACTCTCAACAGGTTCTGTTACACAGAATCCCTTGCAAACCTCAAACCTTGTAAAACAAACACATTTTCCTCACATTTGTGATGGTAAGGTCTGGAATCTGCGTGGATCAGCAAATCTCCACCCACCCCAGATTCCCCAAAGTCTTCCGAGAAAAATGGCACCTCACTTGTGTGGGTAGACCTTGAGCCCGCGAAAGGAAACAACCCAAAACGTAAAGTGGACACACAACATTTTTACAGTGAAAACTGGCCCATTTTTTGCAAAGTGCCTAGCTGTAGATTTTGAACCCTAGCTCTGCCGGTACCTAGGGAAACCTAGCAAACCTATACATTTTTTAAAAACTAGACACCCAGGGGAATCCAGGATTCCCCTGACAAGGAAGCTGTGTATTCTACCTAAGGCCCAAGCTATAGAACGCGGCTCCACTGTCACTGAGATCTTCAGTCTCTCTCAATTTTTGTAAACACCTAAAAACCTGGCTGGTCCTAACAAATATCTCATTATTACTGTGAGGAAGTAATGTGTAGGGCTCAGCGTTGGGAAACTCATTACAGGTAGCTGTGCACTTCTTAAAACCCTAATAATCTATACTACTATTATAAAGGAAGAACTTTGAACCTTTGAGGAGGGTAAACTCGGGAACCACAGCGCCAATCCACACACCTGATACATCGTTGTAATTGTCAGGGTGTGCAGATGGACATAGGCTATATAAATTAAAAAAATATAAGTTATTTAAAAAATGTACTATAAAAAAAAAGTAGTCCCATGGAAGTAGCGCCGGCCGCGACGTGCGTGCTGACAACAGGAGCGCGGGAGGAGCGGCGTCCAGGAGCACGAGGAGGAGCGGCGGACATGAGCGCGGGGAGGAGCGGCGGACAGGCGGGGAGGAGCGGTGAGGAGCGGCGGACAGGCGGGGAGGAGCGGCGAAGAGCGGTGAGGAGCGGCGGACAGGCTGGGAGGAGCAGCGGACCGGTGAACTTAGGAGCGCGGGGAGGTGCGGCAGATGAGGTAAGGCTCCAAGGGACCCACGGACAATGTCGGGGCGGGCGGGGGCCCTGAAGCCAAGGTCGGGACGGGCTGCTACTCCGGGGGACCCACGGACAATGTCGGGGCGGGCGGGGGCCGGGGCGGGCGGGGGCCCTGAAGCCTGATTGCTCCCGGACAAGGTCGGGTCGGGCTGCTAGTAATCATAATAAATCATGAAAGCTCTTTGACGCATGTTCCCTCATCTAGGTTATACACTGAAACTACAAGCCACTATCACACTAGTCACGTCTTGTGTAAACAGTGCAAATGGTGTTCACCTAGGGGCCACACTCTTCCTACTCTGAAAACTGCAAATGATCCAAAATGCAATGGTAGAACTGCTGCCACACCCTAGTGAATGGACACACCTAGTTAATATTCCAAACAATTCCCTGGCTCCTAATAGTATGACACACCACCTTCAAGGCACTCTGCATCATTCAGAAGGCCATCCACGGCTAAAGCCCATTATTCATACAAGCTAAGTTTCAAAGATATACACCAAAAAAAACCTGTCCATTTTAGACTTGCACCTGGCTAATTGCCCCTCCCTCTCAAAGGAAACACATGGTTGAACCTCCTTCTTCATACAAGCCACAAAACTATGAACAAAAAATCCTGCCACCACCCTCCAAAGTGGGGTCATTGAAACACCCAAGATCCCCTGAAATTCTCAGAAGAAACGAAATATCTGGCTCTCCCTGATCTAATAATGCTGAATCACAGCAACCAATTAACAATTTCTATTGACCATAAGGATTTCTTTCGACCATTTCCACTGAACAACCAGAACTTTTCTCAGATCAAGGATGCTAGGTACACATGTGCATCTACCACTTACTTCATTTCATTAGAGCAGCAACGCAGTCAACTGGCTTCCTTTTAAAGCTAGAATCCACCGAAAAATGGCATGCATCACTCACAAAGCGCTTCACCACAATACTCCCCAGTACCTATCCCAAAAACTGACCTTATCTGGAGGAATCAGACATTCAAGGAGTGCTGACAATCTACTCCTGAAACCCTCACGCTTCAGAAAGAAAAAAAAACCTCTGACAGAGCCTTCTCCGGAGCAGCACCAAGAATATGGAACTCGCTTCCTCCCCATATCAGAAAAATCTCCTCTACTTTTCTGTTAAAAAAAGAAGCAAAATCATTCCTAATGTGCAAATTCCTCCCATAAACTATCACATGGACCTTGCCAGATGTACACCCTAAACTTGCCCCTTCTATCCCTCGAAATACACCTTTGCTGCTCTCGACCCGTTGCTAGAAATACTCTCATGCCTGCGACCTTACGAACTTTGTAAAATAAGTTGATCTTATGTATGCTATTCGTTTTGCAAATTGTTTTATTTCGTTGTGCCCTCTGATACCTTTCCCTGGGTCTGGTCCGGGCTAGAGAAAACTCTAAAAATAAAAATAAATAAAAACAAAAAGTGCATTCCACAACCCCCAACACAAGAAACAAAAAAAGTTCCCACATTAGCCACACACACCACTCCCCCAAACAAACATGAAAGTGTTCGAGTTCAATACCTTGCTCATCCTCACCCATGCCAAATTACAGCACCCTACGTCAGGTAAAGAGCATTACTCTGGTCAGCACACATGTCAAAAACACTTCTCAATTAGGCAACATTGCAGCTCAACAGTCTTCCAATCAAAAGTGCCCTCAGTACGGTATGTTGGCCCTGACTCTAATTCCTACATTGCATCATCAGGGGTATAATGTGTTGTCTAAATGCAATACAATGCTCCAAAGACTCATAATTTGGACTTTGGAAAGCAAAGCTACGTCTCTACTTATATGTATATTAAATGTGTTGCTTTAAACAGCAGTGAAACGTTTTTAATTCTGGTGAGTCCACCGAGAAGTTCTTCTTCCTTAGCTCAATGAATTGAGTGCATTAAGTTGGGTAACAATAAACATGCTATATAGTGCTATCAGATGTCTCTGGTAAATATGAACTTTACAAGAACTCTTTATGTTATGTAGAGTCTTATATCCTGGTGGCAGAACCGAGGTTTTAGGCTTCATGTAGCAGAATTGTAGCACAGTTGCATAGACCTGACTGAGTTTCCGACAGCGACAGCATCCCTCAGATTACATAGATTAAACAGGCAATGGCTTTGGGTAGAAGTGCTATCCAGGACGTGGGATCGAACCTAACGCTTTAGCATTAAACATGAGCGGTCCCAAAGCAGAACTATCCCTCAAGTGACACTTTACTGTTTAAAAATAATAGGTCAACCAAGTGAGCGGCCCAGGAACACATCAGGAGTCAGCATGATGCTGGGAACTCCACTGTGTCAATATTTAAATAGACAGACGGGTTCAGTGCAGTGGTCAATATGCTTCCACTTGCACTTCCGTCTAACATGAGCATGTCGCAATAAAGAGGCTGTGATTTAACATAATGTCACTGGGTTCATGTAAACTGAAAACCAAGCCTTGTGATTGTTCACCAGCCTCCTCTTACTCAGCCTCAGTTCAGTTAATGGAGCAAGGGTGTTTGCCAAATCCTGAGGTTTCAAATTAAATTAGAGGATGGCGCTGAATTGAAATTAAAAAAATATCTCCAATATAAACTTATTTGAATTTAAAAGGTTGGCAACCAGGCACACTCTTTGTACTGGCAGACCCCAGAGTGAAATAAACCTCCCTAAGGAATGTCCCTTTCTGATCCTGTACTCTAGCAACTGTAAAATACGCTGTAGACATTTGCTAATTCTTGACTAACAAAAACACTGACACCCCAATCCCACAACAGCTATCCTGCCTTTCCCTCTGCAGTCCTACCTCTACATTTCATGCTTGACTTGGCAACCTGGAGGCTACCGTTGTGTGAGCCACTGAACCCTTGAGCCAGCTGGGGCCAGATGCCTGGCTGTATCTGGCTCAGCTCGAGGTCCTCTTGGATCCTCGAGTCAAAAACTAACCAAGCCTTCATGCGTATTCCAGAAAAATGTGTTCACCTTAATTTATCAAATAATACGTGCAGATATTTAACAAGGTGTACAGATGTAGTGCCTTGAGAAAATTAAAGACAAATTATTACCCTTTGTTGTAAAAAAAAGAAAGAATGAAATAATAGATACCCCTCTAGTCGCTAGAATGTCCAATGAGAAGCCAGGAAACTTGAGATAAACCCTAACTTCCTCCTTGGCATAGGCAATTTCCTTATTTCACAGTAGCTCCTTTTACTGTATTATCATGTTCGAGGGTACCTTGAAATACATCAATAAACAATGTGCAATGTGCAAAAACATTTCTGTATAGGTTTTAAGAGACTATAATGCTGTTCCTTTCATTAAAACAACCTAGGCCACATATAGGGTACAAGTGACTTGCCGCTTGGTTTACTAATTGTCAGTACTAAAGTGAAATACTTCCCCATGATATAATGGATATCCACTACTGTACATTATAAGGATATTGCAAGTCACCAAGGAGTTCCATAACCATATAGAGGAATAAGGCCAAAGATGAGTATCTTTATAAGGGCATGGAGCTCCGAGGGGACTTGCAATATCCTTATCATGTATGGTAGAGGGCAATTTAACCCATATAATACATGGTCACACCTTCACCTTTCCCACAAACCACTTAGGGCCCAATTATGAGTTTGGAGGTGTGAGAGTGGACTGCCACGCCGGTAGCTCACTCTCATACCGCCATACCCGTGTGCCCACTGCCGGCCACATTATGAGTTTCTTCCTGTCTGGCTGCTTTTTTAAGCGGGTCCACAGAGGTGCCTCTGAAAATGGGCACCACAGTGGGCACCACAATGTGAATGCCCCCCAAAACTCCCACACTATCTTATTTATAACATACTGAGGCTGACATCTGTTTCCTTCAGGAGACCCATCTCTTAGCAAGGGACTCCCACAGGCTCAAATCTAAGGCATCGCCACACCAATACTTGTCTTCCACAGGGCGTAAGGCAGCGGGGGTGGCAATACTCTTCACCTGTAGGTTTCGGGAAGCAATTGGACCTAAACTTGTTGATCTTAAAGGCCGCCTCCTGGTATACCAAATACATTTGGGAGCTCAGACCCTTACCCTGGGATCACTTTATGCACCCGATGAGGGGCAGGATCATTTAATCCGAATTACCCTAGAGGAGACCCTTACATCCCAAGACTGCCTAGTGTTAATAGGAGGTGACCTTAATGTAGTCCTCAAAAATAACCTAGACCATTACGCTTCCAGAGAAGGAGGGACTGGGGCCTTCACAGAGGAGGGACTGGAGGTGGGGTTGAGTGTCCTCTGGAGGGTCTCACCGCCTCAAACCCGGGACAACACCTTTTTCTCACATGCTCATCCATCATATGCCCGCCTAGACTACTTCTTGCGGACCCAAACGTACAGCAACTCACACGGTCAGTGGAGATCGAACCCAGATCTCTCTCGAACCACTCAGCTCTAATATTGGAACTACATAATCCTAAACAGAGGGAAATGAGACAACAATGGAGGCTCTGAGAGACTCTGTTGCAAAGACCGAAGGTGGTCATGAGGATCCAAAAGAGGATATGCGATTATATTCAGCACAAAGACACTCCAGACATCTCCATCTCTACTCTATGGGATGCCTTGAAGGCGGTTATCAGAGGGGAAATCATATCAATCGTGGCAGCTAGAAAATCACCAACGCAAGGCAAATAGGGTGGAACTCCAAGAGCAGGTCCAAGAATTTGAACATATGCACCATCACACAGGAGCCCCCAGCATTTGGCGTCAGTTAGAGATCACACAGACACAATTGCCGTGCCTAGACCCGTATAAGGCAGTGTACTCGCTTCTTAGGCTAAAACACTATTTTTATATAAATGGGAATAAATGCGGAAGGCTCCTCATGACCAAACTTCGAGCCCAGAAACAGTCCACCAGAGTGGACTCCCTCCTATCCGGAGACAGAGAGGAGATAAAAAGAGATGCCCAGACAGCAGCACACTTTAGGGATTTCTATGCTTCTCTAGATTCGACTGACTGAATCTCAAGCGGCCTCCCTGGACCACCCAATCCGCATTGAAGAGGTCATCTCCGCTATTTCTAGACAGAAAGCTCTGAAGTCACAGGTCCGGACAGCTTTTCCTCGGGGTTCTAAAAAACCTTTTGCTCTGGCCTAGCCCCAATTCTCACACAACTCTTAATTATATTGCACACACGGCTAACCGCCCACGCTCGATGCAAGAAGCGGCATAAATAGTCATCCCCAAACCCGGAAAGGGTAGACGATTTTGCGCTAACTATCACCCTACCTCACTCCGGAACGCAGACGTAAAGCTAATTATGGGTATCTTGCCCATTTGAATCCATTTATGCAGGAATTGATAGTCCCAGACCAGGCTGGGTTTCTACCACAGAGACAGTGTGTGGACAATTCTAAACGGCTCCTACATATCATTGACAAAGCACAGCGTAGGAAGCAGTCTAGCATGCTACTTTCGGTTGACGATGAGAAAGCTTTTGACCGAGTTCACTGGGCTCTTCTGGATGCGACATTAGCACACTTTGGGCTGAGGGAACGGTGCGAGCATGGGTCCTGAGCCGCTATATGGCTCTAACGGCTGTAGTGAGGGTGAATGGGCATGGCTCTGACAATTTCACCATACAACGGGGTACTAGACAGGACTGACCTCTCTTTCCCCACCTCTACGCCCTATATATAGAACCCTTTGCCAAGAGGGTGAGAGACCATTCTGGTATCAAAGGAATCCCCCTTGTAGGTGAGGAGCACTGGATCAGTCTGTATGCAGACAACATAATGGTCATGCTTGACGACCCCCAAGAGAGCCTGCCCCACTTCCTAAGAGAGATTGATGATTTTGGTGTAGCCTCCGGGTTCCGCATGAACATTCATATGTCTTAGGCCCTCAATATCTCATTTACCCAAGCAACAGCTGAGAATCTACAATGAACATATACGGTCAGCTGGGCGACAGAGTCCATTCCGTACTTGGGAGTCCAGCTCTGCTCCACCTTGGAGGGCACAAATGCTCTCAACTACGAGAACTGGCGACGAGGGTGTGCACCAAACTGGAACAATGGAGGCACTACCCACTTTCTCTGATGGACTGCATTGCGGCATTAAAAATTACTAGCCTACCTAGAATACTCTTTCTCTTCCAAGCTCTGCCATTAACTCCCCCAAAAGGAATAATATTGACTAGGAAACCTGCTCTCCACCGCTTTGTTTGGGTGGGTAAAAGACCTAGGATAAGTAAGGAAGGTAGCTGGATCCCGACGGGGGAGGGCGGACTTGGGATACCGTGCCTTCTCAGATACTTTCAGATGGCTCAACTTCGATACCTATTTGAATGGTCCAGAACAGAATCAGTGAAACATTGACTGTTCATGGACAGGCCTAGAGCCGGGACCTCACTAGAGAAAGTTCCATTCCTACAGCCTCAACACCGAGCACCTAGTCTCTACATCTCCCCAGTCACAAGATCCCTCCTGAAAGTGTGGGATGGATGCACGCTTAGAAGGCAGCTAACTACCTTTCCGTCACCCCTTACACCAGTCATTGACAACCCAGCCTTTACACCAGGGACCATCCTTTTGAGTATGGAGGGGGGCTGTCTGCAAGGAGGCAGGACATTTCTTCGACCTGGAAGGCCCTATACCCTTTGACATCCTCAAGAGGTCACACTTGTTTTGCTATGCCTGACTATCCATCGAGCCAAGTACTAAAAGGGGCCCTGTAACTTCTGATTGTATGGGACCCTGCACCAAATGTCTGTGTGGCAGGCACTGTGGGGTATATTTCAACTTAAAAATAAACATTTATATATAGTAAAATAAAAAGTGTAAATTGTATTCAAGTACAATTGTACGTTGTAAATTTTTCATGTTTATTTTCCATTGTATACATTTTTTTCACATTTCTTGAATTGTCTTATAAACATATTTTCAACAATATTTTAACATAATCAATCAGGGAATTTGTAAAGCGCGCTACTCACCCGTTAGGGTCTCAAGGCGCGGGGGGTGGGGGGGGATCCACTACTGCTCGAAGAGCCAGGTCTTGAGCTGCTTCCTGAAGGAGAGATGGTCCTGGGTCAGTCGTAGGTGGGTGGGCAGGGAGTTCCATGTCTTGGCCACCAGGTAGGAGAAGGATCTTCCTCCGGTGGTGGTTCTGCGAATGCATGGAACGGTGGCGAGTGCGAGGCTGGTGGATCAGAGCTGGCAGGTGGGTGTGTAGAATGTGAGGCGGTTGTTGAGGTATTTGGGACCTATGTCGTGGAGAGCCTTGTGTGCGTGGGTGAGGAGTCTGAACGTGATCTTCTTGCTGATGGGGAGCCAGTGCAGGTTTCTCAGCTGGGGAGTGATGTGGCTGTGGCGGGGGGTGTCCAGGATGAGTCGTGCAGAGGCGTTCTGTATTCGTTGGAGTCTTTTCTGTAGTTTGGCTGTGGTTCCAGCGTAGAGGGTGTTTCCATAGTCCAGTCGGCTGGTGAAAGGGGCCTGGGTGACCATCTTCCTGGTGTCAGTGGGGATCCACCAGAAGATCTTGCGGAGCATGCGCAGGGTGTTGAAGCAGGATGACGAGACGGCGTTGACTTGCTTGGTCATCGTGAGGGAGGAGTCAGGACCAATCCCAGGTTGCGTGCATGGTCCATTGGCTTGGGGGCGGTGCCCAGGGCAGGGGGCCACCAGGAGTCATCCCAGGCGGAGGGGGATGTTCCCAGGATGAGGACTTCCGTCTTTTCTGAGTTCAGTTTCAGCCGGCTGAGCTTCATCCATTCCGCGACGTCTTTCATTCTTTCCTGGAGGTTGGCTCTGGCGTTGGCGGGGTCTTTGGTAAGGGACAGGGTCAGCTGGGTGCCGTCTGCGTAGGAGATGATGTTTAGGTTGTGTTGGCGGGCGATGGCTGCGAGGGGGGTCATGTAGACGTTGAAGAGCGAGGATCCTTGCGGGACGCCGCAGATGACTTCGGTGGCCGCTGACCGGCACGGGGGTAGGCGGACTCTCTGGGTTCTACCGGCGAGGAACGAGGTGATCCACTCCAAGGCCTTTCCTTGGATTCCGATGTTGCTGAGGCGCTGTATCAGGATGCGGTGGCATACGGTGTCGAAGGCTGCTGAGAGGTCCAGGAGGATGAGGGCAGCTGTTTCCCCGTTGTCGAGCAGGGACCTGATGTCGTCGGTGGCTGTGATGAGGGCAGTCTCGGTGCTGTGGTTTGCTCGGAAACCGGACTGCGAGGGGTCGAGGGATCCGTTTGTCTCTAGGAAGGCTGAGAGTTGCTTGTTGACGGTCTTCTCGATGACTTTGGCCGGAAAAGGGAGGAGCGAGATGGGGCGGTAGTTCTTGAGATCTGTGGGGTCCGCGGTGGGTTTCTTCAGGAGGGCGCTGAGCTCGGCGTGCTTCCAGCTCACCGGGAAGGTGGCCGATGCAAAGGAGCTGTTGATGATGTCTCGGAGATGGGGTGCGCTGATGGGGGCGGCTTTGTTGAAGATGTGGTGTGGGTAGGGGTTGGTAGGGGAGCCGGAGTGGATGGTGTTCATCGTGCGGGTGGTATCTTCGGTGCTGACCGAGGTCCAGGTGCGGAGGGTGGTGGTGGGGGGTGCTGGATTGGTGGTTGGGTGCGTGGTCTGTGCGCGGAAGCCCGTTGTGTATGTCGGCGATCTTGCGGTGAAAGAACGAGGCGAGTGAGTCGCAGAGGTCTTGCGAGGGTGTGATGTCGTTGTTGCAGGCGCTGGGGCTGGAGAGCTCTTTAACGATACTGAAGAGTTCCTTGCTGTTGTGGGAGTTGTTGTCCAGTCGTTCTTTGAATGTGGTCCTTTTGGTGGTGCGGATCAGCTGGTGGTGTTTGCGGGTGGCGTTCTTGAGGGCTGTCATGTTTTCTGTTGTCTGGTTGTGGCGCCAGGCTATCTCGAGGGTGCGGCAGGTTTTCTTGGAGATTTTGAGGTCATTGGTGAACCAAGAGGCTTTCTTGCTGCCGCGTCTGCTGGGGGGGTTCTTCAGTGGTGCGAGGTCATCGGCGCAGTTGGTGAGCCACTGTGTGAAGTCGCGGGCTGCTTTGTTGGGGTCCGTTGTGTTGGTGGGAGGGATCTGGCTGAGGGAGGTGGTCAGTTGGTCGGCGGTGATCTTGTTCCAGCTTCTGCAGGGTACCTGTTGCGGGTGGTGGTGGGTCGTGGTTCTCCTGAAGTGGACGCAGCTGTGATCTGTCCAGTGTAGTCCGGTGGAGTGACTAAAGGAGATGTGCTTGCTGGAGGAGAAGATGGGGTCAAGCGTGTGGCCGGCGTAGTGGGTGGGGGTGTTCACCAGTTGCTTGAGTCCGAGGTTTGCGAGGTTGTCTAGCAGGGCGGTGGTGTTGCTGTCGTTGTTCTCCAAGTGGAAGTTGAGGTCTCCTAGTAGGATGTAGTCTGAGGAGGTGAGGGCGTGCGGGCTGATGAAGTCTGCCATGGCTTCGCTGAATTGTGTGCGTGGTCCCAGGGGTCTGTATATGAGGGTGCCTCTGAGGGTGGTCTTGGGGTCGGTCTGTATCTGGAAGTGAAGGTGCTCGGTGTCGGTGAGGGTGTCGTCGGATTTGATCGTGATTCGGATGGTGTTTCTGTGGACGATGGCGATGCCTCCTCCGGTTTGGTTGACGCGGTCCTTCCGGATGATCTTGTAGCCATCCGGGATGGCTATGGCGATGTCGGGGGCTGAGGAGGCGTTCATCCAGGTTTCTGTGAGGAAGGCGACGTCTGGTGATGTTGTGCCGAGGAGGTTCCAGAGTTCGACGGCGTGCCTGTGGACGGAGGGAGTGTTGAGCAGGATGCACTTGAGGTGATTGTTGCTGGTGCCTGGCATGGCGGGAGCGGTGCAGGTTCGGAGGCAGGTGAATTTGCAGGCTTGGCAGGTGAAGGGTCCGTGGGTGTACTTCGCGGTGGCAGGCGGGGTCCGGCTGGCGTTGAGTGCATGGAGAGTGGCGGCGTCATAAGTCCGTCGGGTGAGCTGGTGTCGTCAAGGGCCAGGGGTTGTGGCGCTGGGCGCGGTCCAGACGCGGACGGGCGCAGACGGGCTCGCCTTTGGCGCGCCTTTGGCGCACAATCGGCGCTCCCGCTGTGTGCGTCCGCTGCATGCCCGTTGCGCGGCCTCCATATGAGGGGCAGAGGGAGGGAGGAGCAGCTGGGAGGTGGGAGCGGGGCGGCCAATGGGACACCAGGGGGCGGGGCCGCAGGGACGCAGCAGCGGGAAACGCAAGGGGACAGGGAGCGGGAAAAGGCGGACACGGGGTACAGACTGCAAACAGGGGTGACAAAGGATAACAGGGCACAAAAGTCACGGGGTACAGAACGGAAAAAGGGGCAACAGAGGAGACAGGGCACAAGAGTCACGGGGTACAAGAAAGCAAAAGGGGCAACAGAGGGCACAGGGCACAAGAGTCACGGGGTACAGAAAGCAGAGGGGCAACAAAGGACACAAGAGCACCCAAGCTGCAGGACGGAGCTTCGCCGAGGCGGAAGGCGGGCTCTCATGGGCGGCAGTGGCAGCGAGTCTCCGGACACCCAGGGGGCTGCGTGGCGGTGAGGGGAGCGACCTGCCTGAAGACAGGGACATTTTTATAGTATATATTAAAAAAAAATATATATATATACACTTTTACTAACCCACCAGATGCCTCGCTCTCACTCGCACACATTCCAACATCCAACAAAGCAGAACTGGAGGTCGCTCATTCTCCTACATTGCACTCAAGACATTCAACGACCTCCCTCAACACATCAGAACCTCTTCCTCACTTCTAGACTCCCGCAAGAAGGTGAAGACCTGGCTCTTCCTATCAGCACCTTGGGGACCACAAGCTGAAAACCTGTCTCTTCCTATAGGCACTTTGGGGACATGTTTTACATGTTTAATAATGTTTTTCCTTTTTTCATACATATATTCAATATTATTACATCAGTTCCCATTCATTCATATAGCGAGATAGTCTTTTTTAGTCTCATTTAGCAGTCATTTTTTTTACTGCTACCTTCTATTTTTTTTATCTATTTGTGGTTTTTTTTGTCAATTTTCCTTAAACCAACTTTGGGTAAGGTCCTCCGCTCGTCGGAACAGATAAGTCCTTTTTTAATGATTTGTTAAGGGTTTTGAGGGTAGGGGGAGTTTGGGGGGCGGTCTAGTAGTTATTTATAGTGTTGTTTGTATGTGTTTTGTTTATTTATAGGTATTAATAGTAGTGTTTTACTGCTTTGTAGTTTTAGATTTTTGTATACTATTTTAGTAATGTATTGTTATGTTAAATTGTGGTACGTTACTTATAATTTGATGATTAAGTGTAATGTATATGTATTTTTGGGAACATTATGTGTTTTGTGGGTTGGCTTTCTTATTTACTTTACAGGTTTTTGTCTACATAGGTGTTCTATGGGCATTTTGAGTTTCTGATTGGATCTTTTGGATTTGTTTTATTTTTGCATTTATTGGGCTTTTTTTGGGCAATGGGGCAGATTACGACTTTGGCGGTTTTACGGCCATCACGCCCCAGCGGCAGTCCAGAAAACGGAGGGGGCAGTGTGTGGGTGGTGGAGTCATGGCAGCGGTACGCTTTGGCTATGGTAATGAGCCTGAAGCCATTGCCAGCCATGCTACACTGCCTTCAGCCAGTCGGGCAAACTGCTTCCTTGATATGCATTGTGCAGGAGAAACAGTGTGTCCAACTGACCAGAAGGCGTTGGAGGTAAAAACGTGAGTACCAGTTACATTTCACAAGGGTACATTCAGCAGTTTTCCCCCTTATTATCTGCCTTTCCGTCGACTCTCACATGGCGGTGTCCCCGCCAGGAAAAAGTTGGCGAAAAGGCAGGTCATATTTCTCATGGTGGCAAAAGTGCCTGCACCGCCTCCATGGGTCGCCTTTGCCTCTACCGCCACAGTAGCGGTGGTGGCGGTCTTGTGGCGGTCTCACTGTACATATCATAATTGGGCGGTCGGACCGCTGAAAACGCGACGGCAGTCACAAGACCACGGTCTTCATAATCAGGCACATTATTTTTGGTGAATTGCTATTTTTGACTACGTGGATTCAGAGAAAGATCTGCAGCTGCAGTCTTATTTTTTTGTTTCTTTTGGGAGGGAATTGTTATATTTTATTGTTTGTGGAAATAACATGGGAATTTTAGTTGGAATTGTGCAGTTTATGTGCTGTTACTAATTTATGTGATGGTTTGAGTTATTTTTTTAGTTGGTGATGGTTACATTTTTTGTCTAAATAATTTATATATTATTTTTATTTTCTCAGTCTTCATTAACATTGGATTTTTTTAAATGTGTAGACTGATTTTATAAAATGTTATATTTATTATTTATAAAAACATAATTTCTCATGGTGGTTTAGATTTTGAAATCGTTTTTTGAGACTTTCTCTTGTAACTATTTATTTCATAACATGCTTTTGGCTAGCATTTCTAAGTTACGCACTATTTGTTATTTACGAAGAGTCTACTTTCAATTGTAGCATGTCGTACATTCTTTTGGTTTCTTTTGGTTTATTTGCTAGTTTATTTGTAAAGGGACAACAGATTGTTCAGTTTGAGTGTAGGTTGGGTTCTGTCTAGTGTAGTTTGGAAGGCATTGTGCCATCCTTCCACTGCGTTGTTTGGTTTGGCTTCCTGTGTCAAAGTGCTGTCACCATGGTATTTGGAATTCGGGTTGGCGTTTGTGTCCGGAGTGATGCAATCGGCCAACCAAAGTTTTTTCTAAATAATCCATTAGGGGTTTAGTTTGTCTTCATTTATTTGGTAGAAAGGGCTCTTGTTATATCTAATATTTAATATCTAATATTTATTTTTAATTCCCTTCCCCATGTTCCTGAAAGTTTTAAGTAATTGGACTTGGTTCTGCCCATGTCATAACCCCCTTTCACTTCCCTTGGTTCTTCCCTCTTCCTGGGGCTTGACTTAGAATGTTGAGTGTGGTAGGATTCTAATGCTTCTGTGGTGGAGAGTGGAGGCTGGAACATAACCTCCTGAACTTACCGTGACAGTGTGAGCAGCTTCTTTCACTGGCGACGATCTGTGCACGAGGACAGATGACCAGCCTTCCCCCCTTTTGGATCATACTCCACCTACAGTGACCTGCTTCCTACCATTGCCAGGGACTCTATTAATTTTAGTTATATGCTGCTGAAGGTACTGTTTTATCTTACTTCTGTGACTGCCTTCTTCTCTGTCCATTGTGCTGGTAGACGTCCTTCCGACACCCTGCCTCATCTTCATGGTTGTGTTGGGGCTGCTTCTGACTGCCGCTTCCTTAAGGATATTGGAGGCTGCTTCTGTCTACTGCTTTCCTGAAGTCCTTGGAGCGGAGTGGCTGCATTTGGATATCCTGCCTTCGTGCAGCACGTTCTTTCGCCATCTCCTTTCCGACCGGCGGGGCGTCTGCGAGATATTAATTTCTCTGCTGACTGTAACCAGCTCTGAAGCCACCTTGGGGAGGAGTTAAGCCCTCTGCCACGTCTCATTCGGCATCTACGGGCTGTGAGGCGTGTCCCCTTTAGAGTCTTCTCCTCTCTTCCGTCATTGTTTGCCATCAGAGGTTTTTAGGCTGGGACACCTCCTTCCAATTGTGCCGTGATCCTCTGAGGACTCACCATGGAGATTTTATTCGCCTCCCATGCCAGTACACGTATTGGAGACATGTACTCCGTAGTACTTTGGCATGTACCTTCACGTGACATGCACACCACTTTTAGTTGATCAAACACATAATAATCCATCAGTGTGTCATGCTATGGTGGTGCGTGCACCACATAACCAATTGAATTAATCACCACATGTATCAGAGACACGCACCCCATATCAACAGTGCTTTGTCGTATCTCTTCACGGTGATGCGTACACCACACAACTTTATTTGGGGGTCATACGTCATGCTAACTCACTGTGACACGCACACTCTACTCGTTACCCTATTCTCTGTTATCCTGCAACCAACAGTGCACTGTGCCTGGTGTGTCACTCCACGGTAATGCGCACACCATACTTCATTAGGGTATTCCTGTGTTCTATTTCGCAGTGACACGCACACCTTCCTCTTTTACCACAGTTCGCCAAATTAGCGTGTTATTTACTGTGACACGAACACTATATTTTTGACGAAGTCTTTCTCCTCTGCCTCACTGCAATACATTTAATTTACGGTGACATGCACACCAATACTAACCTTCAGCTTTCTTCAGCTTTCTGGTGTCCAGGATCACACATTGACTATGTGCCATTCCTTGTTAGTACATTTTTACATTATAGGTGTGATTTGTATTCCTTTGTTCACTTCCCTGGTGGTATCTCATATTATGATGGCAGCAGCTAGCATGTCTTAACCTGCTCCCTTCCTAAATGAGTTTCGGGAGCCCAACATTCCATGGAAGGAGTGAGAAAATATTTTTTAATCCTACCTAATTGCGATTAGTGGAGAGAAGTTTAGGGCTACAAGAAAACTGCACCTTTTACTCCACTGTTTAGGTCCACATGGCAGGAAGATATTTGAATCATTACCTGATCCAGAATCATCAGGAGATAGTGAATCTGATGAGGAAGAGGATGCTTATAAGTCTACCCTGTCAAAACGACGTATTCACTTTGGAGACAAGGTGAACATTGGTCTTGAGCGACATAAATTCTTTAGCGAGATTCAAGGCAAACAGGAATCTGTTTCAACATATTTGGCAGTGCTTAGAGGGTTGAGCAAGGTGTGTAAATTTCAAGAGCTAAACGATTCACTAATAAGAGACACTAACAATAAAAAAATCCAAGATAAACATTTGCCCAAGCAAAGCAATGTTCAAGAAGCTATTGTGATAGCTAAATCTATTGAACACACTGCCATATGTTCAAAATAAATCAGATCCCCAAGCTCTAGTGAACAAGTTTCTGAAATAACAGAATTAGGAACTGAACCAGCCGTATACAAGATAAAAAATGATAAAAGACCTACCCAAATGAGCGATACAGAAAGTATCAAGTTTAAGTGCTTCTGTTGTTGAAGTAGCAACCACTTAGCTAATAATCCTAATTGTCAAGCTAAGACAGTTGTGTGTAGGAGATGTAATAAAAGAGGTCATCTGGCAAGGGTATGCAAATGCTACTCTAAGAAAGGATTGGGAAGTGACTCTAATATAACAGAAGAGAACATCCAGGTGAAAAAGATTATATTACAAGTCAAGGAGAGTACAGAGAACCAACTAAAATATCCTGTGTGTAAGGTTCATGTAGAAGGGAACGTAGTCAAAATGTTTGCAGACTCATGTTCACCATTCACTTTACTGAAATACTCTGTCCATGGTCAAGTTAACAAGTATGAGTTACTTCCAGCTGATATCCCACCCAGTGGGTACAATAGAGATTCTATCCCTATGAAAGGCATGATTAAAACTCTCATATCCTTTAAAGGCCGCACTACTGTTGGCAGGGTAAACATAGTGGGAGAGTGATCTAATCTGAGCAACAACAAAAGGAATTGGGGATCAAGCTCGATACCAATAATCCAGAGCAAGTCCTTGCTGTGAACCAACCTAATACCAGGCAGTACATAATTGATGAGTTCCCAGAAGTTTTCTCCAGTAAGTTGGGATTACTCAAAGACTTTCAACATAAAATCAAAATTAAGCCCAACGCCAAACCAGCTAAACATAAAACCAGACCGATACCTCATCTTATGTGGGATCCTTTAAGGAAAGAACTCAATAGGCTTAAGGACTTAGGCATCATTCAACCCATTGATTGCTCAGAATGGATAGCACCCGTCATAATTGCAAAAAAAATCGGTCTGAAGACATTTGCTCTGTGTTGACCTACGTGATCTTAATGCCAGCATATGGGTGGAGAGACATCCCTTACCATGCATCCACGATTTGTTGAGCACGATGGGGGAGGCTACATGTTTTAGGGCCATATGTATCAAGCGAATTCGCATTCGCAAAGGCCGAAATTCGCAGAATTTCAGCCTTTGAGAATGCAAATTTGCTACATGGTATGTATTAAGCAAAATCTGGTGCAAAATAAGGAATCGCAATTTGCGATTCCTTATTTTGCAATTGCATTTAAGGAATCGAAAATTTTGCGATTCCTTAAATGCAATGTATGAAGCAAAAAAAATTAGCAAAATGTCCTCAAAGAATCGCAAATTACCACCAACTTCGAAGTTGGTGGTAAGTTGCGAATTCCTTGAAAAATGCATATTTTTGCATTTTTCAAAGTGCCATGTGACGTGCCCTCGGGGCATGTATGTGCGCCACATGTGCACCCATGCATATTTCAGGGGTGCAACAGGGTGTCCTTTGGACATCCCGCGCACCCTTGTAATTATTCTCAATTTGCGATTAGCAAATTGTGAATCGCAAATTGAGAATAATTTCCCATTCATTCCTATGTGCCTCCTGGCCCATAGAAATGAATGGGAAAGTATTCCTTAATTGCGATTCGCAATTTGCTAATCGCAATTAAGGAATTAAGGAATTTTAAGAAATCGCAAAAAAATGCGATTTTGTACATACATGCCCATTTGCGATTCTCAAATAGCGATTTCTTAAAATTCGCTACTTGAGAATCGCAAATGGGTATCTTGATACATATGGCCCTTAGTGTCTTAAACCTCTCAATATCTTACCATCACGTAGAATTGCTCCCAGAGTCTAGATATTTAACAGCCTTCACCACACCTATGGGCACCTTCATGTTTCGCCGCATGCAATTTGGACTCACCTCAGCTGCTGCATTTTTTCAAAAAATCATGCAGCAAATACTTGAAAGGGTACAGAAACTCTGTTTCCAAGATGATGTTCTGATCTATGGGGCCAATACTGATGAACACGACAAAATCCTAAAAGAAGTACTCTCTAGGTCAGAAAATGCAGGATTAACTATTAAAAGAGATAAATGTCAGTTAGGTGTTAATACAGTAAAATGTCTAGGTCATAGTATTTCAAAAGATGGTTTTAAGTCCAAAATTTGTCTCCTAGAAGCTGTCAAAGATGCACCTGCTCCAGAAAATACGGAAGAGCTGAAGTCCTTACTGGGACTAGCCAAGTACAGGGTAAAGTACGTGAAGAATTTAGCCGATATGACTTCTAATCTCTGAGATCAGGTAAAGAACCATGCACATTACCAATGGACTGAGGATCACCAAACTTCCTTCATGAAAATAAAAGACGCTATCCTTGCCGCCCCTTATTTGTTCAACTTCGAACCTAGTCGCAAAACATTTCTGACTACAGATGTCAGTAACAAAGATTGGAAGACACACTCTCCCAAATCATAGAAGGCAAAGAGAAGATTGTGACTTTTCCATCACGCACCTTCACCAAGTCCGAAAAAAACTACTCTGTTGTGGGAAGAGAAGCCCTTGCCTGTTTTCGGGCTGTCAGACATTTCAAGTTCTTCCTATAGGGAATACAGTTCTGCATACGCACTGACCATAAACCCCTGATATTCATGTTCAATCTCAAAGGCTCATCTTGCAGTACCCCTCGCATTGCCATGTGGATGTTAGGGTTAGAAAGCTTTTGTTTCAGAGTGGAGTATGTTCCAGGCAACTTGAATTCCGCAGCAGAGCACTAATGAACAAGGAAGAACAATTCAATACTATAGAATACCCCATCCGACAAGTCAATTACACATCCATCTCGCCTCAGGAATGGGGTGAATGCATGAGCAAAGAAGAAACTATACAACAACTCTGAATATACATTTTGCAGGGTTGGCCCACTTCGAAAGCATCTGTTTTTGATGACATAAAAAAATTCTGGGAAGTTCGCCACAAACTCAGCATAAGCCAAAACATTTTACTAAGAAATTACAAAATTATTCCACCTGAACTGTTGCGCAGTAAAATTGTAGACCTAGTACATGAAGGTCACCTGGTCAGGAGTTCAACAAAAGCCACACTCAGGGAACGTTATTGGTTCCCCAGCATGGACTTCATAGTAGAAAACAGAGTCAAGTATTGCAGCATCTGTGCAAACAGTGATAAATCCAAATTGACTCGCAAGGTTCCTCTGTCACAAGTATCTGTTCCATTTAAACCATGGGAGAAGCTTGCATCAGACATCATTGGTCCCATAAACAGAAGAAATGTACCTAAGCGCTTTGCATTTGTCTTAATGGATTACCACTTCCACTGGACTGTCATAAAAATGATGAATCAAATTACCACTTACTCGTTAATTGAATTGCTTAGGGACACCTTTGCTATTAAATTAATCCTGTCAGCTATTGTCACTGACAATGGAGTACATTTCACGTCTGTATCCACATCAGAGTGTTTCATGAATTTAGGGCCATATGTATCAAGCGAATTTGCATTCGCAAAGGCCGAAATTCGCAGTCGCAGAATTTCGGCCTTTGCGAATGCGAATTTGCTACATGGTATGTATTAAGCAAAATCTGGTGCAAAATAAGGAATCACAAAATTAGCGATTCCTTATTTTGCAATTGCATTTAAGGAATCGCAAATTTTGCGATTCCTTAAATGCAATGTGTGAAGCAAAAATAAATTGCAAAATGTCCTCAAGGAATCACAACTTACCACCAACTTCTAGTTGGTGGTAAGTTGCGAATTCCTTGAAAAATGCAAATTTGGGGCATGTATGTGCGCCACATGTGCACCTATGCATATTTCAGGGGTGCAACAGGGTGTCCTTTGGACACCCCTGCACCATTGAAATTATTCTCAATTTGCGATTAGCAAATTGCGAATCGCAAATTGAGAATAATTTCCCATTCATTCCTATCGGCCTCCTGGCCCATAGAAATGAATTGGAAAGTATTCCTTAATTGCGATTTGCAATTTGCGAATCGCAATTAAGGAATGTTAACAAATCGCTAAAAAACTCGATTTTGTACATACATACACATTTGCGATTCTCAAATAGCGATTTCTTAAAATTCGCTATTTGACAATCGCAAATGGGTATCTTGATACATATGGCCCTTAGACATTACTCACCTCACAACTTCTCTTGATTGTCCCAGGGCTAATGGGCTAGTAAAGAGAATGAATAGAATGATCAAGAGGTGTATTCAGTTAGAATGCACCAACATGATTCCTGTTGAATAAGCCATTCAAGAAATGCTGTGGGCTTACCACATCACTCCGAACCAGAACACAGGGGTTTCACCATTCTCAGCCCTTAGGGGGAGGAAACTGTGCACAAAATCTTTTCCTAATTGGTTGGGAGGAGGTGTTGGGGTACAGGTCAATACTGAAGTCACTAGCTCTAAATTCACTGCACATCAAGCCAAATACAAGTTATATTATGATATCAAATATGGCACTAAAATTCCTCAATGGGTGGTTGGTGACTGGGTTTGTGTCATGAGTCCCAGATTGGGAGATGGTGTTTCCCAATTTTTTCAAACCCATGCAGATTGTAGCAACTAAACAAAATGTTGGACAATGGGCAATCATGGAGCATGGATAGGTTAATCAAAGCTCTTCCGGCCACTGATACAAGAGCCCGGGGAATTACATTCTGCTCCGGTTCGCACCAGTGCTCTGCCCCCAGAGGCTCTGATAATCAAAGAATCCGCAGGGTTCCTGTCTGGGATCAGTACTTCAACATGAACAGATGATTCTGCTTGTTCTAATAATTTTCTCCTGTACAAATGTATTGTATTTTCTGTTCTCTGTTTCTTGGTAATTTTCCTGAGAACAATGTTTTGTTGTTATAAGATTTGGGGGGAGGGTAGATGTGTTATATCTAATGTTAATTTTTAATTCCCTTCCCCATGTTCCTGAAAGTTTTAAGTAATTGGACTTGGTTCTGCCCACGTCATAACTCCCCTTTCACCTCCCTTGGTTCTCACCTCTTCCTAGAGCTTGATTTAGAATGTTGACTGTGGTAGGATTCTAATGCTTCGGTGGTGGAGAGTGGAGGCGGAAAAATAAACGCCTGAACTTACAGTGACCGTGTGAGCAGCTTATTTCAGCTTTCTATCAGTAAATTGCAATGGTTAGCTGCCTTTCTGACAGGGATATAGCAGGTGCTATAATTTCTTTTTATTTCAAAGCTACATTGGCTATTTTTAGAATATTCTACATTTAGGCCCTGGCTATGACATTGGCGTCGGACAACCAGACCGCAGCATCAGCAGTTGGGAGAATGCCGCCCAGCAGGCAGGATCCTTATCGCTGCATTTGAAGTGTACTAACGGGCTGGCGGTTTCCTCATGTGATTATCTTTGCTTAGATATCTCTAGTAATAACATACCAATTTGTTCACTGCATACTTTTTACCACCTGCCCGGCGATAACCTCACCTTTATTGAGCAATGCATGGATATTCTGACCACACATACGAATCATCGAAATACCCACATATTCCTCGGTGATTTCAATCTCCTCTGGAATGACCCTAATTTTAATAGCCTCATAACATTCCTTATCTGACCTATACCCTACCCAAGTCTGCAATAGCCCTACACATGTCAAAGGTTCAACCCTCGACCTGGTCATTGCCAACCCAGAGGCCATTCAGCTTAACACAATCCTCCCCTGTGATTGGTCTGATCATCACTCCATTCACTTCTCCATCAAGGTACCAGTCAAACTACGCCCAACACAACTAACAAGACCCAAAGTATGGAAGAGAAACCTAAAAAGCCCCCAAACAGATTTATCCTCATCCACCAATGTCAGCTTCCTGCTTCCCCCGGAAGACCTAACGGAGGTTCAAGCTTTGACACAACACTACTTTAACTCCATAACTACGATCTTAGATACTACTGCACCTCTTCAACTGAAGAGACTCTCTACAAAACACTCTAAACCTTGGTATGACGGCAGACTCAACGAGGAGAGACGAGCCTTAAGGTTAGTTGAACGGAGATGGAGGTCAGCACCTTCCATCGACCACCTTAAACTACTAAGATCCACCAGAAACACGTACTATAGAAAGATCAGACACTCAAAAGCAAACGTTTTCAAAAATCAGCTAGATCAAGCCAAGAACCGACCCAAGAAGCTCTTTGAACTAGTCAAAACTCAATCTCGTGGCGTAGCTCACCCTCCCCAAGATGGTCAATGCTCCCCACCCAGCTGCGAAGAATTGTCTTCCTTCTTCACGAGAAAGACGGAACTGCTGAAATCAGATCTACTTAAGGCCTCACTAACTCAGATCGACATGCAGAAGATCACCTCTTCTCACATGCGCAGGAACCCCAAGCAACTGCACAACCAAGCTTGCCCTAAAAAACAACACCTCATGGGCCTCCTTTACAACCTACAGCGAAGAAACAATCCTAAAAGCGCTCACGTCTCTGAACCCCTACAACCACTTCTCTGACCCCCTCCCTGCTAACTTCCTCAAAGATCTCATACCACTGCTAGTGCCACTTTAGACAAAAATCATCAATGATTCCTTAGGCCATACATTCTCAAATTGGGACAAGTTTCCCCCATCCTGAAAAAAACAACCACGGACCCCACAGACCTGAATAACTAAGACCAATTTCCAACATCCCAACTCTGGCGAAACTCCTTGAAAAATGTGTTCTCACCCAGCTAGACAACCACATCACCAACTTCCACCTGCTCAATAAATTTCAATCTGGCTTCTGGGCAGGGCATAGTACGGAGTCGGCCATGACCCACATAGTATATGACGCATAAAAAATACTAGATCAGAACGAAGCCTGCCTACTTATCCTACTTGACTTATCGACACCGTCAAACATGAAAATCTTCTTGACCTCCTCCAACATAGAATGGGCTTATCAGGGTCAGTTCTAAATTGGTTCACCTCTTTCCTCTGTAATAGATCCCAAAGGTTCAAGGTCAACCAATCCCTGTCCAGGACCGTCTCAGTCACATTAGGAGTCCCGCAGGGCTCCTCCCTTTCACCTGCATTGTTCAACTTATTCATGGAACCTCTTACTGAAATCCTCAATTCTTCTAATATCCACTTTCACATGTACGCGGACGACACACAACTTTATCTAAAGATAAACTCACCGGGCGACATCAAGGCTCTCAATTCAACTCTACAGAAAACCCAGTCTTGGTTGACTGATAACTACCTCAAACTAAACTCTCTCAAAACCGAATTCCTACTAATCACCCCACCTAACCAAACAGACACCTTTCAAGAATGGCTTAAACAACTTTCAGCACTAAATTGCCAACCTCTTTTAATTGACTCAGCAAAATCACTGGGAGTAACTCTAGAGAGTAACCTAAACATGCAAAAACATATCAGTGCTGCAGCAAAAGGAGCAAACTTTCAGATACACACCCTGAGAAAACTAAAACCCAGCAAATGACTTCAAACTGGCAGTCCAAGCACTAGTTCTTCCCAGACTAAAATATGGAAGTGCAACGCTTTGTGGACTCCTTAGATCGACAACTGCCCCGCTAAGAGCGTCACTTAACTCAGCGGCCAGACTCATCACAGGTTCCAAAAGACATTGCCACATTTCCCTCGACTTCAAAACGCTCAACTGGCTACCCTTCGAAGCAAGAATCCAACTAAAAATTGCTTGCATGACACACAAATCCCTACATCACAACACCCCGAGTTACCTGGCCCAGAAACTGGAGCTCTCGTGGGGAAACAGATCCTCTAGGAGCGCCACCAACCTTCTTTTGAAGCCTCAAAGATTTGCTAAGAAGAAGACATATAATCGTGCCTTCTCTGGAATTGCTCCAAGGATTTGGAATGCACTACCCCCAGAAACCAGACTCAACCCATCATCTGCATCCTTTAAAAAAGAAGTTAAATCTCTTCTCATGACGAAATTCATGCGAACATTATTTCGGATTCCTGGAACATTCCAGCTGTAACTTATGTTTTTACCTCAATATAGTATGTTTCTTTTGTACAATGCTTCTATCTAACTACCTCACTTGTGAAGTGCTCTGATACCCGCAAGGATCTTGTTCACGCTATACAAAACCTTTAAAATAAATCTGGCGGTGGTGGCATGCTTCTGCTCACAGAGATAGCCTGCAGGCAGTGCAGCTGTACTGTAGCGCCTCCACTGTTGTGTGTGCACCGTTGCCATGTACCATGTCGTGCATGGCATACAGTGCGCATGCAACAGTGCAGGCATAGGGGGGCAAACATGTGCCCCCAGCCTCAATGCCCAATGGGCTAAAAAGCCTGGGGGAACTGTTTTATTTCCATTCCCTGCCTTTATTATGCTGACCTTTTCATGGTGGGGTCCCCGCTAATAAAAGTTTGGCGGTAAGGCAGGTCGTAATTACCACAACAGTGCCTGGATCCATAGCCCGCTGCTTTCCTGACCAACACTGGATCCAAGATCTTGGCGGTTGTGGCCGTCTCGTGGTGGTCCAACAGCCCTTCTCGTAATCTGGCTGTCGAACCGCTGAGGAAGTGGCGGTCAGATCTCCACTGCCGGTACAAGTAATGACGGCTTTAAGGCAGACTGTTGGAGGTGTCTCCCTCTCCATGTGCTTTGATTGAAATTATAGTAAAAGACTTGTATATCTGTGTTGGGGTACATTTTAAAATGGTTTGAATCATGGCTTACTCAAAGTCAATGATTATTTTTTGGGGGTAGTAGTTATTTGTTTTATGTTTAATGTACCATCCCGCGAGGTTTGTTGGATATTGCCCACCTTGGTAAGAAGGATTTTCAAGTGCTCCATAAATTCACAATGTGTGCTAACAAAATGTATCCCGCTTGGCTTTAGCCGCACCAAGGGAGCCAATTCAACCATACATAAAGTGTATGTTTGTGACTGCACTTTAGCATTATCTGCTATCGCTGACCATTTTACAATCCTTCTATTGTTACTAGTCTCAAGTGAACTAATGATGGTGGTCACTGGGAGTTTTGTGTTCAGAACGAACTTAAGTGGAAGTGATCACTGTTCAATCTGGGGACTACCTCCATGTCAGTCGAAAAAGACCAAAGTGCGATATCCAGAAAAATGTAGTCAATGTTACTTGTATACAACCCTCTCCTAAAGAAAGAATATGGGTGAGAAGGAGAGGAACCTTTCACCACCTTTAGCCCATAAGTTTCTAATAGCTCAACAAGTCGCGCGGACATCTTATATTGCCTGTCATTGGGACCAAATGGGGCAAAGGACAATGCCCTATGACCACACAGTGAATCCTTCTGCTCAAGAGACACACAGCTGGCTGAAATTTGGGTATTCCTATATCCTGCAATTGTTTTAGGGTGGCTATGTTGCAGCTGCTCGAGCATACCTAAGAGGCAATCTACGGTCCCTGACTGCAAGTTAGGTGGAACGAAACATAGATATATATTTATAATATCAAAAAGCCTAACCCCTGGAGTGGAACCGGTTTTGACAAATCTATACAGTTCGATGGAATTCTCCTTGCAATAGCAAGCAGGTCCAGCCTAAGCCAGATTATCAGCCCACCCGATACCTTCCCAGCGGGAGATGGTACAGCGTTGCAAGCAAATTATATAAACCCAGATCTAAATACCGGCTCCATCTACCATGTCTATTGCAACAGAAAACCATGAAACTGATCAACAAATGTGCCCCAATCAGGATCCCCAAGTTTACATCTGACCCCAACAACATTCCTAGATAACAATTTGAGGCCACCACGTTCCCAAGGGGTAGGCCCCATTTCACATGGTAATAAGGTGGTAATCTGGCTCGTAAGTGCCTCAGGGGGTTTAGGTATGTTTATCGATGGCCCTTTTTGTTCCTGTAACTACAGAGAGCATTTGCAGTAATAGGCAATTCGATTTTTAAAGGGGAATGACAATTCGAGCCATGAGTCAAAGGCAAGCCCACTATTCGTCATCAGTCAGTCAATGTCTGAAATATTAGATGGATTAGCTGCGTAGGCCTCTGTGAGTTGAGTTGAGTTGGTGGATTATGTGAGCAGGTGAATGATGGCGCTATTGGCAAGTTTGGAGCATTTGTCTTAACTCTGATTAGTGAGCACATGGGGGGCCTAAATCAATGCAACACAATCACAGTTGACCACATCTTTGAGAGACTGAAATGTGCTTGATTAACACAAGATCTTTAGTCAAGCATTTTCAAGAGGTGTATACTATGCTGGAGTGCCTTGACCTAGATGTGTTATTCATAACTGAAACTTGGACACAAGTCGACTCTGTAGTTGAATTAGGGTTAGCGTGCCCGGCGGGGTGTAAAATCTTTCACAAACCAAGGCATGTAGGAAGAGGCGGGGGGTTGGGGGTTGGAGTGATATTTAAAGACAAGTGGGATTTCATACCACTACATATCAACAATGTTGAGGGCACTGAATTATTAGGCTTCACATTGAATGAAGCAGTGAGGACAAGTGCTGTCAGGGATAGTGTGTTATAGGCCTTCTGGAGGTCAATACCTCCATATTCAGGCTCTAATTGATACCTTTTTTAACATGTCATAGACCCACTCAATGATGATTATAGTGGGCGATTTTAATCTCTGGGATAATGGGATAATGGGAGTTCTAGCCCAGCTCTCAGAGATCTAGCATGTGAGAGCCTTGATTTGCATCAATTGGTACTTCAACCGACTCATCAAGGAGGTCACACTTTAGATTTAATATTTGACAACCATATGGAGGCAAAGATGGTCGAAGTTTTGACCCAGTGCTGGACCGCTCACTTTCTAAAACATTTCGTGATAGCCTTGCCTAATATAAACAACAAGTTGACTCAGCCTGCAATCTTCCGTCAAGGAAGGGAATGGGCTAAATTACTGAAAAATAGACAGGTACCGCTACTGTCAGAACAGAATTTATTCGTACCTAGTAAGTCGGTGGAAGAAAACTATCAGATCTTCTGTGATCAAATAAACTTTACTCAGGATCAGATCATCCCAGTTAAGAGGCTAAAGAATAGGAAGAAACTGTCAGCCCCTTGGTACAGTGAAGAACTGAAACAGATGTGAAAGTAATGTAAACAGGCTGAAAGAAAATGGAGAAAGGTGTATGATGACTCAGATAAAAAACCATAAAACAAGTACTGACCTTATACAAGGAAACGATCGCCAGGTCCAAAGCTGAATATTATGCTTAAACGATCCTACTGGCACCTAATAGTGCGAGAATTATCTTTACCATAATTAAGGACCTGCCTAAACCAGCCTGTGTGAACAATAAGATTAGAGCGACACAAAAACTCTGTAATGATATTGCCATCTATTTTGATGAGAAGATCAATAGGATTATTGATGGTCACAATTTAAATAATAAAACTAACTTGGATGTGGAAAAAGACCTATCTATAACAGTGGTGATAGCGCAACAAGAAGAGGCAACTGAAACGCTTCAACAAGCAGTGTTGGAGTCATTTCAAATTCCTACTGAGGAAATATTTAATAAATTAGGTTTGAGTGTGTCCTCTGGCTCGCCATTGGATCCTCTCCCACAGAGAATATGGAAAGAATTTAATTCAGAATTATCTGCTTGGTTATGGCAGATTTGCTGCCAATCGCTGGATAAAGGAATCGTCCCAGAGGAATGGAAGCAGGCGATGGTGACCCCGCTACTTAAGAAACCCACACTTGATCCTCTCTGTCCATCAAGTTTTAGACCCATCTCCCTGCTGCCATATCCAGTAAAAATCTTGGAGAGAGCAGTTACTAAATCTCTCTCTCACTTCCTGGAAGAAATCTACTACATGAGGCACAATTCGGGTTTCGTCCTGGGCACGGAACAGAAACAGCTCTAGTGACAGTACTCAACAACCTTAAAATGCGGGCAGACAATGGAAATTCGACCGTATTGGTGGTATTGGACATGTTAGGCGCATTTGATACAGTGAATCATAGCATCCTGTTGAAGAGACTTGAGAATATTGGAGTGAAAGGATTGGCGCTGAAATGGCTACGGTCATGTCTAACAGGCAGGCAACAGGCTGTGACAATTCCACCTTTTACATCACCAAAGACTCCTGTGTGCCATGGAGTACCACAGGGATCAGCAAGCAGCCCAATTTTATTCAATATCTATCTGCGTCCACTTATCCCTATTATTAAGTCCTTTGACATTGATGTAGTCAACTACGTAGATGATACACAATTGGTGTTTTCTTAGAAGGAGACCAGGTAGTCTTTCTGGATTAATTCCAGGAGTGTATGAAAAGTACCACACAATGGCTCAGAAATCACTCCTTACAATTCATTGGAGATAAAACGGAGATTGTTTATTGCTCCACGACTAAAATGGTTCGTCCCTTCCTCTCTGAATTTAAACTCACCCCCACAGATAAACTACTGGCTCCAGCCAGAACAGTATGTAATTTGGGGGTTATGCTTGATGATAACCTCCAGTTGGAATCACAAGTTAATAAGACTGTGGGCACTTGTTTCTCCCTGATTAGAGCCTTATGAACGATCCTTCCACTGCTGGCCACTACTACGAGGTCACTAGTAGTGAGGAGTGTAATACTGAGCAGGTTGGATAACTGCAATTCACTGTACCTGGGTGCACCAAACTCAGTAATACTGAAGCTGCAAAGGATTCAAACTATAGCAGCCAAACTGGCTCTAAACAGGCAGCGTAGATCCTCAACATCGCTGGCTTTGAAGGACCTTCATTGGCTACCAATCTGTCAAAGAATACAAGTCAAATCCCTTGGTATGGTGCTCAGAGCAGTATATGGGTTGGGCCCGGAATCCTTGCAGAAAAAATTCATGTGGTACGCTCCCAGTAGAAATCTCCACTCATCAAGTACGAATTTGGTGATCACTAAGAGATTTATGACTAGGACTGGTGGTAGAGCCTTTGGCATGGCTATGGAATGATCTCCCCTTAAATATTAGACAAATCCAAACCCTACTCCGATTCAGGAAGAGGTTGAAGACTTGGCTCTTCCCGAGGGAGGAGTAATACGACCGTCTGTTATTCTTAAGGAGGTCTTTCTATATGCACACTGATAACAGGATAAGTCTAAGCACCAGGATACCCGTGGGGTGACAGTTTTGTGCTATATAAGTCCTTTTACATTACATTACATTACATTACAAAAATCAAAAAACATGTGTATTGGGCATAGACTAATATCTCTCCAAATATTTTCCATAGAGGTTAATGAAATAAAAGGTCATGGCTGGTTAATTTTTCAGGGTTAAAGTTTTCAAACAGAGTGATCTGTTGGAGCATTTATTTAGGTTCAGGTTTCTTTCCTAGACAGCAGCATGGGATTATTTATTAAAGTAGACAGTGGGGTACCTTCTGCTCCCTTTCACCATTACCTGCAGCACAGGAGTTTAAAAATACAGCATGTACACAGAGGCAGCTGAATACTCCCATACTCAATGAAAGCAGCAAGCCAATCCAAGATGGGCTATGAATTACTCGTAGTTCGAGATTGACCTGCTGCAGAATAGTGCCCCAGTCCCTTCCTCCCACATTTACTCATAAGGGCCAGATTCCGATGTTGTTCGGAAGGCTTTCGAATTGGATTCGGCTTTCCCGGATCCCATTTGTTGCCCTTGTTTCCAACCAAATCGTACACAGTTCCGAACTACCAAATACGATGCAAAGATCTCGTCCGTGTTTCCAAACCCGATCCTGTCCATACGACTCGTTCGTAGCCAAATTGTGCCGTGCAATGGAGCCAGATTCTGAACGAGCTAGTATGATGCACAATTCGAACAGCCGTAGCGACTCAGCGAGACAAAATGGTTGACGGAATCAGACTTTGGGGGGGCCGTAGCAGGCCCCCTTCACCCTGGGCCCTCCAAATCGGTCACAGGGGGTTGCCCATGGGTCCCCCCGATCCAAGGATGCACAGTGTGGCGGGCACCGTGGGGTGCCTGCCACAGTGTGAACGCTTTTCCCCACCCATCCCTTTTTGTTACTGGAGCCGGTGTACGCGTTCATTATACAGGCACCCATGGAATTCAATGGGTGTCCGAGCGAACCGAGTCCGTCAGCAAACGGATGCCTCGTATTCGCTCTGTCGGACTCCAGCTTTCTGAGTCGTACGGAAAGCGTTCCGGATCCGATTCGGTTGGGATGGTTTCCTTACGAGATCGGAATCAACCCCTAAGCAGTAAAGTTCCATGTGCAGAGATATTCCCATAGAAGATATAGGAGAGGTTGAGGTGGAGATGTACACGCATAGGTTTGTGAGTTTCATTTTATAGTAAGTAAGTAAGTAATGCTACTGTAGTGCGACTTTACATACACCAGGATGCAGTTTGTGAATTGGGCATTAAAGAACTCATTCCGCTTTTCCTATTATTTGGTACAGTAATACTGCAGCAGTACTACACTTGATAAATACCAATACCACAGGTTGCAGTATTTTTTGAGGTTGATGTTACCACATTATTCTACATTCTGCATCATGGAATGGGGGATAGTGATATAATACCATGTTTTCCCCCATTTCAATCAAAGAATATCTGGACCGCATGGTATTTTCCCTCACAAATTCCTTTGGCTTTTACCTGCCATCATCTATGTGGGGAAAATGCAGTGTTATTGCACCAGTTGTTAACACTTGGAAACAAATCTATTATCAAAAATGCAAAAACAGGAATGACCACAGAATCTAGAATTCACTCAGCAAGTTAGTGAATAACACGCTTCAAATAAAGATTACAAAGTAACAAAAATCAAATGTTTTCAAAAAGTGCATAAATGATGGAAAAAGGTGCACTCTTTCCATTAGCCCAACCATTGAGCAAAAAGTCCAGCTCACATGTGACAAACTTATCTGCACCCCACATTGTAGTAAGGGCTGGTGTTTACAAGCAGCTGTGAATAAACAGTGGAGACAAGGTAAAGGATATATAGGCAACGGTTCAGCATACTGCAGAGCAGCGGCCGGTGCAGGTAAGCGAGGTGTGGCAGGGACCTGCGGGGGGAGGGATATCGACAGACAATGGAATAGGAGTCATTTATTTATTTAATTTGCCCTAATCCATCATCTGTTGACATCCCTCCTGCAGTGCCCCACCCGCATCGTTGTGCTTACCTGCACCAGCCGCTGCTGATACTGCAGCAGAGTGATGAATACATCCATAGATGTTATGGTTTTTGCAAGACAAGGGCTAGGATGTATTCAGGAGCTGCATCAACTAACGTAGCACTACATACAGAGAGGTCACACATTCTCAACTTATGTGCACACAACACACTCTCAGTGCATGTGCAAGGATTCAGACCACTACATTTACATGCTTCAGAATAAAATCAATTTTAATCACAATCTCAGATGGATAATCACATAGTAAAACAACTCTGTCAATTCCCAATTGTCATGCTAATGAACCTGAAAGGCACATCCTCTTCTCTGGAAGTCTGATTGTGTTAATCAAGGTTTCTGTAACATAGCCCTCTTCACTGGAGCCACAATTTGGACTTGGGCGTTAATACACTCTCTTTTAACCAAAGTAAACACTAACAAAAAATAGAAAGAGTGAACACATAGGATCCTATTGTTAGATGTAGTAGATTTACATATGAGTAAACCTACATGAGTAAATTGTCTTCTTTTACACTTTGTACACTATTATTGGCTGGTAATTTCTGAGTGTAAATTTAATACAACGGGCCTCATTAATATGCCGGTCATACGAGCGTCCGAACGGCATCGTATCAGAATGTAAAACGACCGACTAGTAGTCGGCAGTTCCAGCCAACGTATTTGGATGCGGTTGCCCATGAAGCGGACAGAAAAATCCATTTGTCCATCGCGGCTTGTGCACCAGCAGGAAAAGCAGCACAATCTGCATTGGGACAATGGATGTTTACAAACATCCATGCACGTTGTGCCCGGCACCATGTGCCAGCCATGGATATTTGGGTGGCACCACAGGTGCCCCCCAGGCCTCATAACGGAGACCATGGAGGGACGGGGCCCTACTTGGGGCCCCCAAGTCTGTTTCCGACAGCCTTTCAATGGCAGTCGGACCACCATTGAAAGGCTGCCTTAAAGGCAAATCATAAACCCTATGGCAGTGCCAGAGCTAGCAATGCCCCTTTGTAGGAGATTACTTTCTGACCGACAGTTAGATGGGCTCCTTCCGCCCATCGGAATCGTCAGTTGGACCCTTCGCATGCTGCCACCAATTGCAACACATCTTAATGCGGCAGTCAAAACGCAGCACTAGATGTCAGTCGGACCACAACTGACAGGTCGAAGGTTGCGGTCCAACTGACATCATAATGAGGGCCAAAGTGTAAACTCACATGTATCCTTCCTTAAAACAAGGGCTGGAACCAAATTTACAAGTGTAAAGTTACTACTAGTAACTTTACACACATAGGAGGAGGTCTCCATTACAGGGCCAGAGATCTTGCTATGGTTAAAGTATAGTCATTGTCATAGTCAAGTTTATTTGTTTGATTAATTAAAATCTTACAAAAATACATTTTAAAAATAGCATCGGCAGTAAAAAGCTTAAAACACCATGCACATAATTATTCTAGTATTATATAATTTAAAAAAGAAAAAACCTAAATAATGTGTTCCTTAAGGTTTTTGCCAATCACAGATAAAAATTTTACAAATGCAGAATTCATTAATACATCATTCGGGTTTAGACATGCCATTAGCGCTTGTCTGCATGTTCTTACTCCTCGAGCGTTAAATAATCTCTTAAGGGTAACTTTCCTTTCCACCTCTATTGCGGGGCACAGACATAGCAGATGCAGAATTTCTTCTTGACCACCTTTACATAATCTACATATCGTATTGTCCTCAATAGTCTTCCATAGTGGCCGATGGCACAAACCTGGCCAAAGACCAAAACGTACTCTTATAAAAGTTTGTTTACTTTGCTGTGACCAAGGAGTTTCAAGATATTTTTGAACTTGCTTTTTTTTGTATCCATTAATAATTGGCCACGCATGCCTTCTTTTTACCAATAATTCCTTGTCTTTTATCAGTGACAGATAAATAGTCAACTTATTAATTGTTCTTTTGAAACTTTCCTGGGTAATTGTGTTTTCCCAAATTGGTATTATTCCAAATTCTTCTTTTGCTTCATTTAAATATGCCCAAGCTTGCAGTTTCCGGTTGTCTTTTACTTCTTGCCATAATGTTCGAGATAATTGATTGTCAAGGTAATTTTCTATGCGATACCAGACTTTCAGAATTTGACCTTTCCCGGCGTATTGCTGATTATTTATCCCAAACTCCAACCTCACCTGTGCTTGCGAGGCATTATCTGGTAGGTGGAATAATATCTTGTAGGTTTTCGCCACTGCGTTGTTAATTATCTGTGCATCTTTACCATTTAAAACTTCAGAGCCATATGTCAAAGTTGGTAATAATTTAGCAGATATGATCTTTAGTAGAGGACCATGTGACAGTGTAGTTAACTTCTTTTGTATGTTCTAAATGCCGTCACCAAATTATTTGCTTTCCTAGTGATATCTTTCCTCTGTGGGAGAAAACTTCCACTATCATTAAACAAGACGCCAAGATACCGATAATTATCAACCTGCTCTAGCTGAGTTTGTTCCAGCATCCATTTGTTTTTTTGTTTTCTGTTCTTTGTAACTACCATTATTTTTGTCTTTACCTCATTTATTACCATTTAATTGTCTTTTGCGTATCTCGATATTCGATCAATTAGTCTTTGCAGCCCCACTTCAGTCTGACTCAGCAGCACAACGTCATCCGCATACAGCAAATTTGACATATGTTTTCCTGCTAGCCTCGGTGGATGTGAGTTAACTTCATTTAGTGCAATGGTGAGGTTAAAAAGTAGTGGGGCAAGGGCACAACCCTATTTAATCCTCGTGTCTCCGGTATTTTGTTGGATAATGTTCGGCCATTGCCAATCCTCACCCTGACCCAGTTTTCGGAATATAATAGTTGGATAAGGATTAGTAGTGAGTCCGGAATTCCATAGTCCTCAAGTTTTTTCCATAGAAGATTCCTATTTACGAGATCAAATGGCAATTTAAAATCGATGAAACAAAGATAAAGGGACTGTTTTGCTAGAAGAGCTTTATCCATTAATACAGATAGTGTTAATATATTTGTTGAAGTTCCTAATCCTTTGATGAACCCAGTTTGGTTTGGGGGTAAAATTTGCTTTCCTTCGACCCAGCCTGATAAATTCGCTAATAAAATACCGGCAAATAGCTTTGCGTCCATGTCCTGGAGAGTAATCAAACGGTAGTTTTCGGGTAGTTGCCAATTACCCTTTTTGTAAATGGGTGATATTAATGATCCACTCCAGGATGCCGGTATTTGCCCTGTTCGGACAACTACATTATACACATTTGTCAGATAGGTAGCCCATAAATCAGGATCCTCCTTATAGAGTGCAAACGTAATTCCATTAGGTCCCGGTGCTCCATCCTTTTGTCTCTTTATTAAATTAGCTACTTCAATGTTCGAGAAAGCATTTACCAGTTCAATCTCTTGTTTTTTATCGACCTTCATTGTCTGTTTGTCACCCTGAGGCTTAGGTTCCAATTCAGTGTTTAGGGTCTTTCTGATGAATTCTGTCCAGTCCTCTTCCGTTATTGGGGAAGCTACCACAAGTTTATTAGGTCTCTGCAAGCCATTGATAATTTTCCAAAATTCCCTGGAATTTACTTGATTACTTGCAGGAAAATTTTTTGTCCATAACTCTTGCCGGATTTTATTTTTTTGATTCCACAATAATTTCCTCAAGTTACTGTTGGTGCTTTTAAGTTGGTTTCGGATTTCTTCGTTATTCGGGAGCCTGGTTAACTGCTTCCTCAGTTTATTATGAATCCGCCTGACTTTTTTATTTGTATATGGAAGGTTAATAGTAGTGTCTTTTTTTTCCATTGTAATCTGTTGCTTTTTCCTACTACTGGAAGTAACCTCATTCAATTGGACTAACGTCTGTGTGAATTGTTCCCATTGCTTAAGTGCAGACTGTGTAGAATGTTCTTTAAAACACTCTTGAACCAATTTTTGGGCCTTTTTTTCCATGTCATCTTTATTGTCCGGTTTCCAAAAGATTTTCCTATGGTTGATCGTATCGATCTGGCCATATGTAGTTAAATAATTTTGGTGTTTTGAAAGTGCTATTTCCATTTCTAATATTTGTTGGCTATGGTCACTCTCGTTCACTTTTTTTAATCTATAGGAGACAATTTTTTCAAAAATATTTATAGATAACAATGTAAAATCTATTCTTGATTTTGATTTTTGCGTTTGAAATGACCAGCCAGCGGGTTGATCGTTTGGGAACCTGCCATTTAGTACTCTTAGTCCCAGTGCTTCCACATCCTTCAATAGTTTTGTTCCAATAGGATTTTGTTTAGTATTTATGCTAAAGTTGATAGTTTGTTCCGGGATTGACCATTCATAATTTTGGGACTGTATGAAATCATCCTGTGTTAATTGTATCAGCAAGTTTATATTAAAGTCCCCTGTAACAAGAAAGTTAGCAGTCGGGTCAAGTATTATTTGCTCCAATAGAAAACCTGCTAGAGTGGCACTTATATTCTTCCGTGATGAATACTTTGGTGGAATATATATGTTTAGTAATATTAACCTATTTCTATTTTTTTGCTCACTGGTTCCATATTTCATCTTAACTGCTTGAATATTTGAGTTATTTGTATCCAACTGTTCATGTTCAATTTGCAAGTCAATCATCTATACTACTATTATAAAGGAAGAACTTTGAACCTTTGAGGCGGGTAAACTCGGGAACCACAGCGCCAATCCACACACCCGATACATCGTTGTAATCGTCAGGGTGTGCAGACGGACATAGGCTATATAAACTTAATAAATATACGTTATTTAAAAAATGTACCGAAAAAAAAGTAGTCCCTTGGAAGAAGCGCCGGCCGCGACGTGCGTGCCCGACGTGAGGAGCGCGGGGAGGAGCAGCGTCCAGGAGCGCGAGGAGGACCGGCGGTCATGTCGCAGGGAGGAGCGGTGAGGAGCGGCGGACAGGCGGTGAGGAGCGGCGGACAGGCGGTGAGGAGCGGCGGACAGGCGGTGAGGAGCGTCGGACAGGCGGGGAGGAGCAGTGAGCTGCGGATGAGGTAGGTTATTTATTTATTTATTTAGGAGCGGTGAGCGGCGGAAAAATGAAGCAAAAATGAAAATCGTGAGCAAGAGGAAACAAACGGAGCATTACAAAAGTGAGCCAAACGGTGCATTACTGGAGCAAAAAGTTACGTGTGCAGGTTACAAAAGCGTACATCGTGAGCAAGAGGAAGCAAACGGAGCATTACAAAAGTGAGCCAAACGGTGCATTACAGGAGGAAAAAGTTATGTGTGCAGGTTACAAAAGCGTAGAAAGTAAACATAGAGGTATAGGAGGAAAAAGTGACGTGTGTAGGTAGCAAGAGGAAGCAAATGGAGCATTAAAAAAGTGAGCCGAACGATGCATTACAGGAGAAAAAAGTTATGTGTGCAGGTTACAAAAGGGTAGAAAGTAAACATAGAGGTATAGGAGGAAAAAGTGACGTGTGCAGGTAGCAAGAGGAAGCAAACGGAGCATTAAAAAGTGAGCCAAACGGTGCATTACAGGAGGAAAAAGTTACGTGTGCAGGTTACAAAAGCGTACAAATTAAACATAGAGGTATAATACTGCAATATATGGAGGAAGGCTCCGGGGGACCCACGGACAACGTCAGGGCGGGCGGGGGCCCTGAAGCCTAATTGCTCCCGGACAACGTCGGGACGGGCTGCTAGTAATAAATATTGCCAATCCTTCACATGGACGTCCAAATTTGCAGTATCTAATTGCAGGGCCAGAGTACCCTTTGTACCCTTGTAGAAAGAAAGGGTCAGTTTCCCATGTCTCTTGCAGTAATATGATTTGATAAAAGTTTGACAAGGAATCTATTCAAGCATTTTTTATTTTTTTGCATAGTCCATTTATGTTCCAGGAACATATTCCTATTGATTGGAGATCGTCCCTCCCTTGATCTATTTTATGTTGGTTTCTATCCTGTCAGTGCTCATGTAGTGCTACCCTGGTTAAAGTATAGAAACAATTTAAATAGTGCATTACATTTTAAAAAGAAAATTAGTAAAATATGTTTAGGTTTATTATTAATGCACAATATTATTATATATTTATTTTATGTGGAACAAAATAAAAAATGCTACAACACTCTTTACTTAAATGTAAATGAATAATTTAGATAATTTAAATATATCATATTTTTACATTTTGTTAATAAATCCTGCCTAAAGTAAAATGATCCTATTCATTTAATATGTATTAACAATTATAAAATGAGTTATGTAGAGAATTAATTTCAATGAACTCATTTATTTGTTCAATAAATTAGTTATTTTTAACTGTATAAAAAGTTAAAAAAAGATTTTATCAAATAATATTTCTTTTTCATTGAGATAAATATTTTTTTAAATTACATTAAGTGTATATATTTTCTAAAACGTGAAAATATTGTATTATAACATTATTTCTTATGGGGTTCCATTTAAGTTCCTACCTCCATTAGTTTCGATGGAAGGGTGTTCCAGTACCAGTGGTTGGACCTGTGAAGTGCTGGACTTTTTGCAGGTCTGAGCTGGACTAGATTTACTACTGTTTTTGGCCCTTTTCTGGCTGTAGTAACTTTAGAAGTGCTGTTTGTGAATGGCAATAGGCATACTCTTGGTGGGTGGGTGGGTGTCTGCCCCTCCCTAACCTTCTCCAGCCCCCTCCCCCCTTTGGACTTGCTAAATCCCTCCCTGCTCCTTCATAGAAACCCTCCTGGTTAGTAGTACATATGTACAATTTTTCAGCCACACCCTCTGTCTCTCCCGCATTTACTAGTAAGGGCCCAATTACGATGCCATAGAAATGGCTCCGACCTAGGGTCGTAGCAGTTCTTACGACATCGTAATTGGCTGTTCAGATTCCTTTCCGACTGCCCATTTTGATGGGGTTGGTCATAAAGGAATCCAAACCGGATTTCCGAATAGTCTCAGACGGGCTCAGAGAGCCTGTCTACCATTCGGAAAGCCTCCAGTAATCACGCGGGCGTCTCTTTCCACACAAGGGATTACAATGGCAGATTCCCACAGCCTTTCTGTGCTGGCCTTTCCGACACAGAAAGGCTGTGGGAATCCAACTTTGGGACCCCCCAGCAGGGCCTCCATAGGTGAAATGCCTCCGGTCAGAATGTATGCTCCCATTGTAAAGAATAGGAATGCGACCGAACAGTATTCGGTCGCATCCTAATTGCTGGGTTGGGACCGACGACAGGCGGTCGTTTGGTCACAGTTCCCAAACAATGTCGGATGGACTCAGGTCCGTCCGACATCATAATCAGGCCCTAAGTAGTAAACTAACATGTGCAATTATCTCACAATAGAAAATATTAGAGTGGTGGAGGTGGAAATTTGCACCTGTAGGTTTGCATTTTGTCGTAAGTATGGGGTGCTACTGTCATACTACTTTACCGACTACAAAGTGCAGTTTGGGAATCAGGTTCTCAGTGAATATCCAAATCATTTGTGATGCAAGTTACATCATCAAGGACATTTTCAGGCAGACATCAATTCACCAATGACTCTAGAATGGTAACCATGGGGATGGATCTGTCTTTGGTAAAGCACACCAATGGAAGGGCAGAGATGGCTGTATAAGATCATGATGTATGTAAACAGAATGCATATTCCTTTCTATGTGACAGTGCCTATGGTAAACGCGGGCAGATCCTTACACTCTATTGGACACTTGCAATCCTCAAAGGTACCTCAACAAATCAGGTAGGGCATTAGAACATTATCCGGAAAAATGCTGCAAGCTCATTGTTTATGCCGTTTTGCACAATATGGTACAGACAACGGTTGGTCCTGGACTTATTTATAAGGCAACAAAGTCTAGGAGTATTCACAATTTGAGTCCAAATTTATGCATGCATATAGTCAGCAAAAAATATCAAATATATATAAAATCCTTAAATGTGCACCAGTCATAAAAAACAAGGTGGCACCTATTGATTTTCTCAGAACATTTCTGTTCTTATTCACAGATACATTTCCGAACTGGTAGATACACTACCATACTCAGTAATAGTTAGGAGGTTGCTCCAAAGGGAGGGGTGTGCAAACATTTTGTGCTCATGCATGAGATAGATAAAGTTAAAAAAGAAGGAATCAAAGTGAGGGTAATTAAAAATACAGAATTATTACAATCATTCCAAAAGATAACTGGTTATACATAACAACAAAACCAGTTAGGTATGGCCTGTCCACGATTAGTCATTTTTAGAAGCATTTTTGATGATTTATAGAAAACAGAGAAATATCATCTGTAGTTTGGGCGAGATAGCGGTGGCATGTGGTACAGGCCCACTGTGGTACAAGTGTTGACGTTTCGACCTGACTTAAAAGCATGGAGGAGCTGGCGGATCTTCCTCAGGACAGGGGAGAAGGGAGACAACCTATTCGAAGGTGCCTGTAGGTAAGTAGTTTCAACCACAGCTCCCGGGGGTGGGATGTCTGCACTTCCGTTGCGGTGTAATACCCAATATTCCAATTATTCCAACAAGGGTGCAAGTCAAAGCCCCATTATTGTAAATCCAAATAGCGGGGAAGAATCTACATCACTGGTGAATAAATCGCCACCTTGAAAATAGAGCCGAACCGGGAGAAGTCGACATCCCGCCCGTCATTGCGCAATATAGCAAAGCGTAGGGGGACTGAGGAGGAGGTTGAGGATGATGAAAATCCAAAGGCAGTGCAAGTGCTAGTTATAGAAATCTCGATCTCCGCCTATAGGATGAAATATTCATGGTCAAGAGAGTGGGGTGGGTTGTCCAATCAAATAAGAGCATTGACGGTGACTGTATTGTTCTCAATTTTCACAGACCACAAATGGTCCGCCGATTACTATCTATTAGAGAGCCGCCATTCTCCGCCACAACAGACATCAGTGCACTTCCTTTGGGCTACTTTTACAGACCCTTAGCAATACCAATAAGGAGTTCTGAAACAAATGTATCAACAACTAATAGGTTTTACGCACTTTCTAACCTTGACAGTCAAGACTGACTATCACCCCTGACATTCAATACACAAACTCCTGAAGGGCCATTGTCATGCTCAACCCATATACCCCAAAAAATTACAGACGGGATAGCTGTACCCAGTGCTACCAGTGGGGCCGTTTTGAGTATCCTTAGTTGGAATGTGGAAGGTCTACGTTCAAGGCTTGACAACCAAGACTGGCTAAGCTTGATAAGGGAACATGATATTGTGATGTTCCAGGAAACGTGGGCCACAGAAGATCTGTGCATCGAAGGGTTCCACTGTTTTAGTGTGATAGCCTTATCACCCAAGATAGGCAGACCGTCGGGAGGCCTTGTTATCGAGATTAATGTGGCTGGTGGTGGGAGTTTTAAGGTTATTTCAACCCGCAGCCAAAATTTTCAAGTCGTGCTCTTTAAAAGGCGAGTTTGTTTCTATTTGGTGAATTTTTTTAATAATGATTTTCGCTCTCTTTCAAATGAAAAATGTATTGGGCTCTTTGATTTTATCTCAAATCTGGATACACAGTCCAATAAGGGGGACCCAATAGGGATTCTGCTGGGGGTTGATTTTAACGCCAAAATTATTAGTAGGGGGCTCGATGGAGGGTCGGGCTATTCCGGGCAATCAGCTCGTAGGGGCGATGAACTTGCTCTGCTCCTAAAATCAAGTAATCTGGTCAATGTTATGGATCTGGTGGGCGGGTCAAATACAACTGATCATATGCAACCAACATTTAGGGGCAGGGGCTGTTGTTCCATGATAGATTTTGTTTTTATCTCTCCTTTACTTGAATACCAACTAAAAGGAGCATAAGTCATTGCATCAGATCATGGGGATCATAACCCCATTAGAATATTACTGAATTCGGCCCCTAGACCTGTATTTCAGATTGAAAGTGGGGCCTCGAATCTGGTGCTATCGAATGATAAGTTAAGACTACACTGGAAACGGGTTGATAGTGATAAAGTACTTAGGGAACTTATTAAGGGCAATATGCATCTTGTTGATTGCTGCCTGTCACTGCAACCCCTACACACAGCGCTAATCCAGGATTTTAATCTCTTATGTCAAGCTATAAAAACACTTCTATCAAAACCCGTACCCCAAATAGTAAGTAGCCCAAGGTGGTTTGACCATGAATGTACATTGGGTAATAGGAACTTACGTAGGGCACTTTCAGCCAACCCAAGGTGCGTAACGGAGGTCCAACTAGCCAGAAAGGAATATGATGTGGTGACTACAAATAGAAAGAAGGCCTTCCTGACTGAACGCTGGGAAACCCTTTCTGAGGCGGCCAGCATAAAAAAAGGTAACACTTTCTGGGCAGCAGAAAAGGATCTTCAATCAATGGGCCAGCTATCAACCCCGATTAGTTGCAATATTTCTAGTGACGACTGGGAAAATCACTTTTCAGCAATATACGCTACCCCATTATCGGGGACAGAAACATACATACCTGGCACCTTAGCCCCAATAGAGATAACCATTACAGAAGTACAAGAGGCCATTCGGCAGAGTCTAGGGAATAAAGCCCCGGGGCCAGACGGGTTCCCAATTGATTTAATTAAATGGAACCCTGATTTTTGGGCACCACTGCTTCTGAATGTTTTTAATAGCCTGACCTCTGCCAATTTACCTGTTACATGGGCCAAGAGTATAATCGTACCGGTTTATAAGAAAGGAGACAGGTCCCAGCCGTGTAACTACCGACCTATATTCCTAATAGATAATACTCTAAAAATATTGGGGAGAGTTCTGTGTAATAGAATTTTAACATGGACGGAGGACAACGATATTTTGGAACCATGTCAGTTGGGATTCCGGAGCAAGGTGGGAACTGTAGAACAATGCCTTAACCTTAACTTGGTTATTCGTAAATACACCATTGCACGGAGGTCACCCATTTATATGGCGTTTATTGACTTTTCCACAGCTTTTGACCTTGTTAACAGGGCAAAACTGTGGACAATCCTTTTGGCGGGTGGGCTGGATGAGCCGTTGGTACATTTTTTTAGCACATCTTCATAAAGATCTTAAGGCACAGGTGAGGATTGGTTTGGGAGGGGAGGTTTCAGGAGCGACTGATGTAGGAAGGGGGTCAGACAGGGATGTGTCCTGGCCCCCCTTCTCTTCATCATTTATATGAACAATTCTCTAAAAACTGCCACCCAAGATGTCCCCAAAATTAATGGGAAACTAATCGCTGTATTTTTATACACAGATGATGCTGTCCTCATAGGCCGCACCCCCAATTCCCTGCACAATTTGGTCCAAAATGTTAACAATTTTATGAATGACTTAGGCTTGCGTGTTAACTTCAAGAAATCCTTTTTAATGTGCAGTGGGCCGGAGAAGAGAGAGATAGGTACTATCATAGTAGATAGTAAAAAATTGACATGTATACGTTTGTTTATTTATTTGGGGCTGGTCTTTGCTGCGAACGGCTCCTGGAGTGAGGATTTAGCCCATTCCAGGAGCAAGTTCTCAAAGGCCACCAATTCAATTCTGAGTCTTCCCTGTCCTCACACTAACGGGCCATTTTAGCTATTCAGAAAATCTATAAACTACAGTGTGTCCCGGTGGCTACATATGGTGCTGAGATTTGGGGCATAGTAAAAAGCTCATGTATCCAACAAGAAGAAAACAGGTTCTGTAGGAAACTGTTGGGTGTCCCAATCTCGACCCCTCAATACATATGCCACAAGGAACTCAACATTAATTTTATATCTGATTTTATTCGTGCTCGTCCAGCTCTTTTTTGGCTTTCAGTGTGGAAGAACCAAGCAGCTCCCCTCACCCGACAGATTATTAGCGACTTTTTAAAGTGTGACAATGGGGTGGAAATTCCATGGCTAAGAGGTGTGCAACAAAGTTTGCGCAGCATTATTAAAGAACATATCTTCCTACATCGCAGCACAGCAGAAGTAGTGCCTAAAAAGGAACTGAGGAATGCACTTTAATCTAGTTATAACAAAGAGAGGATTGATTTAGAATCTGGGGTAACATCTGTGTGCAACTACATGTCTATTGAACAGCCTTGTTACCCCTTTTATACATACCTCACCTTACCTATGAGTCGCTGGGAGATGAGCTTACTATGCTGTTTAAGAGCTGGCACTATCAGATTTGCACTTTGTTTCCCTCTTGGTTACCACCCCAATCTTAACCAAACACCATGTCCATGTGATGGGAGGAGTGGTCAATCGACTATACATTTTTAATTTTTTTATAAATATTATATTAAATACTCCATGTGGCTTTTAAATTCTTATTTTAAAAAGAAAAGGCCTATTAACCTTGACAAGGCCTATGTGTGTAGAGTAACCCTGGATGATGAAGATTTGATCTTTCGCACATGCACTTTTCTTAGAATAGCTATCAGAACACACAAGTCTATGCTGGATACCTGAGCCTCCGGATGTAACTGAAAAATGTTTAACGATTTAATGGTTTTATGTAATATTTTATTATGAGCGAAATCATTATTAACTGGCAGTTTTTTAAGAAATGTTAATGTTAATGTTAATGTTAATGTTAATGTTAATAGGTATTTGTAAGCGCTCGTACGCCCGGGGGCTTCATGGCGCTGTAGGAAGGAGCAAGCGCAGGGTCACAGGGGAGGGGGAGCAGCTCAACCGTGCGCCTGAGTGAAGAGCCAGGTTTTCAAGGAATGTCTAAAACTGAGGATGTTGTCATTCAGTTTCAAATGGAGGGGAAGGGAGTTCCAAAAACCAGCTGCCAGAAGGTCAAAGCAGCTGCCTCCAAGACGCTTCCTCTTGTAGGATGGAACAGTCAGAAGCAATTTATGAATAGAACGGAGATTACGTGAGGGAGTATATCTCTTAAACATGTCTCTGATGAAGAGGGGGCCAGAGTCGTGCAGAGATTTGAATACAATGCACCCTGTTTTAAAGGCCACACGCTGCTCCACAGGCAGCCAGTGTAGCTGTTTCAGGCCAGATCTTACAGGCTGCCTCTTTGAGAGGTTCAGGAGGAGTCTGGCGGCCTGATTCTGAACCAGCTGAAGGCGTTTGAGCTCTCCAGCTTGAATGCCAAGGTAAAGACTGTTGGAGAAGTCAAGTCTGGACAGAACCAGGGAGATGACTATCTGAGTGAGAGCGGCCGGGGAAAAGAAGCTGGCAATTTTCTTGATTTTCTTCAGCTGGAAGAAAGTAGCTGAGACAACTGCTCCGACTTGTTTTTTAAGGGAGAGGTCTTCGCTAATGTGTATTCCCAGACTCTTGACCGAACATGACTTAGAAGGAGGAGTTCCCATACAGGAAGGCCAGAAGCTGGGGTTCCAGCTGTGGGCGCTCAGTCCCGGCAAGACCAATTCGGTCTTGCCAGGGTTAAGCTTCAGATGACTGCAGTTCATCCATTTTAAAATGTGGGACATAGTGTTTTGAAATTCAACCACAGCATCCTTGGTGTTTAACGGGAAAATCAACTGCAAATCGTCTGCATAGTTGAATATCGTAACTTTGGCCCTCCTAAGGGAGTACAATAGGGGGCGTAGATATACATTAAAAAGCAGGGGTGATAACGAGGAACCCTGCGGGACTCCACAAGTAGAGGATATAGTGGGGGCAGTGAAAGGTCCTAGTCTGACAGCCTGAGTGCGCCCAGTAATAAATGAGCGGATCCAGCTCAATGCCAGGCCCCTGAGACCTGCCTGCTCGACACGGTCGACCAAGATGTTATAGTCGACCGTGTCGAAAGCGGCTGAGAGGTCCAGCAGCACCAGAGCCTGATGTATTCCCTCATCCGCATTCCGTCTCAGAGTATTCTGCACCGAGAGGATGACCGCCTCGGTGGAATGACATGGGCGGAATCCAGCCTGATTCGGCGCAAAATACTCTGATTCTTCCAAAAACTTGGAGATGCTGTTACAGACATGAGCCTCCAAAAGTTTGGCACAGTAAGGTAGCAGGGATATGGGCCTGTAATTTTGCAGGTCCTGCGGATTAGCGCCTACTTTTTTTAACAGTGGAATGAGAAGGGCTTTTTTAAAATTTTCCGGGACTTTACCCTGAGAGAGCGTGCCATTCAGTAAGGAGAGTATACCCTCCGGAATACTGGCTCCCACTTCTTTCAGGATAAAAGGGGGGCAGATATCATCGGGAGAACCTGATGTAACTTTGGCGAGGAGTTTGAGCAGCGTAGTGCTGTCAACAGGGGGAAGCGAACTCAAGGTCGCAGTGTTGTGAGAATTGTCAGTCAATAAAAGCGGGGACTGAGTAATAGGGATGCTTTGTTTGATGGCACTAATTTTATCCGAAAAAAAAGAGTTTAGCGAGTTACACATCTCCTGAGTAGGAGCTAGCGGGAGAGACGTCCTATCGCTAGCACTCAAGTTCTCAACGATGTTAAACAACTCTTTGGACTTGTTGTGAGCATTAAGGATCTTTTTTGAGAAGTAGTCAGTTTTATGTTCCTGAAGCAGTTTTTGGTAATCCTTTCGTGTCTTGCAGTAGTTAACTCTGTCTACTTCTAAATAGTCAGTTCGCCACTTGCGCTCCATCTGACGAACTCCAAGTTTAAGACTTTTTAAAAGAGGCGTAAACCACCTATGAGCGTCATTGGGGCGAGAGCGGGGAAAGTTGGTGCGAGGAGCATAGACATCGGCTGCATGAAGTAGCCACCTCGAGAATGCTGCTTCCATTTCTTCAGTGTCCTGATCTAAGAGAGGACACGAAGATCTTAAAGTGCCAATAAAAGCCGAGGTATCAACATTCTTCCAGATTCTAGTTTTGCCTCCTCTCTGAAAAGGAGGTTTCCTATTATTTTCAAAGGTCAGGGTGAAATTGATCATGAAGTGATCCGACCAGATGCAAGGCAGGATGGAGCTAATGGCCAAAGGGATGTTCTGAGACCAAATTTGGTCAAGGCTGTGACCTTTTATGTGAGTAGGGAGGTGAATCTGCTGAGTGAGGTTCATATCTAGAAGGACATCTTTCAGTGCAGCTGCCTGGGTACCTAACTCCGCCGAGTCCAACCAAAGATTAAGGTCACCTAGCAGCACTATTTTTTTATGTGAAATTATTAAGGGGGCAAGCTGTTCTGCTAAAGCAGTCGCGAAACTGGGCATATTTTGAGGGGGGCGGTAAATGAGGATCATAAGTAGAGTGCCGCAATTGTTATCCAGTTTGATAATCAAGTTATCTGAGCTTATAAGGTTTAAAGATGGTAGAAGGGAGACATTATGAGACTTGCGTATGATCACGGCGACCCCCCGCCCCTTTTGTCAGCGGGTCTGTCCACATGCAGAATGTAATAATCTGAAGGGACCGCTGCCAAAATATCGGGTAGGGAGTCAGCATTCAGCCAAGTCTCAGTAAGGAATAAAATATCAGGCCGCTCAGTTTGAAGAAAAAGAAAGATGTCCAAATGGTGCTTAACCATGGACCTGGTGTTAAGGTATGAGCATTTGAGGATAGTTTTAGAGTTATGAGGAGGTGGAAAACTATCGGGGAGGCTAGGCAGTGGGGTTTTAGCGATGGTAAACTCTGGTCTCAGGATACCATAGGTGGCAGAGCGTTTTAAAACATATGCAGGGAGGACGGGTGCCATGCTAGTAGGGGGTCTAAGTGATAGTAACTCAGGTGAAGAGTAAATCTGTATTTGACCAGGGGTTGTGGCCCCGAGCCCCGGACTGCCGCGGACGGGCGCAGACGGGCTTGGCTTTGGCGCGGCTTCGGCGCGCATCCGGCGCGCCCGCTGCGCCAGCCCGCTGCGCCGTCTGGGGGGGTTGCACATAATGTAGGAGGAGGAGGGTGGGAGGCCGGCCCGACTTGAGCGCTGACCTCGCCTTCCTCACTAAAGATGGCGCCCACCGCCGAGTGATGGCAAATACAGAGCGGTTGGGCTGAAGGAAGAGGAAAAGGAAGGTGTGTAGGGTGTCAGTGTGCCTGATTCCTTAATTCCCCTTATAGTAGCAGCCCCCAAGTTAAAAATAAGGCGGAATTACAAACATTAAAAAACGCTCCAAATTGTATTTCACAAATGCTAAAAACAATGGCTAACAGTGCGCATAAGATCGTGTTTTTGTCCTGCCTCGCCAGAAGCTCGCAACCCCAGTCCCCCTCGCTAGGGAGAGCTTCTGTAGGCAGGAAGCGCTGTGAGGGGCGCGTCTAAATACAGTGGGAGGGCGGGAGGCCGGCCCGACTTGAGCGCTGACCTCGCCTTCCTCACTAAAGATGGCGCCCACCGCCGAGTGATGGCAAATACAGAGCGGTTGGGCTGAAGGAAGAGGAAAATGAAGGTGTGTAGGGTGTCAGTGTGCCTGATTCCTTAATTCCCCTTATAGTAGAAGCCCCCAAGTTAAAAATAAGGCGGAATTACAAACATTAAAAAACGCTCCAAATTGTATTTCACAAATGCTAAAAACAATGGCTAACAGTGCGCATAAGATCGTGTTTTTGTCCTGCCTCGCCAGACGCTCGCAGCCCCAGTCCCCCTCGCTAGGGAGAGCTTCTGTAGGCAGGAAGCGCTGTGAGGGGCGCGTCTAAATACAGTGGGAGGGCGGGAGGCCGGCCCGACTTGAGCGCTGACCTCGCCTTCCTCACTAAAGATGGCGCCCACCGCCGAGTGATGGCAAATACAGAGCGGTTGGGCTGAAGGAAGAGGAAAATGAGGGTGTGTAGGGTGTCAGTGTGCCTGATCCCTTAATTCCCCTTATAGTAGCAGCCCCCAAGTTAAAAATAAGGCGGAATTACAAACATTAAAAAACGCTCCAAATTGTATTTCACAAATGCTAAAAACAATGGCTAACAGTGCGCATAAGATCGTGTTTTTGTCCTGCCTCGCCAGACGCTCGCAGCCCCAGTCCCCCTCGCTAGGGAGAGCTTCTGAAATATTAACAATTATGTAATATTTGGTATGCTTCTATTCGATATCGTATTTTCTTGTATTTGTTATGACTTTGTGCTTTTATGGGTACCGAGGTAAACAAATGCTTCTCATGGATTTACCTGTGTACTCTGATCTGGTTCCTACTGGTTGACCATGTATAGGGTGGCACATTGCCAATGCTTCCTAACTGACTGCAGTTAGGGGAGATAGGTAGACAGATCCCGCTCTGCCTATGAATGCAGTGAACCTTGAATAAGCCCTTGAATTATTGTTGTGCTGCCCCCAAGATGCTGGCCTGGTCTGACTGTGCGCCGGCTGAGGATGGTAGTGGCACTGGCCAGCTCACTCACTGGCCTGTTGAATGATTATTCTAGGGCCCTGTGTGGGCATGTGTGAGGTGCATGTATCCTATCCTAGTCACTGCATGCTCCATACTCTGCGTGCCCTCATGGTGACTCTACATCTACACCCTCAGTGAGAACATGAACTCTTGAAATTTTACCCACACAGTGACCGATGCAGTTCAGGCACACGTGAGACTTTTTTCCCCAAATGCACACAATCCTGCTCCTGTAGAAATATGTGCAGGGGTATTTCAGGATGACTCCTTGACTGTGTTCCATCCACTCAGTGATGACACTGCTTCTGTGGCTCCTGTCTTGGTTCCTGACTCTCACTGCTTGGGCCTACTGCTAGAGGAGTAACATGGTCTCCGCATCCCTGGCCTCGTTCTCCCATGATAAAGTCTCTGAAGAGAAGAAAGTGTTGTTTACTATGGACATGACACACCAATACATTGCCTACATGTATGTAAAGAAGCTACTAAAGGATGTGGACAGAAAGGGCATGTGAATCCTCTGAACATTGTTGATCTGTGTTTGTGGAATTCCTCAAGCGTTTGATAGAGTGCTTACAGCACTCTAAATTGTATGGGTGCACTATACTCATGGTTTAAGCGCACTTACATGTATTTTTATTGTTTGCAGTGCTTCATGATTATTAAGATGCATTAATTCAAAGTTATATTAGCATTGAAATATAGTGTATACATTTAAGTAGGACTTTGTATGTATTAAAGAAACCTATAATTCCTGTATGTATAATTTGCAGGATGAAATATTACTCGTGCAATGTAATTTGGGTCTAGTTTAAGTTGCCTGAATGTAGGCCCAAACTGCAGGTTGTTTTGAGTTTAGTTTCTCCTTGGTTGCTCAAAAATTCTAATTAAATGAATCTTTTTTGTGTTTGAAGACAGTATGTTCTCATCCTACTGCAGGTGCAGGAATTTTACCTTGTTATTCTTAGATTTAAGGAGATACCCGGAATGTCTTTGAAGAAGGCTGGAAGGCGAAAAAGGGTTGGCGCGTTTTGTGTCTGGCCTATCTAGGAACCAAGGTTACTGGAAAAATAACCAATTTAATTAAAGCCTGTGTGGAAACTTACTGAAAGATGTTGCGATTGCAAAAGTTTACCTTGTGACTTATTGCGGGTTGAACATTACCCTTTTGCATGATGCGCAGGGACAATTTGGGAGACTGCTGATAATTTTCGGAGGAGAAGGAGCATCTTAGAACCAGCTCCATAGCTTTAAGCTATCAACCCATTTGACATGAGTACTTCTTAGGAAGTCAACACGTGCTGACACCTTTTGGCTAGGATATCAGGGAAATAGGTAAGGGAGCAGTGTAGGGAAAGATACTTTCTTTTCTTCTCTAATCAAAAGAGGATTGGACTCAGCTTCTATTCTTTGTTGCATTTTGATTTTGGAGTTCATCATATTATGCCTTTTGTGCCAAATGAATTATATTCGTAGATTCAGCTCTGTAATGATTTGTATGTATCTGTATACTCTGATATTGAGGTGGTTTATATTCAATTATTTTTGGCCTTATAATAAATCTACAAAACTGAAATTCAGAATCTGTGGCCCTTTAAAAGCATGACTAAATTGAAAGTATGACCTTAAATTTTTGTATTCCCCTCAAACACTTTTGGCAGGCTATAAAAAGACCATCTGATTTGTAGGGAAGGCAAGGAGTAAAATTGTGCGTAATCAAATGTTAGCAGAGGATAGTTTACCCTCTTAAAGTGAGGGGAGATAAGGGAAATTAGGAGTAGGATTGGAAAAACAATAGGGCTTTGGACACGGAGTAGTCGACGGCGAAGACTGATGGAAGTCGGCGGACGTTGATGGCGCGGCAGAAACAGTGGTAGCGTGAGTATGAAACTGTGGGGTGTGCTAGATTACGGGGATTAATTCGTTGTGTGATATCTTGCGAAGTTGGAATGAAAGTGGAGTGAGTGTGGGTTTATAGGTTTACTGGTCCGGTTACGTGCGGAACAGGAAGTTTGGTGAGCGGACTCAAGAGAAGTCTAAGATTCTGTGATAGTTTTGTATTTGTAACTGTCTGATCAATACAGTGGGTTTCATGAAGCGATATCGACGATTCACTTGTGACAGGGAACTTTGTGTGCATGCAGGAGTACGTCACGGGTAGAAGGCTTCAGGTACCTTGGTGGACTACAGCGATTGAGCCACCAACGCAGGCCAAGGGTCACAGCGGATGAATGTTCTTGTAAGAGTGTTCTATCGATCTTTTAGCGGACAGACAATTACTTGTTTTATGTAACTATAAGTTATTGTTACTGCATTAGGAGCAGTTACTTGGTTTAATAGCTTTTGGATATACAGTTACTTGTTTGTACGAATGTGTGAGTGAGTGTCCGAGGTGAAATTGTGAAGGAGGGTGAGCCGCTGCAAAGAGGGAGCAGTGATGCCAGAGTGCGCTGCGCTGTGATAGGTAGGTTGGTGTAATAACTTGCTGGGATTGGTGGAAGTTTGTCCGAAGTTGAACAGTGAAAATTAGTTTGCAAATAATTGATTTTAACAATGAGATGTTTTAAGGTGTTGCGAGATTTGTGTTGAGGTAACACAGGGGTGGTGACTCAGGTAGGAGAAGAAGCTCCACCAGAGGATACCCCTGCAAATTATATGGCAACTAATGTAGGACGCCATACCATAGTGTGGCTTCAAAATTGGCATATAATTACAGAGAAAGAGGGGAAATTGGCTTTCCCTCGTTATAGGTCATTTCGTATGGAGGTGCTGTACCAGATGAGAGGAGTGATGTCTTCTCTGAAACCTCCACCCAGACCAACACAATTTGAGGCATTAGATGCATGGATGAGAGCAGCAATGGCGCGAGAAGAGAAGCTTCACAGGGAAGAATGAAGAAAGTAATGAAGGTATATCAGGATGCCGGGGGAATGCACAGTTGAAGAGATGGGGAATATACACTGTAGAGGGAGAACAATTATATCCATTTTGGTTGCTAGAAGGAGGGTCTGGAGGAAAGAGTAAGACAGAAGAGGAAAGTGATACAGATGACAGTTTTCTTGAAAGACTGCTAGCAGAATGTCCTCCACCTTGTGACTCCAGGTTGGAGACTAGGAAGACACAGCAAATAGAGGAAACGTTAGGAGTGGGTAAAACGGGTTCAGAGGAGCAGACAACAGGAGTAAGAGGGAAGATTTCAGTGGGAACTAGAATTCCAGGAGGATCTGGGAGGATAGGGTACACAGATCATGAGCCAGGAGAAATTGCATGTACCATGCGGTTACCTGAATCTCTTACGCTACCAGTTACTATTGGACCGGTGGTTTTGATATATAACCCTAGAGAGAGAACCGGTGGAAGTCAATAGCAAACAGGAGAAGGGGAAGAGACTATATCTGGAGGGAGTCTTACAATGAGTGGAACGGGTCTGGCTCAGGTACCAGTGGCAGCTAGTACTCGACTGCCAGCTATAGCTGATCCGTCGAGAATGGACAGTGAGTCGGAACCAAGACGAACAGGAACTTTGGCAAACTCTAGGTCAGATATCAGAATATGGGTTCCACCGGTGAGGGAGTCAATGATACGGAGAGACGAAGTGGGGATGAGACGAGAAGCACCTAGGGTACTGTTTGAACCACAGAATTTGTGTGAGGGCAACCATTGGAGAAGTCGCAGACGTGAGACAGAAAGTCGCCCAGTTTTGAGAATGGAGGAGAGTGAGGGTCCAAGGAGAACACAAAGTTGTGATAGGGAGGAATCAGGAAGTGAAAGAGGTCGGAGAATTTTACAAGTCGCAATGAAGGCACCATTGTTAGATGTGGTAAGATTTAAAGCAGAAATGGATGAGGTGATTGAAGGGAACCTGCCATTAGACAGAATTGAAACATATGACCCAAGCAGGTTGTTATTTGTAGCTAAAGATGTTACTAGAAAGGCAAAGCAAGCTCAGGAAGCATTTATACCATGGGTACTCACAAACTTTCTCTCGGGGGCCAAATTTACACTGTGGTTTGTGTCCGAGGGCCGCACCAGTGGGGGCGGGGTCAGTGGGGGAGGGGGCGGGGCTAGAGCAACAAAAAAAACTGACCATGAGGTTGATCACTGGTCCCTGCAGTGGACACCTTCATCCACTGAGCCACCAGACCCGGCATACACACATCTCTCTCTCTCGCTCTCTTTCTCTCTCTGTCTCCCTCCCTCCCTCTCTCACTCTCCCTTACTCTGTCCCCCTCCCTCTGTCTCCCTTTCCCTCTCTCACTCCCTCACTCTGTCTCCCTTTCCCTCTCTCACTCCCTCACTCTGTCACTCCCTTTTCCTCCCTTCCTTTCCCTCCCTCCCTTTCCCTCTCTCACTCCCTCACTCTGTCACTCCCTTTCCCTCGCTTCCTTTCTCTCCCTCTCCCTCTCTCACTCCCTCACTCTGTCTCCCTTTCCCTCTCACTCCCTCACTCTGTCTCTCTTTCCCTACCTCACTCCCTCACTCTGTCTCCCTTTCCCTCCCTCACTCCCTCACTCTGTCATTCCCTTTCTCTCCCTCCCTTTCCTCCATCCCTTACCCTCCCTCCCTTTCCCTGCATCCATTTCACTCTCTCACTCCCTCACTCTGTCTCCCTTTCCCTCCCTCTCTCTGTCTCCCTTTCCCTCCCTCGCTCTGTCTCCCTTTCCCTCCCTTACTCCTTCACTCTGTCACTCCCTTTCCCTCCCTCACTCTGTCTCCATTTCCCTCCCTCACCCGGTCTCCCTTACCCTCCCTCCCTCCCTCACTGTCACTCCCTTTCCCTCCCTCCCTCCCCCTCCCTTTCCCTTCCTCCCTCCCTTTCCCTCCTACCCTTCCCCTCTCTCACTCCCTCACCCGATCTCCCTTTCCCTCCCCCACTCCCTCACTGTCACTCCCTTTCCCTCCCACACTCTGTCTCCCTTTCCCTCCCTTACACTCCCTTTCCCTTCCACCCAGGGCACAAGTCCTAAAAAAAGAAGTGGGGGGACGCTGACGTCACAACAGGGTAGTGATGTCATGAAAGGTGGCTTGCACCATCAGATTCATTGCCTCCTCTCGCTCACCCCTTAGATGCGATTGAATCAGAGAAGCCAGCGTGTGAGCAGCGTTCTGAATGAGTTCCAATCTCACCCCAGGGAGGCCAAATAGTGAATGTGCTGCTCCATTTGCTCCAGTTATCGAGCTCCCGGTAAAATAGGTGGGGGGGACGCCGTCCACCTGCGTGGTACCTCGACTTGAGCCCTGCTTCCACCCTCCCTTTCCCTCCTTCCCTCTCTTACTCCCTCACCCGTTCTCCCTTTCCCTTCCTCACTTAGTCTTCTTTTCTTTCCCTCTCCCTCCCACTCCCTCTGTCATCTCACCCTGCCTCTTTGTCAGCCGGGGTGAGACAGCTTGGAGCACACACACATAGCCGCACTGAGCACATTAACAGGTCTTTAAAAGACCATTAGCATGTTAATGAGGCTGTGTTGTTCACCTCTTAGCACCCCTGCAGCTCCACTTCAACTATGGCAGGAATCCCCCAGCCGGCCCCCACAGAGCAGCAGAGTCTCGGAGTCGCGCTGCTGTAACTTAGTTTGCAGACACTCTTTAAAAAAAACACTGGTATGGTATGATGTGTGCAAGGTCCTCGGGCCGCCAGGGAAGGCTTGCCGGGCCGCCACCGGCCCGCGGGCCGTACTATGAGTACCCCTGATTTATACAGTTGACATGAAGGTATGAGGTGGATTTGACAAAGACAAAATTGTTGCAGAGTAGCTGCAGATTGAACTATACTGATAAAGACTTGGAAGAAAAGCGAACAACGGGATTAAAGGCAACAATTAGAGAATTGGTGATAGAGATGTGAAAGTGGAGCGAATTAGACAAATGGGAAGAGAGGTGGGCCAGAAAGAAAAGTGCCAAGAAAGTGTTAGGGGACACTCCGCCTCTGGGTGGGACAAGTAGGAAATTTCCGTCTGAGAGAAGTACAAAATGGAGGGTATGTACATGTGCCATGGAGAAGGGGTGATTTGGCAGCATTCACTAATGACTTTCCTGGGCTGAGGGAGAAACCTGCAGAGTGGTACAAACAAATGGACCGGTTTGTCAAGATTTCGAAGGTATTATGGATTGATTTGAATACTTTGTTTGATATAGTGGTCCCGGGTGATTTGTGGACGGCATGTAAAATTGCCATTGATTGGCCTGCTGTAGAACCAGATTGAGATCCGGTGAATCATGGTCCTTCATCCGAAGTAATGAAGAAATATGAGCAGGTGATTACATGGTTACAATCTAAAGTAACTCCTCAGACTGATGATTGGCTTAAAATCTATCGGACTAGTCAAGATCCTAAGGAGTTGGTACATGACTATTATGGGAGACTTTTAGTGGCTTTTAAACAGCATAGTGGATTGGATCACATTGAGCAAAAAGATATGGGACAGTTTGTTTGAAGTTTGTGTTGGGATTATAATCTGATATTAGTTTGATGATACAGGAACACTTGATATGTTGGCAGAATGAGTTGGTGGATGAATTCTGTGTTTTATGAAAAATACTGCAGTGAGCAGGTGGAGGCGGCACAAAAGAAAGAGAAAGACAAGTTGATGTTGGCTCAGTTGAGGAATGACGAAAGGCATGATCTGATGCAAGGGGTTACAGGAGTAATGGGTCGAGGAAGAGAAAGTGGCAGTGGAATGGGTCAACATATGGTAACCCAACCTCGACAGGGAATAGGAAGGGGAATGAATGCAGGTACAGGAGGTGATTGGGTGGTGAATCAAAAGAAGGTCACTGCTTGTCATTATTGTCACAAAATTGGGCATTGGAAGCGCGAGTTTCGATAAAATCCGGCAAATCAAATGCAATATGAAGGAGAGGGACAGATGGCCGAGGATTTGAACATCGTGACTAGACCTTTGTCCATGTATGGAGGAGGTTGTGAGTCGCACATGCAGATACCTCAGCCTCCGAGAATACCAATAAGTAATCAGGTGTATCATCAGATGCCCTATTTTGAAATACAAGACAGATTTGACCATGCCCAAAATCCTCAGGAGTGTCAGAGGGGGGTGCAATAGGAATGCACTTTAGGTGCAGCTCTGGAAGTAGATCAGAGTGGACCGTTTGTAGATGCAGAAGTGAAAGGGCATCCTGTTACCTTTTTATTAAATACTGGAGCTGCGCACTCCACAGTAAAGACAGAAGTGGACCCAAATGTATCCCTTTCAGGACAATCGATTCAAGTGGGGGAGTTACCAAGCAGAGAACGACTAACCCATTAACAGAGGAGTTACCTGTGAGAATAGGACCGTTCTGAGATAGATATCAATTTGTAGTGTGCTATTCAAGTCCAGCCTGTCTAGTGGGATGAGACCTTTTGTGTAAGCTAAACTGTACTATATCTTGCACTCCTAGAGGTGTGGAGCTGCAAACTTGTGATGATGATGCCGATTTAAAAATGGCCAATATGAGCTTGTGCACAGAAATGTTTGTGATTCTTACTATAGAGGACTTACCACATGATTTGAGGGACTCGGTTTCTCCAAAAGTGTAGGATTTCACAGGTGAGGAGATAGAATTGATTCGAGGGGTTGATCCTGTTGAGATACAGATCAAACCAAATGCTGTATTTCCACAAACTCGGCAGTATAAATTGACTACAGAAACTGTGGCTGGATTAAGACCTGTAATCGAGTCTATGATTGCACAAAGCATTCTGAAGGAGATAAGAGGAAGTCCCAGCAATTCACCTATTATGGGCCTGCAGAAGCCTAGTGGCAAGTACAGAATAGTACAGGATTTACGCTGGGTTAATGAAATCGTCATTCTATGTTGTCCTGTGGTACTGAATCCAGCTGTTATATTATTTCAGATACCATGTGAGGCAGAATGGTTTACAGCCATCGATTTATGTCAGGCATTCTTCTCCATACCACTCCACGAAGATAGCCAATTTTTATTTGCATTTAGGTTGGAAGACCATGTGTTAACATGGTGTGATATCCCTCAAGGGTATACAGAAAGCCCCTCTATGTTTAGTCGGATTTTGAAAAAGAATATTGAAGAACTGATGATGCCCCAGAGCTCAGTTCCGGTTCAGTATATAGATCACTTTTTGGTCGCTACAGAGACTGAGGATGCTTGCAGGATCGACACTGTGGCTTTGCTGAATCATTTGGCAGAGAATGGGCACAAAGTGTCCCCAAACAAACTTCAGTATGGTCAGACTGAAGTTCAGTATCTAGGTCACCGAATTGAGAAGGAAATACGAAGTGACACCAGATCGCATAGAGAAGATTCTGCAAATGGGAACTCCGAAAACACAGAAAGAAGTCTGCATGTTTTTGGGAATGATCGGCTATTGTTGACAGTGGATCCCAAATTTTTAGTTGAAAGCAAAGCCACTATTGAGGTTGACTCGAAAGGACATTAGTGATCTGGTACCATGGGATGACGATTGTTTGAGAGCCTTCCGTGAGCTGTGAGAGAGCCTATGTCGTGCTCCAGCTCTGGGAATGCCAGATTACATCAAAGCGTTTTCTCTTTTCTGCTGTGAGAAGGAGGGATGTGCATTAGTAATCCTTGTACAGACACATGGAGGTGTCCGTAGACCAGTGGCTTACTTTTCGGCTACATTAGATCCAGTAGCTCTGCTTTGCCCAGATGTCTCAAATCCGTTGCTGCAACAGGTGTCAGCATTGAAAGATGTGAAAGGATAGTGATGGGTCATCCACTTATTGTTTTTGTGCCACATTCAGTAGAACTTTTAATGACAAGAACCAAGACACAGTATTTAACGAATAACAGACTTACAAAGTATGAGCAGGTTATATTGGCATCTGAAAATGTCACTTTGAAATGCTGTACCACCTTGAATCCTGCCACATTGATGCCTCTTCCGCAAGAGGGAGGAGAGGATTGTAAAGAGCATGGCTGCCTAGATGTTACTGAGCTATCTACCAAACCCAGACCTGACATTGTTGATAAACTTCTGCTTGAAACTGATTTGATCTTTTTTGTTGATGGTTCATGTGTAAGAGACAATGAAAGGTGTTTGAGAGCAGCGTCTGCTGTGTGCACCATCTTGAGGGTGGTGAAAGCTGCCTGTTTGAAAAGAGTATACTCTGCTCAGGTGGCCGAGATTATTGCTCTGATACGTGCTGGTACAATCTCGAATGGAGTCCGAGTGACTATCTATAGGTACAGCCAATATGGGTTTGGAGTGGTTCATGATTTTGGGTAGTTATGGATACAGAGGGGATTTTTGACGTCCTCGGGATCCCCAATCCGTAATGAAGAATATGTGCGCCAATTATTGGATGCCTTGCAGAAACCTGAGGAGATTGCAGTAGTAAAATGTGCAGCCCATGGAAAGGGAGAGGACTTTGTTACAACAGGAAACAACTAAGCTGATGAAGTAGCTCGTTATTGTGCTGTTCATGCTTGTGTTTTCAATGGAGAATATGTAGGAGAGGGCACAGAAGAGACCGAGCTCAGCATGATGTTAGGTGTAGTTGATACTTGGGATGAGGTGACCCGGCTGCAGGATGAGGACCCAGAGGAGGAAGCTGCATCATGGGTTAGAGCAGGCTGTGAAAAGAGACAAGATGGCATTCGGGTGTCAACGATGACAAAGCAGCACTACCTAACTGTTTATTGAGCCCAATGGCAAGGCAGATTCATGGAGCAGTTCGTCTTGGGAGAGCTGCCATTGTGCGAGTGTTTAGACAAACCTATTTTAACCCACGTTTTCGTGTGTGTGCTGAAGCAATGTGTCACGGGTGTGTTACATTTCAACAAATGAATGTTGGAAAGAGAACTGTGGTTACGATGAGACACATTGGAAGATCAGAAGGTCCTTTTAATAAGATACAACTGGATTTTATCGAGATGCCGAGGTGTAATAGGCTGAGAAATGTTTTGGTGGTGTGTATCTTTTCACGTTGGGTTGAGGCATTTCCAACTAGATGATGTGACAGTCAAACATTGGCAAAACTGCTATTAAGGGAGCTGAACCCGCGTTTTGGATTTCCAACATCAGTGGAGACAGATAGAGGAACACACTTCCATAGCAAACTCATGACATTGTTGTGTACAGCTTTGAACATTGATCAGAGATTACACTGTAGCTACAGACCCGAGGCATCTGGCCTTGTGGAGCAGATAAATGGCACAATCAAGATGAGGGTATCAAAGGTTTGTTCGTCAACTTCTTTGAAATGGCCAGGTGCGCTGCCATTGGTTTTGATGAGTCTGCGTAGCACTCCTGATAGAAGGACAGGGCTTTATCCCCATGAGATATTGATGGGACGAGCTATGCGATTGCCTACGGTGCCAGCTACAGCAATGATAAACATCACAGATGATTTGGTTTTGGATTATTGTAGGGGACTGGTTGATGTGGTTAATTCTGTGACCTTCCAGGTTGAGGCTGCGACTGCATCCACTTCGAGAGACATACTGCATGACCTTAACCCTGGTGACTGGGTTCTTGTCCGAAAGCACGTGAGGAAGAGCTGCCTTAATGCTCACTGGTGAGGACCATACCAGGTGATTTTGGTCACAAGTACAGCGGTGAAGTGTGGAGGATTGACAAACTGGATCCACGCTTCGCATACCCGTCGAGTTCCAGAGCCTGTGGAAGAAACAACTCCCCTTGTTCCGAGAAGTGCAACTAAAAGTGCAACAGGAGAGGAAGGAACAGGTCAAGCCGCACGAACTCCTGATGAGATTGGACAATCAACTGAGCAAGGAAGAAAAGATCAAAATGCTCCAGAGTTGAGTTCAGATTCTGAATTAGTTGAGATTGCATAAGTGAACTTTGAACCAGATCGGAGCAAACAGCCTACTGAAGAAGGATCAAATCAAGAGGAGGAGAGAAGAGCAGGTGCAGAAGCAGAGATTTGGCCAGCAAGAAAAGAGAGGCTGAATATAAGGTGAAACCGAAGAGAGACCGGATGGTCTAAGACGTTCCAGAAGAAATAGAGTACCGTCTCAAAAGTACGCATCTCCTGAGTGGACGTACCTGGCTGCAGATACAGAGACCGGGGAGATCCGGGAGGTTGGGGACTGATACAGTGAGTCACGGAGAGAGCACTCTGACAATTGATATTCAGTTGCTGGTTTCTGGAGTTGATGCTTTTAGAATTCTGACTCTGACAGTTTCTAATCCACCAAGGCTGAGTGGTTTGCAATTTCTGATTCTTAACCAGGTTGCTTTCCCTACCTTTGTTCGACAGCCCACCACACAGGAATTGGGAGACATTTGTGCAGAAATTCTACAGCTTGTTCTTACTATGCTTGGATCTAATATCATTAATGATGAAGCTTGAACTGTGAAAGAAGAACTTATTAGCCTTTAGAAAGAAGATAACTTAGGCCCAAGTGGAAGAAAATGTAAATTAGGGACTTTCAATAGAAGAAGCATTAAGGGCTAGGGCTGACAACATCTCTTCAATAGGTTAGTATTATTAGACTGACAATTGCAATAATCAAATGGAAAACAGAAAATAAAAAGACGTAAATAACAGGATAAGGCAAAGAAAGAAGAAAAGAGACTTTATTGATTTTGTTTGCGCCTCAATAAATCCAACAGTGGTTCAAAATAGAGTCTGGAAACTCAGGACGCAAGCAGAAGTGCAGAATTGTTACCCTTATTGTTGTGGTGCTTATCGTCATAACTGTGGTGATTGTTAAATCTTTGGTTGGGTCTCACGATGCTGTAAAGAATGGGGAACAGGTGACATCTACCCCACTTGTCTCAGATGTACAAGAGGGTGCATCCACAAAAGTTAGAGATATGATCATGGAAACTATTCGGATGTTACATGTAGATTTGTCAAAAGGTGATTTCACGTTGAATGCATATGCTTGTTTGTTGTATGAGTATGTTGAAACAATGGAAGCGAAAGACTGCTATGTGTGTATGCAACTGCCAGAGTTAGTAGAAGAAGGCATTTAATACCATCATTTACCTTTGATGTATGGCATCACATGTAGTGTATTGTTGAGCATGTTTTATAGTAAGGCACATTTTGAGTACTACTTCCCCAATTATGATGTGGAACTCTCAGAAGTTCTTAAGTACATGAATAAATATAATTACTATAAGGAGGTAGAGAGGATGTCTACTTATTTCATGCCTACTATTACTTTAGATACATCCTATGCCCATAAACACAATCTGACCTGTATGTTATCTGACATTGCAAAGAAGTTTGTAGAACAGATAGAAGATCGTCATAGGCAGCCTTTATTTAGACCAGATCCAAAGCATAAAGTTATTCCATGGACCCAGGGAGCATTAGATCATAAAGCAAAGGGGAGTTCTGGTCCAATGGCTTTTGATTTTCAGCAAAAAGGGAAACTGTGCATTAGACACCCTTCAACATATTATGATAAGATATTTGTGGGTGAGAGTGATTGTGAACACATTTTCTTAACGGAGGAATCAATAAGGAAGGCGCTCTTGGATAAATTAACCATAGTGCCAAATGTGTATTTTGTGTGTGGAAAAAGTGCTCATGTGAAATTTCCCAAAAATTGGTATGGTACGTGTTATTTGGCTGTGGTATTTCCTAAGATCTTCTATGTGGATGATTTATGGCCTTTGAAAGGGAAAAGATCTTACAGAGTCAAACGTGGTGTAAGTGCGGGAGAAATTGTTGGAGTTGTATTTGGCGCCATGATACCTAGCTTGGGTGTGATTTTGAATGATGTGAAAATTCAAAAATTGGCAATGCTAGTAGGTAAGCTCTCTGTGAATATGACCCAAATCATATTACTTGTTGATGGGGAGCTGGTTTCAATAAGGGCTATGGTTCTTCAAAATCATCTTGCCTTAGCGAAACTGACAACGTCCATAATAGAACAGGGTTCAATAGAAGAGGCAATTTTCAGCAGAACTTCCAGCAAAATCCTCAATTACAACAGCAGCCTTTTTTAGGGAGAGGCCAACAAAAAACACGTGGGAAAACAAGGTTCAACGACCCGCCCTGGGAGATGTCCACGACACAACGAACATACAGGAACTAAAAGAAACCTCTATCTATAATTTATCAGAGAAAATCTTGACAAATACAGAAATTTGTGCATTAGAAAAGGGGCTATCTTTCGTCCCAACGAGATTCACAAACTACGTTCAGATGAAAACAGAATTCATCGAATTTTGTAGAAAGACCAGGCTAACCACCTTTTTCTCAGGCCAAGAGCAACAAGAAAGTACGGAAACAACAGGATTAAAAAGACCTTCAAAGTTTTGCCCACCACCAAGCAAAATACCTAAAGATGTCACTATTTTTGAAAGGACGATACTATCGGCGATTGCAGCAAAAGAGAAACAAGACGAGTCTTTATTAAATACAACATGACAAAATCACAAAAAGAAGCCTTATTAAATCTAAAAAACGACCATTCAATCGTTATAAAGCAAGCCGACAAAGGCGGGTCAATAGTAATTTGGGGAGTACCCGACTATACGATGGAAGTCAGACGACAGCTCACAGACTACCAGTGCTATAAAAAAATCGCTAAAGACCCTACCTAGGAGCTGCAAAGTGAACTCTTTAAAATCTTACAAATTGGCTTTGAGAATGGATTTCTTGGAAAGAAAGAATACGACTACCTCCAGAATAAATACCCTAGGACGCCAATTTTCTACGTTCTACCAAAGGTGCACAAGGACAAATGCCAACCGCCCGGAAGACCAAAAGTCTCAGGGTGTGAGGCCCTGTTTGAACCAGTTTCAAAATTTGTAGATTTTTTCCTCAAACCCTTTATGAGTCAAGTTAAATCCTATATAAGAGACACAATGGATTTTATCAACAAACTTGAAATTATGGAATTTGATGAACGGAAAGACCTATTAGTGAGTATGGACGTGGTATCTCTCTATACACAGATCCCTCAAGATGAGGGCCTGGCAGTACTACAACAATTCCTCGATGAACGAATCAGACCGATGAAGCTGCCCACAAATTTCATTCTGGAATTAGCCAGAATGGCACTTAAGAAAAACTACTTTAAATTCCAGGAGGACTTTTACTACCAAGTCAAAGGCGTGGAGATAGGTTGCCCTTTTGCCCCAGAGCTAGCGGTTTTGTTCATGTCAAAATACGAGGACAAATACATCTACCAAAATATTCCATTTTATCAGTATATCGGATGTTGGGTCCGATATATTGATGATGTCTTTATGATTTGGACTGGCCCTGAAGATGAATTACATAGATTACACGAATGGTTGAACCACCAAACAGAAGACATCAAGTTCAGCCTAAATCATTCAAAAAATAAACTGCCGTTTCTTGATGTTGAAATATACCCCTCTGAAGGAGGTCTAAAAATGACTCTATATAAGTCAGACAGGAATAAATCCCTTCATTACACCAGAAACCATCCGCGCAGCTTAAAAGATAATTTACCGGTAGGCCAATTTTTGAGAATCAGGCGCAACTGCTCCTTTAAAGATGAGTTATTTTTCCATGCAAGCAAATTAAAAGACAACCTGCTTACTAGGGGATACCCCAAAAAACTGCTCAAACGGGAGATTGGTGGACCGCCCGAGAAGTGCTATTAGATCCAAAACAAAAAAAAACATGGACCGAATAGTCTGCGTCTCAACCTTCTGTTCAACATCAAACTGGCTAAAAAAACAGATCAGTAGTAATTGGCATCTGGTCCAAAATTTGGATGCAAAACACCACTGTTTGCCTTTAAAAAAGACAGTAATATAGCAAACCAGATTGTGCGAGCTGCTTTAGCAAGAGAACCAACCCCTACAGTACGCGACTTTGTGAATTTGCCAACCATCAAAGGCCACCATAAATGTGGCACAACAATAGAAGGAGAACTGTTCAGCCATAAAGGGATTTTCTGGAAGCATGAAAGCTTTACTAACTGCAAGTCAAAGTACGTCATTTATGGAATCACCTGCCCTTGCCAGAAAGTATATATTGGCAAAACCAATCAGGAGATATGTAATCGCATCAAACTACACAAATCAAGGATCAGAAAAAATGTAAAAACAGCTCCCCTTGTTAACCATTGGCTCTCCAACACCCATACTGAACAAGAACTGCGCTGGACAATAATTTCAAAGGTCAAACAAAATGTAAGAGGAGGTGACCTGGATGAAAAATTATCAAAAAGAGAAGCCATGTTAATCATTAAATTTAATACAGCAGTAGACGGATTAAACAAACTTTCTGAAATTTACCATTTGTAATAAACACATTCTGAAATTCCACATATAAGACCACCCAGTCATGAATCCCGCAAGGCCCATTTCACCTTGGAAAGATTTACAAGTAGAGGCCTATAGCTTATGATATGCCAAATCAAATATTTACCCCCGTAAATTAGCACCAGTATCATCAATCGAGTTCCAGAAGATACATGAGGTGGAAAATGATTATTAAATCAGACAGTTGGCCCATCTGACAATGAGCTTTTTTTAAAAAAGAACTTTTTGCAAAGGACAAACCGCCATAATTTATACATCTAGCGCGCCCTCTAATAACCGAGTTTAGAAATGGGTATTTTTAACTACAATTCCCTGAGACAAAGTCGCATTAGAAATAGCGCAAGACTATCGAGCTCGACACCACAGGCAACCAGCCAGTGATTACGACAGACACGAGAGATCGGCGTTTTCACCGCAGTTTAAGGTAAGCATGGATGCGAGCACTTATTGTAATATTTAGGCGATTGCACAAAAACATCTAGAGCTAACAGCCTGGCTTGCCCTGCGCCGCTATGCCCGATTTTGACAAAACGCTTTACAACATTTCCATCAGTATGTATATTCTGCCATCATAGTGATTCATGGAGCGGGTTTGAGAGATCTGCAGTCTTGCCATTTTTTACAGAAGAGTCATGAAAGCATTGAGTTCCTTTGCAAGCGCATGTTAATATTGAGCTTGTATTTATCGGCAAAAAGTGGCACCGCGCTTGACCTGATTATCAACCATATACAACCTCAGCGTGTACACGAGCCACTAACGACTACGAACTTGGCCTTAGCCGCAAGATGCACCACACTTTTAAAACTAACTGCAGCTTAGCAACATTCCAGCTAATATGCTGCCTGTGCGTCAATACTCACTGGAATACAAAGATTTGTCATTGTTGCCTTGCTTGTTCCACAGAACCAGAATAAAACAAGGATTGAATGATATTAGAAGTTCAAAACTAAAGATACCACTCAGGTATGAGAGGCGCCTGAAATTGTTCATCCTTAAAAACCTCCACATATATTAAGTAAACAAGGGCCCAATGTTACATCTGCGCTGTCTATTCCGTTCCAGAAACACCTCGTATTAATTTCGGGTGAACCTTTTTTCAGAGGCCCCTTTGAGAAGCCAGGGGAATCGCAAGAAAAATCCAAGTAAGCTGAATGACCATCTACATCCACGTTACTGCCGAATCCTTTCATTGACTATTTTGAGATAGGTTTTATATTGGTTTTAATTTTGTCTCTTTAGAGAAAACATGACCGATTCTATGAGAGAACAGAATGACTGAGAATTGAGGTTAGAGAGCTCCGGCTGCCGCTCTAGAGTGCAAGTGGAAGTATATGTCTTCATAAAGTAAAATAAGTCAAGGTTTTCTTGTTTTTTGCAGAACTTTTGAGGTCCTGAAGAGAGTTCCTTTTCAGAGGAACTCGAAACGCGTCGACCATCTTCTCTGTTAGGCCAATCGAGGAAATCGAACTAAAAATATTCTATTGATATTTAATTTGCAGATGGCCTATTGTATAAATTAGCAAGTGTTCAGATAAAGTACACGCAAAGCGAGCAAATTGTTTTAGGCTCTATACAATGTCTGGATTTGACTAGTGTCTTCAGTTGTTTTTTCGTTTCTTGCTTTCTTTTTTTTCCCCCTGGTATGTAAGAGTATTGTAGGTAAATGTTGAAATGCTGAGTATGTATGAATAGGTATATGGCAGTGTGAAGAAGTGAAAGGCATGTTGAATGTGAGCAGTTCTTCTTGATTTCACCCCCTTAATAAGTATAGATTTTAGATAGGGTTCTTTGTACTGTTAGTTAGGATGACGAATTGAAACAAGTCCTGTGAAAAAGAGATGATGTAATTTCGAGTGTAAAATAAATTGATTACTTCTAACTGAAAGAGTGGTTCGAAGAACCAGTTTGATTCTGTTTCTTTAGGTCATAAAGTTTTGAAATAAATTGCAGTATTGGCAATTTGTAGTTGTTCTTTGATATATACGGCTTGGCTTTACTGCAGACTAGCCAAACCCTTCTTTTGTTCACACTATTAGACGTGTTATTAGCGAAAGCCGGAGGAGTCTGTAAATTATTGAAAGTTCAACAGTGCTGTACTTATATTCCTGACAATAGTCGGGATATAAGGAAGTACATTAGTAACATCTCAGAGATACACAAAGATTTACGTGATCTGGCTGCCGAGTTACTTTGGAACAAATTGGTAAGGGATTTGGAAAGGTTGGAAGCTGGTTTGGAAGCATTGAAATATAGTGTATACATTTAAGTAGCACTTTGTTTGTATTAAAGAAACCTATAATTCCTGTATGCATAATTTGCAGAATGAAATATTACTTGTGCAATGTAATTTGTGTCTAGTTTAAGTTGCCTGAATTGTAGGCCCAAATTGCAGGTTGTTTTGAGTTTAGTTTCTCCTTGGTTGCTCAAAAATTATAATTAAATGAATCCTTTTTGTGTTTGAAGACAGTATGTTCTCATCCTACAGCAGGTGCAGGAATTCGACCACGTTATTCTTAGATTTAAGGAGATACCTGGAATGTCTTTGTAGAAGGCTGGAAGGCAAAAAAGGGAGGACGTTTTTCGTGTCTGGCCTATTGGTTAATGTGGAAAAAACCAAGTTTATGGTTCTCCATAAACACAAAGCTATAAAAGGGTGAGTTTTTATGAATAACGCACTCCTAGAACAGACTGATGTCTTTACATATCTGGGGATAACATTGGGCAAGAAACTAAATTGGAAGCCACAGATTGACATACTTCCCCTTAAACATGTCCAACTAGCTGGAGTACTCCTAAAAACACAGAGGCGTTCACAGACTAAGCCAATAGGCCCCGCCCTAAAGATTTATAATTCCAAGATCAGTGCCTCAACACTGTATGGTGCCAGCTCTGGGGCTTTGATGATTTATCACCATTGGCCACAGCACAAAACAAAATTGCGAGAGCTTCAATAGGCCTCCCGCAATCAATGCCGCTCATGCCACTTTATTTAGATCTGGGCTGCCAAAACATAGAGGACATAGCACGTTATAGACCTATAGCATTCTGGAGAAGGCTTTGGTCCACCCCTGAGCTGTCCAAGTATGCTAAACCACTTTCTGATGTTCGGGGGGGCAGACCGTTCATGTAAGATCTCCTGGTTAAATAAGGTAAAAAGTACACTGATTAATATGGGGATGAGCAGCTTGTGGGAGGACCAAGCAAGCAACCTATTCCCGTCGAAAAAGGAGTATAAGGCAGCTTATTGGAATATGGTTAAGAGCAGTAAGTTTTCATCCATTATGAGGCCTACCTTTTCTGGGGTATTTTTGGAGCTCAAACAAGCCACAGAGTTTGAACCTTACTGGGACCTCATTACTAAACCAAGTGATAGGAAGCTGTACCACCAGTTTAGGGTGGGCTCCCTCCCAATAAAATTATTTACACAAGTAGATGGCATTTTCCGACGGATGATAAATGTTATACATGTCCAGCTCAAATTGAAACATATTTTATTTGTATGTCCAGCTTATAAGTTTCCAAGAAACAAATGGCTGAAACCAATTTGTTCGAATCTGGGCACAAGATCTGGTATTGAGGCGCTAAGTATTCTGAAGACCAACACACATGAGTCCATAGTGATTGGTGTTGCTAAATTTTTTAATTGGATGTGGGGTATTTGAGCCACTATGATGAGGGCACATTAGCTCCTGCTAGGCCCTATTTTTAATATAAGCTTCAGTGGTGTAGTATTGTGGTCCCATCTTTAGCTCGGGCAGGCGCCATTGTTATCTAAACAACGCACTTGTTTTGGTTTTTGCTCCAATGAGGGGACAAATAATAATTGCCAATAGTTGTGCATTTATCTGTCATGGTGTACCCTTGCCTATGTATTTAATATTAATTTTTCTTTAACTTTTATCCATAATTTTATCACAATGTGTTTTTACATATTAATGTGTACTTATTTCGCTAAATGTTTTAATTGGTTTTGAAATCGTAAGATAATTATTATATCACAAATGTTTTCAGTCTTTTATTCTAAATGTAGATGTATAGTGTCTTTAATGATTATGACAATCGAAATAAAGACTACATTGAATTGAATTGAGGTGTGTTTAAATTCAATTATTTTTGGCCTTATAATAAATCCAAATAAACACCACTGGGTACGGGCTCCCAAGCAGCAAGGCCAAGCCACAGCCTAATGTAATATACAATAGAAAAACGCCAATGCTGCCAATAACACTTCACAACACAATTTTTGCATCTCACAATTGACTGAAACATAAAGTGAGGGGATCTGATTATCTTGAATGAATCTTTAGTTTTATTCACTTTTTACTTCTTTTCGATTGTTTAATCATTTTTTAGCAAAATGTTTTCAATAAAAAAAACATATACCATACAATATTTGAAAAAAACATTCTGTACATTAAAACACTCCCCTTTCAACACTCACACATCCACTCGCTTCTGAATCACTATCAAACACTCTCATAAACACTCAGCATTATCACATTAATATTTACAATTATTCAAAATCCACTGTTTCATAGATGATGCCATAGATTTATATTTGACACCTATTTGTAATTCTTTTTACAGAAAACTCATGTATTGAATGATATTCTTATGGCATAACAAACTTAAGGTCTACGCGTTTCGAACTCTTTTTATTGTCGAGTTCTCATCAGGACCACACTGTGAAGTAAAGAAGTGGGAAACCTTCGTTAGAAATGTGTTCTAAACCATACTAGAATTTACTATGTGGCTCAACATCCACTACCACACATCTTACCTCAATTTTCTACAACAAATCAATTCGTCATCAAGATCACGGCGCCGGACCACCTAAACAACATTAAAGCACATCGCTCAGCTGAGCTATCCACAATATTATAAGTCTGGTATAGGATCTAACTAGCGGATTATCACTCACCAATGTGTCTTGGTATATGCAACGTATCCCTGTAATTAAATAATACGAAGAATCAATTTTTGAGAACCCTTTTCTTAAAATGGTCAGTCTAAAGAGTCATTTATTCCTCATCTTACCTATTACGATTCTTATTTTCTTATTGTATAGAAGGATTGTCTCAATGTTGTCCCTGTAATAATAATAAACGGGGGTCAAGTTTATTGCGATGTGTTCGCCCATGCTGTATATAAATAGCCATATTTGTCTATATTGGTATGTATGTTTATCTTAGATGGGGAGAGCCATTGTGGGGAGCCGACTCGGAGTCCTGAAACGACAAATCATAAATTGAATGTCATTCAGGTCGGCACCCACGCGTTCAAACATTTACATGCCGAAATACTTGTGGCAGCATTCTCAAGCTTTGATCTTATTATTTACCTTAATTTCTAACTGGCATCAACAAACGTCGGCTCCTGGGGTTCTGTTTAGTCGCGACCACTCGTGCTACTGACTGCACGCTCGTTGTCCCTGTATATTCTACTTCCAGGTCGCGCCATCTATGAGTGTGGCGTACAGTTATACTTTTACTGACAAACGGCGGCGCCATCTTACAATGGGTTTGGACATGGATTGTCTACTTGATTCTTTATTGACAAGATTGGAAGTTAGATATTTCAGATTTCATATTACATATCACTGGGTTGAGCAATATATCCAAAAACAATATTTGTGAACCCGTGGGATCCTCGGTCATTTTCATGTGTGCCCTCCTATGATAGTTTGTACATTTCGGAGTTCTCATTTAATCCTTCTATTGCCGAATTAAATCTGACAATCATCATTGCCTCATAACGCGATAATTTCGCCTCGAGGTCTCCTCCTCTCCTGTCCTGCTCAACCTTGGCTATTACAGTCCAACGTAAATCAGTTTCTGTATGATTTTTTAAATGCCAATGTTGCACCAATGGTGCATTGGGTACCTTCCGTTTAATTCTTGATTTATGTTGTTGGATTCGTATCCTGATCTCTTGATTGGTTTTCCCAACATACAATAAATTGCATGGACATGGTATACCGTAAATTACGTAGCGTGACTTACAGTTAGTGAATATTTCGTGTCTCCACGAGATTGTCATTCATCCTGGTGATGTTTTTTCATTTTTATGGACTTTTGAAAAGTCCATAAAAATGAAAGAACACCACCAGGACGTCCTATAGTTTCAGGATGTGAGTCATTGATGGAGCCAATACCCAAATTTGTGGATTTTTTCTTGAAGCCGTTTTTACCCAACGTGAAATCATATATCAGAGACACAATGGATTTCATCAACAAGCTGAGTGAAATAGAATTTGAAAACAACAACCATTGGATGGTATCAATGGATATAACATCTTTATATACACAAATACCGCAGGATGAGGGGCTAGAAATTTTGAGACAGATACTGGACACAAGAGACAAACCACAAAAGATACCAACTGATTTCATCATCCAACTTGCTACGTTTGCGTTGAAATGCAACTATTTCAACTTTGATGGAGATTTTTATTTCCAAGTAGGGGGCGTGGCGATGGGCTGTCCCTTTGCCCCTGAACTAGCGATACTGTACATGTCCTCCTATGAAGAAAAATTCATTTATGAGAATAACACTTTCACTCAATGGATAAAAAACTGGAATCGTTTGATTGACGATGTCTTTTTTGTATGGATGGGCCCAGAAGAAGAACTAATACATTTCCATAACTGGCTGAACAATAGAACTCAAGAGATAAAATTTAGCCTCAATCATTCGAAGACCAGAATGCCTTTTCTTGACGTCGAAATTTATCCATCGGAGGAAGGGGGGCTAATCACCACCTTATACAAAAAGCACACTGATAGGAATAGATCATTACATTTTGCAAGCAATCATCCCCGGAGCCTCAAGGAAAACCTTCCCTACGGGCAATTTCTACGTATTCGTAGAAATTGCCAACAAAAGAATGAATTCATGAAACACTCAGAGAAATTGACAGCAAATCTGATGGAACGTGGATATCCGAAAAAATTACTCAAACGATGTATGAAAAGAGCGTGGTGGACGCCACTGGAATGTCTTTTAGAAAAGAAAACCAAACAAAAAATGGACGGGATGGTTCTAGTCAGCACATACTGCCCCAATTCAAATATGTTGAAAAAAGCAATCAAAAGTAACTGCCATCTAATTAAGAATCTGAATGAGGAATTTTCAAAAGTTCCTCTATTTGCTTTTCGGAAAGAAGCAAGCATAGCAAACAAATTGGTAAGAGCATCAATGCCTGCCAAGGAACAGGTTACTTTGAGAACCATGATTGGCCTGCTACCAATCCAAGGCCATCGAAAATGTGGTAGTTGTAATTGTTGTGCGACCACAAAAGAAGGGATTATCTTCAAACATAAGACAATCTCGTGGAGACACGAAATATTCCCTAACTGTAAGTCACGCTACGTAATTTACGGTATAACATGTCCATGCAATTTATTGTATGTTGGGAAAACCAATCAAGAGATCAGGATACGAATCCAACAACATAAATCAAGAATTAAACGGAAGGTACCCAATGCACCATTAGTGCAACATTGGCATTTGAAAAATCATACAGAAACTGATTTACGTTGGACTGTAATAGCCAAGGTTGAGCAGGACAGGAGAGGAGGAGACCTCGAGGCGAAATTATAGCGTTATGAGGCAATGATGATTGTCAGATTTAATTCGGTAATAGAAGGATTAAATGAGATCTCCGAAATGTACAAACTATCATAGGAGGGCACACATGAAAATGACCGAGGATCCCACGGGTTCACAAATATTGTTTTTGGATATATTGCACAACCCAGTGATATGTAATATGAAATCTGAAATATCTAACTTCCAATCTTGTCAATAAAGAATCAAGTAGACAATCCATGTCCAAACCCATTGTAAGATGGCGCCGCCGTTTGTCAGTAAAAGTATAACTATACGCCACACTCATAGATGGCGCGACCCGGAAGTAGAATATACAGGGACAACGAGCGTGCAGTCAGTAGCACGAGTGGTCGCGACTAAACAGAACCCCAGGAGCTGACATTTGTTGATGGCAGTTCGAAATTAAGGTAAATAATAAGAACAAAGTTTGGCAATGCTGCCACAAGTATTTCGGCATGTAAATGTTTGAACGCGTGGGTGCCGACCTGAATGACATTCAATTTATGATTTGTCGTTTCAGGACTCCGAGTCGGCTCCCCACAATGGCTCTCCCCATCTAAGGTAAACATACATACCAATATAGACAAATACGGCTATTGATATACAGCATGGGCGAACACATCGCAATAAACTTGACGCCGGTTTATTATTATTACAGGGACAACATTGAGACAATCCTTCTATACAATAAGAAAATAAGAACCGTAATAGGTAAGATGAGGAATAAATGACTCTTTAGACTGACCATTTTAAGAAAAGGGTTCTCAAAAATTGATTCTTCGTTTCATTTAATTACAGGGATACGTTGCTTATACCAAGACTCATTGGTGAGTGATAATCCGCTAGTTAGATCCTATACCAGACTTATAATATTGTGGATAGCTCAGCTGAGCGGTGTGCCCTAATGTTGTTTAGGTGGTCCGGCGCCGTGATCTTGATGACGAATTGATTTGTTGTAGAAAATTGAGGTAAGATGTGTGGTAGTGGATGTTGAGCCACATAGTAAATTCTAGTATGGTTTAGAACACATTTCTAACGAAGGTTTCCCACTTCTTTACTTCACAGTGTGGTCCTGATGAGAACTCGACAATGAAAAGAGTTCGAAACGCGTAGACCTTAAGTTTGTTATGCCATAAGAATATCATTCAATACATGAGTTTTCTGTAAAAAGCATTACAAATAGGTGTCAAATATAAATCTATGGCATCATCTATGAAACAGTGGATTTTGAATAATTGTAAATATTAATGTGATAATGCTGAGTGTTTATGAGAGTGTTTGATAGTGATTCACAAGCGAGTGGATGTATGAGTGTTGAAAGGGGAGTGTTTTAATGTACAGAATGTTTTTTCAAATATTGTATGGTATATGTTTTTTTTAATTGAAAACATTTTGCGAAAAAATGATTAAACAATCGAAAAGAAGTAAAAAGTGAATAAAACTAAAGATTCATTCAAGATAATCAGATCCCCTCACTTTATGTTTCAGTCAATTGTGAGATGCAAAAATTGTGTTGTGAAGTGTTATTGGCAGCATTGGCGTTTTTCTATTGTATATTACATTAGGCTGTGGCTTGGCCTTGCTGCTTGGGAGCCCGTACCCAGTGGTGTTTATTTGCATTTATAGCAGGCGGTGGCCTGTGTGGTAGCCCTCAGTGGATACTTTCTGAATACTTGGTGTTGTGTAACTATTGTGATCCTCAAGTGAGGATTAGGAACTTGGTCCTGCGTCGGTGTGAGAGTGTGGTTAGAGTAAGAGTTTGACTGTTGTCACAGAGTAAGCGTTTATAATATGTCAGACAATGAGACCTTTGCTTATAGCGAAGACCATATCAAGAAGTTACTAGCGGCTCCACCGCTGTTCGCGTCCGCCTCATTAAGTATAACTGCACGAAACCAAAACGAAACAGACAAACTACTTAGACTCCGGAAAAAACAAATCCGGACAGATCTACACGGGCATTTTTTGCTCCAACATTTACGAGCGGGTACAATTCCTGCAGGCCTACAAATCAAAAACATACCTGTGATTTTCACAGAGGATCCAATTTATAAGAAGGGCTACAGCTATATAGAAACCAAGTGTAGCAGGGACTTGATGGTCCTAACAATAGAAACTGCACAAAGACTTTCTAAAGTCCAACTAGAAGAAATTGAAACCTTGGTATCTAGTATTTCAACAAACTAATTAATAACTGACGCCAAATTTTGTTAGAAAAAGTAGAGAAAGAAATCGGTGAGTTTAAAGACTACACTATTAATCAAAAAACCAACCAATTTGAGAAGGACCAAAAAAATTTGAATCTGGAAAACGTCTATCCTTATCTCCAATCAGACTTCTACTCGCGTCCAGAATCAAGGAACTATTTACAAGACTACCAAGGGAGATCAGCCAACAAATTTATTACATTCTCCGATACCTCCTCATCAGGAAGCAGTAGTGAGGGAGATAATACAGATCCTCGTGGTAATAACAGTTGAAGAGGATCATTTCGACAAAATCAACAAGGATCCAACAATTTTTTAGGGAGAGGACAGTCGAAACCCAGAGGCAGAGTGAGATCAAATCAACCTTGGGAGATGTCAACTCGACGTCAAAATTACAAAAATTAACAACACCTTCTCTAATATTTAATCTCTCCAACAGAATTCTAACAGAGCAAGAGGAAAGCGTCCTTCAAAAAGGACTATCCTTCGTTCCGACCAAAAGAACTGACTTTGTAAAACTTAAAACTGAAACGATAGAGTTCTTTAGGAAACTTAGGTTGAAAACCTTCTTTTTGGAAAACCCAATAGATCAAGGGATGGAAACAACTGGCCTCAGGAATAAATCTACATTTTGCCCTCCTAACTATAAAATACCCAAAGAAGTGATAACTTTTGAAAGAACGATACTGTCTGCAATTTCAGAAATGGAAAAAAAGAAAAAATGGCTGAAACACAATATAACTAAATGAGAATCCATGGCCCTAACTACTCTAAAAAACGACACATCAGTAATTATCAAGCAAGCTGATAAGGGCGGGTCCATTGTGGTTTGGGACCGCCAGCTGTATATGGAAGAGGTAAAAAAACAACTGAATGATGTGAATTGCTATCGCAAAATCAACAAAGACCTCACATCCGACTTAAAAAATGAACTACACTCAATTTTAGATGATGCATCCCAACTAGGCTTCCTTGGCAAAAAAGAGACCGAATACTTAAAGATTAAACATCCAAGAATTCCTTTATTCTACATCTTGCCAAAAGTCCATAAAAATGAAAGAACACCACCAGGACGTCCTATAGTTTCAGGATGTGAGTCATTGATGGAGCCAATATCCAAATTTGTGGATTTTTTCTTGAAGCCGTTTTTACCCAACGTGAAATCATATATCACAGACACGATGTATTTCATCAACAAGCTGAGTGAAATAGAATTTGAAAACAACAACCATTGGATGGTAACGATGGATATAACATCTTTATATACACAAATACCGCAGGATGAGGGGCTAGAAATTTTGAGACAGATACTGGACACAAGAGACAAACCACAAAAGATACCAACTGATTTCATCATCCAACTTGCTACGTTTGCGTTGAAACGCAACTATTTCAACTTTGATGGAGATTTTTATTTCCAAGTAGGGGGCGTGGCGATGGGCTGTCCCTTTGCCCCTGAACTAGCGATACTGTACATGTCCTCCTATGAAGAAAAATTCATTTATGAGAATAACCCTTTCACTCAATGGATAAAAAACTGGAATCGTTTTATTGACGATGTCTTTTTTGTATGGACGGGCCCAGAAGAAGAACTAATACATTTCCATAACTGGCTGAACAATAGAACTCAAGAGATAAAATTTAGCCTCAATCATTCGAAGACCAGAATGCCTTTTCTTGACGTCGAAATTTATCCATCGGAGGAAGGGGGGCTAATCACCACCTTATACAAAAAGGACACTGATCGGAATGGATCATTACATTTTGCAAGCATTCATCCCCGGAGCCTCAAGGAAAACCTTCCCTACGGGCAATTTCTACGTATTCGTAGAAATTGCCAACAAAAGAATGAATTCATGAAACACTCAGAGAAATTGACAGCAAATCTGATGGAACGTGGATATCCGAAAAAATTACTGAAACGATGTATGAAAAGAGCGTGGTGGACGCCACGGGAATGTCTTTTAGAAAAGAAAACCAAACAAAAAATGGACCGGATGGTTCTAGTCAGCACATACTGCCCCAATTCAAATATGTTGAAAAAAGCAATCAAAAGTAACTGGCATCTAATTAAGAATATGAATGAGGAATTTTCAAAAGTTCCTCTATTTGCTTTTCGGATAGAAGCAAGCATAGCAAACAAATTGGTAAGAGCATCAATGCCTGCCAAGGAACAGGTTACTTTGAGAACCATGATTGGCCTGCCACCAATCCAAGGCCATCGAAAATGTGGTAGTTGTAATTGTTGTGCGACCACAAAAGAAGGGATTATCTTCAAACATAAGACAATCTCGTGGAGACACAAAATATTCACTAACTGTAAGTCACGCTACGTAATTTACGGTATAACAGGTCCATGCAATTTATTGTATGTTGGGAAAACCAATCAAGAGATCAGGATACGAATCCAACAACATAAATCAAGAATTAAACGGAAGGTACCCAATGCACCATTGGTGCAACATTGGCATTTGAAAAATCATACAGAAACTGATTTACGTTGGACTGTAATAGCCAAGGTTGAGCAGGACAGGAGAGGAGGAGACCTCGAGGCGAAATTATCGCGTTATGAGGCAATGATGATTGTCAGATTTAATTCGGTAATAGAAGGATTAAATGAGATCTCCGAAATGTACAAACTATCATAGGAGGGCACACATGAAAATGACCGAGGATCCCACGGGTTCACAAATATTGTTTTTGGATATATTGCACAACCCAGTGATATGTAATATGAAATCTGAAATATCTAACTTCCAATCTTGTCAATAAAGAATCAAGTAGACAATCCATGTCCAAACCCATTGTAAGATGGCGCCGCCGTTTGTCAGTAAAAGTATAACTATACGCCACACTCATAGATGGCGCGACCCGGAAGTAGAATATACAGGGACAACGAGCGTGCAGTCAGTAGCACGAGTAAACAGAACCCCAGGAGCCGACGTTTGTGGATGGCAGTTCGAAATTAAGGTAAATAATAAGATCAAAGCTTGGGAATGCTGCCACAAGTATTTCGGCATGTAAGTGTTTGAACGTGTGGGTGCCGCCGACCTGAATGACATTCAATTTATGATTTGTCGTTTCAGGACTCCGAGTCGGCTCCCCACAATGGCTCTCCCCATCTAAGGTAAACATACATACCAATATAGATAAATACGGCTATTTATATACAGCATGGGCGAACACATCGCAATAAACTTGACCCCGGTTTATTATTATTACAGGGACAACATTGAGACAATCCTTCTATACAATAAGAAAATAAGAATCATAATAGGTAAGATGAGGAATAAATGACTCTTTAGACTGACCATTTTAAGAAAAACGTTCTCAAAAATTGATTCTTCGTGTTATTTAATTACAGGGATACGTTGCATATACCAAGACACATTGGTGAGTGATAATCCGCTAGTTAGATCCTATACCAGACTTATAATATTGTGGATAGCTCAGCTGAGCGGTGTGCTTTAATGTTGTTTAGGTGGTCCGGCGCCGTGATCTTGATGACGAATTGATTTGTTGTAGAAAATTGAGGTAAGATGTGTGGTAGTGGATGTTGAGCCACATAGTAAATTCTAGTATGGTTTAGAACACATTTCTAACGAAGGTTTCCCACTTCTTTACTTCATAGTGTGGTCCTGATGAGAACTCGACAATGAAAAGAGTTCGAAACGTGTAGACCTTAAGTTTGTTATGCCATAAGAATATCATTCAATACATGAGTTTTCTGTAAAAAGAATTACAAATAGGTGTCAAATATACATCTATGACCTGAAAAAACGACACAGGGTCGTGACTCCTGACCAGTAAGGCTGAGCCCAAGATTCCTAGACAACAAAACAACTGCCAATACCAGGCACCACTTGATTATTTTAGAAATAACCTATATGAGAAAAACATACAGGTCAGTTTTTTGATTTGCGTCACTAGTTTATTTGTTTATTTGAACACTAGTGGGAAATTTTTTTTGGGGTTTTCATGAATGAACAACTTAATTACAGTGTATATACAAAAGACAAATGCAATAGAATATTTACAAAAGAATCATGATATACAATACAATTTACAAAGATTCCAACACATCCAAACTTGCACACTGGCCAAACCATTTATCCATCTATACTCATCCAACACAACAGTACAAATCCTAAAGGTCTAATGTCAAAAAGAAAATATGTATATTGATTTCTTTATATGTACATATATACAGTTTCACATTCCAACATATTAACCTAAATGTAATATATAGACTTGGACCTTTTTTAAATGGACCTTGTTAAAGAAATTATTTCAATTTTTGACAAAAAAGAACCAGACAACCGGTCGACGCGTTTCGAACTCCCCAATGCGGAGTTCTCCTCAGGACCAACAATCTACAATGACAAACAAACATTTATTAGGACTATTACACTCAAGAATATTGTATGGTATATGTTTTTTTTAATTGAAAACATTTTGCTAAAAAATGATTAAACAATCGAAAAGAAGTAAAAAGTGAATAAAACTAAAGATTCATTCAAGATAATCAGATCCCCTCACTTTATGTTTCAGTCAATTGTGAGATGCAAAAGTTGTGTTGTGAAGTGTTATTGGCAGCATTGGCGTTTTTCTATTGTATATTATAATAAATCCACACAAATGAAAGTTGGAGTCTGTGGTCCTTTAAAAGCATGACCGCTAATTGTTTTATTCCCCATAAACACGTTTAGCTGGCTATAAAAAGACCATCTGATATGAATTTAGTAGGGAAGGCAAGGAGTAAAATTTAGCATAATCAAATTTTTTCTGTACAATTTAAACTTGTGAAATGTAGCCACTACATTTCCAGGTCTGGAGGTGTTTTCTGCTGGGTTTTAGCCTGAGCGGTTTATTCCGTCTGATTTGAATATTTAATTAGCAAAACTTCCTTTATATGTATGTGGTCAATGCAAATGTTGGGTACTGTGATTTATGCAAACCTTTCAAAGTGATATATGGGCAACAGACTGTTGAAATGAGGGGATGTTTGTGACGTCAAATACCAAAATGTATTACTCTGATAGGACATGGCTTTTGTAGTTCGGACTGGACTGTTCCCATGGGGCACAGGGTCAGCGCTGATTTGCATATCGCCATTGTCTAACCCAGGGTGGTGTGGAGTGGAAAAACGATGGATTTGGGCCCAGATCTTTGGACTGGGGTGAATGTGTGACATTGATCCACATTCTGTCCATCATTGTTGTGTTTGCAGTTACCGCTCTAAGTGTACTGGGGATGCTCAGACGTGAGTCCCAGGCACTCCACACCACTGGAATCAAGCTAGCCGGGCTGAAGAGAGGTGTTACCTCGAAACCGGGCCGGTCCTCGGATGCTTGTTTCCGTTCTGGGAAGGACATGGCTTTTGTAGTTCGGACTGGACTGTTCCCATGGGGCACAGGGTCAGCGCTGATTTGCATATCGCCATTGTCTAACCCAGGGTGGTGTGGAGTGGAAAAACGATGGATTTGGGCCCAGATCTTCGGACTGGGGTGAATGTGTGACATTGATCCACATTCTGTCCATCATTGTTGTGTTTGCAGTTACCGCTCTAAGTGTACTGGGGATGCTCAGACGTGAGTCCCAGGCACTCCACACCACTGGAATCAAGCTAGCCGGGCTGAAGAGAGGTGTTACCTCGAAACCGGGCCGGTCCTCGGATGCTTGTTTCCGTTCTGGGAAGGACATGGCTTTTGTAGTTCGGACTGGACTGTTCCCATGGGGCACAGGGTCAGCGCTGATTTGCATATCGCCATTGTCTAACCCAGGGTGGTGTGGAGTGGAAAAACGATGGATTTGGGCCCAGATCTTTGGACTGGGGTGAATGTGTGACATTGATCCACATTCTGTCCATCATTGTTGTGTTTGCAGTTACCGCTCTAAGTGTACTGGGGATGCTCAGACGTGAGTCCCAGGCACTCCACACCACTGGAATCAAGCTAGCCGGGCTGAAGAGAGGTGTTACCTCGAAACCGGGCCGGTCCTCGGATGCTTGTTTCCGTTCTGGGAAGGACATGGCTTTTGTAGTTCGGACTGGACTGTTCCCATGGGGCACAGGGTCAGCGCTGATTTGCATATCGCCATTGTCTAACCCAGGGTGGTGTGGAGTGGAAAAACGATGGATTTGGGCCCAGATCTTTGGACTGGGGTGAATGTGTGACATTGATCCACATTCTGTCCATCATTGTTGTGTTTGCAGTTACCGCTCTAAGTGTACTGGGGATGCTCAGACGTGAGTCCCAGGCACTCCACACCACTGGAATCAAGCTAGCCGGGCTGAAGAGAGGTGTTACCTCGAAACCGGTCCGGTCCTCGGATGCTTGTTTCCGTTCTGGGAAGGACATGGCTTTTGTAGTTCGGACTGGACTGTTCCCATGGGGCACAGGGTCAGCGCTGATTTGCATATTGCCATTGTCTAACCCAGGGTGGTGTGGAGTGGAAAAACGATGGATTTGGGCCCAGATCTTTGGACTGGGGTGAATGTGTGACATTGATCCACATTCTGTCCATCATTGTTGTGTTTGCAGTTACCGCTCTAAGTGTACTGGGGATGCTCAGACGTGAGTCCCAGGCACTCCACACCATTGGAATCAAGCTAGCCGGGCTGAAGAGAGGTGTTACCTCGAAACCGGGCCGGTCCTCGGATGCTTGTTTCCGTTCTGGGAAGGACATGGCTTTTGTAGTTCGGACTGGACTGTTCCCATGGGGCACAGGGTCAGCGCTGATTTGCATATCGCCATTGTCTAACCCAGGGTGGTGTGGAGTGGAAAAACGATGGATTTGGGCCCAGATCTTTGGACTGGGGTGAATGTGTGACATTGATCCACATTCTGTCCATCATTGTTGTGTTTGCAGTTACCGCTCTAAGTGTACTGGGGATGCTCAGACGTGAGTCCCAGGCACTCCACACCACTGGAATCAAGCTAGCCGGGCTGAAGAGAGGTGTTACCTCGAAACCGGGCCGGTCCTCGGATGCTTGTTTCCGTTCTGGGAAGGACATGGCTTTTGTAGTTCGGACTGGACTGTTCCCATGGGGCACAGGGTCAGCGCTGATTTGCATATCGCCATTGTCTAACCCAGGGTGGTGTGGAGTGGAAAAACGATGGATTTGGGCCCAGATCTTTGGACTGGGGTGAATGTGTGACATTGATCCACATTCTGTCCATCATTGTTGTGTTTGCAGTTACTCTGATAGCACTGCGTCCTGGATTTGGAACATAATTTTCACAATGCATGCACCTTTGTGTTCATATTTATACACACTATATAAGGGATTTATGCCATTATTTCTACTTGTGACATTTACAGATTACTCCGCTCCCGAGCCCTACCCCCTCCATTTTTTTTGCAGTTTTATGTAGCGCAAACTTGACCGAAAGTATTGGAGTGTTTTTCAAGAGCCCCAGCTACATTACACAAGGACCTGGTTCTAAAGATGCTTGAGTGACTTGCTCCCCTCAGCAAGTTCCACAAGCATCTAGAGAACCGGCTCTGCGCAGAGGCGCAATAAGAGCCAAATTTCGCGGAGGGCTAAGAAAACATTTGGGGGGAGGGTTAATTCTTCCAGCAATACTCAGAGTGGAGATGCAGGGGCTCTAAGAAGAGGTGAAAAACAACAAAGCCTTATTAACAAGCAAATGGTCTTTTAACCGCATGCGCGCTAGCGGTTTTCCCGCTGTGCGCTGCGATTCTCAAAATCCCGCGTTACCTGACAAGCTCAGCTCGTCATCCGCGTAGGGCAGGTTACGCCCATGACGAGCTGAGCTCGTCATCAGCCCCGAAGGGGTTAAAGACCTGTGACATGCTCGGGTGCGGCTGTGTGTGTGCCCGGGAAGCTGTCTCAGCCTCGGCTGCTACACACAACGGGGGGGCGGAAGCCCTATGAGCCCAATGGGCGTTGCACGCCTGGCTCTGCATGTCCAACTGACCTCATGGGCTTTGGCAGCTAACCTCACCCATGTGCCTCGTTTAACTTCTCCTCTCTGACCCCTTTTCCTTCACCACCATCGCTGAGCTCTCCTGGGACAATTTCCACCAGAATGGCAATGCAGGGGCAATGGATCGCCACTTGATTTCACTTCGTGGCCTCCTCCTCTCTGCGTTATTCTGAGTTGGCAGGAAGCTGTGATGCCATCAGCTCATAATGTCTGTGACCTCGTTTGTGGCCCTAATGTGTGAGGTGCATTGGTCATCACTGCATTACCTTGGATGTGACACTTCCCAATGTAGATGAAAGATAGTCCACAGTGAAGGTTCTGCAGTCTTGGATTCCTTCACACTGAAGGATTCCAGCAGCGGCTTTTACGTCTTGTCTACCGTACAGCAGGGGCAGCTCTAGGCTCATGAGGGCCCTGGGCAGGGAGCGTAGGTAGGGGGCCCCGGAAGTGGGGGTCCGGGCGGGGCCCAGAAGAGGGGGGGGACAGGGTGTTTGGAAGTGGAACAGAGCTGGAGGCCGCCAAATCCCTGCCAGGGGCTGCCACTCAAATATGTATCCATCCTCAGAGGATTAATATATTAAGGATATATATTGGTGTGGCGGCCCCTGGGGTTTGGTGGTCCTGTGCAGGTGCACAGCTTGCACATGCCTAAGGCCGCCCCTGCGTGCAGCAAACCACTGAAAGATGCTGAAAGAATGGCCACCTGAATGCTGTAAACATTGCTGGTCTGTGTTTGTGCTCTTCTCTTCAATCTGGTAGTTGTGGAATCTACTCACTGAAATCCTGGGCCTGAAGGTGCTAATTTTTTTCGGTTCCTTTCAGAGCCGGAGCTGGAATTGGAAAAACTTTACACTGATAATCCATAAATTGGGTTTTAAGGTGTGACAACGAAAAGGGAGTCGAGTCACGGGTGGGGGTTGAGTGGGGGGGTGAAAGGGGGAGGGTGGCGCAGAGTCATGAAAAGCATTGTGACAGTCAATCTATGCATTTTTTTAAAAGTCTGTCACAAAGAAATTGGCAACAAGGAGAACCGTGACAGTATGTATACCTGTTCCGGCTCAATTGGTTGCAAAGGATGCATTTTAAAATATCTTATGGGGTTGAGGCACCTGCTGCCAAGAGCTTTGTGTGCTCAGTAAACCTCAGAGAATAACAACAATGGTAAGATATCTCTGGTGATTAATGCACTTGCCGGAGAGCTCTGTGTTTTGTCTAGTCACAGTTTTAATCCTAAAGTACCATAGTGGGTTAATGTGTCTCCTGCAAAACCTATAGTGTAGCATGCAGATGATAGATTTTTATTTCATGTAGATCGACTCAGAGATAATTTTATTAGATACAAATCCTAAATTGCAATTCTTCTGACATTGCACATCAAGCTACAAACTGGCATCAAGGAGCTGCATACGAACTGCACGGCATGTGTTTAGAACCTTCTTGTTCTTGGTGTTATACGGCTGATAGAAAGGTTTCTTTGGGTGGTGATAAAGTCTTATTAGTGCAGACAACAAAAACCCCAATCCCTGCATTACATTTTAAAACCTGACTTTGTATTTCTCCTGCAAAGCACTTTTAACTTAAAATCCCTACCTGTAAAGACAATGTGACTCCGCCATCTTGAAACTATCGTTGTATTTTGTAACACCATGTACATTGATTTACACACCTGCATGATTTATTGTAAAGGTATAATGTGTTCTGATTCTAGTGTTACATAAACTGTTCCTACATTTGGATGAGTAGCATTGAAAAAAATGTCATAAAAAATACTAAATGGTATTTTTAATTGTTTTTATGTAAATACTCATACACACCGATCCATCTGAAATTAATACAGTGCATGCATATCTCCTGTATGCAGGAATTGAACAAAGTAAAACGCTTGCCTCCAAATTGTAGTTTCCCTTATTTGTGAAGTGATGAAGCTGTGTTCCTTTGTTTCCCCTTTATCACGTTGGCCTCCAAGTGATAGGCTCTTGAAGCTCCCAGCCAGGATCATACAGGAACAAAGGTCTGATGGCCCTTTAAAATTTTCCTTTCTTTTTGGCCCAGCTGGAATCTAAAAATTAGAAAACCACCTTGCTGCTTGCACATTGCTCCTCTGAATAGAAAGCAGACAACGTGTGGACGTGGCGTAATTGTGCTGCATTGTTGGTAAATTACACAGGAACAAATTCCACATATTTCACTGGGGGCAGACTGATCCCAGATCCAGTTCCGTAATATATGTTGGAACCAGGACCTGGTTGGATTGCCTTTCATTCCTGCGCTGGTTCCTTTACCAGTATAGATGCTTTAATGTCCAGGGGAAATGTTTCAATCTCCTCTCCTTCCAGTCCCTTTCTGAGATCTTTAAGATACAGATTCTTCCTCCACAGTGGTTTTCAGTTTTTCTTACTTTTAAGGCCATCTTGATATCTTACTTTTCCAAATCTTCCATCATGGGGGGTGGCGCGAGGAGGGGGGGGGGCACCTAAGATCACTTATAAGTAGTCTTCATCATAGAAGATTCTATCCCCATTCAAATCTACTGTCGTATGTACCCTGAAGCTGAATTAAGAGTTGTTGTGTGATGACATCTTTAATTGTCACTTGTAGTTCCTTTTTTCACACTGGGGAAGCAGTGTGAGATCTTTGTTGTAATTACTATTTACATACATTGAATTGCATATTTATATTATTTTTTTTACTGTATAAAGTTTTCAATCAAATGGGACACACAAGTGCCTGTTGTCTGGTTCTAGATCCTACCTGTGGATCAGTTGGACATCTGGATCCTAGAGGACGCTTGTTGATGGGATCTGCTTTTTGCACCTTTGTTTATGAATAAACGTACTTCTATGTAAAAAAGAGTTTTGTACATCTGCGCATCTATGCAGCGCTGCAAATATCAATCTTCCTTTGTGAGTCCTTCTTGGGAGATCCTAGTAAGTTTGCTGTACTGGCTACGGGTTCCTTCACTGGGTCGTGTGTGTTTTTTTCTATGCACTCAGAAAATAAACAATTGCACAACCGTCTTTGGGATGATGTCCAATGTTTCATTTTAGACCATAAAAGAAAATAAACTTGAGCTGAGCATGCAGTCCCTTGTTGAGGGATGGTTACCCACACCCTATAAACTCTCTGCCACAAGTGAAATATAAAAAAAACACAAATCAATGTTGACAAGGAACTCATTTATCTTGAACAGTACACAATCTGCAACTAGAGTAGTTGCTCTGATTCAATCATGATCAAGATTATCTTTATTAATTCAAGACCCTCTATTGAGTCACAGTACGAATTATATCAAAGTATCTATACACACTAGTATATTTGCATTCCTTAAAAAGCCCATAAACTTATTGATTTAAGATATACCTAACTTCAGCCAAAGTAGGTAATTTTATTTTGCATTTAAACATAAGTAATTGAAATATTTGCATCTTGTTTAACCCAGGGCGTAGTTCGCGAAGTAGCGCTACGCGTAGCTTCGTGAAGTGCACTTCGCACTACGCAAGCTACGCGTAGCATTACGCGAACTGCGTAGTGCCTTGTTCGCGATGATTGCACAGTGCCGGTTGCTTGTCCGCACTGTGCAATCATTGAAAACGGCATCTTGCACAGTGCAAGCTGTCTTTTACTGGCGCTCGAGTAGATTTTTACTCAAGCGGCAGCTTTCTCAACGGGGACTGGTAGTTTCTCATCGCGAGCGGTCGCGAGCATACGCGACCACTCGCATTGAGAAACTTGACCTCCCCACGTTGAGAATCTCGCCGGGAGGTTTATTTTCCACGCTCGCGATAGGCAACTTGATGTTGCTGATAGCGAACGAGGAAAAAGTCTTGCCGGGATGTCATTTTGCTTGCTTGCGGTCGCCAACTTGACGTTGAGGAATGCGAGCAAGCAAAAAATGACCGCTGCACTGCACTACGCATTTTTGCACTGTGCTACATGCAATTCCCGTAGTGCGAAGTAGCGCTAACTTCGCAAACTACGCGAGCGGAGCATAGTGCTTTGCCCAGGGTTAATCTCGTTGCACATTTGAAGTCATATTGTGAACCCCAGTGAAGTGACCATGACCAATATTCCAGACTTAGTGCAAACACAAAGTCTGGAAGCAGATGTGAGATCGGTTTCCCTGCCCACACTTGCGGGCAGGGAAACAGATCAACAGATTGCTCCCACCTGGAGGGAGAAGCATAAATACCTGCTCCCTGAGGGGGAGCAATGCCAGCTGCTGCACATTGCTGGGAGGAGACTGGGGCCGCAGGGGCCCTGGGGCTTTCCCCCGCAGACCCAAACAAGTTTGTGGATGCCCTGGGTGGGCAGCAGGGCACACATCTATATTAATATGGAGGCCGTGAGGGATGGGGTCCCAAGGGCCATATTAGGCTTAGGGAGGGGGCCTCCCCTTTATAAGAAATACAACCCTGGAGGATGGGGTATCCAGTGCCTAATGAGGCCCAGGGAGGCGGGCACGTAGCCCGCCTCCTCTTTTAAAAAAATAGATAGCCCTGGGTGATGAGGTCCCTGGGGCCTATTAAGGCTCGGGGAGGAGGGCCCGACCCCTTTAAAATAATGCATGGCCCCAGAGGATGGGGTCCTCAGGCCTAAAATGGCTTGGGGATCGGAGGCCCCATGCCCCCACCTTTATTAATTATTTGCCCTGGGGGACGGAGTCCCTGGGACCTAATAATTCTTGGAGAAGGGGGCTGCACGCCCCCTCCCATTTTCTATTACATTTAGCCCCAGGAAATGGGGTCCCAGGGGCCCTATGCGGCTGGTGGATAGAGGCTGCATGGCCCCTCCCCTTTATAATTGGCTTTGGCCTTGGGTGATGGGGTCCCCGTGGCCTGATGTGACTTGGGAGGGGGACCTTGCAGCACCCCTCTCCTTTTAAATTAGAAAAGGCATGAGGGGATGGGGGTTCGGTGGGCCTAATAAGGCTCAGGAGGGCCTGCAGCCTGGGGCTCCTGGGGTTAATTAAGGGTTGGTGATGGGGCTGCAAGCCTCCTCCCCTTAATATATATGTTTTGTGTCAGGGGATGGGGTCCCTGGGACCTGAATGCAAACCCTATGATGTGCATGCCAAAGGGTGTGCATGGTTTGCGGTTGACAGCCTTCTGGGGGTCCGGCAACAGGGCCTGGTGGTAGGCCAAGCCCTGTGACCAACTCCCCGCTGCATGCGGTCAAAAGCTGTGCGCAGCGTGGGGTTGATTGCCTATGGGGAGTTGGAAGCAGGGCCTGGTTGCAACACAGACTCTGTGGCTAACAGCATGCTATGCACGTGCAAAGGCCATGCGTGGCTTGAGGTTGGCTGCCTCTGAGTGGCTGCCTGCAAGGTCAGGTCCTGCAGCTAACCCCACACAATGAAAGGCCATGCATATAGTGAGTTTGGCTGCCTGCAGGGGTGGGTCGCTCTCTCCGGGTGGGTTGGTCGCAGGCCAGGCCCAATTGCCAACCCCTTTCTGTGCACCGTCATTGGCTGATGGGGTGGACAGTAGGGAGATGCCCAGTCACATAAGGCATTGGAGCCACGTTATGTTCTTCCTGCTCAGTTTGTTTTGCAGTTTTGTGTAGGTCGGACTCGATTCAAAGGTTATGGAACGCTTTACATGAGCACCAGTTATATTTTACACTTTCATATTCATTTTTTTTAGGAGATTAAGGGATTTGTATATATGGAGGAGCCACTCAAAGTTCGAACCTGGCTCAAACCTGAAGCCTGGCTCTGGCTCAGCTCAAGGACCTGTTGGAACCACAAGCCCAGAAAAAGCCAAACTTTTGTGTGGCTTCCTTTTGTCTGCCAACCTTGCCCTACCCTCAAGCACAGAGGCAAAAACAAGCATTAAAATTGGAGTTAAAAACGTGAGACAAATAAATACCCGTTGATTGGCCTTCCGCTTAACCAAATTGTGTGATCTTAGACTAATATTTATTTTACCGATCCTCCATTTTCTTCACTTTCCGATGTGAAAGCACCTTTAAATATGTGAGTTGAGAATACCAGATTATAAGAAATTGGGTTATTGGTTAAGGAGACGGGGGGCCCAATCCGGCAACAACTACAATCCTTGTACCACAAAAGTCACTAAATTAACCTGTACTTAACCTTCTGTTAGCTTAACACAAAAACAGTCAGGCTTAACTTAGAGGCAATCTGTAAAGTATGTGTACAGCACAAACAGTGATAAAGTAAAAACACAAGAAAAATCCCAGAACAATATAAAATAAATAGAGCAAATGTTACTATATAAAATGCTACCAGAATGACCAAAATCTAAGCAGTAAAACCGGGGTCATTCATTTTTAAAGGTTTTAAGTGAAAATAGCATTTAAAAGCACAAAGTGTCCCTCACAGTCACCTGGTTATCCTAGAGTGGGGAAAAATCCTACGTTCAGTCTGTGACGGAGCCCGTGTTGGTCAAATGGACCACGTTAGTCCAGATGAAGAGTTACCTTCTCAAGCCAGGCTTGAACATTTCTGTTCGTTGTGGAGGAGGCGACGAGGAGGATGCTGAGCATTGTGGTCTGTTGTTGATGTAGTGCGGAGAGCAGGGTGTCTTGGATGGTTTTAGCTGTTGTATGCGTTGGTGGTCATCCCGGGCTGTCGTTGCTGTGGCAGGAAGTGCACGTCTCATGTTGCTGGTCATGGCTTATGGTCACAGTCAGCACGCAGAGCGGGTCTTATTGGAACTTTGAGTTGGTAGTCATTGTGGGATGGCAGAATCTTGGTGCAAATGTGCCCTTTTGCGGTCGCAAGGAGCCTAAACTTAAGGTTTTTCACCGTCTCTTGTAGGAGGAGCTCTCACTGATGCCAACCAAGGGCCCAGAACCTGAGGTGGCACCTCTTGGGGATGTGGACTAACTCCAGAAGAGGCAAGCAGCGGGATTCTGGCAGTTCTAGTTGCAGGTCTAGGTAGGTCAAGTTGCAGCATATTAGCTGCAGAGTTACAGGGAGGCCTCTGATGCATGGTAAGACCCCGTAGGAGCCACTCTGGATATCCTAGGATGAAGCCAAGAAGATCCAATCCTCCATCTCAGACATCAAGGCAGTCCTTCAAACAGCAGAGCAGTCCAGGTGCAGCAGGGCAGGCCTTCTTCTGTAACTTCTACAAGTCCAGGAGTGTTCTGATGAGTTGCTCTGGAGATCCAATAATTATTCTTGGTGCCAAGCTTTTTTGTGGGGGTACTCCCTGTCCTACCCCCACATCTATTTCTCCCCCTTCCCCTGTCAAGACTTCAAACTGTATAGGGTGACAAAAGGCAGGGCAGACATGGTGTCAGATTCCTTTGTGTGCAGGAGGCAAAGCACTTTGAAGTGTAAGTGGGGTTGTGTACAGCCCCTCCCAGTCATTCTGCCAGGATGGCCCATCCACAACGAAACCTCCTTTGTGTTACTGTTTGAAAGCGATACATAAACCCAAACAGAAGAGCCATTCACAGTCATACGGCCCAGGACACTGGGAGAAGGCATACATATTTGGGGCAAGAAAATGCCAACTTTCTAAAAGTGGTATTTTCAGAATTCTAACTTTAATTATGACTTTACTATTAAAGAGAATTTTTAATTGCAATTAATTTAAGTACAAATAGCATATCTCTTTCTGCTCCCAATCTAAAGTTAGCACTTATTAAATTCAATAAGGTAACTCAGTGTGCCAATGGGAGGGATAACCCTCACAGCAGTGATAGGCGACTTAGGAGTTTTTCACTGCTAGGACATGTAAAACTAAAGTAAACATGTCCTTGTTGTAAATACAGTACACGCTGCCCTATGACGCTTTTGGGGCCCTACCTTAGAGGTGCCATACAAGTATTTATTAATAAAATGAGAGGTTTAGGCGGAAAAGGTTTAATTTGCCAAATCGAAATGGCAGTTTATAACTGCACTGCTGGCTGCTGCAGTGGCATGACTGAGGCATACTTTTAAAGTGCTACTTTAGTGGGTGGTACAATCTGTGCTGCAGGCCCACAAGTAGAATTTAATTTACAGGTCCTGGGTACATGTAGTACCATTTATTAGGAACTTAGAAGTGAATTAACAGTGCCAATTAGGTGTAGGCCAATTTTACTATGCTTGCAGGAGAGAGCGCGAGCACATTAGCAGTGGTTAGAAATGGTAAAGTGCCTAGAGTCCTCAGGTGAATTCAACAAACAGGAGGTGTGAAGGCAAAAAGTTTGGGGGAAATATCATGCAAGAATGTCAGGTGTAATACAGCTGTCCAAAAACCTTTTGTGTTTGGTTTAATAGACTATAATGTTGCTCGGACTATATGAATCTGGGCCACATACCCGAGTCACATTAAACTGTCTTGCCCAGTAGTTTACTAAGGGCACTGTTGACACGCAGAGGTCGGGGGCAGAGTGGTTCTAAGTTCATTCTTAAAAACGATCACTTTTAATAAATACTTCTCATTGCAGTGTTGTAATGTGATGTAGTAATATCAAAGCTGCTATATGTTAAAGAAAAAAACACATTTTGAAGATACTTTATTGTATTCAATGTGAAGTTTGTTGTATAATTTATTCGGCAATTTTTTTCAGGGGTTGGATTGTGCACAGGCCTCGAACCTGGTTCCCAGTTCCAAAGCTAGCAGCTCTGGTTATAATGGCACATCCTTTCCACAGTGTTGCGCTAACCACGCTCCAACTTTTTCTTAACCTTTTACAAATGCCTCTAGAGGCCTTCGAAACAGAATCCAAATCGTGAACCCGTCATTGTCCTGCGTGTGCCTGTAACACTCTCTGCTCTGTTTCAAATGTATTCTCTTCCTTACACAATAATGCAGGTACTAACAAGCATAGCACCCCTGTTAACATTCTTACAATCTTTAAAAAAACTAAAAACCAAATGTCCTTACATTGTATTATACATGAACTAAAAAGTAAAAAAAAACACCCTGGAAATAGAGGAGACGAATGCTTAACCACCGCAATGTCTGACTGTTGGGTTTGAAAGGGCAGTCAGAAAAATAATGAAATTGGTCCTCATGAAATATTCAGAAGCACGTGCTTAAGAGATTCATTATTTCTGTAGCCACGGGTTAGTCAGCGGTGTCTGACTAATGGGCGGGATGTGAGGCCATCTTCCCCTTGCACAGCAGTGCTGCCTCTGATAAGGCACACTGTGCACAGAGAGTGCCTGCGGGACACACGGTACTGCAGAGGCTGGGAGCAGGGAACGGGGAGGCAGCAGCCGACGTGACGAAACTTGTAGAAACCTCAGCAGTTCACACGCTAGTGCATTGTGAGTTCTGGGGCTCTTGTAAAACACGGTTTGACTATGTTTGTGGGATCAAACATTAGAATACCTGCAGCGAAACAGAGATGATAACCAGGGCACAAGTCCTAAAAAAAGAAGTGGGGGGACTCTCCAAGGTAGGCGTGGTCACAGGAAGTGACATCACGACAGGAAGTGACATCACGACAGGAAGTGACATCACGACAGGAAGTGACATCACAACAGGAAGTGGCATCACAGCAGGAAGTGACATCACATGTAAGGCAGATCTATCATTTGCATATAATGCAAGATTTAACAATTGAAGCTGCTTGGTACTTAAGCCTGTGACTTAAGGTCCCTGCATGGAGGAATTAGCAGCCCAAATGTGGATGAAGTTTGGCGAAGGTGACATGAACACATTTTCAAAACGCTACAGGAAAGTTTGACTGCAAGATTTAGTATACATTACAGGTTCCCAGAGAGGCTGCTTCCCACACTCGACAATGACTATTACACACAGTAGGGCTCCATATTCACGTTATTCTATTGATGAGTGTTATATGTTATCTCCCCACCTATTGTAAACTAGCGACTCTGTATTAAATAGTTTTGTCCCAGCTGCCTCTCTCTAGCTGTGGCTAGATTTATTTATTTTATTTATAAAGTTTTATATAGCGCGAACTTGATCCCGAAGGATATCAGAACGCTTTACAATTTGCAGCAAAGGTAACAAATCAGAACATTAGTCTAACATTGGGAATCTTGGCTGAAGACAATGGAGCTGCCGGGGCATTAGCTTGGGTCAATGCCTAAATTTTAGATATATTAACTGGCCATTGTATTTATTTTAGCAGATTTATTTATTTCTATTTATTTTAGGAAATGTATTTAGTTTTGGTATATTTTAGTTTGACTTATTTGCCTTAATTTACTTCAGTGCAACAAAATATAAACATTGCTTTACTTTGTATTAATACTGTTTATTTTTGTGATAGTTCCTAAAAAAAGGGCCGATTATGACTCATGCATTGTAATGGTTGTTTCCCCCTTTACAGAGACTACTTACTATAAAATCGGGGTGGGCCTAGCTCATGATGTCATTTTGTGGGGACCCCTTGAAGAAAGCGGGCAGAACCTTTGCAAAACTTTGTGCCCCCCTATCCAGTAGTGCAATTATCCAAACACTGACAGGATTGAGCCTAAATTAAAAATATACTGACATACGTAATGCCAAGTCAGACGTCATCATGGAGTCATGTTTAAATGAACAATCCAGCACCATCCTACACCTCCCCATTCCACAAAATTATACAATTCAGACCAACAACACAAACTAGAAGGGGGCGTTGCTGTCATCATTAAACATTCCATGTGGAAACAGCGACACACGGAAGAACACACAAGGGTACACCATCATACTACTTACATTTTGTAGCCTGGTGTCAATTGTTCAATGCAGGGCGTAATTTGTGCCAGTGCTTAGCGCCGGCACTTAATTGGCAGGGCCGGGTCTAGTGGGACTCTGATTCTACACGCACGAGGCGCACAGTGCATGTAAAATGTTTTCATTTAACTTACAGCACACTTGCTAGTACTAATACTTAATTAACTCCTCAAGTCTCGTGCAGCCGCATCGCATTGTGTTTAGTTTTTCACATCTCAGTTTACCCTTAATTGTTCACGATCACTTGAATAATGAAATATTCTGAGTGGGAGAGCTCTTTGGCAGCACTCTGCCAGGTTTCTCTCTCGTCACTCTCATGCTGCTGTGTTAAAGAGCCTTGGTTCTACCGCACAAAGAATTAGGGTGACCAACTGGCATTGGTGCAAATTCAGGACGGTGAGTGTAAAAATTCAGGACAAAGGGTCAAAATTCAGGACACAAATTCAGGACAGGAGGTCAAAATTCAGGACAAAACTTTAGGACAATAGGTACGTTTTACAGACACATCAGAGGTTGTACAATAGTATATAAGTAAGCCCAGCCATTTCCAAAAGTATTCAACCATTTGCAAACCTATCCATCATGTATCCTTCCATCTATCATTTCACTCATCCATCCCTTCATCCATCCCCTCATCCATCCTTTCACTCATCCTCCATTATCCATCCACCCTTTCACCCTATCCATCTGTACACTTATCCATCCACTCTTCATCCCATCCATCCATTCACTCATCCATTCAGCCATTTACCCTTTCACCAATCCAGCCATCCTTTCACTTACTAATCCTTCCACCCATCCACTCTTTTAGTCATCCATCCATCCTCCCTTTCTCTCTCCATCGACCCTTTCACTTAGCCTTCCTTCCTTCCATCCATCCATCCACCCACCCATCCATCCATCTACTCATCCACTCATGAATCCATCCATTGCCCCTATCACTCATCCATCTATCATTTCACTCCTTCACACATCTATTCATCCTTTTGTCCATCTACTCTCCCTTTCACTCACTCATCCATACTTACACCCACCCTTTCACTCATATGTCCATTCATTCACCCTTGCACTTATCAATCCATCCATCCATCATTTCACACATCCACCTACCCCCCATCATCCACCCACCATCCACACACCCACTCATCCATCCTTTCACCCACCCACCATCCAATCCACTGATCCATCCTTTCACCCATCCACCATCCACCCACCCACTCATCCATCCATCCTTTCACCCACCCACTCATCATCCATCCATCCATCCTTTCACCCACCCACTCATCATCCATCCATCCATCCTTTCACCCACCCACGTATCCATCCATCCATCCCTTCACCCACTCTCCATCCATCCATCCTTTCACCCACCCATCCATCCATCCCTTCACCCACTCTCCATCCATCCTTTCACACACCCATCATCCATCCATCCATCCATCCGTCCTTCCCCTCATCATCCATCCATCCATCCCCTCATCATCCATCCATCCTTCCCCTCATCATCCGTCCATCCTTTTCCCTCATCATCCATCCATCCTTTTCCCTCATCATCCATCCTTCCCCTCATCATCCATCCATCCTTTTCCCTCATCATCTATCCATCCATCCATCTGTCCTTCCCCCTCATCATCCATCCATCCTTCCCCTCATCATCCATCCATCCTTTTCCCTCATCACCCATCCATCCTTTCCCCTCATCATCCATCCATCCATCCATCCTTCCCCTCATCATCCATCCATCCTTCCCCTCATCATCCATCCATCCTTCCCCTCATCATCCATCCATCCTTTCACCCACCCCCTCATCATCCATCCATTCCCTCATCATCAATCCATCCATCCCCTCATCATCCATCCATCACCCTTCCCCTCATCATCCATCCTTTCACCCACCCCATCATCCATCCATCCATCCTTCCCCTCATCATCCATCCATATATCCATCCTTCCCCTCATCATCCATCCATCCATCCATCCATCCATCCATCCTTCCCCTCATCATCCATCCTTTCCCGTCATCCATCCATCCTTCCCCTCATCCATCCTTCCTTCCTTTCATCCATCCTTCCCCTCACCCATCCATCCATCCTTCCCCTCATCATCCATCCTTTCCCGTCATCCATCCATCCATCCCCTCATCCATCCTTCCTGTCATCCATCCATCCTTTCCCCTCACCCATCCTTCCATCCCATCCATTTATCCTGCCCTTCATCCATCCATCCTTCCCCTTACCCATCCATCCATCCCATCCATTTATCCTGCCCCTCATCCATCCATCCTTCCCCTCCATCCATCCATCCATCTCCTCATCCATCATCCTTCCCCTCACCCATCCATCCATCCCATCCATTTATCCTGCCCCTCATCCATCCATCCTTCATCCTTCCCTTCATCCATCCATCCTTCCTTTCATCCATCCTTCCCCCTCACCCATCCACCCATCCCATCCATCTATCCTGCCCTTCATCCATCCATCCTTCCCCTCCATCCATCCATCCATCCTTCCCCTCATCCATTTATCCTTCCCCTCATCCATTTATCCTTCCTCTCATCCATCCTTCCCCTCCATCCCTCATCCTTCCCCTCATCCATCTTTCCCCTCATCAATCATCCAGCTACCCTTCCACCCATACATCCAGCTATTTTCATTTTCTCTCCATCCTTCCCCTCACTCATCAATCCAGCTATCCTCTCTCATTATCCATTTATTCAATCTTTCATTCATCCATTCACCCTTTCACTAATTCATCCAGCCATTCACACATCCCTTCACTTACTCACTCGCCCACCTTTCCATATTAATTTTGAGCTGAGCCCTTTTGAGAAGAGGCCCATCAAGAACTTCACCCTCGCTGCAGGGGCCGTTCCAGGACTGGGACAGAAGCCACCCAGGGCGGAGACAGGATCCACCACAGGGGGGGACAAGAGCCATCACAGGCGGGGGTGGACTGGAGCCACAACATGCGGGACAGGAGCCATCACAGGCGGGGGTGGACTGGAGCCACCACATGGGGGACAGGAGCCATCACAGGCGGGGGTGGACTGGAGCCACAACATGGGGGGACAGGAGCAGGAGTCATCACAGGAGAGGGAAGGTGATCCACCAGGGTGGGCATGCAGTATTCTAGTATCATCTTGGGCTTCTCGCTCCCTCCTGCACAAGACAACGAGAAGACAGGCTCTATGTCCAAAATGCCACCCCCCACTGTGATATACAGTACTTACAGAAGATACTCTAAGAGAACTGATTGAACTGATTATCCTCCATACTTTGTTCATCAGTGTGGGTGCGATTGTGCCATTTCTTTATTGTATTACATTATGCATGTTTGAAGAACCGAGGTTTGCTTACAAATTAGGGACAGTAATTAAGCTCGGTGAAGAGAAGCAGGTGCTGCCTCGGTGTAATCAGGGGTGTAATCTGGCCGAGTCTAGGATGTTGGGGCCCTGGGTAGAAATGGAATGTGTGAGCCCCCCTCTAAATAGCAGATACAAGACGCATTCAGGGCTGTTTGCATGCGAATGGATGCCCTGCTCCTGAACCTGCAGCACCTCCCTCTGTCACCTTCACGCACCTCTTAACAGCTCATCAAGGGCTGGAGGTGTGAGGGCTGCCATCCCGCTGTGCCTCTACAGTTCTGCTGCTGCTGGGGGTCGGAGCTTTCATACAGCCTCGGAGTCAAGAAGGGAGGTGGGGGCAAGCTGTGCCCGGTTCAAATTACGGAAATGCTTTATTTACTTTGTGCGCGCCGCGCTCCCGTTTTTTTAATGGTGGACGCGGTTTTGATTTAGCAGGGTGGACGGCGTCCACCCTGAAAAACCCTCGGAAATAAGTGGGGGGATGCCGTCCACCCGCGTGGTACCCCGACTCGTGCCCTGATGATAACGTACTTCTGCAGTAATGTTCCAATATATGGCTGTAAACAAATTAGTCGATAGGCTGGAACACACTACAACTGCACGGATTCTGACACCTTCTACCAGAGGGGGGTAGCTCAGAGATTTCCCAACCATTGAAACATTGAACTGGCAAAATGGATGAAAATAGTATTACATTTAAAAGGCTTTATTGCACCACATAAAAGCCATGCGGTCCTTTGTTTTTTCTTGGTCTACTTTGGATAGAATGAAGCGGGGGTATACACAGGGCCGGACTGGGAACAGAAACCGGCCCTGGCAAACTGCTCAGCTGACCCCCCCTGGGGTGAGGGGGAGTGCAGCCGAGCAGTTTGCGAGGGCCGGTTTCGGCCGATTTTGTTACAGGGGGCCGATATTGCCGACCCCCGGAAACAAAATCGGCCCGCCAGGGGCCCAAAACCGGCCCCCACCCTAGCGGCCAACCGGGGAAAGGCCCGGTGCCCACTATGGCCAGTCCGGCCCTGGGTATACAAGCTCTGCAAAGTTATGTAAAGACGTGTGTCTGTGCTATGAGGGCTGCTAATCCGAGTGGAAACCCGACCACAGACACTGAAGGCCCCAGGTCCCAATTGCACACACCAGAATCCATTTATTAGGGGGTATCACACACACCATCACCCCCCCTGGAGCTACGCCCCTGCTTTCTACAAAGATATGCACACAATAGACTGATCAGATGTTCCTCTTACAGGGTTTTTGGCTGATGGGACATATTTGTCGCTAGGCAGTCTTCTTAAAAACCGGACGCATCCATTCACTCATACTCGGTGGAATGGTTTATCTTTGGGATACTCCTTCACCAGCACCAGTTGGTGGTGAAAGGCCATGGGTGTCAGGAGAGAATGAGAGGTTGCAACTGATGAAGCAAAGCTTCGCATATTTTGCGACCTTGCCGAAGTCATGAACCTCGTCTATGTGTAACAAGGTAATAAGTGTACGTCTTACTAATGTTTATTTTATGTTTAAACGAGGTTTCCAGACGCTTGCCTATGTGTTTTACTAAAATAATTTACTCGAGTCACTTAAAATGTCTGCCGCTTGTATTTAGTTACTGCGCATGCGTCAGCCACACTCACGTGTCCTGACGCGTCTGCAGAGTTGGAGGGAAAATTATGCGCATGCGTAATACATAGCTTGGCCCAATGTGGTACTGCTCGTGCCACTGCTCTTGTCACTGTTTCTATGTAGCTAACATTTAGACTGCATAAGTATATTTTTATGATGATAAGTTGAAAGTACAACCCTGTGATGTGATTTCATAATGTTATTTCTATGTATTAATTTGTTCTCGCTTACTTTTCATGTACCGCGGGGAATGGGGGTCCGAACTGATTGGGAGCCATATTGAAGGTCTCTTCTGCGCATGATCCTGGAGCACTGAAAGGTGGCAACTTTGGACAGCGGAACTCAGCCAGCTGGCAGCCACAGTCATGATGCTCCTGGGAAAACCACCTCTGCGCTATGAGAACGGAGAATGTTGCTCCTCATATGATACATTGTAAAATTGCCATTGTCTTTCTGCACAGTTTCTCATGGGAACCCCAATCTTGCTAGGCGGTACCCAAATATGCTAATGAAGCATCTAAATGACATGTTATGATTGGTGTGTTACCCAAAGCCTACCTTAGGACCAATCGAAATTGGGGATTCTGACACTTTGCAACATTTGGGGGGTGGTACACTGACCCAAAAGAGTATATCTACCCTGGGTTCACCTAGGGAATTGTCCGACTTGTCTGGTTTAGCTGACCTGTCACTGACCCATCGTACTCAATAGGTGACTGAAGATACAGAGAGCTGCGGAGCACTCTGTCCGAATTTGACCATAGACTAAGGTTTTACTGAACCTTAAAGTGCTGGCAAAGCACTTTGCTGGGAGTTCGCTGACCCAATCGGGGTCTTGATCGATAGCTGCAGAGAGGGTGGAACGCAGGCGTTGCTTCCAAACTGCGGGTGTGGTCCTGTCCTGAGCGGTCCTGTCCTGAGGGTTTGCTGTCCTGTCCTGAGGTCCTGTCCTGATTCCTAATCTGAGGGTATCCTGTCCTGTCCGGGGTGTCCATTCTGCACCTGCTGTCCTTTGAGGGGTATCCTTCCTTGAGGGTTTCCTGTCCTTAACTGACCCGTGGCCAGGGTTTGGTTTCCACACCAGTCTAGGTAAATACTGCTCTAAGTTTCTTAAAACTTGCACCTTCCTATATTTCAGTCTTTTGCTTTAATAAAAGACATCTTGCATACATTGATTTTTCCATGCATTTTGCCGCAAACTGTTGAAAGTCATTTGCATATTTTTCTAGTAAACGTGTTCCTATGACACCTCACCTGTTAGAAATTATATTTTGCATTGCAGTTTGTCATTTTCTGATATGGTCTAGAACCTCCTTACCTAGACTGTTTAAAGGTCCCTTCACTTTAAGCTTAGCGTGTTACTCTTTATAGGCCCTCCTATAGTTACCCATGCATAGTCTGTCCATGCTTAAACATTTCTGAGATTGTATAGTATTTTTCCCATTTACATTTCATAACAGTATTTCGATGATTACCCTGTCTTTATTTCTCTATAGTTATATCATTTACATTATCCTGGTTATTGAATGCCTTATTCTTGTATATCTCATGAATGAAAATAACGAACTTTAGATAAACATTTTAAAACTTCCAGTTGTCCGTGGTCATTTTAACAGTATTGAATGTCATTTGAAATTGCATTTGCTGCCTTTCCTTTTACAGCTAGGCCCCTGATCCATTGAAGTCATAGGTACCCGTGTCGGTGGATGGTAAGTCGGGTACACTAAGTAATAACAGTAGGGAACACACACAATTGGTAGCAGCCCGTGAAGTCGCCTGGTCAATGAATAGTGCGAATCGAAAGTATATGGGCCCTGAAGCCGGAAACGGCGAAATCATTGGCTGGGTGACCTCGCGCGCTCTATCAGTTTTCTGGTAGATCAGAGGATGGTTAGGGACTAGCTAAAGGTTAGGTAGAACTAGTTAGACTAGTTGAGTCGGAAGCTGCTAGTACATTAATGCTGCTATAAGAGCGGCTGTTCCGAGGGGACTGATCACTCTCTTGTGAATACGCTGCTGAAATCAATGAACTGTTTTTTCATTATTATTCTTGTTCTTATATTGTTATATGTATTAATCCATGCATTTGTAAACCGTATTGTTTCTTGTTGTCCGAACTCCCCGGGGAATTGAAAGGGCAAGTGGTGAATAGAATCCATTGTCCTGAGGTCACAGGCTTAAGGAAAGTTAGGTGCAGGTTAGGATAACCGGGAAGCACTAACTAGGGTTTTCTGAATACATGTGTGAATAAATGTTAGTAACGAGGTTCATTGGCAAAATTCCCATAGTGGCGTAACCTAGTAAGGGTCACATCGGAAGAGTAGCAGGTTCCTCGGAGCTTGGGTGAAAGCAGAGGGGTCCGCTGGGAAACCAATATATCCCGGAAAGAAGTGGATGAGTTTGGGGGAATAACAGGTTCACCGATGCTAGAGTGAAGGGTAGGCGGAAGAGATCTGCCCGCAGCGCGTGAAAAGTAAATGGAAGTAGTTTACTTGCAGTAAAAGAAATCTTTCTGTCTAGACACTTGAGCACTGTGGCGAATGTGTATTCGTTGTTAAATAACCAAGCACTGAGCACTTTAGAAAGAAAGAAAGAAAGTTTCCGTTACCTTGTGAAGGGAGGGAGTCAGCCGCGAAGCGCCTCTGACGTCACTCCGTGCCGCGCTGGGATTGGTAGAAGCAGCGGGCGGGTAGCGGGGCTGGAATTGTAAAGGAGGGGTGAAGCGCCGAGGAGTGGGAACTGTCTCACGAAGGGGCCGCGCACCCATTGGTCGAAACTAATTGAACGCGTGCACCTCATTGGTCGCACAGAATTGCAAGGCGCGTTCTGATTGGAGGTAGCTTTGTAAACAAAGTTAAGCGTAGAAATCATATGTGGCACTCGTATTGTCCAGAGACTAGACCCGATCCGAGAAACCAAGGGTTTGAAAGGGATCAGTGGAAAGCCAATAGATACGATATTATGTACGGAGGAAAGAGAAAGATGTCCCTTGTAAGTAGGGTAAAGAATTATTTCAAAACGGACAAACCGATTAAATCTAGAGAAGGCGTTATTGTCCCGCCACCGAATACTCCTGCCTCATTCATGATGTTTGACCGAGGGTACAACACCTGTGTGTGGTTGGAGAATTGGGTGAAGTACACAAAAGATGACGGAGTATTGGCTTTTCCGTTAGACGGCACTTTTAATGGCAGGATTTTATTTAATTTGAGAACCCGCATGAATGAATTACATCCCAGACCGAGACTAACGCAGTATGAGGCATTAGAGGAATGGGAGATTGAGGCTTTCGAAAGAGAGAAACCCCGAATGGACAAAGGTCTGACTAAATGGTACCCCAGACTGAAACAAGAGACAAGGGACAAGAGGATGAAACAGTGGAGGCAGAGCATGATTGTTGAGGGTCTGTTTCCCATGATGCCAGCAGGTAACCCTTCTGGGGGAGAGAAAAGGACAGAAAAGAGTAAGCATTGGGGAGCCCCTGGGGAGTCAGACGATGAATTTTTAGATGACATTTTTACGAGAAGTCCGCCACCTTATAATGAGGGAGCCCGACCTTCCAGTACAGGAGAAATTGCCCAACGTCCATCTATTAAGGAGGAGGACAGATCCCTATGTAGGGGGGGAGGGGGCCAGGTATTGCCCTATTTTGAGAAGCCCGAGCCCCCGGAGGTACGCAATATATATCCTAGAATGCCCGAGAGCTCAGAGGAAAAATATTCCCGTGAAAGAACATTTTACCCCAGATCTCTTTATGAGAACGAAGAAAAGCCCGTAGGTTCAGGAGTACCCTTTTTGCAGCCTCCATATGGGGAAGAGCGTAGGTCATTTGGCACAGGAACTTTGTTCCCGAAACCAAATTATGGTGGGGGTCCAAGTGAAACGCATCCTACTGCCCCGAGTCTTACCCCTCACCTGACCCCACAGATGATACCTGACCGGACATTAGGAAGAGTACTAGATGAAAGGGAGGAAGAGGCCCTAGCTAGACAGAGGACAGAAATAATTCAGAAGATCTCCCAGTTAAATACCAGTCCTGAAGCTTTGACTATTCCGGTAACAATCGGACCAGTGGTTCTGTTGTACGGGAATAATCAAGGAGGTCTGAACCCTCCGGTTATGAACCCGATAATGGCCCCGCCGAGGCAAGAGCCCCTACTGATAGACGATCAGTCCAGTGAGTGTGAGTCCGAAGTGGTGTTCTTGGATCTACCAAACAAACAGACCGGAAAGGGAGTGCAGAAGAGGCATAATCCTTTTGATGCGAAAGAAATTAAATTAGAATCAGCAACAGGGACTAGGAGTGTTTCCTTGGTAACGCCAGAAGAGATTGAAAATTGGAGTCGTGATTTAGAAAAACAGGCTCCGCAAACGAAACCTTTAGACCTCTATAAACTGAGGGTAGAAATAGAGGAATTGATGGCAGGAAATGTGGGGTTAGACAGATTAAACACCTATTCTGAAGAAGAATTGCTGTTCATGTGTAAAAGCCTCACCAGAAGAACCAGGGTGCTCCACGAAAAACTGACCGACACTGCAGCTAGTATGGGGATAGATATATCGAGATCAAAGCCCTTGCAGAAACCATACCGAGCTGAGTTCTCAGATAAGGATTTAGAGAACTTGAATGTGTCAGGGAGGAAGTTGCAGATTAAAGAGTTGCTTGCAGTTTTGCAAAAATGGGGAAACGTGGAAAGGTGGAAAACGAGGTGGGCACGTAAGAAAGATGAGGCCCGATCGAGACAAGCTACCCCTGAGTTCCCTCTGAGAGAAGTAGACAAACCCGAAACATTATGCCCCATGCGGGAAGTACCAGGTGGGAGGTATGTGCACGTTCCATGGTCCAGACAGGATATCGTGTCCTTTACTAACGATTTCCCGAAACTGCGCGAGAAGCCGGTTGAATGGTACCGGCAAGTGGAAAGGTTCATAAAGGTGCAGAAATGCCTGTGGAAAGACCTGGATGGGTTTTTCGACATTGTGGTCCCAGTCGATCTATGGACCGAGTGTAAAATAGCCATAGCCTGGCCTAGTGAGGAGTATACAAGAGATAAAGAAACAGGGGAACCTTCGAAGGAAGTCATGAGAAAGTATGAACAAGTAATTCAGCACTTGAAACTAAAGGTGCCAGCTAAGGAAACTGATTGGACCAGGATAGATAGAACAACGCAGGAAAGAGAGGAGACAGTGCACTCCTATTATGAAAGGCTGTTGCAGGTGTTTAAAACATACAGTGGTATAGATAACATCGAGATGAAGGACATGACGCACTTCATTTACAGGTTTGTAAACGGTTTAAGACCAGAAATTTGTCAGTGGATAAAAGATAACAAAATCTGTTGGCACTCCAAAAAGGTAGACGAGGTCCTGCGGTACGCAAAGTACTGCGAGGACGAGATGGCAGAAAAGAAAAAGGCTCTCAAGGAAAAAGTGATGTGGGCTCAGGTGAAGCTCGCAGAGCAACAGGAAAAGCAGTTGAGTAACATGGTCAAAAATACAAAGAACGAAGGCCCTGGGGGAGGGGGAGGAGGCAAGCCCCGGCCCAAAATGAGCAGGGATGAGGCTATGAAGAAATTTCCCTGCCATCAGTGCGGCGAAATTGGACATTGGCGTAACGAGTGTCCTTACTTGCCCGAAGATAACCCCAAAACTCCTGATTTAACTCCACAGACGCAGAAAGAGAGACCAAGAAAGACTCAACCACAGGTAAAAACAGTTCAGGTGCCCCGAGCACCAAAGCAAGTATACAGGGGAAAACAGGCAGAGGGAGATGAGATAGAAGTCTGGGAAAGCAATGAGAACAGAAATGCAGCAACTTCGCAGTATCTTCTAAATGATACCTTCCTTTGTGATGACCAGTACTGACGGGGCCTGAGAGGGGAGGACGAGGAGTGCGTACTTGGCGCCTCCTTGCCGGTAGACCAGTCCGGACCATACATTGAAGGAAAGGTTGACGGAAACGATGTCACCTTTCTGTTGGACACTGGCGCTACCCGTTCTACTGTGAGAACAGTGGACGTTCCAAACCTACCCCTCTCGGGAGAAGCCATCCAAGTAGTGGGTGTATCTAATCAATTGATTAGTACTCCTGTTACCAAGCCCATGGAGATCTCAATTGGAAATTTTAGGGAAATGCATAGATTTGTCGTTTGTGACACCAGTCCAGTGAACTTACTGGGACGTGACTTGCTGTGCAAAATGAACTGTACCATCTTTTGCACACCAAAGGGTGTTGAAATTCAGACCCCAGATGAAGACGGCATTTATAAATTAATGTTAGTCCGCCCTGACTCGGAAATTAAACGAATGACCATGCAGGATTTACCCCAAGAACTCCAAGAAGCAGTGAAGCCAGAGGTGTGGGACTTTACTGGGAAAGATGTAGGGTTGATGAAAAATGTGGACCCCATACAGATAGCAATAAAGGACAATGCAGTATACCCCAATACTAAACCCTACAGAATGAATGCAGAAGTGAAAGCTGGTGTTGCTGTGGAAATACAGAAATTGCTAGAAGGAAACATCATACAGGAGGTAATGAGTAGCCCATGTAACTCTCCGATTATGGGCATCAAGAAGCCTAGTGGCAAGTACAGAGTAGTACAGGATCTACGAAAAGTCAATAAAATAGTAGTTCCCTGTTGCCCTATTGTCCCGAACCCAGCAGTGATTCTGTATCAGATTCCCTGGGATGCTGAGTGGTTCACTGTGATAGACTTGTGTCATGCATTCTTTTCCATTCCCTTGCATCCAGATAGCAAATTTCTTTTCTCATTTGCCTTCGAAGGTCACGTGTATTGCTGGAACCGGGTCCCTCAAGGGGATACAGAGAGCCCCTCTATCTTTAATCAGATCTTGAAAAAATGTTTGGAAACTTTAGTCCTACCTGGGAACTCTGTCTTAGTGCAATATATAGACGACCTCTTGGTGGCGTCTAAAAGTCATAAGGATTGTGTGATTGACACCATTGCCCTGCTGAATCACCTGTGTGAAAAGGGACATAAAGTGTCCCCTGACAAGTTACAGTTTTGTGCAAAATCGGTGAAATATCTGGGGCACCAGATAGAAAAAAGTGTCAGAAAAGTGACATCGGAAAGAGTGAGAATAATTCAAAAGATGCAGTTGCCCCGTACTCAGAAAGAAATAAGAATGTTCCTGGGTGTGATAGGATACTGCAGGCAGTGGATTCTGGGATTTGCAGTCCTAGCCAGGCCCTTGATAAAAATGACCAAGAGAGGAACACCCGAGATTGTAGAATGGGATGATGAAAGCTTAACAGCCTTCACCAAACTGCGAAATTGTCTGTGCACAGCCCCTGCATTGGGAATGCCAGACTATTCCAAAGAATTTGCCCTATTCTGTGACACTCGCGATAATTGCGCATTATCAGTCCTAACTCAAGAACATGGCACAACGAGAAGGCCTGTGGCATACTTCTCTGCCACCTTGGATCCAGTGGCTGCTGGATTACCAGGTTGTCTGAAAGCAGTAGCTGCTACCTGTGCCAGTTTAGAGCAGAGTGAGTCAATTGTCATGGGACATCCGGTAACTGTGTATGTTCCGCATGGAGTGGTAATTTTGTTGACCAGAACCAAAACTCAGTATCTCACCCCTAGTCGGCTGACTAAATATGAGAGGATTCTTGTGGCTGCTGCAAATGTAAACATTGTTAGGTGCAGTATTCTGAACCCAGCCACCTTACTCCCCGACCCAAAGGATATGGAAGGGGGGTGGATGATGAACATGATTGTATTGATCTAACAGAATTCAATACCAAGCCACGCCCAGGCATAAAGGAAACGCCATTGCCTGAGCATGATAAAGAACTATTTGTAGATGGTTCATGTCTAAGGCATGAACAAGGAGGCCTGAGTGCTGCCTATGCAGTAGTGTCCCTAGAAAAAAATTGAGGAAGCAGGTTATCTATATCACATCAAGTCTGCACAAGTAGCCGAATTGATTGCTATGATAAAAGCTTGCCAAATTGGGAAGAACATACGCATAACGGTGTATACTGACAGTCAGTACTGTTATGGGGTTGTGCATGACTTTGGCCAGTTGTGGCTACAGAGGGAGTTCCTGACCTCATCAGGTACCCCTATTCGAAATGGAAAAGTTGTTCAAGACCTTTTAGAGGCAATCCAGTTACCAAAGGAACTGGCAGTGGTAAAATGTGCTGCTCATAAGAAGAGCATGGACAAGGTATCACTGGGAAACGATTATGCTGATCGAGTGGCCCAATGGTGCGCAAGAGATTGGTATATCGTAAATCCAAAACGAGGGGGGCCAGGAACCAGCTGCCAACTTCAGGTGTTTGAAGAAGTGCCTACATGGGATGAAGTGAAAGAGTGGCAGCAGGCGGCACCTTGGCAAGAGAGAGAGAAGTGGAAGGACGATGGGTGTAGACCAAGACGTGTGGATGGTGTCATCTTAGGTCCGACTGGTATGCCTGTATTGCCTAGACACTTACTTAGCACAATGGCGAGGTTGATACATGAAGGATCACACATTGGTAGGGACGCCATGATTCTAGTGTTCCAACAGACTTGGTACAGTAAAAAGTTCAGGAAAGTAGCAGAGTCCCTCTGCCAGAGGTGCCTGTCATGTCAAAAGATGAACCCAGGGAAGAAAACTGTGGTGGAACTGGGAAAAATTGGGAGGTCCGGGGGTCCCTTTGTAAGGATACAGGTTGATTTCATCACCATGCCCCATTGTGAAGGGAAACGATATGTCCTTGTCATGGTCTGTTTATTTTCAAAATGGGTGGAAGCTTTCCCTAGTCCCAAAAATGACGCAAAAACAGTAGCTAAGTGTTTATTGAAAGAACTGATACCTAGATTCGGGGTGCCAGACACTATTGAATCAGATCAAGGCTCACATTTCCATAATGATGTGATCGATGAACTCTGTAAGGCCTTTGGAATTTCACAAAAGCTTCACTGTGCCTACCGTCCAGAGGCTTCTGGAGTAGTGGAACAAATAAATGGAACTATCAAAAACAGACTAGCAAAACTGTGTGATGCAACTAAATTGAACTGGGTGAAGGCCCTGCCCTTGGTCCTGATGGGACTCAGAAGTATCCCTGATCGCAAAACAGGCCTAAGTCCCCATGAAATCATTATGGGAAGAGTGATGAGACAAGCATGGGTGCCTGGAAGCAAACTGTTGAGTATTACTGATGATTTGGTGCTTGAATACTGCAAGAGATTGGGTGACCAAGTGCGTTCTATCTCTCGCCAGATCGGAGAAGACGCCATCCTCAATCCAACGACTCCTCTCCACAAACTGGTCCCGGGGGACTGGGTGAAGATAAAGAAGCATACTCGGAAGAGCTGCCTGGAGCCAAGGTGGGGAGAAAAACGTCAGGTGATTCTGGTTACTACCACAGCAGTCAAGTGTGCAGGGGTTCCGCGTTGGATACACGCCAGCCACACCCAGAAGGTACCACCAGACGAAGTGCCTGAAGCAGAAGGGCGTCCAACAGAGGACTCTGCTGGAGCCAGACCAGAAGTAGCTGACAACGTACAGCCCAGCACCAGTCAAGCTGCAGAATCAGCAAACGTTGGCCCAAGGATAGTTGATGACGAACTACTAAGAGTCCAGCCTGCTGAAGGGGTCCAAGAAGCTGAGCCAGAAGTAGCTGAAGACGAGCTGCCAAGCATATGGCCAGAAGAGTGGATTCCATTGATTGATCTCACTGAAGACCCTATTCGAACAAATGAAAGACTTTGGGAAGGTAGAGAGTGGACTAGTCAGGAAAAGCAAGGCATAGGCGAAGAGCCTCGGAATCTTGAGATTCACATCAAAACCGAGGAAGGAGAAGGTCAGACAGGGACAGAGCACGTGATTAATACAGAACAAGTGAATAAGACGGAACAAGTGCCCGATACTGAACAAGTGAAGGATCCTGAACAAGAAAGGAATACAGAACAAGTGATTGATACTCCTCCACTGACACCTGATATCGGGAAGGGACAGACTAGACATAGTGTAATAGTTCGAGCAGAAGAAAGTCCAGAGATCGAAGTGCTTGAACAGGATCAGATAGAATTAGAAGAACGTGTTCAGGAAACAGAATCAGAGACACTTGAAGAGCAAACACACAGTATACCTGAACAAGGCCAGATTAGTACCCAGGCAGAAGAAACAGATGCTAGCCCTGGAATTAGTCAGATAGAAGAAGAAGAAACTGAAACAGAATTGCCACAAGCTAATGAAAATAAGAGGGCAAGAGAAGAAAACGAAGTCCAAGTACCAACCAAAAGGCTAAAGAAAAGAAAGCATCTTGAGCCTAAATACATAAAGAAATTGAGATTGAGAATAAAAACAGTAGAAGAAAAACGTGCAGAAGAAAGGAGAAGTGCTCGTATAGCAGAACAACCAGAAGACTCTTCCAAAAGAAGGAGTGATCGGATAAAGAGACAAAACAAAAAGTACAAGTCACCTGAATGGACACTTGTGTTAGAAGAACTTGAAGATCTCGATATCACTGACGTAAGCGACGGAGAGCCCGTCCCTGAGTACTCTGACGAAGAGGAAGAAGAGCCACCGTGAATTTGCACAAAGTAAGATACTTGTGTAGAGACACAAAGAGGGGTTGACAAACTTCTTCTGAAGCCAAAATGTCTGATTCAAACGTGAATGGTAGACCCAGTCGCAGCTGTTGCAAAACATGCTGCAAGGTATGTGTCTGTAGTATAGTTGTCCTGATATTACTCTGGATAGGACTAACAATTTTCATTCCCTTTGCTGTAAGCAAAGATACTAATATTGTCCCTACTGAAATTGTAAATACTGACAGTGAGGAGCTAACAACACAGAGTGTAGCAAGACATGAGAGAGCACTGAGACAAACAAAACAGAACTTAGAAGCATCAGATGAGGAAGAACTACACTATCATAGAATCAAAAACAGGACACGCTTAAATGTTTTCGCAAACTTGTTAATACACTATGTGGAGACTATGGAAATTGAAGATTGCTATGTCTGCATGAAGCTACCTACTTCTGTAGCTGAAGGCGTGACATACCATCACTTGCCACTGACATACGGAATCTCCTGTAGCATTTTAGCTAGTTTATTTTACAAAAGAGGACCGTTACAGTACTATTACTCTAATAATGACGTGATCTTTTCTGAGCTTCCTATACGTGGGAACTTGAATCCTGTACATACCAAAAGTGACGCAATACGATACATGGGAGATTATTTCCTGACTATAGGTAACATTGACATAGCGGACGCACACAGAGATAACTTGACTTGTTCTTTGCATGAGCAGGAAAAGATGTTCCTAAACATGGCAGAGAAAAGGAGAATTAAAATACAAAGGAAGGCTAATGACGAAAGTCGGAAAGGCCAAAGTGGGCAGAGAACATGGAAGGCACCTCAACTGGTGGGGCGGGTCCTGCTCTGTTGCTGGATTTTGAAAAGAAAGGCAAGCTATGTCTTCACCGCGAGAAGACTAGCTATTATAACAACATTTTCATTGGTTCCAGTGAATGCGAACATAATTACAAGGTAATTGGAGGTTGGGGTTTCAAAAATGGGTCAGAGCCTGTGTTTCCTGGAATTTATTATATTTGTGGGGACAAGGCTTATTTGAAATTGCCGGATCACTGGTATGGAAGTTGCTATTTTGGCATTGTCTTCCCGAAAATATACCATGTGAATGGAGTTGCTGGAAGCAGTGAAAATACTAATGGCTTAGTGCGTAGTAAAAGAAAAAGTATAGGTGAAATTATGGGTAGTATTTTCAGTGCACTGATACCTGGAGTGGGAGTGGTTCTGAACACTCACAGAATTTGCAAATTGTCCACTATAGTGGATGTGTTGTCGACTGAGACAGCTCATGGATTTCTGCTGGTCAATACCGAAATGGTTGCGATCAGATCAATGGTTTTGCAGAACAGACTTGCTCTTGACACCTTATTAGCAAAAGAGGGCGGAGTCTGCCGGATGTTGAAGGCGCAACATTGTTGCACTTATATTCCGGACAAAAGTGTGCAGCTCAAAAGATATGTAAGAAACATTACTAATTTGGCAAAGGAACTCAGACCACTCGAGGTTGATAGTGCCTGGAAGAGACTGGTAGATGGTCTCTCAAATGTAGGTCATTGGTTCGCTAGTATAGGTAAAGGCTTATTGCTCAAAGTACTGATGCCAATTGGAATTATAGGTCTCATCCTATTTTTCATATTTGTCTGTTGCAAATGCCGCAAACACACAAAGAAGTATGAGGTGAATGCGAGAGAAGTAAATACAAGAGGAGTGAAACGGAGTGTGGATGAGCTCGAATTAGAAGAGATGAATAATCAGATCTATAAAAAGGTGAAGAATTCTCACCCTACCAAAACTGAACGAGAAAAGCTGGAGCGATTGCTAGAAGAAATAGAACTGTATAAAGTGTGAAAGAAAAGTTGGCATCTGGTTCCATTTATTTTGTGATGATAGTAAATATCATCAAAGAGGGGATTGATGAAGCAAAGCTTCGCATATTTTGCGACCTTGCCGAAGTCATGAACCTCGTCTATGTGTAACAAGGTAATAAGTGTACGTCTTACTAATGTTTATTTTATGTTTAAACGAGGTTTCCAGACGCTTGCCTATGTGTTTTACTAAAATAATTTACTCGAGTCACTTAAAATGTCTGCCGCTTGTATTTAGTTACTGCGCATGCGTCAGCCACACTCACGTGTCCTGACGCGTCTGCAGAGTTGGAGGGAAAATTATGCGCATGCGTAATACATAGCTTGGCCCAATGTGGTACTGCTCGTGCCACTGCTCTTGTCACTGTTTCTATGTAGCTAACATTTAGACTGCATAAGTATATTTTTATGATGATAAGTTGAAAGTACAACCCTGTGATGTGATTTCATAATGTTATTTCTATGTATTAATTTGTTCTCGCTTACTTTTCATGTACCGCGGGGAATGGGGGTCCGAACTGATTGGGAGCCATATTGAAGGTCTCTTCTGCGCATGATCCTGGAGCACTGAAAGGTGGCAACTTTGGACAGCGGAACTCAGCCAGCTGGCAGCCACAGTCATGATGCTCCTGGGAAAGCCACCTCTGCGCTATGAGAACGGAGAATGTTGCTCCTCATATGATACATTGTAAAATTGCCATTGTCTTTCTGCACAGTTTCTCATGGGAACCCCAATCTTGCTAGGCGGTACCCAAATATGCTAATGAAGCATCTAAATGACATGTTATGATTGGTGTGTTACCCAAAGCCTACCTTAGGACCAATCGAAATTGGGGATTCTGACACTTTGCAACATTTGGGGGGTGGTACACTGACCCAAAAGAGTATATCTACCCTGGGTTCACCTAGGGAATTGTCCGACTTGTCTGGTTTAGCTGACCTGTCACTGACCCATCGTACTCAATAGGTGACTGAAGATACAGAGAACTGCGGAGCACTCTGTCCGAATTTGACCATAGACTAAGGTTTTACTGAACCTTAAAGTGCTGGCAAAGCACTTTGCTGGGAGTTCGCTGACCCAATCGGGGTCTTGATCGATAGCTGCAGAGAGGGTGGAACGCAGGCGTTGCTTCCAAACTGCGGGTGGGGTCCTGTCCTGAGCAGTCCTGTCCTGAGGGTTTGCTGTCCTGTCCTGAGGTCCTGTCCTGATTCCTAATCTGAGGGTATCCTGTCCTGTCCGGGGTGTCCATTCTGCACCTGCTGTCCTTTGAGGGGTATCCTTCCTTGAGGGTTTCCTGTCCTTAACTGACCCGTGGCCAGGGTTTGGTTTCCACACCAGTCTAGGTAAATACTGCTCTAAGTTTCTTAAAACTTGCACCTTCCTATATTTCAGTCTTTTGCTTTAATAAAAGACATCTTGCATACATTGATTTTTCCATGCTTTTTGCCGCAAACTGTTGAAAGTCATTTGCATATTTTTCTAGTAAACGTGTTCCTATGACACCTCACCTGTTAGAAATTATATTTTGCATTGCAGTTTGTCATTTTCTGATATGGTCTAGAACCTCCTTACCTAGACTGTTTAAAGGTCCCTTCACTTTAAGCTTAGCGTGTTACTCTTTATAGGCCCTCCTATAGTTACCCATGCATAGTCTGTCCATGCTTAAACATTTCTGAGATTGTATAGTATTTTTCCCATTTACATTTCATAACAGTATTTCGATGATTACCCTGTCTTTATTTCTCTATAGTTATATCATTTACATTATCCTGGTTATTGAATGCCTTATTCTTGTATATCTCATGAATGAAAATAACGAACTTTAGATAAACATTTTAAAACTTCCAGTTGTCCGTGGTCATTTTAACAGTATTGAATGTCATTTGAAATTGCATTTGCTGCCTTTCCTTTTACAGCTAGGCCCCTGATCCATTGAAGTCATAGGTACCCGTGTCGGTGGATGGTAAGTCGGGTACACTAAGTAATAACAGTAGGGAACACACACAATTGGTAGCAGCCCGTGAAGTCGCCTGGTCAATGAATAGTGCGAATCGAAAGTATATGGGCCCTGAAGCCGGAAACGGCGAAATCATTGGCTGGGTGACCTCGCGCGCTCTATCATAACCAAAGTTGGCGACTTTGAAACTGGGTAACCAGATTCGACTCTTGGGAGTATATTCACAAGAATGTGTGATAACTACCACAAGAGTAGCGTAACACAACTTTCAACATCGCAGCCTATCGCGGGAAAATAACCCAGTGACAACGTGGAATTCACAACAAGGCGTAAGCATGCGATAGACACCAGATAACGTGGCAAATATTAGTGTAAAAGTCAATGCGATACGCAAACGCAAAAAAAATTCGATGAGGCCAAACACAGTACAAAAAGTAGCAAAAACCAGCCACAGAGCTGCAAATCCCACGTGTCTGGCGGGACAATGCACCATAAAAAACACAGAAAAAATACACCAGAAACAAGCCAAAGCACGTAGCAACATGGATGCACCCTAACCCAGCGCAGAGGCCAATTCGAACCCCACAACCCCCACAGACTACCAGCAAGGAACAACAGGGTCGGAGAAGGCCAAGGAGAAGAGGGAGAGGAAAACGCAGACCGCAGGAAAACAAAACCAGCGTCACGGAGGTGACAGAACACTACCAGCAACGGACCCACAAACAGACCACCTGGAATGCAGTCGGAGTGCCAAGGAGGCCAATCCAGGAGGCCAATAGGCGACGGCATGATTTGACCACCTAAACCATGCACAAAACCGCTGCCAACAGGAAGGCAGCAATGGCGACAGAAGGTGGCAGTCCAGTGTCACCGGAGGAGCTGGAGGAAACCCAGGCCACAGTCATCAGTGTGGAGATGGTGCAAGGAGTAGGGAGTACATACACAGCTCCAGAGGACCTGACACAACAACAACAGGGAGTGCAACGAACAGGGACTAGGGGGACGGGGAGATGGGCACAATGGCATACATGCACAAAGAGGTGGAGTACACTGCACATCCACAAACACCCAAGATCATGTCCCAGATCCCCTTGGCACACTGCAGCACACACACATAGCACGAACAGCACACCCACATTGCCGACAACGTGGAACAACGGGCATAGCCGACACTGCAGAACCTAGGACACAACTGGCTCCGCACATGCACAGAAACATGCCCACTACATCTGACAGAGCTGGAAACAGTGAAATGGAAATGTACGCGTACAACCTCATGTCCGTCATGTAGTCCAAATGTACACTTACCCGCAGAAGAATCGAGCACCCCCAAACACTCACAATGTACACTGTCATACAGTCTGCATGCCAACTAGCACAATGCGCCAACATATATGTCAACACAAAGTCAACACGAACCTCCCCTTCACATTGCAGAGGGGCACACAACACCTTCAGCAGAGCATATAATACAACACATCAGTGATGCCGGAGAGGACCACCAGACTGTCGACACCGACACCCTACAACAGCACATGGATATTCTACGCAACCCCCCACCAGGACCTGGACAGCCAAGCTACTCAGCGGACAACACTGAGCCTGCAACAGACCACACAGCAGGAAGCAGCTGCAGGCACATCTGGCTCACGAAACTTCACCCAGCCACACATGGCACCCCAATGCCAGGTGTTACCATGCTAAAAGGAGGTGGCCCAACAGGTATTGGTGGGGGCAGAACCCATGGAATGCGAACCAGGACGCATACGTAGGTGTCTAACACCCTCCACGGCCCACCAACACCCCACTAAGGAGACCCACACTGCCATAGAGACACTGGCAGATCCACATTCACAGTACAGAACCATGCCCAGGGGCACTCAAATTTCAGACACACACCCATGTTGGCTCTACGTACGACGGCCCTGGCCACACCCCTTACGAATTGAGTGGGTGACGATGAAGCTACAAGTCCAAGCTCCAACCCGCTGCCTACGGTGACACGTCTGCCTCCGATGTACACAGCACAATGTAGTGTTGTAGGGTCCTCATGCATACAACAAGACCACATGGACACACGCAGATATAATTTGAACTGGCTACGGGTACATGTGTCCGGCCCCTTTATTGACAGGGCCACATGTGCAGTGATGCCTGTGTTGGTTGTGTGTGGGGTGAGTGTTAGCCATTCCGCACTGAATGTCTGGTGCTGGCAACCACTTGAACATTGGAAACAGTAAACATGCATAACAGAGTCAACTGCTGAGCAACATGGATTGAGCCGTAGAAAGTCCAGAGGACAGCCAACATGCAAACAGAGGTGTCCGTGAGGTGCAGTGCACTGGGGTTGGGACACTGGAGATGAGCGCGCTCATGGGAAGAAAAAGTCTTGGGTTGTGTCCCTTCGGTTTATACCTAATGCAAATGCAGTAGGGTGTGTTAAACCTGCATCATCTTCCCCATCAACGTTTGAGGTGACATAACTGTGCAACCACCCCACAGCACAAAACTCCATCAGCAACGGACAATGGCCTCCGGTGCATCGTCACTGGCACCTTGAGTGCAGAGCAGGGTATCAGGCTGATGATGGCATCCTCGACACGTCTGAGCAACTCCGTAAGTCTGTTAGGACCACCGTTTCAACTCTGGCAGATGGCAGTTGCAGGTGGTCCTTGCGGTGGTGGCATGTGCCTCCTGCGGTGATGCGACGTCCTGGCCGGTCTGGACTCACTTTGGTGTGTGAGCTCACGTGGGCTGCATTTGGGCCTAGAGGCTGTGCACAGTGCATGGCCAGAGAGAAATGTCGTTGATGATCCCAAGGCCTACGCTTCAGAGGCCATCCAATGTCTCCGGAGAAGGGGTCCAGGACTTGACCAGCACAGAGTTGGTGGCCCCGGATGCACTGCGGCCGTGACAGGCACCCAGTCACGGGGTGGTGGCTTGCGGTGCAGTCAGGTGGGCCATGCGACCTGAGCGGATCACCATCAATGTCCGAGGTGTATGTTGCGGAGTGTTTCGGGGGACAGTGGAAGGTGTCCTCCAGGGCAAGACGCCGAAAGGTTTGAATTTATCCGGAAGCAGCAAATGGAGGAGCGGAATGCGACAGCCTAGTTGCCACTGCCAATTCGGTATCAGCTACATGAGGATGAAAACTGCCCCCTAGTCCATAGACTCAGATGCCTCCAAAGTTCAACCAGGGAGTGTCAATGAATGTCAGGGAACAGATTTAGTGGCACAGGGGCTGAGTGGGGATGCAGTCTGCGATGATGCCGGTACACTGATATGAACTCCGCCATAGCAAAATCATGACTCTGTGACCTAGTGGACCGCAGTGTGGGCCAGAGGCAGCGGTCAGCAGTGGCCCATGGCCACATGTTGTTGGCTCGCGATGCACAGCGCTAGTGACACCAGGGCAGTTGTCGGTAGTGTACGAACACCTCAGTAACAATGATCTTTTTCTCTCCGCCAAGATGCAAGGCGACATCCTCTTAGGCCTCTCCTTGCGTGCAATGATGTGTAATCTGCCTTTGCATACTCGATGTTCAGTTCCAAATCTGTGGTCTATTTGAGCACAGCCTAGGCCGAGAGCAGTGTAGTCTGGAGGCAGCAGTCAGCAAAGGCCATTCACCGAGTGTCGCCGGCATAGGTTGGTGCCCCACTGGCCTTCGTAGTTCAGGTTCAGTGGCACCATGTGTTTGGTCACCTCCGTGACTGGGACCCGGCTCACATCCGGACTGAGCCACATCTTCCTCTTACTCCTCTCCATGCGACCACTGGGGTGGACTCAGGTATTCGTGATTCATGTCTAGGGATCTGGATGTGAGACCTACTGGTCTGCAGGAAAGTCCTGGTCCCTCATCCACGGCTGGCGTTGGACATGGTTTGTGGCAGCACGGCTCGCCACCTGGGGTTGGACAGGGTTTGTGGCACCACAGCTCGCTGGCTGGCGTTGGACAGGGTGTGTGGCAGCACCGCTTACCGGCTGATGTTGGACAGGGTTTGTGGCAGCACAAGTCGATGGCTGGTGTTGGACAGGGTTTGTGGCAGCACGGATCGACGGCTGGCATTGGACAGGGTTTGTGGCAGCACGGGTCGACAGCTGGCGTTGGACAGGGTTTGTGCCACCATGTGTCGCAAGATGCCCATATGGAACTATGCCTCACTGATCGAGGGGGGTCTGGTACTGTGGCCGCTGGTCTTCATTTGGGGTCACTGCCATTCAGGAGCCAGGACACTGTTTCACATATGGGACCCACTGGGCCGCATAGGACGCCGGTAGAATATGTAAACGAGAAAGGAGTAATGTGGCCCAGCGTCAAGGGGACAGCAGTGGTCTGAAAGGCTGGCTGGGTTACAGGCCTCGGGATTGGAGGTGGAGCTGGCATGTGGTGGGCCCTCCTTGACACACACCGGTGTTGCCTGCTGATCAGTGTGGCCTGGCTGCGTAGGGTCGGCCAGACGGGTACGTGGTCCAACGGGCCGGGGTATGGCAGGCGCACAGGATCTCAGGCAACTCCGCTGACAAGGATGGCGTGGGCCTCATGGCGGGGTGGGAGGCACCGCCCTGGCAAAGATGTTAGGCTTTAAGGAAAAGGACCACACTCAGGGCTACGTGCTGTTTATTCAGGACAGGTTGCTTTATGAAACTTCCCAAAAAATATGTTGTTATGATATATAAACAATATTGGAATTTTTGTTTTGATTAAGGATTATCCCTATTTTACAAAAGATTAACAACATAAATAGAATGTAATATGTGGTATTGATTATGCACCTGCCTTCACCTGATAGATGCAGGCCAACATGATTGACCCCTTCCCACCGTGTAACTACATCACTAGGCTTTCTTCAGAATTTATTAGACCCTTTCATAATTCATGCCTGGCCTTATTAGGCTTAGCTTAGTGGTGTAGGGAAAGTGAAGGAGAGACCTATTTGTCATCTTATTCCTGGGAGCTTGGCTCATATTTCCTAATGCTTCATGCAATGCAGTACAACAAAGTTGCTATACTGAGTTGCGTGAAATGGAGAGAGCAGGAATGTGCCACATCTACTAAGAGACGCTGCTCTTCTGCTCTCGCCTAGCAGCGCCACACTGTGGGCTGGTGAGCATCAATGCAGGTACCCTTACGCCATGCTGCAAGAGTGCCTGCATTTCGGGCATGGTTGTATTGTGCAGGAAGGTGTACCTTCCTACACATAGGAATCTAAAGAGGGAAATGCATCACACATAGAAAGAGGAAATAATGAGGTGAAAAGATGATTTCTGTCCTTGTTAAACCATGCTCTGACACAATCTCAGGTTTACAAACCTTTGTATGCCTGGAATTGCATTAAATGCATAAGTGGGTGCACGGGAACGTCCAAGCTCCAGCCATGTGATGCTTACCCGCTTGAAATGTGACATAACACAGTGTAAGCCACTGAGGCACCTGTGCAACACCCATTTGGCTGAAAGGGGTTTAGATCCCTGTCTGTTGCTGTGGCCTGGGCTGAGCTGGGAACCAATATGCCAAGTACCATCACATGTATGACACTGCTCTTATCTGTCCTCCAAAGGTCGTTTACAGCTCAACAAGACTTTGTTGTCTCTTTAAGTATCACCCCTTTCCCTCTGCAGCACTCAAGTTTTCTGCCTTATTGTGACATCTCCATTATAAAAACACCAAAGAAAACTAAATTTAGGTGTGAAATCAGCAATGTAAGTGCTGTTATCACATCTTAGTCATATGCTTTTTTAAATTTTTCATTGACAAGCAGGGCAAGGAGATCAACGAATACATTTTTAACAAAACATATAATATAAAATCAAATAACGGTACAGATCTGAATACAAATAAAATAACACCAGACTCTTTGCATTGCACATCCTTCAAATATAATCATAAAACAGAACAAAGAAAGCAAATGGAGAAATTATGTATATACCTGGATCCATAATGACAAATTGGAAATATGGTACTCAATGATAACAAACTTCTCTGCACCTTTAGCTCGACGGTCCGCTCATTTTACAGATTTGTAAAAGCTCATCGAGTATTCAAAGGTCCGAGGGTTAGGGGTTCACTGTGGAGCGTTCTCTCCGTGGCGTCTTCACTCCGCCATCTTGCTCACATCTTAGTCATATTCACCAAAAAAAACAGGAATGTCGCACAACAAGAAAGCACATAGGATGCAAGTTTCAAGCAGTATATACAATTGCAATGAAAAATATATGGCATTGGAATATATTTATGTATTTCTTAGATGTGTGTTTTAATTTTGCAGTGTTGTTATGACAATCATATCATGCAGAGCTACTTAAATGCAAACTAAAGAAAAGTATTGTTGCGTTCTTACTTAGGGTTATCTAAGACTTTTTGTAAGCCTTTCTATTAATTAACATGCATTTTTATGTGTATATATACGTTTGTATATTGTTGTACTTACATTTATGCTGCTCAGCCAGTGTGTATGAGTGTATGTATGGAACCTTGGAATGAGTGATGACTGCGTAGAATGTTGGTGTGCATGGTGGATGGGAAGAATGACAGTTGGTGAGAGTGGGCTGAGCAGCGAAGATGCAGCTCCTGGTGGGGCTCTGTACCAGCTCTGTTCCAGCTTTGAACCAGCTCTTGAATTAGCTTGGAACCTGTAACTACTATCTTGGAACTTGACTAATAAACCTCTACATTGAAATACTTGGCTACCGCTGGTCCTATGTACTAATCCATCTACAACATTTTGGCGACGAGGGTGGGATTCGAACCTACGCGTGCAAAGCCTGTGTTCATCTACAGAAGGTGAGGAAACCTACAATTCTACAGAACGTTTTTTTTCATTCAAGTAACAAAGCAAAGCAGCTTTAAAAAAAAAAATAATAAGGAGAAGAACGCCCGTTTAGCCCCACCAGTGTCCATTAATATCGGGACAGCCTGCTCCGGGCGCTTCACACTCCTCATGTTAATTATCGTTAAAAGAAAAGAAAGCGTTAAGGAAAAGAAGTGTGTGTGAACAGTTCGTATCTACAAGAAATGTGGTAGCAGTTTCTCTTATTGTGCTTGGATTGCTCGACCTGTGAATGTTGAATACTGGCAAAGAACGAATTATTTTCCCCAACAAACTCCAGCCGTGCACTTTAAATACGAGACTTTCAGATTTAAAGTTATTTATAACTTTAAATGTCTGCCGCAGCCTGAGTTTGCCTGGAGGTCGAAGAGTCAACCTGTGGAAAGCTGCTCTATATTCTTTTGCCACGGAAGTTTGTAATGCAAGTAAACTGTAAATGAGACATTTTACGTAAATAAGTATTTGCCTTTGATTTGCCAGTCATTAGGACTTCGAGATATTTTCATTTTTATTTTGTGTGCACTTTAACTTTGCTGCTTGTAATAATCGCAGTGAGGCCGTTGATCAACTGGAGTTTTAAATTGTGCTCGAGCCATCTTTCAAAAGAAAATGGAAAAACATGTACCTGCTATTCCTGATTACGTCCTTATCTCCGTCATAGTCCTTTCAACTTCGAGGCATTCCTCCGGCGTTCTGCACTGCTGGAAGACGCCCTGCTGCGCTGACGCGCCGAGAGCCACCCGGATTTGCGTGAGAGGACGTGCCACCATCTTAGGCAACATCACCATGACAACATCACAGCAAGTCATTTATCGACAGGTCGGATCGGAGCTGTTTTTGGCATATGGTATTTGTGAAAACTTTGTTTTTAAGATATTCTGAGACAAAGAAAAAGTATATCCTGCGCTACTCTAAAGACAGGCTGCCACACCAGTAAATCTCGAGTACTCTTCACATTAAACATTCCGGGAGCCACTAGAAGTAGCTGAGGAGAAGCTAATATATTGCTTTAAGATCTTGGGTGAGGGAGTTCGCTCACCGGCATTTGCTCGCAATACATTGTTACTTTATCTGTTTTATATACAGTATTTAATATGCTTATCGATATGCTTATAATGATTCATTTAATAACCTAAGTGAGATTGTGCTGTGTTTAGTATTTGCTGTGTATTGAGAAGAGTTCTTCAGTCCTTGTTTAATGTCACAGCTATGTACTAGCTTTATACTAGTTTCACTCGCACTTTTGTTGCGTGGTTTTACGGTGTGGTATGTATTTAATGAGAGCTTCAATGCTTCCTGTTCCCCTTTGAAACGTTAGTGCATTTAGTTATATCTTTCCTGGGGGTAGTTGTGTATAGGGGCTGGTCTCCTAGTCTTCAGTGTGGGTGGTGTGCACACCCATCTCACTGTCACACCCTACATGGTCTTTGAATTTGCCTAGCCTCAGTATCACCATTTACTCGTACCACATTTTTCATCCACTAGTGTGAATTTCTGTTTCTTCTTAGTTTTTATTGGGTTTACTCATTCATTCATGATGAACAATGGACTGTAGACCCATATTTTGTTGTAGTGCGCATTGGACTTTGTATCCACTTTTATGGGAATATGCGCGATGGACAGTTGGTCCATGTTTTAGCCTCTTTGGTGGACAGTAGATCCATACCTTTGGCATGTGTTTTGGGCAAGGTGCCGTGAATTGTGCACCCATATTTTGTTGTTGTGCGCATTGGACTTTGTATCCACTTTTATGGGAATATGCGCGATGGACAGTTGGTCCATGTTTTAGCCTCTTTGGTGGACAGTGGATCCATACCTTTGGCATGTGTTTTGGGACTATTATTGGAATATGCGCCATGGACGGTTGTTCCATGTTTTGGCCTCTTTGTTGGGCTGTGATTCATACTTTTTGTATGTGTTTTGGGTTATGCACCAATTTTACTTGGTTATGCGGGATGTGCAGTGACCCATAATCTCGCCTTGGTTTACTAGGGCCAGATGTAGGTAGCCAAATACCGGTCGGTAACGGCCGAATTCGGCCGTTACCGACCGGTATTTGGCTTTTGAGATGTAGGTGCCTGAAAACAGGCCATTTCGGTAATTTTACCGAATCTGTAAATATACCGGTCGGTAAATTTACCGACCGGTATTTTTACAGATTCGGTAAAATCGAGATGTAGGTGGGACTCTTCTGAGTCCCACAAGCCCTACAAAATCGGTATTTTACCATCAAATACAAGTTGATGGTAAAATACCGATTCAGGTGTGCATGCACATGTGTGCATGCACACCTGTGCCATATGACAGGCAGACCTGCCCTTAGGGCAGGTATGCCTGCCACATGGCACCTGAACCCGTTTTGGGGGTGCTAGAGGGTGTCAAAGTGACACCCCCTGCACCCTTGTGAAATTCGGTATTTACCGATTCGGTAAATATCGACCGGTAAATGCCCAATCATTCCTATGTGCTTCAAAGCCCATAGGAATGAATGGGCATTTACCGGTCGGTATTTACCGAATCGGTAAATACCGATTTTTACCGATTCGGTAAATGCACATCTGTATTTACCTACATCTCGGTACTTATATTTTACCACTTCTTAAATACCGAATCGGTATGATTCGGTATTTAAGAGGTGGTAAAATAATTTTACCTACATCTGGCCCCTAGTGTTTTGGGCGATGTACCCATACTTTGGCCTCTGTTAAAGCGGTCCCTATATTTCATCTGTGTTTGAAATACACTTTAGACCTTGCACCCAAAAATGTTTTCATTATTATAATACAATGAGTCGTGTGTCCTTTTCTCTTGTACCTTTGAAATCATACTCCAGATTTGTTTATTATGTTTGCATTATTAATGTGTACCAAGAACTCATTTGTGTAGGATACTTAATAGTTTGGTGTTTACACACCGCGGGTGTTCTCCATTCTATTAGTCGTGCGCAGTGTTTTCTTTTGTGAGTGTTATGTAAGAATGGGTGATTAGTTTGAATTTTACAACTTCTTTATTTCTACTTTTCTCCCATTCCCACACACTATGAGTATGTTACTTACTTATTGCATTTTATATTTTCTTCATGATGTTCCCAAGGGAAGGAGATGTGCCTAGCTATATCTTCCTGCTTGCACTCTTTCCTTGCTGGTTTTCTATACTTTTCATTTCCTTCTTCATTCTTCTGCAATATGTACTCATCTTGCCCTGCTTCACAATTCTTTCCTCTTTCATTCTTCTCTATAGTTAAATTGATCTGTTTGCAATGTTGTATCATTTTGTTTACAGACATAAGTTGCTCTCTCTTAGAGTTAAAACTAATCTTTGTTGATTGTTTCCATAAAGAGAGAGGATATGTTGTACTTACATTCATGCTGCTCAGCCAGTGTGTATGAGTGTATGTATGGAACCTTGGAATGAGTGATGACTGCGTAGAATGTTGGTGTGCATGGTGGATGGGAAGAATGACAGTTGGTGAGAGTGGGCTGAGCAGCGAAGATGCAGCTCCTGGTGGGGCTCTGTACCAGCTCTGTTCCAGCTTTGAACCAGCTCTTGAATTAGCTTGGAACCTGTAACTACTATCTTGGAACTTGACTAATAAACCTCTACATTGAAATACTTGGCTACCTCTGGTCCTATGTACTAATCCATCTACAACATTTTGGCGACGAGGGTGGGATTCGAACCTACGCGTGCAAAGCCTGTGTTCATCTACAGAAGGTGAGGAAACCTACAATTCTACAGAACGTTTTTTTTCATTCAAGTAACAAAGGGATGTATGACGTTATAACGCATACTTTTACTCCGCAGACCATTACAACGCGACTTTTACTCCGCATACCGTTACAACGCATAGCGCCTTGGGGCGCTGGAGAGTGGTAAGTATAATTTACTATTCTAACTCCAGTCCCCGTGGACCCTAGGGAAGGTGTTGGATAGTAAATTATACTTATTCCCTATCCTAGAGCGCCCCCCAGCGCAATGCGTTGTAATGGTATGCGGAGTAATGGTCGCGTTGTAATGGGTCTGCGGAGTAAAAGATCCGTTGTAACGGGTGTATACCGTAACAAAGCAAAGCAGCTTTAAAAAAAAAAATAATAAGGAGAAGAACGCCCGTTTAGCCCCACCAGTGTCCATTAATATCGGGACAGCCTGCTCCGGGCGCTTCACACTCCTCATGTTAATTATCGTTAAAAGAAAAGAAAGCGTTAAGGAAAAGAAGTGTGTGTGAACAGTTCGTATCTACAAGAAATGTGGTAGCAGTTTCTCTTATTGTGCTTGGATTGCTCGACCTGTGAATGTTGAATACTGGCAAAGAACGAATTATTTTCCCCAACAAACTCCAGCCGTGCACTTTAAATACGAGACTTTCAGATTTAAAGTTATTTATAACTTTAAATGTCTGCCGCAGCCTGAGTTTGCCTGGAGGTCGAAGAGTCAACCTGTGGAAAGCTGCTCTATATTCTTTTGCCACGGAAGTTTGTAATGCAAGTAAACTGTAAATGAGACATTTTACGTAAATAAGTATTTGCCTTTGATTTGCCAGTCATTAGGACTTCGAGATATTTTCATTTTTATTTTGTGTGCACTTTAACTTTGCTGCTTGTAATAATCGCAGTGAGGCCGTTGATCAACTGGAGTTTTAAATTGTGCTCGAGCCATCTTTCAAAAGAAAATGGAAAAACATGTACCTGCTATTCCTGATTACGTCCTTATCTCCGTCATAGTCCTTTCAACTTCGAGGCATTCCTCCGGCGTTCTGCACTGCTGGAAGACGCCCTGCTGCGCTGACGCGCCGAGAGCCACCCGGATTTGCGTGAGAGGACGTGCCACCATCTTAGGCAACATCACCATGACAACATCACGGCAAGTCATTTATCGACAGGTCGGATCGGAGCTGTTTTTGGCATATGGTATTTGTGAAAACTTTGTTTTTAAGATATTCTGAGACAAAGAAAAAGTATATCCTGCGCTACTCTAAAGACAGGCTGCCACACCAGTAAATCTCGAGTACTCTTCACATTAAACATTCCGGGAGCCACTAGAAGTATCTGAGGAGAAGCTAATATATTGCTTTAAGATCTTGGGTGAGGGAGTTCGCTCACCGGCATTTGCTCGCAATACATTGTTACTTTATCTGTTTTATATACAGTATTTAATATGCTTATCGATATGCTTATAATGATTCATTTAATAACCTAAGTGAGATTGTGCTGTGTTTAGTATTTGCTGTGTATTGAGAAGAGTTCTACAGTCCTTGTTTAATGTCACAGCTATGTACTAGCTTTATACTAGTGTCACTCGCACTTTTGTTGCGTGGTTTTACGGTGTGGTATTTATTTAATGAGAGCTTCAATGCTTCCTGTTCCCCTTTGAAACGTTAGTGCATTTAGTTATATCTTTCCTGGGGGTAGTTGTGTATAGGGGCTGGTCTCCTAGTCTTCAGTGTGGGTGGTGTGCACACCCATCTCACTGTCACACCCTACATGGTCTTTGAATTTGCCTAGCCTCAGTATCACCATTTACTCGTACCACATTTTTCATCCACTAGTGTGAATTGCTGTTTCTTCTTAGTTTTTATTGGGTTTACTCATTCATTCATGATGAACAATGGACTGTAGACCCATATTTTGTTGTAGTGCGCATTGGACTTTGTATCCACTTTTATGGGAATATGCGCGATGGACAGTTGGTCCATGTTTTAGCCTCTTTGGTGGACAGTAGATCCATACCTTTGGCATGTGTTTTGGGCTAGGTGCCGTGAATTGTGCACCCATATTTTGTTGTTGTGCGCATTGGACTTTGTATCCACTTTTATGGGAATATGCGCGATGGACAGTTGGTCCATGTTTTAGCCTCTTTGGTGGACAGTGGATCCATACCTTTGGCATGTGTTTTGGGACTATTATTGGAATATGCGCCATGGACGGTTGTTCCATGTTTTGGCCTCTTTGTTGGGCTGTGATTCATACTTTTTGTATGTGTTTTGGGTTATGCACCAATTTTACTTGGTTATGCGGGATGTGCAGTGACCCATAATCTCGCCTTGGTTTACTAGTGTTTTGGGCGATGTACCCATACTTTGGCCTCTGTTAAAGCGGTCCCTATATTTCATCTGTGTTTGAAATACACTTTAGACCTTGCACCCAAAAATGTTTTCATTATTATAATACAATGAGTCGTGTGTCCTTTTCTCTTGTACCTTTGAAATCATACTCCAGATTTGTTTATTATGTTTGCATTATTAATGTGTACCAAGAACTCATTTGTGTAGGATACTTAATAGTTTGGTGTTTACACACCGCGGGTGTTCTCCATTCTATTAGTCGTGCGCAGTGTTTTCTTTTGTGAGTGTTATGTAAGAATGGGTGATTAGTTTGAATTTTACAACTTCTTTATTTCTACTTTTCTCCCATTCCAACACACTATGAGTATGTTACTTACTTATTGCATTTTATATTTTCTTCATGATGTTCCCAAGGGAAGGAGATGTGCCTAGCTATATCTTCCTGCTTGCACTCTTTCCTTGCTGGTTTTCTATACTTTTCATTTCCTTCTTCATTCTTCTGCAATATGTACTCATCTTGCCCTGCTTCACAATTCTTTCCTCTTTCATTCTTCTCTATAGTTAAATTGATCTGTTTGCAATGTTGTATCATTTTGTTTACAGACATAAGTTGCTCTCTCTTAGAGTTAAAACTAATCTTTGTTGATTGTTTCCATAAAGAGAGAGGATATGTTGTACTTACATTCATGCTGCTCAGCCAGTGTGTATGAGTGTATGTATGGAACCTTGGAATGAGTGATGACTGCGTAGAATGTTGGTGTGCATGGTGGATGGGAAGAATGACAGTTGGTGAGAGTGGGCTGAGCAGCGAAGATGCAGCTCCTGGTGGGGCTCTGTACCAGCTCTGTTCCAGCTTTGAACCAGCTCTTGAATTAGCCTGGAACCTGTAACTACTATCTTGGAACTTGACTAATAAACCTCTACATTGAAATACTTGGCTACCTCTGGTCCTATGTACTAATCCATCTACAACATATATGTTAGTATGTTAGCCTGTATTGTGTCTTCCAAATCCTTTGAGGGGAATCCAAGTATTTTATCCATGTGAGAAATGGGTTTCACGTATTTGCTGGCAAGCCACTTGATAACTGCTGTGCTCCAATAGGGAAAAATCTGCTGTAGCAAGTACTAGTTTCTCTGCTGAAGGGCTGCACCCCATTCCATGGATAACAGCCCTCAAATAACCAATATTCCACTACACTAAAGTTAACTTCATCTGGGATGGTAAGCGATATAAATGCAATTCCAATACTATATATATATATATATTTATTTTTTTTACGATAAAATCAATGTGTCACAAAGTATTACAGTGGGTTACAGTGAGTACAGGATGTTATACAAGAAGAAATAAAAGTTTAAGAATTACTGGAACATGAGTCAAAGTGCTTTTTGGGAATACAAATAATAGTGCTTTACAAATCATAACATTTCGTGAATAATGCATGAAGTCATGTCATGTTATGTCATTATTGCTGATCATAAAGAATTACTTAAGAATTTTGTGTGGAACGATACCAAATTAATTCAAAAGCAAGTGCTGTTCTGTGCCATATTGCACCTCCAAGAGCAGGCATCAAAGAGTGCCATATATCAGCAGTGAGCTACAAATAAGGTCCTTTTGAGGAGTGCAGATCCAAAATAAAAGGTTTACCTGTGGTACCAATAATCATTGAACCAATCATGTTTCTCATCAGAAACGTTTTATTAAGTTAAAAGTGATTTAGGTCCTGATTTCAAGTTTGGGGGACAACCCATCATCCGTCAGGGTAGCTGAAGTACTAATGTTTGCTGCCCTACGTATTACCACCCATCATATTTAGAGATCACCTCCAGCCTGGAGGAGTTCTCTGTACCTTCAAAGGAAATGCTGCCATGTGCCCCTCTGAACGCTCCAAAAATTTGCTGAGCAGCCACGTTTCATCAAGTGGGATTTATCTTTTTTTTTTTTTTAAAGAAACAATTAAGGGGAGGTTTTTTCCAGATGGAGGGAGTAATTATTTTGTTCTGTTCAGGGCCACCAGACTTTCCCTGATGGTTTCGAATAAAAAAAAGTACCTCAGACTGTCCATTCTAAATAGAGCAGGAGGTCTGATGTACTTACACTAATACCCTAAGTCACTCAGGCTGCAGGTGTAAGGTTTCCACTAGCAGAGTCAGAGGGGGCACCACCATAGGAAACATGACCGTCTGCCTGACTCTAGACAGAGGGGGTGGACCATCAGTTTGGCAGATAGGTGTGCATGCAATTTTACGTTCTACTTTAATAAATATTGGTCAATTCATAAGTGTTTAGTTAACTCCTCTTAATGTGGTGCTGTGCAGAAACTATAAACATGTATATTTGTGTATGTTCATGTACATTCATTGGTGTGAATTCTTTGGAGCAGATGAACATTAATAGAGTCAAATGTTCCTTCTTGGTTTAAATTTACTTTGGTTAAAATGATTTTACCTATGGTTGTCCTATTATACACTTCTTATAATAAATGTGCATTTGATTAGGCTCAGTTCCTATGTGCCAGATAGCCTATTAAGTGGATTTGTCATTAGTTCTTTTTTGTAAAGCCCATTTCATGTTCATTGGATGATAATAAAACCTATAGAACTTGTTTTGGTAAAGGCTTTGTTGTTTGCTGTATTTTTTGTGACATTAATTTAGCACTTTCCTATCCCTAATGATGCCTAAAAGTGTTTTCTGGGTGGTCAGGTAAGCATATAATCAGATTGTTATGCATGGCTGGTAGACAGTATGTTTCTTATGGTGGTCTATATTGAAAGTATGGTGTTGTGTATGAAGTTCAGAGGTGTTAGAAACGTGTGGCGATATACGGATGCACTTTAACAAGGTGTGAAGCAGAAAGATGTGGGAAAGTAGCACATACATACACAGCCTCCCATACGTTCCATCACTATTTCTTATGTTGATGTTTTGATGAGCAATCCCTGCTGTGTTTGGTGAGTAGGTAAAGAAAGGGAGTTAACCAATGAAATTCAACACACACTATTCTTATATGGTGCACCAATGAGCAGAGATGTTCTGAAACATGAAGATCAAGAGAGACCCAGCTCATATATGGTGTATGGGATCACCCCAGGGTCAGAGATGGCATGATCCAAAAATATCAATAGACACTTTTCTTATATGAGCCAATGAGGCCCATCATGGAGTGGAGATAAAACAACCCTAAAAACTGTTTTCTGTTGGGTCCAAGTAAGAGTGAAAAATGCCATGTCCCAGGAAAATTAAGAGTCTCTACTTGTTTCTGGATATATGAAGATCACCCAGAAATGGAATGTGGCAATCGTAAGAAATAGAATAGGGTGCATATCAGTCTTTTGTTGAGCACAGCATTAATTAATATACATGATTAAAGTCACCAAGGAGGGAAAGTCAGTCTTGGGACAGAACGCCTCTTCTGTGGTCCTGAAGAGTGTGCTTGCTGTCTTTCCTGTAATAGTCTTTTTTTGTTTCCCTCCAGTGACCCCCTATATATATGAGCATGACTAGTGTCCTCTCTGTTAGACATTGTCAGAACGGTGGTAGTAGTAGCACGTTTTCTACTGGAGGCACGTGCCTTTTCACTTGTCTGATTCACAGTGGGGAATACAGGTCTGCACCATATGAAAGATTGTGCAAGTCTCTCTTAACCATTTGTTTACATATAACTAGAATCGATGGGGAATAGAATGTAGCTGTGTATGTTGTGGGTTGTGTTCAGAGCCTGTTAGAGCATTTGGAAGAATGCACAACGGGCATCCATATTGTATTCCTGTCCGTGGGATAACCTGGAATGGTGGATGGTTTTGTTTCTTTCACGTCCCGAACTAAACAGCATATGACTGTGGTGGGCACTCTGCCACTGCCAGATGGGCCAGCTTGAAAGGGCCTGTGTGTTGTCTATTTTTGGTCCTTCCTGACCATGGGGCAACATTACCAGTCCACACACTGGTCCTTTCAAATTGGCCCATCTGGCAGTGCCAGACTGCTCGACTGGCCAGTACAACAGTGGTACAGGGTTGCATTGAGTGAGTGTCCTGCACTGGAAATTGCTTGGGGGCCCATCCTAGGGCACTCCCAGCACTTCCTCCTCCTGCATAAAGTTACATTTTTAAAAGAAAGATTTCTTGGTGACAGACACCAGTCTACAGAGAAGAACCTACCTGGAAAGAGTTGAACATCCCGGCTGAAGAAAGGCTTGTGGAAGATGTTGCGAATCTATGTCGCTCCAGGGCACACCGTTGCCAAGGTACTGTGCAGTGAAAACAATTACAATGTCCTGCATCACTCATGGCCTAATTGAAGGCTTGTCATCAGAATCACTGTTTGATGACCTTCTTTTGTCCATGACCCTGCTAGCATTACAAGGAAACCAGTGCCTGTTCCTCCTTGCCTCTAGGAGCGTGGGTGACCCCCTTGGTTCCATCTCCTGGCCTGGGGAAGTCTGAGAGGTAATTAGGTGAAGCAACCACGAGTACATAACTGCAAATAGCATCTAAACCAGTTACATGAGTGCAGAGATATACTGATTAGAACTTCTTGCCCTTGTCTCCTGCTCTGCATTCACTAAATGCTGCTGTATCAGAGTACATGCCCCAGTTCCTGAGGGCACCCTCAACTACAGAGAAAATCCAACCATGACTGGCGGCTTCAAAGACATAAGGCTCAAAATGGAGCATTTTTTATATAAATGGAGATAGGATGTAGCCTTAAGGCTAGAGTGGTTGACCTTGAAGCTGGGGAACCGGGTTCGCGTCTCAACAATGACGCTCAACATCCTGTGATTCTGGGCAAATCACTTAATCTCCCCGTGCCCAGTAGCGGTCGGTGGTGGCAGTAGCTGCCGGGCAGTGACGTGGGGAGGGGGAGGGGCAGGGTGGGGGGTAGTAATCTATGGACTACGGAGGACTACAGGTAAGTAAACATATAAATAAATAAAACAAATTTTGTTGCGTGCACTGCATCGCATTTGGGGATGCAGTGCGCGCAACTAAATTAGTTTTATTTATTTATATGTTTACTTACCTGTAATCCTCAGTAATCCATAGATTACTACCACCCAACATGCCCCTCCCCCGCCCCACGTCACCGCCCGGAAGCTATTGCCACCACCTACCTCTACTGCCCGTGCCTAACAAAAATGAATGAGTCCATCTGTAACGAAACTGGTGCTCATTTCTCGGGTCTAGTTCGCGCTCTATAAAACTCTAAAACAAAGATTTAAAAAAAAATGCACTAATACACTCAGGTGTATTTTGATGATAGTGGGGTATGAAGGAGCCCAATGGTTACCCTTTGTCAAGTCTTAAATGAGCATGTTTTAAAGCATGTGCATAGGTTTTGACAACTTGACTCTATCCATGGAAAAATAACCACATAATGTAATAATTGCAAAGAAGGAATTTTAGTCCAGGATGCCATACCACATGAGTGTCATGCTTAGATTTCAAGAAATTTGTTTTGAATGGCTTTGTTTTAAATGCGCTCTGAAGATGACAGATTTCAGTTTACCAAGGTTCAAGCTTTTATACCAAGCAGTGGGTATTCATGCTAGAGAAATAGAAGTGAGACTAGTGTGCTCTGAAAAATTCCAACATGTGTTTTGAACATAGTGTGGGTGTGCATTTTGAACCCTAGAACAGACGAAGGCGCAGCTTCAGCTGCACTCAGGCACCCAAAGTGATGAGAATGTAACTGCACTACATTTGCCCTCCTTCAGGGGAACAATGCAGCTGCAATTTTGCTGATCAAAGACATAGTAGTATCATGACAAAATGAATTATACTGGAAATCTTGAAGAACTTTCCATACTAAACTTTGCCAATAGGGAACTGAAATTCAACTGCACCAGGGTCAATACTCGATTGTTCAGAAAGCTTAAATCAATGAATATTTAAGCAATAGCAACAGAACGTCTTCTACGTGAACACTTAGCTATGTGAAGGGCCACTTTCATGATCTTTCACAAGCCATCAACATCACCACTTTCACAGCACACCTCACATTTTGATGATGCTCATTAAAAAACGACTTTGGTCTTTTGACATACTTCAACACAATGGATCCATTCTGTATAGTATTGTTGTAATGGTCCATATCAGTCAATCAATCATTCAATCAGGGGGTTTAAAGCACGCTACTCACCCGTGAGGGTCTCAACGCGCTGGGGGGGTTGCAGCTCCAGGTCAGCTGAAGTGCCAGCTGTTGAGGCTCTTCCTGAAGGTGTGCAGAGTAGGGGAGTGTCTGATGCTAAGTGGGAGTTCGTTCCAGGCTTTGGCTGCGATGTACGAGAAGACTAGGGCTGGGTGGAAATGGCGTAATGCCACCACGCGGAATTATGGAAAAATGTGTGGACAACGAGCGCGCGTCCTGCGGCCATCTGAGGGTCCGTGTGCCCGGGACAGGGGTCCCTGATGCCCGGGCGGGCTCCCCGATCTCCCCGGCCTGGCTGGGTTGAGAAGCAGGGACTGGCCTCGGGGCCTGGGTTTCGGTCAGGGCCTGGGGTGTGGGAGCCTTCATCCTGCGGCCTGCCAAGGGTCCATCTGCCCATGACAAGGGTCCCTGGTGCAGAGCCCTGGAGCCCTGCAAGGGCAGGCCGGAGCCCTATGGCTATGGCTCGCTCGGGGCGGGCAGATGGGAGTCCTTTCGGTTCCAGCCATTTGGTCGCACCTTTCCCTTTCGGCCATCTGGTCACACGCAATGCTTTCCAATGGGGTGACCAGATGGCCAGGCTGCCATGGAATTCCAGATGGGGACTCATTTGCCTCCCAGCCAGGGCTCCAGGAGGTCGGGCGCATCTGGGCATAGGGTCCCCTGAGTTTCACGGTGCGCACGTATTCCTATCCCGGAACACCCCTCCCGGGCTGGCGTTTCTGTGCCGGTGACCAGATGGGCTATGCCCGGACAACACCTCTCCTCCGTCCGGATGCTCCCTCCTTCAGCCCATGGCATGGCAAAGTGCCCCGGACGGGCTCCATGGGTCCTGGACAGTCCTTCCCCGGGTGTCTGGGCCCGAGAGCTGTGGCAGTCCTCCCCGTGCCTGAGGCTCAGCCGGTGTCCCCGAGCCCTGCAAGGGCAGACAGGATCCCAACCACGAAGGCTCAGGGCAGGCATATGGGAGTCCTTTCAGTCCCAGTCATCTGGTTGCACCTTTCCCCTCGACAATCTGGTCACACACAATGCTTTCCAATGGGGCGACCACATGGCCGGGCTGCCCTGGAAGTCCTGAAGAGGGCTCAATTACCTCCCCGATCACAGCCAGGGCTCCAGGAGGAGGGTCCCCTGAGTCTCGCAGTGTTCCGGTTTACTAGAAAGGGGTGTAGCCTTCCTCCGGTTTACTAGGGACAGGGTACTCCAGAACCCCTCTCGGCCTAGTGGTCCTTAGCCGGCATCTGGACGGGCCAAGACGCTGCCCCAGCCCCGGGTCCGTCCCCGGGCCTGCCGCATGGTAGGCTGATGCAGATTGGGTCCTGTGGGCATGGGGAGCCTCCCCTACTTGGCTGGGTCAGGGACCCCCAGGGGCACCGGGGAGGGTGGCCTCTCCACCCCGGGCTCTGTCCTCGGTCCTGCTGTTTGGCAGGGTTCCCAGGATGGGGTCCCACGGGCCCAGGGAGGCTTCCCCTGCACCTCTGGGCCCGCGAGCCCTGGCTGGGTTCATGGGCCCTGCTGGGCCCCAGGTCGGTTGCTCCAGCCCTAGGCCCTCTCCCCGGGCTACCGCCCTGCCAAAGGCCCGGGATGGGGTTCTGTCGTGCCTGGGGAGCTTCCCCCTGCTTGGCTGGGTTCAGGGGCTCTCAGGGACCCTGGGGAGGGTGGCCTCCCCACCTCGGGCTCTGTCCTTGGTCCTGCCGCTTGGCACGGTGCCCGGGATGGTGTCTGGTGGGCCTGGGCAGGCTTCCCCTTTCCCTCTGGGCCTGGGAGCCCCGGCTGGGTCTAGGGGCGATGCCAGGCCCTGGCTTGGGTGCTCCGGTCCTGGACCCCGTCCCCCGGCCTGCCGCTCAGCCAATGGCCCGGGACGGGGTTCTGTTGTGCCCAGGGAGCCTCCCCTTGCTTGGCTGGGTTTAGGAGCTCCGGCTGGGGCCCCTGAGGGCCCGGAGAGGGTGGCCTTCCCACCCCGGGCTCCGTTCTTGGTGCTGCCGCATGGCAGGGTGCCCGAGATGGTGTACAGAGGGCCCGGGGAGTCTTCCCCTGTACCTCTGGGCCTGGGAGCCCTGGCTGTGTCTAGGGGCCCAGGGTGCTCAGCTCTGGGCCCCACCCCCCATCCTCCAGTCTGCTGGTCTGCCAAAGGCCTGGGATGGGGTTCCGATGTGCCCGGGGGGCCTCCACTTGCGTGGCTGGGTTCTGGAGCTCCATCCAGGGCCCCTGAGGGCCCCGGGAAGGGCGGCCTCCCCACCCCGGGCTCTGTCCTTGGTCCTGCTGCATGGCAGGGAACCTGGAATGGTTCTGGCAGGCCAGGGGAGGCTGCCCCTGTGCCTATCGGCCTGGGAGCTCTGGCTGGGTCCCGGGCCTTGCTGGTTCAGGTGCTCCAGCCCTGGGCCCCATCTCACAGTCTGCCGCTCCACCAAGGGCCCAGGATGGGGGTCCGTCGGTCCCGTGCAGGCCTCCCTGCTTGTCAAGGTGTACGCCGTCTCCCTCGAGTATGGCTGTGGCCCAGCAGGGGCCCTGGGCCTCCGGTTCCCCATGCCCCGGTGCCCACTCACTCTTTCGTTGGGGCATAGATTGACCAGATGGCTTCCCTTTCAAGCCCGGCCCTCTGGTCGCACCTTTCCCGTCCGCCTTCTGGTCGCGCACAATGCTTTCCTATGGGGTGACCAGATGGCCGGGCTTCCCTGGAAGTCCCGATGAGGGCTCATGTGCCTCCCCGATCCCAGCGAGGGCTCCGGAAGGTTATTTACTTTCGCACCTTGGGTCACCTCATGTGCACGCATTACAAGGAAGGGGGGTAATTTTCCTCCGGGTCTGTGCTTGCCTCTCAGCCCCTTCCTGATGGGCCTTCCCTCTGAGCCTGCTCACCCTGGGAGCAGGCAGGGATGCGAAGCCAGCATCCCCCGTGCAGGGCGGTCTGCCAGGGGCGACCCAGGCTATGCTCTGATCGATTGGGCACTCTCGGTCCGTTTAGGGATGGACTGCTTGGCCAGCCTTGGCTGTTATTTCAAGCAAAGAGCTTCCACCTCGCATGGACGGACCGACTCGAGGGCCTGCTGCCTGGTGGGAGGCCCTTCACCCTACCCAGCAGAGCGAAGGCCGTGCGGCCCTGGCAGGTCATGCCCCCCAGTGGTCTGACCGAGCGGAAGGGGTCGGGTGGCGCCAGGCTCTCGGATGCTGCTGCCAGCAGGTCCGTAGGCCCCACCAGGGCCGGACTGGGAGCTGAAAGCAGCCCTGGCAAATTTTGCCAGACCAACCCCCGCCCGGCGCGTAGCGAGCGAGCGAAGCGAGCAAGCGCGACCACTTATAGGGGGGTTTGGGGGTGTTCTCCTCCCAAGAAATTTTTGGAACACAACAGACCAAAATGGTGAATTTTACAGCACATTTTTCATTACATATTCAATTGTATCAACTTTCAAAGCACAGTAAATAGTAGATGATGACCTTAAAGAGCACCAGGTTACCAAGTGGGGGAAAAAAAGTGGGGGGAAAAAAGTAGAGGAACTGTGGGCGGAGTATCAGAGGGTGAGAATAACCCAAGGATTGGATCAGTGGGCAGAGCCAGAGGTGTGGCAAGAATGCGTAAACATCCCAATTTGTGATATTTGTTTGGCATTTCACTGCCCAGTTTATCAACCAATGGATGCACATGATTATTTAAGGTTATAATGAGTTATTGACATTATTTATTATGAGTTTTATATAGCGCTGGCTAGACCAGATGGTATCAGAGCGCTTTACAGAGTATCAGCACGAAGCAATTAACACAAAATTACAAAACAATTGCACAATGTTAAACAGTAGAAAAAAATAAAGAACATGAGTTAAGGATCAGAGAATACTCGAGGATGGCAAAGAGAAGACTAAAGATGAGGCAACAAACATCAAGAAGAATAACAGTAAAAGTGGGGGATTAAGCGGCGGCAAGAAGTAGTCTAAGGGGCAGGGGGAGAAAAAGGGTAGAGCTCAGAATGGAAAGGGTACAGGAAGCAGATAAGGACAGGAAGGGAGACAAAAACGTTAAAAGCACCAATGATGTCAATAAAAGTAGAACAGCAGCAAGTTACACGAGTAATAAATTAAGCATTTTACCCAGAAATAACGCAAAGGATGAAAAATCAAGAGAGGCAGAGAAGGAAAGGGGGACAGGAATATGAGAAATGAGTCGGTGGGGGAAGGGAATCTGAGGGGGGAGGGAATAAAGGCAGTCGGGCGAGATGAGAAAATTTAAAATTACTAGAAGGCGAGGAGAAAAACGATAGAGGATCCTTGGGGGAGAACGGAGGCGAGGGGTAAAGGAAAGGGGACAAAACAAGAAGGTGGGTCGGGTCCTGGGAATTGACGGTGGCCAGCAACAAAATTGCGGGCAGAGCAAAATTCAAAGAGTCCAACAGTACCTCCATGTGAAGCCAGGGAGCATCAAACAACAAAAGCGGGTCAAGGTAGAAAAGGCAAGCAGGCTCGGGACCACTGTGGAATCAATAAATGGCAATCCGCCAGTCATGGCTCCCGCACCCCCATACCTGGAAAAGGATTCACCGGTAGCAAAGATGACGGGGTGTCAGTGCAGGTGAGGAAGAAAAACTTGGTAATCAGGGTACGTCGCGTCATTCTGGAAGCCAGCTCCTTCGGGGTAAATGAGACATACGCGTCTCCGACACAGCCCCAGGAAAATGCCAGCAGGACTAAAGGCCGCAACGGCCCAGGGACCAGCATGCTGGCGAAGGCAGGATCCCCCAGATGCAGTCTTGCTGTTCCTCCCTACTGAGCTGCAGGATGGCAGGCAACCTCTTCTCGGGACCAGAGATGAAGGCATGCTGCGTAATAAATAGGCGCCTCCGGCAGACAGGAAGTAGCAGCAAAGCTCCGTGAAGTAAGCACCGACCGCCGGGGCAACCAGCAGAGCCAGGTACCAGCAGCGACGCGGTGGATAGGCAACCGGCAGGCCCAGAGGAGCTTGCCTGAAGGTGAGGGAATGGAAAAGAAATCAGCGGGGCGAAGACGGGCACTGTGCCCGATGTCCGGCTGGGTAGGGGACGGCCGGGGCAGTGAACCAGAGCCGATCCCCTCATTAGCTGAACCAGGCAACTCCACCGGACATCGGCCATGGTGTTCAGGATCCACCAAAAAACTGCAGAACAAGCACAAGACCCCAGGTATGTAGAAAGGGTCAGCGGAGGGAGGGTTTCAGGGGATTTACGCCAAAAAGGCGATCACAGGCCGGAGCTCCCAGCCGGAGCTCCTCATCCGTCGGCCATCTTAGCCATCATTAAAATACATTCACAAAGTGGGATATGCTTCTATTCACAGAATGTCCCAAATACGATAAAATGTGGAAGCACAAGCCATTTGTCGCCGAGCCATGGAGTTTCTGTCATCAGCACTTCTCCCTTTTTCCACAACAGCAGTTCAAACATGAATGGCAAAATATCCTAGTTTGCAAATGTTTTTTATATATTTATGGCTCTGCCTATTTGCCTCATAATGCAAGATCTGCTGCATGATCTAACCATTCAAACTAATAAATTGTTTAAAGGTCAAACGTGTCAAAAGTTAATAAAAAATTTGACTTGTGTTGCTGCGGAGTGGATGGCTTATTGTAAAGGTTGACTGGTCACCTTTCTCACTGCTGCATTTGTATGTTCCACTGGTACTAATGAGGCCAAATCTTTGCAGAGACTGTTAGCATGTGTACAGATGTCAAAAATAATAAAATATCAGAAAACATACTGCATTACGCTGCAGCCAAATCCTGCATTGCCAATCCCTAATGAGTTGTAGTAACTACTTCTGAAACAAGCCCAATGGAGGTACCTATGGGTGAGGCAGACAGCCTTCAAGGGCAGGGCCGACCTTAGCACTGGTGGTGCCCTGTGCATTAATGTTTGTTATTGACCCCCAATGACCACCTCTGCCATGGATTCTCCCATTACCACCCTTTAACAGTGCCCCTCAAGTCACCATAACCACACTCTCAGATGCATTTAGGATAATGAAAGATTGGGGGAAAAAACATAATGCTCTAATGTATACCTTGCAGTTTATATGCAGCTCTTACATGACAGTTAATAGCTCATTGTGCTATGTTAGAATTTTAACTTATTGACTGCAAGTAACAATAGGGTCTCTCTGACAAATACCAGTAGCCCACTGACCAATTTACATTTACATGTGCACTTTGTGATCTACATAGTACATGTTCTTTGCAGCAGGCACATTAACCCTCTGAGCTACCTTTCCATGAGTTAAAACTTCCACTAGAAAAAATTCCGATCTCTCTTGAGGAAGAACATTAAACACCAGAGTCATCATGATATTTTTATTGATGCTGAAAATTGCTGGAGGCCAGGAAGGAGGCAAAATGCCTCCACCCAAAGTCAGCACCCGGTGTGGTCACACCGGTTGCACTGCCCTAGAACTGGTCCTTCTCAATGGTCCTGTGACCTCAGTGACAGAGTCACTGTTGTTCTAGGGTGTGCTGCTTAATAGGCCTGCCCGCAAGACTGAGGTGAACTGTAGTATGGATTGTGGTGGACAAGCCTTGAAGGTTATACCACACTTGCCACTGGTAGGGTCAACCTGCTGGTGCTAACACACCAGGGCTTCTAGGGTCTTGCAAAACCTTCTAAGGTCTAGCATCTGATTGTGCTCTCTTAGAAGAGTGGTCTGATGGACTGGTTATTATGGCTGAACCTGGTTCCCTAGTTCCAAATTCAGCAGCTCTGGCCATAGTGCCACATCCTCTCCCCCACTGAACACCATACTGCTCCACTGAGAAAAACTCACACTGCCTTCAATTACAACCCAATTGTTGCCGGCTATAAACACCTGGATGCAGCTCAATTTAAATGACGCACTAGACAACAAGAGCAATATGTGGCCTACAAAAAAAAGTAACAACTTCCTAAAAAAGCGAACACTCATAGGGAATGCAAAATTAGCAAACCATGTGAAATGTAAGCAGGAACAACATGGTTAGCTTAGCGCTTTTACACTCACTATTCAGAAATCACTGAGTGCTTTTGCCTGAAAAGTTAAGGAATGGACCCATTTTAATGTCCATGCTTACATCCTTATAAAATGTAAGCAGTATGGTAAAAAAAATACCACATCCCTGGACGCAGAGCCACAGTACACATTTTGTTTTTCAGTACACACATTGCAGTACCTCCATGATTGGTTCACTAGTTGCAAGCCCAGGGAAAACAAAGACAAGAAAACAAAAATAGCGCGTCACTGGCAAACTCTGTAAAAGTGACGCTAATGGGTTTGGGTGTAAATAAAATCAATCTGGCCAGTTTGCTACCACTCTGCCTTACTTTATTTAGGTATTTTATCATATTTTTAACCTTTTATTCTTGATGCTACACCTTGGAATTAAAATAACAGAAAAATACGACATTGCACGTAAAAGTGTTTTTCTTTTTTGGACCCATTTCACAGGGGAGCAAATAAAAGAAAGGAGAGGAAAGAGACAGGTGACGCAAATCGCACAGTGAACTAGACTGTCAATCAGCGCTGCACAGTCACTCAGTCCTGCGGCTTTCAGTGGCAGGCAGTAGGGGATAATCTTAAACCTGCGTTGGCTGCAGTGCCAGGCCTGAGCCTGAGGCCAGCCACCACCTCGCTCCCTGCTGCTCACATTCAAATTAAGCAAGCAACAAACAAAAGCCAGTGCGGTGCCACTGTGCTGTGGAACAAGCGGAGAAGCCCCCTTGCCCCTTACTTCCTTAGGCCCCTTTAGGTTTTATAATTTCTACACTACAGTGCCAGCACGCCATCAATAAATCAATAGATTCCCAGTTCCCAGTCCGCCCCTGAGCTTATGTCCCACCCAGCGAATTTTCAGCCTGATTCATGAAGCGAAATAGCGCCCGCAATGGCAGCGAAAACGCAATTGCGGGTGCAAAACATGGAATCGGCATTCATGTACGAAATAGCGAAATCGCTAAAAAATAATAGCGAGCGGAATAGCGATTACGCTGTAAAAGTCGCAGACTCCGGGAAGTCGAGCATTAGCGAAAATGAAATAGCGACCAACCACGGAATCTGCGAATTGAATAGCGAAACGCAATACTGTCTCAATCGGCATTCATGAAAGAAATACATTAGCGAAAAATCGCTAAATCGCACATTAGCGCGGCGCAATTTAAGGACAACTTAAAGCAGGTGGTAACCATAAAAGCCATGATTAACCAAATTTTGAAAAACTGTTAGCCAATCACCAACAGGTCCAGGCCTGACCAATCACACATAAGGACATTCAGCAGCAGCAATAGGCGTTCCACAATGCCTGGGATGTACATGGTGGTGAGGCGGCGAAGGCTACAGCGAGCAGCACGGAGGAGACGCATGAGGCAGGCACGGATTTACCGGCAGCGGGTCACCTTGCTGGGGCAAACCAGAGAACAGATTTATGCCAAAAACAGGCTGAATGGGGAAATGATCACCTGGCTGATACAAGAACTCGACCCCATCATGCAGCACCCAACAAGGCGAAACAATTCTGTGCCCACACATGTGCAGGTATTGTGCAGCCTGCACCTCCTGGCATCCGGCAGTTTCCAGGGCATAGTAGCCGCTGCTGGGGGGATTTCCCAGCCCACCATGTCACGCTGCCTCCACACTTTTGTTGACGCCATGCTCACCCAGCTCCACCAGCACATCACATTTCCCACCAGCCAACAGGATTTGGACCTCACAAAACTACAATTTTATAATGTTGCCCATTTTCCCCATGTCCTTGGCTGCATAGACTGTACCCACGTCGCCATCTGCCCACCAGCTGGCACGGAGTATATGTACCGCAACAGGAAGTCGTACCACTCCCTCAACATACAGATGGTCTGCAATGCCAAGACCATCATCACTGACATTGTGGCCCAGTACCCAGGGAGTACCCATGACTCCTTTATCTTCAGGCACAGCGGACTCCACACACGACTGATCAGGGGAGAGTTTGGGGAAGGACACCTACTTGGTAAGTACACTTTGTCGACAATGTCACATTGCTATGAAGTAACTGCGCTGCACAGGCAATCAACATCTGCTCCTCTCATTCAGGTGACAGTGGCTACGCCCTACGGGAATACCTCCTGACCCCTTACCTCAACCCTGCCACACCTCAGCAACGCCGCTACAATGTTGCGCACATCCGGACAAGGAACTGTATTGAAAGGACATTTGGCCTGCTCAAGAGCAGGTTCCGTATACTGCACAAGACAGGTGGGGCCATGTATTACAGTCCTGCAGCGTGCTGCCGCATTGTGGCTGTCTGTGCAATGCTTCATAACATTGCAACCAAGCGCCGGATACCAGTTGACATCTCAGGCAGTGAATCTGAGGGGGACGACCGGCCACCAGCACATGCGCACCATGCACGCGGGGAGAACCCAGCTGAAGGCCACAGACGTCGCAACCACATCACAGCTAACAATTTCTAGCCCACCCCCTTCCCCCACCCCACATATCACAATTGCATGCAAACTGTAATGATTACACAAGGCGTATGTGTGCACCAAAATAAATGTATTTGTTTGAATCACAAAAAAATAAATGGGTGTTCGTAATAACTATATACAAAAAGCAGTATTCATGCATACTGCATGGGACGCTCCATTGCAGGCTTAAGTTCAGCCTGCGTCTGTGTCCCTGTCACAATGTCATTGCCGTCTCCGGCGCACAAGTTGCTGGCGCCTGGGAGCCTCTTCCTCTTCCTGGGCAGCTGGAGGTGGAGCACCCCTTGCGCTGCGCCTAGGTGGGGGGGCCTGCGTGGCAGAGTGGCTGCTGACACTAGAGGCACCCTCACTAGCATCATCACCCCCCACAATTGCCGGAATCACAGGTGCGTGCAGTGCGGTGACCGCGGTTGTTAAGTGCTCCAGCACCCGGGTGATATCTTCGCAGCACTGGACGAGTTGGTGCTGCTGGGTTAAGGAGCGGCGCGCAAGCAGGGTGGTGGCATTTGCCGAGGCATAATTTGAGCGGCTGTAGGTGGACAGCCGGCTCAGCAACTGGTGGTGGCGCCTGCTAGCAACACTTCGGTGCTTCACCAGCGCAGCAGTGTTGTGTTCCATAGCCGTCGTCATGCGGTCAATGGCCGCCGTCATGCGGTCCACCCTGTCGCCCACTCCCGCAACATTGCGGCCGATCTTCTGCAGCTGGAGCTGGATGGCTCCCTGCTGCTGCGACTGGCGCTGGTGTAAACGCAGCATGCGCCGCTCCACACTCATGCATGCGTGGAAGTGGCCATTGCCCCTCCTGGTGGTCGGCCGCTGTGTAGCCGATGTGGCTGGCCCAGATGGTGGTGGACGAGCTGCAGGTCTTGCAGCAGCTGGTGTTGCAGGTGCGGCAGGTGTGGTGGGTGGCCTGGCCTTGGCAGCCGGTGGGCCTGAGGCGGATGCGGCAGGTGTGGTGGGTGGCCTGGCCTTGGCAGCCGGTGGGCCTGAGGCGGATGCAGCAGGCAAGGTGGGTGGCCTGGCCTTGGCAGCCGGTGGGCCTGAGGCGGATGCTGCAGGCAAGGTGGGTGGCCTGGCTGCTGGTGTTGGCGCTGGCGCAGGGGCTGGTGGCTGGGTGGCAGGTAGGGATTCCTCCTCCTGGGCCTCCTCGTCGATCAGCAGCCTCTCACTGTCGCTGCTATCTCCTGCACCTGTGAGGGTAAGTGGATACTCATTAGGTGCATGTGACTGACAGACGTGCAGATGTTACATGCATGCTGGGTGTCATTCCCTGGGTGGCTGTGTATTTGCGCACTTTGGAACCTTTCGGGCCGCATTGTGGTAGTACTACATTGTGGACATACTACGTCTCCCACAATGCTTCAGGGCATTTCCTGATGCACGGCATGACTAAGGGCCAATGAGTGAGCCTATTTGGTCATGGGCGGTCATAGGGACAGGGTCGCAGTCGCATGCCACTTACCTTGGGTGTCTTGGGTGGGGCGGGAGGAGTCCAGAGGGGTGACGCCAACACACGCCTCCCTCTCCAACGTGTCCTCTACCCGGTCCTCCAGGGGGGTGTTGGGTGGGACAGTCGGGCCACCTCCTCCGGTGCCTGATGCCTCACCAAGGCGCTCCGCAACCCTCTCCTTGGCACGCCCTCGGAGGTCGTACCACCGCTTTTTTAATTCCTCAAGGGACCTGTCCGCAACTCCCACAGAGTTCACACTTGCCGCAATCCCCACCCAGATCCTCCTCTTCTCCTGCTCCGGGACCCTCCGGGAGTTTGCACCAAACAGCTGGTCGTGGTTGGCCACCACACCCTCTATGAGGTTCTCCAGCTCCTGTTCCGAAAATTTCAATTTGCGCTTTCGGCCAGCGCTGTTGCTGGGTCCTGCCTGCGGGTCCTCTGCCATAGCGGTCGCTATTTCGGCGGGGTCGGGATGCGCAAACGGCGGGTTGGTGGCAGCTTTCCGTCGTGGACAGTCGACTGTTAGCGTCACTGTGGTGTTTGGGGGTGGGATTTGGCTGCTTCCTGGTTGTGATGTCATCACGGTGCTCGGAATGCGTCTTCCCGTTTTCCTGATCCCGCGAGAATGCGACTCGCAATCCCGTGCAATCGGGATTGCGAGCGCAATCTCGTGCGATCGGGATTGCGAGTCGCAATCCCGATCGCAGGTAGCCGGAAATAGCGATTATTCTGCGTTTTTGGTGGGTCGCTAACGGCTTTAGCGCCCGCATGCGAGTCGCTATTTTTTCTCAGAAAAGTACATGAATGCCGTTTTGCGTTTCCTCAATAGCGAGTCGCTATTGATCGCTATTAGGGACACGCAAAACGGCCCGTACATGAATCAGGCTGTTTGTCTTTTGAATGATTTTATAAAAACAAATAACAAGGAGCACACTAGACAATAAGAAAAATAGGAAAGAAACAAAGGCCTGCAACCTACAAATATCCTCATGATGGATTATATAATACCAGCTATAAAACAAAATTGTACATAGCAGCCAACACCAGAGTGGGTGGGAGGACAAAGAAATAGACCGTGAAAGAGAATAAAGAAAGATTCGGGAACTCAGACATGAGGGGCCTGCTTGCCCCAATCACAAATTGCTTTGAATGGATCTTTGCTCCATCGAACCATTAGTGACTACAAAATATTATCTATAAAAGCTACTTATTTTCGCTTTTCTGGAAGAGTGTTCCAATACAAAAACAAGGAATTAAGTGGGCAAACCATAACAATTTTCACGGTTCTAAATAGAAATTGAAGCTGCACTTTGGAATTCAAATGTCAGAAAAAATATGACATTTCCAGCAAAAGTGTCTTTCTTTTTTGGATCCGTTTCACAGGGAAGCAAATCAAAGAAAGGAGCGGAAAGGGAGTGAGAAGCATCTCTGCCCCTGCCCTGCCCGTCCTGATCACAACCCTAACTAGGCCTTTTGCTTTTAATTTCGAATTTGAATCCGGCCCAGCGCCCAAGCCCAGACAGTGCCCTGCCTCATGATGAATCCTGATTACAACAGCATACAGGCCTGACACTCACAGCATGCATTGCAACGTAAACGACTGGACCGAACGGTCCTAACTAGAGAGGGGGTCAGGGGGCTAGAAATAATTAAATTTAGTGCCTCGCTCTTTTTCTCTGTGGACTTGTCTCTGCCTCTGAGATTACAAGCTCGAGCCCGGCCCCAATGCGCATGATCTTAAAATCCAGACCCCACCCTAAGGGGTGAACTACACCTTGGCTTGCCGGCGCTCTGAAGCGGGGGCCGGGCAGAGGAGACATCTGCGTGCTGTGCCTGAGCAGCAGCAGGCACATTTATTTATTAAATTATACATGGAATACTGCCAGCATTAAGCACATTGCATTAATTATGCAGCAGATCACGGTCACAGACCATCACCAGGGCCAGGGTCCAATTCCAAACTGGACCCCTGGCACAAAACAGGCCCCCTGGCACAAGACCGGCTCCCACCCCATTCAGCAGCCTACCGGGGGATTGCCTGGTGCCCGGACTTACCAGTCCGGCCCAGGGCCCCTCGTGACACGCCGTCACCCTCTCCGCTAAGCACATTTCCTCTGCCGCTCGGAACGACCGTTCCGAGGGGTGCCACTACCGCCAGGTTCCGGCACCCCTGCATCTTGCTCAGGCTGCGCCTTGGGCCGCCTCTTCCTCCTGGGGGAGACGGCTGCACCTTCCGCTGCCCATGCGACTGCACCGCTCCACACCCCTCCAGCAAGCCCTCCCTCCCAGGAGGGTGGGCTCCTTCCCCTGGCTGGCTCCCGAGAGGGAGGGGTGCGTGAAGGTTGCCGGTCAGGGAGATGGGCATGCGACCCCACCCCATCAGCAGGTGCAGCTTCCTGGTTGATCCTACCAGTAGCATATACTTGTCTCAAAGATTAAGCCATATGTAAGTAGACACGGCCGGTACATTGAAACTGCGAATTGGTCATTAAATCAGTTATGGTTCCTTTGATCACTCCATCTGTTACTTGGATAACTGTGGTAATTGTAGAGCGAATACATGCCGACGAGTGCTGACCTCCCAGGATGCATTTATCAGACCAAGACCAGTCCGGGCTCGCCCGGCCACTTTGGTGACTCTAGACAACCTTGCGCCGATCGCATGTCCCTGTGACGGCGACAATACATTTGGATGTCTGCCCTATCAACTTTCTATACAAAAGGGGGTGGCAATTTTGGACAACAAGGAGTAGGCCCCTTCGAAAATTTAGCGAGCCTGGCTGGAGACCAATATACTCTATGAAGAGAAAACAGGTGATTCCGCTTTAAATTGGCAGGTGAGACTGTGAGATGTAATAGATCAAAAGATACTTGCCATAAATTCTGCAAGTCGGAATCCGGTACTTGATCCCTCCATAGCTGAACTGGGAGGGCAAATTCTCCATCTTCTTCCTCGAGTATTGTCCAATAGAGGACTGAAGTTTTGAGTGTTCTGGTTTTCTTCATTAAGAGCTCATCAAGAACAGTCTTGACACCTTTATCCCCTGTAACCGCCTGAGTGCAGCTTTTAATTTGAAGATACTTGAATTTAGATCTGAAATATCTTCCCAGCTTAAAAGTCCAAAATGCAAATTGGAAAAAGCAGATGTCCTGCACATGTTCATGACCTGTCCCGCACTCAGAGAATTTTGGTTTGATATACAAGAAGGTATGAAAGCCCTATTTGGGTATGAAATACAGGTTAGTACGCAACAATTTTTTGGGGGAATTCCTTCTAATTATGAGAATGTATCACGAGATAATAATAAGTTATTTTTGTATTTAACTGTCTTAGCCCGTAGGGAAATATGTAAACTATGGGTGAGTTCCACCATACCGACATATGTAAATTGGATTAGGGCAATCAGGCACACTCTTAGTTTGGACAGTATGGTATGGAAGAGAAGGAAGCACTTTTGGACTCCCTGCATTATTTGGCTCGATGGTTTATAACAACTTTGTCCAATGATTAGCCCTTTCTGTAGAATGATCCACCCGAAGATCAGTCTAGGGTCTGGAATAGTGAGAGACTGAGTTGACTATCCACATGCTTGCATTGTGAGATTTACACTGGGTGTCTGCAAAAAGAGCTCCCATAAAGATTCTTGGTACAATCAAATACAAATCTTTATCGGCGTATGAGGACAAAAAAATTTAAAAAAAAAAAAAAAAAAAAAAAAGGGGGTGGCAATGAACGGAGCATCTAAACCAATCAAACACGCACACCCAGTCAAAAGTTCTGGGTTTAATCCATCACCGTTCTTTAGCCCACTCTGCCACCCCAGTTCAGATATGGCTATATGCAAATCAGTCTGACCCTGTGCCTTTGGGAACAGTCCAGCCCGAACTGCCAAGCCATTAAGCATGGGCGGATCTAGCGGATCTCGCGTACGCGAAATTGCGGATTTACGGATTCGCAATCCGCGAAGATACGCGAACTCTAGCGGATTTGCGGATTTTCCCGTTTTTTGTGTTGGCGCGCGTTCGCGCCGATTTTGGGACAAGTTCGCAATTGCAAACTTACTTTTCGGCTCGCAACGGCCGCGACTATGTTGTTTCTACGTCTGGTTTATCATCACAGGTTCACAGCACCCTCTGCTTCACCACTGCCACCCTCTGGGACACCCATGCCACCCTCTGGTACATCCTCACTGCCACCCATTAGGTTTATTTATCACTGTAGATTATGGTGGTTGAAAAAAGCAAGCACACCTGCCCTTCTTCAACTGCCATCAATTAATTTGTGGGTCATTAATGTGTCAGTAATTTTGAAAGTTCCAGTCTGGCTGGCACCTGCTTCCTTCCTTATCTGTAATTTGCTTTTTGTTGCAGTGAATTTTTTTTTCACAGGACCTTTATGGTCTACTTGTAGCTATTCTATGAGCCTGCTGTTTGGGTCATAGCAGGGTCATAGAATAGTTGCAAACTCTGGAGGGGCCCCTCAGGAAGCACTACCTTGAATGTTACTAATGTTAAGTTTGAACTTTTGCACCTGCTCATTGCTTTCAGTTTAGCTAATATCGTTTTTTCTGCAATTTCGCGCGTTTTTTGGGGCGCGAATCCGTGCGAGATCGATTTCGGAAGCCGCGAATCCGTGCGAATACAAAATTGTTTTTTTTGCGACGTGTATGTTCGCGTGATCTTGCCCGTGTTCGCGAGGCGCTTCTAGCTATACGTTTGCCAAGTTACCCTATCGGTCGTACACGGGCGTGGCCATCTTGTTTGCGTGACGTAATTCCGTTTCCGGCCGCTATGTGTAATCTCGCAAAGTGTGCTGCTCGCTAGTACAATTTCGCGCGTGATCGCGAGGAAAATCTCGCGCGAACTTACCCACGCGGTCGTGAACGGGCGCGGCCATCTTGTTTCTCATTCATTGCTATGGTTCTGGGCATGCTTTCTCTATCCTCTCTCAATCTCTGCCATCCTTTGCTTGTTTGAAGTTTATTTGATCTAATTTTACTTATTATCTATCCCTCTATTTTTCTAGCTCTATATTTTTGTGTTTTCTGCTGCTTTTAGTTACTTTTAAACTACTTTTTTAAACTCTTTTCTTTTCTTCTTCACTATTCTATTTCTTGTTTATCATTTAACTGTATTTCTGCCCAGACCATGGTAAAGGGAGCCGGGAAGCACCCTGAGAAGGGGAAGGGTCCCGCACCCCGTGCCCGGCTCCCGTGCGGGCGTTTGAGGGGGGAGCAAGTGGTCCCGCGGGAGATCTTCAGCGCGGAGGAAGTGGCGGCACTCATCTTCCACGTCCAGCGCCGCCTCCCCAAGACGATCCTGGGAGGCGGCAAGATCGCGACTGGCTATGGCATCCGGGAGCGCCGCAAGCGGTGGGAGAAGGTGTGCCGGGCCATGTATAAGCTCTCTGGGGTCCGGCGCACATATAACCAGGCCACCCACCGCTGGACCGATGTCATGGACCGGGAGCGGGACTTGCTGGACGCGCTCGGCGTAGAGGTCCCCGGGCTTGGTGAGTAGTAGTAGCTATTCATTTACTACTCTGTTTTATCCGGCTCTGTTATTTGCAAATCTTTGTTCTTTACCAAGAGCAATAATGCTGCCGATTACATTGAGGTAAATTATATTTCAAAATCTTCTATGCATTTCAGGTGCACTGCTCTCCTTCTCAGTAGCCTTGCTTGCTACTATGCTTCTTTGTTTTGTATGTTGTGTTCAGAAGCATTTCATTGGCCTGAGAAATTATGTATGAGTGTAGTGTAAAGATAAGAACTGCGTAATGCTAGACACTAAGGGTCATATTTGCAATTACCGGCGCATCCCTGCAAAGTAGCAGGGATGCGGCAGTAATTGTGTGCCATGCCACCACCACCCATTGGCCCAAAACGTCACAGAAGCCTTACGCATCTGTGCCGTAAAGGCAGCGCATTGCTGGAGTTGCGTGCCAACGATGGCGCAGCTCCAGCAATGCTCTGGGGTACCCTATCTCCCCAATGCTGCATCAAGCCGTACGTCGGCTTCAAGCGCGCAGGGTTTGAGTCATGCATCATTGTCCTAAAAGTGACTGATTGACATCTTGTAGATTTCCCTCAGCCACTTTTAGGATTCGTTCCTGCGCAGGTACGCCCTCCCTTGCGCCGGAACGCCCCCTGATGGCGCAGGGCTTTACAACGTGATGCACCGCCCATATGCCCATATGTGTTTTTTTTTTATATATACGCCGCACCAACACCATGGCGAGTCTTTTGTTCTGCCGCTGCGTCACAAAAGGCACGCAACAATGGAGGAAAATGAGCCGCAAGGGACTTCTAAATCAGCCCCAACAGACTGAAGTCCAGTCCTTCCTTTAGACACATGGCTATAAGAAGAAATAGTGGCGGTGGTGGGTGGATTGATAGTTTGAGTATTCACTGATCTGCAAGCAGGATGGACTTTGTCTGTCACTTCGCGTGCTGCGGACTGCTGCCTGCAGTGCCAGGCCTAGGCAAACCTCTTTAGTAGTCTGTTTATTGAGTTACATAGGAACTTTCTAAGTCAACGTTCCGCAAATCAGGCAATACGAATAACGTAGTATACCACATGAGATAGATCCCGTGGAATAGTTGTCTATCTATTTGCTATTTCTCCAAAATATTTTGTTATTGTTCTTTTGCAATGTTTGATTTGGTTGAAAAATCTCATCCATGTTTTCTGGTTTTTCTTTCTTTCATGTTGTACATCAGCTCCCCCCAAGGGCAAGAGGACACAGGAGGAGGGTGCTGAGGATGCAGGCCAGGATCGGGCAGGCGAGGGCTCCTTTGCTGGCCCCAGTAAGTTTACATTTTAATAAAGAGTACCTATTTTTTCCTAGCGTTCCTCATTCGATTTTTTCTAAATCGTCTTTGATCTTCTTGTAGACTGGATATAAATTCTTATCCTGCCTCGAATATGACTCCCTGGGGTATTACTAGACTATTCTTATTAGTCTGTCTGTGTAGCTAACTAAGATTGGACATTTGGCAATTCCATTGGACTCCCATTCTATTCAGCAATAGCTCTATGCACTGTCTCCTTACTGACTAGATAGTGTGGCAGAGTCATTCAGCTCCCGAAGTCACCGATTATTGATCCCCAATGATCTCTAGATTATCGTACGCAGGACAAGAGAGTACGGAGTCACAGCACAGTCAAGAAGTGTCAGAGGCACTCATGCTTGCAAAAATTCCAAAACCTTTAGCTCATCCACTCTAGTCTGGAGGAACAAAAACCACAGAGTCTATTTAAGTTTAAAAGCTTTATTAAAAGTAAACACATTTATTAAAATCTACTTAGTCATAAAACTATTTAACTGAAAACGGAAAAGTGGTTAGTGCTGACGATTAATTGGACACATTTCTTGTGGTCGAGCCGAGCTCTCACCTGGTTTGAACTTGATCCTGGTCGTGTTCTTAGGAGTCAAGCTTCTGTCTGTTAGGAGAAAAAGTGGTGCGTGTTAAAAATCAAAAGCAAGCATTCATCAGTTGTGCATAAAAGTGCAGCAAGACAACAGCCTTCCCTGGAAAATGGGACATTTTTACTTTGGAGTAGACAGTCACAAATTATTACATTGTATTCAGTTTTTTTAACATTTCTCCTAGACCAAATATTATATAGTAGTGAGTGGTGTATTCTAACATTCTTAAATGTACTTTGTAGGTGTAACATCTGGTGACGGGGCCAGCGCGGAGGTGGCTGTGTTGGGCGAGGACTCGGCGGACTCTGGGGAGGAGGCGGTGCAAGAGCCGGCGGACGGTCCTGTGGGGGTTCAAACGGTGGTGGCGGAAACAGGTAAGCTATATATTCCTTACTTATTGAGATTGAAGACTGCATAGTGTGCTTTCTGCACGGGTGTATTACAAATCAACCAGGTAGTAGCCTCCTCGAAATGTACTTCGACTTAGCTGTGAAGTTTTTGGTGAGAAGAATCCCAATAAGTTCTTAGACGAACGTGATGGATGGGATGAACGAAAAGCGAAAGAAGGGTGTAAGTAAGTGGGACGCGAACTTGTATGATGGCTGGCAAAGAAGAACGATATGTGTTTGCTTGGCCCCCGAGGTGGCTGGGAAGGAAAGAATATGGTATGGTGCATGGCTGGGTCAATGATGAAGCAAGGATGGGTGGAAGGACAGCAGCCTGGGTGGGTGAAACAGAAACTGTATGTGTGCGTATACTTTGACTGAATGGATGCCTGGAGCATGGTATTCTCTGACTCTTAGATTGCACATGTGTATCTAGAGAGAGTAGATGGTTGCCAGATGAAGTAAGTGTTACCTTGAAGAGCATGTACCACCGCACCCGCACGTCCGTTCCAGTGCTGGGAAGGCAAGGAAAAGAAATTGTAAATGTGTCCAATACTACCATGAATAGTAGCAGTACTTTGTATTGCGTCTGCAATCACAGCATATATCTGGTTATTACGGTGGACACTCCGTACCTCTCTTAATAACTTTAGTTTACTTGTAGTACGTCATTCATGTGTGGGTGTATCACTGTTCACTCAATATTAAGCAAAGCACCTAAAGTCATCCCATATGTCATCAAATACGTCCCATGTGAAGTGATAGATAATCAAATTAGTTAGCTTCTTCATTTTCCTTTTCTAGTACTCATTTGCACTGTAGGGTGAAAGGTAAATTAATTAAGCAGTAGCCCTTGTAACAGAGTATTCTCAGTGCCACCCGTAATAGAAAAGTAATAGCTTCACCACCTGCATGTACTGGACCGGTACAGTAACGCGCAAGTCTGTCTCACTCATCATGGTGTGCAACTTTTTTTCTCGGGTGCAAGTTCACTGTGCTGTCCATGTCATTCTGCCGGCTTGCATAAGATAACGTACCAATTTCCCTAAACAAGAGAGAAGAAGAAGAATAAGACTGGTGTACTGTCATAGTCGACTGTAATGGAAGTCCATAGTGGTCGTAGAATTTGTTCATTAAACTACCACTAATGTTAGAGCAAGGATGCAGAAGTGGGAGGTTATTACATAGATACTGTCCTCAATAGTTATGTACTGTGCTTTCAATTTGCTACTTGTACTGTGACCCAACTTTCGGCTCAATCACTTTGTGTTATTAATGCTAAGGAGCATTGGTTACAGACTATGTCTTTCTTTCTTCATATAGTTGCTCCTTCCAAATCAACAACACGGAGGGAGCAGGCTAGAATGGCCCGGCAACGGAGGCTGGAGGCCACTGTCGCCGAATATCGGCGGCTGGTGGCCCTGGAGGAGGAGGAGGACACGCAGTCGAGCGGGGCAACAACAACATCCTCGACTGTGACCACTGCATCCTCCTCCGTGACTAAGCCAGCGGGACCGAGCCGGGCTAACAAAGACAACCGCCACCGCCAAGCAACAGAAATACCAGCTGCCCCCCACAGGAGCTGCAAGGAACGCCAACGCCGCCTACGAGTCCGAATGTCCAACCTGGAGCAGGAGGTCCTGAAGTATAAGAACTTGGTTAAGGGCCTCCGCTCCGAGCTTGCCACCCTCCGCAAGGAGTATGATGCCCATGCCGCAAAATGCACCAGCACCAGCACCCTCCAGTAGTGGAGTGTCCCTTGCCCTTTTTTTATAGACTTTTGGGGGGTGGGATTTGGGAGTTGGGATCGTTTTGGGACGTTTCAAAGACAATCGTTGGGGTTAGGGTGGGTGAGGGAGATTATTTTGTTAGGGCTACATAAATATATTTTTAAACTTTATCTGACCATACCTGTTTTTTACTGCTTTTCAGTCTGGTGGGTGGGGGGCGGGGGTGTAACAGTAACTTTGTTTTCCTGAACAGTCGTAGGACTTTAGTAGTACAACCGTCAATCTCTTGTCTACTCCGAAATAATACTCCATTATACTACCTCCCACCAAACGCTTATCTTACCTGTAATTTGTGTTAGAAATTAGGGCTAGGCCCAGGGCTGGCTCCACGTGAAATGGGGATTAACGTTGTCAATCCTGGGCGGGTGACATTTCCTCATTGCGGTGGTACTAGTGGTGTGACACAGTGGCAGTTGCATGCCTATGGAAAAAAAGAAAACAAAACCTTGTTTGTCCTTACTGTAGCATTACAACGGTTACGGTACGATCGAGAATATAGCAGGTGACAGACAGAACAGTGCCATAATGTAGCCTAACAAATGGTAAAGTATTTGCTTGCAAGTATAACTAGTACTTGCGTTGAATTTATTTGACATTGGCTACTACTACTAGAAGATATAGTACTGAAGCTGAGTAAGTCTAGAAGATATCCTCGTATTCCTTCACCAGCCTGTTGCTATGACCTTATCCTCCCCAGCAAGTGTGTGGAATTATTGATGTCATTTTAGTCAGACATCAAGCAAAACAACACGCCCGGGGGAAGAGGGTTAGGGTTTGTAAAATGGATGGGAATGGGGGTTTCTTTTTGGGTAGGTTTTGCTGAGAGAAGAAAAAAAAAGCAGAGCATGGACAAACAATAATTGAAGATAAAGACAATCTTTGGTTACAAACTAAAGCTAAGCACATGCAGTCACACTCATAGAATAATACAATGGATACTGTATCTGTATTGCGTATGTTGTTGGAGTTGTCCTTGAATTTGGTAAGTAAGTTGCATGCAGCAAACAATTCCTCTTATTGGCGGCACTCCTCCATTCCAGCTGACGCTTCGTCCATCAATGTTGGTGACCACTGACAGAAGACACCCTGTCCACTGCCTGCCTGGCGGATGTTGACTGAAACCCGGCCTGTAATTATTGAACGGAAAACAGGAAGTGCTATTACAATACCACTGATAAATAAATAAAAGGTATGTACGCTGTGTGGTTCAAAATGTGACACTTTGATTTCCCTAATAGACAGTACAATATTTTTGAAATTGCGTGCTCTGTCTGAGTCACCTTTTTAAGGATAAATAAGTATGGCCAAAATATTATAGCGGATCTTTCCCCTCAAGGTAGGTGTACTGTAAACTGTGTTTTAGAACAAAATTTGACCTTCCCAGCAATGCTCCCACCAAGACCCTTACTAAAGCCAGTCGCAAAAATGTAGAAGAACCCCAATCAGATCTCCAAAAACGATGCCTAGCAGAAAAATGGTTACAAAACGTACTTTGAAAGTAACAGTAGGCCCAAATACAGACCGTGGATTGTATTCAAACCACTTGCAAGCAAGCAAAAGTATCCATAGCCAGCATCGCTCCAACAGTGCTCTACAACACCAGAACTGCGTTGCAATAGAACCCCCCGAAACACATGCAATCCTGCTGGTAGGGCTAACCCTAACGAACCCTAACTTACAAAAAGTGCCAAAACTGGTGTTTCCTTCAGGATTTTGTCCAAAACACTTCTATCCGGTATTAGACCTTCCCAGGAATGCCCCAGGCAAGACCCGCCAACCCACCCGGAAAAAAACACCCGACAACACCCCCAAACAGCGAAAAAGCTAAATCTCATACTTACAATATCTCTCGGCCTTCGGTCCAAACGCGGCGCTGTGCAGCTAGGTCATCATCATCATCAATCATCATAACTCCTGTTTTCCACCACGGATTTCCTGAAAAGCAAATGCAATCAAGATTAGATTGTCGCAGCAGTGCTTCGACAGAGACCCCGGCCGCAACCCACCCACGAACAGCAGGAAGCCCCCCAAAACGCTACATTGAGCAAGACGACAGAAGAAATAGCAAAAAAAAGGCTGTTCCTTCAGGATTTTGTCCAAAACACTTCTATCCGGTATTAGACCTTCCCAGGAATGCCCCAGGCAAGACCCGCCAACCCACCCGGAAAAAACCACCCGACAACACCCCCAAACAGCGAAAAAGCTAAATCTCATACTTACAATATCTCTCGGCCTTCGGTCCAAACGCGGCGCTGTGCAGCTAGGTCATCACCATCATCAATCATCATAACTCCTGTTTTCCACCACGGATTTCCTGAAAAGCAAATGCAATCAAGATTAGACTGTCGCAACAGTGCTCCCAGACACCAAAAATTACCCACAAACACCCGGAACCCCGCCAAAGAGCACCTCAAAGGCAAGCAAGTCAGCAAAAACGGCAAGAAATTTCCACCTCATATTTGGTCCAAAACACTTTTGTCCATTATTAGAGCTTCACAGCAATGGGCCCAAATCCGTCAACTCACCCGCAAAGAAGTACAACACCCCCACAAGTGCTGAGTCTTTCTTCATTGTGCGTAATCCAGCACTCTGCTTTGAGGGAAATCGCAGTCTGGAGGAGGATGATAGAGGAGCATGTTCTTCAGAACTTGTGAACCTGAGGAATGTAGACTGCGGCACCTTCAAATCAATAAGCAAACAAGTGAAGACAGTTCTGATGATGGTCTTGTTTTTGGGATTAGGTGATTAAAGTTTGAATTAAATTAACTGTGCAAAACAAAGAAAGAGAGACACAAAGCACACAGGAATAAAAGTGAATAAGAACGAAAAAGAAAGTTCTTGATTGATTGTCTCATTTTCAGGGCTCGGTGTCAGGGAATAAGAACAAGATTTCGTCATCATACTCTGCGAATTCAGGCTGGATGAGGTCAGTGCCACCGAACAGAGAACAAATCCCCTCATCTACGTTGCCGTCCTCCTGGTCTTCATGCGGCGTGCTTTCTCGTACTTTGTAATCTGGTGGTATGAGGTGCTGATTCATCTTGATCATTGTCAGCCGCTCCACATTTTTGGGCGAGAGGCGGCTCCGTTTGGGAGTTACAATGCCACCAGCAGCACTGAAAACACGTTCAGAAGACACACTTGCGAGTGGGCAAGACAAATAGTTTATAGCCAGGTTGGAGAGCTGTGGCCACAATTGTTTTTTGCCATGCCAATACTGCAATGGCTCATCATTAAGAAAGACCTCTGTTGAGTCATTCAGATAGTCCTGCACCATCGACTCAAGGTCATCAACTGTTCCTCCACTTTGCTTACTTTTTGCTGTGCCTGTGACATTTTTTCGAGAACCATACCCCATCAAACTTAGCCAATCCTCCTCCGCAGCCACTGTTAGTGTTGTCATTGTGTGTGGTGCAGATGATCCAGTTGCCGGTGTCTTTAACGGCTGAGAGGTCACTTGTGCCCCAGCCACAGGTGCAGAAGTGGATTCTTGTGACTGGGGATGGCCTGCTGATGCTGATGCTGATGTACTGGCTTCTCCTTCAATAACCTGCCGTTCTTTTTCAAACCTCTTGGCTGACCAGGCTAACCAATGTTTGTACTTTTGAACATCTGCATCAGCAAAAGGAAAGAATGCTTCGCCTGCCAGCGCCTTTTTGTAGCGTGGATCCAGAATAGTAGCACAAATGTAATGCTGATCTGACTTGATCTTTTGAAGACGTTCATCACCACGTAGGCGCTCTAATAATTTCTCAGACAAAATAAAATGGTCTTTTTTTTGTACATCTTTTTCAAACTCAGAAGACACCGCCATCAGTTGGTGCTCCAGCATGCACAACAATGGGATAGCTTTTCCCAAATTACAGTCCTCCTGGCTGACTGCACGCGTGAAGAACTCAAAAGGACGAAGCATGTCTGTCAGGCTTTTAACTATGTCCCATTGCGCCGCACTCATCCGCAGGTCCTCCTTCTGAGATGTACCCTCTGTGAAGAAATAGTGATCGAGTACCGTATACTGCTCATACAGACGCTCAAGCATGTAGAAGGTTGAGTTCCAACGTGTTGCCACCTCCTGGATGAGTGCTTTCACTGGCATTCCACGTTGAAGTAGCAGTCTCCGCAGATGCTTCCGGGCCTTAAAAGAATGGCTGAAATGGTTGCACTTTTTGCGTCAGGTGGCCATTACCTCGAACGCTGGACTCTGTTTATCAATCAAGAATTTTTGAACTACCAGGTTGATACAGTGCGCCAAACACGGCACTCTAACATGGTCACCCTTCAACATTGCCTTAACTACATTGGCGCCATTATCCGTGGAAACATAACCAATCTTGCGTTTTAGGGGGGATAGCATTTTCAAGACCTTTTTGTTAAACTCTTCCAAAAGGTTTTCTGCTGTGTGACTTTTCTCCAAGCCAAACATGGCTAGTGTTGCATGTTTCCGAGCAGCTTTGAAAACTTTGTCCGGGTCAACACCTGCGTTTAGCTTTGCTTTAACACCTGAAAAAGAGACCCAGTGTGCAGTGATGCACATGTAATCAGCGCCTGCGCCACTGGTCCACATGTCTGTTGTCAGATGTATTGTGTGAACAGCACTCTTCTGCAAAGCTGCCCCAATCGCCTCCAGCACATCTTCATGTAGTGCTGGAACCGCAACTCTGGCAAAATAGAACCGGCTCGGAACCTTCCATTTAGGGCAGAGCGTTGCCACTAATTCAAGAAAACCTACCGCTTCTACAAAAGAAAAAGGTAGAAGGTCCACAGCTAGCATTTTAGCCAGCTTAGTGTTATACAGACGCGTCAGTGGGTGGTTGCGTTCATATGGCACGTCTGAAGTAAGCATTGTTCTAATGTTGCCCTGGACCAAGCATTTACGGGCTGATAATGACTTCGTTGACCCAATTTTGCTCGCTGGTGAACTTTTGTGCGTTGGTGTCTCACTCGCTCCAACACTCTTAGTGTGCCTCACATTGGGTGTGCTGCTGACAGGGGTACTGGGTGTAAGGGAAGTGTTTGACACGTCTTCTTCCTGCTCGTCATAATCAGATGAAACATCAACGTTTCCTTGAATTTGGCCTTTCTTGATCGCATCTAGGTGCGCAAACCATTTGACAGCGTGCTTTCTCTCAAGATGACCTCTCTGGCCGCCGGTACCATAGTTGGTACCTGACTTACCACGACTAACTGCAAGCTTACAAAGGGTACAAATGGCAAACTTTGGATCTTTGGGACAAACAGTAAAGAAGTCCCAAACTGGGGACTTGAAGTGTCTGTGGGACCTGGAGGAGGCGGCGATACTGGTGGTGGTGGTCATGAAGCTAATGCCAGATGAAGTGGAGGATCTGGATTGCCCAACTTTTGTACGTTTTGCACTTTCACCGCCACTAATTAAGGTCGAGGTTGACGGAGGTCTCTTCTTGCCAGAAAGAAATATGGAAGCGGGACGAGTTGGTGTACTACTTAACTCCAATGATTGTGGTGTTTCCACTGCCTCCTCATCGACAACATCATCATCATCATCATCACGCTCAGCAGCTCTTCGGGCTAGGGTCAAAATGTCTGTTTGCTGCATGCCCGCTGGGGCTGCAGTGACCTTTATGATGACTGGGTCGTCGTTGGCAGAGTCTTCATCAGCAGCAGTATCCGCCACTTCTTGTTGAGACTCATCACACTCCATAACTCTGAGACTTTGGACGAGCTTCCTTTTACGCTTAACTACCTTTGTCGGATCATGGTGTGCCTCACTCTCAGACGGCTGTGGTGCTGGTTCCCAAGTTTGATCCGTATCATCAGAAGGAGGTGTGCTTGAAGAAGATGTAGACACCACCCTTGATCTCTTCCTTGCTAGGGGTGTGGAAGACAATGAAGGATCATCAGGAGGAGTGGCTTCCTCAAATGATACCTCGCCTTGATTGTCGATTTCCTGATGTGCCCCTACTTCGGGAGGAACAACTATTGTGGGCACTTGTGACCCTCCATGCACCTCTGCTTGCGCATCTCCTTGCGCTGCCTCTCCTTCCACATGTACTTGGGCTTGTACTTGCACATGTGATTGTTGTTGCGGCTGTGGTTGTTCAACACTCGTCAGATGAGCTACAACAACCTGTGTTGATTGAGGGACATTGCTGCTGCTTTCTTGCGATGAGCCAACATCACTGGTCGATGGTGATTGAACAACTATACTGGCTGCCTCTGCAGCACTCAAGGGCTTGGACTTAAGTTGGCATGGTGGTGGTGGTGGCACTGAGCCCAATGGAGCGGGGGTGCTGCTGCCAGCTTGGTCCCCAGCAGATCCCGCTGCTGCAGGCATACTTTTTTTTTTACTCCCAAAAAAAGGGGCGGGCAGCACACCAGTGTCCTTGGTAACTTGTTTCTTCTGCTCCTTACTGGCACCTTTCTTGCTAGAGGAGCTACGGGTTACTTTTTTTGGGGCCATCTTCTTCAGAGCAGGTCAGCACGGCAGCAGTTGCACGAGTTGCAGAGGGTTCTGTGTCCAGACGTGACGTCGCGTGACGTTATGCTGCACACACACACCGCTGCAGGACTTCTTCCTGGCACTGGTGGTTCTCTTGAGTCTTCTTGTACACCTAAAAGCAATGGAAGACAGAGGAACATCAGTTCAGTTATACACCCCAAAAAATCGACAAAACACAGAAAAATGAGCACAATCCCATGCCATCCATGATGTTTACATTGAAGACACCCCACAGAAAGACTAGGGACATGCAAGTATGCAACACTCACTACCCCTGGGCATAATGGATGAAAAGTAGGCAAAATAAGTGCAGGCCTCAGACACTGCCTCTCCTCAAAATGGCCCCTTACACCCCAAGCACATGTTGCCTGTACCAGCCAGCACTCAAGATGGCCACCACCACCACCCACATGGCCAGTCCACATCAACAGTACACCCCCAAAAAACAGAAAAACAGCCAGAAATCACCACAATCCAATGCCATCCATGATGTTTACATTAAAGAGAGTGAGACCACACCACAGGCACACTCAGTCCATGCACCACCACCACCCCTGGGCAAAAGGCCACACCAGCAGCCCCCCAAAAACGACAAAAAACAATAAAATAAGCACAATCCCAGCCCATCCATGGCCTCAATTATGTTTAAATTCAAGAAGACACCCCACAGAAAGACTAGGCCCATGCAACACTCACCACCCCTGGGCAAAGGGCCCCACCAGCAGGCCCAAAAAAACGACAAAAAACAATAAAATCAGCACAATCCCAGCCCATCCATGGCCTCAATGGTGTTTAAATTCAAGAAGACACCCCTCAGAAACACTAGGCCCATGCAACACTCACTACCCCTGGGCATAATGGATAAAAAGTAGCCAAAATAAGTGCAGGCCTCAGACACTGCCTCTCCTCAAAATGGCCCCTTACACCCCAAGCACATGTTGCCTGTACCAGCCAGCACTCAAGATGGCCACCACCACCACCCACATGGCCAGTCCACATCAACAGTACACCCCCAAAAAACAGAAAAACAGCCAGAAATCACCACAATCCAATGCCATCCATGATGTTTACATTAAAGAGAGTGAGACCACACCACAGGCACACTCAGTCCATGCACCACCACCACCCCTGGGCAAAAGGCCACACCAGCAGCCCCCCAAAAACGACAAAAAACAATAAAATAAGCACAATCCCAGCCCATCCATGGCCTCAATTATCTTTAAATTCAAGAAGACACCCCACAGAAAGACTAGGCCCATGCAACACTCACTACCCCTGGGCATAATGGATGAAAAGTAGCCAAAATAAGTGCAGGCCTCAGACACTGCCTCTCCTCAAAATGGCCCCTTACACCCCAAGCACATGTTGCCTGTACCAGCCAGCACTCAAGATGGCCACCACCACCACCCACATGGCCAGTCCACATCAACAGTACACCCCCAAAAAACAGAAAAACAGCCAGAAATCACCACAATCCAATGCCATCCATGATGTTTACATTAAAGAGAGTGAGACCACACCACAGGCACACTCAGTCCATGCACCACCACCACCCCTGGGCAAAAGGCCACACCAGCAGCCCCCCAAAAACGACAAAAAACAATAAAATAAGCACAATCCCAGCCCATCCATGGCCTCAATTATGTTTAAATTCAAGAAGACACCCCACAGAAAGACTAGGCCCATGCAACACTCACCACCCCTGGGCAAAGGGCCACACCAGCAGGCCCAAAAAAACGACAAAAAACTATAAAATCAGCACAATCCCAGCCCATCCATGGCCTCAATGGTGTTTAAATTCAAGAAGACACCCCTCAGAAACACTAGGCCCATGCAACACTCACTACCCCTGGGCATAATGGATGAAAAGTAGCCAAAATAAGTGCAGGCCTCAGACACTGCCTCTCCTCAAAATGGCCCATTACACCCCAAGCACATGTTGCCTGTACCAGCCAGCACTCAAGATGGCCACCACCACCACCCACATGGCCAGTCCACATCAACAGTACACCCCCAAAAAACAGAAAAACAGCCAGAAATCACCACAATCCAATGCCATCCATGATGTTTACATTAAAGAGAGTGAGACCACACCACAGGCACACTCAGTCCATGCACCACCACCACCCCTGGGCAAAAGGCCACACCAGCAGCCCCCCAAAAACGACAAAAAACAATAAAATAAGCACAATCCCAGCCCATCCATGGCCTCAATTATGTTTAAATTCAAGAAGACACCCCACAGAAAGACTAGGCCCATGCAACACTCACCACCCCTGGGCAAAGGGCCACACCAGCAGGCCCAAAAAAAGGACAAAAGTCAGCACAATCCCAGCCCATCCATGGCCTCAATGGTGTTTAAATTCAACAAAACAGTTGTATCATGCACCCCTAACCAACCCTGGTCCTACTGGATACTGTGGCTACCCACAATATAATTTATTTAATGTTCTGAAAAAGTTCCAAAATTTTACTTGCAGCAACTGTAATGCCCCAAACAAACTTACTTGTGAAAGTTGATTTCTAATCCAAAAGTGATCCAAAGACAGTCAAAAAGGCCTCAAATCCAAATATCAAGCAGCACCCACAAAAAGTAATCCTTCCAGCTCCAGATCCAAATGAAAGTGACCAGGAGATGGACAAAGCACTGGGAGGAGCCTGCTGGACAGGAACAGGAAGTTGGAGACTGTGGGGCACTTCCTTCCTCCCCCCCCCCAAAATGGACTCCTTGCAAAAAAAAAGGCCATGCAAATGTCAACCTGAGGAGTGATTCTGATAAAAATCATAATTTTCTGAAGGTTTATCCTGTTTGCTGGTGATTTTCTTGTGCGAAATTGCAAAATCTCTATTTCGCAAGTGCGAGATTGTTCCTTTCCGCCGCAACTACGTGTTCGCAATTGCGAACTCTCGCGAGGTGTGCTGTGCAAGGTGGCAAGCCGCGATTACGTATTCGCGGGCGCCAAACTCCCGCGGGAACACGCAGCAAGATCTAAAATGGCGCGTCACTCGCAAAGAAAAACAACTCGGCAAACGCTAAATGACGGAAAGTGAACGCCGTGCACCACGCCGCGCACCGCAACCAAGCAAAAAATCCGCCGCGAGCGGATTCACGGATTTTCGACAAATTCGCGAGCGTTCGCGGATTGCGAATTTGCCGAAAATCCGAAAAATCCGCGAGCGGAGCGGATTTTACGCCCATGCTTACAAGCCATGCCTTCCCTGGACCGGAAACAAGCTTCCGAGGACCGGTTTCTGGCATTGCAGCCGTCTTCAGCCCGGCTTGCTTGAATCCAGTGGCAAAGTGAGCAAGGGACTCACATCTGAGCATACCCTGCTACACTTATGGTGGCCAAAAGCGGTACAAAAGGGGGTGGCAATGGACGGAGCATCTGAACCAATCAAACACTCACACCCAGTCAAAAGATCTGGGTTTAATCCATCACCGTTCTTTAGCCCACTCTGCCACCCCAGTTCAGATATGGCTATATGCAAATCAGTCTGACCCTGTGCCTCATGGGAACAGTCCAGCCCGAACTGCCAAGCCATGCCTTCCCTGGACCGGAAACAAGCTTCTGAGGACCGGTTTCTGGCATTGCAGCCGTCTTCAGCCCGGCTTGCTTGAATCCAGTGGCAAAGTGAGCAAGGGACTCACGTCTGAGCATACCCTGCCACACTTATGGTGGCCAAACGCGGTACAAAAGGGGGTGGCAATGGACGGAGCATCTGAACCAATCAAACACTCACACCCAGTCAAAAGATCTGGGTTTAATCCATCACCGTTCTTTAGCCCACTCTGCCACCCCAGTTCAGATATGGCTATATGCAAATCAGTCTGACCCTGTGCCTCATGGGAACAGTCCAGCCCGAACTGCCAAGCCATGCCTTCCCTGGACCGGAAACAAGCTTCCGAGGACCGGTTTCTGGCATTGCAGACGTCTTCAGCCCGGTTTGCTTGAATCCAGTGGCAGAGTGAGCAAGGGACTCACGTCTGAGCATACCCTGCCACACTTATGGTGGCCAAAAGCCGTACAAAAGGGGGTGGCAATGGACGGAGCATCTGAACCAATCAAACACTCACACCCAGTCAAAAGATCTGGGTTTAATCCATCACCGTTCTTTAGCCCACTCTGCCACCCCAGTTCAGATATGGCTATATGCAAATCAGTCTGACCCTGTGCCTCATGGGAACAGTCCAGCCCGAACTGCCAAGCCATGCCTTCCCTGGACCGTAAACAAGCTTCCGAGGACCGGTTTCTGGCTATCAGCCTTCTTCAGCCAGGATAGCTTGACTCCAGTGGCTTAGTGAGCACGGGACCCATGTCTGGGCAAACCCTTCCCACATAGGGTGAACAGCAAAACACACAAGATGATGGACGGAATGTTGCACAATGGCAAAACATTCACCCCAGGGTTACGCCTGTCTGAGGGTCGCTCGATTGTCAATCGCCCCGGGGCTTTCCTGGGACGTTGCTAGGGCCGGCGCAGGCTTAGCTCCACTTCCCTTTGTCCCCCCACAAGGTCAGACCCCCGATCGCCCTAATAGGGTCCCTCACCGGGTCCTGCCACGGAGGTACGTCGCCGGCACGCCTAGCCCTGAGAAGGGGTCTGGTGACTGATCTGCACCGGCCCAAACCCAGGGCGCCTGGCAGCATGCTGCATGTGGTTGTCTATGGTATCCCACTGGCTCCCCGCGCGTACACGCCTCAGGCGCCCACCTCCGCGGCCGGCTTCCCAGCGAGGATGAAACCCCACCAGATCGGATCTGGGGAAAGAGGGCGCGCGCTGCCGGGATGGCAGACCCCTGCTCCGGCAGGGGGATGGCCTTCCCTGGCTACCCCTTGATGCTTTGGGGTTTTCTTCCAACTACGACCTCAGATCAGACGTGGCGATCAACTGAATTCAAGCATATTACTAAGCTGAGGAAAAGAAACTAACCAGAATTCCCCCAGTAATGGTGAGTGTAGAGGGACGAGCCCAGCGCCGAATCCCCGCGCGGCGGCGGGCGCACAAAATGTGGCATACAGAAGACTGAATCCCCGGCGTTGCTCAGGGGGCCCAAGTTCTCCTGATCGAGGCTCAACCCGTGGACGGTGTTAGGTCGGTAGCAGCCCCCGGGGTGTCTTCTCAGAGTCAGGTTGCTTGAGAAAGTAGCCCAAAGAGGGTGGTAAACTCCATCTAAGGCTAAATACAGGCGAGAGATGGCTAGCCAACAAGTACCGTATGGGAAAGTTGAGAAAAACTTTGCCGAGAGAGTTCAAGAGGACTAGAAACCGTCGAGAGGTAAATGGGTGGGGTCCGTGCTGTCCACCCGGAGGATTTAACACAGCTGGAAAGTCGGTTGCCCGGGAGTTCCGGATCCCCTGAGTGGGGCCGGCACCCTGCAGGGCGCATTTCCTCTGTGGTGGTGCACCGCGACCAGTTCCGGGTTGGCTGGGAAGGCTTCTGTTCCGGTCGAGGGTGTTACAGCCCCCCTGGCAGCTGCTTCAGCATGTCGGTGGGGCCGAGGGAGATTCAACCTACTCCATGCCCTCCTCCGGGTACCGCCAGTGATCAGCGGCGATGTCGGTTACCTACCCGACCCGTCTTAAAACACGGACCAAGGAATCTAACACGTGCGCGAGTCGGAGGGCCGAGCGAAACTCAATTCTGCAAATCAATTGTCCGACCTGGGTATAGGGGAGAAAGATTAATCGAACTATCTAGTAGCTGGTTCTCTCCGAAGTTTCCCTCAGGATAGCTAGTGCCCGGAGCCCCCAGTTTTATCTGGTAAAGCGAATGATAAGAGGTCTTGGGGCTGAAACGATCTCAACCTATTCTTAAACTTTAAATGGGTAAGAAGCCTGGCTCGCTGGCATGGAGCCGGGCATGGAATGCGTGTGCCTAGTGGGCCACTTTTGATAAGCAGAACTGGCGCTATGGGATGAACCGAACGCTGGGTTAAGGTGCCCAATGCTGAAGCTCATCAGACCCCAGAAAAGGTGTTGGTTGATATAGACAGCAGGACGGTGGCCATGGAAGTTGGAATCCGCTAAGGAGTGTGTAACAACTCACCTGCCGGATCAACTAGCCCTGAAAATGGATGGTGCTGGAATCTCTGGCCCATACCGGGCCGTTGCCGGTGCTGAGAGCCACGGGGGCTAAGCCGCGACAAGTAGGAGGGCCGCTGCGGTACGCATAGAAGCCTGGGGCGAGGGCCCGGGTGGAGCCACCGCAGGTGCAGATCTTGGTGGTAGTAGCAAATATTTAAACGAGAACTTTTAAGGCCGAAGTGGACAAGGGTTCCATATGATCAGCAATTGAACATGGGTCAGTCGGTCCTAAGAGATGGGACGGGAGATGGCCTCCTTTGCCCCTGGCCGATCGAAAGGGAGTCGGGTTCAGATCCCTGAACCCAGAGTGGCGGAGTGGGGCGCTCTCGCGGCGTCCAGTGCGGTAATGTAAACCAACCCGGAGAAACTGGCGGGAGCCCCGGGGAGAGTTCTCTTTTCTTTGTGAAGGGCAGGGCGCCTTGGAATGGGTCTGCCCCAAGAGAAAGAGTTGCGGTTCCGGCGGTGTCCGGTGAGCTCTCACTGGTCCTAGAAAATCTGGGGGAGATGGTGTAAATCTTGCACCGGGCCATACCCATATCCGCAGCAGGTCCCCAAGGTGAACAGCCTCTGGCATGCTGGAACAATTTATGTAGGTGCAATTTATAGATGCGCATTTTTATAGATGTGTGCTTATAATAAGTTATATACAAAGTGTACATCATGATTATTGAAATATCTTGAATGAAGAATAGGTCTAAAATAATTACATACACATAATCACTACATATTGCATTAATTATTGATGTCCTGCTAATAAGACTTAATTTCACAGGCCTGTTTGTAGACAATTTTTATATTGTTGGAATAGTACTGCAGGGTGTACTATCTCTGGCCTATACGTGATCCCAGTTCCAATGAGAACAGCTTACAGTGTGGCTGTACTCTGGAGCAAACGAATGTTGTATTGTAGGAAGCAAATCCGATTTGACGCTGATGGGCAGCATAATAACCCAGAAAGAGCCATCGCTCGGTGGTACAGACAGCCAAAAGCCTTGTCATCTAATTAGTGACGAGCATGAATGGATGAACGAGATTCCCACTGTCCCTAGCTACTATCTAGCAAAATCACAGCCAAGGGAACAGGTTTGGCAGAATCAGCGGGGAAAGAGGGCTGGATGAGCTTGACTCTAGTCTGGCACTGTGAAGAGACATGAGAGGTGTAGGATAAGTAGGAGGCCCTCGGCCGCAGGTGAAATACCACTACTCTTATTGTTTTTTCACTTACCCAGTGAGACGGGGCAAGCCGACGTTGGGCTCTCGCTTCTGGCTCCAAGCGCCCGGGGCCCACCGGGCACGACCTGCTCCAGGGACAGTGGCAGGTGGGGAGTTTGACTGGGGCGGTACACCTGTCAAACGATAACGCAGGTGTCCTAAGGCGAGCTCAGGGAGGACAGAAACCTCCCACGGAGCAGAAGGGCAAAAGCTTGCTTGATCTCGATTTTCAGTATGAATATAGACCGTGAAAGTGGGGCCTCACGATCCTTCTGACTTTTTGGGTTTCAAGCAGGAGGTGTCAGAAAAGTTACCAAGTTGGTGCTTTACTTTTTAAACAGCTCTAGCCTTGCACGCACTGAACTGAATTCAGCTGAAGCCGGCCTGCCATACATAATTATTTCGACCTTTTGTGCTCTCACTGCAGTACCACGGCAAGTGACAACATTGTTTATTTGCTCCCCAGGCCGCCCAAGACAGAAAATTGAGTAATTAACTGGGCGGTGCGAGCGGGCGGAAGTTATGTTTGTAAGTTTCGTTTTGAAAGCCCCCACTCCTCGCACCGCCGCCTGAGCCTCTCATTATGAGGCCCTGCTGTGACTGTCCGGACAAGGCTGCTTAGACTTAGAGGCTCCCACTCTGGAGACCACGGGGCTCCTGCCCCTGGACCTACTGCAGCTGCTACTATCATGCTGCAGTGCAAAGCAAAAAAAACAGACGGTTTTGAGGACAGTGACACTGACACACGAACAGCGCTGGTGAAATAAGAAGGGCCAGCCAGCATCCACGCTGCCAAACAGTCAGCCACCCTTCAAAGGGGTTTTCTCCCAGCAGGATGGCTGCCACATCCATGTGGAATAGCTGGCACAGGAACAAAGCTTGGCCCCGGAAGACTCTGATCCATCGAGGTCAGGTGAGTTAAAATAATCTTAGATTTAATTATATTATTATATTTAGTGTGAACGCATGAGCCAAGCATTTCACACCTCCTGTTGGTTTTATCAACAACCTTGTGGCGTGTTCTATTTTCTTTTGATTGCTGAAGTGCTTCCATGTCCGTCCATTAAGCAGTTCAGCAATTATTATTATTATTATTATTAAAAAAAATTTATAGAGCGCGTAGTCACCCTAAGGTATCCCAGCGCTGAAGATCCCTACTTCTGTGGGTTCGGCGTCGGAGAGGGGGGAGGACAAGATTCAGAAGGGGAGGGTTAAAAATTACGGAAACAGATGGGCTTTGAGCCGTTTCCTGAATCGTAGGTAATTGGGTTCTTTTCTCAGGTCTCGGGGAAGAGCATTCCAGAGGCGTGCAGTATGGACCGAGAAACGTCTTCCACCCGAGCGGGCTTTCTTGAATCTGGGCAGGATGATAAGGGATTCAGTGTCTGATCGAAGGGATCTGGAGGCTTTGTAGGGCTTTATGAATTTCCTAAGAATAGGAGGGCCTTGATTCTGCAGTAGCTTATGCGCTAGGCAAAGGACTTTGAAAATCACACGTTCCCTCACTGGGAGCCAGTGGAGGAGCTTCAGAGCAGGTTTGGCTGAAGCTCTGGCCGGGGTGTTGGTGAGGATCCGGGCCGCCGCAATCACAAGACAATAGAATAGACCAGTAGGAGCTGGGAACTGCTTGGCTCATGCGTGATCGATGCAGCAGGCACAGCCTCTTGCTGACCTCACTATGTTGGCAGCACAGCACTGGATGCTAGGCGTGCATTCAGTCGGGGCTTCTGGGGTGCACTTAATCAGGACACTTCTTCACTTTTCTTCCAGAGTTGAGTGAAGAGGCTTCCATGTGCAGACTATTTTGGTGCTCTCCAGAACACCAGGCAGCTGCTGCAGATTGAAAGCAAGACTGAGTAATTATGATAATTTATTTGCAGGCAACTGAGCCTGCAAATAAATAAATAAACTGCATGTGCGCTGGAGCCTCTCACATCCTGTTGGGACAGTCATTCCTCACAGTGCCCTTCCATTTCTGGTACTATGCAGCAGTTGTAACCCTATGAGCGCTGGCACATTCTGAGTGTGTATGAATATAAGTATTGGGGAGTGTGGAGCCTAAACCTGGTTGGGAAGTTGGTGACCGTGGCCGCGACAGAAAGGTATATTAAATATGCTGTCTCAGCGCTTGATTTGAACTGGCTGGTGCAGGTGGGGCCCACCAGCACCTATTTTTTGGGACTGTTACATATTTTTCTTAATCAGACTTTCACCCAAAGCAGAGAGATGAAAACATAAAAACAGGAAAGAAAGAGGAAGAGAAATATGAAAAAAACAGTGACACAGGAAGAAAGCAGTAACAAAAAAAGAACATGCATGAGTTAAGGGAAAGGGGTGACAGGTGCTGGATGAAATAGGCATGATGTGTAATCAAGAATAAGTAACATTGCTATGCGGCATCCCCAATATTCATTCTGCCACCTACAGGATTTGAGCAAAACTTTGTGCACCAGCACTTACTGTTTTACAAATTAAGCACTGCGGCACACTGCATCACATATCACTTTTGCGCGCCCAGGCATGGGGGGTCGGTGGGCCAGGCTGTGACTAGGAGTTGCTGTGTCTGTGAGAGGTGTCCCGCCCTGGGGAGCTGACCAGACCAACAGCATCAGCGCAGTCAGGCATGTGGTCCGGATGAGTTTATTTTGTTGCTCTGCGGGAGGTGTGTGTCATGCCGGCAGCTGCTGGAAGCAGAGCATGTCTGCACTATGAAGCAGGAGCGTGAAACCACCACATGCCTGCACTGTGCATGTTCCTGGTCAAAGCTCTATGCTACAGTCGCTAAAACACATTATCATCTCTCATCCACATGCAAAATGCTCTCAGGTACGTGCATCTCTCGCAGACCAGTGAACAGCAGCTTCATGCATTGAACACATGCAAAGCTCCGAACCACGTGCTCTAAGGCTGCCTCCGCCAACACATATGCTTTGGAAGGTGGTTTGCACTATTTTGAATTCGGAGGCCTAGTCACAATGCTTTCCTGGATGTCTTTCAAAATGATGACTGAAAGACGCTGTGAAAAGGGAGTGCCTCACACAAGAAGGGAGGAAAGGGAGCTCAGGTCCTCCAAGCACAATAGTACTAAGTGCAATGTCTCTTTTTTAAAGCTATATTATAGACTGATAATAACACTAATAGTCAAACTAAATGGCATATGTTTGTTTAATTATTTGAATTTGGATTTGCACTGCTCTCCTTCCTTTTTCTAATGTTCTTGTTCAATCACTTTCCACTTCCTTCCTCCTCCGTCTCTAGCGCATGGACGCACACTTTTTTTAATCGAATACTTTCTGTATTTAATTATTTTTTGGTTCTTCCATCTCTGTCATTTTCTAAGCAATTCAGATGTGCATGTTGATTTGTTGAACCCTGCTCGTGCTTGCAAGCATTGACCGCATGCTGAGAACACCAATACTCCATTTGACTTCATTCAGTTAACTGCAACATACTTGGCTTTCCACATCATATAGGACAAAAGACCAGCTGACTAGAATGGTCTTAAATTGAGGTGCAAACCCAAGGGGAACCATAGTGTTTATTGAGCAGCGAGCTGCTCAACGGAGATCCACATGAAGTGCTGACATTCTGTGAAACAAGGGAGATAGACCTTCCAAGTAGGAATGGCATGCAATCCTGACCTAAAAAAGTAAAAATACATCTCCTTTTCAACATTGGCTCTCCTACATTCCTTTTGGGATAGGGACAGTAGAACACCCAATGCTTGCTACTGTTATGCTGCTTCATGTCAGCCACCATCTTGCATGGAAGCTCCCATATTTCAACTGTCCAAGGTCGACTAAATTAATCTTTGCCACCATGTGCTAGTTTTCTAGTACTTGAGTCAGCAGTACCAGTTGAGGATGTGGGTGAATCAACTAAAGTAAGTGGGGGGAGCCACTGCTAGAAGAGGGTGGGGCCACTGGAAGAGGGTGTGGCCTCCCAAAAAATGTTTAGCACCTGCACTTCATATTTTAGAAATTAAGCACTGCCACAGGGATTACTTGCTTGTGGCAGCCAAGCATTCATAGCGACGTCGCTTTTTGATCCTTCGATGTCAGCTCTTCCTATAATCGGAATAGGGAACTAATAGGGAACGTGAGCTGGGTTTAGACCGTCGTGAGACAGGTTAGTTTTACCCTACTGATGATGTGTTGTTGCAATAGTAATTCTGTTCAGTACAAAAGGAACCACAGGTTCAGACATTTAGTGTGTGTGCTTGGCTGAGGAGCCGATGGTACATAGCTACCATTTGTGGAATCATGACTGAACGCCTCTAAGTCAGAATACCCCCTAAACCGTAACGATACCGCAGTGCTGTGGAGCCTTGGTTGGCCTGGGATAGCGGGCCTCTCTCGGGGGGCCGGTGCATAGAGCCGCTCACTTCGGGACCGTAGCGCGGATGGAAGGGGTCCGCCTCCATCGCCCTTAGTGCACCACATGTTCGTGGGGCACCCGGTGCTAAATCATTCGTGGACAACCTGATTCTGGGTCAGGGTTTTGTAAGTAGCAGAGCAGCTACCTCGCTGCGATCTATTGAAAGTCATCCTCTGAGCCAAGCTTTTGTCTCTCTGTGCATGGACACCCGCGGACACCCTCCTCTACCACACCCAGGGGTGGGTCCCTCTGCTGCTTATGGTCGGAGCCTTTACAGCTGCATCGTAATGGGCCGTTCTGTTTCCTTTCCGACTGCCTCATTACGATGGAGGTGGTCTGAAAGGAAACCTGCCGGTGATTCCGCCTGGCTTCTCACTGGCTCAGAGAGCCCGTCCACCAGTCGGACGCTGGGTAGTATTCTCAAGGGTGGACCTTTCCACCCTTGAGATTACGATGACGGTTTCCGACATGCTTTCAATGTTGGCCTGTTTGACATGGAAAACATCTCAGAAAGCATGTTTTGGGACCCCAGAAAGCCCCCCTTGGGTGCACGGCCTCCAGTTGGAGGCCGAGGTGGCACCTATGGTGCCCCCCTGTTGATCCCTGGACCCCATAGCAGGCAGCTTGGGGTGCCTGCCATGGGGTGCAGGGATGAACCGCACCTCCCATTTTACTATGGGAGCATGCATTATGGCCAGTTTCTAACTCATTCCCTCTGAGACCTTGTGACGTACAAGCCTTTGGGTCATCCTTGATGCAAACTGGAAACAGGACTTTCTTCATGGTCTTGATCGGAACAACAACCTGTCACTATTCCAAAAACTCACTGACTTTCACTCTTCAAAGACCTGTGGAGTTGTTCTGAGCTCCACTCTGCGGCTTTGGTGGCATGCCTCTTCAGGTATGGGAGACTTTGTTTGCACAACCCAGGCACTTCTCCTTGGGCAGATTTGCCCAGTGCTGCTGCATGAAGACTCTTTTTAATTACTTCTGGTAAGCAGACAACTGTTTCTTGCATCTAGGCCGCTTTGCTTCAGGCCTCTCTATGCACCTGATTATACCTGGTTTATCTCTGCCTTGTAACACTTATAATCACAGCATTATCTTGCACTTGTCTGTCGCTTTGTACTTTTTGACACCAGGTTTTTCTCTGCTTTGCGGCACTTGTAATTGCACCGTTGTCACTCCATACCACGTATAGCTCTATGTTGTGTAGTAGTGCAGTACCTTCATCTATAGCCTGACCAACAGGTTCTCTACCAACGATGTGTAGAATCTTTGTAAATGCTCTTGTTTTTCAATTGCTTCACAGTGGCCTGGTACTGAGCTTTGACTCCACATGCAATCAGTGTTGATTCCGTACTTCGATGACAGCACACGTGGCACACACGAGAAGTTTGCTTGGACCATGGCAAACCTCCTGAGAGAGCACTGTCAATCTTTGGATTACTTATCCCCTATCTCATCCCCATTTCTAGCGTCTTCTCAGCCGGAGTACCCAACAATGACTATGCCACACATGGTGCTTGGTATCACACATCTTTATTCATCTGCGTATAACTGCAAACTCTACTGCAAACTCAACATTCTAAAGCAGTCTTCACTGCAATACACTCTATTCATTTTGTCATAGCTCTACTGAGTTTATTAGGAGCCACAAGAGTTCCGTCTTTGTTAACTAACATCCACCATCCATTTTAGATTAAACAATGCTGCTGCCTGAAAGATTAGCTGCCTGCAGTCTTTGTTGGATCAGTGTTACGTGTGATGGGTACACTGCACCCATAAAATCCAGCTCTGCAATACTTAATGTGCATACTGTAAGTTTCTATAAGTGTCCTCACTTATTCTGAAACCCTGATCAACATCCTGCCATGTCCAAATGTTCCACACCCACCACTTCTAAAAGTAGGTAGAGAACATTACTCCTGACGGGAGGTTGTTAACCGAGTGACTCATGGCGGCCATCTGCAGCTCTAGGAATAATCAGCACCGCTTTTCTGAAGTGATTACATTTCTATCGAAGAATATAAGCTTCCATACAGTTGTGTGCACTGTTTTTTAAAAAGTCATCAGGTTCCGTGGCCGCGCCGACCTCCACAAATGATGAGAGTCAAGGTCACAGAGATATGACGCTCATGATTTGTGGCTGTCAAGGGAAATGACTGCGGCTGTTTAGAGCGTCCATTTTCCCACACAATGCTTTTGCTAATTAATGCTCTCCGGCGGCGCTGAGCAAGAATGGGCATGTCTAGTAGCGTGCAGTGAGGCCACTGACCAAACATGAGTGGGCACAGAGAATGGAAACAAAAATGAATGTCTGATGGTCATATCAATAACAACCTAATGAGTTTATCTCCCCTTAGAGAGAATGAACAATATGAAAACATTTTAGAGCTAAAGAAACCACCACATAACAAAAAGCGGAATTTAAATCAGAAGCATGATTTCTCAGAGCCCCTTATACTTGGAGTATTGCCAGTGCTTTGAATGGAAACCTAAAAAGCTCAGATACTCACTAACCAAGTACCTGTTTGCTACCAGAAAGCACAGGTACTTTCCTATTAAAAGCATTGCACCAGCGCTGAGAACTTGAAGTGCAAATACTAGGGGCCTCATTTATAAGGTTTTGTCGTACGATAGCGCCGTAGGCCTTCCTACTGCACTTCCCTACGTCAAAAGAAAAGGGCAGGAATGCTCCGTATCTATGTGATATGGCGCTTTCCTGTCCTTTTCACCTGCTCCAATGGGCTGCCGTACGCCAATGCAGGCACCTTTGCACCATGGTGCAAGGGTGCCTGCGTTGCGGGGATGATTGTTTTTGTACAGGAAGGGAAATCTTTCTGTACAAAAATAATCACAAGAGGCTTTTTTCTCTTTCTATGTGTGCTGCAGAATGCAGCACAAATAGAAAAAGGAAAAACGAGGAGAAATAAAGATATTTCTCCTCGTTGTACTTCCCTTAGGAGGTGTAAGCTTTTGGCACTGCCTCAGATTTACGATTTCTCGTAAATCTGGGGCAGTGTCAAAAGGCCATGGATGTTGCTGGGAACTCCCCCAGCAACACCCATTGCACGCTCCTTTAACGCAGAACACTGCGTTCAAGGGACTGATATTTATCAGGCAGCATTAAGCCCAAAAAAGTGGCATAGTGCTGCCTGATAAATGTCATGCAGGCTTCTAGAACGTCTCTAAAAAATGACGTTCCGGAGGCGCAAGGGGTCTCAAAAAGTAGGCCCGAGTATCTGCCATTTTAAAGCACTGAGTATTGCAATATATTTGCCATTTCAGATAGGTAAAACCCAGCAAAGTTTTCACGTATCTGGTACCTGTGGTCACCAGTCTTGTTGAGAGCAGTGCTTTTCTGCCCCTACCTGTGTATCCAGAGCATGACTCAGTGGACTGATCTGTTTACTGCAAGGATCTGTGTTTGAACCCATTGTCTGAGGTTTGATTCCTGAAGTCGCGCTGACCCCGTTCACTTGCACGACTGATGGACCGGGAGTGGTGTTTATCCCTCAGTGGATTTTGGTGCTCCTTGCTGGACTTGTGTCTCTTTAAACACTTCTAAATGGTAAATTCATATAAAACACGTAGAACCCATGTGGTCCTACAAGAGCAACAGACAGAGAAAGGCTAAATCTTAAACGTTTACTTTCTGATCATTAGTCGTACAGAAATGAATTAATATAGTCAAATGAATGAATGAATAAACCAGAGTGCAAAGCTGAATTAATGTACAGAATCAACCAGGGAACTCAATAAAGTTCAGGTCAGCCAAATACAGAGTATAAAATGGGAGAGCAATCCAGCATGGATTCGCCTCCTAAGGTCAGTTGTAAAAGGGGTGTCTTTCACATCCAAATAGAGCCAAAAGGGTTCTGAACAACGGATTTCATACATTCAATACAGCTGTACACAGTCCCCACAAAATAAACCAATCAGAATTTAACATAGCGAAACATTTGCAAGAATAAACATCTCAAATGTCTCTCATAATTCTATAACTTTGAACTTCTCATGGCCACCACCTGAACTAGTATAATTTGTTTGATTCTGCTAAGGCAGCTGCTGTGACATGTACAAATCTACTGAAACAACATTTTAATAGTCTTGTGAAGGTCACTCATTCGAGACATGTAGATACACGCTTGTCCAGGTGATGCAGAACATTGGCACCAAATGTCAGAAACAAAATGGAGTTTGAGGCCTAAAATGTGTACAATATCTAGAGTTTGATTCTTTTTAGTGCAATGCATTTTCTTTTTGAAAAAACAAAGATAAGACCCTCGTCTGACGATTCACTAGAATCATCTCATCTTGACCTTCTAAACCGAGCTTTCAAAATTCAGAAGTCAACAGCTAGGGATTTTTGTGACTGGATTCTTTCAATTCCTTCATCTCATTCATTTCAACTCCTCTAAGTCAACATCTTTCTGTTTCTTTTTTTCTGCTTGCCGCTAACATCTTATTCCCACTCCTTGATTAAATATATCCAAAACCTTTAATTAAGTTAAGATCACACACTACTACAATTAAAATTGTTGCTATAGGTTTATTAAGTATTAGCTTGAGGATTCCTCTATATTTTCAACCACTCACCTACCTTTTCAAACCCTCTTTCAATGGAACTAGCCAACACAACTATTTCATTGCATGCTCCAGTATCCTCTAACTCCTTAACTTCATGGGTAATACCAGTTAAATTAATCACAAAGGTTCTAATCTGGTTAATAATTTTAGGAATGAAAGTACAACATTGACGTAAACGAAACATGAGACAAACTCTGCCTTCCTTTTTAAGTAACATGCCTACTGCAAGGTGGTTTTCTATGATCATAGCTCTCATAGCAGCTTTTCCCCTATTAATGACTGTTAGTGCACCTGCAGTGTTAGAAGCAAACCTATCCCCTAAGGTAGACAACCTCCTAATCTTCTCGTCATTTACAGCAACTTCAACAAAAGACATTCGAGCACCAAAATATCTCCCAGCGCGCGCAACGAAATTCGTTTTATTTATTTATATGTTTACTTACCTCTATTGGGCTGTATTCCGTACTTTACTACCCCTCACCCTGCCCCTCCCCCGCCCCACATCACCACCCGGCAGCACTCCCACCACAGGCCGCTACTGTAATCTACATATAATTTTTGCACAATTCATCTCCTGAACCGTCCCCCGAAAGCCCCTTACACTAGTTTCTAGAATTAAAGAAAAAAACGTGGACTGGATGAGTTATTGTTAACCTCATTTAACATCATTATCCTTAACTAAACCCTGCTGGGTTTCACTTCAACAATGTTTAGGCAATAAGATTACCCTTTATTTGACAACTAATAAACATACAGCCTTTGCCACTATTTACACACGTCGTTACAGGTGAGCCAGCACTCCCTGAACTCAAGAGTATCTCCCTGATATGTCTGCCACCCTGATGGGAATTTTTGCCCAAATGCTCACTAAAATGTAGATGTACACCTAGGCCCAGATTGACTAAGATTTTGTGTCGGGTGTATTCTGTTTGTGACGCAGCCCTGAGGGAAAAATCCTTTTTTGGCACTCGCTAAGCCATGTAAAGTTGATGTGCGTAGCTTTGCGTGGTTTCATAAATATAATGTAACGTAATACAGCGCAAGGTGTTGCCTTGAGTTATTATGGTGGACCATGGGCTTTCCAGTACATCCATTCATGTATTTTGACACAAACTCAGATTTACAAAGACTTGTAAACCTACGTTGGCTCTAAATGGTGCGACTACCTGACAGAGGCGTAATAAGGAGAAATATTATTGAGAGAAAAAAACACTTATGGGTCAAAATATTTAATGTACTCATGTACCTTAAGCACAGCTACTAAAAAACACAAACTGTCCGACCATCTCTTCAGACGTATGAGTATGAACGTGTAGTTACTATATGTGACAAAGGTTCCTGAGATGGAACATGCCAGATTCTGAGGGCAGAGCTTGAATATTGAGCATAAAGCACAGGCGGTACCCTGGCAGCAGCACATGAATGAAGTGTCAGATAGACATGGTTGCGAATCTGAATGCTGGTTGGCAGGGTGTGGGGGCATCGAAAGGGACACTGCTGCTAGTGGAGCGTCTCACATTTGTCTTTCCTGCTGCCACTAATATATTTGTTCAACCTGTGAGATAAAATTAAACTGCTGTTGCCTGTGCTGTGTTCCTTCTTTGTGTGTTAGGGAAGATTGCATTGCTCCTGACTGTGCTGTTCCTGTTTGGGTGAGCCTGGTGAATGCTCGCACTGCTGACTGTTCGGCGGGAAGTATAAGACAAACTTTACATTTAGGGCTCAAATCAAAAAAGGCAAACTTATTTATATGTGAGTTTACTTTTTTTGGTATTCAAGAAAAACCAATTTAATAGTAACTTTACGACTGCGGAGATTCTGACAGTTGTGGCGGACACAGGCCTTTCTTTTTATGTGGAGTTCTATTAAATTGTTTGCTTGTGAATATCGAAAAAGAGTAAAACTTACACAAAAGTGTAAGTTTAACTTTGTGAATCGGCTCATTGTGCTTAGAAGGGGAAGCAGGGCATGCACCATTTAGTGTATTTATAGGGTACATGACAGGGGATGTGCTTGTGTTGGTGCATTTTAACAAGGGATTAGATAGCCATTCTTCTTTCTTTGATGCACTGATACACCAAAAATGCAAGGATTGTGAGGAGGAGAAAGACTAGAACCATTGAAAGTGCTGTTAAGTAATAAAAATAGTTTCCAGCCTTTCAGAACTAGTGAATTTGAAGATAAGCACCACATTTTAAAAATTAAGATATTTCATGTTTGAACTCCACATATACATTTCCCACAATCCACTGGCAAAAGTGAACATTGGCATAGGGTGCGCCTGATGAACACTAATAATCCTGCCTTATTATAGATGTCATTGTATTACATTTAGTAGTGTAGCAGACCCTTTTTCGTCCTACTTGAGCAGTGTGCCCAATACCATTTCTCATAGAAAGCATAACTCAATACAAGCTTTGGGCCTTTTTTTTAACTATATTCTAAGGATTCTGAGATTTTATCACATTCTATATCTGGTCTGCTTTGCTGAAAAGTGGATGAGATCTAAGAGACCATTACTATAAGAAAATAACACATTGTTACATTTTCTACTTCTGATTGGATCATTTGTTTAATACACAATGTAATAAAATATATAATCATGATGATAGCTGGCTTCTTAATAGAAAAAAACATAATCCAGCACTTTCCACAAAGCTATCTATCCAAACAAACTACTGCCTGTTACAGTGAAGTGCAAACACCCCTTTAAAGGCTAGCTCTTGAATATGAGACTTAGGGGAAAGCCTTCTGGGAGGGATGAAAATCTACAACACGATTGTTCAAAGTAGTTTGACAAAGGTGTTGAGCAGTGCCAGCTCAGCGGAGGTATGTAAGGCCTGTGATTGCCATGTATGTTTCTCTATCGCACCGGCTGCAACTGGATGTTGCTAGCTGTAACATGCCCACTATGCCTACATGTAGGCAAGACCCCCAATTCTGAGTCCATAGCATTACTTCATGTTCAAATGTCATTGCAAAGGGGCAGGGAGTAAGACAGCACATTACTAAATTTGATGTAAGGACTGGGTAAGAGCATTCCAGGAGGTGGTGCCCCAAGGAATTTCGGAAACACCCACAAACCTAGAACTTTGTGGGTGTTCTCAACCTCCTCTCTGACCACTTTGAGATTATGTCCAGCTATTGGAAGGTGTACGTAATGTGGGTTATTATTTGTGTTAGTCTTGGCCCTTTTTGCAGGGTCATCCCAGAACCTTTTGCCTTCCTCCTGCATTTTTTCTGACCTGTTTTTGTTGGCTTTATGACTCTGGGTACTTTCTCACTGCTGATTAGTGCTAAAGTGCATATGCTCTCTGTGTAAATTGTGGTTATGGATTAGTGATTCCATAATTGCCATAGTTGATCTACTAGTCAGACCCTAGTACCATGCACAGTGTGTGCCCAGGGCTTGTAAATCAAATTCTGCTAGTGGGCTGCAGGACTGATTGTGCCACCCACAGAAGCAGCCTGTAAAATGTAACTCTGGCCTGCCATTGCAGAGCCTGTGTGCAGTCTCGGACTGCCATTCGACTTGGCAAGTGCACACACTTGCCAGTCCCTAACCTTCCTTTTTCTTACATGTTAGTCACCCCTAAGGTAGGCCCAAGGTATCCATGTGGGCAGGGTGCATTGTATGTGAAAGGTAGAACACGCTCTGATGTGTGTAGCATGTCCTTATAGTGAATTACTGCCAATTTTGTTTTTCACTATTGCAAGGCTCACTGCTCCCGTAGGATAGAATGGGTAGTTTGTTTATAACATCTTAGAAACATATCTGCCTCTGGGAACAAGGTAGAAAAATAAAGATGGATATGTCTCAACTCAGAATGTTAAAATGCATCTTTTAATGACGCTGATTTTTACATTCTGTGTTTGAAAATACCACTGTTAGAAAGTAGGTATTTTCCTGCTTAGACATCCAGTATGCCTCTGCTAGGTTTGTGCATTGCATGTCTGGCTTTGGAGTGTCAGGGGCTGGGGAGAAGCAGTGGCTTCAGAGAGCCTGATGAGACAGGGCTGGGCTGAATAAGCCTGGTCTGCACTTGGAGTGGTGGGAGGTGTAGCACCTGCACCTGAATAGGGCTGTGCCTGCCTTCCATAATGATGGCTCAGCTCCCCTGTTGTGTGTCTGGAGCCAGGGCTCACACTGACAATGGAGGTTGTTGTGCACTTGCAAAGCACCCCACAAAACTGCTTTTGTCTGGGTACAGACACTCTATGCCTTCAGAGAACAAAGGATTTTGGGTTATAAAAAGAGGGGCCCAGACCTCAGACTTTTAGATCACTTCTGGGAAATCAAGAGGAACCTTTGCCAAGGGGAAGAGCTGGAGAAGCTGAGGAGGAATACTGCCCCTATGCTGTTTGATGTCTGGGATTGGCCTGCAGTGGCTGCTTGCTGCAAATGAAAGGAGAAAAGGACTTTGCTGTTTGCTGTGTTCCCTGCTTGAGGAAGATCTCCAAGGGCTTGAAACTGAGCTTGTCTCCTGTTCTGAAGTCTCACGGACACCAAGGCTTCACCACCAGCTCCCCTGAACTTTGTTGCTGAGAGTTCTGACCTGCAAAGAGGTGCCTGCTTTTATTTTGGACCTCTAGAGACTGTTTTCTGCTGGTAGATGGAGGAATCCACACATCATACTGGATCGTCACATCGCATCGAGGCGCCAAGTTTCTCACATCGTTGGGGGACGCAGTAAGAAACTGCCGCATCACCTCTCCATACAGTAAAAAACCGACGCACCACCCATTTTGTTTGTTTGCATGACGCATCCCAGGTACTTTGTACGAAAGGTGTCCTCGCATCTGCAATTTGCTTTGAACTGAACTATTTCTACCATCTGAAAGTCATATTTTTATTACTGTATTGTGGATTTTTGTTGTTTGGTCTTGTTTTGGTTTAGATAAAGATTACTTATTTTTGTAAACTGGTGTGGTCTCTCTCTCTCTCTCTCTCTCTCTCTCTCTCTCTCTCTCTCTTTCTCGCTCTCTCTCTCTCTCTCTTCCTCCCCACCCCCCAGTTGGGTCTGCTGCCATAAACCCAGGGAGCTGGAGTCAATGACAATGGCAGGTGCCACCCAACATAGATGGATAGATAAATACAGAAAAAGAGATGTGCATATCTGTGAATACAGGTTTCAGAGCCACCTAATCTGTGGAGCCCTGCTGACAAAACTGAGAAAGAGCGGGTGATTTGTCAGTCCTTGGCCTCACCTTAGATAAATCATTGGGTGATGGGATTCATCCATGTCCAGGCCCATTTCATCACTGCTCTCTTTGGAATGATGTCAATAACAATGCAGTGCCCTCTGCATACCCATTTTAGGCTTCCAGCAGTCTCCTTTTTCTAATACTAGCATGTGCGTAGGCAGTCCTAAACACCCCTTTTAAAAATCATCACCACATGCATTGGTTAATTGAATCTAATGACGGCCACACCTCCCAGTATACACTAAAAGTCCATGATCAAAAACATGTTGCTGAGCATATTGTTATAGATCACACAGTTGCCCTAAAATATACCTGTCTTAAAGTGCTCGCTGTACAAACAGCGTATTGTTTCTACCGGTACCAGTGGCCCACCAGTGAAAAGATCACAAATTGTATTACCATGTGGTAAAGACTGTTTTCTCTCTCTCCTTCTCAGTCATAAAGCAGTTCTACATACCAACTCTTGTTTTTGCTGCTCATTTGCCATTAACTTGAGGTCCAACAAGCCTTAGAGACCTATAGGATTAGCCAAGTGCTTGTAAATACGCGGCACAGCATCCCTGATGATTTACAGTATGTCTAACAGTTCAAAACACAAAGTCTTTAAGGGGAGTACCTGCATAATTTTGTAGGCACTCGCAGCAGGCTTGTGCGTATCTACATAATGAAGTGAATACTTTTCTTTTTAGTACCGAGCCAAGTTGGATTAGCAACTAAAATACATTAAACACACATTTGAAAAAAAGAAATGAAATAGACCAAAATTGCTTATTTAAAAGTAGGTGGGGGAGTGGAAGCAATGAGGAGAAAAAGAAACACTGGCCATGGAAGCAACACAGGGGAGGGTGGGGGCACATGGAAGCAACGCAAGGAGGGTGGGGGCACATGGAAGCAACACATGTAAGGGTGGGAGCACATGGAAGCAACACAGGGAAGGGTGCAGGCACATGGAAGCAACACAGGGGAGGGTGGGGGCACATGGAAGTAACACAGGAAGGGTGGGGGCACATGGAAGCAACACAGGGGAGGGTGGGGGCACATGAAAGCAACACAGGGGAGGGTGGGGCACATAGAAGCAACACAGGGGAGGGTGGGGGCACATGGAAGCAACAAAGGGGACGGCGAGGGCACATGGACGCAACACATGGGAGGGTGGGGGCACCTGGAAATAAGACAGGGGAGGGTGCAGGCACATGGAAGCAACACAGGTAAGGGTGGGGGCACATGGAAGCAACACAGGGAAGGGGGCAGGCACATGGAAGCAACACAGAGGAGGGTGGGGGCACATGGAAGCAACACTAGTGAGTGTGGGGTCACATGGAAGCAACAAAGGGGACGGCGGGGGCACAAGGAAGCACCACAGGGCAAGTGGATGAGTTAAAGCACCACGAGGATTGGGTGAAGCAACACAGAGGGCGCAGATGGGGAAAGCAGCAATGGGTGGGAGAGGAAGGGCATGAGTTGGGGAAGCATTGAGTAGAAGCACATGGGAAAGATAGCATAGAGGGGCCGGCAAAAGGAGATGTGTGACAGAGGAACATGGAGTGCTAGCAATAGCGGCTGATGTCAGGGAAATGTGGTGGGGCAGCACAGGCGGGCCTGTAACAAAACAAACAATTTTAGAAAACGTACCTGCTGCGCTTCTACTCGCCGCTCTGGTCATCACTCTGCTTGCTACTCTTCTGCTATTCCGGGCACAGGCTGAAGCTCCCAGACTCCCCTACGGCCAATCCAGATACTGTTCTCATACCCATGAGAGCAGTGTCGTGATTAGGGGGAGCGGGCTTGTTTTGTGCTCCATCGGGAGCTGGAAGCCTGTGCATGCTGGTCTCTCCACTCTGCAACACAGAGGCTTGTCCAAACCGTCATGAACACTGACAGCAGTGCCCACCACTCTTCCTCCCCCTGCTGCAGTGCTGTGGCCCTTACTCAGCAACAGGGCAAAATATAAAATGATCATGATTTTATTTTACGTATCCCTCTGTGGGCAGGGGGTTAGGGGAGAGAAGTTCATGAAAGAGACAGCTTGAAAACAACAACGAAGGTAACCAAAAGAGATGTAAAGAGGCAATACTCAATTGGCAGGGGTAAACACAAGATTGACAACCTGGGGCATGAATAAGACGCAGGCACATTAGAGTGACAGCAGTGGGTGGGCTCCAAGCTTCTGTATGTTCTTGATGAGTCCCATTATATCTTGCAACAGACAGTGCATGTACTTTGTAGTAGACTTTGACCTAAAAATAGTGGTGCTAGGACAGCTACATTGGCAGCAGGTGACTTTCTTTAATTAGACCAAGGACACTTTCTGTCTCATACTGGTAATGAAAACAAACATCTAGTAAGTGCATTTTGCATCAGCTACAGTTACATATCTAATTGTAATTATATTTATATACTTCTTACTATCCCAGGCGAAGCATCGAATTGCTTTTCAGCGAGTAGCTGGCTACTCCGGAACCCAAAAGGATTAGTGGTGGATCAGCATAGGGAAATAGGTGTCAATTTGAGCAGTGGACATGCAAAGCTGTTAGTTGTATTGAATATCAGAATGGAAGGACAGAAGAGGGAAGAGTCTAGAAAGTGTTAGTTTGGAGATCATTGTAGCAAGATAAGGTTTGAGATGAGAAAAAGGAGAGTTGGGGGAGGGAAGCATCTCTATAAAGGGATTATGGAGATCTTAGTAGTAAAATTAGGTTTGGGATATGCCAAAGAAGGGATACATGTGGGAATAATTGAGGTGTGGTTTAAGCCAAGGAGGGATAGGGTGGAAGAGTCTAGAAAGGGTTGTTTTGGAGAGTATAGTAGTGGAATGAGTATTGGAACTTGTCCGAGAGTGGAGGTAGAGGATATATTGAGAGAGGTATAGGGTGAGACAGAGTAATGCATTGGAGAGAGTCAAAGATTTTTTTCTTTCGGTCTACCATGAGAGTAAAGTAATGCATATATAGATACATAACTACACTGAAAGGGTATATATGTATAGAGAAGATAATATTTCTACACCAAAAGCTTCCCTTGCGAAGGAAGCTTTTGGTGAATAATTTGACAGCTTGGCTCTGCTGGGGCTTCGCACCGAGACAAAGAATCACCAGGGGTCCATTGAACTGAGCCTTGCTGTGAAGGAAGATAATATATTGATATTAAAATTTGTATTGTATAAACTCAGACTTTCAAGTTTTGCTGTACTTGAAGCTAATTTATTTGTGTATTTTTATTACTCAATTTCTTTTTTATTATTGTTTTCAACTTTAATTTGCTCTTTTCCTTAATATTTCAATAGTGAAGCACTTGTTGATAAAATAGCTATGATAATATTTACATATTGTGATAGATAAATTAAATAGGAACCGATAACATCTAATCAAATAACTTATATAAAAACTATGCAGTGACTTATAAACATGTTGAGCATAGAATAATATATATATATGAATATATATATATATATATTATTTAGGTATATACATATTCCTGTGAAATCCCAAAGCATCAACATCCACAGCAGCGCAACACCAGGGCACAGACTCCAAAAGCTGATATGCAAGTAGTTAGAAGTTTATTCAAGCATCAAGGTCCAAAATATATTATATATATATCCATCCACTAATAGAAACCCGTTGTGGAGAACCCTCCCGGAAGGTAAGCCTCTTATAACTGAGGACCACAGCAGTACAACCATGCACATTGCAGCCAGTAAAAGCGTCTCAACGTGTTTCCTCTTCCCTGCCCCGAATTAACAAACAAACTGGTGCCTGTTTTCCTGAAAACAACAGCTCAGCTGATGCGTCCTTCTGGGAGGCTGAGCCTGCAATCACATGCTATTAGGGTGCTCTGCTAGCATGCAGTGAGCCAAGGGGCACTTTGAAATCCGATACATGGATATGAACAAGCACATACATACTTACTGTAGTATTCTTTTATAAAGGCCTGGACCTGTTTGCTGGGTGTCAAACCTGCGACCTTGAAGTTACACTATTCATCCAATAGGGGTCTTGACCATCTGAGCAATCTCCTCTGATTACAGTCTTTGGTGACCCAGTGCACTTACGTATTCCCCACTGCACTCACTCGCTGTGCCCCTCGATGTCAACAGCAGGCTAGAGTGCCAGAGGCTGATGATTACGCTAAATTTAGTCCTTGCCTTTCCTTCCAAATTTAGCACTGATGGCCTGCTGAAGGTGATTGAGGGGAGTAAACACTTCAAGATTATACTTACAATTTAGTCATGTTTAAAAGACCACAGACTCTGAATTCCAGTTTATGGATTTTATTATAAGGCCAAAAATAATTGAATATAAACACATCTGAGAATCAGCGAATATAGGTACATAAAAATCTATACAGAGCTGAACCTAATACAATTAATTGGGCACAGAAGACATAATGTAATGAACTTCAAAATCAAAATGCAACACAGAATTGAGGCTGAATCCAAAGACCTTTTCATTAGGAAGGAAATCATAAGTTATCTTTCCCAACACTATTCTCATTGAGGATCCTGCCTATGCCCCCAATATCATTTCCCAAAGGTGTCAGCACGTGTAGATTTCCTAAGAGGTACTCACGTCAAAAGGGTTAAAATAGCATAAAGATATGGAGCTCGCTCTTAGGATGCTCCTTCTCCTCTAAAAATGTAGAAGTCTGATCTTCTGTCCCTGCGCATCATTCAAAAAGAAAAAATTCAGCCCCGCTAAATGTATCAAATGACAAACTGTTTCACTTGCAATATTCCCTAGTAGCTTCCCATTGATTCTTTAATTAAGTTATTCTTGTCTTCCAGTGGCCTTGAGGTTCAGATAGGCCAAGCACGGAAGGCTTCCTTCCTTCTCACCTTTCAGACTCTTCAAAGACATTCCGGTTATCTCCTTAAACTAAGAATGAAAAGGTTGAATTCTTGCACCTGCAGTTCGATGAGAACATTCTGTCTCTCATACAAAAAGGATTCTTTCAATTATTTCTTGAGCAACAAGGCTATTGGGAATCAACAAAAACCTGCAGTTCTGGGGCTATAGTGCAGACAACTAAAGCAACACACAATTACATTCATATGAGTATAATGTCATCCTGCACATTATGCATACAGGAATGATAGTGTCTCTAATACATGTAAATCCTGCTCAAGGGTGCACATTCCATTTCTATGCTTAGGATGTTTAACAAATGCATTTGATAAACATGATACACTGCCAATGATAAAAAAACATGTCAGTGCCTTTGAACCATGAGTATAATGCACCCATACAAGTGCTGTAAGCGCTCTATCACTGACTTGCAGCAGCTCACACACTACTATAGGTGCCTCGTCTTCTGCCTGTAACCCAACATCAGGGCATCACGGCACTGAGACGCCTTACAACACAGCATCAGTCAAACCCCGCTAATAACTATACCAAAAGTCCAGACTGCAGTGCCACTTGATTAATACATGTTGTTGCTCCAAGAGACTCATGCCAAAATCATAACAATGAAAGGATGAGTGGGCCTTGCTGGAGGATGTGGCCTATGGGTTTTACTCGGATCTCTTCCGCGACCCACAACCCACTGGGCTATCATTCCAGCTCTTCTCTCTAGCCATTGCCCACACCAAGGGAGGGCTCTCTGCAGTGGACTGACTCCCAAACCTGGGCATGGCTTGAGTGCCTGTCAACATGAATGTAAAGACAGCCATGGAGGTTGGAAACCTCACTGCCCGCTAACTATCAGGACTCACCAGAAGAGTGTTCTCCCGTTCCCCACCCCTGAAAATCACCCAAGAATTCCGAGGTTAAATCGAGTCTTGCTCCACAGTAGTCTCACCCCTGGCTACTCACCATGGTACACTCAACCTTAGCAACTAAGAAGAAATCAAGGGAGTCTCACTCCATAGTACAGTCTCACCTCTAACTACTCTCCATGGTACACTTGCTCTTAGCCACTATCAAGAATTCAATGGAATTCAATTGAGTCTCCCGCTATAGTACAGTCTCACCCATAACTACTCTCCATGGTACACTCGCCCTTAGCCACTATGAAGAATTCAGTGGAATTCAATTGGGTCTCGCGCCGTAGTACAGTCTCACCTCTAACTACTCTTCATAGTACACGGGCCCTTAGCCACTCTGAAGAATTCAATGGAATTCAATTAAGTCTCACCCATAACTACTCTCCATGGTACACTAACCCTTAGCCACTATGAAGAATTCAATGGAATTCAATTGGGTCTTGCGCCATAGTACAGTCTCACCTCTAACTACTCTCCATGGTACACTCGCCCTTAGCCACTATGAAGAATTCAATGGAATTCAATTGAGTCTTGTGCCATAGTACAGTCTCACCTCTAACTACTCTTCATGGTACACGTGCCCTTAGCCACTATGAAGAATTCAATGGAATTCAATTGAGTCTCGCGCCGTCGTACAGTCTCACCTCTAACTACTCTCCATGGTACACAAGCCCTTAGCCACTGTGAAGAATTTAATGGAATTCAATTGAGTCTCGCGCCATAGTACAGTCTCACCTCTAACTACTCTCCATGGTACACTCGCCCTTAGCCACTATGAAGAATTCAATGGAATTCAATTGAGTCTTGTGCCATAGTACAGTCTCACCTCTAACTACTCTCCATGGTACACGTTCCCTTAGCCACTATGAAGAATTCAATGGAATTCAATTGAGTCTCGCGCCATCGTACAGTCTCACCTCTAACTACTCTCCATGGTACATGAGCCCTTAGCCACTGTGAACAATTTAATGGAATTCAATTGAGTCTCGCGCCATAGTAGTCTCACCTCTAACTACTTTCCATGGTACACTCACCCTTAGCCACTATGACTATTTCAATGGAATTTAATTGAGTCTTGCGCCATAGTACAGTCTCTCCTCTAACTACTCTCCATGGTACACACACCCTTAGCCACTATGAAGAAATCAATGGAATTCAATTAAGGCTCGTGCCATAGTACAGTCTCACCCATAACTACTCTCAGTAGTATCTCTCGCTCTTACCCACTATGAAGAATTCAATGGAGTTCAATTGAGGCTCGCGCCATAGTACAGTCTCCCCCATAACTACTCTCGGTAGTATCTCTCGCTCTTAGCCACTATGAAGAATTCAATGGAATTCAATTGAGGAACGCGGCATAGTACAGTCTCACCCATAACTACTCTCAGTAGTATCTCTCGCTCTTAGCCACTATGAAGAATTAAATTGAGTCTCGCGCCATAGTACAGTCTTACCCGTATCTACACTCTGTAGTAACTCTCGCTCTTAGCCACTATGAAGAATTCAATGGAGTTTAATTGAGTCTTGTGCCATAGTACAGGGTCACCCATAACTACTCCCAGTGGTACACTATCATCCTTAGCCACTAGGACGAACTCTAGAACTTCGTTGGAGCCTCATGACATGGTGATGTCTCACTCATAACCAACGTGAAGAGTTCAAGGGGTGTCACTGAAGTATCAGCCCAGAATACAGTCTCACTCATAAGCACCTCAAGGCTCTTCTAAAAGGTCTCCGCACAACCACCTGGAGCTTGCCCTATCAGAAGCCTTTCCTACTGTGAAAGTCTCCCCATAAGCAGTCCAAGGCATCCCATATTTAAGCGGGGTCTCACCCCTTGGGAGTACCGTGATGCCCTTTGCACGGCCTTAACCACCCAATGCTTGCAGGCGAGCCGCAAACCTTACTATCTGCCTTTCTTCACACACACCCAACATTCTACAGCGCAGCAACAACTGCCCCGGCTCCCTGGCCGCCATGTCCAGCTCAGGGTCAGAATTACCTGAAAATGTCAGCGCCTTTCCATCTCCTTTGCAGACACCACCAAAAGTGCAAAGGAGGGTCGCAAAATCAAATAAAACGAAACTATCTCATGGGGTTCAGGTACAAAAAACCGTTTACCAGGGGACAGGCACAAAGTCAACATCTTTGAAAAATAACTGCTTTCTGTAAATTAATTTTAACGGTAATTTCGAGATAATATGATATTGAAACCGTGATGCAACATAAAACACATGACAATTATTTTCTCATTGCATGTGCAATGCAGGGTGTAATGCTAGAATTTTTTATTCTACTCCCTGGGCATTTCTCATATTGATGTGGTCTGCACAAAGAGTAGAATGGAAAAAAAATCTAGTATTAACACTTGGGAGCACTGGTTTACAATATTCTTGAATGTAAATAACAGGTTTGACGCCCTGATTGTCACTTCCCATGTTTGCACGTGGAGGCGTTCAGCAAACTGCAGCATTAGGGGACACAAAACCTCAGGTGTCGGCGAACGTGCGTGACCTTGGGCTGCGCATCCCTGCTTCGATCCTGATTGCAGGTGCCATCTCTCATGCCCTCAGGGGCACCTTGATTCTTCTGTGAGATGCCACATGGCAGATGTCGCACGTGCAGCGCTTCCTGTTGGTATCCGGCACCGTCTGATCAGCTATTAGAAGTGGTTAAGCCAGATAATTCAGTGAGAGAGCAGAGGTAGGTGTTTGTAAGTCATTGTTTGTTGTGTAAAATATTCCATGACTGTTTGAAAAGAAAGAAATCAAATATTTTAATATCGCATCGGTTTGCTTTATTTGCAGTCCCATAATAGAGCATTGCACGATACATATTGCCAACTCTAGCAGATGCTTGGAGGCACGAACTCCAAAGAATGCACAGCTTCCAAAGGGTTGTGAAAAATTCCATCCCTACTTTAACGTCACGGCATGGTATTCAAAGTGAGTATGTATTTTTTAAAGTATTTGGGATAGCTTACTTATCAGGCCCGGCTGTGGCCCTTTAATTTTAAAAATAGATTTGGGTTCACTAAGTCTGTCATCTAATGCAGATTTCCCTACCTATAATAGCGATAGGAAGACATTATTTTCTTAAAGGCAGAGAGGCAAATATTCTTCTTTCTTAAACTGCTGCTTTTATTATAGCAGCCTGGAATCACAACACACTAGAATTCCCAGCAAATCCTGGGTAACAAACAACAGGTTTGGGGAAGTGAAATCATCAATCAATCACGTGCTTAGTTTTTATATAGCAGTCACTCGGACATTACAGCCTCTTCTTAAATTAGAGGCAAATTTTACCCCATCAATGAAATGGAACATCAGAAAACATCAACGGAAACAATAGAACAACTTATTTCAAATCCCCAGGCTTGTGAGGAATATCCAGGAGCCTGGACCCTTGAGCTTCATATGTGTCCTGTTGAGATGAAGCCTTTGTAAGAAGCAGGAGTTGTAGCAATTGATGCTCAAAGAGACAATTAAGGGCATTTGTAGAAGAAAAAATGTGAAGGGAGGGAAACAAAACAAGATATAGACAGTGGAGGCCTCATGTATTTTTTTAAATCAGCACTATCCTTCTTTGTTTTAACTAGGAAAGTCTTCATTTTAATCACAATATCAGAGGCTCAAATTATGTTTGTTTAAAGCACATTCACAACTACCAGGTAGACACAAGCTACCAGTTTGCAATAAAACATCTTCAAAGTTGTTACTCTGGAGCAACACGCAGATCTAAGATTGTCCTCTAATCTTTTAGAGAGACCATGCCTCCTCTAGTGAAATGAACCCCCAATATTATTGTATCTTTTTCAGCCAAAGACATAACCTTATCACATCTGGCTAAGTAATATATGGTAAAGGAAAAAGGTTAGTTAGGAAAGATTAACATATGAGGAGAATATATTCTTGAATCTGTTGTCTTTTAATTCATACTATTCAAGGCTACACTACACAACTTTGAGTAAAAAAGAAAATAAGTATATTCAACACTAGTCGTGCATCTTGTAAAAGCCCATGGAGCCCTATCATTTGAGACTGTCAAAAAGAAGTCATGGAGCCCTATCATTTGAGACTGTCAAAAAGAAGTTAAGTCCATTAGTGAGGTCATTCTTGCAATCATTGGGAGTCATTTAAAGGCCATGTTTGGAACAATTGCGGAATTAGTTTAACACCTGAAGGTGGGGAATAATGGGGTTTAGAGGGTGGGATATCTGTGATATCCACCAGGAAGTTCCCCTATGAGTTTGTACTCTAAAAGGTCGGAGCCAGCAAAATAGCAGGAGCCACATTTGCAAAACTCTGTTCTTAAGTGAGATTTACTAAGCCATGCAAAGCCAGCTTGTGTGGCTCTCCGTGGCTTAATAAATCTAGAATAACGCAAGGTAGCGCAAATCACTGCATAGCATTACTATGCATTAGGAAGGCATTCCATTGGTGGAGCATGTGCGTTCTTGTACATCCACCCATGGATTTTGGCACACTCCCAGACTGACAAAGACTTGTAAACCTGGGAATCCATCAAAATGGTACGCCTTCCCAATAAAGGCATAACAAGGAGAAATATCTTTATTTCTCTTCGTCATTCGCTCATTCTGAAGCACATGTAGAATGAGGAAAATGCCTCAAAGGATTGTTTTTGTGAAGGAAGATGTCCGTTCCTGGACAAAAACAATCCTGCCAGAAATACAGGCACCCTTGAACCATGGCACACAAGTGCCTGCATTTGTGCTAGGCAGCACTCAGATCACCAGCACACGGAGAGAGCAGGAATGCATCATATCTAAGTAGATATGACACATTCTTGCGCTCTCCCTGTCATGCAGTGCAGCAAGTTGTCTTTTTGTATTACATTGTGAGACATTTGCTAACATGAGATAGCAATTCCTTTTTATACACCAACCAACTCCAAGCCTGCTAAATCTTCTTTTAAGCTTGCAGCTGAAGGTAAAAGGCCTGTCAGTGACCAAGAACACTAGAATGTTTCAAGCCATCAGCTGCAGGTTAGCACACAAGATGACTGTGAACTTTACCATAAGGATCTTAGAGGAAAAAAGGGTAAAATTGAAGCAATATTGGAATATCTATGGCCAATTTGCCATCAAGATTGGAGAGATTAGAACCAACAAGAATCTGAACTGCGTGCCTGGAAATCATAACAAGTAGAAAAATGGTAAATATGACCAATGTTTTTAAGAACATGCCTTTGGTATGAGGATAGTGTTAATATGGGGCAATTGTCAACTCAGGCATGAGACAAAGGTCTATTAACAATAGGCCCAAGCGATGAGTCAATGTTTGGAAAACTACTGAATGCAATCTCCTGCAATAAACGGACTATGAGTACCAACCTGCCACCATGTGAATGCCAGGAAGAAATTCTGGCCTAACTGAATTTTGTCGATAGAAACAGAACTCCCAAAATGCATTTCTCCAAGGCTTTCAGGTGTTTAGACTTGGCATCTCCCTGATGTATTTAACCGCAGAAATGTTGTTCATCCACAAAAGCATGGTGAAATGTGCCTCATCCTTGTGAAACTTTAAAGGGAAATGAATTTGCAAAAGATCTAAATTCCTTTACAGATCATGCCCCCAGTTCAGTGCTGAACACTTCAAGTACCTCATCTTCACAGACTGACATCTGACTCTAAGACTAGATCTAGGGGTTTGGCGAAGATAGTACATCCATGCCAAGCAACTAAATGATCTTGCAAACATGTTGTCTCTTCTTTGCTAAGGGTATTTTGTCTCTATAGAAGGACCCTTCCATAAATATCTGATCTTGAGATACTACTGTGCATGGTAATTAATGGGTCATGTATATGCAGCCTAAATAGACAATGCCAAAAGCCCTACCATGCTGGCCAATTGCTTCAGTAATGTGTGAGAATGTGGCATCATCCTTATTTAATTCTGTAGTAAATTGGGTTGTTAGTCAAGGAGGGTCACTACTCACCTTGAGTGATAATTACAATCCTTGTCAGGGTGAACCCTCAAAGTCACTAAATTGACCTGAGCTCAACTCCCTGTAGCTATGGTACAGAGTAGACAGGCTTGACTTAGGGTAATGTGTAAAGTATTTATGCAAAAGTCAACTTTCACCCCGTTAGACTCCACCATTCCTGTAGAACTATTGACTTTCGAGAAAGCAGTGATGGCAGATCTTGAGAAGTTACCCATCGGTGACAAGATCTCCTTTCGGAACACTTCCAGGCAGGAGCATACTGCACTGCAGGAACTTGCGAATAACCAGACTATCGTCATCAAACCAGCCGACAAGGGTGGGGCCACAGTTGTACAGACCTACAGTAACTATGACAGGGAATGCAGGAAACTGTTGGATGATGGACGTAACTATCAGGTGCTAAGAGAAGATCCAACTGAGGAAGTGAGGATCTCGATCCTGATAATGATTGAGGAGGCCAGAGCACATGATTGGCTGACTAAAAAAGAGAGTGAATTTCTAATCCAAGATAAACCAAAAGTACCGTACTTCTACACTATACCCAAGATTCACAAGGACGCCCCTTACCCACCTGGGCGTCCTATAGTGTCTGGCATCAATTCAATCTTGGAACCACTATCTAAATTTGCCGACGCGTTCCTCCGACCAATTGTTCAAACCACAGATACCTATCTGAGGGACACCAAGGCAGTTCTCCAACTGATCAAAGAGGTTTCCTTTGACCCAGAACAAGATCTCCTTGTGGGTCTTGACGTGGAGAGCCTCTATACAAGTCTTCCACATAGAGAAACCTTGGAAATAATAGAAGAAGTACTATTCTCCACACCATGGGACTACCACACCCCCAGACAAGTGGTCCTTGAATGCATCTCCCTGTCTCTTACAAAAAACTTTTTTCAATATGAGGACACGTACTACCTCCAAAGACACGGCACCAGCATGGGGAGCACCTGTGCCCCCAGTCTGGCCGGTCTATACGTGCACCACCTGGAATCCACAAAAATTCTACATCACAGCAATCCCTATAGGCATCATGTACTTACATGGAAAAGGTACATAGATGACATTTTTGTCATCTGGAGAGGTGACCGAGACTCCGTTACCCTTTTCATGAACTGGCTGAACCATCAGGATCAGTTCCTAAAATTCACTCACACCGCCTCCAATGAAAACCTGGTGTTCCTCGATCTAAACATCTACCCCAAAGAGGGTAAACTTGCAACTTGCACTCACTTTAAACCCACAGCCAAGAACAGCCTGCTCCTGTACAGTAGCTTCCACCCACGCCATCTACGTGAGAACCTTCCGTACGGACAGTTTCTCCGCCTACGGCGTAACTGTAGCAACATTGATGACTTTAAAACACAAGCGGCTGAATTGGAGTGCAAACTTTTGAACAGGCAGTACCCTACGAACATTGTTCGTAAAGGCCTCAAACGGGCCCGCAACAACAATAGGGAAGCCCTTCTAGATGACCCGAACTGAAGGAACCTGATCCACGCCCCATCTGCGTAACAACTTACAACACAAACTCCAACCAGATCACCAAGATCGTAAACAAACATTGGAGATTGTTATCCTGCGGCAAACTGAATTTTCCGAAACCTATGTTTTCACATACAAGAGGAATGAACCTGAAGGACCTACTGGTCCATACTAGACCAAAAGCAACTGATTTAACTGGACCCACTAGAGTCATAGGGGTTAATGGACACCACCCATGTGGTGCATGTGTGTCCTGTCAATACACGCAGAAGAGCAGAAGTATCACATTCTCTAACCAGTCTACATGGGAACAGCGAGCATTCACTAATTGCAATAGCCGCAATGTGGTTTACCTAATCACGTGTCCCTGCAACAAGGAGTATGTGGGCATGACCAGCAGACCCGTGAAGATTCGAATGGGTGAACACCGCAGCAATGTACGCTGCAGCAGGACAGCAACAAAAATGTCAGCACATTTTGCCACTGTAGGACACAGTGTCCATGACCTGAAATGGACTGTCATCGAGGCCTTCGCAAACGATAGAGATCTCCTATCGAAAGAACAACGGTGGGTGTACCGTCTGGGAACACACCGCACAGGCCTGAATGATGATATTCCATGGGCCCAACTCAACACCTAGGGCCTGCTGGGTGACTCATTTCCTAAGCAACTGACCCGGGTTTGCAGTATAATTAATTTTTTTTAAAAAAAATTCACGGCCATTCCTGCTAACTTGTACCTCTACCAGCCCCCCGTGAATTGGATTGTACATTTATGTTTAATCAACAGCAGGCAACTGGCTCCAGGTTTCTAGTAGCAATTCTTTCAAGGTTCCACCTCTCCCAGACTTTTAGTAACTAAAAATGTATGTCTGAATACAAACCAGAGGATAGATGCGGCACAACATCCTGCATCTTTACTCCCAATACTTTTACAGCCATAATATGTTCTCATATCGAGTAACACTGGCCTCTAGCCATACAAACGCTGTTTTTCCTGGAAATGTGACTATCAGGGAAGATGTGCGCATGCGCAACGTTTACAGCGTCACGTCTGCGCACTTGCGCGGTGACCAAGTGATCCGGCGCATGCGCGGTGCATTGGCAGTACACACTGCCTCTCAGCGCGGTTGCAGTCTGAGGCAATCCGAACCTACATCGGTCGGACAAAGGGCTCGAACACCCGCAAAAGATAAGTCCTAACCTGATATTTCCGAGCATCGGGGCTAATGGCTCAAAACCGAAAATGCATTTATAGCTACGGGAGGGGGGTCTACCTAGAACTCTAAGATGGCCGCCCGCATTACTTACTTTTTGGGCCTCTGTAATCTCGGCGGGCTTTTCCTTCCCTAATTGATCAATTAAACAATTAACACACTCCATAAATACTCGCCGCCCGCAGCCTCCTTCATATCCACGGAAGCCGCAGACGAAGGAGGAAGCACGAGCGTGCGTGGGGACCAGTAAGTACGGCATAGCCGCCTCATTAGGATGAACCCTGTATCCCAGCCAGCACTTACTGGTGATATTTGGAGAACACCTGATGGGATAGAATTACAATGCAGTCCCACTTCTTCTTCCCCTCTGCAGTTGTGACCCCACCTTACCCTTCTGTCTCAAGCTGGCTCATGGGGCATTGACTCCTCCATTGATAAGTATGAATTTGAATACCTCAACCCCTGGCTATTAACATCCCCTATGTGTAACCTATCTGTGTGTGACTGTGTGTTTTCTCAGGATGTGCTTGGTTATCCTTCACTGCTTACGCATGATCCCAGCATTACAAACTGGTATATGTGTTTGTGTGTCTCTTTCTCCCTTACAGGTGACTTAGAGTTAAGCGCACATTGGGATCGGCGCAATTATAATTAGCTTTTCTTATCTTGCAGGCATACTACATTATTAGTGTGGAAGCTTAATTGTGTCGTAATTATTAATTGTAGTTACACACATAGTTTACCTTTTTTTCACTTTTCTTGTATATACACCTTTTCTACCTTTGTGGAGAAACACTAGTGAGTGACAGGGGGATCTTCCCCTAGGTCCTGACGAAGAGGCCCCGCGCCTCGAAACATGTTGACCCACATAGGAGAGAGAGCCCATTAAATAGCTCCATCTCTCCGCTTCACTTTTCTTTTAATAATACCAGCCAGTGTTTAATAAAATTTCTTTTTTCCACTAGGCCAGGTATTTTTTAATGTTCACTCTTATATCACTCCTGACCCCACTGACACTCACTCCCAACACATAGCACCTCCACCTAAAGGTGCTCCAGCGTATCCGCTTGTCACAGCACTGCCCCGCCCCGCAGCGGGATGGGAAGACCCCAATGATGAAGCATGACACCAAGGGCCCTTTTGGTGTGTGAGGGGTATTTTAACAAAGAAGGTGTATTCCAATGACATCCGGATATACACCCACCCATTGTGAGGTGGCCCTTTTTGATTAACCTAAAGTATTTATGCAACATCAACGTAGTAATAAAGTCAAAACACAATACAATAAAAATCCCAAGCTGAATTAGAAAAATAATACATTAAAAAAAATAAATTACACAAAAATGACAAAAAGCTGGCAAGGGGACCCAAATATATGGGGACAGATTTACAAGCCGCTTGCGCCACTTTTGCATAATTTTTAACATGGGACAAATGACGTAAAAGTGGCGCAAGGGGCTTGTAAATCTGCCCCATGATTTTTTGAAATGTAAAAAAACATGACGCTATAACTGCGGTCACCTGGTCACAGTAGGCAGAGGCTTACAAGCGATTTTAGGCCCACTGTGGAGGAGCGTGGATCCGATGCAAAAACCAGGTTATATTCAGTCAAATATTTTATCCTGGGACTTTGTTTAAAAAATGAAGTAAAAAATCTTCAGCAGAGCAAGGCAGGAGGATGCAGCTGAACAGGGCTCCTTGAGGTGAGATAGCCAATGGACATGGTCCTGGTGAAGCTGTTGATTTTGGCGGAAAAAGCTCTCATGTCACAGGTAGCAGGTTCAGTCCTCTTCTGACCTTCCTTAGGTCCAGTAATGTTGCCATATTTAAGCTTGGCATCAGCCTGTGGGTAAGGGTGTCTCTTTGCCCTTCCCTAACTAATGGAGAAAAGTTCCTATTGGGAAATCCTACCCACTTTTGCAGGTGATCCAGTCTGTCCTACTGAAAGCAATCCCACATTACCTTTAACTCCTAAAATCCAAAATGGTGAAACCATCTTGCATTATGCAATGCCTGTGTTCCCACCCAGATGTGTGGTCAAGGTAATGAGCAGCCACTCCTAAGTGGTCACTTGAAATGAGTCCTGGGTGCAGCTTCACCCCAAAGTAGGATTGGTGACTGTCTGACTGAGGTAACAAAAGGAGAGACCTGTCCGGGTCTCCCCAAACCCATGCTTTTGGATCTGGTCAGGGAGCAGTTTCACATCTATTCAGGGCTAAGCACTCAGATGGCTGCAGGTGGAGGTTAATGCAAATTAGCCTTCAGAGGCTTTAGGCAGGGAAAAGGTAACTTTCTAAAAGTTATGTTTTCTTACTATTTATTAAAAATCTGATTGCACCATTGCAGTGGACTATTAATAAATATTAAAAAGAGTTGCTGATCCGTTTTTCTAGCTGGTCCTTCCCCTGAGATAGCATACTTAATATACAATATTGCTTCCTAGTGTTTTTCTATGGCTAATAGGTTTTTGGTGCTAGTCACTGTTAGGACATGTAAAATTACATTTCTACATGCCACACCTTTAAATACCATGCACCCTGCCCCATAGGGTGACTTAATATTTAAAAGGAAGGGTTTGGCCTGTCAAAAGGGTTTATTTTGACAGGTCTAATTGCTGTTTTTATACTACAACAGTCAGGCTACCATGGTAGGTCTGAAGTAATGTTTTTACTGCCACTGTAGTGGATGACACAGTAGGTGCTGCAATCCACCAAGGGCATTTAACCTTTAGTGTCTCTTCCTGTTCCTCTCTGTCTCCTCCATGAACGGCACTCTTCTTACCAGATTTGTTAGAAGGTACCTTTTCAGCTGTATTAACCTTGTTCCTGTATCCAGCCCTCACTCCAACGTAGTCAGCCTGAACTTGTGACTTTCCCCAGGCCTTGAATGACCAGATGACTGTTTACACAATTTGTAAGTAATCTTACACAATAAAACTGTCTTTCCAGTGAAATAGCCACATTGGCATTATCTGCAATATACAAAGCTCATTGACCCCAGTTGAGCACAACAGTCTACTGAGCCCCTAGACTTTTTGGCTTGACCTGCAAGTTCTAAAATCTTAGTATGGGATTCAGCCAGACCTAAACTTTTGTCCTGTCACATGACCTAGGCCCTCTCAATACCAATCTTTAGATCACAGAAACAAATTACCTCTTATATGTTTCATTGAACCTTGAAAAACTTTGCAATGAAACAAACTCAATTATGGAGAAGGCAAGGCTCTAACCTTTATCCTTAAGACTAAGGGACACATGCATCAAGGTATTTTGCGATCGCAAACAGTGCGATTTGCAAAACTCGGCTGTTTGCGATCGTAAAATGGCCTCTTGCAATGTAGGAAAGATTTTGAGATTCGCAATTTAGGTAATCGCAATTTAGGCAATGCAAGACCATTCCCACCTGTGCGCCTTGAGGCCTAAAGGAAAGAATGCCGCTGGCACCACGACACGAAGGGGAGCATGGGGGGACAGCGCCCTAGTCCCACACGTCTGGCGAGCGTAGCCTGCAGCGCGCCCCCCTGTGCCGCCCCACCCGGCCAACAGCCAATGGGGAGGGCTCTCTGGGGATGGGGGGGCGTGTCCAAAGGTATATGACCTGGCCAGCAGCTAGGCTCGGCCTTTCTTTCCCGCGCCGAGTCCGAGGCTGCTCTGCGCTGTAACGTCGTCGGTTTCAAGGTATTTTCAAGGTAGGATGCTTCCGACTAGCCTCCCCCCGGCCCGATCCCTGGATATGACCAGGTTGATTGGGCCCTGTGGTATCGACCACGGGGGGGGGGGTTGGTGGTTGCTGGTCGCGGGCTAGGCGGAGCGGGGTTCAGGCGTGGGTAGATCGGCGTAACACAATCTGCGGGCCGCTTATGGCCTTATCGTAGGGTAATGTCGGAGCATTGAGGATGTCTGTTACAAGCCCTGGTCTTCCATTTTAATGTTTGATATCAAGGGGGACGACAGCAAGCCGTTAGACATCCCTCCTTCAGACAGGGAACAGAATGTCGCTCTGTCCATGGTAAATGCGCACACGTTGCCTGCCGCCATTGCCGGCCACGCGTTGCCCGCCGGGCCGCTTATGGCCTTAATCGGAGGGCCGCTTATGGCCTTAATCGTAGGGTAATGTCGGAACATTGAGGATGTCTGTTACAAGGCCTGGTCTTCCATTTAAATGTTTGGTATCAGGGGAACGACAGCAAGCCGTTAGACATCCCACCTTCAGACAGGGTACAGAATGTCGCTCTGTCCATGGTTAAATGCTCATACGTTGCCCGCCGCCATTGCCGGCCACGCGCCAGCACGCCGCCATTGCCGGCCACGCGCCAGCATGCCGCCATTGCCGGCCACGCGTTGCTCGCCGCCATCGCCGGCCACGCGTCCTCCCTATCCCATGATAGATAATGTACGAACATCACACGTGGGTGCATGTAGGCCTGGGCGGATGGACAGGTAATCTTTGGTGTATTTCAGCTAAATGCGCACACGTTGCCCGCCGCCATTGCCAGCCACGCGTTGCCCGCCGGGCCGCTTATGGCCTTAATCGGAGGGCCGCTTATGGCCTTAATCGTAGGGTAATGTCGGAACATTGAGGATGTCTGTTACAAGGCCTGGTCTTCCATTTAAATGTTTGGTATCAGGGGGAACGACAGCAAGCCGTTAGACATCCCACCTTCAGACAGGGTACAGAATGTCGCTCTGTCCATGGTTAAATGCTCACACGTTGCCCGCCGCCATTGCCGGCCACGCGTTGCCCGCCGCCATCGCCGGCCACGCGTCCTCCCTATCCCATGATAGATAATGTACGAACATCACACGTGGGTGCATGTAGGCCTGGGCGGATGGACAGGTAATCTTTGGTGTATTTCAGCTGATCCCACAGAACTCGTTCTTAATAAAGAGCGACCGTATGTTGCGACGTCATTGGTATAGCATGGATACAGTACTGAGGTTTCAGGATAACCCCAGTGCATTTTGGTCATTGTAGTCTCGATCGTTTCTCATTTCTTATATACCCGTTTTTGCAAACCTGATGGCAATGATTTGCAAAAGAAAAACTAAAGAAAAGACTCTGATATAGGCCATGGAAGGCGATACTTACGGACAAATGCACGGGGATGAAATGTTCCGATATGGCTGGTATGTTCGAGAATCTGGCAGAGATATTTGTGCATGCTCGACTTCGATGCACGGGGATGAAATGTTCCTATATGGCTGGTATGTTCGAGAATCTGGCAGAGATATTTGTGCATGCTCGACTTCGAGCACAGTCAACCGAGCCCTTCATCCTGCCGAGGTCAATATAACAAGCACTCCGAAATTCAGTAATAACTCCATGCTTTTGTATGCTCCAAAAAGAAATATATTATGGTGTAAGTCCTGTAAATTAGCTAATTATATAGGATTCCGTTTCTGGCTTCCACCCCCTGGGGGCTGAGCGCATTCTAGTTGATTTTATATTCAGTGTTTCCTTCCATTTACGTGACACAACCTTCACCGCCCAGTAACAGAGGTGCCCTCCCCTGCGCTTCCGCCGTTTCGAATATAATTTTATGAGGTGATATTCACACGGATTTAGAACGCACTCCATAAAATTAAGCATAGGGCCATGGGCTGTAATAAAAATATTTAGTGCAGGCAGCTACCTCTCTTCTGTACGCAAAGAGGCCCAGCACTTTCATGCTGTAAAATCCCTTTCAACAGTGCCCGAGTCCACAGCTTTGTTTGCGGAGGTTGCAGTCTCAGCCATTCCTAGCGCCGTTTATCATCAAGGTGTGGAAATTAAGAATGACTTTAAAACATCAGGCTTCCAACATGTTCGTGTCATGTCTGTGTGCGCGCGCGGCTGCTTTGAATTGGCCCGCGGATCACTCGCCTCACGCAGTATGGCGTCATTTTAAACGTACCCCTGATGGTGCATGTAGGCCTGGGCGGATGGACAGGGGCTGCAGTGTTTGCCAACCAGTATCGGGACATTTCTAACTACGCCATTTATCGCAGCGCATTGATTAACAAATCCAACATCGGTGCACGCGCAGTTCACATCGGAAGTTAGGTAATTTCACAGACGGCCGTTCATTATCATGGCGCCTAATAGCGTTTCACATTAAGGACAGACGGCAAGGCAACATTCAGGAAAGCCTAAATAGAGTTCAGGCAGGGCGAGAATAAATGAGCTGGTTATTGTCAACAAATAATAGGCAACGGTAGAAGACATTGCTATTTCAAAGGGTCGGGGTTTACATTAATATTTTAGTATAAATAAATAAAAACCTTGCCTTTTAAGCAGTTTTCCTTGCATTGCAAACCTGTTAATTAAAGTCTCCGAGCGCCTAGAAGAAACGCATCCTCTAAAAGAATGTTTTGCATTTCTCCTGTCACAAGGGCCGTAATAGCGTTGAGGCTGTCTCATTCCGAGTCAGGCCAAGCATGCCAAGCTGCCTGCTCTGGTTTCAGCAAGAATATTACATTATCGCTAATATCTGCTGGTGACTACAAATTGGGCTTACGTTACATGAGCACCGGTTGAGTTACAGAGTGACGCATGCATTTTGTGGAGCACGGAGAGACGTAGTTTAAATTGTTTTTGACTTTAGTTCGAGTTTTATATAGCCCGAACTCGACCCTAAGGTAGCGCTTTACATGAGTACTGGGTGATCTACAGAGGGACGCATGCATTTCTTGAGCACGGAGAGATGTAGTTATGTGCCCAGAATAACATGATGCCCCTGCCGAGCTTCGAACTAGGTTCCCCAACTTCGTGATTGATCACGCCAGCTCCATTGAATATGGTGCCATGACTCATTACACCGCAGACTTAATAAGAAATGGGCAAGCGAAAACTCGGGCCTGCAGTGAGCAAACAGGTGCCAACTCCCCTCTGGCTCGCTTGAGATTGTAGTTATGTTTTGGTAAAAAGTTAATAGTGTAACACGCTCGGACGGGGGTGGTAACTGTGTGTCGCACGACACGTGCGGTTTGAATAGAGAATGCGTAGCGCGTAAACATTACCCGCAGAAGCCAGAGCGTTATATAACTAATTAAATGCGCTTTATATCGGGCAAAGATTATTGGAGGTTGAAAAGGAGCCATAAATAAGGTGCGGGAATACATAAGTGCTCACATGGCCAGCAATCATCCAGCTAGAAGCCACGCGCCAAGGATACTAAGGAGAACTATTGATAGGCTTAAGAATTGGGCACAATAAGCCATAGGTGCTAGCTATGCACCTTTCTACACTAGTCCATGTTACTTTATTGTATGCCGACCAGTTAAGCGGTGAGCAGAATATTAATATTAAAGTTCATAGGTGCCAGCTATGCACCTTTCTACACTAGTCCATGTTGCTTTATTGTATGCCGACCAGTTAAGCGGTGAGCAGAGTATTAAAGATCCACGTCCCTGGTACCGGCACACGGCTATTGAGGGTGGTAACAAAAAAATTGGCGAAGGGGCACAAGACGGTTGAGACAAGTGCATGGTACAGGACAATTGACGGTTTGTTGTTCTTTCAGATTACACTTGGAACACGTCGCAAGGAATAGCAGCTACCTAGGAGGAAGGCGTAGATCAACAGGTAATTGCTGAGGTCAAGGTCCATTGGGCCAGCCCATCGGACGAGGGGCAGTGGGGTCGCGAAGTACGAGCCACACCATGGGAACACGGTGCCATGGAAGGGAGAGACAAGTGCATTGTACAGGACGTTTGACGGTTTATTGTTCTTTCAGATGACAATTGGAACACGTCGCGAGGAATAGCAGCTACCTAGGAGGAGGGCGTAGATCAACAGGTAACGGCTAAGGTCAAGGTCCATTGGGCCTGCTCATTGGACGAGGGGCAGTGGGGTCGCGAGGTACGAACAACACCATGGTAAGACGGTGTCATGCAAGGGAGTGACACATTCGACAAGCAGGTCTCTTCACACGGTTTCATGTAAGGGAGTGGCACGATTGAGGCAGGTTTCTTTACAGGTGTGCTCGCTCGTGACACGGCTTGATGTTGAGTAACGCAGGATTGTTTTACAGATTGTACGCCAGTTTCTTTACAGGTGTGCTCGCTTGTGACACGGCTTGATGTTGAGTAACGCTGTGTTGTTTTACAGATTGCGCTCGGGAAGGCGGGCAAGGATTGGCAGCGGCTAGGATTGAAAGTAGAACAGGTAATGCACGAAAAGAAACAAGGAGACAAGGACAGGTGGCGGTCAGCGGGACGGTTGGTCGCGGCCAGCAGACCACGCTACGAAGGCATGAGGCCGCGGGGGGATATTGGACGCTTTAATATGTGGCTCACCCCCTTGTACTTTCTCATCCGTAGGAACACGGAAGGGTAGAAGCCTTCACTATGAGCACCCGGGGTGCCGCTTTGCCACAGGATGGGCTGTGGGCTGAATTCCTAGCGGTCGCGCAGTCTAAAGGGCCAGCATGGGCACAAGGTTTCATTGAAGCGCGTAGGCTTGAGGAGGCTGGCCGACCTGGGGCCCACGAGGAGGCACCGGGCACCTCGGGAGTGGGAACACGTCGGTCCAATCGCAAGCAGAAGGGCACCCAGAAGGAATTTCCGGCTGTACCAGCACGGAACAGTCAGCCGGCTTTACCACCACCCCCCGCTGCTGTAGCAGCACGCAACAGTCGGCCGGCTTTACCACCACCCCCCGCTGCGGAGTTGCCAGTGGAGATGCCCGTGGTACATGCCGTGGTATACGAGACAGCGGAAGAAATTACGAACTTGGCCCAAATGGGTAAGACAGTGGACGATATGATGGGTTTAATGACTATGTTTCAAAGACGCTTAGACGCCATGGCAGCAGCACAAGGGTTGGCCCCACCTCCGGTACTGACAGTGGCGGATCCAGTGAGTCAAGTATGGGCTCAGCCTTTGCCAGCAGGGCTGCCGCTGCTAGCAGGGTCACCAATGCTGGCCGGTCCACCAGTGCTGCCGCCTGCCAACACGGTCGTCAGCAGCTATAACACTCTGAGTGTCTTGCCAGTCACCCAACAGAGGGCAACCACCATTGTTCGTCGAAGTGTCGCCCCTATTAACACGTCGAGTGTGCCAGCAGTATCCCAACAGATTGCCACTCCCATTGTTCCTCTAAGTGTCTCTAGCATCGTCCCTCAAAGTGCTACCCCCACCATACATCAGGGTGCCACCCCTGCCATGCCGCCGGCTGCGGGTCAAGTGCCGGCCAGAGAGGGGGCAGCACCTAGCACGACGAAGGTTATAAGTGGGGGGGCGGGGTCAGGGGGGCCGGCTCAAGCCACATCGGGAGGGGCATCCTCAGCTCCACCTGTGGGCATGGGGAAACCTGGCACGAAGTTAAAAGGTGGTTGTTCCCTGGCCAGACAGGTACCACAGGCTGCTAAAGAAGGTATATGGAGGAGGGAATATATCGACATATTGACCTTGCTAATGCATGACAATGCAGGTGCAGACACCAGGAGGATGGGTAAGAAAGAGGAGGATAAGGTTAGATTTCAGCGTTGGCCGGAAAAAACTATTGAAAATTGGACCGAGGCGTTCAACATATTGGCAGCTATCATTGTACAGAAGGACCCAGCTCAGAGCGAGGCCCTGATGGAGTATGCAAACTCCATTCAGCAAGGGGCAAGGGAGTCCGGAGGGATGGGTTGGTTTTCTTACGATCAGGAATTCAGGAAGTCAATGGCCAGTTGCCCGGATATAGGGTGGGACCACACTGACATCCAGCTCTGGTTTAAGCATATGTGCAGGACTGGGAATAGCAAAAGGGAGACATTGCATAAAGCGCAAAGCAAAGGCGAGACAAAAAAGTGGGAACATGAGCAAAAGTGGGAGCAGTATCCAAGGAGGTCCTTCCAACAGCCCTTTCGGGGGGGGCGGGGGAGGGGACACGGAACTGAACCAAGACATTTTAACTCGGGGACCTGCAGAATGTTCAATAATGGAGTATGCACCTGGGGTAGGGCTTGTAAGTTTGCCCATGAATGCAGCAAATGCGGTGCCCAACATGCAGCAATTGCCTGCACCAGCGGACACAACACCCCCCCGCTACGTCCCAAGGAGCGGACAGCGCGCGACAATAGGTTACCCGAACAGCACAAAGGACAGACCGAGCATAACAAAGAGATAGGCTTCAATTTCCCTTCACAGCATAGAGAACGGTCAGATCCCGTTAAAGGCCCACTTTTCACAGGACAGACTGATCATACCAACGAAATAGGCCCCAATTTCCCCTCACAGCATAGAGAGCGGTCAGAGCACGCTAAAGGCCCACTTTTCATAGAGTTACAGGAAAGAGGACGAACTGAAGTCAGCAAGGTGTTTGGCAATGACGTATTTTCTAAGCCAGGGAGGGGGGCAGAGCATACTAAAGGTCCATCCCCCATTATGTTGCAGAACATCTTACCATTGCTAAGAGTGTATCCGCTAGTGAAAGAGCGAATGCTGTTGGTTTATGGGTTTGTGGGCGGCTTTAGAATTCCGTACAAAGGCCCTCTGGGACCCAGGGACGCCTTGAATTTGAAATCGGCCAGGGACTTACCACAGGTGGTCAGTGACAAGATCAGGAAGGAGGTTGACATGGGGAGGGTGGCAGGACCATTTCCTTCACCCCCATTAAACAATTTCTTAGTTTCACCACTAGGTGTGGTTCCAAAGAAGCAGCAGGGGGCATACAGGTTGATCCACCATCTATCTTACCCGGAGAGCAATTCAGTAGGGTAGAGGAGCTTTAGGGCAGCAGGCATGTTTTCATGAAAAACGCGCCGGAAGTAGAGAATTTGGAGTGTTGTCAGTAATTTTCAATAACGATTTTGTTCAATTCATTTGTAGATGTGAGAAAAAAGAAAATAAATTTGTTTGGAGTGCAGTGTCAACTTATAAATAAAACAGTAATGCCAATGGTGTCTTTTCTTGCAGCTGATTGTCGCGTGTGGGTGATGGGCCATTCTTACGTTACCAGGCTGGAGCAGTGGGCTATGCGCAAGAGATGGGATCTGACCTTAGCGAGGACTCGGATTCTATGGCTGGGTTTCCCGGGAATGAGATGGGGTCAGCTGAAGTTCAGACTTCAGCAATGTCTAGCAGCACGGGGCGGTCCTCCCAGCATCCTGATTATCCATCTAGGGGGGAATGACCTGGTCAAGGTGGGGAGGAGAGCCTTAATGGAAGCCATGCAGAAGGATGTGACAGCTATAACTAACCAATTGGGAGCCACGGAGGTAATATGGTCTGAGATTGTGCCCCGCAAGGTCTGGAGGGGAGCACGGTCGGTAGTTGCAATAGAGCAAGGCCGGAAGAGGGTCAACAGGTCCATGCAGAAATTCATGGAAAGGAGGGGCCTGGGGTTCATTAGGCATGCGCTGATACAGGAAAGGACTGAAGGATATTATGAAAGCTCGGAGTACATTTGTCTGGGCTGGGAATGGATGTCTTCTCCTAGACTTACAGGAAGCCCTGTCGGCGGCAGGGTGCCGGTAACTTGGTAGGTGGGGGGGCTCTGTCATCGACGGGGGCCTCCTCCAGAGCTGTGGCGGAGTACAGGGCGATCTGGAAGCAGATGGACAGTAGGGGTACCTCTGCGGCAGAAGGATACAGTCTAAATACCTCTGCCTGGCACAGTAGGGTGCCCGAGCCAAGAACCTGGAGCCGAGGGGGTTCCAGGAAACAGCGTCGGCGCCCTGTTAGTCCTTCGGGCGGGCGGGGGGCCTGAACCGACCGGGGGTGTGCCTCATCTCCCCGCCCTGACAGGGGGGGGCGGGAGTCTAACAAAATAAAGTGATAATGTACTGCACCGTCTGAGCATCGCCTCGCCGTGCGAGATGGCTCCTTGGGCATGCGGGTCAGCGAGAGGCTGCCGCTTTGGATCGCCTGTAAGATGACCCACCTACCAGTACCTGTGTTGTACGAAATAAACCTGCATCACTGCTTTCCCACAAATATGTCTCATGGTTTCCTTGGTATGTAAGTGTATGTGCGCAGGGCGGAGTAAGCACTGATGGTGTGGGCACTATGGAGTTGTAATAGAAAATAGCGATTCCCTAATTGCGTTTGCGATTCATAAAGAATCTCAATTAGAGAATCGCTATTTGCAGACTGTTTTGATGCATTGGATTTTGCAATTACCAAATAGTGTTTTCTTAAAAATCGCAATTTGGTAATCGCAAAATAAAACTTTCATGCATGTGCCTCTAAGAGTATTTCACCCTAATCTTTGGGCCATATGTGAGCTTCCCAATATTGTTGAAAAGCTTTACTTTTCTAGGCTCTAATACAAGGGCAGCTGTAGCATAGCTGTGCTGAAAAAGATCTATAACAAATTAGGGGTTAACACTGACATTTAGAACACTAATACTCATTCTGGCATACTCCTTGTCGTATGCGGTGGCTAAATTTTCTAGAGCGAACACAAAAAGTCCAATATTGAAGTAAGGTTGAAGTTTACTACCACAACTGACCCAAAACCTTGAAAGCATCTGTTAGTCTCTCAATCCATGGGCAACTGCCAGTACCCTGAACTCCAGAACCCCCCATCATCTTCAGGGAATATATAAAAATACAATAGGAGGCAGAGAATATAAGCTGTTACCATACATAATAGATGGAAGGGTAGGTAACGATACCGCAAGTACAGGTAAGTAAGTACATGTGTAATTTAAATACATGAATACATAAACAAAGTGAGTGAAACATATTGCACATTGCCTACTACATCACCCCCTTCCTTAGCACATGGATATTAAGAAAGGAAGAAATCCTGAAAAGCGACAGGTAGTTTAATTAACCGAGGACACCAAACCCTTGTGCAGACACCTTCATTTTCCACCAATGCTTGCTCACTTTATACCACACCATCTTAAGATTTAGTGATGGAAACCTCAGTCTCTGGATGCGTCATTGGGGCTTCTTGAACCCGATTAGATTGAATAGGAGAGTGTAACTGCTGAGCAATCTGCTTCGAAGCATCAGTTGTTAACATAGAGTCAGTTTCATTGTGACTAGAACATGTGCAAAAATATATTTCCACTTGATTATTACTGAGGGGTATAACACTACTTGTATTCTACCACCCTTTTTCAGACAATAAAACAGAAGTTTTCTTTACCTTAAGAATTATTTTAAAAAAAAATCTGTTTATTGAATTTAATAAACATTGACAATAAGTCATGAGTACAGCAATCAAAGCAAGGCATTGCATATTACACACTTATGGAATGAAGCAAATTACATATCTGAACGCACACAATATCTGTTCATTTACAGGCAACATGGGTGTAGTTTCTGATGTAAAACATTCATACTAATTCTCTGCCTTTAATTATGTCCCAAGTGAGTGCATTGGATTCAAACAGGGAAGTAGGTCCTTCAGGGCATTATGTGTTTTTTCCCTTTATCTAGATTCCCTTTAGTCTCAGATGTTATGTTGCACAGCCCTGCTGGTTGGTATCCCAATCCTCAGCCTCTACTCTCAGATATGTAATTAGTGGTTCCCATATGTCTCTAGGGCGGGAGGATGTTGGGAGAAGTTTAGCATACGTGGTAAGTTGGTCCCTGCAGTAAATTAGGTTGGACATCCATTCTTTGAATTTAGGGGCTCGCCCCCTGCCCCACCTGCACGCTGGCCGGTGTTTAGCAAGTAATAGTCCTAATGAGATGAATTTTCTGCAAGCCTGTGGTATGTTTGCCGTATATCCTAGCAGCGCTACCATGGGGGTTTTGGGGATGTTTAAGCCAGTCATTTTGGAGAGTGTTTTGAGTACCTCCTCCCAGTATTGGCATATGGTTGGGCAGTTCCATGCAAGGTGTATGAAGTCTGCCCCCTCCGTCCTGCATCGTCAGCATCGGTCATCGTCCCTGAGGCTAAGCTTCTGTAGTTTAGCTGGGGTATAATATGTTCTGTTCGAGAACTTAAAGTGAGTATAGCATAATCTGCTGTTCGCAGTGATGGCCTAGGTTTGAAGGCAGCAGTACGTCCATTGTTTGTCTGTTAGTGGCTCCCCAAGATCTGTGTCCCAATCTCCTCGAGCCCTGTGTGGTCCCTGTGGCCTCTCAGCCAGTGCCACTCGATCTATCTAGATACGGCTTGGGCGGGCCCAGCTAATTTCAGTGTCACTTGTAGGGTTTCGCATACCGGAGGTTCAGTCGGGAACCCAGGGACGTTTGTACGTAGTTCGTGTTTTAGGCGTTAAGTAAAGAAATCTCTCTAGCGGTGGGACCCTTTCGCCTGGTAATAATTCCTGCTGAGTTTTGAATTGTCCCTCCTGGTAGAGATCCTCCCACGTAGTAAGGATATGCTTCTGGAACATGTCTCGGCACGAACCCTCCTGTGTGACAGGCGAACTCGGTAAGTACAGAAGCGGCATGAGCTGGGAGTAAAGAGTAGGTTTACCCACCATATTGGATAGCCTCCTCCATGCATAATGTGTGCAGCTCACAGTTTGAAAATTGACTTCCTCCCCTGGGACTTTTGTGCCTAGATAGACTGAAGGGGTGTGGGTGCCTTATGTACCCATGTTTGATGGCTAAGTGCGGCATGTAGGGCGGGGAATGTAACCAATAAGTGGCAAAATGTGCCTGCGCCCTGAGATAGTAAAGTGCCATTGTCTCTGGTAATAACCATCCCTAGATACCTGACTTAGCGGGTAATCTGGAGTGAATTGTGCAGTTTTGGGAGTGAGTGGAAAAATTTGGGATTTTGGCCAATTTAGTTTAATGCCAGATAAGTCGCCAAATCTTATAAATTCTCAAAGAATCGGGTTTAGGCTAGTTCTTGGATCTCGGAGGAAGAGGGTGATATTGTAAGCATAGAGCGATATCAATATCTGATGGGAGGGATATGGTATGGTGTGTTCCCTGTGATGCTGTCTTATTTTTTAGGCCAGTAGTGTAATGGTCAGGGCAAACAACAAGGGAGATAACGGGGCAACCCTGTTGCGTGCCCCTCGTGAGTGCGATCGGGTCGGAATGTAGTCCATTGATTTGCACTATTGCCTCTGGATTAGTATATAGTAGGATTATCCACCCCAAAAATGGACGGGGGAGACCCATTCTGTCAAGAATTGAAAACATACAGCCCTATTCAAGGGAATCAAACGCTTTAGTAGCGTCAAGGAAGATTCTCACAGCGAAGTCATCGGGGTCAATGTCGTGTAATAGTGCAAATCTGGTTCTGAGGTTGTGCGATATGGCTCTTCCCGGTACAAACCCAGCTTCATCTGGAAGGACCAGCCCCTCCATCAGCAATGAAAGCCTGTTGGCTATGACCTTAGCGAGGATTTTAGTGTGACAATTAATAAGTGACAGTGGTCGGCAGGGGTCACAATTGGCCGCCTCTTCACCAGGCTTGAGGAGCGAGATTATTCTAGCCTGGCACATCGATGGAGGAAGGATGCCCTTCTCCGAAGCCTACTCGAAAACCTGCTTGAGTATAGGAACCAGCATGTCAATGTAGACTTCCTAAGAGTTGACAGGTAGCCCTTCCGGTCTGGGCGCCCTGCGAGATCGCAACCCCATTATAGCTACACAAATTTCATCTTCCCCGATGTCTGCTGACAGGAATTCTTGTATGAACAAACAGGAGTGAAAGACCCATCAACCTTGTTGGGATTGGGGTAGAGAACTATGTAAATAAAACAATATCCCAACCGGTAACAATTGAAGACAAATAATAAGGATATGAGAACATTATCCAAGGAGAAACAAGGAGGCTCTATTTGATTTAAAGGGGGTGCTTAAAGCATCATTTTACTAAATATTTAAATGGAATTAACAAGTACATATACAGTTAATTATCAGCACTGCGAAATGGTCATTCAAGGATAACAACCCAAAGTTGTACAAGGTGCGCGAGTGACAAAGTGAGAGACACTACGGCGACACAAGTGACAGATTGGTCAGTGTGAGCGGCGCAAGGTGTAAGTGCATATATATTTACAGTGAATAAAAACAAAGCAAAGTGGCTTCCATTTGATTCAACAGAGATTATTTTCCTTTTCTGATATTCCTAGGATAACCACTATGTAGGGGGCGCCTATGGTCTGGCTGATGAGTCGACGGCGTTTTGATCCATAGGAATTAGGATCATCTTCAGGACAAGGAGGGTTGGTGGCAGTGCTGTGAGGGGAGAGAAGGGGGGTCAGAATATTACAGGATGGTGGGGGGTGGGTGTGGGGGTTGGGGGGGTTGGGTGGGCAGCGGGGCATGTGGGGGGTGGGAAGGAGGGGGTGGGTTGGGAGGATGAGTTGGGGATGGAATGAGAACGGCGGTGGAGTACTCACCGTCGGTGGCAGCAGGACGGCCGCGGTATCAAGCCGAAGTAGTGGAAAAAATCCAATTAGCTGCACGAGACACGGGTGCCCAGGTGGGCATCCGACAAGTGGGGATGTGGATGATCGCTCCGTGAAATGGGAATCTGTGGACCAAGGGTGAATCCACATTAGCTGAGGGTAAGGGTGGGGCTGGCAAAGCATATAATAGCGTGCAGGCAGGGAAACTTACCCGGACGGCCGTGGAGACAAATAATTGAGATTCCACTGTGTAGGGGCACTCCAGCCCACGTGGTCCATCGGGAAAAGCGTGACGATCCAGGAGTGATCGGCGCGATGAGGCGAATAAATCTGCAGGAAAGGGAGAGGGATCAGAGCAGGGCAATGCAAAGGGGGCGGAGTAAATTGGGCGGCGTGGGGACGTGAGACGTACCTTCCTCGAGAATTCAGTAAGAATGGCAAGCTGTCCGGGTGTTGCTAGGGCAACCAAGGGGAATAGGGACAGAGCTAAGTAGTGTTTGGGCGGTGAGAGGTCCTTCAATTGTTACCGGTTGGGATATGCTTTTATTTACATAGACAGGAATTCTTGGCGGGAATTATTTATCCAGCCTAGCGATGTGTCCTCAAAGTAAGAGGCCACGTCATGTGTGGCATTTTCATAGGAGTGGTAGAGTAGTGATTGGAGAATAGTTCTAAGATCTCTTTAGTGTTGATATGCCTGGTACCCTCTTCGTCAATTATCTCCATCACTGGATGTGTGAAGCTAAGGACTCTGGTCGCTTCTGCTAATGCCTTTCCTGGTTGCTCTTCCTCCCCGAACGCCCTCGCCACATAGTACCTTGATCGGAATTTAGCTTCTCGCTCTGCCTCTTCATTGTATTCTAGGAGTAGTTCCTTCAAAATTCCCCCGCTTTTTGCAATGCACATCTCTCTCAGTCTAACCTTGAAGCTTTCCCATACCGTGGCTATCTCTCCCACACTATCGATGTTGCGTGGGAAAAATTCCTCAATCTCCTGACGTATTTCTTTGCAGAATGCTGTATCTAATAGTGTCATAGGCAGTAACCTCCATGACAAATATGGAGTTGGGTTGCCTGGTGGGGCTAGCTGCAGCAGCACTGGGGAGTGGTCAGATAGAGTCCTAGTGTTGCACCTCTTTTAGCCATGTGCTGAGTCCGGAGGATATAGAAGGCAAAAAACTAGTCTCGACCAGCTAGCATGTACACTCGATACAAACGTGCCCTCTCTTTTACCTGCATTTTGGAATCTCCAAGCATTAAATAGTTTATTATCTGCCATTATTTCTAAGAACATCTTGGACGCTTGTGGGTGTGAGTGCAGATGTATGGGATGCCAGTCGAGTGTGGATTCAAATGTCAGACTAAAATTGCCTCCCCATAATATAAACCTCAGAATGCGAGCTCATTGGTTGGCTAAGAACTCATGATCGTCAGTGTTGGGTGCATAGCAGCATACCAAAGTGACCATTTGCTCTGCCAGTCTTCCCCACATCATGCTATATCTGCCGTCTATATCTCGGTGTTGCCCTATTGGACGGTAGTCAACCCCTGCCTTTATCATTATGGCCGTGCCACAAGCATCACTAGTACCCATCTTCTTGTGTGTGACGTAAATGCCCTATATATGTTCTTATCGTTAGTAGGGTATATATAGTCATGTGTGTGAATTGCATATTTGCCCTATTGTACATTCAAAATAATACATTGAATGCTTTCTCATAAAACGTTTCCCAACAAGTCCCTCCCCCTCCCACACCTGTAACCTGATCCTGTAGGCGAATGAACTGCCACCCTCCCAACTACCAACCGGCCTAATGCAGGCACACATTTGGAAACAAACAAGGTTTGAAAATAACAGTAGCTCTATAGGTGTCCTACCGAAAGAAGAAGCGATTTGGGGGTTTCCCGCTTGAGGTTTGCGCCAGAGGGACTGTCAGCGCACCTCGAGGTAGCAAGGGAGCCTGGGAGAAAGCTAATAGAGTGCAGTATTTATCAATTGGTTAGGTGATTAAGTAAGCAACAACAATTTAAAGTGTATACGAGTCAATAGTTTTTGATCAACAGTTCCATTGCAGTTCCGCAGTAGTCACTGCCTTACCGGCCCCTCGATCTCTCATAGCGATGTGTCCTATCAGCCTCACTCCTCAGTAGGGTCCGGGGATAGCCTCCCAATCCTCGCCTGTCCTCTCAGGGTGTGGGGGAGTGTTGCATGTTAGTTTTCCAGAAGTCCTGGGCTTGTTGTGGGTTGGCGAAGATATGACCTTTGCCTCGATGCTGGACTCACAGTCTGGCGGGGTACATCATGGAGTATGAAAACCATGCCTGCTGCAGCTTCTTTTTGATGGGGAGAATTTTTTTCCTCACCTCCTGCACCTATAAGGTAAAATCTTAGTAAATTGAGATTTTGTTGCCATCGAAGCTTAAGTCTGTTCTTTCTCTGGTGAGTCTCAATGCTGTGTCCTGGTCTTTGTAGTTCAATATCTGCACCAAGATGGGGGAGGGTGGTGGTGCCCCCAGTGGTAGTCTTGGGGCTCGAGAGCAGTGAGCCCTCTCCACGATCAGAACCCAGTGCCGAAGAGGTTCCGCAACATTTTCTCCACATAGTCCTACATGGGCCCTGTGGAGGTGGACTCAGCAATTCCTACGATACGCAGATTATTCCTCCCAGATCTCACCTCAAGATCTTTCTTTTTGGCAGCTATGACCCTCGGCAATTTCTCCATTCCTAGGATCTTTTTGCTGCTGTCTGCTGAGGAGTCCTCCAAGGCTGAAATTCGTTCCGTTTTCACAATAGGGCCATCGTGCCTGTCAAGCTTTTGGGTGATAAAGTCCATCCTCCTGTTCATAGCATCCATCTTAGTTTCAATGGATGTAAGGTTTTGATGCATTGTTAGCAGCAGTTCCTTGATGTCTGTATCTTGGGAGGAGGTCTGAGCTGGTGTTTCCAAGTCCTTATGGGGGGAGCTCCTCTGATGCATTTTTTCTGGCTGAAAAGGGTAGCTTAGATTGTCTGATCTCAGTGCGGCCCATGGTGTGGTCCGATGGTTAGAGCAGTTGCATTGCACTGTCCTGCCTTGGATTCAGGGGGTATGGGCCTTTTGCTTTGTGCTTCTGTGCAGTGTCTACTGCGATCCGCTGCAGTGGGCGCGTGGGCGCCTGGAAACCCCAGGCAGCTGGAAAAATCACTGCCCCGTGTGTAGCGCCCTCATTTTTCAGCAGTCAGTTCCCAGTCCGCCTGCACAATGTCGTTTGGGCCTCTTCTGCCTTGGTAGGCCAGAGTGGTCGAAGAGGCTGGGTGTGCGTAGGTGTACTGTGTTAGTTTGTGTTGCCGTTTGCCACCGCATGGCCCTCAGGCACGGGTCTGCTTTTGTGAGGCCTCAGAACCCGGGGGTCCGTCCTCTCAAGGTAGGTGACTCAGTTTTTCCACCTCAATTGTAGGGTGCTGGCTAAGGGTGATCGCGTGTGTCCCAGTTTGGTGCTGTTTTGCAGCTGAATCAGTGTTTCGCCTTTAAGCCTTCTTTTAAGGCTGCTTCCTCTTTTCTGCAGCTGCCCTTCACAGTTAGGGGCTGGCAAATACCAATGTATGTTCTCTGGTGAGGTAGGATCCCAAGATAATCGTTAGGGCCACGCTATGGAGCGGGCGCGTGGCAGATATAGCCCTCCTCTTTCAGATCCCTGTTATGGCTGCCTGTGTACTTCTCAGAACTCGCCGCCGATATTTACCCTTTTCTGTTGATAGTCTTAGGAAGTAGCAAGTGGAAGGTAGCGAGCGCAGCATACGAGCCGGTGTCGCTCCCTGTGCCAATCAGTCTGAGGCCATCCATCTCCAAGAGGCCGTGGGGGGCAGGATGCCGACACTTAGCCCGGGCCGCGGCCGGACTCCGCACAGCGCTCCAGCAGCCCAGGGATGCAGGAGCAGGCTGTCTGTCTTGGTCTCAACACCGGATCTCACAATGCCTCACTAATGGGAGGGTCGGCGTGCTCATTCACTGCCTGCCACTATTTCATACCACACAGGTTGTCCAGGTGCCGTCCACGCTTCAAAGCCAGCTCTGGCTCCCGGACCCCAATGGATCGCAGCAGCGGGATAGCGACCCCCAACCCGGGCTGCGGTCAGGCCCCGTTCAATGCTCCGCTAAGCGCGGGCAGCAGGAGGTGCTCCCGAGCGCCAATTACAGCCCAAGCACACGGCTGCTCCTCACCTCACATCTGGGGATCGTGGATCAGCCACAGGTGGCAGCTAGTTTGTTTGTTCGGTTCTCTCTGCGACCTCATGTTTTCTTGAGCATAATGGTGTTGCTCACACCGCCATTTGCAGCCAGGCCCCGCCCTCGCAGCCCGGACGCCGTTTATTCTGTGATTTCATATTGCTGGGTTCAGGGTTTGCCGATGGTTTCTCCGCTCATTTCCTGTGGGTTTGGGGTTTATTACTACCTGGTAGACGCAGATGCTTGTGGATAATGCTCCCGGGCTAACAGAGCCTCCCTATGGTGCGGACATCTTGTTTGACGGCCCTCTAGCCCCCCCACCTTAAGAATTCTGACCGGCACTGAAAACTTAGATTATTCTTTCATGGTTCTGAAACAACTTTTAATCAGTTCCCATCCACCCTCCTCAAAACCTTTCTCTTTCACATTGTTTTTCTTATTGAAATACTCATGCTCCCCTTGTTCCTCTTTTTTAAAAATAGCATTATACAGTCAACCAGTAATCAAGCTAGGCCTGGCCTCCTTGTCCCATAACAGAGTAAAAGGAGAAATTGCAGTTGGTCATGGCTGAGTTGTTAGATACTCCCAGACCTTTTTTTAGGAATTCATTACATCAGGCCCTGATAAGAGAGCACTTTGTACCCCTTCCTTTAATAATCGTTTGGCTCTTTCCTCCAGGCCATTGGAAGAAGGACTGTACAGAGCTGCTTGCAAATGTTGTATATAGAAGCCATCTAAAAGACTTTGATTTCCTTGGAAACAAAGTGTAAGCCATTGTCAGTTACAGTACATTTGGGTGCTCCCTCCACCTTAAAACCACTTCTACGAAATTATAGTACCTTTTTGGTGTTAGGGGCATCTACAAAGTGATGAAGCAAAGCTTCGCATATTTTGCGACCTTGCCGAAGTCATGAACCTCGTCTATGTGTAACAAGGTAATAAGTGTACGTCTTACTAATGTTTATTTTTAGTTTGAATAAGGATTAAGAAGCTTGCCTATGTGTATTCCTAATCATTTTAATCCGTGTCCGTAGAATATGGCCGCCGCTTGTATTTAGTTACTGCGCATGCGTCAGCCACACTCACGTGTCCTGACGGGTTTGCAGAAGTGGAGGGAAATTTATGCGCATGCGTAATTCATAGCTTTGCCTGCAACGTGGTACTGCTCGTACCACTGCTCTTGTGTATGTTATGTGTAGCTAACCTTTAGACTGCATAAGTATAATTTGTAGTGATAAGTTGAAAGTTCAAAACCAAATGATGTGTTTTCATAACGTTATTTCTATGTATTAATTTGTTTTCGCTTACTTTTCATGTACCGCGGGGAATGGGGGTCTGTTTGTACCGATGAGCCATCTTGGAGGTCCCTTCTGCGCATGATCACTTTTCCAGGGACCTGACAACTTTGGCTGATGGAACTTAGCCAGCTGGCAGTGATGGGCAAGATGCTCCTGAGAACTGACCTGAAAAACCCAGGAAAACAGAGACAATTGTCCTAGCTCGGCAACAATGTATATTGTCACTCATATTTCTGCACAATTTCTCATGGGAACCCCAATCTCGCTAGGCGGTACCCAAATATGTAAATGTAGCATCTAAATAGACTGATATGATTGGTGTGTTACCCAAAGCCTACCTTAGGACCAATCGAAATTGGGGATTCTGACACTTTGCAACATTTGGGGGGTGGTACCCTGTCCCAAAACAGTATATCTACCCTGGGTTCACCTAGGGAATTGTCCGACTTGTCTGGTTTAGCTGACCTGTCACTGACCCATCGTACTCAATAGGTGACTGAAGATACAGAGCGCTGCGGAGCACTCTGTCCGAAATTGACCATAGACTAAGGTTTTACTGAACCTTAAAGTGCTGGCGAAGCACTTTGCTGGGAGTTCGCTGACCCAATCGGGGTCTTGATCGATAGCTGCAGAGAGGGTGGAACGCAGGCGTTGCTTCCAAACTGCGGGTGTGGTCATGTCCTGAGCGGTCCTGTCCTGAGGGTTTGCTGTCCTGTCCTGAGGTCCTGTCCTGATTCCTAATCTGAGGGTATCCTGTCCTGTCCGGGGTGTCCATTCTGCATCTGCTGTCCTTTGAGGGGTATCCTTCCTTGAGGGTTTCCTGTCCTTAACTGACCCGTGGCCAGGGTTTGGTTTCCACACCAGTCTAGGTAAATACTGCTCTAAGTTCCTTAAAATTGCACCTTTCTATATTTCAGTCTTTTGCTTTAATAAAAGACATCTTGCATACGTTGATTTTTCCATGCTTTTGCCGCAAACTATTGAAACGTAAAGTCATTTTGCATAATTTTTCTTGATATGTTCTCATGTTACCCTACCTTTTAGAGATCATATTTTGCATTGCAGTTTGTCATTTTCTGATATGGTCTAGAACGACCTTACTTAGATTTTCTAAAGAATTCTTGCCTTGAATGCATAGCATATTTCCTTCGCATCTCATTATTGCATTTTAATGATTACCCTGACTTTATTTCTCTATAGTTATGTACTTTTCATTATCTTGATTATCGATTGCCTTATTCTTGTAAATCTCATGCTTTCAGAAAATGAACTTTAGATAAACATTTTAAAACTTCCAGTTGTCCGTGGTCATTTCCAACAGTATTGAATGTTATTTGAAATTGCATTTGCTGCCTTTCCTTTTACAGCTAGGCCCCTGATCCATTGAAGTCATAGGTACCCGTGTCGGTGGAGGGTAAGTCGGGTACACTAAGTAATAACAGTAGGGAACACACACAATTGGTAGCAGCCCGTGAAGTCGCCTGGTCAATGAATAGTGTGAATTGAAAGTATATGGGCCCTGAAGCCGGAAACGGCGTAATCATTGGCTGGGTGACCTCGCGCGCTCTATCAGTTTTCTGGTAGATCAGAGGATGGTTAGGGACTAGCTAAAGGTTAGGCAGGATTAGTTAGACTATTTAAGTCGGAAGCTGCTAGTACATTAATGCTGCTATAAGAGCGGCTGTTCCGAGGGGACTGATCACTCTCTTGTGAATACGCTGCTGAAATCAATGAACTGTTTTTTCATTATTATTCTTGTTCTTATATTGTTATATGTATTAATCCATGCATTTGTAAACCGTATTGTTTCTTGTTGTCCGAACTCCCCGGGGAATTGAAAGGGCAAGTGGTGAATAGAATCCATTGCCTTGAGGTCGCAGGCTTAAGGAAAGTTAGGTGCAGGTTAGGATAACCGGGAAGCACTAACTAGGGTTTTTCTGAATACATGTGTGAATAAATGTCAGTAACGAGGTTCATTGGCAAAATTCCCATAGTGGCGTAACCTAGTAAGGGTCACATTGGAAAAGTAGCAGGTTCATCGGAGCTCGTGTGAAGGCAGAGGGGTCCGCTGGAAAACCTTAGACTCGGATATATCCCAGAGAAGTGGATGAGTTTAGGGGAATAACAGGTTCACCGATGCTAGAGTGAAGGGTAGGCGGAAGAGATCTGCCCGCAGCGCGTGAAAAGTAAATGGAAGTAGTTTACTTGGAGTAAAAGAAATCTTTCCTGTCTAGACACTTGAGCACTGTGGCGAATGTGTATTCGTTGTAAAATAACCAAGCACTGAGCACTTTAAAAGGAAAGAAAGTTTCCGTTACCTTGTGAAGGGAGGGAGTCAGTCGCGAAGCGCCTTTGACGTCACTCCGTGCCGCGCTGGGATTGGTAGAAGCAGCGGGCGGGTAGCGGGGCTGGAATTGTAAAGGAGGGGTGAAGCGCCGGAGCGTGAGAACAGTCTCACGAAGGGGCCGCGCACCCATTGGCCGAAAAAACTTGAACGCGTGCACCTCATTGGTCGCACGGAATTACAAGACACGTTCTGATTGGAGGTGACTTTGTAAACAGAGTTAAGCGTAGAAATTGTATGTGGCACTCGTATTGTCCAGAGACTAGACCCGATCCAAGAAACCAAGGGTTTGAAAGGGATCAGTGGAAAGCTAATAGATACGATATTATGTACGGAGCTAAGAGAAAGATGTCCCTTGTAAGCAGGGTAAAGAATTTCTTCAAAACGGACAACCCGATTAAGTCTAGAGAGGGTGTTACTATCCCGCCACCGAATACTCCTGCCTCATTCATGATGTTTGACCGAGGGTACAACACCTGTGTGTGGTTGGAGAATTGGGTAAAGTACACAAAAGACGACGGAGTATTGGCTTTTCCGTTAGACGGTACTTTTAATGGCAGAATTTTATTTAATTTGAGAACCCGCATGAATGAATTACATCCCAGACCGAGACTAACGCAGTATGAGGCATTAGAGGAAAGGGAAATTGAGGCTTTTGAAAGAGAGAAACCCCGAATGGACAAAGGTCTGACTAAGTGGTACCCCAGGCTGAAACAAGAGACAAGGGACAAGAGGATGAAACAGTGGAGGCAGAGCATGATTGTTGAGGGTCTGTTTCCTATGATGCCAGCACGTACCCCGTCGGGGGGAGAAAAAAGGACAGAAAAGTGTAAGCATTGGGGAGCCCTTGGAGAGTCAGATGATGAATTGTTAGATGACATCTTTACGAGAAGTCCGCCCCCTTATAATGAGGGAGCCCGACCTTCCAGTGCAGGAGAGAATCCCCAGCGTCCATCTATTAAGGAGGAGGACAGATCCCTATGTAGGGGGGGGAGGGGGCCAGGTATTGCCCTATTTCGAGAAGCCCGAGCCCCCGGAAGTACGAAATATATATCCTAGAATGCCCGAGAGCTCAGAGGAAAAATATTCCCGGGAAAGAACATTTTTTCCCAGACCTCTGTATGAAAATGAAGAAAAGCCAGTAAGTTCAGGAGTACCCTTTTTGCAGCCTCCATATGGGGAAGAGCGCAGGTCGTTGGGGACAGGAACTTTGTTCCCGAAACCAAATTATGGTGGGGGTCCAAGTGAAACGCATCCTACTGCCCCGAGTCTTACCCCTCACCTGACCCCACAGATAATACCTGAGCGGACATTAGGAAGAGTACTAGATGAAAGGGAGCAAGAGGCCCTAGCTAGACAGAGGACAGAAATAATTCAGAAGATCTCCCAGTTAAATACCAGTCCTGAAGCTTTGACTATTCCGGTAACAATCGGACCAGTGGTTCCGTTGTATGGGAATAGTCAAGGAGGTCTGAACACTCCGGTTATGAACCCGATAATGGCCCCGCCGAGGCAAGAGCCCCTACTGATAGACGATCAGTCCAGTGAGTGCGAGTCTGAAGTGGTGTTTTTGGATCTACCAAACAAACAGACCGGAAAGGGAGTGCAGAAGAGGCATAATCCTTTTGATGCGAAAGAAATTAAATTAGAATCAGCAACAGGGACTAGGAGTGTTTCCTTGGTAACGCCAGAAGAGATTGAAAATTGGAGTCGTGATTTAGAAAAACAGGCTCTGCAAACAAAACTTTTGGACCTCTACAAGCTGAGGGTAGAAATAGAGGAATTGATGGCAGGAAATGTGGGGTTAGACAGATTAAATACCTATTCTGAAGAAGAATTGCTGTTCATGTGTAAAAGACTTACCAGAAGTACCAGGGTGCTCCACGAAAAACTGACCGACACTGCAGCTAGTATGGGGATAGATATATCGAGATCGAAGCCCTTGCAGAAACCATACCGAGCTGAGTTCTCAGATAAGGATTTAGAGAACTTGAATGTGTCAGGGAGGAAGTTGCAGATTAAAGAGTTGCTTGCAGTTTTGCAAAAATGGGGAGACGTGGAAAGGTGGATAACGAGGTGGGCACGTAAGAAAGATGAGGCCCGATCAAGACAAGCTACCCCTGAGTTCCCTCTGAGAGAAGTAGACAAACCCGAAACATTATGCCCCATGCGGGAAGTACCAGGTGGGAGGTATGTGCACGTTCCATGGTCCAGACAGGATATTGTGTCCTTTACTAACGATTTCCTGAAACTGCGCGAGAAGCCGGTTGAATGGTACCGGCAAGTGGAAAGGTTCATAAAGGTGCAGAAATGCCTGTGGAAAGACCTGGATGGGTTTTTCGACATTGTGGTCCCGGTCGATCTATGGACCGAGTGTAAAATAGCCATAGCCTGGCTTAGTGAGGAGTATACAAGAGATAAAGAAACAGGGGAACCTTCGAAGGAAGTCATGAGAAAGTATGAACAAGTAATTCAGCATCTGAAACTAAAGGTGCCAGCTAAGGAAACGGATTGGACCAGGATAGATAGAACAACGCAGGAAAGAGAGGAGACAGTGCACTCCTATTATGAAAGGCTGTTGCAGGTGTTTAAAACATACAGTGGTATAGATAACATCGAGATGAAGGACATGACGCACTTCATTTACAGGTTTGTAAACGGTTTAAGACCTGAAATTTGTCAGTGGATAAAAGATAACAAAATCTGTTGGCACTCCAAAAAGGTAGACGAGGTCCTGCGGTACGCAAAGTACTGCGAGGACGAGATGGCAGAAAAGAAAAAGGCTCTCAAGGAAAAAGTGATGTGGGCTCAGGTGAAGCTCGCAGAACAGCAGGAAAAGCAGTTGAGTAACATGGTCAAAAATGCAAAGAACGAAGGCCCTGGGGGAGGGGGAGGAGGCAAGCCCCGGCCCAAAATGAGCAGGGAAGAGGCTATGAAAAAATTTCCCTGCCATCAGTGCGGCGAAATTGGACACTGGCGTAACGAGTGTCCTTACTTGCCCGAAGATAACCCCAAAACTCCTGATTTAACTCCACAGACGCAGAAAGAGAGACCAAGAAAGACTCAACCACAGGTAAAAACAGTTCAGGTGCCCCGAGCACCAAAGCAAGTATACAGGGGAAAACAGGCAGAGGGAGATGAGATAGAAGTCTGGGAAAGCAATGAGAACAGAAATGCAGCAACTTCGCAGTATCTTCTAAATGATACCTTCCTTTGTGATGACCAGTACTGACGGGGCTTGAGAGGGGAGGACGAGGAGTGCGTACTTGGCGCCTCCTTGCCGGTAGACCAGTCCGGACCATACATTGAAGGAAAGGTTGACGGAAACGATGTCACCTTTCTGTTGGACACTGGCGCTACCCGTTCTACTGTGAGAACAGTGGACGTTCCAAACCTACCCCTCTCGGGAGAAGCCATCCAAGTAGTGGGTGTATCTAATCAATTGATTAGTACTCCTGTTACCAAGCCCATGGAGATCTCAATTGGAAATTTTAGGGAAATGCATAGATTTGTCGTTTGTGACACCAGTCCAGTGAACTTACTGGGACGCGATTTGCTGTGCAAAATGAACTGTACCATCTTTTGCACACCAAAGGGTGTGGAAATTCAGACCCCAGATGAAGACGGCATTTATAAATTAATGTTAGTCAGACCTGACTCGGAAATTAAACGAATGACCATGCAGGATTTGCCCAAAGAACTCCAAGAAGCAGTAAAGCCAGAGGTGTGGGACTTTACCGGGAAAGATGTAGGGTTAATGAAAAATGTGGACCCCATACAGATAGCAATAAAGGACAATGCAGTATACCCCAATACTAAACCCTACAGGATGAATGCAGAAGTGAAAGCTGGTGTTGCTGTGGAAATACAGAAATTGTTGGAAGGAAACATCATACAGGAGGTGATGAGTAGCCCATGTAACTCTCCGATTATGGGCATTAAGAAGCCTAGTGGCAAGTACAGAGTAGTACAGGATCTACGAAAAGTCAACAAAATAGTAGTTCCCTGTTGCCCTATTGTCCCGAATCCAGCAGTGATTCTGTATCAGATTCCCTGGGATGCTGAGTGGTTCACCGTAATAGACTTGTGTCATGCATTCTTTTCCATTCCCTTGCATCCAGATAGCAAATTTCTTTTCTCATTTGCCTTCGAGGGTCACGTGTATTGCTGGAACCGGGTCCCTCAAGGGTATACAGAGAGCCCCTCTATCTTTAATCAGATCTTGAAGAAATGTTTGGAAACTTTAGTCCTACCTGGGAACTCTGTCTTAGTGCAATATATAGACGACCTCTTGGTGGCGTCTAAAAGTCATAAGGATTGTGTGATTGACACCATTGCCCTACTGAATCACCTGTGTGAAAAAGGACATAAAGTGTCCCCTGACAAGTTACAGTTTTGTGCAAAATCGGTGAAATATCTGGGGCACCAGATAGAAAAAGGTGTCAGAAAAGTGACATCGGAGAGAGTGAGGATAATTCAAAAGATGCAGTTACCCCGTACTCAGAAAGAGATCAGAATGTTCCTGGGCGTGATAGGATACTGCAGGCAGTGGATTCTGGGATTTGCAGTCCTAGCCAGGCCCTTGATAAAAATGACTAAGAGAGGAACACCCGAAATTGTAGAATGGGACGATGAAAGCTTAACGGCCTTCACCAAACTACGAGATTGTCTGTGTACTGCTCCTGCATTGGGGATGCCAGACTATTCCAAAGAGTTTGCCCTATTCTGTGACACTCGCGATAATTGCGCATTGTCAGTCCTAACTAAAGAACATGGCACAACAAGAAGGCCTGTGGCATATTTCTCTGCCACCTTAGATCCAGTGGCTGCTGGATTACCAGGTTGTCTGAAAGCAGTGGCTGCTACCTGTGCCAGTTTAGAGCAGAGTGAGTCAATTGCTTTGGGACATCCGGTAACTGTGTATGTTCCGCATGGAGTGGTAATTTTGTTGACCAGAACAAAAACTCAGTATCTCACCCCTAGTCGGCTGACTAAATATGAGAGGATTCTTGTGGGTGCTGCAAATGTAAACATTGTTAGGTGCAGTATTCTGAACCCAGCCACCTTACTCCCCGACCCAAAGGATATGGAAGGGGGGGTGGATGATGACCATGATTGTATTGATCTAACTGAATTCAATACCAAGCCACGCCCAGACATAAAGGAAACGCCATTGCCTGTGCATGACAAAGAACTATTTGTAGATGGTTCATGTCTAAGGCATGAACAAGGAGGCCTGAGTGCTGCCTATGCAGTAGTGTCCCTAGAGAAAATTGAGGAAGCAGGTTATCTATATCACATCAAGTCTGCACAAGTAGCCGAATTGATTGCTATGATAAAAGCTTGCCAAATTGGGAAGAACATACGCATAACAGTGTATACTGACAGTCAGTACTGTTATGGGGTTGTGCATGACTTTGGCCAGTTGTGGCTACAGAGGGAGTTCCTGACTTCATCAGGTACCCCTATTCGAAATGGAAAAATTGTTCAAGACCTTTTAGAGGCAATCCAGTTACCAAAGGAACTGGCAGTGGTAAAATGTGCTGCTCATAAGAAGAGCATGGACAAGGTATCACTGGGAAACGATTATGCTGATCGAGTGGCCCAATGGTGCGCTAGAGATCGGTATATCGTAAATCCGAAACGAGGGGGGCCAGGAACCAGCTGCCAACTTCAGGTGTTTGAAGAAGTGCCCACATGGGATGAAGTGAAAGAGTGGCAGCAGGCGGCACCTTGGCAAGAAAGAGAGAAGTGGAAGGACGATGGGTGTCGACCAAGGCGTGTGGATGGTGTCATCTTAGGTCCAACTGGTATGCCTGTGTTACCTAGACACTTACTTAGCACAATGGCGAGGTTGATACATGAAGGATCACACATTGGTAGGGATGCCATGATTCTAGTGTTCCAACAGACTTAGTACAGTAAAAAGTTCAGAAAAGTAGCGGAATCCCTCTGCCAGAGGTGCCTGTCATGTCAAAAGATGAACCCAGGGAAGAGGACTGTGGTGGAACTGGGGAAAATTGGGAGGTCTGGGGGTCCCTTTGTAAGAATACAGGTTGATTTCATCACCATGCCCCGTTGTGAAGGGAAAAGATATGTCCTTGTCATGGTCTGTTTATTTTCCAAGTGGGTGGAAGCTTTCCCTACTCCCCAAAATGACGCAAAAACAGTAGCTAAGTGTTTATTAAAAGAACTGATACCTAGGTTCGGGGTTCCAGTCACTATTGAATCAGACCAAGGCTCACATTTTCAGAATGCAGTGATCGACGAACTCTGTAAGGCCTTTGGAATTTCCCAAAAGCTTCACTGTGCCTACCGTCCAGAGGCTTCTGGAGTAGTGGAACAAATAAATGGAACTATCAAGAACAGACTAGCCAAACTGTGTGATGCAACTAAATTGACCTGGGTGAAGGCCCTGCCCTTGGTCCTGATGGGACTGAGAAGTATCCCTGATCGCAAAACAGGCCTAAGTCCCCATGAAATCATTATGGGAAGAGTGATGAGACAAGCATGGGTGCCTGGAAGCAAACTGTTGAGTATTACTGATGATTTGGTGCTTGAATACTGCAAAAGATTGGGTGACCAAGTGCGTTCTATCTCTCGCCAGATCGGAGAAGACGCCATCCTCAATCCAACGACTCCTCTCCACAAACTGGTCCCGGGGGACTGGGTGAATATAAAGAAGCATACTCGGAAGAGCTGCCTGGAGCCAAGGTGGGGAGAAAAACGTCAGGTGATTCTGGTGACTACCACAGCAGTCAAGTGTGCAGGGGTTCCGCGTTGGATACACGCCAGCCACACCCAGAAGGTACCACCAGACGAAGTGCCTGAAGCGGAAGGGCGTCCAGCAGAGGATTCTGCAGGAGCCAGACCAGAAGTAGCTGACGACGTACAGCCCAGTACCAGTCAAGCTGCAGAATCAGCAGACGTTGGCCCAAGAATAGTTGACAACGAACTACCAAGAGTCCAGCCTGCTGAAGGGGTCCAGGACGCTGAGCCAGAAGTAGCTGAAGACGAGCTGCCAAGCATATGGCCAGAAGAGTGGATTCCATTGATTGACCTCACTGAAGACCCTATTCGAACAAATGAGAGACTTTGGGAAGGTAGAGAGTGGACTAGTCAGGAAAAGCAAGGCATAGGCGAAGAGCCTCAGAATCTTGAGATTCACATCAAAACTGAGGAAGGAGAAGGTCAGACAGGGACAGAGCACGTGATTGATACAGAACAAGTGAATAAGACTGAACAAGTGCCCGATACTGAACAAGTGAAGGATCCTGAACAAGAGAGGAATACAGAACAAGTGATTGATACTCCTCCACTGACACCTGATATCGGGAAGGGACAGAATAGACATAGTGTAATAGTTCGAGCAGAAGAAAGTCCAGAGATCGAAGTGCTTGAACAGGATCAGATAGAATTAGAGGAACGTGTTCAGGAAACAGAGTCAGAGACACTTGAAGAGCAAACACATAGTATACCTGAACAAGGCCAGATTAGTACCCAGGCAGAAGAAACAGATGCTAGCCCTGGAATTAGTCAGATAGAAGAAGAAGAAACTGAAACAGAATTGCCACAAGCTAATGAAAATAAGAGGGCAAGAGGAGAAAAAGAAGTCCAAGTACCAACCAAAAGACTTAAGAAAAGAAAGCATCTCGAGCCTAAATACATAACGAAATTGAGATTGAGAATAAAAACAGTAGAAGAAAAACGTGCAGAAGAAAGGAGAAGTGCTCGTATAGCAGAACAACCAGAAGACTCTTCCAAAAGAAGGAGTGATCGGATAAAGAGACAAAACAAAAAGTACAAGTCACCTGAATGGACACTTGTGTTAGAAGAACTTGAAGATCTCGATATCACTGACGTAAGCGACGGAGAGCCCGTCCCTGAGTACTCTGACGAAGAGGAAGAAGAGCCACCGTGAATTTGCACAAAGTAAGATACTTGTGTAGAGACACAAAGAGGGGTTGACAAACTTCTTCTGAAGCCAAAATGTCTGATTCAAACGTGAATGGTAGACCCAGTCGCAGCTGTTGCAAAACATGCTGCAAGGTATGTGTCTGTAGTATAGTTGTCCTGATATTACTGTGGATAGGACTAACAATTTTCATTCCCTTTGCTGTAAGCAAAGATACTAATATTGTCCCTACTGAAATTGTAAATACTGACAGTGAAGAGCTGACAACACAGAGTGTAGCTAGACATGAGAGAGCACTGAGACAAACAAAACAAGACTTAGAAGCATCAGATGAGGAAGAACTACACTATCATAGAATCAAAAACAGGACACGCTTAAATGTTTTCGCAAACTTGTTAATACACTATGTAGAGACTATGGAAATTGAAGATTGCTATGTCTGCATGAAGCTACCTACCTCTGTAGCTGAAGGCGTGACATACCATCACTTACCGCTGACATATGGAATTTCCTGTAGCATTTTAGCTAGTTTATTTTACAAAAGAGGACCGTTACAGTACTATTACTCTAATAATGACGTGATCTTTTCTGAGCTTCCTATACGTGGGAACTTGAATCCTGTACATACCAAAAGTGACGCAATACGATACATGGGAGATTATTTCCTGACTATAGGTAACATTGACATAGCGGACGCACACAGAGATAACTTGACTTGTTCTTTGCATGAGCAGGAAAAGATGTTCCTAAACATGGCAGAGAAAAGGAGAATTAAAATACAAAAGAAGGCTAATGACGAAAGTCAGAAAAAGCCAAAGTGGGCAGAGAACATGGAAGGCACCTCAACTGGTGGGGCGGGTCCTGCTCTGTTGCTGGATTTTGAAAAGAAAGGCAAGCTATGTCTTCACCGCGAGAAGACTAGCTATTATAATAACATTTTCATTGGTTCCAGTGAATGCGAACATAATTACAAGGTAATTGGAGGTTGGGGTTTCAAAAATGGGTCAGAGCCTGTGTTTCCTGGAATTTATTATATTTGTGGGGACAAGGCTTATTTCAAATTGCCGGATCACTGGTATGGAAGCTGCTATTTTGGCATTGTCTTCCCGAAAATATACCATGTGAATGGAGTTGCTGGAAGCAGTGAAAATACTAATGGCTTAGTGCGTAGTAAAAGAGAAAGTATAGGTGAGATTATGGGTAGTATTTTCAGTGCACTGATACCTGGAGTGGGAGTGGTTCTGAACACTCATAGAATTTGTAAATTGTCTACTATAGTGGATGTATTGTCTACTGAGACAGCTCATGGATTTCTGCTGGTCAATACTGAAATGGTTGCGATCAGATCAATGGTTTTGCAGAACAGACTTGCTCTTGACACCTTATTAGCAAAAGAGGGCGGAGTCTGCCGGATGTTGAAGGCGCAACATTGTTGCACTTATATTCCGGACAAGAGTGTGCAGCTCAAAAGATATGTGAGAAACATTACTAATTTGGCAAAGGAACTCCGACCACTCGAGGTTGATAGTGCCTGGAAGAGACTGGTAGATGGTCTCTCAAATGTAGGTCATTGGTTCGCTAGTATAGGTAAAGGCTTATTGCTCAAAGTACTGATGCCAATTGGAATTATAGGTCTCATCCTATTTTTCATATTTGTCTGTTGCAAATGCCGCAAACACACAAAGAAGTATGAGGTGAATGCGAGAGAAGTAAATACAAGAGGAGTGAAACGGAGTGTGGATGAGCTCGAATTAGAAGAGATGAATAATCAGATCTATAAAAAGGTGAAGAATTCTCACCCTACCAAAACTGAACGAGAAAAGCTGGAGCGATTGCTAGAAGAAATAGAACTGTATAAAGTGTGAAAGAAAGTTGGCATCTGGTTCCATTTATTTTGTGACGATAGTAAATATCATCAAAGAGGGGATTGATGAAGCAAAGCTTCGCATATTTTGCGACCTTGCCGAAGTCATGAACCTCGTCTATGTGTAACAAGGTAATAAGTGTACGTCTTACTAATGTTTATTTTTAGTTTGAATAAGGATTAAGAAGCTTGCCTATGTGTATTCCTAATCATTTTAATCCGTGTCCGTAAAATATGGCCGCCGCTTGTATTTAGTTACTGCGCATGCGTCAGCCACACTCACGTGTCCTGACGGGTTTGCAGAAGTGGAGGGAAATTTATGCGCATGCGTAATTCATAGCTTTGCCTGCAACGTGGTACTGCTCGTACCACTGCTCTTGTGTATGTTATGTGTAGCTAACCTTTAGACTGCATAGGTATAATTTGTAGTGATAAGTTGAAAGTTCAAAACCAAATGATGTGTTTTCATAACGTTATTTCTATGTATTAATTTGTTTTCGCTTACTTTTCATGTACCGCGGGGAATGGGGGTCTGTTTGTACCGATGAGCCATCTTGGAGGTCCCTTCTGCGCATGATCACTTTTCCAGGGACCTGACAACTTTGGCTGATGGAACTTAGCCAGCTGGCAGTGATGGGCAAGATGCTCCTGAGAACTGACCTGAAAAACCCAGGAAAACAGAGACAATTGTCCTAGCTCGGCAACAATGTATATTGTCACTCATATTTCTGCACAATTTCTCATGGGAACCCCAATCTCGCTAGGCGGTACCCAAATATGTAAATGTAGCATCTAAATAGACTGATATGATTGGTGTGTTACCCAAAGCCTACCTTAGGACCAATCGAAATTGGGGATTCTGACACTTTGCAACATTTGGGGGGTGGTACCCTGTCCCAAAACAGTATATCTACCCTGGGTTCACCTAGGGAATTGTCCGACTTGTCTGGTTTAGCTGACCTGTCACTGACCCATCGTACTCAATAGGTGACTGAAGATACAGAGCGCTGCGGAGCACTCTGTCCGAAATTGACCATAGACTAAGGTTTTACTGAACCTTAAAGTGCTGGCGAAGCACTTTGCTGGGAGTTCGCTGACCCAATCGGGGTCTTGATCGATAGCTGCAGAGAGGGTGGAACGCAGGCGTTGCTTCCAAACTGCGGGTGTGGTCCTGTCCTGAGCGGTCCTGTCCTGAGGGTTTGCTGTCCTGTCCTGAGGTCCTGTCCTGATTCCTAATCTGAGGGTATCCTGTCCTGTCCGGGGTGTCCATTCTGCACCTGCTGTCCTTTGAGGGGTATCCTTCCTTGAGGGTTTCCTGTCCTTAACTGACCCGTGGCCAGGGTTTGGTTTCCACACCAGTCTAGGTAAATACTGCTCTAAGTTCCTTAAAATTGCACCTTTCTATATTTCAGTCTTTTGCTTTAATAAAAGACATCTTGCATACGTTGATTTTTCCATGCTTTTGCCGCAAACTATTGAAACGTAAAGTCATTTTGCATAATTTTTCTTGATATGTTCTCATGTTACCCTACCTTTTAGAGATCATATTTTGCATTGCAGTTTGTCATTTTCTGATATGGTCTAGAACGACCTTACTTAGATTTTCTAAAGAATTCTTGCCTTGAATGCATAGCATATTTCCTTCGCATCTCATTATTGCATTTTAATGATTACCCTGACTTTATTTCTCTATAGTTATGTACTTTTCATTATCTTGATTATCGATTGCCTTATTCTTGTAAATCTCATGCTTTCAGAAAACGAACTTTAGATAAACATTTTAAAACTTCCAGTTGTCCGTGGTCATTTCCAACAGTATTGCATGTTATTTGAAATTGCATTTGCTGCCTTTCCTTTTACAGCTAGGCCCCTGATCCATTGAAGTCATAGGTACCCGTGTCGGTGGAGGGTAAGTCGGGTACACTAAGTAATAACAGTAGGGAACACACACAATTGGTAGCAGCCCGTGAAGTCGCCTGGTCAATGAATAGTGTGAATTGAAAGTATATGGGCCCTGAAGCCGGAAACGGCGTAATCATTGGCTGGGTGACCTCGCGCGCTCTATCAAAAGGAAAAGTATATCCACTTTGAAAAGTAATCTTTAGGCCAATGAGAAATCTTATGCCCGAAGAGAACAAGTGGAAAGGACCGGCAACTTTGCCCAAGCATTGGAAGTCAAAGATCCAGGACAAAGTTATACAATAGCAATCCATGCTGGCAGTGGTGTAGCAAGGGTGTTGGGGGGGGTGGGATGCACGAGTTTTGGGGGCTGCAGCTCACCTCCTCTCCCGCTCTCACATGAGTTTGCTGCAAAACGCAAGAATAAATGCCAGCACCTCAACCCCCATTAGAGCATGGTTGCGGATTAGCCCAGACCCCCCATCTTTTGAAATATGGAGAGCCCGTTTGTTAGCTACATATAATATTGAAATTTCTATATATAGAACAAAGGGTCGGGAAAAAAGAACATTAGGTTTGAAGATTTGGGCTCCAGTAATGCAATGGGTTCAAGGGGTCCTGGACTAATTAATGACTGGAATTTTGTGACCTTAATAACATCTTTTCTGCTAATTTTGATATGTTATGCATGTTTTACTATTTTGTTATTCTTCTCGAGTGATCTATTTCAAGCATTGAACTTGCATTGGAAACATTTTTTTTAAGATGATTTTGTCTGTCTGTATTATACTTTTCTCCTGTTAGTCCATTTCTTATGTAATTGCTGTGTTCTGTTCTACTTGCATAAAAATGCAGATCAAAAAAATCTCAATAAAGATATAAAAAAAAGAAGAACTAATGGCATCCAAATCCAAAGGATATATGTTGAATCGCAACATTAAGGTGATGTTAAACTATAAACTTACCCTCATACCACTGCTATAGAACGCCAGAGGCGCGGCTAATTAATGCATGGACACGTCACGAAATTTCGGACATATAAACAATAGTAGCGCGCATAATCATTCAATGCAGTGCCTAAATCTGTAATGAAACTGAAATTAAATGTATTTATTTATATATATTCATATTTTTTTATCTTTAACTGCATATGTTTCTAAAGCATGTCATTTCTGTAAGAATATCGCTATGCTTAACCAATAGCAGTATATTTTCGATGTCTACTAAACTGGCAAAACTATTTCTATGGGAAGTTGGGGAATAGGAAGCAACTTGACAAAGGCTAACAGCGAAACCCGTCGTCCTCTGTTTTTGAGTGCACAATAAACTTTGGTGCTGTCAAAAAAAAAAAAGAGCATGGTTGCGGGAGGAAATGTGCCTAGCTATGCCACTGCTTGCTGGTCATTGTAGTCTACAGACAAAATGTTGGTGCATGAAAGATAATATGCCAGTAGTGGGAGCCTAAGTAGAAGGAAAGGTAAAACAGTGCCTACAAATCTGTCTATCCACATTGAAGCATAACAAATGGACAGCACAACTGTGTGAAACACATTCTAATTAAGTTCAACACCTTATCAGCTACGCAATACCAAACACATAAAAAAAAACTATAACAATAGAATACATAAAATAGTGACCTGGAGTACTGATCGCGAGTAGCAAACTAAGAGACCCTTACTTTCTGGTGACTACTATATATAGATTAAGCTAATGACTGGTGATTTCACTACCCTCAAAGTATAGTTTGTCACCAGGGTTTGCTGTAGAAGGTTTATACATCAGATGTTGAGATGTGTTCACAATGAAGCTTACAGTTTTAAATTCTAGTTAGATAGTTTAAGGAGTTACTTTGCTTAGCGTACTGTGTGTAACCACATACAGATTACTACCCCCGTGGGATGACAGAGTGGGTTCATGGAAAGGCCGTAGAGATTGCTGATCACATGTTCTCATCTCGATAAATAGATACATAAATTAATGCATCAAGTGCTGACATCTGATTGCACTCTGAATGACACATATATTTAACACCGGTAGTTCAGGTGGAGTGGAACCTATCAAACAGCTCAGCGAGTAAATTCACCTTCAATAGTGATGTGTATATTCATTATAGATTATAAGTTTCAGTCCTGGAGGGAGCTTTGATTGCAATAAGTACATCCCTAATAAACGTTGGTGAGTTTTACTGGTAGCTGACTTTGCCTTTTCAAGTGTATTTCCTTCGACTTTTCTCCTCAAAAGCCAACATGTACGAAAATAATACTGGTGTTCCGTCCTTCATGAGCTCCCAGTGTGAAGACCTCTCTCACTGCGGGCTGTTTTGCTTTTGATTCCAATTGTGGCTAAATTCCGTGCCCAAGCAATGCACAGAGGGGTGCAAATTCCTGGGAGGAGACGAAGTAGCAGAATGGGAGAGGAGTCATTGGGGAAGGCCTCTCTATGCAGCCCAAAAGCATGGATCCCAAGTTTCCTAGGTACATGTGTGAGTACCTCATCGCGTCTAGTTATGTACATGTTTATTGTATGATTCATTAAAATCGTGTACAATGCTTTTGTTCATCGAAAAGCAATATATTAAAATATCACATGACTGTCAGTAACGAAAATACATCAGCAACATTCTTTCTTTCTTTAGCAAACTTTATTCGATTTGATAAACAAATCACAAAAGCACATGAATAACAAATATTCATAAAATATCTCACAAGAATACATTTCACTAAAACAGGCTGTAAGAGGGTTACCCCATACGTGATTGAATCAATTAGATTAGGTATTGCGGGGGAATGACAAAAATACCTCAAAACTTCAATACCCCTCGTTATTCGTAGCTTTAGAGCAGCTCTTAAAAATGGGGTCCTGGGAGGGGGGGCCGACCGTAGGGAGGCCTGCCCCGCCCGGGGGAATTTGGGGCCGGGGAGAGGGGGGGGGGGGTTGAGATGGCGCCGTCACGGGACCGGGGTTAGGTGTTTTGGTAGTTTTTGGGCTGGGGGGCGGGGCTGGGCTCCCTTTTGGGCGGGGCTTTAGGATCCGCCCGGCCACGCGGCAGAGACACCATTTTAAGTGAGGTGTCTCGGCCGCCGGGCGGGGGGTGGCGGGTGGACAATTTTTGAACAATCTCCTCAAATCCCCATGGTTGCGGCACGAGCGGAGGGCCTGCAGCGGAGGGGACGTCACGATTGTGGGTGACGGGACTTTGGCGGGCTTTCCGATGGGTCAGGTCGGGCTTGTGAGGAGACTTTCAAGGCGCGGGACGCATCGCTGGACACATCGATGGACGTGGGAGGAGCTCGGCGAGGGCAGCTTGCGGCTCCACGTGACCGAGCGGATGGGCCTGTTCTGGCTAGTGCGGGCGGTCAGGCTCCCACGTGGGACTAGGTGAGTCACTTCTGCCCCCTACCCGAAGGGTCCGTGCGGCCGCCGGGGTGCCCCACACAGTACAGCTCGGACAATAAAAGTTCATTAGAGTGCCAAAGGCCCCCGTCGGGGGCGGATTTCCGAGAGTGGCGAGTCACAGGTTAAAAAGTGGATTGCTCCTCGGAGGCATCACTGGAAATGTTGCTGTTTGATTTCTGTTCCAATGCTCGCTGTGCTGAAGTAGGATAACGTGCCGAGTTGAGCATTCTCACTTGATAATTATCAACTACGCTCTTTTTCAGGCATCTGTGTACAATATTTAAACAAGCCCTCTTACTTACAAAAGCAACCAATACTGTTAAATGTATTTATGCATGTGTTTAGACTGCTACAGATGGGCTCCTAGACTGTTGTATTGGGGGCGGGGGCGGGGGGGGGGGGGGGGGTGAAGACCTTGAGTGTTGGTTCAAAACGTGGTTTATTGTCCGGATATTGTTTGCAGGGGCTGTTGTCTTTCCCCACAGAGGGTGGGTGGAGGCAGGCTGGAGCTAACTAGGTGGCTAGCCAAGTAGATGGCCACAAAGTCTGCCTTCTTATTGAAAGTCCCCTTCCTCTTCGCGGGTATTGTCTCCATCTTCTAAGTGGGTGCCAGTGACTATGGGTGTTTAAGGAGACAATGAAAAGGCGTGGCCTGCAGCATCCTTTTGGTGTTTAGTTAGTGATTACTTTCATGTGAGTGTGTGTGGCGGCAGGTGTGGTTGGTTACCTATTTGGTAGTTTGTACATTTTCGAATGCACGTTCAGATAACTTGTCGTCTGGTCGTAAGTTTTGCACATCGAAATCTCAGTCTCGTACTGTTATTAGCATACGTACTGGCATACATAATTATATGCGTGTAGGTTCGTGATTAGAGTGAGCTCGCAGTTTGGGAGCAGGTAATATTGCACTTGGAAGTTTTAATTTGTGAGTGGTTTCCCCTGTGTGGTAACCATATCTGGATTGACAATTGTGACTTGCGACTCACATGCACCTATGTTATTCGGAACCAGTCCATTTGGGTTTTCAAGGCTTTCTTTTCCAACCACAATTCCGCTACAACGTTTACATTATTTAGATCACTCCTGATTGAAATTGAGGCTTGTAAGAAATGTGGGAACGATCCCGCATCACTCATTCCGTGCCAAGTGGCCGTTTCACATAGAATATTATGCAGGAGAAAAAGAATGAAGGGACAGGCTATACTTTCGAAGTGTGCGTGGGTGGTGGAAGCTGTCCGAGGCAAAGCCGTACCCTGGTTTCCCTGAGCTGGGGCAGGGATTGAAACCTTAAGTCACGGGGGTCCAAAACACTAGGGAGGGAACAGTACACGATGGTAGATGAATTAATTTTTAAATTCTAATCATGGCACTGGGATGCTCCACCTTCTACTGTTAAAATGTGCGTTGGGGGGGTAGCTTATCCTTGTTTTGCCATGTCCCTCAAATGTTTCCTAGCACGGCATTGTGGGCATTTACGACCCAAAAAAGGGATGTGTTGGAGCGTCTGAGTAAACAGAATGACATGTCTCTCAGAATAGTTACACATCAGAACTAAGGTACCGTCAACCCGCAAGTTGGTGCCATGCACTTAACAGCAGCATCACATCTTGCAGTGGGGTAGCTTGCTACTCCGGAACCTGTGAGGGATTTGTTTAGTGATATATGAACGTTCTTTGCGGGGGTCCGGCATGTTTTAGAAGGCGGCTCGTGGTACATTTGGTGCTACACGGTTTCTGTAGAGCAAGGCGGAGTTGCACTTTGCGCCTCCGTGCAGTAAAGTGTGTTGAATCTGGGCCCAGGTTACTGTTCTTGCATTCTGTGTTTGGATCCCACGTTTTACAATATATACATACTTTTCTTTCCGGTGGACTTATTGCTGATCTTTTCTTTCCAAAGGGCTATTGCGGAGTACCACACTGATGTTTTCTGTAGAACACGTTTTATTGGTGGGACACAAGGAGGCAGGCGCATAGAGTTTATAAATGGGACATTTTGCCTGGGTGAGAGGTACGTTTTTCCATTTTAGTAGTATGAAGGAGGCAAGCTTATAAAACTTGCAAAAGTGACATTTTCACAGTTGACGGCCTGGAGGGGAAAAACCCTGCCAAATAGCTGCAGATGCACTTGTGAATACGGCGGACAACATTACAGTTTCAGGGGACCGCGGGCGTTTCCGGCGCGAGTGGGTGAGATCTGCGGTCGCGCGTGGGTACGTTCTTGGCAGTGGGCTTTTTCCTGGCGGACAGGCTCTGGGGGTGAGGCACTGTGTGAAGGACTTCTTTCTAGCCGCCGGAGGGGAAGCACGGTCCCATGTCGGTGTGGTCATCTCCGTAACGAGCGCGACTCCGTGGCCAGGGAGCACGCCCGCCGAGGACAGGGGGGGTCGCAACGAGGTCACGGTTGCGCGGGCGGGAGGGGTACGTGGTGCAGTGGGTTTCTTCCTAGCGGACAGGCTCTGGGGGTGACGCACTGTGTGGAGGACTTCTTTCGGGGCGCCAGAGAGGAAGCACGGTCCCATGGCAGTGTGGTCATCTACGTGGTGAGCTCGACTCCGTGGCCAGGGAGCACGCCCGCCGGGGGACTGGGGGTCTGACGCCGAACGGCAGGGGTTTCTTCCTGGCGGACGGGCGCAGGTGTGGGGACACGCACCCGGAGGGCTTCTCTCTCTGGGGGGACGGAGCGGCTCTCAGGCCTGGTGTTCACAGGGTTGGGCCTCTGCGCCAGAGAGGGGGCACGGCCCCGTGTTTAGTGCGGCATACCTGTTAGGGAGCTCGATTCCGCGGCCAGGAAGCACGCCCCGGGGGGTGACGTCGACTGAGGGCATGGCCCTATACGGTTAGTGGTGGAGGGCATGGCCCTATGCATGGGTGTCGGAGGGCGTGGCCCTACGCATTGGAGACGAAGGGCATGGCCCCTAAACATTGGTGACGGAGGGCATGACCCGATACGTTGGTGACGGAGGGCATGGTCCTAGACATCGGTGACGGAGGGCATGGCCCTATACGTTGGTGACGGAGGGCATGGCCCTATATATTGGGGACGGAGGGCATGGCCCTATACATTGGTGACGGAGGGCATGGCCCTATACGTGGTGGCGGAGGGCATGGCCCTATACATTGGTGACGGAGGGCATGGCCCTATACATTGGTGACGGAGGGCATGGCCCTATACGTGGTGACGGAGGGCATGGGTGTCGGAGGGCATGGCCCTACACATTGGAGACGAAGGGCATGGCCCTACACATTGGAGACGATGGGCATGGCCCTACACATTGGTGACGGAGGGCATGGCCCTATACATTGGTGACGGAGGGCATGGCCCTATACATTGGTGACGGAGGGCATGGCCCTATACGGGGTGACGGAGGGCATGGGTGTCGGAGGGCATGGCCCTACACATTGGAGACGAAGGGCATGGCCCTAAACATTGGTGACGGAGGGCATGGCCCTATGCATTGGTGACGGAGGGCATGGCCCTATACATTGGGGACGGAGGGCATGGCCCTATACATTGGTGACGGAGGGCATGGCCCTATACGTGGTGACGGAGGGCATGGGTGTCGGAGGGCATGGCCCTACACATTGGAGACGAAGGGCATGGCCCTAAACATTGGTGACGGAGGGCATGGCCCTATGCATTGGTGACGGAGGGCATGGCCCTATACATTGGGGAGGGAGGGCATGGCCCTCTACATTGGTGACGGAGGGCATGGCCCTATACGTGGTGACTGAGGGCATGGCCCGGTACGTGGTGTCGGAGGGCATGGCCCTATTCATTGGGACGGAGGGCATGGCCCTGTGGTTGGGGGGAGGACCTGCCGGCGGTTTGGACGCGTGGATAGGAGCACAGGGTTTGGGGGATTCCGCGGCGGCCATATCGTTAGGGGGTGGGCCTGCCGAATGGGCCAGGTGGCGCGCCCCGGGTTTAAGGAGGGGGAGTCCTAGGGGGGGGTCGAGGACCGTTAGCTCGTCCCTCGAGTGGCGGTTCTTCCTAATATATGGGGGAAGAGTGGAGAACTGTTTGGAGTATCGGGGGGTAGGTCTAGCACAATAAAGTATTTAGCCAGGTGGAGAGGCAAATTGACGTTATGCTAATGGTTAATGTTTGTGGATTGTGGGAATCAGTTAGGGGAGGGGGTGGGGGTGAGGCAGGAAATTACATATTTATGAGGTTTAGATTGTGCGGCGCAGGCCGAGGATGTTATTGTGTAGGATGCACCTGCTTCCAATAAAGCGGCCTTTATCACACTTACATTGAGTCTCGGGTCGGTGCTTTCTCCCCCCCCCCCCCTTTCCCCAATGGGCCCCAATGGGGTCCTGGGAGGGGGAGCCGACCGTAGGGAGGCCTGCCCCGCCCGGGGGAATTTGGGGCCGGGGAGAGGGGGGGGGGTAGAGATGGCGCCGTCACGGGACCGGGGTTAGGTGTTTTGGTAGTTTTTGGGCTGGGGGGCGGGGCTGGGTTGGGCTCCCTTTTGGGCGGGGCTTTAGGATCCGCCCGGCCACGCGGCAGAGACACCATTTTAAGTGAGGTGTCTCGGCCGCCGGGCGGGGGGTGGCGGGTGGACAATTTTTTCCCTCCCTCCCTCCCTGGGCCATGATTCGGGGGGGGGGGGTGCCCACGGGCAGGCGATACTCTTTACGGGGGATTTTCCTTTGCGGGGGAGTTTGGGGGCACTGGGGATTTTGGGCAATTTTTTGTTGGAGGCTGGTGCATGAAGGGGTGACCGGGGTGATAAGTTGGTGGACGGCGCATCTTGGTGTCCTTAGGCTCAATAGCAGCGGAAGAGTTCTTGCTTTGTGGATCATTGCTCTTTATTGTATAGATGAAAATGTGGTAGCCGACAAGTGCTTCGACTCTGTGGCGAATTGCGCAAGGGCTTTTCAAGGCTATTTACAATGTTTTGTATTCTGTGCAAAAAGGGGTTTTCAATTTTGGATTGGGTGGGGGGTTTTCGCATGTCGCTGGAGCAGGTGTGGGGTGCATTATGTATGTAGGGCGGTTCTTCCTAATATATGGGGGAAGAGTGGAGAACTGTTTGGAGTATCGGGGGGTAGGTCTAGCACAATAAAGTATTTAGCCAGGTGGAGAGGCAAATTGACGTTATGCTAATGGTTAATGTTTGTGGATTGTGGGAATCAGTTAGGGGAGGGGGTGGGGGTGAGGCAGGAAATTACATATTTATGAGGTTTAGATTGTGCGGCGCAGGCCGAGGATGTTATTGTGTAGGATGCACCTGCTTCCAATAAAGCGGCCTTTATCACACTTACATTGAGTCTCGGGTCGGTGCTTTCTCCCCCCCCCCCCCCTTTCCCCAATGGGCCCCAAAGTTGTCCACACAAAAAAAGAGTAAAAACATGAGATGACAATTTTAAAAACAACTAAGCTATACGTACCTGCCTAAATGTAACCTTTCTTAACAGGCCTTTCAAAAACATATTTCTAGGGTAGGTAATACGGGCAGAGAAGGACTAAATTAAGAGTATCCTGTAGAGACCCATTATCGCAGCCACAGGGCCCTCTCTCTTCTGAGTTTATAATAAAGCCTGCTGGTACCACCAATAAGTGATTAATAAAATGTAATCTAAAATGAGTAATTAAAAATCTATTATGTGCACTCGTCATTAATGTTAAAAATGGCTCTATACCCAGGGTTGTTTTAACTAGAATGTGATCTCTCACTGTATGTTTAACACGTTCAGTGGCTTCACATTGGGCCATGGCAAACTTCGAATACAGAACTTTAGTATCACCCTTATCCTTGGGTCTTATTGTATCCGGTTTGGTAAACAGATCTGCACGCCCTTGTTTGGTAAAAGCATTGCTCATATACTTTATCCAGGGGATTTTCATCGTGTGGTCTAAGGAGAGACAGTCCTGAATTACCAGCCTTGTCAGACCCGCCTCTATGTTTGTCCAAATCTTCAACCAACATAGCAGAGGCTTAACTGCCACCAGGTCTGACACCCAGTTCTTCGTGAACGTTAAATGCCGGGGTACTATGAGGGACCTTCAGTAAACGCCTCAGGTATTTATTCTCTTCTCATTGCAAAGTAGTAGTCTTGACGAATCCCCACACCTCTCTTCTATACAAAATCATGGCGCAACAAATTGAGTTAAATAACTTTAAGATCATACCGGAGTCCAACATCCAAGCCTATGTGCAAAATTTGCAATAGAACCTGTAGACCTGTTAAGAGCCAGGCACTTTTCCTCCAATTAATGTTTAAAATTCAAGTGACCATCAAAGAACATGCCCAAATATGCAAAGGCTGAGACTTTACCTAGGGTATATGGGCCTATAGTATAATTGTAAGATTTGCTTGGCTTCTTCCCTGTTTCCATGCCATATGATTTTGCGAGGTTAGGGGATATGTCCAGATTTTCCATAAACTTTACAAAACCATCAATTAAAAGCTGCAAACCATGTGGGGTACGGGCAAAGAGCACCGTGTCATCTGCGTAAAGCAGACCCAGAGCCGCTCTAACACCTATTCTAAGCAGGTCTGCTTTAATGCCACGCAAAGTGGTGTCTAAACCATTAATATATAGGGTAAACAAAAACGGCGCTAATATGCATCCTTGTCTGACCCCACTTGAACACCTGAAATGATCTGTTACCTTCCCATCCTGTGTGTATCTAATAGCAGCTGTGGTATTGGAATGCAGCGATTGAAGAATATTTATAATTTCCGGCTCTACCCTGAGATCACCCATTATTGCCCACACTGTACTGCGATTCACGCGGTCAAAGGCTGCAGTGAGGTCCCTAAAGGCCAAATATAACACCCCTGACTTGGCTACTGTATATTTTGCGGTGAGGAGGTAAAGGTTGAGACATTGATCTACAGTGGATTTCCCCTACGGAACCTGTATTGAGCATCCATAATAATTTTTGTAGCCTCTGCCCACTCCATCAACCTGTTTAAAATCACCTGTCCCAGAACCTTCGCTGAGACATCTATCAGGGATATAGGGCGATAGCAATGTGGGCTATCCCTGGCACCTTTCTTGAAAATTGGCAGAATGATGGTGGAAGACCAAGATGCTGGCATTGCTGAGCTTATTGCCGCATTTAGTACCCTGGTTAGAAGAGGAGCCTAGACCTCCGTGTTGCAAAGAAAGAGGTCTGGTGGAATCCCATCTGGCCCCGGTCCCTTGTTCCTCGTCAGATCCTCGATTCCTAAACTTACTTCATCCAGGGAGAAGCAACACTCATTTTAACCTTATAATGCTGCAATATACTTGGAATAAAATGATGCTTTGTCGCTTAGGTACTTAAAAACCTTTACAATTTAAAATGCTTCTTTTTGTTTTAAAACATCAAGAAATTCAAGACGTACGACATGTTACTGCATCAATATTATGTCACATGGTCGATTTCTTGTAGATAGCTGGTGATTTTGCTTGTGTTGATCAGCGGTGCCTTAATAAAGTGAAAGTGTGTTTAAAAGGCCTTTTTGCATGTGTAATATGACGGATTTCGTGCAACAAGTGGAATCACGTAAAATGCTCAGTCAAATCTGTTAAGTAAATTGTCCTCTGTGCCTGTTCTGCAAGTGTTCCATAGCTATTTACTTTGAATTCTAGGACTCATAGTTCTAGTTTTAGAAAGGAATAAACAGGACTACAAGTCGCAGAATGCCAAGCAAACACTGTATGATCTGCTCAACCGTGAACCCTTGTACGGGTGCTTCCGATCCACTGAGATACTTCTAATCAGTGCTTAATTTGAGCAGTTGGTGCTACCATCGGCACTTATGACAGTCTGCCACACCAGGGCGTTGTTTGGCTGATTTAGAGTGAGTAGGACAACAGTTGTTTACTAATTCAATAAACGTTAAAAATTGATAATACCTGCTGCTCATGCTATTCTGTTCGCTTTGGGGGCCTGGAATACTCTGAATTGTTACACTTGTAGGAGTGTGATGGGTAGTGGTTGGCAGGGCTTTAAGTGGGCCAGGTCTCACCGGTGCTGAGCACCAGCAGTTTTTTAAAGTGGGGCTCGAAACAGGTCTCTATCGGGCTCTGTTTTGTGCCCTGACACAGGCGGTCTGTTTTTTCCGGACTGCAGTAACAGCAGGCACATTGATAGGCGCTGCTCACACTGCTCACCACACTGCTCACTTCTCACTAGTGGCGAAGTTATGGCATGACGTCATGCCAGCTGAGCGTTGTAGGGGAAGGGAAATCCTTAAGAGAATAATTTTCTCTCTGGATTTCCCTTCTCTTTTTGAAACTCAGGAGCAGCAACATGGTCGTGGTGTCATCAGGGCTTTAAGTGGAAGCTTTTTCAATATTATATACAAACCATAGTTGCTGCTTAATTATCTTATGCAACCAACAACCATTGACAAATCCAATAGTCCTGACTTGTTGTAGGTATGATGTCACTTGTATCATATATCTGAATGCAATGACAGAACCAGCAAAATACAAGTCGGGCGTCATAATGTGCTAAGCAAAGATTTTTTAGCTTACGTGTTTTAAGCCACGCCCTTAATTACATTGGCCACGCCCCTTTGAGAGACCCCCCTAGTTATTTCATCCCACTTAAAGCCCTGGTGGTTGGTTTGATGCTATTATTGGTAGCGCTAGCAGGGGCAATGGGTGGTGTCGGCTGCAGTGGCCTCTTGACAAGTTAAGTACTGCTTCCCATGTGGCTTGCTTCACAGTGTTGAAAGGGTGTGGCATCACACAGGGATAAGGTGTCAACAGCCAGACCTGGGCACTGAGAACCCCATAGCCAAATGGCCCTTAGTCGGCAGCTCCCCCTTGCCCAGTGGACAATCAAAACGCAAACAGCCTGATGCCCGGGCAGCTCCCTCTGCTGCATGAGGAGGGGGATGTGACAGCAAGGGAGTGTGTGTGTGCATGTGTGTGTGTGGGGGTATGCCTACAGAAGGCGCAGCAAAGCATTGCTTCTTTTTGGCTCGAGAGTACCAGAGGGCCTCGGGCCGGGCTCGAGCCAGCCATCTATGTCGATCCACCCTCAAGCTTTCAGTGCCTCTCCCACCTCTAGCTGAGACACTGTGCCGTGTTTGCATTCATATGTAAACGTGCTACACAGATGAAATGGTGTAATTACTCCCGGCAGAGCACTGTTATGTTTGTACATTTAGAAGTATATGTAATAAACTCAGCAGATGACTGAAATCTTCCCATTCTCGACAAACAAAAAACACCATGGCACGGAAATCATAAAAACAGATCTAATCTTCCGAGACTTTCATAACAAACAGGAGACAGATTTTAATTAAACAAAACATGTTGAAGACACTCTGATAAGAAAATGTCTGCCTGAGGAGCAGATTGCATCTGACTGCAGACGGAGCTGAACATTCACCGTTCCCAGTGGGGTTCAAGCGGATGCGTCAAAGCTTTGTCTAAGGATGCGAACCACAACTGCAGACATTGGGGCTGTGTCCTGATCGGAGAAATTCTGAGTTATATGTATGAACTTTAGATGCAAAAAGCAGGTGCTGGACTCTGTGCTGAGCCGATGCAGCTCATCATTATACAACCAAGGTGCGTATTTGTCAGGATCTGGAAAACTGGACCGTCACAGCTGCGGTGGTCCCAGTGCACCAGAACCATAAAGGAGGTAATTAAAGAGGATCGAACTTTCCCCCAGATTCATCAAAGTCCCGTTTTGCGAGTCCTTAATAGCAATTTTTAAGGAATCGCTATTAAAGACTCGCAAAACGGGATGAATGTAGAAATCGCAATATTTTTTGCGATTTCTACTGCTTCCTTATTTGCGATTCAGTAATTGCTAATCGCAAATAAGGAATGGCTTTCCCATTGATTCCTATGGGCCTAAAGGCCATTAGCGAATCGCAAATAAGGAAGCGATTTCAAGGGTGCCAGGGTGTCCAAAGGACTACAGGGTGCTACAGGACACCCTGTAGCACCCCTGAAATGGTAAGGTACACTGGTGTTGCGCACACACATGTCCAAAGGACGTGTGTTTAACATACAACTTAGAAAAATGCACTGGAGTGCATTTTTCTAAGTTTTCGCTATTCACCACGTAGTTAGACTTCGCGGTAAATAGCGGCCCCAGATTGCGAATTCGCAATTTTAAAATGGTTCATGAATTGCATTTAAGGAATCTCAAATTGAGATTCCTTAAATGCAATTATTCGCAATTTAGCGATTTCTAAAATTGCGATTTTTGCATTTGGGATGATGAATCCCAAATGCAAAAATAGCGCTCGCAAAGGGCCAGATTCTCAGAATCTGGCCCTTGGCGAGCCGATTTCGGCTTGATGAATCTGGCTGTATGTTTATAAAAACAAATACTCTATTTGTTTTCATATTGCTGGATTCCTAACTGCTGTCGGCTTTATCTAAGGCCCTGGTGAAATATTTATTATGATGGTATAGTATGATGTACATTCCAATTATTTGATTATTGGCTTATTTTTTTTAGTCTGGGCTTTGAGACATCTTTAGCTGTGTCGCCAGACTATTGTCTTTCCATAAACATCAAATATAATATACATACATAGCAGTGGCGTCCTTCATGGATCGGGGTGGCGGGGCAGAGGGACTGGATGTGGGGGGAAATGTTAAAAAAATGTTTTTAAACTTACCTTATCACTGGGTCTCTCTGTCTCTCGTCAGAACAGAAAACAGGAAGCACCCAGGAGGCACAGAGGTTCCCCTGACCAATCACTACACTGCAATGCAGCATTGTGAGTGGTCTAAGCGCAGTGGCGGCTCCTCGTGGGAGTGCTGCGGGAGGGTGGAGTGGAGCGGGTCAGGAGAGGGGCAGGGTGGAGTGTAGTAAACTCTGGCATAAGGCCGAACGGAGTTCAGTTAATGAATAAATAAATAAAACAAATTTCATTGCGCTCGCTGCATTGCATCGCTGCATGCAGCGTGCGCAATAAAATTCATTTTATTTATTTATTAATTGAACTCCGTTCGGCCTTATGCTGAAGTTTACTACCCCCCACCCTGCACCTCCCCACAGCACTCCCACGAGGAGCCGCCACTGTCTAAGCGCTGTGGGTTGGCACTCAGACAGGGACTTGGGACCTGGGCATGTTCTCCACCCATTCTGTATTGCAGCTTGCATGGAGAACATGCACAGTGCTCATGACTCTTTGGCCGGCCAAACATTCATTCAACTTGGAGTGGGCAAACTACTCCTCCCATGTTCTGCTCGAGGTCAGAGCAGCCCCGCCCACCTTGGCCTCAAAGCAGCAGGAACAAATAAAATGATAATAACATTGAGTTATCATTTTATTTTTCCTTTAGTTGCACTGCTTAAAAGTATTGCTCCTCAGTCTTAGCGGAAGAGCAGCTACTGATACATACTAGGGGTTTTGGTCAGTGGTGTTCATTCATTGGTCTGTTAAATAGTTTTTTATATTAACTTTAAATAACTTTATTTTGCCTGCACTTTGGATGCCAACTTAGATGGTGACTTATTTGCCATCTGCTTTTTAAAGTTGCTGTAATAAAGTGTGCTACATGATACTGCCCCATTGGAGTTCCCTGGATTTTGAGCACCTACTTAAGTTGTGATTTATATTTATCTCCTTCACAGATAATAATAAGAAGCATGACACAATGTAAGTCGTGTTTCTTAATAAATATCACCAGTACAACGGTCGCATCAGTGAATGCTTTCAATTTTAAAATGATATTGAAAGCATATGGCAGCCAATGGTAGGTGGCATCAAATTTATTCTTTTAATTTTCTGGGATTTGATTGCAAAGAAAAAAAATAGAAATACGATCATGCCTGATTGTGGTTTTGCCAATGCTTTTTATTTTTCCCTGCTCCTACTTTTTGTTGGTATTCCTGCCCACAATATATCTTGCAGGAACTGTGAAATTTGGTGTGACCTGCAAAGCATGTCCAAAGTTCTCCATGTTTTTAACAGCTTAAAGGAAAATACACTAGGGAAGTAATCTTGCTTGACTTTTGTATACAAGGGCATAACTCATGTACACTAGTCAAATGAACGTCTGCTCAAGCAAAGTTTGCATTATATTGGTAATTATCATGGAGAGTATGTGTATTTTGAATGGAAACAATCTGAATTTCCTACTTTCAAGTCTCCACTGCAACAAGGCAACGCAAGGAGCAGTAGAGCATCAGAAGGTGTTGGTGCCACCTCTCCTGCTTCCCTTCTATTCTCAGTCCTTTAGCAATCATGCTCTTACCTCAGAAGATAGACCATGTTTTTTTTCCCAAAACCATAACTTGATGGTGGTCTCTTAATATTAGGCACCTCCCTGACACATCAGTATAGAGAAAGTCAGCTCTTCCTGTTCTTTTTTGTCTAGTATGGAAGCCATGAAGCTCCCATGTGACATGTGAGTTTCAAAAATATAATTCTGCCTGGCTGTTCTTTTTCTGGTGTTCTTCAGTGGTAAACCTGTTTTATTTTTCAAACCAATTTTTATTGAGTTTACAAGTGCATCTTACATTAACTGAGTAATATCAACTGATACGCTTTACATATATTCGCTGTGGAGGTTTACCAGTCTTTCAGGGGCACAATATGGTACATGCATAGGGAGATTTAGCTATTGGGTTCCCTTGTGTTAGCGTGACTTGTCATGGTGCGTCTTAGTATAACTGATATAGGAATCACGTGTTTTACTTGGTGTCTGGTTCCTGAAACTACCAGCTTGGGTAACGAACTGGGGCAGAAGCCTGGGGTGGTTGGGGAAAGGTGAATGAGGTCATCTCCATCGGTGGTCACCCATAGGTGGGAAAATGATGTTGCTGCGTGCATTTTTCATGGGGGCGGGGGTAGGGGGAGCAAGGCTTTACTGTATTGTAGTGAGTGCTGCATGCTGATGTGCCTCATCCCTTATGCTGTCGGGGCTTGTGATATTGAAATGTACAGGGGTAGTCACTGTGCTGCCGGCCTGTGGGTCAGGCTGTGTTGATGCATCTTGGTCTAGGGTCTCAGTCCTGTTGGTATGCAGTTGTGTTTTGCTGGGTGCTTACTGCGCGTTGTCTTTATTGGTGCAACAGTGTTTCCCAGTCCATGGAAATGTGCTTTTTACGTAATCCTTGACCCTCCTCCCACCTGATTATGTACTCCTCAGCTGTGCTCCATTTACTGATTGCCCCTGTCCAAGCTGCCAGTGGGGGCCCCTCTGGGGCTCTCCAATACATTTTGATCCCTCTCTTTGCCAGTAAGAGGGCCAGGGAGGCAAAGCGTGTTTGAATCTTGAGGGTCTTTCTTCTTCGGAATATCCCAATTATGCTGGCCTCCCAGGTGTGGATATCCGTGAGCCCCGTTAATTCCAGCAATTCCTTGCATATTGTACCCTAATAGGGCTGTATCGTGGGACATAACAAAAACATGTGCTTAAATGTTGCTTCTGGGGCTTGGCGTCTTGGGCAGAGGAATCTTGTGTCTGGGTAGAACTGGTGAAGTCTTGTTGGGGTAAGATAGGGGCGATGTAGTATGGAGAACTGTATGTTTTTAAACAGAGCATTGCAGGACACTATTCCAGGGCTTGTTCCCATTCTTTATCATGAAACGGGCATTCTATCACCTCCTCCCTTTACTGTTGAAACGGGTTGAGTGTAGTGGTCGTGAGTCCTCGAATTGCTTTATGAAGCCATGTGATTAGATGTCGGCCCATGCCCATATTAAGTATCGCGTGGAGTACTGGGTGTGTTGCCGGTTCCCCCTCTGAGAGGTCCCAAAGCCTGTGGGAGCTTAGTGTGAGCTGTCTGTGGAGCAAGAACTGCCCTTGTGGAAGTCCTCTCTCCTCCGCGAGCCGGTCAAATGGAAGCAGCTGACTCTCCGTGAACAGGGCTCCCACCTCCAGTACCGAATGTCTTGTCCAGATGTGCAGCGTTCGGGCGGTGTAATCCCCTCTGTTACTGGGAAGTCCTGCTAATGGAAGCAGGGGTGTTTAGAGGAAGCCGGACATGCGATGGATGCGTTCTAATGGTCTAAAAAGGGTTTTTAGTCAGGTTAGAAAAAAGGGCGCACTGCTAAGTGTTCGCGCAATACTATCTGGCGATTCTCAGTGGAATTTGAGGTGCAAAAGGGTGAGGGGATGAGCCCTATAACACCTCTTTGTAGTGTCAGCCTAGGCTAATACTGCGTACGTTAATAACAGAATACCCATGCACACTCCAACAATGTTTAAACAGTTATGTCAGTGTAGACACTTTAAACAACGGAGACAAAGCCTGTTATCAAAACAGAAATGATTTCTTTCTTTTTTAGAATCAGTCGTTGGAATGTAGTTTCTTTAATTTCTTAACAAGAAAACCAGCCGACACGTGTTTCATCGCATGTGGGACAATCTTCCAGCGACTCCTCAGGGCTATGGAAATTAGGAGTGTCGTAGGGAAAGTCGCACAGTCGGTGAGACTTCCGACCCGACAGGGCCCTGGACTTTTATTGTATATCGTGGGGGTTTAAGTTGCGAAATCTCTCAATGGTTGACCGTTGTATTGAAATAGCACGGTGGGCAGATATGTGGGACACTCAAGGGCGCGTCGAAACTCAATGTGTAGTGGTCTTGGAAAACGTGGAGGTGTGCGTTTCTCCACCCAAAGCTGCAATCAGGTTAGTCGGTAAAAAGAGGACGAATGGTATCTTGAAGTATTGAAGTGTGTGTCTCCACGGTGCTAAAGGATAACGTTGGATCCCATCTCGTGAAAGGTAGTGCCTTCGATCTTCAGACGGGTGCGTCTGTATCAGCCACCCGTTCTGTGTACCGGATGATGGATGCGTGACATGCTTGCACGCGCCATCGCCACTTGAATGGGGCATGTCGACTTAGAGAGGGCGTTTGGAAGGAGCCAGCGGCATTTATAGCCTGTCATCTGCCCTGAACTCCGGAAGGGTTTCCTCTATATGCCAGCCCGCGGTCCATCAGGACATCCATTGGAGCTGTGCCACAAGAAAGTAGGCCTCGAATTATGATGCCCCAGTCCCCCTTTGTCTGTCAGTATTTGCAGCTTTGAAAGGGCCACTCTTCGGTGTTCATTTCCCCATATGGGAGCCTAATAGGGTGTCCAGCTCATGGAAGTAGGAGCAAGGGGAAATGACAGGGGTATTAGCAAAGTAATAGAGACATTGTGACACTAGGATCATCTTTGCCAAGGCTATCCTACCTATTGGGGCCAGGCAAGCGGTAGAGTCTTCCAGAAGGTTACTCAGGCTTTGGCTCCAGCAAGAGCTCTACGATGGTTACCCTCAAATAAGTCTTTGGGGCTGTGATAGAGCTTGATGCTAAGGTATTGCTGGGCACCGGCATTCCAGGTGATGTTTGAACCTCTAACCTTTATTACTCGTGGAGGGAGATCTGGGCTCAGGGGGTATATGGTGGATTTTGCCCAGTTGACCTTGAGCCCTGCTGCTGCCGCAAAGTCCGGTAGCGTGTTCCATAGGGGGCTGAGATCTGCAGGGATATCTCTTATATACAGCATCAGGTCATCCTCGTATAGGGACACGATATGCATGGTACCCGCTATTGACATGCCCCTCCCTCTTGACGCAGGCATATCACAAGAGGCTCAATGGCTCATAGCGGCTATAGCGAATAGCAGAGGGGAGAGGGGGTAGCCCTGTCGAGTACCTCTCCCTATTTGGAGGGGCGGTGATATATGTTTACCCAGACCACCTTGGATGTGAAGTTCGAGTAAAATAGCTTCACTTGCTCACTAAAGGTGGGACCCAGACCCATCTGTTGCAGTGTCTCAAATAGGTATGGCCAGGTTAGGGTATCAAATGCCTTTTCAAGGTCCAGGATCAGGCAAGCCGCCCTGGGGTAACGATCCGGTGCCTGGTCCTGAACCTGAAAGAGTCTACTGATGTTTTGGAAAGTATTTCTGCCCGGTACAAACCCGTTCTGGTGTGGGTGTATCAGTGACGGGAGCATTGGGCCCAGTCGGTCCGCCAGAATCTTGCCCAGGATCTTGGAGTCGGTGGATAATATTGTTATTGGCCTCTGCGAAGTCAGCTGCGTCTCGTCTCACTCAGGCTTTAGAATCGAGACTATAAGAGATCCTTGCAGTGAGCTTGATAACGGCCCCTCTTCTAGCACCGCCTCATACATGTCTGCCGGCTTTGGCGCCAGTAACATGGCAAAGACACTGTAGTATTCAAGGCATAGGCCGTCTAGAATAGGAGCCTTGTTTCGGGCTAGAGCCTATATTGCTTGCTTCACGTCTGTGGATGGGATCGCTGCCTCAAGGAGACCCCTATCCTCACTTGGAATTTGGGGTATTGTGAGGGGCGCAAGGAAACAGTCGACTTGTTCCTGAGAGCCTCGCTCAGGGCTTTTGTAAAGCGTAGCGTAATGATCCTGAAAGAGTTCAACGATATCTTCCTGCGATGTGGCCACCCTGTTAGCTGTGCCCATGATCTCTGTGATTGGTCCTGCATCCTGATTCTGGCAGGCAAGGCAAGGCAGGAGTGCCCCTGATCTATCCCCCTTCTCTGTGCCTCCTGAGTGCGTATAGTTTAAATTGTACCTGCTCAGGTCTGCTAACCCTTCCTCGAACGCTGTCTTGGCTTCCACGCCCTGGACTTGAGTTGCCAAGCACTCGTCTGCTGCCTTGGTCATGGCCATTAATTGCTGCTCTATTTTCTGTAAACTGCGGTCAGGGGTCCACCGGACTCCCGCTATGTGCCTAATGCAGGCCCCTCTGATGACCACTTTGAAGGCATCCCACTGCAGTGTCCTGGTGGATGCCATATTGGTATTTTTCACAAAGTATTCTTCTAAATTGTTTGCTTGGTCTCAGCGGAAAACTAGGTCCTCCAGGCATTCCCGCTGCAGTTTCCAGGTGGGGACTGGTGGATAAGGCGGTCGCAATTAGAGGGTTAGGAGATTTGTGTTGTGATCAAAGGCCACACGCCCTAGGTAATCTATTTTTTCAGGCCATGGGGAGTATTGTCGGCGAGTATAGAAATCGATCAAGGAGTACCCACAGATGATGGGGTAGCAAATGAAAAAAATGCAACCTCGAGGCTGGGTTTCGGTTCTGCCATACACTGTTGCGTCCATGATCGGAACCGCTCCGCCTGTGCTTTAGCTAGGGAGCCAACATTTGGTGTGTGTGATCGGTCTAGGGATAAGTCCAGCATGCAAATATAGACTCCCCCCGGAATCCAGGGCGATGTTGTGAATTGTGCCAAGGTTGTCAACAGGGAGTCCTAGAAATCCCCCTGGTCCGAGTTCAGGCGTATTTACTGCCCAGGAGAAGGGGCTGGCAATCTAAAAGTACCTCCCTGAAGGCGTACCGCCCTTCATTGTCCACTACCCTGTGGGTTTCCCTGAATGGGACCCCTGACCTAAGCCAAATCAGCACTCCACGTGCGAACACAGAGAGTGTGATGGCGCAGAAAGTGCCTCGCCAGCGCTTTTGCACACGTTCCAATTCGACTTTTGTGAGGTGGGGCTCATGTAACAGTATTATCTGCACTTTCTGGTGTTTAGCATATGAGTAAACCGCATAAAGTTTACGTACTGTGCGCATTTCCTGAACATTGAGGGATAAGATACTAGTGTCTGCAGGCCCTGTCATACCCGGGTGCGCACTGTGTTTGGGTGGAATGGATATGGGATACCTTGCTCTGTGCCCCCCGGTTCCTTGTCATGTAATGGCGCCCGAAGGAGATGCATGCTCTGGAGGGGATTATATTCGCAGGAATAGGGACCAGGCCCCAACATTTCGGACCTATCACAACTGGCAATACGTCCAAACTGTGCATAAAGCTACCGTTCTAGTGTGTAATGTGGGGGCTGTGTGTTCGGGGTGCTGTCTATAGCGGCTTGTGTTCCCAGGTATAGTGTTGATGGGGCCCTTTGTCTTTAGGGAAGTACGAGGGCTGCAAGATGGCTGGTAGGTATTACCATTGCTGCCTGTGGTCTCCCGTGAGCAGGAGTATTAGAGTATCCTGGCCAGTCTAAGATGAGAAAATGGGAAGGGGATTATGTTCCTGAATGACATGTTCCCTCAAATCAATGTGTCTGCTGTTTGGGGGTCACCAGGGGAGGGGTCACTGAGTCTGCTCTAGAGATACTTGTGTCCCTGGAGTCTTCTTCAGAGGAAAAGATGTGTGGGCCATCCTCCCTGTCTGAACACATCTGTGCCATGTCCAGATTTGCTGCCGCCTTGAGGGCCCTTCTCTGCTCCACTGTCTTTTCTTCAAGGTTGAGGGGGCCGCCGCTGGGCTCTGGTGGTTCAGTCCTCGACGCTGCGATGTTCTCTTCCCTTTGTGTCACCTACGCTGTGGCTCTCGAGTGCCAGGGGCTGCCTCCCCGGTGGGGGAGGGGGCACCCGTCACATGTAGATCCATCCTTACAAACACTGCCTTTGAGTCCACGAAGAACTTAGTGTCCCCATTGTGTATAATTCTGAGGTGGGCTGAGAAAAGGAGTGAGTACTGGATTCCTTTTTGGCAGAGCATCCGCTTCGCCTCCAGGAAAGAGGCCTGCTGTCGCTGCACTACCCTAGAATAGTTCGGGAAGATCATCACCCGCTTCTCTTCCACCTGAAGTGGAATAACCAAAAAGAGAGTCCCTTCTATTTCAGAAAGAAAACCCACCTCTTGCTCGGACTGTACAAAAAGATTTTTTTTTCTTTCTAATAACCCTCACCCACCCGGGTTTCCCCTTGGTGGCATGCTTCATCATAGGGTCCATCCCTACCCTCTATGGACAGGGGCGTGCTGCTACCTACGAATACGCGGGAGCACTTATTGGAAGAATAAGGGGGTCCCTGTACATCTATACACCTATGTGGTCTTGTTATGAAGATGGAGTGGGTTTTGGAAGTGAATGTTAAAAATATCAAAATAGTGGGAGAAAAACAACTTTATTTTCTACCCCAAATTGATACGCTAAAATATGGGGACAAGCGGGAAATGCTAGAAGCGTGATTACCTACTGTTTCCCTGGTTGGTCGACTAGTTTCAAGCCCTACCCCATGGCTTTTCGTCAGGACCTCAAAGGAGAAATGATGCTCCCACTCCTGATGTTGCTGTAAGCACAGTTAATGTGATAAACAAAAATATGAAAACAAATATATACAGCACTTAATTGTTCTGCTTTAAATCAAAAAAATCATGCAAAGTTATGAAGAAAAAGGTTAAAAAATGCACGACCCTTGGGGCTACAATGGGTTAAAAATCATTGGTGATTCAGTGGTTATAGAGGTGAAAATACACCAAACCAGTGTGTATAAAGTGCGAAAATGTTGTGATAATAGGACTAACAAGACATTACAAACATATAAACAATTAAAAAGCATAAATTGCTGGCACATCGTCATGTTACCATGGTGATTGAGGTTCATTACATACATGATCAGAGACCTTCACTGGACCTCACAAGTCCTTCGAGGAGTTGAAGGGACACCTGTAGTCAAACCTTGAAGGTATGTTAATAAATGAGAAATTCTTGGAAGGTAAAATACTGTCTAAAAAGACGTGACAAATCGCTTACGGGATGGAGGGCAGAGCACGCCTACTTACTTCGTCAAGGCTACTCCCTTTCGGCAAACCTGACTTGCTTACTCGAGGCTCCTATGTTACTGGAGCAGTGTGTGATGGACCCTATGATGAAGTATGCCTCCAAGGGGGGGTGAGGGTTATTTGAAAGAAAAAGTTTCTCTTTTTGTACAGTCCTAGCAAGAGGTGCACTTTCCGTCTGAAATAGAAGGTTATTTGAGAAGTTTTGTGGCGGACGAGTCCCTATCTCTCCTACCTCTACTCTCCCCTCTTGTGATTTGATATTCCCACTGAAGTGGCCTATGTTGTCTGGTTGCTCTCAGCACTGCCTCCCTGTCCCTAAAGTGGAGCAACTTCAAGAGTACCGGTCGTAGTGGCATACTGTGGGTGTCGCTGGGCCGGCACCCTGTGGGCTCTTTCCACAGAGAAGTAGGGTGTGAGTTTGGAATCCGAGGTGGAGGACCTGAACCATGTCTCCACGAATTCCACTGGATTGGTTCCTCCAGCCCCCTCCGGTAGATTGTTCACTTGAATGATGCTGCATCAAGACCGCCCCTCTAGGTCGTCCTCTCTCTCCTCCAGCCTGTTCAAGTGGGTTGTGAGGACTCGCAAAGTTTCCTGCTGTGATTTTGCTAACAGTTGGAGGGTGGCCCGGGTCTTTTCCCCCATATGTTACCCTATCAGCGAGCTTTCGGTGGTCATCCTGCAGCAGGCTAAGGTCCGAGAACAAAGCTTCAAACCTATCTTCCATTGTGGCCCATGAATGTTCAATTGCCGCCAGCACATTGTCCTGCTTGTCGGACATTGACTGCGGGATAGCTGTCTTAGCCGCTGAGGGATGGTTGGAGCCCATCTGGGGTGGATGTCGGTCAGGAGCCGGCATCTGCGATCCTGCAGTTTGGCATGGGCGCCCCATGATGTGCGCAGTGACGTGGCAGGTCCTCTCACTTATGTGCTTCTCTAGGTAGCCTGATGACGTCCGCCTTTTGTGATGCGGGCTGGATGCAGCTGGGAGCTTCTGATGAGTCTTTTGGCAGTTTTGCTTGTCGGTGTCCGCTTACGTGATGGGTCCGACCTACATCAAGTGAGTGGCTCCTGGGAAGGAATGGCGAGCGGAAATATAGGGATCTCTGATTTAGTCCTCTGCCCTGTAGCCCTATAGCTAGGTGGAGTTGTGCCCCAGTTGAGACTACCCCTGATGGTACCACCTTCAAAGTCGAATCATATGCCAGTTTAAGGTTCCCTTGTTGCAGTTTGTTCCAAGGGTAGTACGGTCCAAGCGCCACTGGGTACTCTCTGTCTCACATGTGCTTTATAGCCCGGTGCTGGTAAGCGCAGTACATACAGCTCATTAACTCCTTTTTATCGGGCTGTAGTCTACTGGGCACTTCAACAAGCTTTCTTAGCCTTCTCTCACTGTCCCGATGTCCTCCTTCCCATCGACGTCCAGGTACGCAGCTTAGCTATCTTGCGGTCTGGCTGGGAGCTCTCGAGTTAGCTCTGCCCTCTAGGTCCAATATGGTCTCCACTGGGGACTCACCCCTAGGGGGCGGGCCAGCGGTCTCCACCTCCACTGATTGGGCATTAATTCTTGTCCCCACTCCTCTGCTTGGTGTGTCTGTGGCTCTCGAGGACCTTCACCTGGCTCACCCCCCGGCATTCCTTCAGTAGGATGGCAAGGGGCCAAATCCGGCAGTAGAGGGTGGTATCGTTGCCTCAGTCCAGATCAGCCCCAAGGGGGGGCCCCCCTCTACGGGTAGCAGGAAAGAAGCTACGACGCGTCGATCCCCAGCGCAAGGCCCGTGCCGCCACCAAGCCTCTGGTCTGGAGATTGAAAGTCTCAGGCAGTGGGGGCACCCCCCACCAAACTGCTGTTTGCCAACAGGGGATATCCCGCCTACCCCTCCATCACTCCGCTCCGTGAGGGCGAGTGTCCCATTGTCAGAATCCCCCAGGCTGCTTATTGGTCGCCTGTCGCTGCACCATAGGTCTAATTCAGTACATCCAGCAGTTCCTCGATGCGTCTTGTGCCCCCTCGCTTCCCCGACAGTGGATTGCCCCCGAAGCGTGGCCTGGGTCTAGCGCTGGGGTATTGCTGGGGATCTCCAGGAAGGCTCTAGACTCGGCAGTCTATTTCAGAGTGTCACCTGGTGGGGGGGAACGGCGATTCTTTGTTGTTGCTAACGCCTCGCGTCACGCACCTGGTTGCCTGCAGAGCAGTCTCAAGGCTTGGCCTGGGGCCGATGCTGCAGCCCTATGGGAAGTTCGTAGGAAGCCCCGATCTCGGCAGCCCCCATCTGGGTACTATGGGGGGAGGGGTCCTTGTTGGTATCAGCTTCTCCTTTGCTCCTGGGCATATGTCTCCAGACCAGGGACTCCTCACTGCCGGCGGGAGGTGAAAGCGGGTCAAGGCGCTCTCACCACCGCTGTGCCTCCCACTCGCTTCTCACCTTGTCTCCTTCTGCGTCCGTGGCCCAACAGCCATGGTCAGGGTGTTTTTGCTCGGCCGGGGGTCAGGGTCTGACCTCACTGCGAGCGATGTCTCACGACCACTCCTGGCTCAAGTTTACAGCTCGCCGTCCACTCCGGCTGCCATTTTGGGGAAGGTGACCACGAGGGTGGGTCCTGCAGGTCCTATGATGGGGCCCTGCTTTGCCTTCTCCAGTGATCCCTGTTCACATAATGGTTGTCCGGCAGGCTCCATTTTGCAGCCCTGCTAGACCCCACCGATCAGGATTTCTGCCGATTGTGCAGGCCGAAGTGCAGAGCTCTACACAGGGGCGTCCGCCATCATGGCTGGCTTAGCCACGCCCCTTCAGTGGTAACCCTGATGACCTGCTCAATCGGTTGTTGGGTTAACTCTCTAGTGTTATATGTGAAGTGTGGAGAGTTGGGAAAGTTTAGTAACGTTTTATGGCTTTTACCTTTGTCCTCCTGTGGGTTACTGAAGATCAAACAAGCAGCGATTAAGTCCTCATGTGGACCACCATCTTTACAACCAAATAAGTGGCAGTCTTGTTAGACGTCAATCTAGACCATGGGTACTGATAAACATTTGCCCAGGGGCCACAAACTATGGTCTGTGGTGTGACCAAGGGCTGCAGTGTGGCGGTAAGGGGTCCTGCGTCGGTCAGGGATGGTGTAACGAGGTCACAAAGAAAAATCAAATATGGGCAAGCATTTATTTGCAGGTTAACTAAAGTTGAGTGGTGCAGGACACCACAGTAGTTACTTCATTTAACCTGCAAATAAATGCTTGACCAATTATTTAACATTTTTTCTGAATATTAACAGCAAGTAAACAGCAACTTGTGCTACTGTTCACCGGGAGGGGGCAGATTGGCGGGTGTTGGATGGCACATGTAAAGGACCATACTTTGAGTATCACTGATCTAGACCCAGAAGTTTTGATTGCTTAGAAAGGAGGGGAGCAGGAAGTGCTTCCCTACAGGCAGCATTCATGTGGAAACTATTAAAGGTGATAATGGAAGAGACAAGGCTACTGCCAAGAGGAGCCATATAGAGAAAATCATGATGTGCAAGTCATTGTTCAGGGTAAAACCTCTACTAATCTTTCTCATTAGAACTTGAGGAATTGATTAATAAAGCAATCGCACTAGCTTTAAAAATTCAAGAACCTCTATGTAAACAAGGCAGGTATTCTGTCCAGACTGTTCAGTCCTGTATTGATGACACCAAACAGCAAGGCAAATATATTAATAATGCAGTACTTGAGTTTTGCTAAGCTATTGGTGCAAGAAGCGGATGTTTTGCACAATATCAGAGGAAAGAACCTGCTTGTTACATGTGCATTCTGTTATTAGTAAAGTCCTAAACAAATAAAGGAAGAACATTGAAAAACACCTATTTCCTCGAGTTATGACCCAAAGTTACCAGTTGGAAAGCCTCAAGGATGAGTTTTCTACTACAATGAAAATTGAGTCACTAATGGCAGGTGTTAGATCTGTGAGCCTTGGGGTGGTCTTCCCGATTTTTTTTGGCTGCACCCTCCTATTTTTCTTAGGTTAGTTTTGCTGGCCTTAGGACTCTGTGCACTTTACAACTGCTAATCAGTGCAACAGTGCTTGTGCCCTCTCCCTAAAAGGTAAAATTGGAGTACACCCGATTGGCATATTTAATTTACTAATAAGACCCTAATAAAGTGGTATACCACATACCCATGGCCTATAAATTAAATGTTACTAGTTGGCTTGCAGCACTTACTGTGCCATCGACGTGTAGGCCTTTAAAACATGTCCTAGTTCGCCATTGCAGATTGAATGCAGTTTTATACTGCCAATTTGACTTCGCAGAATAACCCCTTTGCAAATCCTAAACTCCTCTTTAGTTACATAAGTCACCCCTAAGGTAAACCCTGTGCAGTCAATAGGGCGGGGTGCATTGTAATTAAAAGAATCTGCATGTACTTTTAAGTTTGCATGTAAGGGTAGTGAAAAAGTCCTAAATTAGTTTTTCACTGCGGTGAGGCCTACCTCTAGGATGCCTGTTTTTGGTCCAGGGAAGACCTGGCCTGGCAGTTCAGGCTGGATCATTCCCATGGGGAGCAGGGTCAATACTTATTTCATTTTCAACAAGCTTATTCGACATCAAGTCATAAAAGCACAATACATAAATACACAATAAAACTCCATGATAAAATATATATACATATTTAAAACCAAGGATTGATACTTCGTGACATCAAAAGTTCCATATAAGAATAAAACATTTTAAAATTACTATAAGGTACTAGGGCATAAGATCAATAAGAGTTCATTTCAAACCTGAGGGCCTGGGATATATAGAAGAAGTACAGTAATTAAAATACATTTCATACTAATGGATGTTATTCAGTCCTTACAAAATTGACTTAACAAACCCTTCAAAGTGCCTATAGTGCCTTCAATCTGATGACCCAAGACCATCCAAGAAATTTTGCCACTGCAATAACGATGGGAGCTGAGGTGTTCGTACGCGGTATTCTTAGTGCCTCTACACTCACGCTTGTCCCCATTGTCCTACAAATTAGTGCCAGCCATGCACGACCCAGCCCTAGATATGCGGGCAGGTGAACAGCAAATGGGCCATTGTCTCTGTCTGGGCCATACACGTAGGACAAACTCTGTCGCCTTCTGCGATCAATTTTGCTGTGTAGGACCTAATGGGAAGTCAGCCTATTCTGAACTGAAAATATAATATCCGTTCCTAAGGTTTTGTTATTATGTCCCAGTACTGCTCCAGGCGTGGGGATGGTTTGAAGTCCATGAAACAGCCCATAAGAGAGGACATGTCCGCATTTCTATATGTGTTAAAAATAATGGTGGCCCAGCATTTCTCTTTTAGGGTCTCCTTTGGTGGAAAAGGGACAACTGAGGGATTCTCCCAGAGCATTTCAAAACCCATACTTACTAGGATAACTCTGACCTCCCTGAGCCATTTGATTTTGTGGAAGCAGTCGGCACTGATTAGGTCTTTTAGACCTGCAGCATAAGTTGCCAGTTCGGGGGTTGACCAGATTCTTTGCCAGTATAGTATAGGGCGGAGTCTTGCTGCATCAGCCAGTGCTTTCCTGCCTAGGTCATATAACAATGGGCGTACAAGGGTGCTTTGCGGGAGGCTCGTGATCTTTTGAAAGAACTTATTTTCAGCAACGGTTAACTTTAGCATCTTTTTGAACCCCCAAAGTTCTGCTCCATATGAGGCAGAGATGACCACTTTCATGTTGTATATTTGAAGCACCGGGCTAACTGGTTTTGTTGCAGAGGTGTTATATTCAGATTGTAAAACTCCAGACAGCTTGCTGGTGCTTTAATGTGGCCATATCAAGATGTTGATCCCATCTCATGTCATTCTGTAATATGACCCCCAAGTATGTAAAATAACTATCTTGTTCTAGAGATCGGCCGTTCATAAGTAAGCCTTCTCTAAATCCCTTATGAGGGTTGAACGCCACAAATTTTGTTTTGGAGACATTGACTTCCAAACCTCATAGTAAACAAAACTCCTCGAAATGATTCAATGCTCGCTGTAGACCATTTGCAGTTTTTGAAACAATTATGTATTGTCAGTGAACATTAAAATTGGGATTTTTACACCGGCTAGGACTGGAGCATCAGTTGGGGTAGACTCTAAAAACCTTACAATTCCGTTAATAAACAGAGAAAACAATGTGGGCGCCATAACACAACCTTGCTGCATGCCTTTCTCTATGGGAAAGCAGCTGGTTACTTGCCCTGAGCGCCCCAGAGAATGTGGACGAAGTTATCCTCATGGGGTCTAACAATGAGGGAAAGCAATTCAAGTAACATCCCGATCTCTTGCAGCACTATCCATAATTTCCTGCAGGGCACTAGGTCAAAGGCTGACTTCAGATCAACGAAGGCCGCATATAAGCTGCCTTTGCCTAGGACCACCGATCTCCAGTATATTAATTGGAACCTAAACACTTGATCAATTGTACTGATGTGCGGTCTAAACCCATCCTGCAGGGGAGACAAGATGCACCGCTCTTCAATCCACTCTTGGACTTTATTAAAGACTAACCGCCCCATTATTTTTTGTAGAGAGTCTATCAGACTGGTGGGCCTGTAATTGCCTGGGAGCGATGTGTCACCTTTTTTAAAAACTGGATAATTTCTGCCCCCTTCCAAGAACCGGGCAACGGGGCTCCTCCAGCAATTGCATTTGCTACTATAACAATATATTTCCTAATTTTTGCTTATCATGAAGATATATATCGGTCAGTATACTGTCTGGGTCGGGAGCTCTTCCACCCGTTACTGCACCTAGAGGGGTGATAACCTAATCCTCTACAAACGGTGTGCCTTGATAAAAACAAATGTGGTAGATGCGATTGGTTACCTTCAGTTATACTACTCGCATATTGAGGTTTGAAGTGGTTGACCCATTGCTCCAGGTTTACATGATTCTGTGGTGTATCGGAAGGCCTCCTCTACCCCACTTTACTATGTTCCAGAATTGCCTGGAATCGTTACTAGCACAAGCTAATCTGAGTTCCTGCCATCTGCTTTCATCCCACTCTTTTTTTGCCTGCTCCTGGACCCTTCAATATTTTAATTTAGCTTCCCGTACTATGGCCAGATCACCAGCCTTAATCATATCCCATAGAAACCTGCGGGCCTCAGTGCATTCCTCATTGAACCAAGAGGTACCTTTAGTCTGTTGTGAATCATTACTCTTATGGTGCCTCGTAAAGTGCAAACGTAAATGGGCAAAAAATGTATAATGAATTTCGATAATGTTCACAGGGACTTCAGAGGTAGCTACACCTCTACCTCAGTTAGTGCCCCGTCTATGCCAGCATTAATGGCTGCTATGGTAGCAGGCTTTCTTAATATCTGTGCCCACTTCATTTTTCGCATGTTGTTAGTGGGGACCACTTCACGGGTGGATGGATGCCCTCTCAGGGAGCAAGTCAAAAATTGCACATAAGGGATTGTGGTCACTCTCAACCCGAGCCTTCACTGTTATACCCTCAAAGGCGTCCCACAGTTGTAAATTAATTAAAAGATAGTCAATGCGACTAGTGCTACGACCATTATTAAATGTGCGTGCACCCTGCCTGTCTGAGACGGATCTCCCATTTGCAGCCCGGAGACCATTTTCCAAACACATTGCATTGATTTGAATGGCTACATCTAACCACTTTTTTATGGTAGTTAGTTCCAATTTTGGAATACCCCACTGGGCGCCTTCCTCCCAGGCCGAGTCATGTTCACCCATGACGAGAGGCTCAAAAGTCGAGTTAAGGTCACCTGCTATTAAAATTAGGGAATCTCTATAATACAAATCTAAGAGATCGTCACGAGTCGCTAAAACATCCGACTTTTCCCCCTATTCGTGCCTCATGCATAGATATTATAGATATCAATGTGTCCCTTTGCGCCCCTTTTCAATCTAATGGCAAGGATGTCTCTGCTCTAAGTTGTAAGCACCTGGATGTTATAACCTATCTCTTGGTGGACCCAAACTGTCAGTCCCTCTGATGGACGGCCTTTCCCCCTGCTAAGAGCTGGGATGTGGTAATTTAAATAACCTGTCAGGTAGAGGGGCTCCAGTAGCCAGGTTTCCTGGAAAGGCAAATGCCATGACTATCAATGAATGATAGCGAGTCGGGGGAATTGATCTTAGTCCTTAGCCCATCAATATTCCAGGATATTCCAGCTAGCTTTTGTGAAGCATGATCAGATGCTGCTACTAGATCCCTAACTACTGTATTATGTGCCTTGCCGCTAGAGTTCTGTATTACTTCATTCAAAGTTGGGTTATCTAAAGAAGTACTACTCCTCCGGGCAGAACATGGTGGCTGAAAGTGGAGGCTATAGGGATTACAGGGATGATGACAGACTACAAGGTGGTCGGGGATCATAAATTGTAGAGACACTGACCGTCTCTGGGACAATGTGGGGGTCAGGCAGCAGCCAGTCATTTACATCCAGTGAGGCACTGCCCTCTGAATGAGTGTGCAATTGCCTTTCAGCATGGTTACCCTGACAGACCAATGGAGATCGCCTAAACTGGATTGAAGAGTTACCGGGCGGACAGGTGCGAAATTCCAGGGCAAGGTTGTTTTCTGCCAGGTCTATACCAGTTAACGAGAACTCGATGTATTCCAATGATTCTACTGGCGAAGAAAACTTCCGACCCCAATTATGTCATCTCGTATAAGGTATAACCGAGCGACGACCCCGGACTTTCTGTATCCAGTGGGTGACCTTATTAATAAGGGAATCTATGTTGTCAGGTCCACTCTGGGAGTTAAGCTTAGGTATATTGACCAAATAGTTTTTAGGTGCTTCCACCAGGTTTGGAGTTATTGGCCTAATGGGCCTATGTTGTGTAGTGCTGGGAAAACTTGGTACAAAAGATAAGCCCATGTTGAACAGGATATCTCTGGGTTAAGGGCCTGATAGAATTAATGTTCATTTGAGTAACACTGTTGTTATTTGGGTTCTTGCCCTCCATACGGAGAGATGTAACTTTGGAAGGTAATGCCACATTAGATGGTAGGTTTAAGCTATTTAAACAGGTATATTTGCCCTGCGAGGATATCTTAGGTCTAAAATCATTGCCTTGCCAGGTCTGTTGAACAATGGGAGTTGCTTTATTATTGGTTGACTTTCTTAACAACAAGGGACCCCAATTCAGTCAGCCAGGGACCTCGAGGAACAATTTTTTGAAACAACAATGGTCCCATGCATAAATTGATAAAAAACAACCAATAAATATAGACGAAATCAAATCTATATTTTAGAAGGACATGCCCAGCCGGACAGAGGTCATTCAGGTTTACTGAATAAACAAAATTCTCAGGATAAAGCAAGAATACCTTCCACAAAGCCCCTATGTGGTACACAAGCCTGTGCCCAACACTTACGGGGTGATTACAGTTGGAAAAAACAGGAAAGGTTCAAAGGCAAAACAAGCGTTTTCTGTTTACATATACATTGCACAGAAAATATCAGGCTGCACCATTACAGAAAATCAATCAATCAGATATTTGTATCGGGTGCATGAGCAAGTCGACGGCGTTTCGGTTCCACTAAGGAATCATAGGAACCATCATCAGGACAAACAATTAATTTTGCCTTTTTCACTAGACCTTAATTTTGCCTATAAAGAGAAATAAAAGGAAAGTATACTTTATGAACAGAATACATATAAGGACATTTCGAAAAGTGACTCTTTGTGCACCGTGCACATGCTCATTGGTCAAGTGGTGAGATCCTACTATTAACAAGAATGTAGAAGCGGTGACCTTAATTTTTAACTACAAGGCATGCGTCTAGGATTGCTATATCGTGTCTATGGGACCTTAGTGGTTGCGCAGGCAATTGAACGAAGTGTCAGTGAACTAGTCATGTGGTAGTTGTGTACTTAGCACTCGCCGGATTATGTGGGACCAGTTTCTAAGGGCAGTGGAGGAGGAGCCGCTCTGCTTACCGAGGCAGTGCGTGTTAAGGCAAGGCACAAGTCGATGCTTTGTATAGCCCGGACCGACAGCCCTGTATAAAGAAAACATTCCGCATATTAAAACGAAATGCTCAACCAGGTCCGAGTGACAATAAAAACGGAACACGCCATGCATGTAATCTTACCCGAGTTAAGGCGTCAGGTTTACCTAGTTACACGATCGTAACCGGACGACGCCAGGGCAAGCCTAAACGAAACGAACACCTGTTTCAGAGAAGGAAAGCAGGCTAATTCACAGGATTAATTCTTAGCCTCGCTTGTTCACTTACCGATATATTCGGTCATGGAGATGTTCCCTGGCGTGCTCGTGTGTTTGGATCAGGAAGTGAAGAAGGGGTTGGTGCATTGTGATTGGACGGTGCGCGTGAAATTATGGGCATAAAAATAAACGAAGGACTTAAGGTACAGAGGCCATCTTGAAGTGATGCCTAAAGTGATTAACATGCATAGTGACTTGGAAATTACAATCTTTTTCAAGGAAACGTTGACTATCTAACCAAATCCTTGGTTGAATAATCGTTTTGAGCAGAGTCTGAAAAATACTAAGATCAATTTAGATTAGCGCTGTCCACTCCTCTTGCAGGTTCAAGCCGGAATTCAAGCTATCCGTCTTCAGTATCCACTTTAGTTCCTCTCTGTTGAGCATACGATTCAGGTCGCCCCCTCTTGGTGGTATAATGATCTGTGTGATGACAGTCCAACGGATCTCATTTTCAGTATGTCCCTTATCCAAAAAGTGTTCAACCAAGGGAGCGTTAGGGGTTTTGCACCTAATGCGACTGCGGTGCTGGGATATCCGCAGTTTAATTTTTTGTTTTGTCTGTCCAACATATATGCAATTACAGGGACAAAAGATCGCATAAATAAGATTACAACTGTTACAGTTAGTAAAAGTACGTAAATCATTTTTCACATTTTTGTACACAAATTCTTTTCCCTCTATTGCAAAGTCACAGACAACACACGAGCCACATTTGGAATGACCTCGTAGGGGTGGTAATGACCAATGGTCATGTAGTGTAACATTCCTCCCGGGTGCAGATGGTAGAGCTGCCCTTACCAATTGGTGTTTAAGACTTTTGTTTTTCTTGAAAGCAAAGAGAGGAAACTCCCAGTTAAGGGGGCCCGAATTCAGAATATGCCAGTTTTTTCTTATACATTGTGTTACACGATGAGATATGGCAGAGAAAGTAGTTACACACACTGTTTTTCCATCAGTTTCTTTCCGTTTAGGTTCTAGCAAAGTGTCACGGGGACAGTACCAGGCTCTCTTCATAGAGTTCTTGACTAGGCGTTTGGGGTAACCTCTAAACCTGAGCTTCTCTGATAGGGTATTTGCCTCTAGGAAATAGTCCTCTTTTTTATAGCAATTCCTTCTGAGCCTAAGGAACTGTGAGTAGGGAAGGCTATCCCTTAGTGCTCTCGGGTGACAGCTCCTATAGCTAAGCAGGGTATTCCTCTCTGTGGGCTTACGAAATAGGGATGTGTATAGAGTCCCTTCCTATGTTGTGTAGTGCTGGGAAAACTTGGTACAAAAGATAAGCCCATGTTGAACAGGATATCTCTGGGTTAAGGGCCTGATAGAATTAATGTTCATTTGAGTAACACTGTTGTTATTTGGGTTCTTGCCCTCCATACGGAGAGATGTAACTTTGGAAGGTAATGCCACATTAGATGGCAGGTTTAAGCTATTTAAACAGGTATATTTGCCCTGCGAGGATATCTTAGGTCTAAAATCATTGCCTTGCCAGGTCTGTTGAACAATGGGAGTTGCTTTATTATTGGTTGAGGTCGTAAACCCTGGGTCGCCCTTTTTGACCAGGCAGTTAACCAAGAAAGTGAGATTCATGATCATCAGTTTCATAGCCTTTATTTAGAGCCTGAGGGAGTCAATGAGCTGATAGGTGTCCTCAAGTTCTAATCTAGGCCCTGGGCCTAACCCTCTGCCGGGCGTCGACTTTATGGATTGCTCCTTCATGTTTTACTTATCAACTTCCTGCATATCAGAGAAAGGTTGAAACCTGTTGGTGCATGGAATTACGGAGCCCAACTGATTCAGGTCAGTATCTGGGGAGTAATAGGGAGATGGCAGTTTCCCTCACCATCTGGATTAGACACAGTGTTAAGTATAGGTGTAGGTGGCCCTTTTCTAGGTGGTTTCTGGAATATTGTAGGGATAATAGGGTTGTTTCAAGCTTTAAGCTTTGTTGGAAGGGGGGGCTGGTGGGGTATTTTGTCAGGGCCGGGGTGCACAGGTGGTTCAGCCTCAAGAATGTTTTCACCTTCACTAATTAAGGTATCTATGCGGTCAAGGACACAGTTACTTCATGGATGTTTCTGTGCCTTCCGTGCCTTTTTACCTTTATCAGACCTTCCATTAAGGCTTCACTCCCACTACCCTCCATACATTTTCTTTTCCCCATCTTCCAATGCGTTAAACTGCTGACGAATCAGGTGAGCAGGCCCTCCCGATAGGTCACAACCTGCCTAATTCCAGATAACACAAACCAAATTAATATAAAATAAGAGTAAAACGGGGCTCTGCGGGCTTACTCCAGATTTAAACTTAGACAAATTACTCTTTAGGCAATTTGCATACACATGTTATGTTTGAAAAGGGAAACGTTATGTTTGAAAAGGGAAACGTTCACAGTACCTTATTACAAAGAAAGTTCGCCAGTCGCTGTGTCCTCCACCCAAGTACTGAATGAAAGAGGGGTGGCCCTGCCCTGCCTTTTCCTGGCAATGATGGGCAAGGACGGGCCAGCCCTTGGCCCGCGCGCGTCCAGCACCACGGGGAGCGAGGCAGCTTTTTGAGCGCGATGGTAGCGCCTCCCCATCGTGAGAGGCAGCGCGAGAAGGTGTCAGTTGCACCCTGGGACTTGTGGTCCCACCAAGGTGGAGTGCGGGATTACAGGGAATGAGGGCAGCGGCAAACAGTACTCCCTGGGACTTCGGTCCAACGAGGGTAACGGCAGGATGCCAGAGAAGCCCCCAATGCTGGCCTGATGATAACCCCAGCACAGAAAACACAGCAGCAGCGTCCCGCACCGCGGGGAGCGAGGCAGCATTTTGAGCACAATGCTAGCACCTCCCCCTCGTGAGCGGCGGCGGGAGAAGGTGTCAGTTGTACCCTGGGACCTGTGGTCCCACCAGTGTGGAGTGCGGTATTTTAGGGATGCGGGCAGCAGCAAACTGTACTCCCTGGGACTTCGGTCTCACTAGGTTAATGGCAGGATGCCAGAGATGCCCCAATGCTGGCCTGATGATGACCCTAGCACAGAAAACACGGCAACAGCATATGGCTGGGTCCAAACTGGGGAAACGTGGTGAGCAAAAAACAATGGATTTAGTCCCAGATCACTGTCCTGGGGGTGAATGTTTGACATTGTTAAGCATTCCGTTCATCCACTGTTATTTTTGCATTTGTCACTCTGTCACTGGTATGCTAAGACATGGGTCCCTTGCTAACCATGCCTTTGGTTTCAAGCTATTGTGGCTGATGCAGGGTAATACCCCGCAACATTTTCTAGGATGCTTGTTTTCGTTCCATGGAGGACCTGACCTGGCAGTTCATGATGGACTGTTCCCATGGGATGAAGGGTCAAGACTGATTGGCATATGGCTTGATCTAAACCGGGGTGGGTTGATTAGCAACCAAACAATGGAATTAGGCCCAGATCATTGTACTGGGGGTGAGTGAGTGTTTGACATTGTTCAGCATTCCGTCCATCAATTGTTCTTTTTGCATCTGTCACCCTGAGTGGGATGGATATGCCCAGACATGGGTCCTGTGCTCGCCATGCCACTGGATTCAAGCTATTTTGGCTGATGAGGGATGATGGCCCGAAACATGTCCTAGGATGCTTTTTTCCGGTCCAGGGAGGACCTGGCCTTTCTATTCAGGCTCCCATGGGAAGCAGGGTCAAGATTGATTTGCACACGACTGGGTCCAAACTGGGGTGGTGTGGTGAGCAAACAAAATGGTGGATTTAGGTCCAGATCTCTGTAGTGGGGGTGAGTGTTTGACATTGTTCACCATTCCATCCATCAATTGCTCTTAATGCACTTTTAGAACATTGGCTTTTTCTTGCCATAACTATTTGGTACCTGCAGCCAATCCTAGATCACGTGACTGGGGGGTGTAGTTGGCAGACAGCCACACAATAGAGGGATTAAGTGTGCCTTGATGGGTCAACAAATGGTAGCATGGGTGAGATGGCGCTGGGCACAGGCCCACTGGCAACTGAATAGACGGTGCACTGCTTTCATGCAAAGGTCTTGTCACCCCTGCATTGCTCATGCAACCAGCTTAGAGCCAGGACAGGGGAATGAGGACATTTCAAGCACTTCAAGCACTTTAAAGAGAATTCTCTAGAAACTTCTCCTACTTCCAAGGAGGCACAGGGTATAAAACAGGACCTTCCAACCCACTCCTCAGTTCACTTTATGGACCTGCAAAAGGACTCTCAGAGGACTGCCTGTTGCTGTGTCCTGTTGTGTACTTCACGAGACTGCTTTCTTGCATCAGGAAGGGCTGCATTGCTACCTGGAGCCTGCTTGAAACCCTCAGAGGCCTGCCCTGCTTCTTGAGCCCTGTTTCATCACTTGAACCCATGGATACCAGAGTAACTCAAAGGACTAGTTGCTGGCCTCCAGATTAGAGCCTCAAGGACAGAAAATGCTCCAACCATCTTGAACCCGCACCTGGGTGCATCCTGAGTGAGAACTAACCCCCCCCCCCCAAGTGATGCACCTCCAGTCCTCGACCCTTGTTGGTGGTGCTAAAAGTGCTCAGATAGACAAAAGCCAAAACCTGGGACTTAGAAATTTTTTGCTTAAAAACATTTATGAGAACTGGGGGAAAAACAAGACCAACCTGCTCATCTATCTGCCTGCTTGGTAGTAGCTCCCACTATGTTCTTCTCCTCAGGAGCTGTTCAGCAGTCCTTCCAGTTACAGCAAATCAGTCTTGTGGAGTACACAGCAGGCCACAGCAGCAGTCAGTCCTCTGAGAGTCATGCCCCAGGTCTAGAAAGTGAACCGAAGAGTGGTGTTGAGGGTCTTAATTTTATACTTTCTTTATCATCATAACAATATTATAAAAATCAATTACATTAACAAAAATACCTGGTGTGCCTCCAGAGTCCATAGGCCCATATGGGAGGTGGGTGGATCAAGCAAAACAATCAAATAGATTGATTTAAAAAATATATATACTTGGTGGGCCTATGGGGCCCATAGAGCCCCTATGGGAGGCAGGGGCAGTCAAAGCAATTGAATTCATTAATACAAAAATGCCTGGTGTCATTCTAGGGCATATGGAGCCCCTATGGGAGGGATGGAGATACAGTCAAAAATCAAATAAACTAATTAAACCTGGATACTACAGACACTACAGTCAACCACAAGAGCAAGTACCCATATCAGAAAAAAAACATTGACATGAGCTTCTTTTCATATAAATACTGCTGGAATTTGAAAAGGAAATTACTAATACTCAGAAAAACTCACTGGCTTTACAAAATGGTGGTCAATCACTGCGTGGTATTGGCCAGCAGGAAAGCCGGCATGGAGAACAAAAACAAATTGGCCTCCTATAAAACACACACATTTGGTCCACACCATGGAGAGCTTTGTCCCACCTTCGGTGGAGGACACCTTAGTGGCAATCAAGTCGTTAAAATCTGGTGCCCCAGGTGACACCTGCCCGGCCAGGGTGTTGGCTGAAGTGGCAGAAGCAGTGGCTCCTGAGGTTTCTCAAATAATGGGTCTTTCCTTTACATCAGCCAGGGTTCTTAATGAATGGAAACAGGCTAAGTTGCTTCCTTTGTTAAAAAAGGTGGGTGCAGATCCTTCTGTGCCTAGTAATTATAGACCTATATCTCTTCTACCAGCTATGGCAAAAATTGGGGAGAAACTAGCTTTCGCCCAGCTTAATGCCTTTGTAGAAACCTCGGAACTCTTACACCCTGCCCAGTCTGGCTTCCGTGCAGCTTATAGCACTGAGTCGGCGCTGGTGGAGATTACTGAGGCCATTAGGGAGTGTCTGGACAGTGGCGGCTGAGCGGCTCTGATTTTATTAGACCTCTCTGCCGCGTTCGATACTGTCCCTCATTCACTCCTTCTTACCCGCCTAGCGGGGATTGGTGTGGTGGGCTCAGCATTGAAATGGGTAGAATCCTTTTTATCGGACAGGTCTCAGCAGGTTTGGATCCCACCTTTTTCATCCTCGGTCAGGCCCCTCACTACCGGGGTTCCTCAAGGCTCCACATTGAGTCCCCTGCTTTTTAATGTTTATCTCACCCCCCTTATTGTGCTTGCCGAACAAATGGGAGCAAAAATCATAGCGTATGCAGATGATACGCAGCTTTTATTTACCTGGAAGGATGCAGCAACTAACACAGAGGTTGTCCGTTCGTGCCTTTCCGCTGTGTTTAACTGGTTAGCAGCTGCACAGCTGAAGTGCAACGAAGACAAGACAGAAATTTTGCTGTATGGCCAATTTCCTTCCAATTTCAGAGACCTCTTGTGGCCGTCTGATTTTCCCCAGCCAGGCTCAGTTACTATCGCTGCCAAGAATTTGGGAGTCTGGTTTGGAGAGGATCTGAGATTCGAGGCACACATAAAAAAACTTACTGCTGTGTGCTTCGGGTCTCTAAAAGCCATGAGAAAGTTCTTCCCGTATCTGCCATCATCAGCTAGAGAGTCGGTTGCTAGAGCTTTAATTTTATCTAGGCTCGACTATGCCAACTCTCTTTTTAGCGGCACTCCAGCTTTTTTAGTTGCCCGACTGCAGATTATCCAAAATGCGACAGCACGGCTGATGTATAACATTCCCAGCAGAGAAAGCGTGCGAGCACACCTTAAGGAACTTCATTGGCTGCCGATTGCTCAAAGGATAACTTTTAAAATTCTCACTTTAGCATTTAAGGCAGTCCACGACATGGGACCATCCTATCTAAGAAAAAGATTCAGCCGCTATGTCCCCACACGGCCGCTACGTTCAGCCGGCTGCAACCTCTTGAGTGTGCCCCGCTTCCAGCGAGTACGACAAGGAGGCTACTCGCTTGCTGTTGTCGCAGCCAGGACTTGGAACGCCCTTCCTCTCTCCCTGAGATCGACTGAAAATTTTGTTTCATTTAAGAAAGCACTAAAAACTCATCTTTTTATAACAGCCTATTAGTGTCATGTTTCCTTTAGATGGCCACTTGCTTGTTTTTCCTTTTTCGCGCCAGGATACTCTGGAGTAATGGAGCGCGTTATAAAACAGCAAATAATAATAATAATAATAATAATAAAATGAAAGTCACCACATGGCCATACAAAGAGAACATGGCTACCCTAATCTGCCTGGCGCACCTTCCTCCTCATCATGAACACAAACTTGTAAGGAATAGATCGCACAAATATACACCCAAAATGTGACTGGCTCTTTCTGTGGGCGTTGTACACCACCAGTAAGGCACCAACAATAAATTAAAAAGCACAGCAAAATTGTAGAATGCTGTTGTAGTATGTGAGTGTATTGATATATTTCTTTGTGCATCCTTTATTCTTTCTCTTCCATGTTTTATGTATGTTTGACTGGGGTTGTGCATTCCCTAATGTTGGGGGGTTCTGAAGTCAGTGGCTCAACCAGTTGTCGGCTGACTTCAGGACCAGGAGGATGGCTTGTTCGTGGGTCTGATACGTTATGAAGAAATAAACTTCACAGCACACTCTACTTGAGACTGTGTATCTGCCCTGTGCACAGTGAGTCCCCCTTACAAAAATGGAAACAGTGAGATGTGAAAAAAACTATAAATAGCCCAGACACAAAAAGAACAAGGCAACAATTACTCCTGGCAAAACACTTTGAAAAGTTGAAGAAAAATAATGAATCGACCATCCCACACAAACACACATGAACATAAATTGTGGGTAAGCATATGGGAAACAAAAACAATGTCTTGTTATATGGGCCTGGACTCCTGGAGCCCCCAACTCTAGCCACCAACAGACATCAGCAGGCAAAAAAAGAACCTACATTGGAATGAATACATGGCTATTCACAAGCTCTTAAAATATGAAATATCTCTAGCACACAATCAGTGAGAATGTGATAAATACATTAAAAAGGTCAACAGCAGACTGGCCCCAACATTAAAACACACAACTGTATGAAGGCAAATCGGGTCAAAGTTCACAAACACACAAGGAAAATGAGGAAATGTTAGCCTGATGCATCCACAATGCCAAAATGTAAATTATCCCTTAATCTTACATGCACCTGGCTGCACCCTCCCTATCGGAAATACTTGGCCATCAGCAAAAAAAAAAAAAAAATTAAAAAAAATAACAAAAAAGGAACAAAAATAGTGATGCCTGTCAATGCAGACATTTTGAAATTCAATACACTCAACTTACTCGATTTTCCCCAAAAACATCCAAGGGTTGATGATGCAGCAGAGATTTCTTCCAAAATCCAAATCTAAAATGACCTACTGCTGGACAAAGCACCGGGAGGAGTCTTCAGGATATGAACAGGAAGTTAATATTGTATGTATAGCAGCCTCACTGTTTTTGGCACTTCTTTTGTGTAAATCAAATCACTAAAAATAAAAAAAGATGCATTTCACGCTCAAGATTTACCAATATGGTCTGCTCAAGTTGACACAAAATGACTTTTGAGTTATTTTACTGATGTAAAAGAAATGCAACTAGTATTCAGGTAGATCGCGTTGTTGATGCGTATCAAATATGTTGTTCAAGTGCACCTGTAAATAGATTTTTTTCACCCAAATGAGAATCTTGTTTACATGAGACAGTGTAATGGCACACTCTCAGGCATTTCACATAATGTTTGCAATGTGAAATTCCTTAGTTTACACCAATCAGGCCATTGTAAGACCACATTTCTTCTTGTAACCAGGGACTGGAACTTCTCTCTTTGGGTTATTTGGTGAGTCTACTATGGTCTCATGGACAGCAAATTCAGAGAAAGGTACTCTTGTGGATGAACCACCTCACAGTTGGGAGACGATTAGTCTGTACCGTGCTGAATCCCTTGTTGGAGTGATACCTGTCCCTATTTGCCACTCCGGGCACTCTGGGAGGAATAACAGTGACCACATCAGACATTTTCCAGCATTTTCAAAAAGTTGGCACATAGTAACTTCCAGACCTCTGGAGGACTGGGACAAGGTGCTGAGGCTAGCGATGAAAAGGGTGACTTAGTCAGGCAAGATTTCCAAATGTGTCCTGTCCTGAACTTTTTGATTCAAATAAAAAAAATTCTGTGGGACATCCTGGTGATAATATTTAGCCTCATGGAGACCTGCCCAGCTACATCATTCAATCCTGCTCCTGTGGAGGATTTTGAGCACCAAAAATATGACTAAATATAACTTGGGACCAGAACCGAGACAAAGTGGTAAAAGTATCCCCCAGCAAAGCGACCTCAGTGGCTACTGAATGAAGCTTTGTCTCACTCTGAGCCTTAAGGGCCTCCTTTGGACTCAGGTAAAAGTTCCACTAGGCTACCTGGTCAGCAGTTGCCCTGGAAGAGGTCGATTGCCAAATTTAGAGATCCACGCCACATTGGGAGCGAACTATGTGCCTTCAGTTGACCACCAGCCAGGCGACTCCAATGAAAGCTCAGCACTTTATGGAGCAGGCCCTATGTTTGATGCATCCGCTTGGCAAAGTATTGTGTTCTGCACAAACAAACTTCAAAAGCTGAAGTTTGTTATTTCAGTATGAAAATACAATGATCCTGAATCACTTGGAGCTTTCTTCACATGGATGACGTCACAGTAGTGGTAGCCCGTTATGACCTCATCCCTGTGATGAATAGGCTGTCAGTTCAGAGGTTTCTGACTGCAAAGTAGGATTTCCCTCTGTCATCTGAGACCCCTCTGTCTTTAAACAGAGAAGGGGTCCTGTTTTATTGCAGATGCACTTTTCAGCCAGACTCTAAATCACCTTCAAAGTCCCACAATAAAACCTTTGATCATAGTGTCTTCTCGGCTCAGTCAAGCCTTACTTCTTAATGATTAGCCTGAAATATTGCCCAGGCTCCAGTGAACTACAGCTATTCACTTTTATTGGTGTTTGTAAAAAGTTTGTAAAAAAGATGAATATACTTTATTTGGAGCAAGCAAGACCGTGTCCTTCCTTGCAAAATTCCCCTTCAACTGACACCACACTCTCCCCATTCACTTTCTATTCCAGAACCCATGGGCTCCTGTCACCAGGATACAATGACCATGGTTACCCAGATACCACAGTGTTGTGTGCTTTCTTGCCACTTTTCAACTATATTTTGACAGTTTCTGAATCATTTTGCATATTACATTTTTCCTCTTTTCACCAAATTGGTTTGGAAATTTTATTGTTTGGTTTTCCTTACTTTAATATTGTTTTGGCGTGCCTTCAAATAATCCATTTAGATTTTTCTGTGGAAAAGCTTGCTTTAGGACACAGCAGATCCAGTGAAAGGTCAGGATGAATCATTTCACAATCAGCAACATTTAGCAAATGGGCTTGCATACACATTCAAGTTTTCTTGGCTGTTTCATGGGGTGCCTCAAGTTTTATTTCACTTTGATTTTCATTAGTCAATGTCTAAATAATCTTCACAGATCAACACTCTTCCTTTGGTCAATGGACCATTAGTTGAGTAGTTGATGGTGATATTAACAATTAACTAACTAATTTACAAATCTTAATGAAATAACCACAGACCCTGGGTAAGATTCAATGGATTTTATCTAAATCTCAGTTAAAAGTGAACGCTCATTTGTACAAATTCACAGTGCAAACTCCATCAACTTTCATGGGAGAGAAAAATTCATTTAACAAGCAAATTTAAATCACAGACTCATTCAACAATTCAATGCATTAGGAGTGGATAGATGAACAGACAAAATACATAATAAATCATGCATTTGCAAAAGATATGCAAATTTAAGACAGAATAATAATTACCCAATGGTGAAACGGGAAACCCAACCCTCTGGCCAAAGGACTGGTGGTGGTCTCCTGATTAAGAATCAGGAGAAAAAGACTATAGGATAGGATGAGGACAGGATAATACTTACTAACTTCTTCAGAAGCCCAACACACCAGAATGCATCTCTCTATTTCTCTCTCTCCCTCCTCGATATTCTTCAGAAATCTTCAAACTAATCAGGCTGTCTTTCAGGAATGAATCTTCCCAGTCTGTTCTCTTCTTTTCAGCAGCAGCTCTCGCCGACACCTCTCTCAGAAATAAGCAGCAATCTCCAGCAGCACTCTATCATAGTACTCCCTCTTAATCTTTGGTCACCTTAATTATAGTCTTCATTTCTGCATGTCCCACCCTTAAAAGTGGCAATTATCAGTGGATCATGGACTGTGATTGGACAAGGGTATGGGAGTTGTCATCACCTCATGCTGTCATGATCAATTTCTTAGCTAATTCTTTGTTTAACAAACCCTTCCCCTTTAGCTCATTTATTATTCAGCCTTTTTGTTTTCCCATGCATTGGTTTGAAGCAGAGTCTATTTTTTACCCCAGGCCAATTCTGCCCACCCTTGGGGCATGAGACCCTGATAAGCCCCCACCAGCTAGCATAAAAGGAATCTGTTAAATTGACCAAATTGTCCTGGCTGTTCTTTTTCTATGAATATGCCTCAAAGTGTCTCTCTCATACAAATCTTCTCAGTGAGGCTCAGCTCCCCCGGAGCCCCCACTCCCTCGATCTGCACTTCTTCTCTTACACCCACGAAGATACTGCAAGAAAAGCAATACCGCAAGAATAGGGAACTTCCCGAGCTAAAAGAGACTTCACGCAATACCTGAGGGTCGGGGCCACGTGCCATCCGTCATCTTTCATATTATTGTATCTGTTGCTAGCTTTAATGTAACTAAGACATGCAACCAATATCTTCCTAAATGTTCCTCTTTCTTTTAAAAGTTTCCCTGAAGTGACGCAAATCCTGGCCAATAGATGTGCAATTTCATTATGATTCATGGTCAAACATCCTGTGACCTTTTGAGAAACCTTTTGTAGCGTGGGTGGCACTTCTGTTTTCTTAAATATTTTCCAGACGTGACCAAAATGGGTCATGTCCTATAGGTTAAAGACACCTGATAATGTCGTCATTTCGTGGTCAATGGTTAATCATTGAAAGAGTATAAAGATCTGCTCCTCAGTCCATTCAGGGGACTACCTCGCTGCAGTGACCCCTTGGGTCACTGATGCCTGTGTGGTCTCCGTCAGCCCTCTATCTAAGCATCTTTGGCTGAAGCTCTAATTGTTTCTGGCACTTTAAAATTGTCTTTTTCTCTCTCCTCTGCGTCGCCCTTATTCTAAAACATTATTGCAGTTGCAAAGCAATAACGTTATTCCTCCTAACTTAACATGTGCATTACTAGCATTGCAGTCAAGTGTAGTTTGCATTTTGAATAGATGTAATTTTTTTTTGCATTGCCTGAGTTTCTCCTTCACTCGAGAAATGTGTGTTTCATTCCCTAAGTAATTTCAATTGTGCCTTTTTAATAATCCTGCCCCCTCGCATTCTGGGTCTCTTTAAAATGTTTAACCTGCATGAATTATTCCCTTCAGGAAGGCTTGGTTCAAGTTCTCTATATTTTCATAGAATGTTTTCTGTGTCTTTCTGAGTCTCTAGCTGATATAAATGTGATTTTTAATGGATCCTCACTCCAGCTTGCCTTATAGTTCTCATCAGAAAGGCTTGATTTTAGGCACTATGATTTTATAACAAATGTACTCCATGTCTTTGGATCTCAAGCAGTTTTGCATTATGCATTTTTAAGAGTTACTCATTTCAGCTTGCCTCGCAGCATTTTAGAAGCGATTGATATTTAGCATGTACTCCTGGCAGAGTGAAGCCAGGTTTTCTTAAGAGTGTTCACTAGCAATGCGTTTTATTGAAATACATGTGTTTTGTGTAATAAAAGTGCCACTTCAACATGAAATGTCGTCATCTCACCTCATTGTTCCTTCTTTCTCAGTGAATTATTGAGACGGTATCCCAGATCACAGTGAACGTGACCACACCCTTAACGGGGGCTCGGAAGGGCCTGCAGTTTCCCCTCTGTAAGCTGGCGCCCAACGTAAAATCGTACTTAATCAATCAACCAATCATACCATTTGTATGGCGCTCTACTCACCCGGGAGGGTCTCAAGGTGCTTGGGGGAGGGGGAATGCTACTGCTCGAACAGCCAGGTCTTGAGTTGTTTCCGTCTTGGCAGCCAGGTAAGAGAAGGATCTTCCTCCGGCGGTTGCTCTTCGGATGCGTGGTACGGCTGCGAGGGCGAGGCTGGTGGACCGTAGTTGGCGGGTGGGCGTGTAGAAGGTCAGGCGGTCGTTGAGTTACTTGGGGCCCAGGTCGTGGAGAGACTTGTGTGCGTGGGTGAGGAGCCGGAACGTGATCCTCTTGTCGACGGGGAGCCAGTGCAGGTTCCTCAGGTGGCTGGAGATGTGGCTGCGTCGGGGGACATCCAGGATGAGACGGGCGGAGGCGTTCTGGATGCGCTGGAGTCTTTTCTGTAGCTTGGCTGTGGTTCCGGCGTAGAGGGCGTTTCCGTAGTCCAGTCAGCTGGTGACGAGTGCCTGGGTGACAGTCTTCCTGGTCTCGGTCGGGATTCAGCGGAAGATCTTGCGAAGCATACGCAGGGTGTTGAAGCACGATGAGGAGACGGCGTTGACTTGTCTGGTCATCGAGAGGGAGGAGTCCAGGATGAAGCCCAGGTTGCGTAGGTGGTCGGTTGGCTTGGGTGCGGTGCCCAGGGCTGGGGGCCACCAGGAGTCGTCCCAGGCGGAGGGCGAGGATCCCAGGATGAGGGCTTCCGTCTTGTCTGAGTTCAGTTTCAGGCGGCTGTCCTTCATCCACTCGGCGACGTCTTTCATCCCTTCGTGTAGGCAGGTTCTGGCGGTGTCGGGGTCTCTGGTGAGGGAGAGGATCAGCTGAGTGTCGTCGGCATAAGAGATGATGTTGAGGTTGTGCTGGCGTGCGATGGCTGCAAGCGGTCTCATGTAGACGTTGAAGAGAGTGGGGCTGAGTGAAGATGGGGCAGTGAGCTAAATAACGGTGATGGATCAAGCCCTGATCTTTGGACTGGGTAAGAGTGGTCTGCTTAATTCAGACACTCTGTTCATCACCACCCCCTTTTCTGAATCGTTTTTGGCCACTATAGGTGTGGCAGGGTATACTCAGACATGAGTCCCTAGCTCACTGCTCCATCAGGATTCAAGCAAGCCGGGCCGAAGAGGCTGAAATGCCAGAAACCGGTCCCCGGTAGCTTGTATCCTTTCTGGTGAAGAATTGGCTTGGTAGTTTGGTCTGCCCTGTTCCCATGATGCACTGGGCCAGGGACAGACTAATTTGCATATAGCCAGGTTCTGAGCTGGGATGGGGCAGTGAGCTAAATAACGGTGATGGATCAAGCCCTGATCTTTGGACTGGGTAAGAGTGGTCTGCTTAATTCAGACACTCTGTTCATCACCACCCCCTTTTCTGAATCGTTTTTGGCCACTATAGGTGTGGCAGGGTATACTCAGACATGAGTCCCTAGCTCACTGCTCCATCAGGATTCAAGCAAGCCGGGCCGAAGAGGCTGAAATGCCAGAAACCGGTCCCCGGTAGCTTGTATCCTTTCTGGTGAAGAATTGGCTTGGTAGTTTGGTCTGCCTGTTCCCATGATGCACTGGGCCAGGGACAGACTAATTTGCATATAGCCAGGTTCTGAGCTGGGATGGGGCAGTGAGCTAAATAACGGTGATGGATCAAGCCCTGATCTTTGGACTGGGTAAGAGTGGTCTGCTTAATTCAGACCTCTGTTCATCACCACCCCCTTTTCTGAATCGTTTTTGGCCACTATAGGTGTGGCAGGGTATACTCAGACATGAGTCCCTAGCTCACTGCTCCATCAGGATTCAAGCAAGCCGGGCCGAAGAGGCTGAAATGCCAGAAACCGGTCCCCGGTAGCTTGTATCCTTTCTGGTGAAGAATTGGCTTGGTAGTTTGGTCTGCCCTCTTCCCATGATGCACTGGGCCAGGGACAGACTAATTTGCATATAGCCAGGTTCTGAGCTGGGATGGGGCAGTGAGCTAAATAACGGTGATGGATCAAGCCCTGATCTTTGGACTGGGTAAGAGTGGTCTGCTTAATTCAGACACTCTGTTCATCACCACCCCCTTTTCTGAATCGTTTTTGGCCACTATAGGTGTGGCAGGGTATACTCAGACATGAGTCCCTAGCTCACTGCTCCATCAGGATTCAAGCAAGCCGGGCCGAAGAGGCTGAAATGCCAGAAACCGGTCCCCGGTAGCTTGTATCCTTTCTGGTGAAGAATTGGCTTGGTAGTTTGGTCTGCCCTGTTCCCATGATGCACTGGGCCAGGGACAGACTAATTTGCATATAGCCAGGTTCTGAGCTGGGATGGGGCAGTGAGCTAAATAACGGTGATGGATCAAGCCCTGATCTTTGGACTGGGTAAGAGTGGTCTGCTTAATTCAGACACTCTGTTCATCACCACCCCCTTTTCTGAATCGTTTTTGGCCACTATAGGTGTGGCAGGGTATACTCAGACATGAGTCCCTAGCTCACTGCTCCATCAGGATTCAAGCAAGCCGGGCCGAAGAGGCTGAAATGCCAGAAACCGGTCCCCGGTAGCTTGTATCCTTTCTGGTGAAGAATTGGCTTGGTAGTTTGGTCTGCCCTGTTCCCATGATGCACTGGGCCAGGGACAGACTAATTTGCATATAGCCAGGTTCTGAGCTGGGATGGGGCAGTGAGCTAAATAACGGTGATGGATCAAGCCCTGATCTTTGGACTGGGTAAGAGTGGTCTGCTTAATTCAGACACTCTGTTCATCACCACCCCCTTTTCTGAATCGTTTTTGGCCACTATAGGTGTGGCAGGGTATACTCAGACATGAGTCCCTAGCTCACTGCTCCATCAGGATTCAAGCAAGCCGGGCCGAAGAGGCTGAAATGCCAGAAACCGGTCCCCGGTAGCTTGTATCCTTTCTGGTGAAGAATTGGCTTGGTAGTTTGGTCTGCCCTGTTCCCATGATGCACTGGGCCAGGGACAGACTAATTTGCATATAGCCAGGTTCTGAGCTGGGATGGGGCAGTGAGCTAAATAACGGTGATGGATCAAGCCCTGATCTTTGGACTGGGTAAGAGTGGTCTGCTTAATTCAGACACTCTGTTCATCACCACCCCCTTTTCTGAGTGAAGATCCCTGCGGGACGCCGCAGATGACTTCGGTGGCCTCGGAGCGAAACGGGGGGAGGCGGACTCTTTGTGTTCTTCCGGCGAGAAACGAGATGATCCACTCCAGTGCCTTGTCTTGGATGCCGATGCTGCTGAGGCGCTGGACTAGGGTGCGGTGGCAGACAGTGTCGAACGCAGCGGAGAGGTCCAGGAGGATGAGGGCCACTGTTTCCCCTTTATCGAGCAGGGTCCGGATGTCGTCGGTGGCGGCGGTCTCGGTGCTGTGGTTGGCTCTGAATCCGGACTGTGAGGGGTCGAGGGATCCGTTCGTCTCGAGGAAGGCGGTCAGCTGTCTGTTGACGATCTTCTCGATGACTTTAGCAGGAAAAGGGAGGAGCGAGATGGGGCGGAAGTTCTTGAGGTCGGTGGGGTCCGCTGTAGGTTTCTTCAGGAGGGCGCTGAGCTCGGCGTGCTTCCAGCTCTCCGGGAAGGTGGCGGTGTTGAATGAGGTGTTGATGATGTTCCGGAGTTGGGGTACGATGGTGGAGTCGGCCTTGTTGAAGACGTGTTGAGGGCATGGGTCGGTCGGTGATCCGGAGTGGATGGTGTTCATCGTGCGGGCTGTGTCTTCGGTGGTTACCGTGGTCCAGGTGCGGAGGGTGGCTATGGGGGGCGTTGGTTCGATGGTTGGGTGCGTGGGTGGTGCGCCGAAGCTGTTGTGGATGTCGGCGATCTTGCGGTGGAAGAACGAGGCGAGGGAGTTGCAGAGGTCTTGTGACGGAGTGATGTCGTTGATGCCGGTGCTGGGGTTGGAGAACTCCTTGACGATGGTGAAGAGCTCTTTGCTGTCGTGGGCGTTGTTGTCCAGTCGTTCCTTCAGTGATTTCTTCTTGGTGGTGCGGATGAGCTGGTGGTGCTTGCGGGTAGCGTGTTTGAGGGCGGTCATGTTGTCGGTGGTCCGGTCGAGGAGCCAGGCTTTCTCGAGGGTGCGGCAGGTCTTCTTGGATTCCTTGAGTTCGTCGGTGAACCAGGATGCCTTCTTGCTTCTGGGTCTGCTGGGAGGGTTCTTTAGTGGCGCGAGGTCGTCGGCGCAGGCGGTCAGCCACTGGGTGAAGTTGCGGGCTGCTTCGTTGGGGTCCGTTGTGTTGGCGGGTGGGCTCTGGCTGAGGGAGGTGGTGAGCTGGTCCGCGGTGATCTTGCTCCAATTCCTGTGAGGTACCTGTTGCGGGTGGTGGTGGGTCGTGGATCTCTTGAAGCTGAAGTGGACGCAGCTGTGGTCGGTCCAGGGGAGTCCGGTGGCGTGGCTGAGGTGATGTACTTGCTGGAAGAGAAGACGGGATCAAGCGTGTGGCCGGCATAGTGGGTGGGGGTGTTGACCAGTTGCTTGAGTCCGAGGTTGGTGAGGTTTTCCTGCAGGGCGGTGGTGTTGCGGTCCTTGTTGTTCTCCAGGTGGAAGTTGAGGTCCCTTAGTAGGATGTAGTCAGCGGAGGGGAGGGCGTGTGGGCTGATGAAGTCCGCGATGTCTTCGCTGAATTGTGTGCGTGGTCCCGGGGGTCTGTAGGCGAGGGTGCCTCTGAGGGTCGTCTTAGGGTCGGTGTGAATCTGGAAGTGGAGAAGTTCGGCTGCGGCGAAGGAGTCGTTGGCGTCGGTCGTGATGCGGATGGTGTTCCGGTGGATGATGGCGATGCCTCCTCCAGTCTGGTTGATGCGGTCCTTCCTGATGATCTTGTACCCGTCCGGGATGGCGATGGCGATGTCGGGTGCAGAGGAGGCGTTCATGCAGGTCTCCGTGAGGAAGGCGACGTCCGGTGAAGTAGCGTCGAGGAGGTTCCAGAGTTCCACGGCGTGCCTGTGGACGGAGCGGGTGTTGAGCAGGATGCACTTCAGGTGGTTGCTGCTGGTGTTAGTCTTGGCGGGTGCGGGGCAGGTTCGGAGGCAGGTGAACTTGCAGGTGAGGCAGGTGAAGGGTCCGTGGGTGCGTCTCGGGGTGGCTTGGCAGCAGGCGTGGGTCCGGCCGGCATTGAGTGCGTTGAGAGTGGCGGCGTCGTAGGTTAGTCGGGTCGTCTTGCACCGGCGGGAAGGGCCAGGGGTCCTAGCGCTGGGCGCGGTCCAGGCACGGACGGGCGCAGACGGGCTTACCTTTGGCGCACCTTCGGCGCTCATTCGGTGCTCCCGCTGCGCGCGTCCCCTGCGCGGTCGCTCAGGGGGCGTCATAAGTAGTGCGCTGGGAGGGCGGGTCACCTGGGTGGCGGGAGCGGGGCGGCCAGTGGGCAGGGGGGGCGGAGTCGGCTGGTGGTCAGTGGCGGGAAGGAGGGCCGAGGGCGGCTCAGCGGCGGCTGGGTCGTCCGGCGGCTGGGGGGGAGGCTAACAGGTAGGGGAGAGCAGCAGAAGGGGGGAAATAGGGAATAGGGAGATAGGGGTACAGAAGGCAAGGGGCAAGGGGAAGGTGAATACAGGAGACAGGAGGCGAGGCGAGGAGGAGACAGGAGGCAGAGAACCAGAGAAAACCAAAAGGCAGAGGGGAAAAACGGAGGCAGCAGGAGGGGGGGAACTGAAAGGCAACGCAGTCAGCCGGCAGCAGGCAGCGCACTGGTGGTCAGCGGGCAGGAGCAGTGGTGGGTGGGGGCAACCTCGCCTGGAATAGGCTCAGCGGTCGCTCCCTGCCCCTGCACTCTGGCCCCTTAAGTAGTGCGCCGGGAGGGCGGGTCACCTGGGTGGCGGGAGCGGGGCGGCCAGTGGGCAGGGGGGGCGGAGTCGGCTGGTGCTCAGTGGCGGGAAGGAGGGCCGAGGGCGGCTCAGCGGCGGCTGGGCCGTCCGGCGGCTGGGGGGGAGGCTAACAGGTAGGGGAGAGCAGCAGAAGGGGGGGGAAATAGGGAATAGGGAGATAGGGATACAGAAGGCAAGGGGCAAGGGGAAGGTGAATACAGGAGACAGGAGGCGAGGCGAGGAGGAGACAGGAGGCAGAGAACCAGAGAAAACCAACAGGCAGAGGGGAAAAACGGAGGCAGCAGGAGGGGGGGGGAACTGAAAGGCAACGCAGTCAGCCGGCAGCAGGCAGCACACTGGTGGTCAGCGGGCAGGAGCAGCGGTGGGTGGGGGCGACCTCGCCTGGAATAGGCTCAGCGGTTGCTCCCTGCCCCTGCACTCTGGCCCCTTAAGTAGTGCGCCGGGAGGGCGGGTCATCTGGGTGGCGGGAGTGGGGCTGCCAGTGGGCAGGGGGGGGGCGGAGTCGGCTGGTGGTCAGTGGCGGGAAGGAGGGCCGAGGGCGGCTCAGCGGCGGCTGGGTCGTCCGGCGGCTGGGGGGGAGGCTAACAGGTAGGGGAGAGAAGCAGAAGGGGGGGAATAGGGAATAGGGAGATAGGGGTACAGAAGGCAAGGGGCAAGGGGAAGGTGAATACAGGAGACAGGAGGCGAGGCGAGGAGGAGACAGGATGCAGAGAACCAGAGAAAACCAACAGGCAGAGGGGAAAAACGGAGGCAGCAGGAGGGGGGGAACTGAAAGGCAATGCAGTCAGCCGGCAGCAGGCAGCGCACTGGTGGTCAGCGGGCAGGAGCAGCGGTGGGTGGGGGCGACCTCGCCTGGAATAGGCTCAGCGGTCGCTCTATGTACTGTTTGCAGCGGATCCGGTGCACATCCACGACAGGTCCCTGAGAGTCCGGCCTCCGCTCCTTTGCGGCAGAGACCACGGGTAAGACAAGGTTTTTGTTCTTCCCTTGAATTTTCTGGGTCTCTGCTGCCTGGGGGTGCGACGGACTCTTTCTGGAGTGTCTCTGGCTGCCACCTGCCCCCTTGCAGCACTGTGTCTGGTCACGATTTGAACCCTCTCTCTTTCTCTATGTGGTCACGAGTTTGCTCATTTTTTTTACATACAATGATCCACCTCTTGTGTACTGTCACTACTCCCATGTGTCTCTTGTGCCTTCAGGAAAAGTGGCTTTGTGGTTTTTCTGTTTTGCCCTGACGGCTGTAGCTCGGAGGGAATGTGGCCTTGTGTTTTTTCTGTTTTGCCCTGCCGGCTGTAGCCCGGAGGGAATGGTTGACATTTGAGAAGGGTCCTGGTCCTATATACCTAGGATCCAGCAGTTTTACACCCTCAGCATCTCTGGTCACTGCATGGGGTCGGGGCCATTCCCCAACAGCCGCCGGACGACCCAGCCGCCGCTGAGATTCCTCCCCCCCAGCATGCACGGGGTCTGAGTTTCATTCTCAGACAGATTCTAGACTAAATACTCCCTCAGCACTTCAGGGTTTTGCATGGGTTCCGGGTTCAATTCCCCGACAGATTTCAGGTTTCACTTCTTTCTTGCTTGATTTTGCATACCCCCAACATTGTGTCTCATTATTACGGGTATTGATTGGCCGCTGCATTTCTCTACCTTACATTATGCTTTCTGATTGACTTCCATGTCATTTACTCTTTTCGTTATGATTTATATTTTGCCTTGAAATTGCATTTCATGTTCTTTTTACTTCATATTCTGCTCCTCTGTGCCTCCCCTCACGGGGTAGCCCCTGCAACTTAGTTTATGAGAACTGCCTTTATGCCCTTCACTCTGTCCCTTCCCTCTCTTCATGATCTATTTTTACACGGGTTGGGTGTTTTTGTGATATTTGCAGATCTGACTACCCTTGCCTCGCTTTTTATAAATTACCATCCACTGGTTTGTCTATCATTTGCTCGTGCAATTGATTGCCAAAACAGGGGGGGGGACTTGTATTTTCTCCTACCCCTTGCCTCCCTCTTTCTGCACCCCCCCACAACAGTTATTTTCTGCCTCCCCTTATATTCGTGATGTGCAACGGTCCACCACGCATTTTCAATTGAACTATCCAGTTTGTTCACGACATTCCTCACGTCATCTATAATACCACTACTAGCGAATTCATTCAGCTAGATGACGGACTCCGCAATATACTAACCGCCGCTTGGGCAATTTTGGGGGTCACTTTCACTCCCAACACCCAGGTTCACATCTCTACACTATATCACAATATACCTGATCAACAATAACGGGGAATGCTTCTAGGTAGGTAAAAAAAAAAAAGAAAAGCACCAAGGAAACAATATGAGGAATAAGGCTCCCAATGCTGCATGATTTGTTAGTCAAAAATAAGATTTACATATATTGGCAAATTCAACAACTGTTCCTTCAAATATCGCCTTACGCGTTTTGAAAATACTAAATTTTTTATTCAAATACATGCTTTTCAACATTGATATACATACATTAATTCAACTAAGCACAAATAGGTTATAATTTCGTAAAATGAGCTACATACTGGAAAGCTACCAGTAGCTCAAGAGATACTGGTTGGAGAGGCTTGTTGCAATTACAAGACAGTGGTGGTTGACATGAGCATGTGGTGTATTTTTCATTGTAGGTTACATTTCTTAAGTATTTCCATTGATTTAAAATATTATTCTTTGCATTTGCATGAGTTTGATTTGCACTCCAGAAATGTGCCTTTAAATGCCAAGACTTCGCCAATGCTCATTATTGAATGTTGAAAAGGGTTCTTCTACCATATAAATGAGAGAGGTATTTTTTTCTATCATTTGTACATCTATTTTGTCATGGATTTGCAAAAGCACCCCCTCTAATTAGAATGCCTTGATTCAGTGTCCCAGGACTGTGAAATGTCACCCTTTCAGTGCATCTGAATGTACTTTAAGTTGTAAATTTGTGCATGGTTAAAATTTACGCATTTGGGAATTTCTGACTGATTTCTATTGTACCTTTAAATAGTCATTCTAAAATAATAAGTTGCCATGTTAGCACCTGTCAGTCAGATAACGACAGTCACCATATTTCCCCTTCATCTCGTCACTTTGTGGTTTCCTCTCTCGTGCCTGGCAGCGTCTGACGCCTTTCGATTTCTCTCTCCACATTGTAGAAAGTGCCCTCTGCTCTTCTCCTTTTTCAGCAGCTCCCTCTCCTTCCCTCGGTTTACATGTAGCATCTCTCTACCTCTCTTGCCTGGCTTATGGACCTTTCTCAGCTCTTCCGCTCACAGTGACACCACAGGCTTTCACTCCTGTGTAGCGAGATCTTATATATGGGGTTACATCTCTCTTATTCACTGCAGTGAGAAGTGATCAGCAGGAACATCTGGGTACGTGCCAAGCACACCCACTGTAACTGAGTATATACTGTGTCTGGCTACCAAGTAGCTGCCTTCAAGGCTCTTACTTACGTCTTTTGAGCACGGTTTTAAATAGACTCCCCTGTTTTAACTCATTACACCCTGATTGAAGTTCATTCTGTTCCTTGACTGCCACACCTACGCTTCTCACCTAAAAATTTCTGGCGTACTTGACCACTTGATAAAGGATCCTCCCACTTGAATATTGAGTCAAGTGGTAGTAAGAGGGGGAGGAAGGATTTTGCAGGCATTAATTGACCACATCACACTGCAACCTTTTTTATGTTTTCTGGTTGCTATTACACCCTAGACTTGGCCCAGAAGTAAATGATAGGCCAGCCACTCAAAAGAAAAAACGACTTAATAATTTGAGGTCAAGGACTGCCATCCCTGACCACCCAGAGCCCAATAGTAGAAGATGTAATACAGGGTAAAATGGAGCTTTTCCCTTTGATATTTTTAGATCCTCATTCTATTCAACATGCCCCACAACATCTAGATTGACAACAATAGAGGAATGAACAAAGATTGTAAAACTGAGTAAAGTGCCTTGCTGGTAACAATATCTTCTTCCTTATTGAAAATAGATATTTACAAAATAATGTTCTATGGCCCTCAATGTTAATAGACAAAACATGCCATCAATATAAGTAATATAGTTTCCTGACAGAAAAGAAAATACTTTCAGTTTCAAATGCATATGAATATCTCTCTATTTAGATGACCAATTATAATTCATAAAATAATTTTTCATTATAGACCTGATGACTATCTATTGGCATCCATATTTCAATGTACAGGCCTACCTTGTCAGCTAGATTAACAATACTAAGATTACACAAAATACTGCAGCCCTAAGATACTAAGGACTAGATGTAGGTAATTCGTATTTACCGGTTCATAAATACCGAATTTTACCGATTCGGTATATGAATCGGTAAATATGAAGTGGGGAGATGTAGGTATTTTCAGAATTTGAAATACCGATTCGTAAATATTCGGTATTTTCCCGATTCGGTAAATACCAAATCGGTATTTCCTATTGATTCCTATGGGCTTAGGAATCAATGGGAAATACCGATTCGGTAATTACCGAATCGGTAAATACCGATTCCAGCAAGGGTGCAGGGGGTGTCACTTTGATACCCTCTAGCACCCCAAAAAATAGGCATGTGCGCCATGTGGCACACAGACATGCCCTAAGGGCATGTCTGTCTGTCACATGGCATAGGTGTGCATGCACAGATGTGCATGCACACCTGAATTCGGTATTTTACCACACAATAGGATTGTGTGGTAAAATACCGAATTCTGAAGGCCTGTAGCACTGTACATAGTGCTACCTACATCTTGGTTTTACCGAATCGGTAAAATTACCGATTCGGTATTTTACAGATTCGGTAAATTTACCGATTCGGTAAATTTACCGAATCTGTAAAATTATGCCCCTACATCCCAAAAACCCATTTACCGGTCAGTAACGGCGGAAATCAGCCGTTACCGGTCGGTAAATGGCCTCCTACATCTGGCCCTAACTACAGAATAATTTATTCCTACCTGTGTCTGAATTTAGCAGCAGTTAAGGCAGGCACAGGCTTATGGCCCGAATGCAGCACTGATCTGGGAGGGTGTCGGAAGAGAGCACTCACAGTTGATGTTTGCTATTACAAAATTAGGTTTTTGAAATTGTGGACGGCGTTTACACAACGTGCATGACATACAGAGAACGTGAGCCTGTGTTTGACTTGATAGTCACAGGTTCATATGTAACTAGGTTTACTGATCTATCCAAGGTGGATGAAAGGAGTACCATTGCGTTGTAAGGCACAATAAGGATCTGGTATCTAGCGCCAAATTACCATTCCTGGTGAAGGTGTGCTTTACAAAAAAAGAAAAGACATGTGATATTAAATATTCTGGTCAGCATAGCGTACAATTAAAAAACAACACATGTGTTTAGAAGCTATGAGGTAAGAAAAGAGTTAATAGGATTTCTCTCGGGCTGCCGTTGGAAGTAGCCAACCACAGATTCTGGGCGTTGAGCCAGGCAGGAAATGCACTTCCTGTGCTTTGTAACGAGAGTTTTAGGCAGTTGGAACACCGATCGCAGGATCACACAAAATGAGAAATATACATATATATAAGTATATATATATATATGTGCATAACAGAAGTAATATGTAGGTATATTAATAGTTTTTATTTCTAGGTTATTCAAAGTTGCAGGAAATATTGTGTACTTATACTGTAAGGTGAATGTGCTAAAATGCTTTTTAAGCAGTACATAAGCCAGGGGCTACAATACTGGGTGTGCATTGACAAAGCCAAGAGGGTAACAAATAATATTGAGACCTACTGAATTTAACAACGCTTGTTTATTTTTAAGTTGTAAAGAATTGGTACCTACCTTATTCCAGTAGTTTAGTGAAATGTTTTAGCATTTTATTTTGTGAACATTTTATTTTGAAAGCAAAGAATTATCAGTCTTGCTTGGAAGCTTCTGCAAATATATGCATCTAATTGGAGAACATCCAGTGAGCAATATGCATAGCGTCACATTGCTCAATATTGAAAATAAGTGTACACATTTTTATACTCAAACCACTATCAGAAGTGCAGTCTGGGCTTAAAACATTTACTTAGAGTGCTCACCCTAATAATAAAGCCTTTGCATTAATGAACAAAAAGAAAAATACAAGTTTGAACGGCATTAACACATGGACACAAATATTACCTTTATTGCAGACAATGCCTTTCCCTGATACATAATGTGGTACTATAAAGTGGCAGCCAAAGGGTTTGTACTGTAGGGGCTTGGGCCTACGTGTCTCAAGGACAAAATACACATGAAAAATTGTTGCCCTTGTCCTCCAAAAATAAATAAATGGATAAATGTATGTATATGTGTGTGTATATATATATATATATATACATATATATATATATATATATATATATATATATATATATATATATATATATATGTATATATATATATATATGTATATATATATTCACTGAAAAAAACATAGGTTATAGACCATATATAGTTAGGAAATAGCATTTACAAAACCTTATTTTACTCACACAAAACCATTGAAATTCGCATATATAGTTAGTTGCACTAACTATATATCGCGCACCCGCAATCCACTGCTGATCATGTCACATATTACATCATTCATGACATGGTCAGTGACATCACTGATGACATCACTGATGACATCTCAAATGACATCACTGATGACATCTCAAATGACATCACTGATGACATCACTGATGACATCACTGATGACATCACTGATGACATCTCAAATGACATCACTGATGACATCACTGATGACATCTCAAATGACATCACTGATGACATCACTGATGACATCTCATTTGACATTACTGATCACATCACTGATGACATCATTCATGTGATAATACGATGAACCTCTTCAGACTCTAATATAACCTTAGATACACTCAGTGTAAACAGACACTCACAGACTGTCACTCATCCATGGAGTTACACACCGAGTCAGTCATGCAAAGAATCAATCACACCTCCATTTCCTCAACTATACAGTTATACACACCTTACTTATTCAAACATATACTAACACATATTTACTCTCTTATACAATCCCTGATACAAGTTCACAATGATCCATACAGCCACTCACACATTCACTGGCTCTTATGCACAGTTATTTATATATGTCAACTCTCACATGTACTGTGTTTTACATATGTACTTACTTTGACATGTAGCACTGAGATATCCATTCACTCACCAATACACTCATGCACACAGTCAACCTCCCATACAGCTGTTTCCACATGCACTTTTGAACCCATAAATCTAGTGAATCAACTGCTCACACATCTATGCACAGAGTCATACACCTCCCAGCCACCCACACACACACACACTCAGTCTCCCATACAAATACTTGGGCAACCAATCAATAACCCATATAGTTACTCATATAGCTACTGATCAACACATGCAGCAGTTTACAGAACAACAGACATAATGATGCACAAATTTAGACAGTTTAGTCACTAACCCATGCACTCAGTGAGACACATTTAATCACTCACTCATACAGTCAGTCATGCACCTACTAAATCCTTCATCCAGACACTTATACATCCACTCATTCTTCAATATGTAAGACATATTTTAACTTTACAGAAACATACAGTCACTGGATGTTGTCATCAGTGATGTCATCAGTGATGTCATTTGAGATGTCATCAGTGATGTCATCAGTGATGTCACTGACCATGTCATGAATGATGTAATATGTGACATGATCAGCAGTGGATTGCGGGTGCGCGATATATAGTTAGTGCAACTAACTATATATGCGAATTTCAATGGTTTTGTGTGAGTAAAATAAGGTTTTGTAAATGCTAATTCCTAACTATATATGGTCTATAACCTATGGTTTTTTCAGTGAATTTTCAAGGTTTTGTAAATGCTAATTCCTAACTATATATGGTCTATAACCTATGGTTTGTTCAGTGAATTTCAATGGTTTTTTAATAGCAAATATCAAAAGCTGTAAAATGTATTCTTCTTTTAAAGGAAAAATATATTTTATATGTATTTAATATTATTTTTTTATGTATATAAACTTTTTGAGGGAACGAATTTATCAACTATCATGCTGAAGAAGAGTGTGGGGAAAAAAAACCAAAGAGGAGGACTAAGAGGAAAGAACAATCAGTTCAAAAATACAATTGCTTTAAAGCATGAAGTGCTTTTCCACACATTTACATTTAAATAACCCATATTAGAACATACAAAATATCTACAGAGGAGACGGTGTACATTGAATTTTAGACTCTTCATTGGTACCTACATGTTGGTACTTACATCACCCACACAACACAACAGCTCTATTCAGAGCTACCCTACCTCAAAGCACTCTAAAATATTATTTTAATATTTCCCTTGGTTTTCCCCTTGTTACGCTTTCTGGAACGCTACCCGGTGCGCGGACCGGGCGCTTTTTTACATATATGGGCCTCCTCAGCCACCCTCAGAAAACCTAGGGGGTCAGGATATGTCTCCCGTGCCCCCTTATACCCATTCCCAACATTGTTTATCCTCCATCTTGTGGCTAAATTCGTCCGAAACACAAGATGGCGGACTCCCGTTACGCTACCGGTGAGCTACCCGGTTCGCGTACCGGGTAGCGCTTCCACCGCGAAAAATCGAATTTTTTTTTTTTTTTTTTTTTTGCGCCGCGGGGCCCTTTAATAGCCCCCACATCAATCCTAGGGGGTCAGGAGGGTTCTACCTTGCCCCCTTTCATTCATTTCCCCCTTCGTTTATTTCCACCTCTTGTCTCTCGATCCTACCGAGAGACAAGATGGCGGCCGCTCCGGACTGTTAAGAATGTTGACAGTCACCGGAGAGCCAATCCGCTTCTCCTCGCGAAGTTCCGTTACGCGTCTGGTACGCGAACCGGGGCGCTAACCGGGACGCTGTCACAGATATATATATTTTCTCAAAATCCACTGGAGCACATATCTTGAGACCTAGCAAAGGCACATCGGTGCAATCAGTCTCTACAATTTTCCCAAGTTTCATAGAAATCCATTCAGCCGTTCGAGCTAAAAGTGAGTCCAACCGCCCTATGGAAAACTCAATGTTAAAAACACGTTTTGGGACCCCCCTTTTTTCTCGGCCCCCGCTTGACGAAACACCCCCAAACTTTCAGGGGACGCTCAGAAACAAAATGTGCCATTTTCCTGAAAATTTCAGCCAATTCCGTCTATAAACGCCAAAGTTATTCAACATAGAATTTTCAGAAATCCCTATTCAAAAAAATCCTAACTATATATACCTACTGGCGACCGCCAGTAGGTAATATATATATATATATATATATATATATATATATATATATATATATATAACATTTCTATGGCAAAATGAAACCCCTCATTTTGTTCCTTTTCAAATTAAATGTATTAAGTGTTACCACTTTATTCCAATCAAGATGACTTCAGGTGTGCCATACTTTTGTCATAAGTAAGACTGTTAGCGTTCTAGTTGTTCTTTAGAACACTCTGGGACATTCTGTCATTGGGTTATAGTTGGGCTACATCTGGCTGATATTTGGGCTACATTTGGGCTCTTTTGTCTCTGGTCATATATATATGATGTGTATATATATATATATATATATATATATATATATATATATATGAACAAAACATCCAACTTCAACAGGAAAATCCAATTGAAAAAGGCACGGACTTCAGGTTGACGGTATATGGCTTCTTTTATTGTATCAGGTCCCCCTCGACCCCAAGACCAAAGAGACGCGTTTCGGCTTCTGTGAAGCCTTTGTCAATCTATTTGGCGCCAGTTCATTTTTAGAATATATAGTCACTCCCACTTATGGCACTAGTAAAAATAGACAACATACTACGTGCCTCACTTCTGACCCTCCCAATTATAAAAGAACTGTGTCTAACATTTTGCGCAAAGCTAATGCTATACAATATCGCATAAAACATATATAGTGGGGGTACAGAATTTTAAAAATCTTAATGTAGCCAAAACTAAGTGGGAAATTGCATAGATTTCAAATGGGGCGCCAAATGCTCTAAATATGTTGCCTGTATATTGACCGTTATATAAAATCTAATGGACACATTAGACATAGAGACACGCTGAAATAACATCATTGTAGAGAATATATATACGAATATATATATATGCGATTTCCCTATGGAAAACAATCCTAACTATATATACCTACTGGCTATCGCTAGTAGGTTATATATATATATATATATATATATATATATATATATATATGACAGAGTGACAGACCTCCTTTCACTGTAATGTAACCCTTGAAACACATATTCAAAAATAGAAACTAAAATTTTCAAAAAAATGGAGATACCCATACCACTTACAACAACCAATTCAATAATTCCACCATCTATATATACATCCACTCATTCACCAACAGTTCTATATAGCCACTCATACATATACTCACTCATCATATGTAGTGATACACCTATACATCCTGTTACACACTGACAGGCATCCAAAGGTTACTCACACACATACTCACACATGCAAATAAACTATTGAACATCCATTCATTAGCATATACAGCTATACACACACTACCACCTTACTTCTAAGGAAACTTACACATACTTACTCTCTTAAACAATCACTTATAGAAACACATACTAATTTAAACAGGAACTCTTAGAATCCCTCACTCTCACATATACTCACTTATATACATCAATATTCACATATACTACAATAAAACATATGTAGTTACTGATAAAGACACTAGTGAGACAGTCATTCAGTCAGTAACACACACATATACACAGTCATCCACCCATACAGTCGTGCACATATGCTGTCTTCAAAACACATACAAACAGAGAGTCAGTCACTCATGCATCTATGTTCTAAGTAATACCCCCACCAAACATATAGACACTCATATTGATATTAAAAAAAAATCTAATAACCCATATACATACACATGTATCTACTCATCAACCCATGCAGCCAATTATACACAAAATGAAACACTAATCCATATATTTAAATATTTAAACATTACTCACTAATATATGTATACACTAAGATACACTTAATAAGCCAGTGAACCAATCAATTTTTTTTAAAAAACCATCCATGTAAACCCTTATTTAAACATTTATTCTTCCATCAACTTTTACATATACATATATAACACATATTTATTTTTCAGAAACACACACATTCACTGGATGGTGTCATCAGTGATGTCATGAGTGATGTCACTGACCATGTCACGAGTGATGTAATATGTGACGTCATCAGCAGTGCATTGCACGCGCAAGTTATAGTGAGTCCAACTAACTATAACGTGGGAATTTCAATGGTTTTATGCGAGTAAAATTTCCAGCTAACTATAACTGGTGTAAAACCTATGGTTTTTTCAGTGAATTTAATAGGTTTTTTAAATGCTAATTCATAACTATAACTGGGGTGAAACCTATGGTTTTTTCAGTGAATTTCATAGGTTTTTTAATAGAAAATCTTTATAGTTATAAAAAATAATAAATTTTAAAGCGAATTTTATATTGTATAATTATGTCATTTAAAATTGTTTTTTTTTTTTTTTCACCCCAGGGCGCTCCCGGGGCGCGGACCGGTGAACGCACGGGTAAGCGCAATGTTGCGGCGTGCCCCGGGGCACGTACCGGTGAGCGTCACGATAGCGCTATTGCCGCGAACGAAAACAACATCGTGACGTATCGCGTAGCCGCCACGCCTTGCGTCATAAGACACGTATCGCATAGCCGCGAGATGCGTCTTATGACGCACCGCGTAAGCGCACCCAGAAGCGCATACGATCGCGCAACGTAAGCGCCCCGATGCGCTTACGATACACGCCCCGGGACGCGCCCCAGGGCGCGTAGCGTAAGCGCGTCAAGCCATGTGACTTTAAAATAACACTTTTCATTGGTTCAGAACTTTTTTTTTTCCAAATTGTGTGAAACCCACCCATTTCTCTCACTATTGCTTTGTACTTGGAGAGAGCAAGAGCTGTTCTGTGTACTGTCTTCATCTCCTACTTTTCTGATCTACAGCAATGGCTGCAAGGGAGTCATCCAGCAGTGATTCCGACGAATTTTTGGATGAGGACCCTCCTCACCAGAAGAAAAAGGACCATTTCATCTGGAAATTCTATGACATCCCTGAAGGACAAAAAAAAGTCAATGCTCCAAAAGTAACCTGCAAAATATGTGGCAGTACTTTATCCAGAGGCAATCCTCTAAAAAAATATAGCTTCGGAAATGCCAATTTAATCAGGCATGTCAAAAGAAGACACCCAAACAACTTTGCCAGGGAAAGTGTCAGGGAGCTGGCACGGAATTTACCCACAGATGGCGGCAGCACCTCCACTGGTGGAGCAACACCTTCGGGACCACCCCGTGGAAGAATGGTCCCTAACATATAGCCGGTGTTTGCAGGCATCAAATTTCTGTGCACGGAGTGTGACGAACTGCTCTGCTATGGGGAGCAGAGTGTTGAACTCATTGCCATAAAGAAACAGGAACACCGCTGCCCTGCCAGTCCCTAAATTTTCACATTTTTTTGCTCCTGTTGAGCAGTTTTGGAATCCCTGTTTTTGTTTTTCCCCTGAAAAAAATCCCCCAAAAATATAAAATCGTTTTAAAAAGTCTAAAAAAATATAAAACAACAAAAACAAAAAAAAGTTCTTTTCAGAACGACCTCCAATTTATAAAAAAATGCTATTTTTTAAAAAAAAAGTCTGTCATTTTTTATCTCCATGGTACGCTCCCCGGGGCGCGTACCGGGCGCTCCCCCCGGCGAAATTTGATTTTTTTTTTTTTTTTTACCCGCGGGACCCTTTTATGGCCCCCACATCAAAACTAGGGGGTCAGGGGGGGTGTACCCTGCCCCCTTTGATTTTTGCCACCTCTTGTGTCTCAATCCTACCGAGACACAAGATGGCGGCCGCTGTGGACTGTTTCGAATGTTTACAGACACCCGAGAACCAATCAGCTTGCCGTGCGCAAGTCGCGTGGCGCGCCCGGATCGCTCCCCGGTACACGTACCGGGGCGCGGCTCTAGATATATATATTTTTTTTAACCTAAATTACTCAAAATCCTCTGGAGCACATATCTTGAGACATAGCAAAGGCACATCGGGCTACCGGTCCCTACAATTTTGCCAAGTTTGGTGAAAATCCATTCAGCCGTTCAAGCTAAAAGTGCGACAGACCGCCCTATGGAAATTAACATGGGGAAAACACGTTTTGGGACCCCCCTTTTATCTCGGCCCCCGCTTGACGAATGCCCCCCAAACTTTCAGGGAAAGAGCGGAGTGCCGCGAGGCAAAGTTGCTGAAATATTCAGGCTGATTCCTCAACCGGCGCCAAAGTAATTCCAAATAGAATGTTGCGATTTCCCTATGGAAATCGATCCTAACTATAACTACACCGCCAGTAGGTAATATTATATATAAAATTTTGCACCAAATCAGGGTCTTCCTCGTCTTTTCCGTGTGTTAAAGGTGAGCCTTGTAGTATATAGCGCTGGACAGCTTTCCCCAGCGACGAAGACCCCCTCCTCGTTAAGTCGGCTCTGAAGACAGAAGGAAGGTTTGCCGGTGCTGGCGTTCTGCAAACTGCTTTTGTGGAACTAAGGTGCGTGGCTTCAAACGCGCTGGAAAACAGAAACCTTCGGAGCCCCCTGCTGTAGTGGAAGCTCTGCTGAGACCAGGAAGGAGGAGTCGCCCATTTCCGGCAGCTTGGCGAAGCTCGGAGGAGTGGGAGCTGGGCAGTCGGAGCAAGCGGCAACGGATGCTGTGTACGAAGCGAATCCGAAACAGGCAGCAGGTGAGGAGGTGTGCGCCCCAGTAGCTACGGGTGAAGAATAACCTGACATTTGCGGGGGAGCAAGTAGTAGCGAAAGCGGCAATAAATAACAAGTGCAATTTTGTCATGTCGGCGGCAGCAGTGAAGAACCGCGAACATGCAGCGGCAGGGATGTTTTCTGACGAGGCAGCGCAGCCAAAGCAAACAGAGACAGTTACCGGCTCAAACAACGTGGCCGGGGAGACCGGAATTAAAGAGAAATACAGAGCGCTTGAGAAATTAATGCGCAGGGAGACAGCCAAATGGTGGGAGGCCAAATCTTTACGAGGCTATTTGGATGTAAATCGTATTCCCCGTGGGCTCAGGATAATGTTAGCCCCCAATTACGACACACCAACCCCCCGCCTAATGGCTGATTGGGCAGAGTGTAATTTGGATAACTCCAGGAGACTAGTGGAGATTCTTGTAAAGCATGCGGTGAGTGACCGTGAGGAAATTCTGCCCAATATTGACACACTGCGCAGAGAGATAGAGGCGCTCAGTGACCCACAAGAAATTAAAGATAAGTTGGAGCAAGAAATGGAACAACGTTTACAAAAGGAAGAGGAAAAAATAAAAGTGCGCAAAACATATAAATTCAGACGAGATAAGGAGGATTATGAAAACGGTAGGATTTACACCTTTTCGAGAAAATATGATGTGGTGAGGCAAAATGCAAGGAAAATGCCTAATCAACCCACTGGCGTTATGCAGCAATCAGCGAGTACTGCACCTGAAACCTCCTCAATCTCGGGATCAAGTGTATATACAGAAAGAGGATCAGATGATGGAGAAGGAAACAGCAATGTGATTAAACCCACAGTGGGAGAGGAGCTGGAATATATACGACAGAGTAGGCGGCAGACTCTTCGCTCTGTAACAACAACAGTACAACCGGCAAAAAACGGCGTACCAGGAGCAGGAGGGAGAGGAGGACCGCCCAGAGGAAACGCGACAGTGCGAGGAAATTGGAACCGGGACTCATGGAGAAAGAAAAACAAAAAACAAAGCAACTGAGAGGAGAAAAAGATAGCGCTGGGGAGGGGGGGATAAATTCTAATACCATCATTAATCTGTCTGAAGTTACCCTCACAGCAGCAGAGAAACAATTGTTGTCATTGGGTTTATCTTATTGCCCTGAATCCAATTTTCAATATACTCGAACCAGGTCGGATATTTACCAGTTTATTCGCAAATTAAAACTCCAAAAGTTCCACAAAATGCAAACTAAAGGAAAAACGAAAAATACATCCTTGGACATTGCAGGAAATAAGAACACAAATTTAATGTCCAGCGATTTTGACACCCTTGCTGTGGCCCAAAGTATTATCAACTCATCTGATTCGACATCTGATTTGACACCGCGATGTCCAATGTCACAAGAAAATGAGATCTTTGGAGCACCTTTTCCAATTTTGACTTCACAAGAAGTACGCAGTTTTAGAAATAAAAAACCGGAAACACCTTTCAAAATGAAGTCTAAATTTGTGCCAATGATGATGAAAGATTCTATAGATGTCTTCAATGAAATCATAGTGGCACAAGTGAAGAAATTAAACAGAAGAATTCATTCCACTAAAGGACAACGATCAAATGAGGAAATCAAATATGGTCTATTAGTTGACAAATTGAAAAAAGAGGACAAAGTTGTAATAAGAAATTCCGACAAAGGAGGGAACATTGTGTTGTGGCCCTTATCAGAATATCTTATTGAAGCAAACAAACATCTAGGTGATACCCAATGCTATGTTACCAGCACACCACTGAATTACAAACGCATGCAAGATGACTTATGTACTAAATTGCTGGCCTGGAAGAGTCTAGGTTTGTTGAACAACGACGAGTTCAAATATTTGAAAAAAGAATTCCCCAGGAAACCCGGTAATTTATTTTATACCAAAGATTCATAAGGATCAGACAAAACCTCCTGGTCGACCTATAATTGCAGCCTGTGATGGCCCACTGGAAAATCTGTCCAGGTATATTGATTTCTTTTTACAGGAGCATGTGGTTTGTTTGGAATCTTTTATAAAAGATACAGGTGACTTTCTATTCAAGATTAACAAAATCAATTGGCAAGAGGGATTTTATCTCATCACTCTAGATGTATCCTCCCTATATACGTGTATTAGGAACCAGGATGGTCTAAGGGCAGTGAAACATTTCCTGAACAAAAGGAATATGGAGTTTGCAGAACACAACAGATTGCTAATGGACCTTTTGACTTTCTGTTTAGAACATAATTATTTTCTGTTCAACAAGCAAATGTATCGCCAAGTGCAAGGTGTGGCAATGGGGGCCAGTTTTTCCCCCAGCTACGCCTGCCTTTTTATGGGCTGGTGGGAAGAACTGGTCCTCAAAAGACAATACAGGGATACATATACAGAAAAAGTTGTATCTTGGCTAAGATACATAGATGATCTGATAATTGTGTGGAAAGGGACGGAAAAGGAAGTCACTGACTTTATTCAGGAGATCAATAGAAATGACATCAATTTACACTTGACGTATAACATAAGCAACTGTCAGGTATCCTTTTTGGATGTGTCAGTAAAGATAATTGACAATAAAATATGTACAACCCTGTTTAGAAAGGAAACAGCAGGGAATACGTTGCTACATGCAACCAGCGCACACCCCAGACACCTCATACACAGCATCCCATATGGGGAAATGCTTAGGCTACGTAGGATATGTAGTAAGGAGGACGAACTTAAGATGCATCAGCAGGACAGCAGGGCCAGGTTCTTAGAACGGGGATATGGCGCTAAAGTAATTGATGCTGCCATTGCCAAATCCATGGCTAAACCAAGGGAGGAACTTATAGAAAGCACAGTAAACAGCAGGCAACTAGAAAATGCCAGTGCTCAAATATCTCAAGAAGCCCCTAGGTTAATATTAACATACAATAGACAGCATAAGGATTTGCGAAAAATTATTCAGCGCAATTGGCATGTGGTAAAGGATGACCCTGTTATAGGTAGTCACCTACCAGAATTCCCGGCAATTACATATCGCAAAGCCACCTCGATGGCTGATATACTGGTAAAGAGTAGTCCAGAGTACAAGGACTCTAGTGGTTTATCCTTAGCACGGAAGGGATTTTATAAATGCCCTCAGTGCAAAGCCTGCACCTACGGAGTGAATAGGACTTCTTATTGCACTGCTTTCAGTACAACACCACAAAGTATTAAGCATCATCTTACTTGTAAAAGTGAATATGTGGTGTACGTTTTAGAGTGCAGTTGCAACTTGAAATATGTAGGAAGTTCCAAACTACCAGGCCACAGACGTATATTACAACACATAAGGGCAATCAACAACAATGACCAAAGTTACCCGGTGGCCCGTCACTTCCAGGAAGTGCATGGGGGTAAACCCAAAGATCTAAGATATTTCCTGTTAGATACTGTGCCTGTACAAAGAAGAGGAGGGGACAGAGAGGGGATGTTGCGCAGATTAGAAACTCACTACATCCTTTTATTAGACACGAAACAACCAAATGGTTTAAATATGAGTGAGGATCTGTACACCTATCTGGATTAACAGATTAGAGATATATTGACACACTGGAGTGGGTATCATGACTTCTTTTATTTCCATCCCATATGTTCAAATACATTATGCCATTCAGATTTGTATATAAGAAATGAAATATTCAATTCTTTTAACTATGCTCAAATTGTAAATATGTAGATTTATTTTTGATATTATAGACAAAGATTATAGAAACATTTTAAGATGTACATTGTATATATGGTAGAATTAATTAATTGGTTACTGGTTGGCATAATTGATTAATTGTGGGAATCTTCCATGTTTACAAATATGAATTCCGATCTGTTAACAACAAGGGATAAATATGTCCATTGATGCTCCAAGTTGATTTTATGAATAGGGGTTTCAAATAATACCTTTGACTGCACACATATGCCTTGAGGATTTTTTTTGAATTATATATTTTTTATATAATTTACTCACTAAGGGAGCACCTGTTTGTTTGTTAGATTCACATTAAAATTATAAAAAGAGAAAATGATTATAAAAATATAACATGAGGTAATTTCAGTAAGAAGATTGGTTCTAGGGATGCACGGTGCGTATTACATAGGCGTTTAGACTAAGGATTTATTAGGATGTTTTAAATGTTAAATTGGATTCAAAATTACATGTTTGACATTGACAGGGGCAAATTGATGAAATTAATAAATTTGCATTACTGCGAGGTGTTATGAGAAATTTGGCTGGTATGATATACAAAAGCCAAAAGCCATTGCATTTAAGCACGAATGTCACTTTAAAACCACTTATCCTTAAGATAAAATTTTGCATTTTGCACTTTACATTCTATTTTTTTAATAAAAAAATGCTGATATTTATAAATATGTATTTTACAGAAATGAAAAATAGAAATGTATAGTATTTCTTTTATGCCTATCAATGCACTATCACTTTAAATTCAGGTGTATCTCACGACACTGTTGTCATGTGATCAAGGCAGGGATCTGCCGAAACGCGTCGTGACGATATGGCAAGCACGGAAATAAATATTTAAATTTTTTTGCACCAAATCAGGGTCTTCCTCGTCTTTTTCGTGTGTTAAAGGTGAGCCTTGTAGTATATATCTATATATATATATATATAGATATATATATATATATATATATATATATATATATATATATATATATATATATATATAGATATATATATATATATATATATACATATATATGCCCTGGGCATGGGGCTATAGGGATTCCACATCCCAGGGCACAGTTTGACAACTATGATTGTTTTGGTTCCCAAAGGTGTTACTGTGACAGAGTTTTCCAACTATGTTTGCTGTTGGAACAAGCTATATTACAACGTTTTAATTCTTCTTTTGTTTTTGGAGATAATGGATTTCTTTTTAAAATGTCATACAGGGATGCCAATATAATTTTTAGGCTCTTTTCTTCATTTGGAGTTCCCTTCTTACCTCAGCTGGCAAACATACAGCATGCATCAGTAATAGCACAATTATTGAAAGGCCTGTTGCTATTAAAAAGAGTTTCAATTGTAGAATGTGCTGCACACACCTCCTCCAAGGACTATGTATCACGAGGTAAAGAATGTATTGACACAGATGTAATAAAAAGAAGAAAAAAAAAGGGGGAATATCTTTAGTAACTGGTTGTATGTACACAATGGTTTAAATTGCTTCTACTCCACATGATATCATGATATAAAGATAAAAGATAATGATATGTACTATGTCCCTAAGTATAATATTGGAAAGGGGTGGAAGAAAAGGAAGAATAGGAAAAGGGGAAGATGAAGGCAAACAGAAGAGGGAATATTGATAGGCCCAAATGGAAAGATATGTTTACCAATGATAATGAGGTGGTTAAGCCCGATAATTGGATGCTTGGGAGCAAAGGTTTTAGAAAGTGTTCCAACTGTAAAGCCTGCTTACATGGTGTTAGTAAAACCGAATACACCGTTCCGTTTACATCTACGCCCCGCAAGATCTTGAAGCAGCTCACGTGCAAAAGTGAGTACGTGGTATATGTGCTGGAGTGCCCGTGTGGACTGCGTTATGTTGGTAGTACCAAATTGCAGGTCCACAAGAGGGTGCTCCAGCACATCAGGGCTATCAATACTAACGATGCCACGTACCCGGTTGCTAGGCATTTTAAGGAGTGTCACAGCAACAATAGTGCACTCCTTAGATACTATGCAATTGATGCAGTAGGTCCTCTTAGGAGGGGTGGTAACAGGGAAGGCCTCCTTAGAGCGTTGGAGACCAAATATATCATTGAATTTAACAGCAAGGCACCTTGGGGCTTAAATTACACTGAAGACCTTCATACATGTCTTTGAAATGTCTTTTGTAAATTACACCTGTATTTGAGTGTCTCTATTCGCACAAGGTCCGATTCTGGGTCAATGTGTCTTTGCATATTTATCTCCTCACTGTACCCAAAATGAGTTTATAGCTATTATGTCTTTAAGCTAGAGTAACAGGGTATTTTTGAACTACCTGTACTTGTGGTTGGCCCAGGAAGCAGCGTTGCAATGTACACATCAGCATAGGTTGGGATCAGCCTATGCATCTTGATGCAATTGATTTTAACTACATATGAGTATTGATGCATACTCATATGTCATCACATCCACTTGTCTATTAGTTTTTTCTTTTCGACCCAAAATAACAATTTGGACACTTTAGCGGTGCTCTTCTTGGCATGTTAGTCCCGACTTGTGTTTCGGGGCTGGTGTTTCAAATCACACATTTGTGGTTTGGTATTTATATATTTATTGTGTTAGTTGTCGGGTTCATTAACAACTGTAACAGATGTATGTGGTCTTGGACCTGCTCTCTAGAGTATTAGTGGATTTATCCAATATATTACAAAATATTACAGAGATGCATTGTGTTGAGACTGTTATGAATTTATCTTACAATTTGTACCAACAAACACACACTCTGCCATGCCAAAAGTACAATGCACCATGCCACTTTATATGTACACACGCAATGACCAACTTGGATTATCCAGTGATTTTGCATGTACTTTAAGTCTGTCTTTTATGTTATCTTTTAAGACTTGGTGGTGTCCAATCGTTATTGGCCGAATTGTAGCACCAGCACTTTAAATTTTGATCGCCCTCTCTTTGTGTCATGTGACCAAGGCCTTTCGGAGGCCGAAACGTTATGCTTGACGAAGGTGCTGATTAAAATCTTCTCACCTGAACTCCTGGGTCTCGTGTTCCTTGTTGCAGCGGCGCCTGGCAATCTTCAAGCGGTGTCCTCCAGCTTTGAGCGTTTGGAATATATATATCTATATATATATATATATATAGATATATATATATATATAGATATATATATATATATATATACATATATATGCCCTGGGCATGGGGCTATAGGGATTCCACATCCCAGGGCACAGTTTGACAACTATGATTGTTTTGGTTCCCAAAGGTGTTACTGTGACAGAGTTTTCCAACTATGTTTGCTGTTGGAACAAGCTATATTACAACGTTTTAATTCTTCTTTTGTTTTTGGAGATAATGGATTTCTTTTTAAAATGTCATACAGGGATGCCAATATAATTTTTAGGCTCTTTTCTTCATTTGGAGTTCCCTTCTTACCTCAGCTGGCAAACATACAGCATGCATCAGTAATAGCACAATTATTGAAAGGCCTGTTGCTATTAAAAAGAGTTTCAATTGTAGAATGTGCTGCACACACCTCCTCCAAGGACTATGTATCACGAGGTAAAGAATGTATTGACACAGATGTAATAAAAAGAAGAAAAAAAAAGGGGGAATATCTTTAGTAACTGGTTGTATGTACACAATGGTTTAAATTGCTTCTACTCCACATGATATCATGATATAAAGATAAAAGATAATGATATGTACTATGTCCCTAAGTATAATATTGGAAAGGGGTGGAAGAAAAGGAAGAATAGGAAAAGGGGAAGATGAAGGCAAACAGAAGAGGGAATATTGATAGGCCCAAATGGAAAGATATGTTTACCAATGATAATGCTTGTTTCCATGGCCCATCTTTTTCATGGTTTATCACTTGTAGGATGTGATCAGACTGTTTTTCTAAATGCTGGTTCTAAGGTTACATTGTAAAAAAGGGTACTTCCGCTACCCTAGGCAACTTTTGGCCCACATAAAAAGAACTTCTTCAAAATAGCCCCCTATTGAAACTGCAAGTACGTGTTGGTACACCGATCCAAGAACTGAAATGTATAAATTATTGCCAAATTCCTCCTGAAGGAGTTCATTCCACACTTTTAAGTGCCTATGCTTTTGTGTTCTGACAATTGACCACCGTTCATCTCACACGTCATTGAGGGGTTGTGCAAGGGGCTAGGAGCTACACAGAGACTATATTGTGCCTGTCATCAGCAAGCAGGGTGCGATGTTGAGAGAAAGAACTGAGTGTTGAAAAATCATATAAGGAAGATTTGTGCATCCACTGAACTGACCTGGATTGATGCACTTCCACTTGCTCTGTTGTCCATGAGTAGCACTGCAAAGACTAACATTGTTAGGTTATGTAAGGCCTTCCTGAAGAAGGGACACCGGAAGCATATGACCTCTAGCCAGGTGACTGGGTCTGGATAAAAGCTCACACCAGACAACACTGCCTCTGGCCAGGTGACATCCTGGATACACAGCTACCACACCAAGAAAGGAGCATGGCCAGACAAAGGAGGACAAGCTCAACCTGCACAAATAGTGTCATCTGAGGTACCCCACAGGTACAATATTCACTCCAGCAGACCAGCAACAACAAAGAAGGATTAGAGGAGAGGCAGATCCCTCTTTTCTGCAGGCCAGGCCTCCTCCAGGAAAGCACAACTCAACTGAGGCAGCTCCCTGCTACCCAGAGCAGGCCAGGCCTCTTGATACTATCATCTAAGGACCCCTACGTTCTCTTCAAGTGCTAGTGACTGACTTTCTTGATCTATGGTTCTCATACAAAGAAAGCAGTGACTCCGCCCCAATAAGAAAACTTCCACTGCCTTCCCCTGCTTCTCATCCAAGACAGCCTCATTACAACGTCCGCCCCATGAAAAGTACAAAGTGGGAATGGTATCCCAAGCCCATCCTGATGGGTTGCACATGCTACACAGCAGAGAAAGGAAGAGTGTAAGCGGACCCCAACGATACATTACCTAAAGACGTCTGGAACTTCAAATGCCCCAACCCCTCAGTCTACAAGTTGTGACAAGATATCTTTTCCTTCTTCATCACTTTGTTTTCTTCCTTTTTGAAAGTGCCTAGGTAAAAGAAGTGCTTGAAAACCTCTCAAATTACTTGAAGACAGGCACCAATGGTTACTTTTTTGTTTACAGAAATAATCACTGAAGCTCTGCATAATTTTTCAGCTTAGTTTTGAAAAGACTTAAAGTTCAGCAGAAAATAAGACATTCTTCCAACTAGTCACACTAACCACACGTACCAACGATTGGAACAATGCCTCAAGACTTTCAGAACAATGAGTAAAAATGACAATGGGTGCTACTAGCAGTATTGAACACTATTACTGCCATTATAATGACTATAAATGTATCATGATCACAGTGCTATACCTAGGATACTGCTTAAATGACACAGAGATATTGTACCAAATTGAATAGATAGCCATTGATAAAGATGGGACAAGGGGACAGTTGACAGGACAGGATGTTATGTTTGCACACACTGGCCTACAGACACAGAAAAAAAGCATGTGTCATACTTGTCTCTAAACATGTGGGCAGTGTCCTAATGAGCATTATGCTCTTCAGCCAGCACCCCATGTCCGTAGCACTTCCTGCAAGGATAGAACAGGGAATGTGAATAACGTAGCACGTATAATATTTGTTCTTTTGAAATGAACAAATGGGGGGAGATGAAGCAGAGTCTATTTTTTACCCCAGGCCAATTATGCCCACCCTTGTGGCATGAGACCCTGATAAGCCCCCACCAGCTAGCATAAAAGGAATCTGTTAAATTGACCAAATTGTCCTGTCTGTTCTTTTTCTATGAATAGGCCTCAAAGTGTCTCTCTCATACAAATCTTCTCAGTGAGGCTCAGCTCCCCCGGATCCCCCACTCCCTCGATCTGCTCTTCTTCTCTTACACCCACAAAGATACTGCAAGAAAAGCAATACCGCAAGAATAGGGAACTTCCCAAGCTAAAAGAGACTTCACGCAATACCTGAGGGTCGGGGCCACGTGCCATCCGTCATCTTTCATATTATTGTATCTGTTGCTAGCTTTAATGTAACTAAGACATGCAACCAATATCTTCCTAAATGTTCTTCTTTCTTTTAAAAGTTTCCCTGAAGTGACGCAAATCCTGGCCAATAGATGTGCAATTTCATTATGATTCATGGTCAAATATCCTGTGACCTTTTGAGAAACCTTTTGTAGCGTGGGTGGCACTTCTGTTTTCCTAAATATTTTCCAGACGTGACCAAAATGTGTCATGTCCTATAGGTTAAAGACACCTGATAATGTCGACATTTCGTGGTCAATGGTTAATCATTGAAAGAGTATAAAGATCTGCTCCTCAGTCCATTCAGGGGACTACCTCGCTGCAGTGACCCCTTGGGTCACTGACGCCTGTGTGGTCTCCTTCAGCCCTCTATCTAAGCATCTTTGGCTGAAGCTCTTATTGTTTCTGGCACTTTAAAATTGTCTTTTTCTTTCTCCTCTGCGTCGCCCTTATTCTAAAACATTATTGCATTTGCAAAGCAATAGATAACGTTGTTCCTCCTAACTTAACATGTGCATTACTAGCATTGCAGTCAAGTGTAGTTTGCATTTTGAATAGATTTATAACATTTTTGCATTGCCTGAGTTTCTCCTTCACTCCAGAAATGTGTGTTTCATTCCCTAAGTAATTTCAATTGTGCCTTTTTAATAATCCTGGCCCCTCGCATTCTGGGTCTCTTTAAAATGTTTAACCTGCATGAATTATTCTCTTCAGGAAGGCTTGTTTCATGTTCTCTATATTTTCATAGAATGTATTCTGTGTCTTTCTGAGTCTCTAGCTGATTTAAATGTTTTTTTTAATGGATCCTCACTCCAGCTTGCCTTATAGTTCTCATCAGAAAGGCTTGATTCTAGGCACTATGATTTTATAACAAATGTACTCCATGTCTTTGGATCTCAAGCAGTTTTCCATTATGCATTTTTAAGAGTTACTCATTTCAGCTTGCCTCGCAACATTTTAGAAGCGATTGATATTTAGCATGTACTCCTGGCAGAGTGAAGCCAGGTTTTCTTAAGAGTGTTCACTAGCAATGCGTTTTATTGAAATACATGTGTTTTGTGTAATAAAAGTGCCACTTCAACATGAAATGTCGTCATCTCACCTCATTGTTCCTTCTTTCTTAGTGAATTATTGAGACGGTATCCCAGATCACAGTGAACGTGACCACACCCTTAACGGGGGCTCGGAAGGGCCTCCAGTTTCCCCTCTGTCAGGTTGTATCAATTTTAAACAATTTTCAATTGGAATCTACAGTCCATGAACGCGTTCACACAGTGACTTGTCCTTTGCTCTTGGCAGCCTGTAGACGACACAGTCAGAGGGTCACATCATAATTCTAGTGCGCAGACTCAGCTTGTTTCCATCTCCACTGCCATCTTTTCCCTTGACTTATCACATCAGGCCCAACTGCACTATTAATAAAGGAATCATAAACAGATGTTAATTTCTCAAATATGTGATTGTCACTGTTCACCACCCACTTCTACTCTATCTCATGCAAAAGCATTAGCAGCAACATCTTCTTTTAAAGTTCAGGCCATCATATGCCAGGCACAAGGTGCCTCAAGACCTACGGTAAGTAAGTCTTGCACATGCGTGAGAGTTTTCCTTCTCAAACGGATTAGTCCCGTGGTTATTTACGTAGTTCTGATTTGCGCATGCGCACAAGCATTTTTCGATTTCAAGCAGGGCTCTGTCGCGTTGCAAATTATTCTTTTGTTATTTAAGCATGCATAAAGCTCTTTTCCCCATGTGTGAATGTCGTGTGCATGTTATTTTTCTCTTCTTTACTCATTTCTAGTGGTTAGTACCTGTTAATGAGAGATTGATCCAAGCAAGTTTCATTTTCTTGAATCCTTGCTCCATCACAGCTATCAGGGTTTAAAGCCAGGTTTTCCAATCGAAATTGTTTTTTGAGCTACTTCTTTCCAATATAATAATCAGTACTCACCGTGAAACCAACAACATAAGAAAAAGTACAACACAAGCACACCTCCAGCCTCAAAACACCTGCAACACTGACATCCAACCTTAAAAATGCATAAGCTTGTTGTGTTCCATTCGCACACCCTTATAATTTAACCAACTCTCTGTAAGTACTCCAAAAGAAACATAATAATCACATTAAAAGAGCACAAACTAGAACCCACTTATGTTATCATCCTATTAAATGTACCACATAGAATCAAAGGTCGAGGGGAGAGATGGGAGAAGAGTTAAGGGAGTATGTCAATCGTTTAAAAACAGATTCGAAAATACAAACTGAAATGTTTTAACCAACAAGGGCATGCATCTGGTTGGTTTCATCAGCCTTGTGAAAGCCATTCTAGGTGGAAAAAATAGTCAGAATGGGTTAGATGGAAAAAGTTTGTTGGAACCGTTTTCTAAAGGTTTTATTTTTGTACAGTTCACAAACAAGTAGAAGACACTGTGAATTGTATTACCACTCCTGTCTCATCCTAGGACTATTCACCACAAAGCAGAGAGCACGAAAGACAGGAGTGCTTCTATAGGGAGGTCAGATGCCTCCATGGATGGTGTTGGATAAAATTGACCATGAAAAATAAGGGGAAAGGCGGTAGTTGTGGAGAGAAAGAGTGGTCACTGTTTCTTAAGCTCTGTTTGGTTCTCTCAACCACCAAACCCGGCTGCAATGAAGGGGGAGAAAGTTGCTGTCCCCATTACACAATGCCACTAGCTGAAAAGGCGCCCCACTGGAAGCCCAGAAATGAAGAGAAGGCTGGACCCCTGAGCAAGGCTTGCTACAATCTCTTCAGCTTAATAACTGCAGTTCACAGAAGCATAAAGACACCCCAGATCCTCCTTTCAATTGACACGTTATTGTTCTGCCAAATTCACTGCAGTACATGATCTCAGTAGTCTCAAACCTGGAGTGGAGTTCATAAGGCACAGGTGCTTAACTGTGTGTTGCATTCAGTACTAGAATAGTACGGAGTACCTCGTATCAGGGTTGAGGTTCATTGATGTGAATGAATCCCTGATCTGAAATAACAGATGTGCTGACAGAGCTCAGGAATGACACCCTTTTCCAGAGTTGTGTGTAGGTGTTAGCTTTGGAAAGACAAGAGATGTTGAACATCAGAACTGGTATGTGCTGACAGCATGTGGAACCACGTACCAAACGTAATGGGGTGATGAAAATCAGGATTATGTGAAACTGCTAAGGCATGTGGGTCAAAGTATGGAAAGATGTATTTATTCAGGGGTTATTTTAAAGGGCAACAAACAGCTTGCAGGCACTATTGGACTACTCACCCAAAAGTTGTGAAATAGCACAAGTTGAAGGACTACTTAAGCCGAATGATAAGTAGCCAGCTTTATAAGCTGTTACGGATTTGAGGTGTTCCAGCTCTTTGAGGATTTCCACGGGACCAAAGCAGTGTCCCTTGATATGGAAAGACTGCGCCACCCAGAAAGGTCAAGGTGATACAGTTTCGGCATACATGAAAACACTTTTACTTTTGGTGGTAGACGATGATATTCTTGCTTTCTCCCTCTTAGAAAATCCTCAACTCTAATGGAAGATAATTGAACACCACTCTTTTTGTTACCCTCTGTAAATCTCCATCTTAGGCATTCTGAAACATCTTCATGTGTGGTCAGCACTCAGGTGTCCGGGCAGAGCTATGCATGGGTTCAAGTCCAAGAATAGGAAGGAATGCCACACATGATGACTGAGGTACCCAGACAGACCTATGTTTTCCCCCTGGGCTAGGAGAGCAAGAGCTATTCTTCTATAGGTCCTTGGACTGAGCTAGCAATTGATGATGGAGGACAGGGTTGGTGGTTCTGGAGGAGAGAAGCCTCCACCTGCCGCTGAATGCGCCTAAAGTTATGACCGTAACTGGGAGAGGAGGAGAATCCAGAATGTATCAGGAGATTCCAGCATGGGAGATGAACATGGGGTGTGGAAGATGTGCACATGGGAGGATAAGGTGGGAAGGAGTATATGTACTCAGGAAGAGGTATTCAGAGGAGAGCTACGGGTGAAATGTTAATGGAAGATGGGGAGGTTTGAGAGAGAGAGGCAGAGAGATAGAAAATAAAAAAGCTAACTTGGGATGGAACAAACAGAGGAGAGAGAAATATGTAGCAGTGAGGAGATGGTGCAGAACAGAAAGTGGTGTATGTGGCGTGCAGGGGGAGTAAAAGCTGAGAGATACATTAATATCATAACGAGTTAAGGTCCATTGCCGTCAACGCATGGGCTATTGCACCTTCTGCAGTTTTGGTCCCCACCCAACAAAAGCCTGAGATAACTTGGATGTATCATTTCAAATGAAAACCAGAGAAATACAAAATTAAATTGTATATTTTTATCTGCTGAGCACTTTTTAGGTAATCAACACGAACATAAAGGTGTCTTGTACTCAGCCTCCTTCAGACAATATTTATTTGAGCCCTTAGTAGTACTGCAGAGGTTTACATTTAATTTTAAAGTGGTGATTGGCTAAATCGTAGCCCATCTCGTGAATCACATTCTCAATCCCTCCGCTCGCCTCAGCAAAGACCCCTGGAGACCTGTTAGAACTGGGGGTCTCTAGTTGGCAATGGTAAACACCTTTGACCAAATAGGGACCCTTGCTTATAAGTCAGGACAAGGGGATTACACTCTTAGATAACCCCTGCTCACCCCCTTGGTAGCTTGGCACGAGCAGACAGACTTATCTCAGAGGCAGTGTGCTAAGCATTTGTGAATATACACAGCAAAACAGTGAAAACACTACAGATGGACACCACACAGGTTTTATAAAAATAAGTATTCTTTATATAGAGTTAACACAAGACCACAATCGACAAAAATTCACAATACTGTACTTAAAGTTGACTTAAAGATGGTAAAAGTTACTTAGTTCAAGTTGGTGATGAATGCGACACTGCTCTCACAGAAGTACCTGGATGTGTAACACAAAACAAACAAAATGCTCACAGAGTGGGAGATGTGTTGGTTCCGTGCCTCGGGGGAGATGATGCGTCGCGCCTCAATGCTTGCGCAGAGTAGGGGATGCGTCTTGATCCTAACCGGAGCAGAGGTGATGCATAGATTCTCATCCTGAGGCCTGGTTGCAATGTGTAAGATGGCGCCTCGATGCGATGCGACACTCCGGTACGATGCGAGAAGAGGGCCCCCTTGATGCGACGACGTGAAGACAATGCGTGCACGCCCGGCGGCGAACTCTGTAGCTTTGGAGCTGCGACAGGCCCTGCAACACGCTTCTCCGGTGGTGCGAAGGTGACCTTACGGTGGCGACACGCTTCTCCGGTGATGCGTCGGGTAACAGCTTTGATGAAGTCACGCATCTTTGGTGATGCAGCGGCAACCTCGGTGGCAGCGACACGCTTCTCCTGCAATGCAATGGCAACAGCTGCGACACGCTTTTCTCGATGCATCGCGCATCCAGCTTCCAGCGACACACAGGCTTTTGTAGACTGAATTCCCAGCAAGGAAACTCTGAGGGGAGCTGGTGGTGAAGTCTTTTGTCGCTGAGACTTCAGCAGGAGGCAAGTAAAAGTTCGAGCCCTTGGAGCAATATTCTGCAAGATGATGAAAGTTCTTTGAAAGTTCCTTCTCCTTTCCTTGGCAATGAAGAAACCACTGCAGGCCAATCCAGCAAACAGCACACTGGCAGAGAGGCAGTCCAAACTCTTGCAGCTTCCTTGGTTCTTCTCCTTGGAAAAAGGTTCGTCTTGTTCCCAGAAGTGATCTAAAGTTCTTGGGTCTGGGTCCCAATGCAAGATGATGAAAGTTCTTTGAAAGTTCCTTCTCCTTTCCTTGGCAATCAAGAAACCACTGCAGGCCAATCCAGCAAACAGCACACTGGCAGAGAGGCAGTCCAAACTCCTGCAGCTTCCTTGGTTCTTCTCCTTGGAAAAAGGTTTGTCTCGTTCCCAGAAGTGATCTAAAGTTCTTGGGTCTGGGTCCCAATATTTATACCCCAAAATCCTTTGTTCTTTGAAGGCAGAGAGGCCTCTGCCTAGTCAAAACCAGTTCTTGAGCACTTTGTTTGCAGGACATCTTTTTTCCTTTCACAGTGCAGGGCAGAGACATCAGACACACCACTGGAGGTGGAGCCAGCATTGTGGAGGGAACGCCCAGCCCTATTCAGGTCCCAGGTGCAACTCCTCCCTCCCATCTAGATGCAGATCTCTCTATTCACCACTGGGCTGACTCAGCCTGTCTCCTGGAAACCCCCAGCCCAGTCACTCAAACTCCAGACAAGCAATACACAACCTAGCAAAGGCAGACTTGGATAGTTAGACAAGAACATACCTGCTTTCTAAAAGTGGTATTTTCAAACACAGAATGTTAAAACCAACTTTAGTAAAAGATGTATTTTATCATTGTGATTTCGGGCATACTAAATTCTAATTTCTACCATGTTTCCTGAGTCAGTTAGGATTATAAAATGTAATAATCTAACTGCCCATTATGGCCTAGGGGGAGCAGGTAGCCTTGCAATAGTGAAAAACAAAAATGGCTGTAATTCACTATAAAGACATGCTACACACACCAGGGCATGTCCTACCTTATCCTTACAATGCACCCTGCCATTGGGCCTACCATAGGGGCGTCTGATATGAAGAAAAAGGAAGGGTTTAGGGACTGGCAAGTGGGTGCACTTGCCAACTCGACATGGCACAGATCGCACACAGGCCTTGCAATGGCAGGCCTGAGACACACTTTACAAGCTGCTTCTGTGGGTGGCACCACCAGTGCTGCAAGCCCACCAGCAGCATTTGATTTACAAGCCCTGGGCACACATGGTGCACTGTACTAGGGTCTGACAAGTAAATCAAATAACCCAATCATGGAGTCACTAATCAGTACATCAATTTAAAATGGGGAGCACTTGCACTGTAGCACCGAATAGCAGTGGCACAGAGCCCAAAGCATATAACCAGCAAATCATATCAAAAACAGAGGAGGCTAACAGTAAAAATGGAAGGGAGACTCACACCAGTGATGCCAAGTATAACAAGACCACAGTGTAATGTGATGGTTTGGTGTGAACCGTCTTTCTTTGACTGGCCAACCCTACTGATCCTCTTACATCAGGGAATTCCTTTCACACAGTTCTTTACCTTCCTTGAGGCCTGGATGAACTCTGAAGAATTTAGGGGGCTGATGATACTGACAATGGAGAGCACCAAGGTTAGGGCTCCTGGAATTACGTGGCATGGGAGGACCAAATTATGGAACAGGGTTCACTAAATTATGCAGCAAGAAAAGGTCAATTATGCAGCATAATGTGGTACATTTTGTGATTATATTACCTCATAATTCTTTTCATTTTTCACATGTCAACCATATTTGAGCAAAGGTTTCATCTCATTAGTACCAGTTTGACACCCAAATACAGCAATAGGAAACAGAAAGGTGGCCAATCAACCTTTGCGAAGGGCCCTCCACTGCACGGCAACATGTCTTGCCATATTTGAATGACTCTTGATCCGTTTGAGCTAGAATTTTTTTTGTTCTTGAAATCTGCAGGTTATGCAGCAGATGATGGATTATAAGGCAAATGCGGCAAAGCCATAATTATGTGGAAAATGCAGCAGCCATAAAATTGCAACATTCCAGTGGCACTGACACAGTGCCATCTCTGCTCAGCCTGTGCTGCATGTCTTGAAAGATGAGTGGTATGCGCCTTACCCGCAGCCCTGTTGTATTCAAGATCATGGGGCACTGCATACTCATAGTTTCCTTTAGCAACTGGTACAAATAGTCTGCACCATGACCCAGAGAAGCCACCCAATCCACCTCAGCCTCTTGTACACAGGATGGTCACATAAGTGTTGTGATGTGAAGCTGCGACGGGGAGCAGATGACTCTTCCTCCTTCAGCACCCGGCAGGTGTGCACCAGGAGGGTATGTGTGATAGAGCCCAAGCACTCCTGCCTGCATCATCAACAAATATGGGGCACCGACGGGGACTCAGAAAAAGAGAAGCAAACTTTCTTCAATGTCTTTTACCCTTCAACTTCAACTCCCTCCACTGACGTACGACTGAGGGGTACCCAGAGAAGTGTGCATCTGTCTGATTGCCATCTAACAGCAGTCTATAGAAATATAAATGTCACCTTCTGTGACTCCTTCCGAGGAGACCCACTCACAGACCATGTCAAAGACAAACCTATGGTCTGACACTCGTTGTCATGTGCCTGGAATGGTCTGTGCTTCACACAGAGATGTTCATGGTGCCAGGTGGAGAGTTCAAAACATTGGACTGGTGTAAACAAGAACGCATTGGTATTTCTTCCCATAATCCTGAAATCACTTGAATGGAGTGAACTTTCTTCATAGGATGCTCTATGCTCTCCATCTAGAGTGTGTGGATCTGGTCTATCAAATTTGGAGCCGGGACACCAGGGTTCTTATGTGAAAAATATTTTTAACTTGGCATTCTAGCTGCTTAGATGAATTGATAGAAACACAGAGGTTTATTGTGCCTAAGTTTTCCAGGTTCCTGCTGGTGACATGGCTGAAACCCCCATTTGTATTTTGCAAGCCCAAGGTCTCTCTGTTACACATCTGGGTAGCCATTACCCTCCCGTGGCCTGTGATGCAACTGGAACATCAAAAGGTGGGCCTGCAGCACCTTCCTCCGCCCTCTCTCAGTTCTGCGTGTTTGGACCGTTGGGTTGTCGTAAAGATACAAAAGTCAGAATCCATTATGAGCATGTTAAGTTGGCTTGTCTACCTTTGGCCCCTATGTCGCAAGTCATTATGTTTAGCTGAACTCAGGAAAGTGTCAATTCATCCAAAGAATGACTTTGATAAACACCTAAGGTGACTAAGGGCCTGATTAGGATCTTGGCGGATGGGCTACTCTGTCACAAATGTGATGGATATTCCATCCACCGAATTACAATTCCATTATAGCCTATAGAACTTGTAATATGGAGGACGGGATATCAGTCACATTTGTGACAGAATATTCCATCTGACAAGATTGTAATCAGGCCCTAAGGGCCAGATGTACGACCTGCAAGGTAGCACATTGCAAATTGAGAGTAATTTGCGACTCGCAATTTGCTAGGCACTATTTTGCATGTACAACAGTGTGCTTAACACTGTTTGCGATTACCAATGGGGTAGCAAATTGTGAGGCTTATGAATATTAATGAGCCTATCGCAATTTGAGAGCCAATTGGGAATGACAGGCCCTCCCAGGGATGGTGGCATGCTTAGCTCAGCCGACCACCATGTCTAGGACTGCTTTTTTAATAAAGCAGTTTTTTTAAAATGCAGTCCGATTTCCTTAAAGGAAACCAGGAGGCATTTCAAAAAGAAAAATGAGACTTTTCAGTTTCATTTTTTAAGGCAGGCAGTGGTCTCTGGGACCACTGCCTGCTCTTAAAAAATATTTTCCAACATACTCACAAAGGGGAAGGGGTCCTCTGGGGACCCCTTCCCTTTTGCAAGGGGTTTACCACCTACTTGAAGTAGGGGGTAAACAGCAAGTGTTTTGCGGCCGTTGACATGTTGCATGTAGCATGTTGACTCGCTATTAGGAATGGACGTCCCTTCCTAATAGCGAGAGTCGCAAATGCTATTACCCTTTTTTGTGGCCGCAAACGGGAGGTTCTTCCATTTGCCGCCGCAAAAAAGGGTCGTACATCTGGCCCTAAATCTTCTATAATTTCCCTGTTATCTACATTTCAAAGTCAGACAGTAAATGTGCAAAATAAACATGTTATCTGAATTTACATATTTTTTTCATACTGGTTTATGTCTTGTACTAATTGGAAAGTCCCTCTAATGTAGGGTAAAAGTCAGCGATCAATCCTACAAAAACCCCATGAAGTGACCACTGTTTCAAAGAGGGCTTTGGCTCGAGTTATTGCCAGTAGTCCTGACAGACTGCTCTACTGATGCAGCATCCATTCCTTTGCTGAGAGCTGATACAGAGATGCTCTGAGCCCAGCTGATGTGTGGTTTCCTCCTGATGGAACACTCTTTCCTGGCCAAACTGATAACCACAGCTTCTCTGCTGTGACCGGGTATGCAGTGCACTAAATCCCAAGAAACTCTAGAGCCAAGCTATGCCATTCCTTCATAGTACAGCGCATATAAGTCTTTAGGGTGTTAGGCTGCCAAGAAGATTCCAACCATGTTAGAAATGTTCAGATTATTCTCACTCCTAGTGACATGCATGAGTGTTGTTTTAATTATACTCTTTGTGGTATTATTCATGTACTGCGCAACAGGATGAGGATGTTGAAAGCAACAAGATGAGGATGTTGAAATGCACACTTTTAAATGTATAGTGTCTTTTTCGTAGTGCAGTACTTGTCTGTGCAACAAAATTGAGTTTGAATTATCACTATATCCCTGACCCTTTATGGGACGATTAGTAACCCATAAAGTATGGGCACCAAACCAACAACTATGTTAAGGGAGGTATGAGGCTACAACAACCTGGACTTTCATGCTGAAGTGTTGGGGTGCCGAACTAAGTTCATGTATGATGTATTAAAATGATTAATAGCTGCCTCCCAAGCCATTCTTATAGCTTTGTGGGACCTGGAATAGTCTGAATTATCATCGGCAGCCTGGAGGGGGCACCGGATGAAGCAAGCTGCAGTGGTCTCCTGACGAGGGCCCTGGCACGTATTTTGTTTCAAATTAAGTACTGGTTTAGATGAGTTTATAGCCCTTAGGACTTCAAAAGCCATTTCTGCTTCAGGAACTAATGTTCTGATTTGCTGGGGTGAATCTTGTTTTAGTATGTCCTTGAGAGGAGCTGCTATTTGGGAAACTGTTGAATAAATCTCCGATATTAGCCTACTGCCCTTAAGAAAGCCCACATATTTGTTTGTTGTAGGAAAAGGAATCGCTGGTCCATTCTCAAGTTTTTATTCTTGTGGTTTTATCTGTTGCCTAGTAAATACCCTAAATATTTCAATTGGTGTGTGGCTAACTCTTTTCTGAGCTTCTTCGGAGGCCTTCATACTTTAAGGAGGTAAGAACAGTGATTGAGCATGGTAGGTGCTCCTTCTGTTTCTTGCTGCAGATGCTAATGCTATGTAAATAGGTTGGTGCATAACACTGATGTTTATCAAATAACTGATTCATCAGCCTTTGAAAAGTTACAGAGACTCCATGTAAGCCGAAGAGAAGGACAGTAAACTGGTACAACTTATTAGGGGTGGAGAAAGCTGATTTCTCCTTTTCTGAGATGCTCAATGGTATCTTCCAATAACCCCATGTCAATTCTAGTGAGGTGATATACTTTGATTTACGTAGCTATTCATTTTTTCAATGCAGTTTAGAGGAACAGAACCGAATGGTTCCATCGGGCTTTGGCAGAGATCCAATTCCTGGTGGATTGTTCAATAACACTTAAGTTTAACATATTCTCTACCTCCTCCTGGATGGCCTTGCATCTAGCTTTGGGAATGTGATATGGCTTCTGTTTGACAAATTGCCTCTGGTCAGTATGAATGTAGTGTTTAATTTGCTGAGGCCTCCCTGGTTCTTAAGAAAAGTTACCCTGAAAGGTGCTAAAATGTCATTTAGCTCAAGTTGTTTGGTTTTAATGAGGCCTGAATCTATACTAAATTCTACTATAGGATTGGTTTAATGTTATGGCAGGGCAACTTTGGTCTCCATGAGAATTACATTCTTCCACTTCTTCAAGAGATTAATGTGAAGAATGTGGTTCTCTTTTTGTCAATTGAAGTGTCACCATATCACCTTGGTGACATCCCTGTACTGTGGGCACACCTTTGGTTCTTGACCAAGCAAGATTCCACAAAAGAATAGGTTTCAGCGGTTTATTTAACTGTCATCATTAGTCTTCATGATAACTTTTTGTATGAAATTTTTTTCATGCATTCATTTACATCGTGTTTCATATTTCATATTTCATATTTTCAAACTGCTCCGATGCATTTCGGGTAGTAAGCCCTTCGTCCGGGAGCTCTATAGGTAATAAAAGATATAGCACTAAGTGTTGGAACCGTACAACAAAATGTAATTAAACGTAGCAAGCAGGTGGGGGCCAGTGAGGCGTGTTGTCGGGGTGACCGGCATCTATGAAATACAGTATGAGGTGCTGATAAGGTGACGTGATTTTATAATATATATCGTGTTCGGTGATATTTAAGTGCCTATAGCGGTTGAAGGTTAGAAAGACGTCCTGAACACTCACGTGTCATCCGACGTTCGAACAGTCTAAACATAAGAAATAGGGAGGAATGCATTAGGATCAAACCTACCCACAGTCATTTGGCAACACAGGTTTTTAAAAAAACGAGTTGAATGGGTAACGGCGGAATATTGCTAACTTACTCGATTGTTAGTTGGCTCCGTGGCTGGTGAACTTCTATCCGGCATTCGTGATCAAAGTGTTGTCCCGGAAGGGGATGTTATGAAAAGGGGAAGGTGTGATGGACAGTGAAATAGGACTACAATGCGGCGGCCATATTAGGTGGGTACGGGTGAGACCTGAGTAAGTTTGAGTGAATGAATATAGGTAGTGAGGTAATGGACATCATATGGTCAGTAACAAAATAAAATTATGATTGCAAAATTATAATAAACAAAATTATCATAAGCAGCACTACTGGAAATTAAGTATGCGACATATTACACCTAAAGGTAGGTGTTTCATTTGATCCTAACGCATTCCTCCCTATTTCTTATGTTTAGACTGTTCGAACGTCGGATGACACGTGAGTGTTCAGGACGTCTTTCTAACCTTCAACCGCTATAGGCACTTAAACGCACACCTGAGGTACTGTCCATAATTACGACAGGTTTACCTCGCACTGCACTTCTTTTAATAGTACCAGCCCGGGGTCTTGAATAAACTTTTTTCTAACCAACCCACGAGCCAGGAGCTTTTTAATTTTTTCACCTCAACCCACCACTCACATATAAAATACTCACTCACTTGCACCACATATAGTCATTACTATAAGTGCTCCCGCGTAGTCGTAGGTCGTAGCACGCCGCATCCCGTTAGAAGGGTGCGAAGACCCCAATGATGAAGCATGACACCAAGGGGCCTTTTGGTGTGTGAGGGGTATTTTATCAAACACTGAGTGCTCCCACGCCTATGACGAACACTCGTTCTTTACCCCAGTAGGATTCCTTTTGTTTATATGACTATGCTTGTGGAGTAAGAATCCTTCTGTGTTTACTCTACCTCCCTCTTTTGTGAATTTATTTGTAACGTTGTTATGCTCTGGTTGAGGGACATCAAATCCTTCAGGAATTTGTTCTCAGAACTAGAGAGGAGATTGATCTTAGTTAAACCCCAAAGTTCTGCCCCATCTAGTGCTGCACTTACTCCTGTAGCTTTATAGATGTCTAGCACAGGGGCAATAGGTTTGAATGAGGACGAGCGCTGCTCTTTGAGAAGTGTCCCAGCGACCCTTTTGTGGCCCAACAACAATTTCTGAAGGTGAGGGCTCCACTGCATAGAGTCGGACAAGCGAATGCCCAAGTAATCAAATTCCTTAACTCTTTCCAGGGGCACACACTCAATACAGTACCTTGGTACATGTCCTAACACCATTGGCCAATAAAGTAATCAGAAATTGCTTTCTTATTTTTGTCGGTGACCCTAACAAATTTGGTTGTGCTAGGAAGAGCGCCTATTAATGGAAGTGTTTAGGCACCAGCAACTTTAAAGAGGCTTGCAAATGGTCTTTTTGTTACAACATTCTCCCCTCTATGACAAAATAAGGGTCAACCTCTGCTTCTGTTTCCTGCTTTTTAGCTTGTTCCGAGCTGTTTTGTGAATGTGGATCATTTTTCTAGGCTATCTTAAAATCTTTGTCTTCCCTCCAGGACCTTGGGTTGAGCAATTCAGAAATTCTGGTGATCCATTCTTTTTCTCTGTATTTCTTTCTCAATTACACGTATAGGTTTAGGATGCAGTAAAACACAATTCTTAGAGTTGATTTGCCAAAAAGCAAAACAATTCAGGGGTGTTGGTCCTAGTGATAATATTTTCTAAGAGATTGGGAGTTACCCCCATTTGGGATTGTACCGATGGACGATGCGGGGATCTTGTAAGTTCCAATTTGGCCAAGGGATATTTGCTGGTGTCCCATGCACACATGTAATCACTAGGTTTTGTTGAGGCATTATTTGATCAGGGTGAACAAATACGTCCTTCTCTATGTATTGTTTACACTCCATATCCAGTAAAGTCTGAAGGGAGTACTCATTGGTTTCTGTAAGCTAATGATACCTCTGCTGATCATTTATGGCATAACAGACTTGGCCAGAACTACAACTGACATCCAATTTCTGCTTTCTTTTCTTAGCACAAATGTGGGCTCTGTGGCCCTATTCTTCAAATTTAAAGCATTGTGAGCTATTACTAGGATAAGTAGGCCCTTGCTATCCTGAACTGTCATTTATGTTTTGAGCTGTGGAGTTGCTATAAGTCTATTCCAGAGTTTGAGGGCGGTTCCCTTTTTCCAGAATCAAACCTCTCAATCTCATCCATCTTGAGCCCCATGGAAATCATTAGTCATTGTAATGGCAGTAGTTAGGTGTAATGTATCATGATGTTTGACACATTTCTGGATGCTAAGGGGGAAAAGCATTGACAAATTGCTCCCAATAATTATTTCTTATTATCTCCTCTTTCGTGGTTTTATCATATTGGAAAATCAAGGCCACACAACAAATAGCCCAATTTTCTACATTGCCTGTCCCCCGAACCCAAAAATGAAGCATGCCACCAAGGGGTAACCCTGGTGGGTGAGGATTATACCACAAAAGCTTTTGCTTTCCCCAAAGGGAGGACTAGCCCATAGGTTGGAGTAGAACTCTCAATTTTGTGCTGGATTTTCAAGTAAGGAGAAAGAGCCCTCCTCTGTAGCGCCTTTTGCCTCCCCCTTTATGTTGATATTTATTTAGTTTGAGCCATTTATCACCCAAGTTTTAAATTTGGGAAATAAGTCATGGGGATTATCACCAGGATGGCCTTTTTCTTGGCGGAAATGTAGCCTATATGTTTCTTCATTTATACCCATACATTGAAGGATCGTTTTCCCAATTTCAACATAGGAGTAGTTCGTGAAGGATGGGTTCTGGTAGGTTGCCTGTACATCTCCTACAAATAATAAGCCCAAATCGTTTCCCCTCTTTTCTTGAGACCAGTTGACAGATTGGGCAATTATTTCAAATTGCTAAAGAAATAATCAAGATCTTCTCCATGAGTAAATTTCTGTAGTACTACAGAAGTGGCCTAAATATTTTTGAGTATAGACATTCGCAAGTTGACCCATGTTGGCCATCTGAATGAATCTCACTTAGGTAAATTGTTCTGCTTGATTCTGTATATTTTTCTGGAATTTTACCTGTTTCCGTTAGGCAAACTTTAAATACATTTGTGAGCCCCATTTCAGTTTTTTCTGGTCTTTTGCAAGTCCGTGAAACAATGCTACCTTCAGGATGCCAACTATAATTTCGCTTCTGAAACCACTTGCCAAGGGTGGAAGCTGGTCCACCAAATTTAGAGCTTGGACACAATATTTCTATTTTGGGATTCCATCTACTAAGCTCAATTGAAAGTAACACAAATGCTCATCGTGTCCTTCTTAAATACCCCAGGTTCCTGCTGGGAACAGGTGATTTCGGAAATTGGGCTAGTAGTTTTTTGGCATGCATAAGTAATAGGTCCACAATTCTCCTTACTGGGAACCAAGCACCCCATTGTAGGACTTCACTCTCTCAGCAAAGCGAAGCAGAGCAGTCCAAGGCATACTCAGGGGAGGTGGTGTGGGCTACTAATCACTGTTCGTTGCCACTCAATCATAACTCTAAATTGTCCAGTCAGTGTTTTTTCTTCAGAAAAAGATAAGTACATTTATTGCACACACATTACTAAATACTATGCAGTCATCTACAAATGTATCTATTGGCAGACCGGAAAGACCATATATGACATTACATAATCACCATTGACTCAATAAAGGAGGGGGGGGGGTCACACAGGCATATAAAATAAGCCTGTTGGTGAGACAGTGCAAAATGGCATAATCCAGGAATCACTAGTCACATCACCTCTGCCCCTCACTGACATCACTGCCAGGGCCTTCCTCACCAAATCTTCAAAGGGGAGCCCCCTCCTGTGTTGGCTGCTGAAGTCTGGGCTCCTTCCTCTAGTCAGCTTGGGTTGGCCCATCCCTAGTACAGTGTGACAGCAGATTGATTGATGCAGATCACCAGCCCCACCCTATTCCTCCTAAGGAACTGGGTGAAGCACAGTTAATTGCTCCCCTTGTGTGGGAAGGATTTTGTTCCTGATGCTGGAGAGAAATGTAATTAGGATGTATGACATTACAACGCATGCTTTTACCACGCATGCCTTTACAACGCGGTTTTTACAACGCATGCCTTTACAACGCATAGCGCTTTGGGGTGCTGGATAGTGAATAGTTTAATTTACTATTCCAACTCCAGTCCCCGTGGACACTAGGGAAGGTGTTGGATAGTAAATGAAATCTATTCCCTATCCTAGAGCGCCCCCCCCAGCGCAATGCGTTGTAATGGTTTGCGTTGTAAAAGTTGCATCGTAAAGGCACAGCGTGGTAAAAGTTGCGTTGTAAAGGATGTTTCCCATGTAATTAACCTGGCACAGCAGGGTGTCAAAAGACCTGGACTCAAATCCTAAGCTAAACCAGAGAAATATGACAATTCTGGATGACCCATAAACTGCAAATCGCTTTTCCCTTTCTGATGCTCTGTCCTCTTTCCCCCTTACAGTTGACCCTCTGCGGGAAAAGCGGGAAGGTGCCATGAGCCCTTCAGCAGAAATTAAAGTAAGTCCTTGTCACATACCCCATCACACTCTACCCTCCTATCGCAAAGCAACTATGGACTCCTCATCTCTGGAGTAATTGCAAGATTCAGAATTATAAAGTTAAATGTAAGAAGCACTGTAGTTATGTGTTCTGCACTTGCTTTAAATTTTAGCACTCCTATTTAGTATTTAGTATTCCTTTTGGGTCTGGCATGCTGTTCATAAACTGATTAAAGCACTATCTTGTTTTACCATTATTCCGCTATTAATACATTCACTTACCTGCCATCCCCTCAATCCATAATTTCCCCGTAATATTAACTTCATTTTACATGCAGGCCTATAACTTCTTTGTCTCCCTCTAATAATGTATAACTTTCCCTGGCAACCCAAGCTATACTTGCTTTCATTCTAATGCCGTAGCTGTGTGTGTTTTTGCCCTTAGTATGTATTGAGTGTACCTAATTGCCCTTATGGATGTTTTCTATATTTGTATCTATGGAGGCTTTCGGTTTTTTAAAAATGTTATTGTAAGTTGCTTCGATACTATGCAAGGATTAGTACACATAATAAATACAGAATGTTTCAAAAAGTGAAGCTACATTATTACATTATTATTATATTAAAAAATTGAGGCGTAACTGACCATCGCCTACTTCTGAATTTCCACCAGTCTTCTTACGCCCTACATCATTTACATATCAAGTATCTAAACATCTGATTCTCCCGAATCTGGAGAAGCCTGCTGCCCCTGTGACCAATCAACCAACCTCTCCTCTCTCACCAGGAATGCCCAGAGAGTGTTTCCATATATCCTTAGGACTCGAGGTGAGGTGTTGCATTTCAGCATGTATCTCTGACTGTTTGTTACATATGATCAAGGGCCACATGTATCAAAAAAGCATTTTCCAAATAGCGATTTTTACTAAATCACTAATTGGTAATTGCAAAATGCCATGTATATAAGGAATTACCAAAGATTTAGCTTTTGCTTATTATTACCAAATAAAGATTCTGTAAGTAGGTAATCGCTATTATGTAATGCTTCTCCATTCGTTCCTATGGGCCTAAATGCCCATAGGTGCAAATGGTTGTGCATTAACTAATTTGCGATTACCTAACTGGTAATGCCAAATTAGCTAATGCAAAGCCAAGGGTGCCCACGGGCCTGCAGCCCGCCTGAAGCACCCTCAAAAATAAAAATAGGGACATGTAAAGTACACACATGGCACATGGTTACATTTGACATTAATTCCATGGTAATAGCATTTTCTAAATGCACAGTTTGCTTTTAGAAAATGCTTGGTACATGCAGTGGTCTAAGTGGGCAGGATGGGAGGGGCATGACGTGTCCATACTTTTTACATTTATGGAAATCAGTTCCCCTACTTTTTGTAAAAAGACACCGTTCTGGGACGGTAAATTCCGATCATGTGAATGCTTCAGCTGAAGTATCATTCAGGAAGTCCCCTGTACTGTAAAACTGAAGGCGGGTAGACAGTTAAACAATCAACAAGCTTTCTTGCCAGGTTGCTTGTCTGCCGCAGGAAAGAAATGCACATGTGCGCAACTAGTTAATCTGTAATTTAAAGGGTGCTTGAAACTCGTTCTGGCTTTAATAGAAACACTTAAAGCTTTGTGATGACACAGAATTACTCTTTTTGAGTGGTAGTGCAAAGGAGTTACTGTTGAGTGGTGAATTGCTTGCTTTTAAGGGACCGCTACATTTAAAGAATGCATTACGTTCAGCCTGAGTAGTATTAAAACCTATATTTTGGAACCACCATTTTATCTTAAGACTTTTTACACATTTTGTAGCGGCCTATTTTACACTGTCTGCAATGCAAGTTTAAAACAATGAATTAAATAGTCACTATGCTTTCTGGAACAGGCTGTGACCTTGTAGCACTAAAAATACATGTCACTACTCTCCACTGCACTCAGATTTAATTATGTGGCTCTCTGTTACACCCAGACCTCTGCAGTGAATTTACTAATAAATGTTTCATAATGTACTATATATGATTAGCCACTGATTAACGTAACATTTTATATTTATTTCTCACTTAGACTGCGTGCTATTTTATCTGCAGGTACCCGAGGTTAAAAACAAAAGAGCTTCCAGAAAATGTTATTTTTTTGCCCCACCTGCCCCCGCTCGCTAACCCTGCCCCTTGTATGCAGTATCACAGTTCCCATACTTTTTTCAGTGCACTTTGACCACTGGGTACATGTGCTAAGGGAATCACAATTTGCTATTCCCTATTAGTAGTCGCAATTTTAGGTAATCAAACATTTCGCGATTACCAAAAATTGCGACTAAAAAGCCTTTCATACATCACAAAAGATTATTTTGCATTCGCGAGCAGCCACATTTTGCAATTTGATCTATTTGCAAATGCAAAATTGTTTCATACATGTGGCCCCAAAATGTCTGATTCAATTGTCCTTCTTAGGGGTGCAAGCCATGCCCCGATTTATGGCCACTATGCGTTTTGCCAGTGGTCATGCCATTGGTGTGAAATTCCGACATGACGGTGATATGATTTTGACATAACTTAACAAGGCCACAATCTGACTGGGTTCCAAAATTAGGTAAAAAAATGCAAATTGAGCATTTATGCTATACTTTAGCACACAGTTTGTGCTAAGAAAATAGTACAAAAAGACTCGACCGCTGTAAACAGCAGCTGCTCACTTTCTGGTCACTCACGTTTTTCCTGTGTGTTTGCACTCCATTTTTTCCACAAACAGCTCATAATTATGCAATGTTGTGTAATAGCATATCAAGTGTAATGTGACATTACCAAAATTATGCAGTATAAAGCAAGTGCCATTGAAATGTCATCTGTTCCTAATCGAGAGGTAATGGTTCTGTATATGTATGTGTACTGGTATGCATACTGGCTGGGTTTGCATTGCTCCTACTATTCCTGCTCCTTCCTACTGTTACTCCTACTTATTCCTACTCTCATTTTTACTTCTCTTACTTTCTCCTACTCTTACTCTTACTTCACATATGCTTAATCTTACTCATCCTACTTACCCTTACTCATACTCCTGCTTACTTCTGCTTTTAATTCTACTTCTGTGCACACCCATCCACCAAAATCAATGCGCCCATTATCCACCCTTACTCAAGCACTTATCTATCTAGCTATACCTATAGATGTATTTATTAAACCACAACCAAGCACGCATCTATCACTTCACAATAGCATCCATCCATCGATACGGGCACACCCATCTACTTCATACGCAGCCAGCGTCATCCACAGATTCATTCATTATTGCATACAATCGCACAGACATGCATGCTTCCATCGCTGCATCCAACCAACATCCATCTGTGATGCCATGTGTCAGTCAGTATGTGTTGTCAGATTGAATGTGTGCTTGTTTGTGTGTGTATCGGTACAGACATGCACATCTGAGTATGCATATGGGTACCTCTATGTGTATTTTGTGCTTGTACATAGAAACATAGACTATGACATTGTACAGCCATTGCAAAAAGAACATATACACCTAAAATAAGACAGACGTATGGGCTTTGTCAAAGCTTCTTTTTGTTGTCATTTGTCACTTTCTCATGTCATTTCACACACTTTAAGCGTCCTCATTCTGATTAGACCTAATTTCTTCTGGAACTGGCTACTAATAACTCTGCTTTGAGTTTGACTCCTCCACAATTGCTGACAATAAAAGTGTACAAATTGTGTGGCTCTATCATGGTAGACCATCTCTGTTAGGTATACAATATAGATAAATAAAATGTCTCTCTAGTAACAAGTTCCCACCAACCAGAGTGGGTCTGTAAGTGAGTGCGTGGGTCTGTGAGTGGGTACAAGGCTGGCCAGGTGGGTCTGTGAGTGGGTGCAAGAGTCTCTAAATTGGTATGAGACTGTATGCATGAGTCTATGAGTTGGTCTCTAAGAAGGTGCTTGAGTCCTGAATGGGTATGTGAGTGGGTGCATGAGTATCTGAGTAGGTATATGACTGAATGTATAAGTGTGTGAGTGGGTATGTGAATGGGTGCATAAGTGTCTGAGTAAGTTTGTGAGTGCATACATGAGTGTGTGACTGTGACCCAATCATAGACTCAGGCGTACAATCTCATACCCACTTAGAGACTCTTACACCCCTTCACAGACCCATCTTAGCTTAGAAAGCTTAGACATTCACTGAAAAATGTTACAGGGACGTTACAGTTAGTAAATATCTGGTCTATTCACACATCCACTCAGTCACCCATACAGCCACTCATACACCAACTCACTCACTATTACAGCCATTGATATCTCCACTCATACATCCATACAGCCACTCACACACTGTCAGTGACCCATAGAGCTACTCACACACCTACTCAGTCACCCATTGAGTCAATCACACAGCCACCTACCTATAGAGTTATACACATACCAACTCACCTATTCAGACAGATACTAACACATACTCACTCATATATACTGCCAATGACACAAGCACACACTCACCCGTACAGCCACTCCCACATATAGTCACTCACATACTCCAACACTCACCTATACAGCCTTCCACATATAAAGTTTCTCACCAAATACCACTGACACATCCATTCACTCACCGACGCAGCCATACACACACTCAGTCACCCAAATAGCCCCTCACAGATGCACTCACAAACCCATCCAGCCACTGACTCACCGACTCACCCATCCATGCAGGCAGTCACACCCTCCCTCATCCACCCACACAGACATTCATACACCCATACAGGCACTCATGCAACCAATCAATCACCGGTACAGCCATTCACATACCCACTCACCAACCCATTCAGCGGCTTAGACACCAACTGACAGACCGACACAGACATTCACACAACTTAGTCACTCAATCGTACATTTACTGAGACACCTAATCACTGAGTTATGCAGTCAGTCATGCATTCACTGAATCATCCATACAGGCAGTCATACTCCCACTGATTCATCATTACACCTTGGTATATATATTTAACATTCATAAACTTTTTAAAAACGCTCACAGTCACTGGATTTTATTATCAGTGATGTAATTTGAGATGTTATGAGTGATGTCATGAGTGATGTCACTGACCATGTCTTGAGGGATGTAATATGTGAGGTCATAAGCAGTAGGCCTGGGCAGTGAACTTAGTTCTGGTCGCAGAGTTTTCTGCACTTCGCACTCCGTGGAGTATCGAAAACTCTGCTTTGCGATGTGCAGCAGAGTTTTTTCCCCGCTTGCCATCACGAACAGTAAGTTCGCGAGCGCGAGCTGCCGCTTGGGTAGAATTCTACCTGAGCGTCAGAAATACCAGCACAAACTGAGGTTCGCACTGCACTCCCACACTCGCGGAACTTTGCTGAGTTTTTTTTATAACTTCGCAGAGTTTCGCCTACTACGTCCAGGCCTGATAAGCAGTGCATTGTGCATTGTGGGGGCACCTGTTATAGTTAGATCAGCTTACTATAACTGCTGAATTTCTCTGGTTTTGTACGAGTGAAATGTCAACCTAACCATAACCTCCCTGTAACCTTTGGTTTTTCCCCGCTAATTATATATATATATATATATATATATATATATATATGAGATCTCCCATAGGTGAGCCTACGCTATAAGGAGAGGAGTCTGATGTCATCCGCATCATTTAGCGAAGCAGTATTGCGTGAGTCGTTATCGGTGCATGGGCACTGAGGAAGGCTTCTGAGCAAGCCGAAATGCATTTGCCGTACCGATTGCTGAACTTGTGAAATAAAGCCCTTTCAAAGGACCCCCCTCTGGCCTCCGCGCTTTTCTTTCCGAAGTGAAGTGGTTCTTTCATGTATCGCGCCAAGCCAGAAGCGCGTAACACATGGCCCTGCTGAAAAGAGACACAAACCTTACTGGCATTGCGCTGCTTGCAGTGATTTGGCACTCGAGGGATCGAGAAGTTTGTTGTCCACCGGATTAACAGGAGGAGGAGTGCGGCTGGTGGTACTTACCCCGTTAGGACGCTGAGTTGCTAAGCGGCTGTCCCCACACAAGCCCCATTCCCTGTTACCTGGTCCAGCAGCCCGAGGGGACCTGTGGAGGCGTTTTGGGACGCAGGTGTTGCCACAGGGGTCACACCAAACAGAGCTGCAAAAGACAATGGAATGGATTTTTTCAATTTTCCCGCTCCCCCATACCACCGGCCCGGCATCATGGACACACTGCATGCTTGGAGTTGGAGTTCTCTCACTCTCATGAGATCTCCCACAGGTGAGCCAACGCTATAAGGGGAGGAGTCTGATGTCATCCGCATCATTTAGCGTAGCAGCCTTGAAGCAGTATTGCGTGACTCGTTATCGGTGCATGGGCACTGAGGAAGGCTTCTGAGCAAGCCGAAATGCATTTGCCGTACCGATTGCTGAACTTGTGAAATAAAGCCCTTTCAAAGGGCCCCCCTCTGGCCTCCGCGCTTTTCTTTCCGAAGTGAAGTGGTTCTTTCATGTATCGCGCCAAGCCAGAAGCGCGTAACGGATGGCCCTGCTGAAAAGAGACACAAACCTTACTGGCATTGCGCTGCTTGCAGTGATTTGGCACTCGAGGGATCGAGAAGTTTGTTGTCCACCGGATTAACAGGAGGAGGAGTGCGGCTGGTGGTACTTACCCCGTTAGGACGCTGAGTTGCTACGCGGCTGTCCCCACACAAGCCCCATTCCCTGTTACCTGGTCCAGCAGCCCGAGGGGACCTGAGGAGGCGTTTTGGGACGCAGGTGTTGCCACAGGGGTCACACCAAACAGAGCTGCAAAAGACAATGGAATGGATTTTTTCAATTTTCCCGCCTTGAAGCAGCCTTGAAGCAGTATTGCGTGACTCGTTATCGGTGCATGGGCACTGAGGAAGGCTTCTGAGCAAGCCGAAATGCATTTGCCGTACCGATTGCTGAACTTGTGAAATAAAGCGCTTTCAAAGGATATATATATATATATATATATTCACTGAAAAAACCATAGGTTATAGACCATATATAGTTAGGAATTAGCATTTAAAAAACCTTAACTTAATCACACAAAACCATTGAAATTCCATATATAGTTAGTTGCACTAACTATATATCGCGCACCCGCAATCCACTGCTGATCATGTCACATATTACATCATTCATGACATGGTCAGTGACATCACTGATGACATCACTGATGACATCTCAAATGACATCACTGATGAGATCACTGATGACATCTCATTTGACATCAATGACCACATCACTGATGATATCATTCATGTGACAATACAATGCATCTCCTCACATTTTAATATAACCTCTGTTTCACCCAGTGTTAAATACAGAGTATAATTTTTGAAACCATTGACACACCAATACTAGTTACTACATACGTACTCACTGATTCCTACGTCTACACACACATTCACTCATTCACCCCTACAATCATTCATACATACAATCACTCATCTTTACAACACTATCATATGCACTCATACACCTATACAGACACTCACACTCTGCCACTCATCCATGGAGTTACTCACACACCTAGTCAGTCCTGTAAAGAATCAATCAGACTTCCATTTTCTTGTCTATACAGTTAAACATAGAGCACCTTACATTTTCAAACATATACTAACACATACTTACTTTCTTATACAATCATTGATACAAGTACACATTGATCTGCACAGAGTCACACACCTCCCAGCCAGCCACACACACACTCAGTCTCCCATACAAATACTTGGACAATCAATCAATAACCCATATAGTTAATCATATAGCTACTGATCAACACATGCAGCAGTTTACAGAACAACAGACATAATGATGCACAAATTAAGACAGTTTAGTCACTAACCCATGCACTCAGTGAGACACATTTAATCACTCACTCATACATTCAGTCATGCACCTACTAAATCCTTCGTCCAGACACTTATACATCTACTCATTCTTCAATATGTAAAACATATTTAAACTTTACAGAAACACACAGTCACTGGATGATGTCATCAGTGATCTCATCAGTGATGTCATTTGAGATGTCATCAGTGATGTCATCAGTGATGTCACTGACCATGTCATGAATGATGTAATATGTGACATGATCAGCAGTGGATTGCGGGTGCGCGATATATAGTTAGTGCAACTAACTATATATGGAATTTCAATGGTTTTGTGTGAGTAAAATAAGGTTTTTTAAATGCTAATTCCTAACTATATATGGTCTATAACCTATGGTTTTTTCAGTGAATTTTCAAGGTTTTGTAAATGCTAATTCCTAACTATATATGGTCTATAACCTATGGTTTTTTCAGTGAATTTCAATGGTTTTTTAATAGCAAATATCATAAGCTGTCGAATGTCAAGTACGTGGTAAGTGAAAACATTTTCGTGTTTTTGCACACTGATCTGCTTTGAATGGTGCCCCCCCCTCATTTCTATTAGGAGTACTCTCTCTTTGCACATAGTGAAGGGTAGTTAACGCAGGCCTTTGCCCCCGTTGTAATACGTCGTGCCTGCTTCTCTCTCCATTTGATTGATTGTTATCCAAGTATTTACTGTTTTAGAATTGGTTCTCTTTGGTTCATTCTCTATTTACAAACAAACACAGAGTCGCAATACTCTGTTTAGTCTTCGCAGATAACGAAAAATCGTGTAAAAAAAAAAGAAAAGGAATCGAGCAAAATCAGTAGGCCACTAATGGGATCTCTTTTTGACCTCGCTAAAATAGAAACATTAGGAACAACCCCTCATGACAAATACAAAACTAGTGAGATGAACTGAACTCCACACAATGATGGCTGCAAAACAGCTTGGCTCCGCCACCCACCCCGCCCAAAATAACGATAAAGAGCGGCTGCCATGATTGGTTGCGGAATGGCCACGACGGAGCTACGAAATGGTGCTGCTCTCATGCTAACCCCAGCTTCAGTCTGAATATCCAGAAACACTGTAGACTACCAATTCGATCAGTTCCGGTAGCGCCCCAATGTAACCCGGTAGAGAAGAACTAGCCCTCCCCTCTTTGACTGATGGTTCTTGTTGCCTGTCCCTTCTGTTGTCATTTAACAGAACTATTTAGCCTGCTGAAAGGGGTTGTGTTCCAACCGCTGGTTGGTGGAGACATTTTGACTATATTCTGGACCTACGTTGTCGCGTAATGCGTCATATGACGCGCCGCGTTAGCGCATCCGGAAGTCATCCGGGGCGCGCAGCGCGTAACGTAAGCATAACAAGTCATGTGACTTGTTAATAAAACTTTTCATTGGTTCATTTTACTTTTCTTATTCTAATGAAGAAAGGCTTGGTCATATGACCTAAAAATTACGCTTTTTATTACTTCCGAACATTATTTTTTCTTAAATATATGTTATAATGTTCCAGGCTAATGTACTTTCCCGGAAAATTTACAACTGTCCTGCAAGTAAAATATATTCTTTTTTCGAGAAAAAGAGCGTTTCTTCGTCCCATGACGGAGCCGTTGAGCAAAAGAGGGTCGACCTGCTGTCTTAGTCGCCGATACGCCTGAATATGAGATTCTTATCGATCACTTTATGTTGCAGGAGTAGAAAACACAACAGCCCTTGACCATTTATCTTTACTGCGTTCCTTCGAATTATACCTTTTACCCTTCATGTAATTGGTCTGCTTTATTTCACTTGCCTTTTACTGATACTAAAACAGTGACTATTATTAAAAACTTTACCAATGTATATACTACTACCATGTTTTCTTTTAAAAACCTTTATTGTGAAAATTTCATTATACAAATACGAGCCTATAACCACGTGGGCCGGCCACGGAGCAAACTGTAATCGTATATGATGAGTAGACATTTACACTGTAGAGGAACGTAACGGGCGGGCCATTAGGTTGCAAGAACTAAGGTGTCTAACAGTTACGGAATCGGTGGACGTACATTTTATAATTAAAATACGACAGGGCCAGTTACAATAAAATTATCTAGATATACATTTGCGGGCAAGTACCATGGGTGACGTTAATTCGAACTTTCAATAGTACAGTAATCAATAACACATCAGAACTTAATATCAATAGGGATGTCGAAATATTCAATCAATTCTCGTCCCCGCCCGCCATGTGCTTCAAAACTGCATACGTATCTCGTGATTTCAAGGTTCTGCAACCAGTACACAACAAGGAGTTACGAGTCCCATTTATTCCGGCGCCATTTTGGGCGAGGACGGGCAGGTCCAAAATATAGTCAAAATGTCTCTACCAACCATCGACTATGATGATGTTCATATGCTGTATTTATTAGAGTAACACTCATCTGTCCACATGAAATTAATTTGCCACAATCTAAACATGTCATTTTAATCTTTCCAAAGTTCTTCTAAATATTTGGGACCGTTTCCCTTGCCTCTGATGCTGTCAGTGCCACTTCTTTGATGAATGTACTAGCAGGTCAGGGGTTCTCCTCCAAATCTCTCTTTTATGCAGCACTATAATTAATTGGTGCCACCTCTCCATATGACGATGCATGGTATAGTTACCATAACTATATTTTTTTTCGGTTCCTCTGGAGAGTTCATCGTGGCAGATGAAGCGTGTAACGTACCGGGCATTTACCTTTTTTTGCATGTACAGGAAAGGAAAAAAAAAATAGAGCGTCCGAGTTCTAAGGTGTCCCAGGGCCATTTTAGTGGACCAGGCCCAAATCCAAAGAACAGGCCGCCATTTTGAGAGTCCTGTTGCAGCCGCCTGTCGCTGTAGCATCAAGAGCAGCCGAAACTCAGCTGAATGGCAACTGAAACGGTAAAGGGGCGCCCCACTACAGCAGACGAGCCTCCACCTAGGAAGGCCCGTTCATGCCGCCTCCCCCCCCCTCCCTTCGGGCACCCCACGCCGTTATTCGGAGCAGTATTGTAGGATGGCCACACCAGTGCGGCAACTTGCTAGACATCACCTCGGTGGTAACCGAATCTCAACGCCTTGTGGTGTCTTCTATTCAGAAAACATTGTTATGCTGCCTTCGACCTATTCGCCGCAAGTGCGCACACAACTCAACTGCATAGCTTGCTAGACACCACCTCGGTGCCATCCGGATCTTGGAATCTCAGCGCCTTTTGGTGTCTTCTCTTCAGAAAATATTGTTGCGCTGCCTTTGGCCCCATTCGCACATCGGTCCGCTACTGACGCCATCTCACAGGCTAATGGGGCGCCCCACGCCGACTTTCAGCATTGTAGGATGACCACACCAGTACAGCAACTTGCTAGACATCACCTCGGTGCCATCCGGATCTCGGCGCCCCACTGCAGATGAAGTGCCTCTCAACTATGAAACCACCACGGTGACATCCGGATCTTGGCGCGTTGTGCTGCCTTCGGCCTATTCGCACATCGGTCCGCTACTGACGCCATCTCACAGGCTAATGGGGCGCCCCACGCCGACTTTCAGCATTGTAGGATGACCACACCAGTACAGCAACTTGCTAGACATCACCTCGGTGCCATCCGGATCTTGGCATCTCAACGCCTAGTGGTATCTTCCATACAGAAAATATTGTTGCGCTGCCTTTGACCCCATTCGCACATCGGTCCGCAACTTAGACATCACCTCGGTGCCATCCGGATCTTGGCATCTCAGCGCCTTGTGGTGTCAGTCAGAAAATATTGTTGCGCTGCCTTTGGCCCCATTCGCACATCAGTCCGCTACTGACACCATCTCACAGGCCAACAGGGCGCCCCACGCCGACTTTTACCATTGTAGGATGGCCACACCAGTGCCACAACTTGCTAGACACCACCTCGGTGCCATCCGAATCTTGGCATCTCAGCGCCTTGTGGTGTCTTCTATTCCGAAAATATTGTTGCGCTGCCTTTGGCCCCATTCGCACATCGGTCCGCTACTGCCGCCATCTCACAGGCCAACGGGGCGCCCCACGCCGACTTTCAACATTGTAGGATGGCCACACCAGTGCGGCAACTTACTAGACACCACCTCGGTGCCATCCAGATCTTGGCGCGTTGTGCTGCCTTCGGCCTATTCGCACATCGGTCCGCTACTGACGCCGCCTCACGGGGCACCCCACGCCGACTTTCAGCATTGTAGGATGGCCACACCAGTGCTGCAACTTGCTGGACACCACCTCGGTGCCATCCGGATCTTGGCGCGTTGTATTGCCTTCGGCCTATTCGCACATCGGTCCGCTACTGACGCCGCCTCACGTGCCAACGTATTTTCTCCGCTTTTTATACCCTATGCCGCATAACAGGTCATGTGACTTGTTTATAAAACTTTTCATTGGTTCATTTTACTTTTTGGTTTCCTAATGATGGAAGGCTTGATCATATGACCTAAAAACAACACTTTTCATTGGATGAAAACTTTTTTTTTTTCCCAAACGATGAAAGCCCCACCTTGTTTCTGGATGTTTCAGACTGAAGCTGGCTTCAGCATGAGAGCACCACCATCTCGTAGCTCCGTCGTGGTCATTCCGCGAGCAATCATGGCAACCGCTCCCCACCAGAAGCCTACAGGAGTCGGGGGCCCCCAAAACTTTTGATAAATCCTCAAGGCGGAGGGGACGCTTTCGAGAATGGGGTCCAAGACCTAGCAGACAAGCGTCCGATTTCCAAGGTGTCCCAGGGCCATTTCAGTGGACCAGGCCCAAAAAGGAAAGAGCCTGCCGCCATTTTGAGAGTCCTGTGACAGCCGCCTATCGCTGCACCGCAAGAGTGGGCGCAACTCAGCTGAATTGCGGCTTTTGACACAGTGGACCAAAAACGGACGGAATGGCAACTGAAACGGTAAAGGGGCGCCCCACTACAACAGATGATACTCCACCTGGAGAGGCCCGTTCACGCCGCCTCCCCCGGGGCGCCCCACGCCGTTATTCTGAGCAGCATTGTAGGATACCAAAACCAGTGCGGCAACTTACTGGACATCACCTTGGTGCCATTGTTCTGCTGCCTTGGAACTATTCGCACAACAGTTTGCTACTGATGACCCACCCCCCGCGACGCCCCACGCCAGAAATCTGGACGTTGTGCTGCGTTGGGACTATTCGCACAGCCGACCGCTACTTCGTTGTTTTTCCCTAAAAATGTTTATATGTTATTACTGTTTTTGTTTTCTTGTATATATTTATAAGTTATTAAAGTTTTATAATCTTACTACTTTGTTGGAGTGCTATATATTTTTAATGTGACACATAATTGTAAAAACTTTGATGTACAAAGAGTCATCCCTGGAATCTTCCGCTTCAGGCTCGGTCCCCTCCCCAATCACAATACAGGATGGTTTTCAGATAATAGGAACGCGTCTGCTGTGACGGATCTCATCGAGTGTGGGCCTTGATCTACTATAACTCCTTTGAAGAGGGGTGATTCTTTACAGCTGGGGCCATAAACTACATCTGCAGGGCTAGCTGATACCCTAGGACCGGCCTGGACAATCGGACACAGAGGAAAAGGAGTGTCAGAGGGTGCGGTAGTGAATAGGGCGAAAGGGAGGTGTCGGGCGGGCACAGGGTGTGATTCTCAGGGAAGAGCAGCGCAGATGGGGGGTGGTTTATTACCCATGCATAAGACAGAGAGCGGGGGTGACCACTGCCTGGGGGAGATGCTTGCGAGGGTGGGGAGTCATGCTAAGGATCGACAGCGTGCACAGAGTGGGTCTGGTCAAGGCATCTAAAATGACTGCCGTGCACGACAAAAGTGTGGCATTTGAAAAAAGGCAAGATGGCGCAGACAATGTTTTTCAACACTTCCTGATTTCCTTCGAATCGAACGTTAACAGACGTTGGGGCATATTACCAAAGTTAAGCGATATTTATCCCTAACGATGCTTAGCAACGATTTTTTTACCGCTAAGCATCGTCAGAAATTATCGCAGATAAACCTTGCTATTATCAAGGTTTATCGCAAATACGATAAAAAACGACCGCAATGCATTAATATCGCTGAAAACTCAGCGATATTCATGCATTACCGAGCTAATGCTCTTAGCCATGTTATCCACCTCCCATTGGATAACATGCCTTAGAACTGCTCAGGGCAGGTGCTAGCTTTTGGAGATATTCGCGCTTATCGCAAATATTTCCAAAAGTTGAAAATAGGAGATAGCGATGTTAGCGACTGTTTCCAGTCGCTAACATCTTGGCATGCCCACTTTGCATGTCATTAGTGATAAATATCACTCACATGCAAAGTGGGGCCCAAGATGGTCGCTATCTCCTACTAGCCGTCGCTAACTGGTGTTAGCAACAGCTAGGTAATACAGATATAATTTTATCTCCGCGAAGCGGAGCGCTGTTACAGATATATATCTTTTTTTGAACGTTAATTTCTCAAAATCCACTGGAGCACATATATTGAGACCTAGCAAAGGCACATCGGACTACCAGTCCCTACAATTTTGCCAAGTTTCATGCAAATCCATTCAGCCGTTCGATTATTATTATTTTATTTTTTTTTGCCTCGCGGGGCCCTTTTAAAACCTCCACATCAAACCTAAGAGGTCAAGGAGGATCTACTATGCCCCCTTATGGTCATTTGCCCCTTCGCTTTGGCCTCCTCTTGTCTCTCGATCCTACCGAGAGACAAGATGGCGGCCGCTACGGACTGTTTGCAATGTTTACAGACGCCGGAGAACCAATCAGCTTCGCAAACCTCCGTTACGCGAAGCGGAGCGCTGTTACAGATATATATCTTTTTTTGAACGTTAATTTCTCAAAATCCACTGGAGCACATATATTGAGACCTAGCAAAGGCACATCGGGCTACAGTCCCTAATATTTTACCAAGTTTCGTGCAAATCCATTCAGCCGTTCGATTATTATTATTATTATTTTTTTTTGCCCCGCGGGGCCCTTTTAAAACCTCCACATCAAACCTAGGGGGTCAGCGAGGATCTACTATGCCCCCTTATGGTCATTTGCCCCTTCGCTTTGGCCTCCTCTTGTCTCTCGATCCTACCGAGAGACAAGATGGCGGCCGCTACGGACTGTTTGGAATGTTTACAGACGCCGGAGAACCAATCAGCTTCGCTTCACAAAGCTCCGTTGCGCGAAAAGTACGCGAACTGGAGCGCTGCCCGGTCCGCTGTTACAGATATATATCTTTTTTTGAACATTAATTTCTCAAAATCCACTGAAGCACATATATTGAAACCTACAAAAGGCACATCGGGCTACCAGTCCCTACAATTTTGCCAAGTTTCGTGCAAATCCATTCAGCCGTTCGGGCTAAAAGTGAGGCCAACCGCCCTATGGAAAACTCAATGTTAAAAACACGTTTTGGGACCCCCCTTTTTTCTCGGCCCCCCCTTGACGAACCCCCCCCAAATTTTCAAGGGCTGCTCAGAAACAAAATGTGCCATTTTCCTGACAATTTCAGCCAATTCCGTCCACAAACGCCAAAGTTATTAGACATAGAATTTTCAAAAATCCCATAGAGAAAAAATCCTAACTATATATACCTACTGGCGACCGCCAGTAGGTAATATATATATATATATATATATAACAGTATGATACTTCACCAGGGCCTGTGGTGGGTAGAGCAGTATTCCAGAAAAGACCCCCACCAAATTTAAGACAAAAAGTCCAGCACGAAGAAGGAAACGCTTATTCAGACTTGTGTGTATGCAGAAAATCGATTCCAAACATGACATTTTTCGGCCACAGCCGTAGCCTTGATCACATGTACATGAAACACAAATCACAGTGCTTAAATCCATGATACAAGAATAGAAGACAGGTTATAAGTGAAATGCAAACAAAAATGTTCCTTGCTTTTGACCTTGAATTACAAAGAAGTATAGAACATAAATATACAAAAGAAATATACAAAAAAGAGGGGTCACTCTGATGTAATGAACTACCATAGGATAGCGCTAAATTACAAAAGTTGTAATGCTGGTTCCCCCAGACAGTCACTATATCATGGTTAGCGGTCTAGTACTGCAATATGCAATAGTCAACGCATACTCTACTCGTAAAATCGTCCACAAAATATCGTCAAATAAATGTGTGATACACCTAATGCAAGGTTGGTAAAACAAATAATCAGGGATTGCAATACGTATTCTTGCTCTAGTGTACTACAATTGTAACTGAAAATGCCTGTACCAGAGGAAAGTGGAAGTGATGCATGATGGACACGGTAGTGCCTGAAACGTTATCGCTGATGGGAAAGCAGCAGATCAAAACCATATTTACTGGTACAATTCAGGTATAAAGGTTGATCTTGTTTGAATACTAATTGCTGTCCCGTCTAAGTAAAGTGACATTAACTAAACGTCTGAATAAAGCTCAAGGGCCAAGCATGTCAGAATTTCAAATGAAGCTCCAAGAAAACCCCCCTACAAATTGTAAAACACTGGCAGACTCGTAAGTGAGATAGTAAGGAAACAAAGTGGGGGAGGCTAGGGGAGGGTATCGGACGGTCCAGCCTGAAACCCAAGGAGTCAAAAGTGGGCAGTAGTCTGCTCAGTAATATGGCCTATCCAGTCTGATATACACAGATACGGTCAGCCCCACTTGAATGGGAGCACCCTGGCTTGCACTTCAAGGTATCTAGATTCACAAAGCCAGTGCATAATTGACATAAAAGTGAAACACTAACAATGCCAAGGGAAAGTGGGGCAAATCAAATTTCATTGAGCTAACAAGTGCCAAATCTAATCTGAAATGTCCAAATGCACCTTACAGGTAGCTGAAGAAAAGGGAAGCATCCCTTCCTTTCCTCCTGTAAAAAGAAACATGATGACAGATATTAGTACAGACGTGTACGCTTGTCAGGATAAGAACATGTTATATACATTTTAAATTCATCAAAAGGAGAATTCAAGCAGTTTAAAACAACTCACTGTAATCACAATATAATTACTCTTGATGAAGATGAATATTCATCTCTTTATCTTGATTCAAACCATTCGGGTGTAGGTTATTAAGTTCAATAATTAATTGTGACTCCCTCTTTCTCACTTTTAGGACCCAATCTCCACCTCTGTTCGATGCCTGAATCTGTTCTATGATGTATAAAGATGAAAGGTTTCTATTACCGTAGTGATTATTCAATAAATGTCTGCCCACTGGATATTTGGGATCTCTTAGATAGCTGGAAAGACAGTACTCCCAATATATCTGAGGCTGCATGGGCATATCAGAAGATATATCACATAGTTGGTACTGCACGCGAGGAACTGTCATATTTGGCGTGTGTTGCCATTGTATATTTCATAATCTTCGGTTATCTTGACACCTTCACATGCTTTGCACCAGCCACAGGGGAAGAAGCCCTTTAGATTATGTTCATGACGGTTCTTGGAGAAGGTGATGTCACTTTTCACTAAGATGTCTCTGAATTATTGGGCCCTACGATAGGTGACGCAAGGGAAATTACCTATCTTCTTACCTATGATGGAATCCACATTGATTCTGTAGCCAACACATGTTTTGCCATGCACTGGATCGGTAGGAAGAAGAGCACTCATCCCATAAGATTGGTTTTGTGGACTCTACATGGACATAGTACAGTACTTAGGATTTCTGTGTGCAAGGAGTTTCGTTGGGCACTCTCTATCGTTGATACTGGCATTCTTGAATTAAAGGTTATTGCCTTTACGAAGTTGATAGTGTTAAAGCACAGACAACAAAACACGTAATGGCTTGAGTATCAGTGTGAATGTGTTCAAGAAAAAAAAACACAAGGAATTATAAAACTCTATAGTGTCATTTATTTCATAGCAGACTCAGTGCTCAAAGGTTTCATACATTTATGACTAGAAACTGTCTGCTGCTGAGTATAACTACAGGATGTCTTCTTCAGGCGATGGCAGATCTGGTGCAATTGTGTACACTAACTTGGAGGGTGTTGGTAGTTTGTGGCAGGGAAATTAGGTTGTTGCTGAGCAGTAAACCTTTAGTTAGTGCAGGGCGAGTATTTCTTCCCATGAGCCAGGAAAATGTCTGAAGCTGGAAACAGACCACAGCAGTGGCCACATTGTGAGTTCTTTGGTGGCCTCGGCATTGTCTTCTTTCGTTGGCAACTTTCTGTATCTAGTTGACTGGTTCAGTTTTGGTGGAGGTAGAGAACACTGCTTTCAAGTGAGAAGCTTGTGAGTTAGTTTAGTAGTCGGGAGTGAGTTAGTTACAAGGAGTGTCCAAGCATTACGATGCATGGTAGGGCCTTGGAGGTATCTGTAGGATGTGTCTTCTGAGCTTTTACGAAACACATTCATGAATTAATTGGGCATATATCTCCTCAGTTTCATATTGCTGAGTACATCTGATGAGTTGCTGTATCCGGTTGAAAAAGTTGCTAACAGATTATTCTAGTCCTTTTTGCTTAAAGCACCAGGAAGAAGTCCTGATTTGGTAGCAGAGAAAGTATGGACTGAGTCCTGTGATAGCTGGACATATGCGAAAATAGACATTAAATGTCAAACCTCTTATTACAAAGTAACACAGAATTGACCAAATAACTTCTAACAGATTGTAATAAATATTAAATAAAATATAAAAATGTTATTGCGAGATTTTTTAAATGATAATTTAGGAAATATTGTTAATAAATTAAATAAATATAATTACATTTAATGTATACTTTATTAGTTCTGTGTTATATATTAAAAATAAATATTTTAAATTATTTTACATGCATACAATATATAAAGGTTTTTTTCTGTATACTTTCCCATAGCAAGATCTCCACCACAGTGGTGAAGATATCTATTTATGAGAGAAAAGTTATTAGTAGTAACTTTATACCTGCAATTCAAGCTTAGATGCCCCGCAATCTGAATTGAGGGAGGGAAGGCCTGTACCTCTAAATAGTAAATAGCAAATAAGTGTAGTTCTACACCGATGTGCAATAGTAAATTTACAACACCAGAGAGATTTACAGATGTAAATTTACTCTGTGAATCAGGCCCTAAGTGTTCACCAGAGAACCCGTCTTAACAATTTTCTTTTTTTTTCGGGGAGAGAGAGTGAGAAAGAAGAACAGACACTTTGTGGAAAAAACAACACGGGCGTAATACAGGCCTCTGCAACCCCTGAGACGCAGGGGGTTCCCTAGCCTTTCAGGGGCCCCTCACTCAGCCGAGCGGCAATGAATATCTGTGTGATACAGGGTTGTTGGGGGACCCTTTTCATATTCTGAAAGGGAGCCCCATCCTTTTACGGTTCGGCACTGCCAAATGGTGGAGGGGCTGCACACTTTCAACAATCAGTTTCTCAACCTGGTTGGGGAAGGGAAACAGATTATACAGCCCCAGGTGCAGTCAGGGACAATGAACATCGTCACATGCTGGTCATAATATGTTCTCTGTTCTGAAGGCCAGTTGAGCAGCTTAGGCTGGTCATGTGTTGCTACCAAGAAAATTGCGGAGCGGGTGGGTCACTGGTTTAAATGTCGCCACTGGCAGAATATCACCTGCCAAACAGCTGGGAGGGCAAGAGTCTGGTTCTGACTGAATGATGGCTGGAGTAGGTTTGAAGTGGGCAGTGAACCTGAGACCAACTGTCTTGAAAGGGAAACATCCTTTACCACGCAACTTTTACCACGCAGTGCCTTTACAACGCAGGTTTTACAACGAAAACCATTACAACGCATTGCACTGGGGGGCGCTCTAGGATAGGGAATAGTTTTAATTTACTCTCCAACACCTTCCCTACTATCCACGGGGACTGGAGTTGGAATAGTAAATTAAACTATTCACTATCCAGCACCCCCCACAGCAATGCGTTGTAAAGGCTTGCGTTGTAAAACTTGCGTTGTAACAGCATGCGTGGTAAAAGCATGCGTTGTAACTACGTACATCCGTCTTGAAACTGAGCGCCTGAGAGCGCAGAGTGCCAAACATGGTGACATGACAGCGGGTCCTTTACCATCCTTGTCACCCATGAAGCATCATGTGGAACTGTTCATTGAAATTAGACTTGGATACAATAAGTAATTACTTGTCCCGCTGCGAGAGTGACCGAAGAAACAATCCCTCATATTGCGCAAGCATAAACGATACTGGCACCAATTTGCTCATGCAGATAAACAGGGGCAGCATTGCCCCGCTGCCAGAAGATGATAAATAAAACAATATTAACACATTGGTATTATCGTTCAATTTATCTCTGGGCTGTGTACTTCAGATAGGAGGGGCGGGCCGGACCATTGGCAGGGCGGAGTACTGTGCGCATGTCAGTTTGGCCGACAATCTAAGGCCAGCCAATCAGTCATGCACACTTATGTTTTTCCAACCCAGGTGTGTTCCACAGCCGCACTATAAAACCCCACAGTCTCCCAGTCTGAGCAGCAAACAAGGCCACTCAGAAGAATCCAGATGCTGCTTTCATGATATATTGGAGTAGCGTCTGGATTACATGGCGCACCTGTGCCTTCAGGCCCAACCACTTTCAGAGGAGGAGCAGTAGAAACGATGCCGATGGCAGCGGGAGCAGAGGGGAGTGGCAGGTAAGTGATTTTTATTAGTTTATTTTATTATTTCCAAACCCCTCCTCTTCATCCCCTTTACCCCCACCACCCGCCCTACCAGTTTGATTGGCAGCAGCCGCCACTGATAACAGGCTGAAACAAACATGCCTTAGCTGAAAGGTAACGGCTGTTGAACACCACAACAGAAGGGAACTCTTTTCATAACTATAAAAACACACACCGATGTCCTGTACACTTTGGGTTGGGCATAGTTTTCTTGTCATGATCAAGTGCACTTTATGCCTGTACTCCTATTGACAGACGCTTGTTGGTGGTGAGTCCCAGCCTAACAGCAGCAATTTACAAGATGCAACCCTTCCCAGCTCAACACTCTACCCATACATTATGACATTCAATACGATGAGCAGCAGAGAAATGGAAGAAATCATCCCATTTACATGAATCAAGAATGAAACCCTAATACAACAAATTCTCCTTTCAATTTCCAGATTGTTCTTAATTAAATTGGAGGAATTTTCACTACTACCAAACTAAAGTATGCCCTGATTTGGGATAGTGAGTGAATGTCTTCCTTTTTTGCGACTCTCTAAAGCCTACAGCACAAAGTAAAAAAAAAAAGCACACTTAGCACTAAGTCCATTTTAGAGCGAAAGAACTGAATATAAAATGTTAACCTTGTTAAACTGGCGCATTCTCTTTCTCAGAAATGGAGCCGCCGCTGCGTTGTCTTCGCTTCCCATTCCACAAGGTCACGCGCTCCTCAGCCTTCATCAGTATGTATTTTTCCCATTAAGCACAGTAGCGAAAGTCAGTCACTGGTGGCCACACTATAAAACTTTTCAGAGGTACGATTTCCCAGAGTTTATTAGCAAGGGAAGAAAAAGAATGAATTTTTCATCCATCATGTGCCTCCCTATGCCACATTATGCGAAGGAACCCCCTATTTGAGGCCTGTGATATTTAACCTCCAGCAGTGATTAATGACTGCACCGTTTCCTAACTCCATGCTCTATTAATGTCGTTTTTTGGCCTCGTTAGACCCCCATATTTAAGGTTGTCGCATCCTAATTATTTCTAGTCCGCGTCTGACACCTGGAGTCCAACTTTCACAGCCATCCCTTGAGGTGTCATGCTAAATCAGGTGGAGTCATGCCATCATACATACCGTCATATTAGAAACCGAGGCCCAGGGTTGCATTACTTAAATTTTGCAGTGGTGTAAAAAAATCACATCGAAGCCAATGTATTTACACCTGTTCTGCTGCTTTTGTAATGTGAAAAGTTGCGAACGTAATTGGCCGCAGTCCATATTACAGAAATAATTCAGCAGGAAGGCGAATAGGGAGAAAAGGATTTTTGAACATATTGCAAAAGTAAAGTAAAGCAAGATTATATGAGCCCTATAGATACATTGCTTACATAAGTCGTGTTTTACGTGTAAATAGATAGTGTTTAATAAAGTGTTCCTGAATATAATTTGTTTGAAACATGTCATATATTCATTTTGCAGTATTTTCCTGTGCACATAACACAACATGAAACAAAATAATTTTGCATTAAGATTAGGTGCATATTTCACATTTTTAAAGGGGAGAAAATGTGTTTGTGGCATTTCTTTACATGTAAAAAAACAATAACTAATACGTTTGACTCCAATTTGTTTGGAGCCAAAGCTCCGAGTTCTTGCTAGGCAAATAGGTCAATCCTGATTCAAAGGGCCAATAAGAGTCAGCAAATAAGCTTTGTCTACACTGCCAGTGCCTTTAAACATGAATTGTATTATTATTTTACTCATATTAATTATTATATGATATAGACACAAACTGAGACAGAACTAAGCACCTTTTAACTGAGCGATCTTCAATCCATTGACTGTCGCTTTCATGATCCATGATGCCATACAAAAGGGTAATATGCTAATACATTGACTTATGATATGACAGCCTGTTGATAATAGAATCCTAAAGTATAGAATTTAGTCATTAATAATTGCCTATATGTCTGTGTTCTGATTACATGCTTTTCTAATTACTGTACTACTATGAGAGGGATCAACTTCAGAGGGTAGGAGACGCTAACAAGAATTACTTTTATTTTTACTCAATTTTAGCCACTCAACTTCCCACCTTCCTCTTTTCCCCACTCCTCTCTCCCGCTTGACTATTAGAGTGGGCCAGAAAATATTTTGATCAGCCTTAGAAGTGAAATGAGAGACTGACAGGGTCCATGTTGTTCCTAAAGCCGTCGTAGAAAATTAGTCTAATTGTCCTTTACAGTTAATAGATTTCGGAATTCTGTAAGGCCTGTAATATAGGGCCTGATTATAATGGCGGTTGAACTTTGGTCCGACTACCATCCAGTCGGGAATGGGACCGCCCGACTAGCTGTTGGCAGTACTGCTACAGGTATTACTGTGAGACCGCCTTTAAGGCGGTTGCACTGTGTATATTTTGTATTGCGGGCTGTAGCACACACCACAATTAAACAAAAAACACATTTTGCATGTACTACACTATGTGGCAGGCACCACGTGGTGCCTGCCACATGGTGCAGGAATATGTAGGAGATAGCCCATATCGGAGGGTCAGGGGTAAATGGGGGCCCACTACGGGCCCAGGCCCCCAAGTCACCTTTCACCTGCCTTTTCATGGGGGGTTAACCACCATGGAATGGCTGGCGGAAAGGAACATTGTAATTCGTATGGCAGTGCCTTTCCAGGCTCCACCACCATTGTAGGGATTGCAGTCCCTCTAACGGTCCAACGGTCGGTCTCTCCACCCGCCATCCATCCGCCTGCCCTCATAATGTGGAGTGTGGCCAAGCAGGGTCTGCTGGTGGCGGTCCCACCACCATCGGACCATAGGATTAGTGAGCCTTGTGGACATTTCGTTTAAGTGGCCTATGTTGTTTTGGCTGTATGGGTACATTTGTTGTTGGAATACAGGGTGTACTTGATGGAAGTGCTGGAGGATGGTGGAGTAAGAATGGAGGAATACGTTAATTGGGGGACAGAAAGAACACCTCAGAAGAGGGTTTTAGTGGTAGTGGAAAGTGAGAGCTCAGGATGAGGCAGAGGGAAAGCCAGAAGAGTGCGGGATCAGAACTCCAGGAAATTAAATTATCAAGTAGAGAAGAAGAGTAAGCCTGGAATAACAGACAGCGGGAACTTCTAGCAGGTAGGCTGGTAAATAAGTTGATGAACGTTCAAGAACAGGAAGTAAGAGCTTTTAATTAAACCAGTTAATGCTTTGGACATTGACAAGAGTGAGTAGTCTTTAGAGCCTTATGGTGAGAGTAAAATCTATAGTCAAAAGGATGAGTTAGAGTTATATTGTAGAACTCTGTATAGGAACATTTAGTTTGCGCAGCTAAGTCGAAAGGATGTAATTGTTTGTGAGCTCTGCTTGCTTCCTTTAAGGTGCCCTCCTTCACAACCAAGAGCATCAGGGGTGATTCTTCTCTCAAGTTGGGTCCTTCTGTGGATGGGTGGGTGTAGTGTGTCAAATCATGGGATGCTACATACTAGAACTAGCACTTTGCACAAATAAGAATATAATAACATCTAAAACATTCCTAAAATATTTTCTCTTCATGTGAAACAAATTAAGACATTACATAATCAGCAAATCTGGTGGGTAACCTAACCATTCGTCGTACAGCACTTCTAAGCTCATCCACCTCACCATAGTTGCCAAACTGTTGAGAAACAACAGGTGCTCGATTAAAAAACAAGTTCTCTTGCTATCTTTGAGTTAGTAGTGAAGGAAGAAGATTGATTATCCATATTAGAAGTATTCTGACAAATCACATGCGTATGAACCGGCCTCAGGTTCAAACGTGTTGCCTGTTTGTCTGAAACTTTAGATAAGGACTCTGATATCACACCAGTTGTTAACGTCTGTTAATTGTTTGACAAACAACCCAGTCCTCTCTAAAACCTAATATGCAAATGTTTAAAATTTCACTTTTTCAGCAGAGATAGGACTTAGATTTCGTTGTTCCACCATCCCTTTCCTTCTACTTAAATTAAGCCCTAATGATTCAAAGGTTTAAGAGTAGTTGTGTACCTTGAGTCACCCTTAGTCCCTTTAAAAGTTTTTTTGCTCAGTACTCAGTTCACAACATCATAATTAATCATTTGTGCTCACTTTTTTAAAGCAGCATAAAGTTTAATTTTCATTTGTATAGAAAAACCCTCTCATTCTCAGTATACCTATTCATGGAAATATCAACAACATTCTGCAATTTTTTAGCCAGTCAGGTGGTAATTTACTCTTTGGTTCCCTGCCAATTAATAATTTAAATGGAGACACCCCAGTTACAGAATGTTGAGACATGAGAAATGACAATACTTTTTCTTTCAAAAATTCCTCAAAACCTAGCCTGGCAGAAAAAGCCTTTGTATGCCTTCTTTAAGAAAGTGATTCAAGCACTCCACAAGACCATCTGAAACTTTACAGTGCAGCTCTCAGTTGTTTAAAGTCACGTTTTCTCAAAAATACTCATCTGGTTCGAGATAATATTCATTCCATTCTCTCTGACTATACACTTTGGAGAACCCTCAATTAAGAAAACCCTAAACGAGAATGTGATTACGTTTTTAGTGGCAGGCGAATCAGTGAAAGCAAAGAATACCCATTTTGGAAAATAGTCTGCAAGTAGGATTATATACTTCATGTTGCTATATAATTGTTTAAATGGACCAGATAAGTCCATAGCCACTTTTTTCGAGAAGTGGTACTGGTGTAATTAGTTTTTCAGATGTTGTCCAGTGCTTGCTTGCAGACACTCTGTACAAGGAATACCTAAAATTATGGACTTGAAAATCCATGGGTGGTCAACAATAACATTGTTGCTGTTTTTTAGAGGAAGCAGTGACACCCTCCCTCGTGCAAATTCAATAAGTAACCTTCGTAGACCTGCTGGAGGTATGATACGATCATTCCTCTAGCAGATCCCATCTCCATACATAAGCTCCAAGGTCACTTGACCTTAAATTTAATCCCCCTTCTAAACTTCTAACACCAGGCAACCTTCGTAGATATAGACAATTATGTGCTGAAGAACAGTCTCTTCACTTGTTACGTTAATCCAATCCAGCTAACATCAAATTCTGACACACTCTTCAAGAGCATCTATAGGTCCCACCCCACATTCAAAATGTTCACGGATGTCACAATCTGTGATTAATTGTTTCAAAGGCATCCTTGAAAGACAATCAACCTTGAAGTTCTTACCTTCCTGCACATGTTTTATCGACATATTGTACTTTTGTATTGTTGACAACAATGTTGACAACAATCTCACAGACGTGCATAAGCATTTCCCAAACCATTACCAGCTAATAGAAACACCTATGGTTTGACAGTCAATGCAAAGATCAAAACGTTGTCCCCAAAGATGTGTTTTAAACTTTTGGACCTCCCATACACAGGCCTCTGCTTCTCTCTCAATGGTACAAAAGTTGTGTTCAGCAGGTTGTAAAGTTCTTGATGCGAAGGCTACTGTTCGTTCAACACCATCAACCCACAGACTAAAAACAAAACATGAACGTCTGAGGCTTGCATTGACATCAACCACAGCCAAAATAACACTAACAAAATTAAACAGAAACACTAATTAGGCAATAACAGATAAATACATTCAAACTAAATTAACACTAACCAATAATAACATTTGTAAAGCAATATAAACAAATATTTAAAAAAAAATCCATACTAATATTATAATGAGAGAGCCCAAACCTTTGAGGCGGGTAATCTCAGTAACCACAGCACCAATCACAACACCCAAGACAGAGCTGGAATGGGCAGTTGCAGCAAAAGGACATAGGCTATGCAGACGGCCACCATATATATATATATATTTGCAGAGTTTTATATAGCGCAAACTTGACCCGAACTGAATCAGGTATCAGAGCGCTTTACATAGCACCAGTTAGGCACGAGGAGATTAAGTGAGTTGCCCAGAATCACAGGATCTTTGGTGTCGTTACCAAGACTCAAACCCAGATCCCCAGGTCCGAGGTCGAGCGCCTTAGCCGTTAGGCCAACTCCTCTATACATTTAAAAGGTAAAAGAACCGTGCCATCAAAGTAGTCCCTTGTGGGCGTGTCTGCGTTGTGGACGTGGGCTGGGGGCGGGACTAACGCTGGGGCCGTGTGGTACGGCCATCACATCGTGGACTGTGGGCATGTGCTGGGGGGCGTGACAAATGCTGGGGGCGTGTGTCCGCACTTCATGCCATGTGAGTCGTACATACAAGTGCCAATTACGTTGCTGCGCAGCATCTAGGGGCACGCTGGGGGCGTGAGAAATGCTGGGGGCGTGTGTCCGGCCTTCATGCAATGTGAACGCAATTGTGCCGCATCAAGGGGCACGCTGGGGGCGTGAGAAACGCTGGGGGCAATTGCTATGTTCCGCCCTTCATGCCATGTGGGTTGTACATTAATCAGAAGATCGTCTGCTGTGGCCGTGTGCTGGGGGTGTGACAAACGCGTTCACCTGGAGACCTTGTAAATAACGTTACTGCAGCCTCTCCTGCGCGCTGTTACTGAACTCTTTCATTCAACGAACTTACACGCGCCTGCTACCATCAACCAGGACTTTAACCGGGCTCAGGCAGCGGATCAGTACACTAATTACACGCGCCTGATAACATCAACCAGGGCTGCAGCTGGGCCTCAAGCGGGGGAACACGCGCCTGCTACCATCAAACAGGCCTGCATCTGTGTAGTGTAGTTCCTATCTTCCCAATAGGCTCTGCGCATTGGAATAATACCTACAGCAGTAAAGGCCTAGGCCAGACGTTAACTAGGTCTACTACTGTCGATACTAGACTTAAGTTTTGGGTTTGCCAGCATAGCTCAGAGTTCGCTAGAAACTTTCTCGAATGTTCAGGAAATAATTAACTCCCCTGATTAGACAAGAAGGGATTTAGTTTCTGACAACCATAGAACATGACAACTTTGCTCTCCCCTAATCAAGAGTGTATCTCCAGAGTCGTGTGAGCACAAGGCAATTATTTTACTCAGTCAGTACGTGCATTCTTAGTCTCATCAGATTGTAGAGAAAAGGAAAAGACGGGCGTGTTCAATAAAAAGGTGTTATTTATTGATCAGTCTCTTTTCTCGTACAAGAGAAATGGATCGATATTATTGCAATACTTATAGTTAAGTAAAGTGCATACATTAAAAGCAATAGTATAAAATAATACTGTAAAAACATTGATATGGTTTCTGAGCCATATGATGTTTAAAATGATTAAAATATATTTACATACACATATACATTTGACTAAACGTACTCAACTGGTGTTTCTAAATACGCCTACCCCGTGTACCTGACCTAAGTCTAATGCGTGGGCGGGAATAGAAAGTTACAGTTTAAGTTAAGTTTGTTTTTGCCAAGTGAATAACTAAAGAATTCTCTGTGAGGGGTTATTCAGTTCTGTACCTGGAAGTTAGGATGAATGAGGAATGGTATCTCTTTCTCTGGTCTCGATATTCCAGGCTGCCTGCGAGGGCTGCCCGAAAGCGCCGGTGCTGGGTCTCTCGGTAGGAGATAGCAGCGCGTCTCTCAGCGCATCAGGAAGGCGGGGCTGCTGCCAGCGGGGTCTGCTCTGCTTATGGGCTTCGGCAAGTATGGCTGCTCCGTCTCGTCACCACGCGTGTGTTTGCATAGGGCAAGATCGGCAATATTTATACCTTAAAGGTGCCGGGATTGACGTAAGGATGGACATAGATGCGTCAATAAAGATGTCATACGACTTGCTCGTTAGCACATTCTTTTACTGAAGTTCTCTGTGAAATCAAAACAATGGGCGCACGGATTTTCCAGGTTGTCATAGGTTTGATTTGTTATGAGAACGTCGTATGCCTTATCAGGGGCTGGAGGAATGTCGCTTGTCTAATTAGATCTCAAGCGTTATGACCTAATCAGATAACACGTTCTTGTGCCGTAGTGTGACTGAGTCAGATAACGGTATCTGCATCATGGGGGCTTTTCTTGCCTCATGGGCTGACTGTTAGTTAACTTGATAGTTAGTTTAACCAGAATAGGGTCAGGAATAGGGGGATCGATTCAGAACCTATAGGAATACATGACACCCACTCCACGCTAACTATGGTCATATTTACTAATCTATGCATAGTATAACATAGTACAACATACTATAGAGTATAGTGTATACCTCACCACCCCAAAATACATTAATGCATTTAGAAATTTTCAAATATACTGAAAAATTGCAGTCATATATATTGTATGCACTTAAGCTATGAATTAAACGCTAAAGTAAACACGCATTTGTATACATTATTGCTTAATTGGTATATGAGAAATACACATGAAATGGCTCTTAATATAGCTATACAGAAAGAAAGTTCGAGACCATTTCATCACATAATAAAATATTTGTGAACATACCAGCGGGCAACTAAAGTTTATAAAGTATCTAAAAATAGAAATCTTAGTTCTCTAGGAATAGTTTCTTACTTTAAGCAGAAGATAAGTGTCCCGAAAATTTTGTAAAAAATAATTTGGGGCTGCTAAAAAATTGTTGTCCGTGAACTGGTGGGAAAAATTGTTCATGTGACTTTATTTTTAAAGTTGAAGGCCGAATTCAGGGAACGCCGTGTGCGAGCTTGCTCAAAAGTCTCTATTTCTGTTCTGGAGAGAACATCATATCATTAAGGCTTTCGAAAAAACTGTCAACAGCTTCATGGGAAAGTTCCACTAAGTCGGAAATAGGTGTAACCATGCATTCGTGCGCATGATTGCTGACAGAAGGTCGTACCTGATCGATGCTGCTTTCATCTTGAACCTCACTACTCCAATCGTAGTGGTGAAGATTCCACGAATGCCGTCATCAGGATTGGCAGCCTCTGAGGGCAGCACAAAGCGTGAACCTTGGTAGGAACCAACAATGTATCTGCATCCACTGGCGCATCCGATTGTAGCGTCAGACAGGTGTCTAACACGCATTCTTCTCCGCATAGCAGACACCTCAATACAGGTAAAACACACCTTTGCCACATTGGTCGAAATGATAGAAACCAAGTCATGTTCAGGTCTCTAAGCCGGGAGAGTCCCAGGATTTTTGATATCCGGTCCCGGTATCCAATGGCTAGGATTGTTTCTTCCCTTGTCACGAGAGTTTGATCTGTGACATGGGTTGCCATAATGAAAAATAAGGACTAAGAATAGGATTCCTGCAATTAGTCCCAGGATCAGGGGAAGTCCGCCAAAAATCGAATGGACGAAATCTGGAAAAATACCCAGTATGGCTTTGAATGGTGTTAATGCCATCGAAAATACTGTCTTAAATACCTTTGAGACCCCAGTGGTATCAGAAATATTTAAGATTTCGCTCAGGATTTCCGCGAAATGTACGGGGGAATTAGTCGATAATAATGTATGTATCTCTGCAGTCGTCCTTGCGACTTGTAGATCATACGTTTCTTTCGATGACGTGAGCCTTGTAGCGTCTGAAGAAGCACTGTTTTCATTCTGCTTAAAGTATCTATTCGAATAGAAGTAATTTTCAAACTGGGCCATGCCCTTGCCTCCCTGTCTGAAAAGGAGCTGGGGAACAAAGAACGTCCACAGCACTTGACCTTCGCAGTCGTAGTGACTAGATAAGGAGTCCCGGGCATAAGACTACAACATTTGCGGTCTACAATAAGAATGTAACTCCCATTATAGAGTCTTTGAAAGAATGGTTCTATTTCAGTTGCAGGTGCGCCTTGCTGGTTACATGAAAGGTTGTATGAATTCCCTTCACAGGCTCCATGCAAACTAATTCCGTTACACAGAAGCGTGCCGCTTAGTGACATGGCACAATTGTTGCCACTAAGAAACACTTTCTGTCCTTTATTACTGACACATGCATGTGAATAGGGCAGGTTCCAAGTTGTTTTAAGGTACCCCTTCCCCAATTTCTCGTACATGCCAGCCTGTATATATTTTTGGCAGTATTGAAACCTGAAGGTTGAGATTGGAATATTTATGATTCCGTGGATTATCCATTCACTGACAGGTCGTTCTGACATTGTCATTGGTAATCTTTCTAGTTTTTCAATGCTCAAGATTGTATAATCAGCACCCTTTTGCGCCATACCGATTTGTCTATCAGTAAGGTTAAAGATTTGGAATAGTGACGTTGTGTTGATTAAACGCCAAGGCACATAGCCTGAACGCAGATTTTGTAACGTCCAGCCAAGCTGTACAATAGAACGCAATTGTGACTGACCATGTTGTAATAACAGTAAGTCTTGCGATAATATATCGATTGCTGAAGACACAATGCTGTCCAATGAAAAAATTCTGGAGGACAGAGTCATTAACCCATTGTCCACTACAGAAAGTGATTTTTCCAAATTAATACGGTCAATTTCCCGTATTCTTTCTGCTGTTTCAATTTGATTAACCTTCCAGGCCTCATTGTATGCTGCATATACAGAGGCTGCTATGAAACGCTTTTGACGCTGTTTGCGTGGTCCCATTATGAAATCACGCAAGTCAGCACCATCAGTAAGTAAAGTTAGGTGTCGCTTAATTTCAGGCAGTGTGGAAGTTTGTAGCCACTGAAGGCATAATTTGCCCACACTGTAGGTTGTTATTATCCCTGGGTGATGTCTTTGGGGATATCTAGGGTCTGGCCTGGTCATTTTGAACCCCTGTGTTTTATTCAGGAATCTGTCTTGACAGTTATTTGTATCTGTGGGCCAGATTAACCATTGTTTCCAATCAGGATGTGTTCTGTTTTGGTTTAATATATGGTTTACGTCTATCTCTTCATCCGTATCAGAGCTATTGCTAAACATTGTTGGCTTTGGAATAGACGGTTTATTTAAATCTTTGATTTTGGCTAGGCCAAGACAGGTGGTTTGTTGAACAGTGTCATTTAAAAATATCATTTGTTCTGGGATCATGCAACCTCTAAACAAAGCTTCTAAACCCTGTACTTGCCATTCTTTTGTACACCAAACACTTTTCAAATCAACATTTTTGTCCCAATAATCAAATCCAAAAGTATTCATTTCTTCGAAGAATGAATCTGAATATATCAACTTTGTGTTGGTTATCATGGTTTTCATCCCTGTCTTGTTTGACAATTTAAAATAGAATGTTTCAGCATTACTTGTGTTAAAACCTGAAAAATATGAATATTTGTCGTAAACGGTTCTTGAGCTCTCTTTTGGAGGTGTTGCACAATGTTCCCATTGATTATAATTTAAAACATTTCTAGGTTGTGCAGATTTATGTAAAAAATGGTTACCATAGTGGTTATAGCAATACATACTATCATAATTTGTAGAACCTTGCAAATAATCATGTTTTGTAAATTTAGCAGACATTACTAAGTCAGACATCATGTTATTAATGCTTTCGAAGTCCCAATCATCAGCAAATGAGTTTGGTTTTGCAAAGTCACTCAAGGAGATCTTGATTTGGTGTGGATATTTCAGGATCTCGACCGGACCATAAATTTCATAGTCAGTGTTGTCCCAGGCTACCCCACCAGGTATAGGATTGGCTGTGAAGTTGGCTGAAGAAAGTTCTCTTTTCTCGACGTGTGAAGATGTGTGTGGTTTGAGGACCAAGTTGATGTTCTGACTTGCTGTGTCCATTTTAGCATATTTTCCCTCAATGAAGCGTCCCAAAGTTAATACCATGATGAGCCAAAGTATGAGGATAAATGCACCAAAACCCACCCAAAATTCAATCCATGGAGAAATCAGATATGTTTCTTTCAGTTGGTTCAAAAGTTCCTTAGCTTTGTCTTTAAAGGATTTTGACGATGGCTGTGTCTTTGATTCACTGAGGCTTTCAGAGGAATCATCGAAGTTTATGAAGTAGCCGGATGCAGTTCTGTCAATTGTTCCAATTGCTTCAGGATTTTTGTTTCTTGAATTGTCACTTGGTACTTCATTATAGAGTGGTGTGTCTCTGCTAAATGTTTTTATTTGGGTTTTCAGAGGTCTTAGTTCTATTGCATTATTGCATAGTCCTTGTTGTTCTTCTGTAGGCGTTTCGAATGTGATGAGCCTCTTTGTTAGGACCTCTGTACTGGTAGCAAACCTTGGTGTTCTGCTACTTATTGGGAGTCCACTTGGCCTACTGTTTGTTATCGGCCACATGTTGTGGTTTTACCAGGTCGATGGATACAACTCGGTTCTCCTTTTTACCAGCAAGTGGCGGTAGTACAACTGATCTTGTCCCGTTGACAGACAAGACAGGAACTGCTTTTCTGTAAGAAGGCCCAAATTCCTTCTTTACCGCGATCTTCTCCCTGACTAGATCCCCGACTTTTGGAATCCAGACAGGTCTTGCTGGGACAGGTGGTGATTCTTCAGTGGTTGTTGGCTGTTGTTTCAACTGTATGTTGCTCAGGTCTTTTCTTGTTTTGTTTAAGTCCTGCAAAATAGCCAAACGGTCTTTGACATCAAAGCTTTTTTCTTTAACCACTGAAGTCTGACTGTCGAGGTCAGAGATAATCATTCTAGTTCCAAATAATAATTCGTACGGACTGAATCCCTTCAGAGAATTTCTTGGCAAGTTATTTAGACTACGTTGGACACTTATTAGATGTTTGACCCACCCAGCTCCCGAACCTAATACCTTTGCCGTTATAGATTGCTTTATGTCACGGTTTTTTCTTTCAACAATTCCGTTCCCCTCAGGGTGAAATGGACAAGAGTACCGCAATTGCACGCCCATGCTGACCATGGCCTCCTTATAAGCCCGAGAGCTAAAAGCAGGTCCATTGTCCGAATGCAGCATGCCAATTGCGTATGTGCCGATAAAGACTCGCAAATCTTTTATAACAGTTCTGGCGTCAGCCGTTCGCTGGGGCCACATCCATATAAATCTCGTGCATGAGTCCACTGCAACCAAGATATATTTATAGTTACCATCCCTTTGTAAGGGACCGCAGTGGTCTAGATAAACACAGGCTAATGGTTTATCCGAGATTAGAAGGGGCGTCTGCGCTGGACGTCTCACCGTTGATACTTTCATTTTTTGACATATTTCACATGCTAGAACATAGTTCCTCGTTTGTCTTCTCATTTGTGGCCACCAGTATCTCTGTTTTAATAATGATACTGTGGCTGAGACGCCAGCATGAATAGAAGCAAGCCCTTCGTGTGCCGCTATTATTAGTCCTAAACTATGTTCCATGTTTGGAATTGCCCTATCCCCCACTCCAGGGATTCGAGCAAAAGGAACATTGTTTGCATCAGTTATGTATGAGTATTTTACTGGAAAGCCTTTAGGGAGTGGTTCTATCGAATCCTTTTCTGAAGCGCTGACAGCTTGTAATATTTCGCTGTCTATTTTTGTTTTTGACCGGGTGACGGCAGCTACGGAAGCCGTTTGCACAGCTGCCTTCGCGGCCTCATCAGCCAATGAATTCCCTGCAACGTGAACGCCATCACGTTGATGACTCAGTGTATGTATCACGTGAGTCTTTGGTAGTTCTTTTTGTAAAAGAGCTACTTGTTCCCAGAGCATTTTATGCTTGATTGTGCCACCTTTCGCATCCTTGAAACCGTTCTGAAGCCAGATCTGCAAGTATTCATTGTAAGACTGAACGCAATAATACGAATCACACACTATGAGTGTGGGGAATTCTCGATCGGTATTTTCAAGCGCCATCTTGAATGCTAGTAGTTCAGCTCGCTGAGCTGTACAATCTCCTAGGGATTGTGTTTTAGTGAGGGTTGGTTTAAATTTCCCTTCGTGCCAACGACCTTTAACAATCGCGCACGCAGCACTGTAAGCTTGTTTACCCCCTACTGCGGGTTGTGCTGATCCGTCTGTATATATTATACAGCCGTAGTGATCTAGAGGCAGAATTTCGGTTGGCGGAGGACATTCAAATTCATATTGGAGAAATTCTTGTGTTTTTAAGTAAGGATCAAATTCGTACACCACGTCTGTTGCAGCAAGAGATTTAGCCCATTGTATCCATCTTGGATGGAGTGCTTTAGCATTTGGAATGCTTGCCTTTGTTACCGCCTCTAAGGCTGGTATTGGTGTTACGATTACTATTCGTTTACCTTGTGCCAGGGCTCGTTCTTTTGCTATAGCTGTCTGTGTTGCTGTAAGAATTTTTTCCGTTGGGCTAAATTTCATTTCAGCCTTAGTGTACAAGTGTGATTTGAATGCAATTGGTACCTTTTCTCCCTCATTAGAGGTCAGGTATGTGAATCCGCATCTCCCTGGGATGACTCGAATCACAAGATTGCGTGTGTTATCACGTGTTTCTAATTTTGTTTTAATTAGCATGTCTGTTTGTAAGGATCTCAAAATTTCTGTGTGTGTTTGAGTCCAATTGGATCTTTTAAAGTCTGGTTTAATTAGATCATAAAGGGGTTTGACCCTTTCTGCGTAATTTGCAATGTATGTTCTTCCGAAATTTAGGAAGCCTAGAATTGACTGTAGGTTTTTTAGTGTTTTAGGAGCTTGGATTACGGCACATTTCTCTAGGAAATTGTCTGCCAGGCTTTTACCTTCACTTGATAACTCATATCCTAAGAATATGACTTTCAGATGGGCAATTCTGGATTTTTTAAAGTTGAATTTGTAACCCTCTGCTGCGAACCCAAGTATTATGGTGTTCACTCTTTTCAAGTGAGTATCCAAGTCATCGTCTGTTAAGTAAATGTCATCGACATAAGATAATGCTTCATCATCATATAGCTGTAGTAATTCTGTTACTCTCGCTGAGAATACCCCCGGGCTGTTCTTGTACCCCTGGGCTAACCGACAGAATTGTTTTTGAGTGCCATTTACTGAGAATGCAGTTAAATATCTGCTCTCTGGTGCTATGTTTTGACAAAAGAATCCATTGGAGATGTCCAAGGTTGTTTTGTATTTTTTGCGCACTATGTTATTCATTAGTGCAGCACTGTGTGAGTTTTGCACTGCAAAGGTTTTGCAACATGTGTTAAGGTGTCGGTAATCCAAAACTAGACGATATGAATTGTCTGGTTTGGAGACCGGAAACAAAGGGTTGTTCATTTGTGAGGTGCAAGTTTCAATCACCCCCTGGTATTCTAGCTGATCTAGTATTTCATTTACCTGTTTTTTTAGCTTCTTGCTTAATTGGGTACTGCCTTTGTGCAGTAGGTTGTGATTTTAACTGGATTTTGTGAGGAGGAGAATCCTCATCCCATCCTACATGATTTTTATATAAAGCAGGTGCTAAGGCCACTGCCCACTTTCTAGCAAGTGTGTATTTTTTATGAATCGGGATTTGATTCGAGAAGGCAGGCATAATTACTTCTTCGCCATGAGGGCACTCCCTGACAAACTCTGGTGGCCAGTCTTTTTCAGCTAGAAGGATATCATAGCCCTTGGAGAGGTTATCCCAAAATAGTCCCCTTATTTTCCTAGTCTTATCTCCCTCTATACGTAATGTTATCTCGTATATCTTGTGGGGTTTGCTAACTCTGGTGTCTGCAGTTTCCACTTGAAGATATTCATTCGTGTCCACTGTCTCCAGATGATTCATAAGGACTTTGCGAGCTATGCTCACTTCTGCTGCGCTGTCTAGCATTGTCTGAGCCCACTCTCCGTTTTTCAGTTGTGTCCTCAGTATTCTCGGCATTGTTAACTACCTTGATACTGGCTACCTTCTTTTTTGGAAATTGTAATTTCTTTTTTTGTTGAGCAGGTTCCTTGTCTTTGGACTTGGCGTGCTCTTCTCTTTGTTCTGATCGTCCTCTTCTTTCCGATTTCTGCGAGGAAGTCTGAAAAGATTGAGAGGGACGTGTGTCAATGTCTTGATATCTATCAGGTTTTTTAATATTATCCCTATTTCTAAGGTTATATCTTTTCTCAGAGGGGTCACTCTGGGGTGACCTGTGTCTCTGGTTCGGAGATTTCTCCCTTCGCCTAGGAGACCTTCCTCGGGACTGGAATTTCTTTTCTTTTGGATTGGATTGTTTGTTTCCATCTCAGTTCTTTTTTGGTGAATGATTATTAAAAAATATTTTTTCTGGACTTTCAGTCAGTTGCGGTTTTACTGGTATTCCACCTAAACTATCTCTACCTAGTTCTTCATAGGATTTTTCTATGATTCTGGCAATTTCAGGTGGTTGGTCTGCTATATCTGTCTCTTTTAACCTCTGGCGGATCGCCACGTTTGCTGCTTCACCTTTTATATTGGCTAATAATATAGCCGAGACCTGCTTGAAGTCTTTCAGTAATTTCATACCAAGAGTTAAAGCTGGTTCTGGACCGTATTCATCTTGAATTTGTTTTAGCACATCTGGTATTACCGAAATGGATGGAACACCGTGCGTTTTTGTGTAGATTGAAGCAAAGACTGTACCCCAAGTATCACAGTCCTCTATGTGTGGTGCGATTCCCATTGGGAGACATATAGTCAGAATCCTGTGTTTTTCTAGCGGGGTGGTGTCAGGAAACACCGCCTCTATTTGGGTGATTTTCTGTGCCAACCAGAATGGTATTTGTTCTCGTTTAGCCAGAACTTTACCTAGGCAGGATTGGATGTTCTGTGGTGTGATTTTATTTGTGTTCCCCTGGTGAGGGGTCAGCTGTGGGAGTTTAATCGCTGGCTGAATTGTTGAAGTCCGCATTACATACTGGACTAATTGTCTATGAATTTTTAGTAATTGTTTTAGCTGTATTAACAGCTCTCCAGTAGACATCCCTTCGATGTCTGGGTGTGGTGTGTATCCGGCTAAGACCGGCCACGTTGCTCCTGGTCTACCTAAAGGACCGAGCCTTGTAATGTGATTGTTATGTATTAGGGCGCCATCAAATAAGAGCAAATGCTCTTGGAATTTGAGTGGTACTTCCACCTCCTCGAAAGGAGTGTAAATGTCGGGTTGAACCTCTATTTTGTAATAGTGGAAGTACTTTGTTACAGCATTTGCTGCTGGAAAATGTATCCATGTATAGTATACCTCTGTCTGCCGATATTCGTGTGCCTCAATTACGAATATGACTGTGCCACCTCTAGGTGTCAGTCCATTTTCTATAAGTTTTAAGGTTATAGATTTCCTTTTGGCGACCGGGATGAGTATTATATCCCCGTCCGCATCTAGTGCTGCAGTATCAGCTGCTGCTATTTCAGCTGCTAATCTAACTGCCTCTCTTTCATCATCATTGTCAGACATTTTACCGACAGGAAGCTTATTTTGTTTGTTTGCAGATCAGGTTTCTTATGGAACAAAGATTAGATGCACAATATTTTGGAACAGTGTATCCTTCAACGTTGACTAAACCAAGAACCTTACATAGGAGTTCCCTCCTGCGAGGTTTTGGAGGATATTACCTTTCACCCACTCCAGACGTCTTTGGAGTATTTGGGAAAAGGGGTCTGAGTGAGAAAGCACGACTGAGTTACTCTAAATGTCTTACGTTAGTTTTATCGCCCTTTCCAAACGCGTTGGGCGCCATGTAGTGTAGTTCCTATCTTCCCAATAGGCTCTGCGCATTGGAATAATACCTACAGCAGTAAAGGCCTAGGCCAGACGTTAACTAGGTCTACTACTGTCGATACTAGACTTAAGTTTTGGGTTTGCCAGCATAGCTCAGAGTTCGCTAGAAACTTTCTCGAATGTTCAGGAAAGAATTAACTCCCCTGATTAGACAAGAAGGGATTTAGTTTCTGACAACCATAGAACATGACAACTTTGCTCTCCCCTAATCAAGAGTGTATCTCCAGAGTCGTGTGAGCACAAGGCAATTATTTTACTCAGTCAGTACGTGCATTCTTAGTCTCATCAGATTGTAGAGAAAAGGAAGAGACGGGCGTGTTCAATAAAAAGGTGTTATTTATTGATCAGTCTCTTTTCTCGTACAAGAGAAATGGATCGATATTATTGCAATACTTATAGTTAAGTAAAGTGCATACATTAAAAGCAATAGTATAAAATAATACTGTAAAAACATTGATATGGTTTCTGAGCCATATGATGTTTAAAATGATTAAAATATATTTACATACACATATACATTTGACTAAACGTACTCAACTGGTGTTTCTAAATACGCCTACCCCGTGTAACTGACCTAAGTCTAATGCGTGGGCGGGAATAGAAAGTTACAGTTTAAGTTAAGTTTGTTTTTGCCAAGTGAATAACTAAAGAATTCTCTGTGAGGGGTTATTCAGTTCTGTACCTGGAAGTTAGGATGAATGAGGAATGGTATCTCTTTCTCTGGTCTCGATATTCCAGGCTGCCTGCGAGGGCTGCCCGAAAGCGCCGGTGCTGGGTCTCTCGGTAGGAGATAGCAGCGCGTCTCTCAGCGCGTCAGGAAGGCGGGGCTGCTGCCAGCGGGGTCTGCTCTGCTTCTGGGCTTCGGCAAGTATGGCTGCTCCGTCTCGTCACCACGCGTGTGTTTGCATAGGGCAAGATCGGCAATATTTATACCTTAAAGGTGCCGGGATTGACGTAAGGATGGACATAGATGCGTCAATAAAGATGTCATACGACTTGCTCGTTAGCACATTCTTTTACTGAAGTTCTCTGTGAAATCAAAACAATGGCCGCACGGATTTTCCAGGTTGTCATAGGTTTGATTTGTTATGAGAACGTCGTATGCCTTATCAGGGGCTGGAGGAATGTCGCTTGTCTAATTAGATCTCAAGCGTTATGACCTAATCAGATAACACGTTCCTGTGCCGTAGTGTGACTGCGTCAGATAACGGTATCTGCATCATGGGGGCTTTTCTTGCCTCATGGGCTGACTGTTAGTTAACTTGATAGTTAGTTTAACCAGAATAGGGTCAGGAATAGGGGGATCGATTCAGAACCTATAGGAATACATGACATCTGGGCCTCAAGCGGGGGAGCATGCAAATGAGCGTGTCTGCGGGGACAATTACTGCAGCCTCTCCTACTCGCTGTCATTCAACTCTCTCATTAAACGGATTTACCCGCGGCAGATAACTCTCTCATTCAACGACATTACACGCGCCTGCTAATATCAACCAGGGCTGTAGCCGGGCTCAGGCGGAGGATCACTACACCAATTACACGTGCCTGCTAACATCAACCAGGGCTGCAGCTGGGCCTTCTCCGTCCCTATTCTAATGAAACAAAAAATGTTGTCTACCGCAAGATTTTAAAATAAATTGCCCTTGCCAAATACACACATTACACACATTCTATTTCATACCCGGACAACGTCGGGACGGGCTGCTAGTATATTATAAAAGACATAATAAATTGGAACACTTACAACACCAAAAATGCTAAAGTCACAAAAGGATGAGACTCTGCTGGATTGCAATCAGAAAATCAGAAAAGAAAAGTGGAAGAAAACATACAAGTCCCTTCAAAAGTGAGCAAAACATTTATTTAAACATAATTGAAAAATATTCATTAAAAAGTGTAAATATGCAAATAACTAACAAAACACTCTAATTTCATTGTTATACCAAACTTAAGGAACTACATAATAATTACAGCACCCTCAACAGAGTGCTGAACCACCAATAAAATCCAGCAATTGAATTCCTGGAGAAAGGCACATAAAAAGTAAGTCATTTTAAAGAACTTCTAAATATCAAGTAAACCTTAAACCTAAAAAATAAAACTAAAAGCCCTCAACACCCACCAACTACAAGGAAACAAATGTTTAAACTAAAACTAAAACCAACTTTTTTCCCTCAACAGAAAAAGGCCACCTAATCCACATTGAACCACCTTTCAATGGAAAACAGAAAAGAGAACTGCAATTACCATCAAGAATACCTGTGTAAGTATAAAATGCAAAACAATGCTTATAATGATTTATGTGTATGTTGCATCTAAAGTAAAATGATAACAGTGTATTAATCATATTTTTAAATATTTCCAAACATAATCGCAGAAAGAGCAAGTTATAGCACATCACAGAAAGTCAAACAGCTACTCTAGCACATGGGCTTCACTTACAGCCAAGAAAGCACACAGACCAAAAATATCAATTGGAAATGTACAAAATATTACTCTAATACTTGTTATTGGAGGGTTACTACAAAAAATGACATTACTAGTAATGTGAACGTACACAAACAACACCCAAATGTCACCGAAATCGAAGCAAGGCATGTACTACAAGATTTAAATGAGGCAAGAACTAGTTTCCAGGAACCCACTAACAAAATTCTAGACGATATGCTCCCTAAAGTACCTGAACACATCACAGGTCAGCTTCCAGCTATCTCCACTTCGAAACGCATAATAGCACAAACTAAAAAAGCCATCAGTGATACTTCTCCTGCCCCTAGAAGATACGAAGACATCCAAATTCCTGAACGTTTAACCAGCAAACATAATGAGGAACCCTTCCTCCTACATGACAACCTTAGTAATAAGAAATGCATTATTATGTTTGCTACAGCAAATAACTTATTAAGACTAAGGGTCTGATTATGAGTTTGAACCTGTAGTGGCGGTCCTCCAATGCCACACTGCGCCACATTACCAGTGTGGTGGTCGGACCTCCACAGGGCCACTGCAACCACCGGGGATCTGTGATCCCGCGACAGTGGCACAGCAGTTAGTCAGAGTAATATACCAGCGGTGCCGCTGTGGCACTGCCAATCATATTGAGCTGCCATTTCACCAGCCTTTCCATGGTATAGTGAGTAAGCATGGGCTGAAAATTCGTTCCGCTCGCGGAATTTGCAAATTATTGGCAATTTCGCGAATCTCGCGAAATTGCCAAACATACGCAATTCGCGAGTTGGCAACTTCTTTTTTTGCTTGGTCGCGCTTCAAAAATACAATCTTGCGTGTGCGGCGCTGACTTACCGTGATTCTGAGTTTGCCGAGTTGTTTTCCTCCCGGTTTGCGTGCGCTGCACCATTTTGGATCTGGCTGCGTGATCGCGCGAGACTTTTTGACCGCGAGTACGTCATGGAGTCCCGCCATCTTGCACTGCGAGACTTTGAGAACGTGAATACATCAAAAGGGCCCGCGATCACCCATCGCAAGAGTAAACAATAGCGAATACGTAGATGCGACACGCAGCTGACATCCGGCGGGAGATTTGAACAGCTCGCTTTCCCGAAGTCGCAAAAATTGCAATTGTGCACAAGAAATCTATCGCTGGCAGCATAAACCTTCTGAAAATGATGATTTGGATCAGAATAACTCCTCAGATTGACATTTGGCTGCATTTTTTTGTGCAAGGAGTCCATTTTTGGGGGGGTGGGAGGAAGGAAGTGCTCCAGAGTCTCAAACTTCCTGTTCCTGTCCAGCAGGCTCCTCCCAGTGCTTTGTCCATGTCCTGGTCACTTTTCATTTGGATCTGGAGCTAGAAGGATTACTCTTTGTGACTGCTGCTGGATATTTGTATTTGAGGACTTTTTGTTTGGATCACTTTTGGATTTGAGACTTGTAAGTAAGTTGGTGTCGTTTGTTTGGGGCATTGCAGTAGCTGCAACTACAATATTATAAACTTTTTCCCAACTTTAAAAAAAATATATTGTGGGTACCACAGTATCGAGTAGGCCCAGGGTTAGTCATGGGTGCATGATACAACTGTTTCTGTGAGTTTTGTTGAACTTAAATATCATTTACGGCATGGATGGCATGGAATTGAATAGCTCACTGTTATATGTGGAAGTTTGTTTTAATTTTGGGGTGCGTGTTAAAGCCACACTAGCCATTAGGCCCAGGGGTACTCAGTGGAGCGTGGACCAAGTCTTTCTGTGGGGTCTCTTGAATTTAAACATCATTTAGGGCATGGATGGCATTGGATTGAGGTGATTTCTGTGTGTATTTCGATTTTTTGGGTGTTGTTGGGGCCTGGTCCAGAGCCTGGCCATGTGGGTGGGGGCCAGTTGGATGCCTGGTCCAGTGCCTGGCCATGTGGGTGGGGGTCTAGGAGCCATTTTAAAGCCAGGCAGTGTGCTTTGTGCCATAGGCCTTCACCCAGTCTGCCTTGATTTCATCCATTATGCCCAGGGGTACTCAGTGGTGCATGGGCCAAGTCTTTCTGTGGGGTCTCTTGAATGTAAACACCATTTAGGGCATGGATGGCATTGGATTGAGGTGATTTTTATGTGTATTTCGATTTTGTGGGTGTTGTTGGGGCCTGGTCCACGGCCTGGCCATGTAGGTGGGGCCCATTTTGAGGCCTGGTCCAGGGCCTGGCCATGTGGGTTGGGGCCTAGGGGCCATTTTGAAGCCAGGCAATGTGCTTTGTGCCATAGGCCTGCACCCAGTCTGCCTTGCTTTCATCCATTATGCCCAGGGGTACTCAGTGGTGCATGGGCCAAGGCTTTCTGTGGGGACTCTTGAATTTAAACATCATTTAGGGCATGGATGGCATTGGATTGAGGTGATTTTTGTGTGTATTTGGATTTTTTGGGTATTGTTGGGTCCTGGTCCAGGGCCTGGCCATGTGGGTGGGGGGGGATATATTGAGGCCAAGCAGTTTTTGCCATAGGCCGGCAAGCTTGCGGGCCAGTAGGCCTAGGGTTATGAATGGGTGCATGAAACAACTCTCTCTGTGTGGTCTCTCTTCTATAAATGTAAACATCCATTTTTGATTAGAATTGCAATTTTTATTTCGTGTCTTTCCGTTTTTGGGTGTGTTGTGTTAATAATAATAAATGCCTCGTTGCAATAGTATTAATTGAAGCACGACATATGCAACATTTATTTAACTAATGTTCCTCTGGCTTCTTTGCTTTTAGGTGCACAAAGACTGAGAACCAGGAATCATCCTCATCATCATCACTTGTAGCGCCAGGAAGAAGTCCTTCTGCGGTGTGTGCACAACATCACGTGACGTCACGTGTGGCTACAGACAACTCTGCAACTCGTGCAACTGCGTCCTGTTGTTCTGACATCTGAAGAAGATGGGCCCAAAGAAAGGTGGCCCTAGCTCCTCTACCAAGAAAGTTGCCAGTGCCACTGCCAGAAAGAAGGAGCAGAAGAAGCAAGTGGCGCCACTTAACAAGGAGACTTGTGTGCCGACCGCCACTTTTTTAGGGAAACAAAACTATGCCTGCAGCAGAGGTGTCAGCCGGTGACCAAGCTGGGAGCAGTACTTCCGCTTCATTGTTCTCAGTGCCACCACGCCAAGTTAGGCCCAAGCCCATGAATTCCGCAGAGCCAGCCACTTTAATAGCTCTTTCACCATCGACCATCGCAAAAGTAGCATCCAATCAACGCAGGGTGTAGCTCATCTGACGAGTGTTCAACCACAGCCGCAACGACAACCACATGTGCAACAAAGAGAGGCGCTAGGAGAGGCACAAGGAGAGGGGCAAGGAGAGGCGCAAGGAGAGGCGCAAGGAGAGGCGCAAGGAGAAGCGCAAGTAGAGGCGCAAGGAGAGGCGCAAGGGGAGGCGCAAGGAGAGGTGCAAGGAGAGGCGCAAGGAGAGGCTCAAGCAGAGGCCCAACTGCCCACAATACTTGTTCCTCCAGAAGTAGGGGGACATCAGGAAATCGAGATTCGTGCAGAGGTATCAGCCGAGCAAGCCACTCCTGATGATCCATTGTCTTCCAGATCCCCAGCAAGGAAAAGGTCAAGGAGGGCTAGTACAACATCTTCTTCAAGCCCCCTTCCTTCCGATGATCTAGATCTTGATTGGCACCCACCAATTCAGTCTGAGAGGGAGGCATGCCATGAGCCGACAAAGCTTGGTAAAAGGAAGGTTCCCGCAAGGCTTTCAGTTATGGGTGATGACGAAGAAGAAGTAGAAGTGGTGTATTCTGCTGCTGATGAAGAGTCTGACGATGACGACCCAGTCATCACAGTCATCACTCCAGCCCCAGTGGGCATGCAGCAGACAGACATTTTTACCCTATCTCGAAATGCTGCGCAGGATGTACGTGGCATGGCATTGGTACCACCACCAACACAGGTAACTACTACACCAACACGGCCTACAGCATCCATATTTTCTCTTCAGAAGGGCCGGCAGGGACCTCCATCCAGCTTGACGTCCATTACCTCAAGTAGTGGTGCTGTAAGTGCACAACAGAGTCAAATTCCGCCACACCCATCCTCCACTTCATCTGGCATTGAAAGTAGCACCTCCACCACCAACACCAGAAATGTCAACTCCCCAGTTTGGGACTTCTTTAATATTAACAAAAAGTAGGAAAACCAAGTTATGTGTTCGATTTGTAAACAAGTAGTTAGTCGGGGTAAGCTTGGTACCAACTATGGTACCGGAGGCCAGAGAGGTAATCTCCAAAAACACCACAGCATCCAGTGGGAGGGGCACCTAAGTAACATCCGGAAAGCCAAAACTAGAAATCCGAATGTAGACATTGATATTGCATCTGATGATGAGGAGCTGATCATGCAGGGGGTGGTGAAGAAGCGAGAGACATTTATTCTGGTACACACAGTACCCCTGGCAGCAGCACTGCAATGGTAGCGCCCACACCCTCTACCCCAGCAACATATAGGTGGTACAGTAAGAGTCTGGTAGACACACCAATGTGAAAAAGTACATCAATGAGCCTAACTGGGTTGAAGAAGTCTGGATCATCATCACATATGAAAACGGTCCAGACCACCATTAAAAGCATGTTTTGGTCGGAGGCGCCATTGGAACACAATGCTGGCTAAAATGTTAGCGCTGGACCTTCTCCCTTTTTCTTTCGTGGAAGGGGTGGGTTTTCTAGAATTTGTGGCAACAATCTGCCCTAAATGGAATGTTCCTAGCCGGTCCTATTTTGCCAGAGTTGCGGTTCCAGCACTAAATCAAGATGTGCTGGACGTGATAGGGGCTGCTTTGCAGACGAGTGCTGTTCACACTATCCACCTGACAACAGACACTTGGACCAGTTGCCAAGCCGTTAATTACATGTACATCACTGCACACTGGGTATCTTTTGCGGGGGTTAGAGAGAAGATAGCTGCAGGTGTTGACAGTGTCACAATTTTTCAAGCTCCTCGGAAACATGCAACAGTAGCCATGTTTGCCATGGAGAAATCTCATACTGCAGTAAACATTTTTTAGGAGTTTAACAGTAAGGTCTTTGAATGACTGCAGCCAAGAAAGCGCATTATTGGTTATGTTTCCACGGATTATGGCAGTAGTTAAGGCCATGGCTGATGGTGGCTATTTCAGAGTGCCGTGTTTGGCGCACAGCATTAACATTATTGTTCAAGATTTCCTGAAAAAAGAAAACACAGTCAGCAAGTTACTGACCACCTGCTGAAGAATCTGCACACATTTCAGCCATTCTTTAAAGGCCCAGAAGCAGCTGAGGATCATTCAACGTGACCGTAGAGTGCCAGTAGAGGACTCATCCAGGAGGTGGCAACACGTTGGAACTCAACCTTCTACATGCTTGAGCGTCTGTTTGAGCTGTACTTGGTAATCAATGAGTATGTCTTTAACACCCACAATGTGCTTCTATGAAAGACTTGAGGCTAGAGGTGGAGGAATGGGACCTAGTTAAAAGGCTGACAGACATGCTTCGTCCTTTTGAGGTGTTCGCGTGTGAAGTCAGCAGGGAGGACTGTACTTTGGGCAAAGCTATCCCATTGTTGCGCATGCTAGAGCACCAGCTGAAGGCGGTGTCTTCAACGTTCCGAAATGATGCTGAAAAACAAGACGCATATCAGTTGGCGGAGAGCTTATTAGGCAGCCTAGTTGACAATGCAAGGCTTAAAGCAATACATTCAGAACAACATTACATTTGTGACACTATTCTGGATCCACGGTACAAAAAGGCACTGGCCAGCAATACATTCATTCCTTTTTCTGAAGCAGATGTTTCCAAGTACAAACATTGGCTAGCTCTGTCAGCCACTCGGTTTGAAAAAGAGCGGCAGGAAATTGAAGGAACCACCACAAGTACTACTGAAGCAGCAGGCCATCTGGTGTCAAGGTCCACTTCTGTGGCCGAAGGCAATCACTTTCGCTCAGAGCCGTTACCGACACCAGCAACCTTATCATCATCACCTGCACCAGGCCCAGCGATATATTGTCGGAAGTGGATTGGATAACTTATCAAGGGTTTGCTCGTTCCGGTGTTGATGCAAAGACAACAGACGGTAAGCAAAGTGGAGCACCCCTGGAGGACCTTGAGTGGATGGTGCAGGCCTATCTGGATGACCCAACAGAGGTCTTCTTTGATCAGAATCCATTGGTGTATTGGTATGGGAAAAGGGCACGATGGCCACTGATCACCAAGCTGGCTATAAATTATATGGCTTGCCCGCTTGCAAGTGTGTATTCTGAATGTGTTTTCAGTGCTGCTGGTGCCATTGTAACTTCAAAAAGGACCCGCCTCTTGCCCAAAAAATGTGGAGTGGTTAACAATGATCAAGATGAATCAGCACTTCATACCACCAGATTACAAAATACGTGAATCCACGCAGGAAGAAGAGGACACCAACTTAGGTGATGGAAGTTCTTCTCTGTTAGCTGACCTACTCCCATTTCAATTCACAGAGTTTGAGGACGAGCTCTACTTTCCTGACACCTAGGCTTGGAATACTAACTTTTTTTTGTCCTTATTAACTTTTATTTCTGTGTCTTTCTTTGTTTTGCAACTTTTAGCACAACAAAACTCTAATCACAACAAATCCATCAGCAGCACTGTCTTCGACTTATTTCCATTTTGAAGGTACCGCTGTCTGCATTCCTGAAGTTCACAAGTTCATAATTCAGTCATGCTCTTCTATCCTCCTCCTCCAGACTCCCCCAATCTATTTCCCTCAAGGCAGATGGCCAGATTACGCAAAATCAAGAACCTGTCGCTTCGTAGACAAGTCCCTTCAAAAGAAGTGGGACTGGAATGACTGACTATGCTGACTGTTACTTCTGAAATTGACACAAGTGGCTGCCCTGTGGCCCTTCACTTAAGAATAAGATGCTGACAAAAAGTGGAACAGGTAATGAATGATGAGATTGCATGCAGTTGACAACACTGGCTGTCTGGCTCTGATGAAAGCAATTGCTGTTTGTTTGTTGTGCATGAAATGAATCCTCTGTGTTCTGTTATTATTTAATCTTTTACACACTAAATGTAACTCAAGTCTACTCTGTTTACCTTGTTTAATGCAAATTGTACTTTTACTGCAGGGGCCACTACGTTGCATTTTTTAATATGGAAAATGTCCTTGGACTCACTGTGTGCAGACTGTGACTGCATGAACAACATTGAGTTTGCCAACACCATGATGATGATGAGTCATGATGATCAAAGTTACATAATATCTTTACAGTCACACACTGGGATGAATGGATCATCATCGTCGATTTACAGAAGAACTATGGCCATTTCGTGAGTGGCAAACAGGTAAACAAGTCAACAACAACCACAGCAGAACTACATGTCTGTCTAGTCATGGTATGGCGTGGTCGAGCCAGTGTAGTGTTATGCCAGAGTCCAGACAGCAGTTCATGTAAAATTGCGGCTATGTGGCTTGCTGTATAAAATTAGATCTGCTTTGTCTGTCTGTATCAAAGAGGTATGCTACATGGAGGTTGGTTCACTCAGTGGTGCCTGCCTTGACCGTCTGCATGGCCCTGGCCTGCTGTGTGCTAATTATTATTATGGAAACAGAGACTCAGAGTAGGCACTTTAGAAAAGATGCATGTATGTAATACTGTCGCCTCTGAAAGTGAAAGTGTTATTTTTGCACTACACACCATACCTTATATTTTTCCTCCGGGGTGTTTTAATATCCCTTTCTGTTTTTCCATCGACAATTACAGGCCGGCACTTACCCTGTGCGATGGGAAAAACATTAACTCAGGCTTACCATAGCAATCCGCAATTTTGCATCCGCCAGGCAGGCAGTGGACAGTGTGGTCACCAAGATTGATCGACGGAGCGCACGATGGAATGGAGGAGTACAGCGAATAAGAGGAATGACTGGATGAATGCAACTTCCCAATTTGACCAAGACACCTACAACATACAGTTACAGTATCCACTTCACTTGTCCTTATCTTTTAAATAATGTTATTGTTGTGAACTCCTATGAGTGCGACTCTGTGCATTTGCTCTCTGCTTCAAATTCATCCCTACAGCTATTTGATAAGTTTCTTTGCTATTTTAAAAACTAATGTAATGTACTACTAAGTGTTTATTCTCTCTGAGGGCAGATAGGCAAGTGAAATTGCGTAATTACTGCAGCCCTGTACTGTCTAATTGTTTAGTACTAGTTAGTAAGTTGTAGTAAGTACTACTTTTCAGTAACCTAACCCTCCATTTAGCAAACAACTTCATGCATGCACTTACTTTATGTCCCTTAAAAGATTTATGGATATCTTCATATCCAAAGATTTGTTTTTCTTTGTTTGTTGTTTGTCCATGCTGTGTTTTTTTCTCTCTCCCCAAAAAATTCCCAAAAAAACCCATTCCCATCCATTTTTCAAACCCTAACCCTCTTCCCCCGGGCTGTGTGGTTTGCATTGAGGTGTGACTAAATGACACCAATAATTCCACACGCTTGCTGGGGAGGATAAGGTCAAAAGGAACAGAAAATCAATTTCAAGGCAGGTCAAGGAATTCGAGGATATATTCCTATTCTGCTTGACACACACCCATGAGCATTTGCAAATCAATTCAGAATTTCATGTCCGCCATCGAGTGGATTCATCATCAACAACATCCTCCTACACGTGACGAAAGCTTACGCTGCTGTGTCCTTCAGTACTAGTTCTTGTTTAGCCATAATCCACGCAACTAGTAGTTACCTTTTGATTGAATACTTTAGCATTGCTTAGGCTACAATTTATGGCACTGTTCTTGTGTACTGTACTATCGTACTGTTCTAATGCTCCTCTTAGGCCACTCAATGTCTCATTTCCTTTTTTTCATATGCTACTACTGCCAGTGTGTACAACTACTACTACCACCACAACAATGCCATTTCTTCCGTCCAGCATTCCATAGCCAACCTTAATCGCCATTTGCCATGCAGCCAGCCCTGTGCCTAGCCCTATTCTCAAACACAAATCACAGATAAGATAAGAATTTTGGGGAGGAAGAATAATGGAGTAGGAGGAGAGGAGAGACTGACGCTAGTACTAGTAAAGTAGTAGGACAATCGAATTCACTAACTCTGTCAGTGGCACTTTTGTACAAATTTGGGCGATTACTTAGATAATTTGAGTCAACCAGCCAGTTAAGTTTCAGGAAAACAAACGTACAGTTAACCCCCCCTGCCTCCCCCACAAAACAGTAAAAACACGTATGCTATGTTTAAGTGGAAAATAAATAATTATTTCGACCCTAACAAAAATAAACTATCCCACAAGACCCGACTCACCCCCCTCCCTAACCCCAACCAATGTCCATGTAATGTCCCCAAAAGTCCTAAAATCCCAACGCCCCATTCCCACCCTCCCAAAAGTCTCTACTTTGGCCGGCGGTGTCCTGTGGCCAGGTGGTCACGCAACTCTCCCCACCTCCTGCTCAAGGTTGGCCACTCGCAGGGTTAGGCGGTGCACACGCGCTTTGCAGGTACTGTGGGGGGGCAGCTGTTGTTTTCGCTGCTTGGCGGCGGCGGGTGGGTGCCGGACCACGGCGCCATACCGCTGGAGGATTGCTCTGGCTGTATGACCCAGGGGCAGTGGAGGAGAATGCAGCTGTTGTTGTTGACTGAGAGTCATCCTCCTCCACCTGAGCCACCAGCCGCCGATATTCGGCGACAATTGCCTCCAACTTCCATCGCCTGGCCCGGATTGCCAACTCCTTCCTTGATAGTTTAGAAGGAGTATCTACATGAAGACAGAAAAAAATACTGTAACCAATACTCATTAAGATTAACACAAAATAATTCAACAGAAAGTTGTGTCACAGTAGCACTAGCAACTTGCAAGCACAGTACATAACATTTGTGGCATGTATCCATCTAACCTCCCACCTCGTCGGCCTCTGCTCTAACATTAGTGGGAGTTTCAGGAATTCTACTAGCACTACGTGCTCACTACATTAGACTCAGACAGTACACCAGTCTTCTTCTTCTCTCTTGTTTAGCGAAATTAGTACGTAAACTTGTGGAAGCCGGCATAATGCCAGCACAGTCAGCTTACAGCCAAGAAAAACAGACGCAAGTCATGATGACGCAGACTCGCGTTATTGTTACCAGTACATGCAGGTGGGGAAGCTCGTACTTTTCTATTGCGGGTGGCACTGGTCATACTCTGTTACAAGTTACAACAAGGGCTACTGCTCAATTAATTTAACTTTCACCCTGCCCTGCCCCTGAGTACTACAAAAGGAAAATGAAGCAGATAATATGATCATCTATCCCTTCACATGATATTTGCTTATATAAGGGATGACTTTAGGTGCTTTGTTTTTATTGATTGAGTGAACACCGATAGGCACACATGAATGACAGAGTTGAAAAAAAATTATTAACATAGGTAGTGAGTGGTCCCCGTAATCGCCGGAGGAAGGCACTTGCGACTTGACTTGATAATGTGAACTATACAATATAGATACACAATATATGCTGTGCTTGCAAACTACTGTTAGTCAAGGGAGTATTCTGAAAAATTACAACTTCTACTTTCCTCGGCTTTGCTACTCTGGCATGGACGTGCAGTGTTACATGCTCTTCAAACTAACACTCTTCATCCAGTGAACGTCTACTCTGCCTACTCTACATACACCTATGCTATCTATGAGGAAGATACCATCCAGGCATCCATCCATTCAAAGTAAATGTCAATCATTCTTTTTAATGTCTCAACTGGACAAACCTTACTTTTTCTCACCGAAAAATACCCTTTTTATTTTATTTTGTAAACTGCCACCCATGCATCCGTGCTTGACTTGCATTTGAATTTGACCCAAAGGATATTTTGCGCACACATACAGTTTCTGTTTCACCCACCCAGGCAGTCCTCTTTTCTTTCTCCTTCCACCCATCCTTGCTTCAATCAGCCACCTCTGCCTGCATTAAAACACGTATCATTCTTTGCCAGTCATTATTTTAACTCGCTCATCCTTCCTTACACCCTTCTTTCCCTTTTCGTTCATCCCATCCATCAAGTTCATCTCTGATCTGACTTGGCTTCTCGATAAAACTTTCTTAGCTGAGTTGAAGTCAAACTTAGAGGAGGCCATTGGTTACTCATCAACTCCCGCCGCTAATGCTATTGCTAAGCGAAGTCAAGGGTGACTGTCTTCTACCTGGTTGACAAAAGCTTAGTTCTAAATTTGTAAGTCTTCTTAACAGTACGGTGTACTTGTACTGTACAACATATACACTCCTGCAGCGAGCCTACTCTGCAATCTCAATAAGTAAGGAATATAATAGCTTACCGCTGCCCGCCACTACCGAGGCATCCCCCACAGCAGTTCCTGCTGCCACTGGTAACAGCGCATCCGCCCCAGGAGTGACCACCTCCGCGCTGGCCCCGGCACTAATGGTGGGCTGTGCCGATGGTGTTCCACCTAGAAAATACATTTCATATTTTTAGATGCCATATACACCACTCCCTATTTTGTCTAGGAATGGAAAACATTTTACTACATAAACAAATTAAATTATTTGTGACTCTCTAGTCTAAACTAAAAATTCCCCTTCCGGAAGGGGTGGGTGTTTTTATTTATGCTTAGCCATAACATGCTACACTTTTTGGCACAACTGATGAATCCTTGCTTTTTAACACGCACCATTTTTCTCATAACAGACAGAAGCTTCCCTTCTACGAACAAGAGCAATATGTTACTCATCATCATCACCACCAGGACTTTAAGTTCCAACCAGGTGAGGGGTCTCCCACAATTAATGTGTAAAGTCAGCCACTGTTCAGTTTTCAAGAGTTAACCGTTTCTCTTCTATGAAGTTGATTTTAATAAAGGTTTTTATATATTGCACAATTGGAAATTAATACACAGAGTACACACAGAGCTAGTTGTTTTACTTTTAATAAAGCTTTAAAACTTACATAGACTCTGTGGTTTTTGGTCATGAGTGAGTGAGCGAAAGGGTTTGCAATTTGCAAGCATGATTCCGTGACTCTGAGAGGTCGGGACTCTGACTCCGCAGTCTTATGTTCTGGGTTGTATAATCATTGGAGATCATCGCTGCATTCGGGAGCTAAATAATGACTCTGACACACTAGCTAGTCAGTAAGGAGATTGGCGGTTCAACTTCTGTTATGACTGAGGTATGTGGAAAGTCTAACTGAGCCTATTATCACCAATGCTCTATTACTTGTCCATAGTTCTGTATGTGCAGAATAGTCCCTGCAACAGTAGTAGTATGTCCTCCTATCCAATCAAAAAGTAAACTAGTATCTTATTCTTGGTGGCCATTGACATTTTATTGTTGGGAATTGTCAAAGCATAAACATTAATAAGACTTCAATAGACATTATGGACAACCCAGAGACCTGCACTCAGTGCCTAGAGCTATTGCTGAATAGGAGTTTTGTTTAACACCTTTTGCCAACTGTGCAAGCTTAGCTAGCTACACAGACAGACTAATAATAATAAATAGTAGTAGCATAGAGAGTCATAGTAGAGACAGGATAAGAATTTAGAAACAGTCACCAAGAAGATCAAAGACGATTTAGGAAAAAATAGAATTATGATGAACGTTTGGAATAAATAGGTGCTGTAAAAGTTAGGGAAGTATAATTAGTAATATTAACAGGAAAACTTACTGGGGCCAGCAGAGGCGCCCTCGGCAGACCAATCCTGGCCTTTCTGCTCCGCCGGCGCAGCCACCGCCACCTCTGTCCTCTTGCCCCTGGGAGGAGCTGATGTACATGAAAGAAAGACACCAACATGGATGATTGTTGTCAACGCAATCAAACATTTCAAAAAAACAATAACAAATTATTTCGGGGAAATAAACAAAAATTGCATAAATTTATTGACCTATGTGGTCTACTAGGATATTAGTATTCCTGGATTTGTGGACCGGAAAGTTATGTAACTCACTAAACCAACTACAAAAAAGGTTCTACTAGGACTGACAGCACTCAGCAGCACGCAAAGTGACAGACACAGTCCGTCATGATTGCAGACCACTAAAAAATGTCCTACTAAATAACAAGTCATAATATACTCAACCTATCAATCCACCATCACTATCTCTTCTTAGTGGTAGGAGTACAAAGGAAGGACTGGACTTGGGTCTCTAGTCTATAGCATTACGCAGTTCTGTAAAGTACACTCATACATAACCACTCAGGCCAAATAAGCACAACATTGAAAACAAGTAAGCATAGTAGCACCGCCACTGACTGAGCAGGTGAGCACCTGCAATCACCAAAACTTTTGAAACATACCTGCAATGTAATCAGCAGCATTCTTGCTCTTCGGGAAAAACATGTATTTGCAATATAACACAGAGCAGAAGAAAACAAAGTAGTTATTAAGTAGCTACTAGTACTCACCAAGCCCAGGGTTCTCGACGCCAAGCAGGTCGAGCAGGTATTGTTCCCGGTCCAGTATGTCGGACCACTGGTGCGTCACCTGGTTGTAGGTGCGCCGGACCCCTGAATCCCGATACATGGCCCGGCACACCTTACCCCATAGCTGGCGACGCTCCCGGAGGCCGTACCCGGTACCGGGCCTGCCGCCTGCTGCGATGGTCTTGGGGAGCTGGTGCTGAACAAAGAAGACCAGTGTGGCCTCCTCCACTGCGCTGCAGATCTCCCTGGGACTTACAGAGGCCCCCCTTGAACGCCCGCAAGGGAACCGGCTGCAGGACTCTTCCCCTTGGACTTGCCGGCTCCCTTTGCCATGGTCCTGGGTGAAAGAAAGGAAAAATAGGAAAGAATAGGGAAAAAAAGTAAATAAAAGAAAAGTGAGAGCTAAAAAAAAGTAGGTATTAAAGTAACAAAAAGTAGAAAAAAACACAAAATATAGCTGTACAAAAATAGATAGATAATAAGTAAAACACATTTTATAAAAAGTTCAAACAAACAAAGGATTACAAAGATTGAAGCAGGATAGAAAAGGCATGCCCAGAACCACAGCAAAAATGAAAAACAAGATGGCCGCGCCCATTGCAACCATGTGGGTAAGTTTGTGCGATATTTTCCCCACGAGCAAGCACGCAAAAACAGACGCGAACACGCAATTGCGCCCCGGAACCGGAAATGCACAACGCGAGCATGCAACTAGCACCCAGAAACGGGAATACGCAACGCGAACAGAGAAAACAAGATGGCCGCGCCCATATACGACCGCATAGGTAACTTCGCAGGAGCCGCGGTGAAAAAAAATCCAGCGAACTCGCAAAAACAGAAAAATCCCCAATCTCATGAAACTTCACGTATTTTGCAGACCGTGAGTACGCTTTTGCGCGAAATTCACCCATACTTAATAGTGAGCCAGCCATGAAAAGGGTTGTGAAGAGGCAACTCAGGGGTACCTTAAAGGGCCTCCTGGTGCCTCTGGTTCTTGGGGTGCATGCAGGGGGGTGCATGGTGTGCCCCCCTGGCATTGCAATCTCAAGTTCCTGCACGGGAAAAAAGTGCATGACATAGTGCATGTCTTCCTGTGCAGGTACGTGCTGCTGCAGTCTCAAGGCAGTGCCTTTCTAAGGATCTCCTTTGAGCCTTAGAAAGGTGCTGCCATTGGACTGGCGCAGCACCTCCCGCCCGACCTGGATTCCAGTCGTAATCCGGCAGGTGGTCTCACTACAGGTTTGGTGGTCCTCCCGTGGAGCGTTGGCATGGCGCTCCATGGGAGGACCGCCAAACTCTTAATCAGGTCCTAAGTCATTGTCAAAATTGGATGGTGGATTGAACATTAAAAATGTGCCCTAAACAATTCACACAGATAGACAACATACATGGTGAATATCAAAACACTAATATATTCCTCATGTACGCCTTCTCTTTACAAAAATAATAATTGACTTTGAACAAGCCATGATACAAACAATACATAAACTATACCCACACACAGCCATAAAAGCCTGTTACTACCATTAACCAAATCATTTGGAGACATCTCCAACATTGTGCACTCTGGCCCTGATTACGATGAGGGTGGGACAGCCACGGACAGCCGATTGGTGGCAGTCCACCTCCATCGCAATGATGATTCCTTCCCTCCACATTAGGATGGCGGGCGGATGGGTGGCAGCTGCCTGGGATCTGATGAGCTCAAGCAGCCTGTAGGACTGTGAGGGCGTTGTATTCCCTACAATGGTGGCGGTGCATGCCAGGCACCACCGTAGGAATTACCATGTCTCTTTCCACCCGGCGTTTCATGGCGGTCAACCGACCATGGAAAGACAAGCGGAAAGGGACTTCAGGGGCCTATAGCAGGCCCCACTTTCCCCCTGGCCCTCAGCTGTGGGTTTTAGGGGGTAACTATGTAGCCCACCTAAATATCCCTACACCAGGTGGCAGGCACCGCATGGTTCCTGCCGCGTAGTGCAGGGATATGTGAAGTGTCCCCTTTTTGCACTGCACCATGTGGTGCAGCCAGCAACATTCGCTGCAATACAAAATATTGACACTGAGACAATTGTGGTGGCGATCGTATCCTAATGCCTATTCCGAGCCCGCCGACAGCCTGTTGGACGTTCCCCTTTACGAAAGAATCGAGGTCGGACGAAAGTCTAACCGCCATTCTTATCAGCCCCTAAGTGTAGAATGTGTGACAAACAGCCAATGTGCTGTTGAAGTAAAAAAAAGTGATTGCATTAGACCATGTCCCTATAACAGTGATAGCTAATCACTACAACCTACTTAAAAAACGTCAATTTTACTAACAAAATGAATGCAAACTACGTTCCCTAATAGACTACTTTGAAGACACTTTGGTTGGCAAACTGCATCACCTCGGACACATACCACACCGCCTCAGGCACAGATGCCAACCCATTTTCCAAATATCATGGTGAAATGACTACGACAGCACTATGATTTAAGAAACTGAAACCAAAAACGCAGTAGAAGGATAGCAACACTACATTCATAGAAGCCCTACAAAAAGCACAAAGCTAAGAATAAATATGGATCGATTAATCAGTAATCCAAATTAAAGAGAAATAAGCAAACAAACCTGTGGAATGTTCGACATGCTACAAGGTACAGCTAGAAACGTTATTAACCACAAAGGAGTACGCTACTTAGAATCAATAGCAAAATCCCAATTATAAAATACAAAACTATATACCCACTAACAGTCAAAACTAAACAAAGGTTCACACCACCATAATTAAAATATTTTTAAATAAATATTCAACAATTGTTTTTATACCTAAGTAAAAACAACATATAAATAAAAATAGAAAAAAAGTCAGATATTTATAAATAGTATGTTTTTTATTTAACTAAGAATCAACACATCACCAACTACAAAGTACATAATAAATAAAAACAAATTGAACTGAGTAAATGCAACACATAGTACAATGTAAAACAAGACATTGCAAACTTTTCAAATACACATGCATAATAAAATGTAAAATTTTCCATTCAATAATTTTTTTTTTTTAATTCACATTCGCCTCTTGGCCCAATTGGTTTCTACTGGCTATTGTCATGGTTTGGTGTCAACAATTAGGGAGATCAGACATACTTAGTGTTACGCTTTTTAATCCACCATGAAAACGCTACACTGTTTATCCTGGACGTTAATAGTCTCCGGGTTAAAAGTAAGAGGGAAAACATTCTTCAATATCTGAAAGACTCCTCCGCACAGATAATTATCTTACAGGAAACACATCTCCTGAGAGAAGAAATAAGTGGGATCGGTGGGTAGCTCAGATGGGTGGAGTACTGTGTTAGTTCCAGTCAAAATGCTAACAATTGGGGGTGGTCATTCTAGTAAAAAAACAAGCAAAAGCAAAAGCTCATCTTCTAAATACTATGACAGACTCAAGTGGCAGGTGGGGGATTGTCAAGTTACTTGTTAAGAATTCCTTCTTAATAGTAGTAGGCTATTATGGTCCCAACCAGGATGACCCCTCCACTTTGAAAACTATTTTTGTGAACTTGCTGGGATTTCCAGATTCAACCATTTTAGCCGGAGATTTTAACATAGTCTTGAACCCTCAATTGGATAAATCCCCAAGTAGCAGGGCAAATGTTCTGTCCAAATCAAGGACATACCTTCAATTGATGATGAGGCAGAATGCCCTATCAGATATCTGGAGGGATGGATCAGGTACTCAATTAGGTGTCTCATATTATAATCGAAAATACGGACATAATCCAGGATTGATTACATCTTGATCAGTAATGATTTGAGGGGTAAAGTTGAAGACATAGGTTATCTGACTCCCCACCCATCAGACCATGCGGCGGTATGGATGGATCTAAATTTGGTAGAAAAAGAACAACCGAGGGTGTGGAAAGTTGATCGTACCCTTCTTCTAGATGAATCAGAAGCTTGTTACCTATCTCAGGAGACAGAGTTTTTCCTAAATACAAGCATAGGTTCGGCAGAGATTCCGGTGGTGTGGGATGCCCTGAAGTCCTACCTGAGAGGGTTAGTAACAAGTAGGACCTCTTACAAGAACAGGCAGTACAGGGAGGAAGTTGCACACATTGAGTGTGAAATTAAGGAGGTTGAAAGGAAGATCAATAAGGAGGGCGACCAAGTGATTTGCCAGGCACATATTGCGAAATTGAGAACTTTGAAAGATCATTTAGAAAATATTTTTCAGACCAGGATCTTGAAACGATGGAAAGCTAGTAAGCTTGCCCATTTTTCATACAGTGAGGGGGCTAGTAAACATTTGGCTTGGAAGGCCAAAACTGACAGGGTACGAAATTTTATAAAACAAATTGATAATGAATATACTAACTCATTGGCAGTTAACGATGAAGAAATTGGAGAAGCTTTTTTCACCTTTTTTCAAGACCTGTACAATGAAGAGAATGAGGTAGATAGCAACTGTGCACGGGAATGGCTGAATCAGATCAACATTACCTCCTTAAACTCCTGCCAACGAGAAAACCTAGAGCTAGAGATATCTCAACAGGACGTTAGGAAGGCCATTTCTGCTTGTAAGGCGGGTAAGGGTGCTAGGCCTTCTTGGGGGAGGCGATAATTCCAATAATGACAACCCTCTTTAATAAAATATTACTCAATCAACCAAGTAAACAAGCATGGCAGGATCTTATACTGGGCCATGCCCCCTGGATATATTCATGAACCTTCTCAAAACTACTTTTGCAGTCATACTGGCCAGTAAGGTCATCAATGAATCAACATTGTCAGGTGAATTTTCCAATAATCTAAAAAAAAACCTTAAGAAAGAATCTTGAAGAAGTCAGGAATTGGCAAAAGGCCCATATAAAGAATTATTTTGACTCTGACCAACAGGCAAAAGAAATCGGACCTAAAATAGGCACCTAATCTGCACTGATTGCTATCTCCGATGACTTCAAGAAGGCGTATATTCTGATACAGTCACTGGTACCGAGCATCCCAGCAGCTTTTGATACTATGTACCACTAATTAGTTCTCCAAAGGCTAAATGAATTCCGGACACTTGACTAAAAAAAAGGTAGTCAAACTTTACTATGAGAATACAAATTGTATCACTGCTTCCATACTTATAATTTCCATTCTTACAAATATAGGTGTCCTGCCAAGGGTAACAATTTCACCTCTTCTATTCAGTATATACTCAACCTTACACCCCAGAGTTATTAACTTCTTCAAACTACTCTGTTATAACTATTCAACTGATGCTCAAAATAGTTTCACATTGGGACTTGCTGAATACTACTGAGTAGTGTCAATATTGATAAAATCCTTGTAAGTGTTGATATTGATACATTCATATGTAACAACGAAATCACATCTCTATTTTCAAATTCACCTTTCATGAACTTTTCATCAACGCCGGCTCAGAAATACGTGGTCAGGCAGCCGCTGAGACCTAGACCTGCGGCTACTGATTGACTGGTCACAGGTGGGGTGGTATGTAGCTGGCAGACAAACATGTGAACAGGAAACTTAGGTCAATCCCTTCCACTGACAGAAATCTGACATGGTGTCTGAGCTGAGTATTTGCAAGGCAGCCTTGGAGGCGTTTATGTGGAGGTCACTTTTTACAATGGACAGCACATTAGGAAAGGTGAATATTGGTTGTCGCTTGGACCACTGGGCATGACACAGATGGAATTCTTAGCCCCTGGGTGTGTTAGAGGATGCAGTTTGGATGTTATCGAAAAAGATTTGGATCTGGGAGATCAGGTGTAGCCTATGTTTGGCCAACAAGGGCCAGTGGTTCTTCGAGTCATTTTTTTTCCACTGAAAAAAACGTATCAGTTTCTTTGTCCCGGAGCTGATATTGACAGACTATCAGGCTCACTTAGTCCAGTGCACCACACAGGGCTTCACTTGGTCACAGGATAGCATGTGTCAGGAACAGGATAATGTATTTTTGACAGAGTCATGATTTTTTCTCTGTCAATTTTGCAAGGCATATTTGATGTTGTAGTGCTAGTAATTAATGCAACTGTGTTTTGCCCTAAGTGCTGTATACTGTCAATAATTCAATGTGGTATTTAAAGGTGCTACTATTTCTCACAATCGTTATTTGATGCCAAAGCAAATAATTCATTATTTTATGCCAAAGTTTAAATTCATTATTTGATGCCAAATTACATATCACTTTCTTAACAATTACACTTTCCTCTAGGTTGTGACCCATCCGATGCATTGTTCTTTGTGATATATTTATGTTGAGGCCTCTATAGATAGCACTGAGCTCATAGAAATTTGTTAGAACCAGGAAAGCCAGTGTATGTATGCTACCCCCACGATCAGAGCAAAACTAAAGGATTCCATAAAAAAGAGAAACTAGGGCGCATCTGTTCTCTAAAAAAAGTACCCAACCTGTCATGAAATCGCCACTAAAATACATGCAAATCAGGTTCCCCACACAGGCTAAAAAACACAACAAGTTGTGTCATGAATTGCACGCACACTCAGAGGCACATGCAGTCCCCTGACCAAAGGAGGGAACTTTTGACATTAACGCAATCAAACACATAAGGCACACATACGGACCAAAATATTCAGGACACCAGAAGGACAGGAGAGGGGCACTACTAGAGCTATGGGCCATCTTCAAGGAGGCCCAGACCAATAACCCTATCTCACAGACAACAAGCAAGGCTCCAACACCTCCCTTGCCTTATGAATGTAAGGAGGTGCTCTCCCTGATGCCTGCTCTCCCTGCATTAGGATACATCAACCCACCAGTTGAGGAAACCGAGGAGTCCCATACAGAACAAGAACTATTAGGTCCAGGCATGAGAGCCTAACAGGCCCACAGGCTCAGACAATCCCAATGCCACCCCAGTCCAGGGTGTTGGCTCCCCGAAGTTTGACTCCCCACTTGTCGCTTTCAGGCCATCCAACCCCAGCGGCGAGTAGGACACGCACTCCCACCGATTCAGGCGAGCACACTCAGGTGACAGGGAGATTTATTGCGGATCTGGACAGTGATACAACTAGCAAAGGTGAGGAAAGTGTCCCCAGTCCTCTGGGATCCGATAATGAGGGTGGAGCTACAGGGTTTCTGCAGGTAGCCGAAGAACCAACAGAAAGCTGATTTGAGGGCAAATTCCAACCAAGAAGTAGGGTGAATAGTTCAGAGCAAAGGAAGCAACCTAGATGGGATTTGAAGGGAAGGTGCAAACTTGATGAGAGAGAGAATGAGCTTTCATCATGGAAGCACAGCGAGAGAACAGAGCAGCAGACCCTCCACCTAAGGAGGGCTGAGATAGGTACAGGGCACTGATCGAAGGGGAATGTTATGTTATGTTATGTTAATATAGACTTCTAGAGCGCATTATCACCCAGGGGTATCTAAGCGCTATCAACGGATGTACACCACCAGCGAGGGATGCAGAGACCCTACTCAGATGGGCCCCCAGGCCTCCAAGAAAAGCACAGTCTTCAAATCCTTCACTAAAGGGGAGGAGATTAGTTTCTTTCTGAAGTTTAACTGGAAGGCGGTTCCAAACCTGAGGGATAGTGCTAGAGAAAGCTCTACCGCCCATAGACGCAAGGTTAAACCGGGGGGAGACCAAGTTATAGGCATCAGCTGACCAAAGTGTCCTACTCGGCATATAGTTGATCAGTCGGTCCTTGATATAGCTAGGGGCTGAGCCGTGAATGGCTTTGAATTTGGTTCTCTGAGTAATCGGAAGCCAATGTAGGTCCTGTAATAAGGGCGTGACACGGGTTCGCCTAGGTTTTTTGAAAATTAATCTGGCAGCGTCATTCATAACAACCTGGAGCCTAGCCAGGAGGTTTTTAGGTAAGCCATAATATAAAGAGTTGCCGTAATCAAGACGTGCCAGAATCAAAGCTGAGACCGCCAGTCTGAGTGGATAATGACAACAGTGTCGACAGTTTCCGAATCTGACGCAGCAGACTGACACATGTTCTCACCACAGCCGACACCTGCTGTGTCATGGATAACAAGGCATCAACCTTGATACCAAGACTTTTTACCGCCACCGCGGGTTCCAGGAAAGGCCCCAATTCTACCGGCCAAAACCGATCACTCCAAGGATTTGAAGCTGTGGTGACCGCTAAGACTTCAGTTTTGTCAGGGTTTATTTTTAATGAATTAGCTGACATCCAGTTGATGGTAAACTTGAGAATGTCTTGCATTCTCAGGTGAGCCGTAAGTGAGTGGTCAATCTGGATCAGAATTTGAGTATCGTTGGCGTAATTATAAACCCTCCAGTCCATCTGGTTCAGTGCTGCTATCAGGGGCTGCAAATAGATATTAAAGAGCAGAGGTGATAAAGCTGAACCCTGGGGCATTCCACATGTCAGCATGGCTGGGTTGGACACTAGATCCGCTAGTTGGACTCGCTGGGAGCGTTCCCTAAGAAAGGAAGCCAGCCAGGCCAAAGCCGTGCCCTGGATTCCTAGATCCTTGATCCGCGATAATAGTTGGCCATGACCAACGGTATCAAACGCCGCGGATAAGTCCAATAAGACCAGAGCACACAGAATGTTCTTATCAGCCCTGAGTCTCAGGTCATCCAGCACGGAAAGCATGACCAATTCCGTGCTGTGATGGGCTCTGAACCCAGCCTGATTGGGCTCAAGGAGATGATTAGACTCTAGGAAGCAGATAAGAGAATATCGAACATGCTGTTCTAGAATTTTTGCCAGAAAAGGCAGCTGAGAGATTGGCCTGAAGTTCTTTACATTTTTAGGACCTGCGTCTGGTTTCTTTAGAAGCGGAACCACCCGGGCTTCCTTAAAATTAGAAGGGACAAGTCCTGTTTCCAAAGAACGGTTCAAAAGGGCAAGCACTTTATCCTCCATGCTAACTTAAAAATTTTAGGAGGGCAGGGATCAGCTGGAGAGCCTGATTTCACCCGTCCTACCAGGGTGGACCGAAGCTCCTTGGTGAGGGAGGGCAGACTAGTCAAAAAGTTCCTTGTCAGCCCAGGGGGAGGGGAAGGAGGCTCGATTGAAGGTTTGGGGTATGACTGATTTCTGTCATCAGATCCTTTATCTTGCCCAAGAAAAAGGTTTGAAAATCATGGCAATCCTTTTGACTAAAGGTCGGTTTTTGCACCCTAGCCATCCTCAAATCGTTTAGGACCCTGAACACTTCTTTCTGCGGGTTAGCAGCCTCCGTAATTGTCGCCTCATAAAATTCGACCTTCCTTAAATGGATGGCTTTTTTGTATGCAGCAAACTTCTGTACATAAGCAGAAAGGGCACTGGTTTCATGAGACTTGCGCCATGCTCTCTCACATTGGCGGAGGACTTGTTTTTGTTCCCTGAGAGCATTATTAAACCAAGGTGTCCCCTTACCCTTGTCTACCAGTTTGATTTTATGGGCCGGTGCCACTACCTCGATGGCATCCCTAAGTTTAGACAACAGGGTAGCGCTCTCAGTCTCCAAGTCGTCCTTCATGGGTAAATAGTTATCCCCTGCAGTTTCCTGCACCAAGTGGCAGGCACCGCATGGTGCCTGTCACGTGGTGCACGGAAATGTCAGGCATGCGATTATGACATTGCGGTGGGTGCTGCTGTAAGCAGCACCTGCCGCAATGTTAAAATGTGGATTGCGACTGCCACGGTGTCGGTTGCATCCTAATTCACGGTGCGGGAGTGCCCCATGTCCGGCGGCCGGTCCCAACACCGCGATGATGGCGGGCGGTCCGCCCGCCATCCTAATATTCCCCCTATGTTTGGGACCATAGAACATTAATAGATAGGTACTGAGTCACCATATCACCTCAGTACCATGAGCCCGAGTCCCACTAGCTATAGTGTCTCACTTCTACTCCTATCGAGAGAGACAAGTGAAATGACACCCCAGAACATAGGACTCCTGAACACACTCATATTCATCCTCAATAAAATATAACAGAGTCACAAAGGAAGTTTGAAGTGTTTATTTAAACTATCGTGCTCTAGGATGCAGAATACTTGCCAAAATCAGAAAACACCTGCCTAGCAAAAATACAATCAGCATTGTCAATAAACCGTATATTATGAAAAGCCCTGTCATATTATATGACAGAATAGCCTAACTCCCCTTCTCTTCTACAGAAGCAAACTGATTATACAGCAAAGATCTCTGGGTTTAGTAGCAGACCCCATACCTTAGCATTCACAGATGGACGTTCTACTGCTCAGATACAGCCGTGATGTTCTTTCAGGAAAAATCTGTCTGTCTCTGTGCGTTACATTGCGGTACACACCTATATGCCAAGGTTTACAGGTTCATAAACAACAGCTGCATTTCTGTGTTACGTCTAGGTGTGAGTGCCTGGCCTGAACAAAACAACAAGGGACATTGTGGTTTGACCTTGTGTGGTGAGGAGAGAATAGAACAAGAAAACAACTGCAGGTTCTGTGTGAAAATATAATGTGGCACAGAAGCAAACGTGTTTATATAGTAATGTGTGCAAAGCTAATGCCGCCTGTGCCGTGCACAATTAGGCTAACACAGGGAAAACCACAATGGGCCCTGTATAAAACACATGACACCAGCATCCTAGAAACCTCATCTTTGATGCTGGCTTTCACTTTATCAGACAGCCTGTAAGTTGTATTCTTGACAAGGAGGCTATCTTCTGTGTCCACATCATGGGTGCACAGGTGGATAGTCCCAGTAGTGAGGAATAATAGAGAAGAGAAGTGTCCCAGCAAATGGCAACAGTCCCTGTGCGTGCTGTTCTGAAGTTAGGGTAGGAGAGAAGAGCACACCTTCCACTGACCTATCCTTCTTTGTGGAGGCTAAGAAATCAGGGAGAGGTTCACTCTCCTCTTCCTCCCCTTCATCTGTTACCAGCAACATGGTGACCTTAGCCCTCTCAAAGTGCGGTTTGAGAGGGTTGATATGGAGCACTCTATGGAGGTGCTTCAGGCCTTGAGGTCTACCAAGTGGGTGACCTCCCCCTTCCTCTCAATTATCTCATAGGGCCTAGTCCAAATGTCTTGGAGGACCCTGGTATACACTGTTTCAATCACCCACACATCCTGTCCAGGCTGTAATTCTACAGGGGAAGCTGTTTGGTCGTACCACTGTTTTAATTACCTCCTGACTGGCCGTTAAGTTGTCAGTAGATTGCTTCCTTAACTTGGCCATCTGGCTCCTGAACGACAGGATATAGCTAACTACATCCCAGGAGGTTTCCTGGGAGCTTGCACCCACCCTTGCTTCACCAGACTGAGAGGTCCCCTTACAGGGTAAATATACAGAAGCTCAAAGGGGCTAAATCCACCCCCTTCTGTGATACCTTACTATCAGCAAAGAGAAGGCATGGAAAGAGGATGTCCCCCTTAGGCCTCTGGGCCTCAGGCAGACCTTTGATCATTCCATTGAGGGTTTGTTGAATCTTTGCCCATTGGTCTCTGGATGTAAGGAGGTGGAGAACTTGTAAGAAACTACATGCCCTGGCCCTAATCCATGAGATGCATCTGTAGGCACCGTCAGCCGGTTTCAGGAGCAAATATGAGGAATGGGGGCTCGCTTTATATGATACCCACCAGCCCTCGCCTGACAACATTTTGGGAAGAGAACTTTTTAGAGATGAGTAAGAAATTAAAGTTAAAAATAATCCTGAATAACTTGGTGCTCCCTATGACATTGTTTCTTAACAGCTTGCAATGCTAATAGGACAACATCTATTCTTTTTTATTTCCACTATTGTGGTCAGATCGCTTATATTGGCAAATTGGAAATGCAGTACAATACCCACACTATATAAGTGGGTTGCGAAAACGTAAAAGGTATAGATCACATGAAAATTTCACACAAGAGCTCAATGAGTTGGGTCTATAAGACGTTTTACAAGAATATGGTAAAGCTGGGCTACTTAGAACAATTTTTTTCTTTTCTCTCATTTTTTGTTCTATTTTCTTCTTCCTTTTCTGTTCGGCTTTTGGAATATGCCTGGGGGAGGTTTCACGGTCACTTTCTTTTCACTATTGATTGTTCTGTAATACGTTGAGATAACAAGTACCTGCCATGTGTTTCTTTTTTCTTTTCTTTTCTCTTATTCTTTTCTATGGATGAATTTTTTTACAAGAAATGTTTGACATGTAAGATACAAGTATTCGCCACAAATTGTATGGTTTTTCTGCTACATCACAAGAATAAATGTAAAAAAATTGGAGGACAAGCCAGACAAAGGCCTCATCCTTACCCAGATGTCCTGCCAGGGGTATCTCATGAGCCAGCTCCAGTAGGGAGGCCCTGTAGCATTGGGGAAGGACCAGTGCCCTATTTGCCCCATGCCAGGTCCCCTAAGTTCACTCTTCAGGAGTTTTCCCTTCCAGTAACTGTGGTGATTACCAGAGTCATTACCTGCTGCCTGAACTTCGGCCTGTTACCTCATGCCCTCCAGGGTTGGGCACTCTCTCTGCGTCTTACAAAACTCCTTCTTGGTGGGTCCCGCCTCTATTTGCCATTCAGAAAGTGCAGGCAGGTCACCAAGTGGGCTCCAGGGTGACCTCCTTCGGTGCCCCATCCACCTCAATTTGGAGACATTCAGGGGCCGGTTTGCCATGCCCCTTGCCTTTCCCTCTTTTAGAAGCTTTATAGGCTTTTCTTCCTTCCTCCAGACTTCCTTGACTCCCTTTCTGGGCAGCCGTGGACCTAGTGGTAGCACATATCCACTCAGGCAAAACCCTAACATTTCCAGGTGCGACGTGAGCTCCACATCTTTCCAGGTAGTGTGCTCAAGATAATTTCCAAACTAACAGTCCACAGACATCGTAGCACTCACAGCTTCTCTAGTGTCAGGAGTGTGTCCAGCCCCTTTGTGGGCATGTATCTCCGGAAGCTACCCCCCAGAACTCCTCAGGAAGCTTGTGCAAACAGAGAGCCACTTCATAAGCAAAGAACCTTTTGTCAAAATCATCACCCACAAAAAGACTTGGTATCCACTAATTTGGGATGCGAATCCACTTGCATCGGTATAATGTCCAGCTCTCTAAGGATTAGCTCATGGGTCGATCTCATCTCTTCCATGGCGACCCTTTTCTCCTCTAGAGCTTGCTTCTTCTCCAACTTGGCTTTTGCTCTTTTTCAATTTTTGCAAGCTTTAGTTTCAGTTTCCTCTCCTCCATCCTTTCGTCCAGCTCCTCCAGGGACAGGTTCCTGGATAACACACTACTTTCAGCACATGGATGAACTTCCAGTCCTGGGAAGATGATCCCACCCTCCCCAACAGGTCGCATGTCAAGAGCCTCAAGGTCTTTTTATAACTCCTCCTCAGATCCTTTTTCCTCATTATTTGTGTGGTTCTGGTGGGCTTCTACCATGCTTTTAAAGTTGTTTGGAGCACTGCTTTTTTAGCACTCCCTTTAGTAATCCTTTGAGCTGGGACACAGTGTAACTCTCTAAGTTGGCCTGTTCTTCCTCAGCAGGGTTTCGGTGGCAGGCAGCAGGACAGCACAGCAGAAAAGTAGTCCTTCAAGTAGTCCTGACAAGTGACAAAGCTTGTAGTAGCACAGCAGTCCTTTCTCCTGGCAGTGTTTCTTCACAGGTCCAATAGTGTCTGGTTTGGTGGGGTCAGAGACTCAGTACTTATATCCAGTGTGCCTTTGAAATGGAGGTAACTTCAAAGAGGGGCTTTGAACTGCACAGAGATCCTCCCTCCCAGCTCTGGCTCCAGACTCACTGCTGGGGGGTATGCAGCCCTTTGTTTTGGGACAGGACACCAGAATGTGGATTGCCACTCAGTCACAACTAACCTTCCTTGGAAACAGGCTGCTGGCACACACAGATAAAACAGATAGATGACCTCTTTCTAAAAGTGGCATTTCTAAAATAGTGATGATAAATTCATCTTTGCCAGCAGAGAGGATTTATCATTACCATTCCAATGATCTGGAACATGACCAAGCTCCTCCTTCCCAATCAGGAATTACTGCTTATAAGTGTAGTAAGGAATTCCCAATGTTAACCCATGAGAAGGGTAGGCCTCACAGCAGTATTTTTCCCTACCAGGACATGCAAACCTTAAAAGTACATGTCCTATCTTTTAATTACACAGCACCAAGCCCTATGGGCTACCTTGGGCCTACCTTAAGGTAATATATATGTAATAAAAGGGAAGTTTAAAGCTTGGCAAGGGCTTTTAAATGCCAAGTTGATATGGCAGTAGAGCTGCACACCCCGGCTCTGCAGTGGCAGGCCTGAGGCATGTTTAAAGTGCTACTTGTGTGGGTCGCACAATCAGTGCTGCAGGCCCACTAGTAGCATTTAATTGACAGGCCCTGGACACATGTAGTCCACTCTTCTGGGAAATTATAGATAAATCAAATAGGCCAATTATGGATAGTCAAGCAAACCATGTTTAAGGGGAAAGGCACATGCACTTTAGCACTAGTTGGCAATGGTTTGGTGCTCAGAGTCCTAAGGCCAACAAAAAGGTGAGCCAAACAGGCAAATCGTTTGATGAAGACCACCTTAAGGCTTTCATGTCCTGATTATGAATATAGGTGGTATTTATTGCACATGAAAAATAAAGATACCACAGGCTATGTTATTTATCGAGTGCTACAAAGACCATCTAGCACTAGTTGTTGGGGAATAATATGCAAGTTTTTAGAGTTTTAGCGCACCAAAATATGTATGACATGGTAAATACTGTATTGTGTTCTCCTGTTAAATGTAGGCAGGTTTGACCTGCCAAACATTAATGATGGTTGAGCTATTTAACTCATCCAATAGTTATCCAATATGTTAAATACTTCAAACCTTGTAATTCTAGTCTGTGTATAAATAGGAGTTTATTTACAGGACAGAATTTAACCCTTTAACCGCGGCGGAAATTCCGCCGTGGTGCAGGTGAAATAAAGGGTGGGCGTGGTTCGGACGGCCTCTGGCCGTCCTCCACACACCTCCACCATGAGCTTAAACAGGCAGCTCAAAATCAGGCCATAAGAAAGGACCTTACAAAGCAAAAAAAGCCAGGACGATGCACTAATTCTTCTCTTGCCAAGGGCGAGACTGTGAACTAAGACTCAACTCCAATTTACTATCCTTGCAGAAAAGTGAAGATGCATCTGTCCAGAATGCACCTCAATGTCTACACCCGTTTCTGTTTACCCACTTTCTGATCTTCTGGGCACTTCTAACATATTTTTTAGAGCAGTCAGACTGGACATTCCACCACTCTGACATCTTCCCTGAGGAGTGAAGATTATGAAGCATCTTTCACAGCAGAATGGGCTACCATAGCCCAACCCAACAATTCCCAATGGAAGGCCCGTTTCTGTTTGCGGCCATGCAGCAAAAATCAGGTGTGAAATGTTTGCCAGGGCTGATTCTAGTTTGAAGTTTGTACTGAATGATTTTATTCCTTGTGCCAAATAATGTTGCTCTTGTGTGACCTGTGCTATAAGATACTGCAAATAAAAAATAAAACATAGAATAAGTCAAAATAATGGAGAGAGGGAACTCTGGCCACCATATCTCACTCACCTCTGCATCTAATGGAAGATTCTGGGCATGAGCATTGATGCAACTGTTTTCAACAATCTTGGCTGTATCACCCTGCCTTTTGTTATATCAGCCCACTCCAGTGGAAGTTGGGCCAAGACCCACTATCAGAAGAATGTAGGAGATCCATCTTTCATTTTTGGTTCTGAATGTTTCCTTTTTTTTACTCTAGTTTTAACGAAGGCGATTCTGGGAAAAACATTTAGCGGTTTAATTATCAAACTTTAATGCAATGCAGTGCAGCAGCCAAAAATGGTATGCTGTGTGAGAAGGAGAGAGCAGTATAGTGCCATGTCTACAGTGATATAGCAATCTCCTCCTCTCTCCCTTGCGTCGGCACACAATCAAGCTGCCGTGAGCCACTCATACACCTTTGCATGTTAGTGCAAAGGTGTCTGCGGGAGTCTTGTATAGGTTTTGTGCTGGAAGGCTACCCTTCCAGTACAAAGTAGTATGTTTAACAGTAACTTTTTTTTTTTAACTCTTCTTTTATTAATCAACATAACAAATAGCACAGCTATGAAAATCAGCAATGACATACAATCAATTGTAATATTAAGGTAGAGTATTCTCAGTATACTGTTACAGTAAAGATTCATCACTCAAGCATCTCGCCCTCGATGAATAATGGGCCATGCATTCTTTCTTCGCTATGTTGTAATTCCACAGTGGGAGATAAGCAGATCTCACCCTTGTATGTGTTCCAGGCAGTCCATTTACAATCACATTTTTAGGGCATCCTCTATGTTTGAACACATCGTTTTCAGCAATCATGGCTCTATCCATATCAGCAGCCCAGTCCCTGACAACTGGTGTTTCACCCACACCCCATTTTTGAGTGATATTTCATTTTGTTATGGCCCAACACAGTGAAACCCATTCTTTCTCGGTCTGGGTGAGGTCTGTGGCATCCCATATGTTTAATAGGCAGAGTTTTGGGGTGACCGTCAATTTCTTCCCCCCAGCGCTCTCCAATTGGTCTGCAATTTTTTCCAGTATTCTTGGGCAACTGGGAACTTCCAGATAGTGTGAAAGAAAGTTCCCTCCTGGCAACATTGTCTAAGGCAATAGGGGTCATTATCCTACCCATTTTTACCAGCACTCCTGTGGCCAAATAAACGTGATGCAGACTTTTAGTTGGACCAGCCACAGTCTCATGGGAATAGCAACCTCCCTTGGGGAGGCCAGGGCATCACGCCAGTCCTCCTACTCTAACTCTCCCAGGTCCTCCTCCCAGCACTGCCGCAGGTGCGTTAAGAGATCCGGGCGGTTGAGTTTATACATTAAGGAAATCGCCTTCTTGACCATGGGGTCAGGTATGAATCTATCTTCTAGCGGGGAAGCCTCAGGAATTGGACCACCCCTGGTAATGCTGATTTGAGCGTGTGGCTAATTTGCAAATATCTAAATGTTTCAGTTGACGCAAGGTCATACTCTTTTTGTAAATCCGCGAATGTGAGAAATCCCCTGGAATTCCACATGTCCCCCACTGTTGAAATCCCAATCAGGTCCCATTTATCGAACCCAGGACACACCCTCAGTTGCCCTAACTGCTCGGGTTCCCAGAGAAGAGTTGCACATGTGGTTTTATTGTGCTAGCCCAGTTATTTATTGACAGAATGCCAAATTTCAATTGTACGTGCCATCGGTCCAGTGTGGCCCAGTTTCCTGGGGTTCGTGTATAATGCCCTGTGATATTCACCTTGTCCCATAAGCCACCAATCCGTGCGAAAAGTCGGATCTCTCCAATCTCCATGTACTTAATGGCTGATGGCCACGAGTTGAGATGCCGGATAATATGATCTAAGGTCAGGCAATGCGATTCCCATGTCATTCCATTCCCGCCGAATGTTTCTGTTGGGCTATACGTGGTGCCTGTCCATCCCACCCCAAGGTACGCACTGCACTGTCAATATTAAAGAAGTAACTGTCAGGGATTCTGTACGGAGTACTTTGTAGCTCATAGAGAAAGCGAGGTAACGCCAACATCTTAAAAAGGGCTGCTCGTCACAGGAGTGTCAAAGGGAGAGAACGCCAATGTTTAACATCTGCTCAAAAGCGCATCAAGGGTCCTCGTAAGTTTACCTTGTGAAAACCATTGGGGTCCGGCGACATATAGATTCCTAAAAACCAAAAGCCCTCTGAGGCCAGAGGTATGTCATATTCGCTAGGTATACGAGGCTGCAGACCCCACAGTAGGTATAATTGCGACAGAGCAATTTATTGTATACCCTGAGTGATCTCCAAATATGCGGAAAATATGAAGGATCTGATGGAGAGTGGCTGTTGGAGATGCCATATATAACAATATATCGTTCGCATATAGCGAAATTCTGTCTTCATGGTCTTCGGTCCATTTGAGTCCCCGTATGATGGGATCTCCCTTTACCCACACAGCCAAGGATTCTAGCAGTAGGGCGAATAGTAATGGCGACAGGGGATACCCTTGCCGAGTTCCCCTTCCCAACTGAAACTGCCTGAATGTGTATTTGTTTACCACCACTTGAACAATCGGGCTAGAGTAGAGTAATTTGATCCATTTTACGAAATTGGGTCCAAAGCCTATTGTCTCTAGGACCGCAAGCATATAACTCCATTTGATGGTGTCAAAGAATATTTTGGCGTCCAGGGACAACAAGGCCCCTTTTTCTCCAATCGTGTGCTGTCTATCCAGCACCCTGTGAAGGCGTCTCAAGTTCAGGACGGTGTTATGGCCGGACGTAAAGCCGGACTTGTCCGGGTGAAGCAGCCCTGTGATCAGCGGAATAAGTCCGTTGGCTAATAACTTTGCAAGTATCTTAGCTTCCGCCATGAGAAGCGAGATAGGTCTATGACCTTGCGTATAACTACAATCGTAGGTAACCGGATCTCTGCTGGTAACAGCTCTTTCTCGTAACTTTCTAAATACATCTGACATAGATAAGTGGCTAATGTGGAGGCCTTGGACTTGTAAAACCCAATTTTGGGAGTCCGTTGGGTCCTATAGCTTTACCCTATCTCATGTCATGTATGGCATGCTGGATTTCTTCTTCTTTGAGTTCCTCTTCAAGGGAGTCTCTTACCCCTACCGATAGGCAATTGACTTTGATAGTGGAGAGAAGTTCCCACGCTGCGTGCAGCGGGACAGTCACCGCCGAGGTATATACTGAATCAAAGTAAGTTGCAAATGTTTCAGCAATTTTGCGGGGATCAGTAATCTCCTCTCCTGTGTGTTCCTGCAATTGGTGTACCCACCTCGATGCCTGTTCTCTTTTTTCCAGCCATTCCAATAGCTTGCCCGTTCTTTCTCCGTGCTCATAGAGCTTTTGGTAGGTTGCCTTTTGCTTTGCCCTAGCCGCTTCTGTAAAAAGTTGTTTATAGTCTAAGGTCTTAACAGCCAAACATGGTCGGGGACTGTGCCAAGGCTTTTTCCCCACTCAGGATTTCTGCTTCAAGTTGATCGATCCGTTTTGTTAATTTCATTTTATGGCCTACCATCAGGGCGAGAGCTCTACCCTTTATAACTGCCTCAAATGTGCCCGATAGGATTTGAGCTGAAGATACTGAGCCGTTGTTTTCTTTGAAGAATAATTCAGTATCTTTGGTGATCTTGATATGGGGTATTTTAAGCGCCCATGGGTTGATAGTTAGGATTATGCACCTGGGTTGGGGATTCACCTTCATCTTAGTCAGACTAGGAGAATGATCCACTGCAGAGGCAGTATTTATTGGTGGCTTTGAGTGATCACAGGTCTCTTGTTTGGCCACTGTCGCTCCCCTCGGGTCCCAATCCACTATCTTAGGGGCAAACCCCCGGGCTGAGCAGTGGGCCTCACTGATTTTCGCGAGGTCCTCTGCGAGTGTAAGCATGTAGTCAATTCTTAATTGGCTGTTGTGTGCTCCTGAGTAAAAAGTGAATTATGTGGTGGTAGGATTGAGGTGTCGCCAAATATCTGCAAGTCCGAGAGCCGCGAGGAACCCAGCCAGTTTAGACCCAGAGCCAGGATCCCTCAGCGGAGGCAATCGGTCAAGTAGGCCATCCACAGTGAGGTTAAAATCTCCCCCTTGCTAAAATGCTAATTAGGAGGTCGAGGATGAATTTGCTGAGGTCCTGTAAGTGGATTGTCGCAGCGTGGAGGGGACATAAACGGAGAGCACATTAAGTGTCTTCCCTTCCCAAGAGCCAGACACTGCCACAAACCTGCGCTGCTCATCAGTACATGTTTTCTTGAACATTTAGGGGCCAGAGGTCAACCCCGCATGCGTTGTTAATTGATAACCCCACCTGTTCAGGGCCTTGCACGTATTGCCGATCAAGTGGGTTTCTTGCAAGAGGGCTATATCAGGAGTCTGCCTCTTTAGGTATTAAAGGACTATTCCATGTTTGAGTTTGTCCCCAAGCCCATTTACATTCCATGAAAGGAACTTAAATTCTGTGCCTAATCCCATTATCGGCGGTGCAAGTGTAGGCACTGTGTATCAACAAAGATGCACCAGTCATATAGGCACACCATTGATAATTATTTTTGTGCGCTTTCGTGGTGTGTATTAGCCCCTGGTGTGAAGACATGTTATGGAATGAGAGCGGATAGGGAAAGTGAATTCCATGCTCAATTATGGGGTCATTAAGTGCCTAGATATAAGACTCTAACATCAGGTTTTTATCCATTATAAGTGTTTCATTGTTGTGCTGAACTAAAGATACTAAACAAACAACTAAACCCCCCACCCGGAACTCCGCCCACCCCCTCCCTGCAGAACGAATCCAACGACCCGCTTCTCCAACAGTGCAGAGTGCGCGTCGCCTGCCTAACCCTGAAATGGGGGAAACATGGCTCTACCTGACCCTCCCATCCCTGCCTTGTGTCATCGTAGATTAAGTCACAGGAGTCAATATAAACAGTAAATTATATTCATCAAAGCCCGGGATCAACTTGCTCGCTCATTGGTACAGCCCTCGGGTCCCAATCCACTATCTTAGGGGCAAACCCCCGTCCGGACCCAAGAGATGATTGACTGGCCCTAGTCAGAGCCACAATAGTCAGTGCCTTGGGTCAGGCCCCGCATTCACACTGTTGAACCACCCTCTCCACCGCTTCTTTCCTTTTATGTAAGGAGTCCGAATAAAGAGCAGTTCTCACCTCGGCAGCCGGTAGCTTCCTGCGTAGGACACCGGGTTCAGGAAGCACTTAGGAGCAACACCACTGGGGGAGCATACAGCAATAGTGCCTTGACCGTGCTTCTCTTGCAACAAGTCAAAGTGGATCTGATTATGTCCCCCCTGATATATGCTTTAGTTAGCTGGGGCCAGATGTAGGTAGGGTTTTACCGGTCGGTAACGGCCGAATTCGGCCGTTACCGACCGGTAAAAGGAATTCGAGATGTAGGGGGCAGAATCGGTAATTTTACCGTTCTGTAAATTTACCGATCTGTAATTTTACAGAATCTGTAAATATACCGGTCGGTAAATTTACAGAACGGTAAAATTACCGATTCTGTAAAATCGATATGTAGGTGGGACTCTGATGAGTCCCACAAGGCCTAAGAAATCGGTATTTTACCATCAAATTCAATTTGATGGTGAAATACCGATTCAGGTGAGCATGCAAATGTGTGCATGCACACCTGTGCCATATGACAGGCAGACCTGCCCTTAGGGCAGGTATGCCTGCCATATGGCCCCCGAACCTTTTTTGGGGGTGCTAGAGGGTGTCAAAGTGACACCCCCTGCACCCTTGCCAAAAATCTGTATTTACCGATCGGTAAATACCGACCTGTAATGCCCCATTCATTCCTATGGGCTTCAAAGCCCATAGGAATGAATGGAGCATTACAGGTCGGTATTTACCGAATCGGTAAATACCGACTTTTAAAGAATCGGTAAATCCACATCTGGATTTACCTACATCTCGGTACATCTATTTTACCGACTCTTAAATACCGAATCGGTAAAATTCGGTATTTAAGTGTCGGTAAAATAGATTTACCTACATCTGGCCCCTAGAGAGTACGCTCATGCCCCATGCAGTCCGGTGGGGGGGGAGGGGGGGGAAGCCAGCGTGCTGTCTGAGCTGACAGCCGATCATGCCTCTCTGCTTTCTGGATCTCCCCGGCTACCTCCACGCATATGGCCAGTTAATCGGATTCTGTGCCCGGGCCCACCATCCTACGCCCGGGCACTTGATTGCTGGGGTCTGTGGTTGCTCCGCATCCACAAGCCTCTGCGTCGTCAACTGCTCATTCCGCCTGCGAATCGTCGTTGGGACTGTGAGGATCACACTGTGTCGACTCTGTGGCCTCACATACAGGAAATTTTCCTCCTGTGCCCAGATAAAGAGCAGGATAAATTAGGGGATAAGAGGCACTGGAGCCATGCTAGAGAGCGATGATTCTCTCCGGCAGTTGGCCATGCCCCCCGTTTAACAGTAACTTTAAACCTTGTTTTACCTTGTATGTGTGCTTTACAGTGCAGCACACATGCAAAGTCAGACAAGAAAGGAGAAATAAAAGCATTTCTCTCTGATAAAATCTATTTCAAAAGGGGCATTCTTTTTGATGCAAAATACTGTCTACTTTTTGGTAGTAGATATTGTTTTGTATCAAACAAAACTCTCATGCACCATCCACGGAATCCCTACTTGATGCCAAGTAATGCAAAGCAGCGACCGGCGCTGCTATGTGCCCCTTTCAAGTGAATTTCCAGCAGGAAACAAGTTTTGTGCTGAAAAGTAAATTGAAAAAAAAAAGATTTTGCATCGATTTGCATCACTTTTGTGCAAATACGACTACAAATCTTAGTAAATATTGCCCTTTGTGTACTGATTCAGTGGTAATTGGTGACATGATTTATCGTACCAAAAAAATTAAAGTAAGTGGCCTGGAAGCACTAGCTTCGCACTAGCACAGAGAATATAACTGGCAGATGGAGGACTGTTTCAACAAGCATTTGCAATGCATAAGGTCTCGCATTAGGAAAGTTTGAGCTATTGGTATTGTAAATGACACATTTTTTATATATGTGTTGGTTTTGAAAATAGCAAAAATAATAGCATTGTCATTTACAATGCCAATAGTTATAACTTGTGACACCTATAGCATTTGTAATGCAATATGTGTTGTATTCACGTGACTTAGATGTATTGATATTACAAATAACAATGGCTTTGAATTTTTTAAATAATTAATACTTAAATAAAAGTTTTGTAATTTATAATAGCAATAGCTTAAACTTTTGAAAATAACTTTTGTGAAGAATATGTTCAGTGTATTTTATTGTGACGAAAATCCAAGAACAGAAGTGAAATACTAACCTCTTTTTGTGACATTTGTAATAAAGCTTGAAACATTGAGAGATCATATTTGACCCAGTTGTTGTTGAATGGTTGCACAGATTGATGCTGTGGTGGCGCTGAGTGATGTTGTGGTGGCGACTAGTGATGCTGTGGCATTCAATGATCCTGTGGTAGCGCATAGTGATGTTGTTGTGCCCCTTAGTGATGCTGTGGTGGTGCTGAGTGATGCTGTGGTGATGCGATAGATAGAGTGAGTGGGATAGATAGATAGAGTGAGGGCGATAGATAGATAGAGGGAGGGCGATAGATAGGAGTGAGGGCGATAGATAGATAGAGGGAGGGCGATAGGAGTGAGGGCGATAGATAGCTAGACAGATAGATAGAGTGATGGCGATCAGTATCTAAATAAATAGATAGAATGAGGGCGATAGATAGATAGATAGATAGAGTGAGGGCGATAGATAGATAGCGTGAGGGCGATAGATAGAGTGAGGGCAATAGATAGAGTGAGGGTGTTAGATAGAGTGAGGGTGTTAGATAGAGTGAGGGTGTTAGATAGAGTGAGGCCGATAGATAGAGTGAGGGCGATAGATAGATAGTGAGGGCAATAGCAAGATAGATAGAGTGAGGGCAATAGCAAGATAGAGTGAGGGCGATAGATAGAGTGAGGGCGATAGATAGAGTGAGGGCGATAGATAGAGTGAGGGCGATAGATAGAGTGAGGGCGATAGATAGAGTGAGGCCGATAGATAGAGTGAGGGCGATAGATAGAGTGAGGGCGATAGATAGAGTGAGGGCGATAGATTGATACGTATTCTATCATTTAGAGCTCTCCCTAGCGAGAGACACTAGGGCTGCGAGCGTTTTTAATTGGAACTTACTTGCTGGCATATCTACGAGTGATTCTGTGTTTTTAAAGCTGTTAAAAGATCGTTTTATGAATTTTCACTTGGGGGTTCTAAATAGAATTTTAAACTGGGGAATTAATGTAGGCACACTAACATTTCTTCTACATGCTGGTTTTCCTTTTCTCTGCCTCGCCCAGCCGTCTTGTTTGATTTGCTGTGGGCGACGGTGGGCGCCATTTTAGGTAGGGCTGGGGGTGCGCTCTAGTCGCGCCGTCCTCCCGCCCTCCCAGGCTATTTAGAGCTGCTCTTGAAGCCCTCGCTGCCCATTTTAGAGCTCTCCCTAGCGAGAGACACTAGGGCTGCGAGCGTTTTTAATTGGAACTTACTTGCTGGCATATCTACGAGTGATTCTGTGTTTTTAAAGCTGTTAAAAGATCGTTTTATGAATTTTCACTTGGGGGTTTCTAAATAGAATTTTAAACTGGGGAATTAATGTAGGCACACTAACATTTCTTCTACACGCTGGTTTTCCTTTTCTCTGCCTCGCCCAGCCGTCTTGTTTGATTTGCTGTGGGCGACGGTGGGCGCCATTTTAGGTAGGGCTGGGGGTGCGCTCTAGTCGCGCCGTCCTCCCGCCCTCCCAGGCTATTTAGAGCTGCTCTTTGAAGCCCTCGCTGCCCATTTTAGAGCTCTCCCTAGCGAGAGACACTAGGGCTGCGAGCGTTTTTAATTGGAACTTACTTGCTGGCATATCTACGAGTGATTCTGTGTTTTTAAAGCTGTTAAAAGATCGTTTTATGAATTTTCACTTGGGGGTTTCTAAATAGAATTTTAAACTGGGGAATTAATGTAGGCACACTAACATTTCTTCTACACGCTGGTTTTCCTTTTCTCTGCCTCGCCCAGCCGTCTTGTTTGATTTGCTGTGGGCGACGGTGGGCGCCATTTTAGGTAGGGCTGGGGGTGCGCTCTAGTCGCGCCGTCCTCCCACCCTCCTCGCACCCTACATAATGTGTGTTCCGGCCAGACGGCGCAGCGGGCTGGCGCAGCGGGCGCGCCGGATGCGCGCCGAAGCCGCGCCTAAGCCAAGCCCGTCTGCGCCCGTCCGCGACCGGACTCGGCCCAGGGCCCCCACCCCTGGCCCGGAGTGCAGACTCACCTGGAGTAGGAGTGAACTAGTAAGTCTTTCCTCTAATGCGTGTTCCCCCGGTCACCATAGCGTAAGGGTAGGGGAGAACGAAGGGTGTAGCCATTGCCAATTCCGCTTCAGCACAGTGCTAGCAGACACCAGGGCCAGCAATTTTTCGCTGTCCTGCGGCCTCATTAATGTGAGGTTGCTTAGCTGTCATAAGCATGATATATATGACCTTCTCAGTGATAGACACCCTGATCTGTTGTTTATCACTGAAACGTGGCTTGATGCCAACTCTGATCCTGATATAATTCAGGCCTTACCAGATGACTATCAGATGGTGCGCCTGGACAGGCCAGCAGGCAGAGGAGGCGGAATTGCGATCGCTTTCAAACAGCAATGGGCCTGCAAACTAGAACTAGTCAATCTGGCAGGATGTGAGGCGGGTGTTTTCACCATAACAATCGACGGAAGCATGACTATAAAGGGCCTGCTAGTTTATCGCTCACCGGGACCTATGTCCAGATTTAAAGGCAATCTCTTAGAGTGGGTCACAGAAACAGCGATAAGGAGGGACAAGTTTTTGTTGTTGGGAGACTTAAATATACACCTGCAAGACTTATTAGACAGAGGAGCGGTGGAGTTCCGGGAAGAACTTCACACCCTACAGCTAGAGCTAAAAGGGCAGCTTCCAACGCATAATCGTGGGCATCTGCTAGACCCTATATTTGCCAACTGGGAGGATGTTTTAGCCGCTCCCCCGGTGCCCCTGCCTTGGACAGATCACTTTTTTGTACCATTTATTATTCACTTGCCCAAGTACAAAGCTAGCGCTCCCATCCCTCTTAACTATCCTCGTCGCAGGTGGGCAAGATTCTCCCTGACAGAGTTTAATAAGGCTCTTACTGCGGAAGGGCCCCCAGGAGGCAATGACGTGGCAACGGCAAATAAATTGCTCAATGACCGCATTACGGCTGCTCTGGACTGCACTGCCCCACTGGGTCAGCCAACCAAAGGTGTTCGCAGACAAAGAACTGCCCCCTGGTTCAGCGAGGTGCTACGCCACGCCAAGAGGGATTGTAAACGAGCAGAAAGACAATGGAGAGTGGCATATGATGACCGGTTGAAAGAGGCCTATCTTATTAAGAGGCGTACCTATCATAACAAAATCCGGATAGAGAAAGCCATATACTATGCAGACAGAATCCAGGGGGCGGAAAATTCCGCCAGGGAACTGTTCAGCATATATAAGTCCCTATCCACCCCAAAAACCTTCACTCAAGACGAAGGCCACTCAGTAATGGCATGCAACCGCATTGCTAATTACTTTGGAGACAAAGTGTCTAAGATTTATTCTGCTTTTCCCGATATACCTCCTGCAGCGGAAGAGCCGGCTGACTCAGCAGGAGAGGAAGCCGATCAAAACTCGCTATTCCAGTTTACTATCCCCTTACCGGAGGATCTAGTTAAAATTTGTAGATCTGTTAAATCCGGCTCTCCTCGAGATCCTGCATCTCCAAAAAGGCTGAGTGACAGTCTGGAGACACTTGAACCCTACATCAGACATTTGCTAGATGTCTCCTTCCGATCTAGTTCTATACCTGAGGATTGGAAACAGGCCGTGGTGCTTCCCCTCCGCAAGAAGCCCAACATTAGCTTTGAGAAGCTGGACAATTTACGCCCCATTTCTCTGCTGCCTTATTTCTCTAAGGTAGCGGAGAAGGTGGTAAATAAACAGCTAATGAAACATGTGGAGGAAAGCAACCTTCTTCACCCTACCCAATTTGGGTTTCGGCCTCGTCATTCCACGGAGTCCGCCCTTCTCAGGGCTACCGAAACCCTGAGGCAAGGTGCTGATGAGGGACAAACCATGGCTTTAATCCTCTTAGACCTCAGCGCAGCGTTCGACACTGTAGCTCATTCCATCTTGCTACAGTGTCTGAACAAAGGTGGGGTGAAAGGGGCAGCGCTGAAATGGATTCATTCATTTCTTGTAGGCCGAGGGTTCCAAGTGAGGCAAGGTGACCTTTACTCCGAGCGAATCGTTTCGGACCAGGGGGTGCCGCAGGGCTCATCCCTGAGTCCAACACTCTTTAATCTTTATGTCGCCCCAATTGCCACTCTAGTAGAGAGTCACGGCCTCCGAATGGTGTCTTACGCCGACGACACGCAGTTGGTCATCTCCCTGTCGCGCGCACCCGGTCTTTCGGCGGACATCTTCAGAGCTTGCATGCAAGATCTAGCTGCCTGGATGTCCGCCAATTGCCTCAAGCTTAACGGAGGCAAGACCGAGGTGCTGGTCGTGGGGGGAGGCCAATCAGCGTGGACGTCGGCATGGTGGCCACCTTGCCTAGGTCCTACTCCTATCCCGTGCCAGAAAGCAAAGAACTTGGGCATCTGGTTCGACTCTGATCTGACCTTTGGCCCCCAGATCAATCAGGTGGTAGGATCATGCTTCGGGACACTCAAAAGTCTCAGGAAGGCACTGAAGTTTTTACCTATAAGAGCCCGTCAAACCCTGGTGCACGCACTGGTCACATCAAAGATGGACTACGGCAATCTTCTCTATTTAGGGACTCTGGAGAAGAATTTGAGCCGCTTGCAGGTCCTGCAGAATGCCGCTGCCCGGCTAGTGCTTAAACTTCCCCGAAGAGCCGCATCTTCAGCGGCTCTCCGGTCTTTGCATTGGCTTCCGATTAGAAGCAGGGTAGAATTCAAAGCACTCTGCACGTGCCATCGGATCATCAATGGGAGGTCCCCTCTCCCTTTGAAAGAGCTGTTGACGTCTTACGAGCCGTCCCGCTCTCTGAGATCTTCCGGCTCAGGACTCCTGGTTATTCCCAAGGTGTCTAGAGCACGGATGGGAGGAAGATCCTTTAGATACCTTGCTGCTTCCAGATGGAACAAACTTCCCACAGCACTGCGACTAGAACCATCAGAACTAATATTTAGGGCTAAGCTTAAAACTGCACTTTTCGAACAGTAAGGTATTCCACTTTTGTAAGTTCCAGTAAGTATCTGCTCCTCAGCGCGGGGACACGCCTCTTGGCGTCACCAAGCGCTTTACAAAACTCCCTAAATAGAAATAGAAATAAAATAGATTGATAGATTGATAGATAGAGTGAGGGCGATTAGATAGATAGAGTGAGGGCGATAGATAGATAGAGTTAGGGCGATAGATAGATAGAGTGATGGCGATCAGTATCTAAATAAATAGATAGAATGAGGGCGATAGATAGATAGATAGATAGATAGATAGATAGATAGATAGAGTGAGGGCGATAGGTAGATAGATAGATAGAGTGAGGGCGATAGGTAGATAGATAGATAAAGTGAGGGCGATAGATAGATAGAGTGAGGGCGATAGATAGATAGCGTGAGGGCGATAGATAGAGTGAGGGTGTTAGATAGAGTGAGGGTGTTAGATAGAGTGAGGCTGATAGATAGAGTGAGGGCGATAGATAGATAGTGAGGGCAATAGCAAGATAGATAGAGTGAGGGCAATAGCAAGATAGAGTGAGGACGATAGATAGAGTGAGGGCGATAGATAGAGTGAGGGCGATAGATAGAGTGAGGGCGATAGATAGAGTGAGGGTGATAGAGTGAGGGCGATAGATAGAGTGAGGGCGATAGAGTGAGGGCGATAGATAGAGTGAGGGCGATAGATAGAGTGAGGGCGATAGATTGATAGATTGATATATTGATAGATAGAGTGAGGGTGATTAGATAGATAGAGTGAGGGCAATAGATAGATAGAGTTAGGGCGATAGATAGAGTGATGGCGATCAGTATCTAAATAAATAGATAGAATGAGGGCGATAGATAGATAGATAGAGTGAGGACGATAGGTAGATAGATAGATAGAGTGAGGGCGATAGATAGATAGAGTTAGGGCGATAGATAGATAGAGTGAGGGCGATAGACAGATAGAGTGAGGGCGATAGATAGATATAGTGAGGGCGATAGATAGATAGAGTGAGGGCGATAGATAGATAGAGTGAGGGCGATAGATAGATAGAGTGAGGGTGATAGATAGATAGAGTGAGGGCGATAGATAGATAGAGTGAGGGCGATAGATAGATAGAGTGAGGGCGATAGATAGATAGAGTGAGGGCGATAGATAGATAGAGTGAGGGCGATAGATAGAGTGAGGGCGATAGATAGAGTGAGGGCGATAGATAGAGTGAGGGCGATGGAGTGAAGGCGATTAGATAGATAGAGTGAGGCCGATAGAGTGAGGGCGATAGATAGACAGATAGAGTGAGGGTGATAGATAGATAGATAGTTGTGTGTGGTTGTGTGTGGTTGTGGTTGTGTGTGCGTGGTTGTGTGTGCGTGGTGTGTGTTATGCTTTGTTTTGCTATGTTTTGTTATGCTATACTATGTTTTGTTGTGTTTGGTATGCTATGCTATGCTTTGCTAGGCTATGATATGTTTTGTTTTGTTATGCTATGTTTTGTTTTGTTTTGTTATGCTGTGTTTTGTTAAGCTATGCTGTGTTTTGTTATGTTATGCTATGTTTTGTTATGTTTTGTTAAGCTATGCTATGCTTGGTTAGGCTATGCTTGGTTAGGCTATTCTATGCTTGGTTAGGCTATGCTCTATGCTTGGTTAGGCTATGCTCTATGCTTGGTTAGGCTATGCTCTATGCTTGGTTAGGCTGTGCTCTATGCTTGGTTAGGTTATGCTCTATGCTTGGTTAGGTTATGCTCTATGCTTGGTTAGGTTATGCTCTATGCTTGGTTAGGTTATGCTCTATGCTTGGTTAGGTTATGCTCTATGCTTGGTTAGGTTAGGTTATGCGCTATGCTTGGTTAGGTTGGGTTATGCGCTATGCTTGGTTAGGTTAGGTTATGCGCTATGCTTGGTTAGGTTAGGTTATGCGCTATGCGCTATGTAATGCGCTATGCGCTATGGTATGCGCTATGTTATGCGCTATGTTATGCGCTAAGCGCTATGTTATGCGCTATGTTATGCGCTATGTTATGCGCTATGCGCTATGTTATGCGCTATGTTATGCGCTATGCGCTATGTTATGCGCTATGTTATGTGCTATGTTATGCGCTATGCGCTATGTTATGCGCTATGCGCTATGTTATGCGCTATGCGCTATGTTATGCGCTATGCGCAATGTTATGCGCTATGCGCTATGTTATGCGCTATGCGCAATGTTATGCGCTATGCTTTGTTATGCGCTATGTTATGCGCTATGTTATGCGCTATGTTATGCGCTATGCTATGCGCTATGTTATGCACTATGTTATGAGCTATGTTATGCGCTATGTTGTGCGCTATGCGCTATGTTGTGCGCTATGTTATGCGCTATGTTATGCGCTATGCGCTATGTTGTGCGCTATGTTATGCGCTATGTTATGCGCTATGTTATGTGCTATGCGCTATGCTATGCGCTATGTTATGCGCTATGTTATGTGCTATGCGCTGCGCTATGTTATGCGCTATGTTATGCGCTATGTTATGCGCTATGTTATGCGCTATGCGCTATGTTATGCGCTATGTTATGCGCTATGTTATGCACTATGCTTTGTTATGCGGTATGTTATGCGATATGTTATGCGCTATGTTATGCGCTATGTTATGCGCTATGTTATGCGCTATGCGCTATGTTATGCGCTGTTATGCGCTATGCGCTATGTTATGCGCTATGCGCTATGTTATGCGCTATGCACTATGTTATGCGCTATGCTTTGTTATGCGCTATGTTATGCGCTATGTTATGCGCTATGTTATGCGCTATGTTATGCGCTATGCTATGCGCTATGTTATGCGCTATGTTATGTGCTTTGTTATGCGCTATGTTGTGCGCTATACGCTATGTTGTGCGCTATGTTATGCGCTATGTTATGCGCTATGTTATGCGCTATGTTATGCGCTATGTTATGCGCTATGAGCTATGCTATGTGCTATGCGCTGCGCTATGTTATGCGCTATGTTATGCGCTATGTTATGCACTATGCGCTATGTTATGTTATGAGCTATGTTATGCGCTATGCGCTATGTTATGCGCTATGCGCTATGTTATGCGCTATGCGCTATGTTATGCGCTATGCGCTATGTTATGCGCTATGTTATGCGCTATGTTATGCGCTATGCTATGCGCTATGCTATGCGCTATGTTATGCGCTATGTTATGCGCTATGTTGTGCGCTATGCGCTATGTTGTTATGCTATGTTTTGTTTTGTTATGTTATGCTGTGTTTTGTTAAGCTATGCTGTGTTTTGTTATGTTATGCTATGTTTTGTTAAGCTATGCTATGCTTGGTTAGGCTATGCTATGCTTGGTTAGGCTATTCTATGCTTGGTTAGGCTATGCTCTATGCTTGGTTAGGCTATGCTCTATGATTGGTTAGGCTATGCTCTATGCTTGGTTAGGCTGTGCTCTATGCTTGGTTAGGTTATGCTCTATGCTTGGTTAGGTTATGCTCTATGCTTGGTTAGGTTATGCTCTATGCTTGGTTAGGTTAGGTTATGCGCTATGCTTGGTTAGGTTAGGTGCTATGCTTGGTTAGGTTAGGTTATGCGCTATGCTTGGTTAGGTTAGGTTATGCGCTATGCGCTATGTAATGCGCTATGCGCTATGGTATGCGCTATGTTATGCGCTATGTTATGCGCTATGCGCTATGTTATGCGCTATGTTATGCGCTATGCGCTATGTTATGCGCTATGTTATGTGCTATGTTATGCGCTATGCGCTATGTTATGCGCTATGCGCTATGTTATGCGCTATGCGCAATGTTATGTGCTATGCTTTGTTATGCGCTATGTTATGCGCTATGTTATGCGCTATGTTATGCGCTATGCTATGCGCTATGTTATGCACTATGTTATGAGCTATGTTATGCGCTATGTTGTGCGCTATGCGCTATGTTGTGCGCTATGTTATGCGCTATGTTATGCGCTATGCGCTATGTTGTGCGCTATGTTATGCGCTATTTTATGCGCTATGTTATGCGCTATGCGCTATGCTATGCGCTATGTTATGCGCTATGTTATGTGCTATGCGCTGCGCTATGTTATGCGCTATGTTATGCGCTATGCTATGCGCTATGCGCTGTTATGCGCTATGTTATGCGCTATGTTATGCGCTATGTTATGCGCTATGTTATGCGCTATGTTATGCGCTATGTTATGCGCTATGTTATGCGCTATGCGCTATGTTATGCGCTATGCGCTATGTTATGCTCTATGCGCTATGTTATGCGTTATGCGCTATGTTATGCGTTATGCGCTATGTTATGCGCTATGTTATGCGCTATGTTATGCGCTATGCTATGCGCTATGCTATGCGCTATGTTATGCGCTATGCGCTGCGCTATGTTATGCGCTATGTTATGCGCTATGCTATGCGCTATGTTATGCACTATGCGCTATGTTATGCGCTATGCTATGCGCTATGTTATGCGCTATGTTATGCGCTATGTTATGCGCTATGTTATGCGCTATGTTATGTGCTATGCTATGCGCTATGTTATGCGCTATGCGCTATGTTATGCGCTATGCGCTATGTTATGCGCTATGTTATGCACTATGTTATGTGCTATGCGCTATGTTATGCGCTATGTTATGCGCTATGCACTATGTTATGCGCTATGCTATGCGCTATGCTATGCGCTATGTTATGCGCTATGTTCTGCGCTATGCGCTATGTTATGCGCTGTTATGCGCTATGCGCTATGTGTTGCGCTATGTTATGCGCTATGCGCTATGTTATGCGCTATGTTATGCGCTATGTTATGCGCTATGTTGCGCTATGTTATGCTGTGTTTTGCTATCCTATGCTTTGCTGTGTTTTGCTATCCTATGCTTTGCTGTGTTTTGCTATCCTATGCTTTGCTGTGTTTTGCTATCCTATGCTTTGCTGTGTTATGCTTTGCTGTGTTTTGTTATGCTATGTTTTGTTGTTTTACTATGATATGCTATGTTTTGCTATGCTATGTTTTGTTTTGCTATCCTATGCTTTGTTTTGCTATGTTTTGTTATGTTCTGCTGTTTTGTTCTGCTGTTTTGTTGTGTTATGTTATGCTATGCTATGCTATGTTTTGTTTTGTTAGGCTATTCTATGTTTTGCTATGCTATACTATTCTATATTTTGCTATGCTATGTTTTGTTTTAAGTTATGTTATGCTATGTTTTGCTATGCTATCCTATGCTTTGTTTTGCTATGTTTTGTTATGTTCTGCTGTTTTGTTCTGCTGTTTTGTTGTGTTATGTTATACTATGCTATGGTTTGTTTTACTATGCTATGTTTTGTTTTGCTATTCTTTGTTATGTTATGCTATGGTTTGTTTTGTTATGCTATTCTATGTTATGCTATGGTTTGTTTTGTTATGCTATTCTATGTTTTGCTGTGTTATGCTATGTTTTGTTATGTTCTGCTGTTTTGTTATGCTATGTTTTGTTATGCTATGTTTTGTTATGCTATGTTTTGTTCTGCTATGATTTGTTATGCTATGTTTTGTTCTGCTATGGTTTGTTGTGTCATGTTATGCTATGTTTTGTTGTTTTACTATGATATGCTATGTTTTGCTATGCTATGTTTTGTTTTGCTATCCTATGCTTTGCTATGTTTTGTTATGATCTGCTGTTTTGTTCTGCTGTTTTGTTGTGTTATGTTATGCTATGCTATGTTTTGTTTTGTTTTACTATGCTATGTTTTGTTTTGCTATTCTTTGTTATGTTATGCTATGGTTTGTTTTGTTTTACTATGCTATGTTTTGTTTTGCTATTCTTTGTTATGTTATGCTATGGTTTGTTTTGTTATTCTATTCTATGTTTTGCTGTGTTATGCTATGTTTTGTTATGCTATGTTTTGTTATGCTATGTTTTGTTATGCTATGTTTTGTTATGCTATGATTTGTTATGCTATGTTTTGTTATGCTATGTTTTGTTCTGCTATGTTTTGTTGTGTTATGTTATGCTATGTTTTGTTGTTTTACTATATGCTTTATTTTGCTATGCTTTGTTTTGTTATGCTATGGTGTTTTGTTGTGTTTTGTTATGCTATGCTTTGTTGTGTTTTGCTATGCTATGTTTTGTTGTGTTTTGCTATCCTATGCTTTGTTTTTTTATGCTGTGCTTTTGCTATCCTATGCTTTTGTTTGTTATTTTATGCTATACTATGCTGTGTTTCGTTATGCTATGCTATGTTTTGTTATGCTATGCTGCTAAGGGTATGTGAGGGTGTGTGTGTGTGAGTGTGTGTGAGGGTGAGTGAGGGGGGTGAGGGAGGGTTAGGGGGTGTGAGGGTAAGAGGGTGTGAGGGTGAGGGTGTGAGAGTGTGTGAGGGTGAGTGAGGGTGTGTGAGGGTGGGTGAGGGTGTGTGAGGGTATGTGAGGGGTGTGAGGGTGAGAGTGTGTGAGGGTGAGTGTGTGAGGGTGAGTGTGTGAGGGTGAGTGTGTGAGGGTGAGAGTGTGTGAGGGTGAGGGGGTGTGAGGGGTGTGAGGGTGAGGGGTGTGAGGGTGAGGGGTGTGAGGGTGAGGGGTGTGAGGGTGAGGCAGTGTGAGGGTGAGGGGGTGTGAGGGTGAGGGGGTGAGTGAGGGTGAGGGGGTGTGAAGGTGAGGGGGGGTGAGGGGGTGAGGGGTGTGAGGGTGAGAGGGTGTGTGAGGGTGAGAGGGTGAGTGAGGGTGAGGGTGTGTGAGGGTGAGGGTGTGTGAGGGTGAGGGTGTGAGAGTGTGTAAGGGTGAGTGAGGGTGTGTGAGGGTGGGTGAGGGTGTGTGAGGGTATGTGAGTGGTGTGAGGGTGAGAGTGTGTGAGGGTGAGTGTGTGAGGGTGAGTGTGTGAGGGTGAGAGTGTGTGAGGGTGAGGGGGTGTGAGGGTGAGTGGGTGTGAGGGTGAGGGGTGTGAGGGTGAGGGGTGTGAGGGTGAGGGGTGTGAGGGGTGTGAGGGTGAGGCAGTGTGAGGGTGAGGGGGTGTGAGGGTGAGGGGGTGAGTGAGGGTGAGAGGGTGTGAGGGTGAGGGGGTGTGAGGGTGTGAGGGGGTGTGAGGGTGAGAGGGTGAGTGAGGGTGAGAGGGTGAGTGAGGGTGAGGGTGTGTGAGGGTGAGGGTGTGTGAGGGTGAGGGTGTGTGAGTGAGGGGGTGTGAGGGTGAGGAGGTGTGTGAGGGGTCAGGGGGTGTGAGGGGGTGAGGGCGAGTGAGGGGGGTGAGGGCATGAGGGTGAGTGTCTCCAATGAATGTCGCTGCTTCTCCTTCTTTGAAAATGTTCAATGCTGCAAATAGAGCATGCCGCCCTAATTATCACAGCATGAGGCCCCAAAGTGATAATAATCACAGCATGCAGAGAGGCGCCCCACGCTGCTGGAGCACTCAACTGTGCATTAATTATAGTTGAGTGCTCCAGCAGCCTGAGGCACCTGTTGACATGCTGTGATAAGTGGGTCTCATGCTGTGATAAGTGTTGCGGCGCCTGAGGAAGTGGAGACTCCTGCTGGGATAATTGGTCTTGTGGGCCTCAGGAAGTAGAGTTTCATGCTGGGATAATTGGTCTGGCGGCGCTTGCGGTGCCTGACGTCCAACAAACGTGCACAAGCTGCTCAACCTTGAAGCGCGTTCACAGACCTGGGTCGGCTCGTGCCCAGGTCTGTATCGGGCTCGTTCACAGCTGTTACTCCCTTGACAGGGATGAAGGCGGCTATACGCCAGCGAGACCTAAAAATGACTCATCACATTTATATGTGTCTTTTTTATCGCAAGGTTGCATTAAAGACATGTAGCTATGAAAAAACATTCCAATTTTGTACATTGCAGTAAAAGTCATCATACTTTCAATCATAATATTTGTAAAAACTAACCTCAAAAGCATGTTTGATTGTTTTAAAAGCTATTGATTTAATCACAATAGACCAATACCTTTTGTGCATTAGATTGATCAGGTTTCTTAAGACTTAGGCATGATCGTATTGGAGTGTGTAACGTTTAGTTGTATGATTTATTTAACTAAGGGCATTTTATCAGTTAAGATTATCGCCGCTTTAGCGGCAGGAAACTGCCGCTACAGTGGCGATAATGGGCTGTATAATATGCCGTAGAGAATTCCCATAGAAGCCCATGTTCACATCAGAACATGGGCTTCAATGCGAATTCATAGGGGTATATTATCAAGCCCATTATCGCCGCTTTAGCGGCAGTTTCCTGACGCTAAAGTGGCGATAATTCTAACCCCGTTTCTTGATAATATGCCCCTACGTTTTGTCTTTATTACCATCTAGGCCGAATTGTGCTTTTTATATAGGATACCCTACAAGTCACAGAATTCTTGGTATCAGTGTTAAGCTTGAACCTAACGCCACATTCTTTCTCCCATCCATCCAGAAGAGATTTTCTCTAAATGAACAGACGTAATCTATCAATCAATTTTAATATAATGGTTTATCCCTAATTCACACTGGGTTTTAAGGCACTGAATGGATACTGAATCATGTGTGTAGCCTAGATTTCTAGTTAGTAGAAGGAATTCACAACAGTTTGTTTGTCTTGAACTCTTTCAACCAAAAATATACCATGTGCTAGCAATGCTATGGGACAAAACCACAAAACATAGAATATGATGTTGATTAACTTTAATGCTTCTTGTAGTTGCTGATCAAACCTAGAGGAAAAGTGTCAGATTTGGGGGTGAGGGGAGGGTAGGGGGGTGACCCCTACTAACTGAATAAATAGAACCTAGCCAGCCATATACATTTTTTAGGGAATTTCTGCTCAACCTTTGGTAGCAATGACACAAGCAGCAGACAATCGTGAGAGAAATGCTTTTTAAATTAAAGCAAGAGCAACAAGTTTAACTCCTTGGGTGCTCATGACAGACGGGAGCCGTCAGAACGTTAACGCTCCGCCAACGAGGTATTCATTCCCCACCTGTGCGAGGGAATTAATCAGTGGGCGGAGTTCGGACGGCTCCCGGCCATCATGAGCACACGCCCACTGTGATTTATGATGGACAGGAGCCGTCCTCAGTACGTGAACGCCACGCCCAGCCCAGTCCCCCCTCGCACTGCAGCGGAATTTGCCCCGCAGCGAAGGGATTAAAGCAAATAAAAAAAATCCTATACAAATGTAGAAAAATAGAGACAAATATTATGAGCAAAATACATTAAAATTATTAATATTGTGTACAGGGAACCAGAGATATGAATCTTTAAAACCTTAAAGCAAAAAGTATATAGAAAAAATAAGGAGATATTGAAAAACTCTAATGTCTGGTTTACCAGGCTTGGCTTCAATTTCTGGAAGACTGTGATGGAACAGAGGTTATTTAGACCCAGCTGGTCATTCCTGGCAAACCCTTGATTTTCAAAAATTAGTTTATTAAAAGGAGATCAAAATCCTTTAGTGGGGCAAGGTCTAAGGCTGAGGCAGGTGAGGGCCCTCTGAATTCAGATACACCTTTATTAAGCATCCGCTGAAGGCATTGGTTTTAGCACCAAAAGCTGCTTGTAAGAAACAAATCTGGATTTCGTAGCCAAAGATGTCATTTCATTGCTGGGATGTATTTCCCATCTTGCCCCAGTCCAAAGTTTTACCTTCAAAATTAGTTATGTTTTTGGTTCTCAAAATAAACCACCTGGGCAAACATGGAAGCCAAATCTAGGCAGGGCACCACGAGATCTGGCTAAAACTACTTTCAGTTTGACAGAAAGCTCCAAGTAGGAAGAACCATGTCCTGATCCACAGAAAGTGGATACATTACTAAGTCCCACTTCTGTTGAACTGATGGAAAAATTATTTCTGATCCCTCCTGTTGGTCCCTGGATGTTGAGGGCAAGCTTCTGGGCACCTGGTCTCTCTCCAGCCAGGACTGCAAGTCTGTTGTTAAGTAGGCACTCCGAAGAAATGAGTTCTACTTTTTGTGTCCCTGGAGCAGACAAACAGAGGACCAACCACTTGATCCTCAGAGTGCAGTTTTAGCCCCTGAGTGCCAGCAAGAGTCAAGAATTCTTGAGTCCCTTTCTTCCTGCAGCTTTCAGGAGTCTTCTATCTTCCGAAAGGTACTTCTTCTTCAGGTGTAATCCTCCTATGTTCAGGAACGGTCTGATGGTCGGTGATGGGGTACCGATCTTATCCAGTGCACTAGCCAGTGATTGGAGAATTTTCCCTACCCAGTAATGTCGATTTTCTCACCATACGCTCATTTCCTTTGGCAATAATTCCTCTTGAATTCACTGTGAATATTCACAGAAACCCTAAATTCAAGATGGGTCAACTCTTCTTTCCCCTGGAGGCCCCTAGAAAAATGCCTCTTTAGATGAGCTCCCCTTCACTCAGTCATGTTCAGAAGTGGTTTCCCTTACTGCTGGGGTTTAGGCCAAAGGGTTTAGGAGGGCTCTGGGAATGAATTTGAGTAGATCCTGTCAGCCCCATTTGGGATTAGCAAGTCAAAAGGACATGTGTTAAGGCTAACCTCTGTTCTGCCAGCTGTACTGCACTCCTTCCAGAATTATAATCCATGCTAAAATCCAGAGGCCAAGCACTTGTTCTCTGGCAAGCAATCAACAACCCCAGCCAGGAATGTTTACTGGCCTTCGGACGGGCGAATAACTAGTTTTAAGGCTGTGGTGGCTCAGGCAGCCAAAAGTACTTTTTTATACAGTTATTTTTCCACTAACATTACAAACAATCTGATTCACCATTAAAACTAAGGGAAATAACTTTTAATGACTTCTGAAAGTATTTTCCCCAGCTAAGATTTAAATAAATATTCTAATCCCACCCAGGTCTGTTTTATGAAGAATGTGGCTGAATCTACACAGTGAAAATAAAGTTTAGGCATGATTTAATAACATCTAACAATATGTTTTCTACAATGGCCAAGCCACTTTCCCTTGCCTTGTTCTACTAAGTGACTTTAAACTGCAGTGCAATCAGAGCACAATGTTGCTCCTGGCAGCCATATATATTTGTCACATGTGACACCCGCTGGAATGCTCGGATTTAGTCTGCAGGTTACACTCCCGAAATACTAACTCCAGTTGCCGGGTTTTGTGCTGGCTCGAATTGCAGAGTGCGTGAGAGAGAGAGAGCGGACGCGGACGCCGTGTTTCTGTGCTTCTGACTCGGCTTCTGGCTCGGTGTTATTGGTGCTGCGGGCGCGGATGCCATGTTGCTGTGCTTCTGGCTCGGTGCTATCGGTGCTGCTGATGTCATCGGCTCCCCCTACCATCGCCTTGCCTTGCCTTGCCTCTCAACCGGGAGTCGCTGGTGACCTTTTGCCGCCTGACAGCCTCCTCGGCGTTCGGCATTCGGCGTCTGGCAAGTCCAACAAGTCCGGCGTCCGAGGGGGTGGAGCAGTTGCAGAAAGGCGACAGGAAAACGAAAAACTGGGACCCGCGCGGAGGCACTGTGTGGAGGCTATCGGTCTGCAGGCAGTGTTGCAGTACTCCGCCCAGAGTGAGAGGGCCGACGGTCACCAAGCTGTGCTGAGAGGTGCAGTAAGCACGGTGAGTGTGCCGTGTGCGGCCGCCAGAGCAGAGCAGTAGCGGAGCTGAGCTACAGGACATCCAGGCTCCAGGCAACAGGCTGTAGGTTACAGCGCTGATTTCCCCCCCTCTGCGCTTACCGGCCCGACCCCTCACGTCTTCAGTTACCACCACACATCCACCGGGGCCCTAAAGTCTTCAAGCTTTTAAGTTTTCAGCTGTGGTTTTGTCTGGTTCTCTGTGCTTTCCCGGTGAGACTCCCAAACACCTGTGTCACCACAAGGGCCCTACGTAGTTAGGCCCATGGGCAGGGGAGCGTGATCCAGAAGCAGAAACTTTTAGAGCCTCTGGGCGTCTCTTGGAGCATATACAGCTATGAGGTCGGGCAGGAAAAGGGGGCAGCCCGTGACCAAGTCCAAGGTTAAACAAAACGGAAACATCAAACCAGCCTGTATAAGTTTGGATACGTCTCCAGATGAAGCTAGGACTTGCAGTGATCCAGCTCTTCAGGTTGGAGCCCACCATCCTTATCTCCGTCAACCAAAAATCACCTCAAAATTTCAACCCCTAAAGGACTCACCCTCATCCATTTTCTCATCCAGTGGTAACATTTCGGTCCTTCAGGATCCTCTACTTCCTCTATCTCCGCTGGAATCGCTAGCATCACTATCTTTGGGTCAGATCCCCGACACCACCAATATGTCATTACTCATGGCCTGTTCGCCCGAACACGGAAAAACAGGCAAAATGGAATTTGACAACAGGGGAATTAGCAGCTCAGTCACCCTGCAAAAAGAAGGCGAGGGGGAGCAGTCCCCCTCCAGTTCATCATATCCCCTTAAGTCCACTACTGTCTCAATCACCACATACAATCAGAAGGAAAGACAACCTTCGCTCAGCTTCACGATAAGCAGTGGCAAGGATCTCAATCGAGGGCAAGAGGTTCTTAACGGATCTATTCCAAACAACCTCTCAAAGACCATCGACGTCTCCCCCCATCATCTGGATGCTTTCAAGACTAACCAATTGCCAACCGAAGTAGTTGTCAATGGAAAGGGCTTCTCTGAGTACCCGAAGGAGGCCGCAGAAACAACACAGGACTCAGGGTGCGACGGTCCTGTTAACCTGATCTACTTGGGTTCGCAGAAATGGGCGGACTTAATTGCTTCTTACACCCTGGTCACCGTGGTCAAACAACCTCTATCCATAGTTAAAACTAACAAAGATCAGTGTGTTAATCAGGTTTCTGATCAGGACGCAATTATTTCCAACTCAACAACTTGACAAAGTCTTTCTGCTTTTTTCACATCCCTCGGCCCCCCAATTCAACCTGGGACCCAATCCAAGACTCAAGCATCGAATGCTTCAAACACTTGGGACATTCTCTTAAACACACTACAACGAACCGTCGATGCCCTTCATTACCAGTCTGACAAAGTGGACCTACAGCTGACCTTCCTTGACACCTCGGCCCTTTTTGTGGGGCGGATCGACGAGAAACTTAGCCAACTAAATCTTCTAATTGGCAGAGCTCAGCAGGAAGCGAAGCTGATCTGCAGTTTGTGGTACAAATATTGACAAACTATTGTCACTCCCGGAAATAGTATCCACTTTGATAGAAGGCCTGCCAAAGGGGCCTCATGAAGGGGGCTTCAACACCAATCCTTGCACAACAGCCACTTTCGACCTTGCAAAAGGGGATTACATCGCAGCTAACACCGCTGACAAAAACGTATCGGCCTCTCCAGCGGGCTAAATCGCCCAAATGTGCCCCCCTCCCCACCTTCCGAGGATCAAAATCTAACTCAGAACGCAAAGCGTCGCCGTCAACAAAGAAGGAAAGGTCGAAATAAAAAATCACTCTCAAACCCTTCCGAGATGTATCCCCTGTTCAGGACTGAAACCAGACAGCAGTCTCCTGAATCTGAACCTATCACAAGATCCCACACAGGTGCAGAACAAACTTCCATTGAGTCCAGCGAACCCACACAAGGGGGGAACTTGGCAGCAACTAAAGAGGCTATAACATTATACACCTTACCGAAGATACACAAGAATCCACAAAATCCTCCAGGTCGACCTATTGTTTCGGCATGTGGCTCTGTCCTAGAGCCTTTAGGATCATACATGGATTTCTTCATTAAAGAATTTGTGCAATCTACTAGGTGCTATGTGAGAGATAGCATGCAAATGATAAATTTAGTAGAACATCTTGATTTCGATCCCCCTCTTGAGACCTTATGTACAATGGATGTGGAATCGTTGTATACAAATATTCCACAAGTCACAGCATTACTTACCATCCAAAAGATTCTTGACACACGACCCCGTCCCCACAGAGTCCCCACCCTGTTTATCTTACAGCTATTGGAACTCTGTCTCACTAAGAATTTTTTCCTCTTTGACGATACTTATTATCAACAAATCAAGGGAACCAGCATGGGGGCTATTTTTGCTCCAAATCTAGCCATACTGTTTATGGACCAACTCGAGACTGGATCCATTTTGTCAGATTCTAACCCCTTCCACTCTGGGATCAGAGTGTGGAGGCGTTATATAGACGACATTTTCCTTATTTGGAACCTACCAGTTGAAACATTGACTCAGTTTCTCCACTGGCTCAATAATAATTGCTGTGGTCTATCTTTCACACTAATGTGGGATAAGAAATCTATACCTTTTCTAGACCTCACTATATACCACTCGGAAGGTGAGCTCCTCACACGACTGTTCAGAAAACCCACCGAGAGAAACACCCTCTTAAGTTATAAAAGTAACCACCCCAGGGCCCTGAGGGACGCGTTACCTTACTCGCAATTTCTCAGGATCAGAAGAAACTGCTCCTGTAGACAAGACTACTTCAGGGAATCTGCCACCCTTTCAAACAAACTGAAAGACAGGGGCTACCCCAAAAGGATCATAAAACAATCCTTGAAACGAGCATGGTACTGCCCGAGGGAAGTCTTACTATCTCCAAAGGAAAAAACCCATAAAGAGATAATTGCATGTGTAACAACTTTCTCACCAATCTCTAACAAGATCAGGAAGTCTGAGTGCATCTGTTACTCATAATCAGTGCCACAATATGCACAAATTCAGAGTCTACCAGTCCCCAATACAGAACCAATAAAATAAATATCTGACTTTTGGGGCTTTTTATGATTATCCCCATTTTTTCACTGGCTCACTACTGTACCAACCTTGGGTAAGAACCTCCTGGTGGAGGCTGCATAACCTCACTGACCTGATGATTATGCACACACGTGACTACAAGCGGAGAATCAAGATATACCGCTGAATTTACCACCATACCCATCACGTGCATGAGGGTCTTTTATTTGGGACACCCCACGTTCCTCCTGCATACCAAAGGTTGTGCAGGACAAGTGATCCTTCCCCACTTGATTAGTATATATATACCCAGGAAACTGAATGGATCAGTCTTTCTATCTCCCTCTTATGATTAGATAACATTTACATCAAACCAAAAAAGAAAAATCAGGAGTCGAAATCTTTAATGGACTATCTGCATCAATTACTGACTACGCACATCCCCTCCAATTTCATTTTGTCTGGGGACTTTAACCAACACATCCTAGGCTCTTCCTCAAACAAGGATATTCAAACCCAGTCTTTCTACTGGAATATCCCAATCCAATCCCTTAGTGGCCAGGAAAAAACTCCTAGGTGGGGGAAAGAACTGTTAGAAGATCTGGAGCATATTGGGCTGAGAGTTCTAAATGGAAGATTTGCTGACGATTCACCACCTGCCGCTTCATTTCACTCAGGCAACACAATCTCCACAATAGACTATATGCTAGTGTCTCTCCCATTCTTTCATCATATACTAGGCTCAGCCTAGGAGACAAAGGGGACAGTGACAATCGGCCCCAGGAGGTTTCCATTCTTGCCTCTCCAGACCTAACTCCTGCCAATCCAACAGGACCACATGCATGTCATACTATAAATCTCTAAAGAATTAAGTCTCCTGTCACAAACACAAAGGAGGTATTTCTGGCAGCAAAGCAACAACTAAACAGCCTGAAATATCCCATGGGCAACCCAACTATTTTATGGGAAGACCTCAAGTGTCCAGAAATCGGCCTTGAAACACCATAAAAAAGCTATAAATAAACTACTAAGGCTGCTGAGAATATGCCCAGGGGGAAACGGTCCCCTCCAAAAGCGCCGTAAGCACAAGGCCGATCTTAAAAAACTTAAGTGGGAGATCAAAAGATTCAACGAAGACGACTTTTGGGCTAAACTTCATCACGGCACCAAAAGAAACAACAGTGTCCGATTCTGGTCCATACTGAACAAACTTTTAAACCCCAAACATGGTGGACTAACATCACACATAACAGATAATTCCTCGGAATCTGTTCTAGATACTCACTTCAACCAACAGGTTGTCAGAACAAACACACTCCAGGACATCCAGGTGGCCTATCTGCTGCAAATAGTAAAACCATATGAAGACGCAGCAACTGAAATCAATGCTGTTACGATCAGGGAACTAATTTCCAAAGGGAGGAACGGCGGACCACCAGGGCCAAATGGAAACCTGCCAGCCTTCTTTAAATACGATCGGAATATTTGTCAGAATCTCTGACCCCCCCTCTTCACCTCGGTCAGTCAGTCCGGGTGCCTTCCAGCCTCATGGAAGGGTTCTATTATTTCACCAATATATAAAGCAGGGGAGAGAACCGTACCAAAAAATTACCGCCTGATTGCCTTACTGGAAATTGAGGCAAAATACTTTGCGGGGCTTCTACTGATACAGCTACATGCATGGGTTACAAAGTATAACATAATTACGCCCAGCCAAACAGGATTTTGCAGAGACGCCGGAACTACAACAAACCTCCTAGCAATATCATTACTCATTGACAAAGCAAAACTGACTAAACAAACCATTCACTTTTGCTATGTGGACTTCAAAGCAGCTTTCGACAACGTAAATCGAGCAAATCTTTGGAGGAAACTAGCCCTTTGGGGGATCCCTGCACCTCTTTTGAATCTCCTGATCGAACTGCATTCCAACACGTGGGCTCAGGTGAAGCTTGGAAATAGCACCCACCTCTCGAGGCGTATATCAACAACAAAAGGCATCAAGCAGGGGTGCGTTCTGGCACCAACCCTTTTCAACCTATACACAGCTGACCTGCCACCAGCTCTAGAAGCCTGCAACGCGCACGCCCCTCGATTAGGGGGTCGAATCCCTGTCTAGTATAACCTATGCAGATGATGTGGTCCTGGTCAGTTACACCAAAGCAGGACTACAACATCTTATCAATGCACTGCATGGATATGCCGAGGAGAACCTTCTCGAAGTCAACATTTGCAAAACCAAAATACTGTCAATAACCGGGAATAAAAAGTCAAAGTCTTGGTTCCTTGGAACTAGGGCAATGGCGAATTGCTCCGAATACCAATATCTTGGCATCATAGTTGACAGGTGAGGCCGTTTTTCAAACCATCTTGAGGCCACCAAGAGGAAAGGCGACAACACTTAGACAACTCAAAACCAAACTGACCGGGCCTACCTTTCTGCCATTGCTTCGTGTGGCCCAAGTTAAAATTCAGTCATCAATTACCTAGCACTGAGAGGCACAGATGCGAAATTGCTGGACACTATTATTTCAAAAGCGTACAGAGTCCTCTAAAACTCACCATCCTATTCCTCACAAGCCCAGATCCGGTTAGAACTAGGACTAACAAAACAACTGCTTGCAAGGCGAATATCGTATATTAAGTGTTGGTACAAAATAAAGAATTCACCTGAGAACACACTGAACCACCTGCTTTGGGAAGACTTGTGTAGCAGTTCCACCGCACCGGCAAAAAAATACCTGGAGGAGTCACTGGCCACCACAGGACTAAAAGAACTATGGGAAATCTCCCTACCGCAGGTACAATTTAAGCATGCAGTAAATAACGGCATAAAGAGACTTTTTTTATAGAGGACAAAGCCACTTTTGCCCATAGGCGCCACGCCTGGATGATTCTGAGCACCTATAAATCACCCGGGTTACAGGCTTACTTTGGACTGGGGTATTGCAGGAAATCAAAAGAAGCCTTCCTAAAACACAGACTAGGAATCCTACCAGCCATACCCCATCTACAACCATGGCTGAGAAGGAACTGCAGGACAACATGTAGGTTATGTGGTGCAGGGAAAGAAGATTTTGCACGTCTGCTATGCTCCTGCATGAAGTTAAAAGAGGAATGAGTAGCTCTCTTAAAAACCACCTTTAACGAATACAGTATATGCACACAGAGACAAGCAGTCCTTGCATGCTTCGACCCAAGACTCCCGCTATTAAACGGGATGTTTGTAAATTTTTTTAAATTAGTTGTGCTCAAACAATCCAACATAGACACTGGTGGTTTAGAAAAATAAGGAATTATGGACGTATCTTACACTCTGATTTTAAAACTACTGCATTTTCTTAACAAATAAAGATCTCTCCTTTTTCTTTTGAATATTTTTTACTGATGAAATGTGTATCCAGATGTACTTTTGTAATGGTTTTAACTAATCAGAAACAATAAATATATATATATATATATATATATATATATATATATATATATTTTTACATGTGTGGGTGAGATAAGCACTCATTGCAGCCCATTTATTACCTTAACATTTACTGCACCATTTACTATGATCATACAGAAAGTTAAGTAAGCCAAATAGGGTAATCCAATTTAAAGTACATTTTTTCGCAGAAAAGCCTAGGTGCTATACTGCTGCTTAAAGGTTGAATAGCACAGATAGTACTTCAACCAGCAATCTCAGACAAGGAACAATGTTGATACCACAACAACAATTATAGACTATCTTACAGTAAGAAAATGGTGCACAATTTAAAATAACCTTCAATAGAACTAGAGGATGGCAGCCCTGCTTCTCTATCCAGCGTGGCTCCCTTTACGTGGGCTGGGAGGTATAGCTGGGTGGTAACTAACTGCACAGGGGGAGGTCTCCCAGTCCCTCCTCCTTGAACCCTGCAGACCTCCTCCCCGATCCAAGATATTCAGGACGTCATCCTGCTCACAAAGAAGCTGTGGCTGTGGCAAGATGATGGCAGCTTTGTGCTAAGGGGCTGCTCAATTAGTCATGAATATGGTTGGCTGCTTCACCACATATAACAGAGTATTCCCTCCAAAATATGTTTACTTGGGGTATTCCAAAACAATCAAAATCCAATTCTTGAGGTACTGACTAGGCCTGTTACCTTGCATACAGTACCTCCCACACTGACTTATGGATCAATCGGGCTCCGCTTGCTGATTATGCGGCACAGCACCGGAGGGCCTGCTGCACCTCTTATGTACATGGTAATATCTCCTGAAGGAACAGAAACAACAAGCTGTGCTGGCCTGCTTTGCACCAGAAGACCCACTGCTGAACTGCTGCTTGGTAATATTCTTGAGACTGGTGGCATAAAAAATGCCAGAGCACTAACGGAGGGTCATCTAGCCGCAACAGTTGAGCAAACCTAAACCTCTCCTGCGGATCGCATTGGGCTTTACGTCGAACCACCCCCTATGCAGTGACCAAATAGCACGACAACACCAGACAAAACAGCCACGCCCCTAAACTTTTACAAAACTTTAACGATGTGTCTTGATGCAATGGTTTTAAGTCACTATGCCAATAAAATAAAAACATATAGCAGGACATTGACCCAAGACAAAAACAGAAGTGCATGTACTAGAACACTGTGAGCATGCAGCTGTGAGTCCTGCTTTGCATGGATTGAAGTGTGTTATTGTACCCTCCTTATGTACTTTAAGGAAGTCAAGCTGAGACCCCCAAAAGACAAGCGGGACTTCATTGGAGGACTGACTAGATGAAAATAACAAACAATTGTGACTAACAAAAGGTTGTGAACTGTTTGACTCAGCATGTCTCAGATTTGTTGGCAGAGAATGATGGAAAGGGTGCATAGACAGACAACAGAAACCATTTTGTCCAGTGTACATTTACTGCTCTCAGTGATTGAGTAAAAATTAGAGCACCCTGAAAAGAAGGCAAAAAGGTCCTCTGATATTTCACGTGTTTGCCACTTAAAAGAAAGCCAGTGCTGGACATGAAATCCTTGGCGTGGTCTTCCCCCAACTTTTTGCCTTCCAGCCTCCTGTTTTTGCTGACTTACTTTTTGCTGGCTTTAGTACTCTGGGCACCTTACCACTGCTAACCAGTGCTACAGTGCTTAAAAGAAGGTATCATTGGCTTACATACAATTGGCACATTTAATCAACTTGTAAAGTGGAACTACATGTATCCAGGGCCTGTAAATTAAATGATACTAGTGGGTATGCAGCACTGATTGTGCCACCCACTGAAGTAGCCCTTTAAACAAGTCTCAGGCCTGCCATTGCAGTCTGTGTGTGTCTTTATAAGCTGCTATTTTGACCTGGCAAGATAAACTACTTGCCCGGCCCATGCGTCCCCTTTTGTTACATATATGACACCCCTATGGAAGGCTCTAAACAGCCCAGAGGGAAGGGTGCAATGTATTTAAAAAGTTAGACATGTACTTTTAAGTTTTACATGCCCTGTTAGTGAACAACTCCTAAATTCATTTTTCACTTCTGAGAATCCTACCTCTCCTATGGGACAACATTTGGTTAACGTATTACATTTAATAATGGATAACTTTCAATTGAGAAAAGGTTGGAATGTCGAGTTTGGTGTCAAAAGAATTCTAATTTAAATCCATCTTTAGTGGTGAAGTTGGATTTTAAGTTACAATTCTGAAAATACCACTTTTAGAAAGTCCTAACCCCATGTAGTGCCTGCAGCCTGTTTACTGAGTTACATGAGTGGGTGTAGTTGGCAGGTGGACTTTGTTTATTCCTCCCAGACAGCCATACAATAGAGAGATTAGGTGTGCCTCAATGGGCCCTCAACTGCCAGACAGGGGGAGCGGAGCTGGACACAGCCCCAATTGCAACTGAATAGGCTGTATCCTCCTTTCACACAAAGGACTTGTCACCACTGCATTGTTCATGCAGCCAGCTTGGAGCCAGGGCAGGGGAGACAGAAAACGTGAGGGACTTCAATGGGAAATTCTCTAGAAACGTATCCTTCTTCAAAATGGTCACCATACAAATAGTGGACCCTGGGAACTAGATCTTCATTACACATCTGGAACTGTGAAAGACTCAGAAGAAGGATTGCTGTGCTACTTTGCAGCAAGAAGGACTTTGCTGCCTTGCTTCCCTCCTGCCTCAGTGAGAAGGACTGGATCTGCGTCTTGAACCCAGGGCCACCAGAGTGACTCTACATGGCTGGACTTCTGATCAAACATTTACAGAACATACTCCAACAACCCTGAACCCAGGATTTGGACTCAGTTAGCTATGAGTTCTGCCCTCCCAAGTGGTGCCACCCCAGTCCTGGATCCTTGGAATCTGAACCTGATGGTGCTTTTCCAGGCCATGTGTGATCACAGCAGAAGAGGTGCGGCACAAAGCATCACAAAACTGTGCATCGGAACCACGTTGCTTCAACTTCAAAGCAGGACTGCGCATCACAGATTATCGGAATTGTGCTGTGTGATGCACCCTGAACACAGGCTTTCGCATTGCAAGCCCGTCATTGACACCATCTCGATGATATTGCCAAATTCTGCATTGCAACATCTTTGGAACCAGCCAGTGCGCGGCATATCTTTGACATAGGGCTTCGCACAGCAAGACCTTCATCGACTGCTTCCTTGACGATGATGCAGGATCTTGTATCACAGCTCCAGTGCCCATCAGAAATGCTGCTGCATGATGCATCTCCACCACAGAACCTTGCATCACCTCTGTTGCTCAACGCACCCCGATGCAGGACTCCTCATTGATCTGTAACCAGGATTTAAGGTACGTTGTTCAGTGGGCCTAACTGGATCCCAGTAGTTGACTAACACTCCATCATGGTTAGCCTCAACTTGTAGGTTTGCCCTAGTCTATACTGACCAGAAAACGGCAGCAGGTGCTTTGTGCTTTTTGGCGCTATTTCCACTTGAATCTTTAACATTGGATAACTCCAGTTCTACTGATTGTATTTTTGTCGTTTTGGTGTGAAATTCACAATTTAGTCTATTTTTCTAAATTAATGTGGGATTCTTCTTGTGTTGAATGTTCACTCTATTACTGTTATGAAGTGATGCATAAATACTTAACACTTTCCCCTAAGTTAAACCTGAATGCTCTGTGTCAAGCTACCAGAGAATTAAACACAAGTTAATTTGAGGTTTGTTTGTGGTTCACCCTAACAAGAATTGTGGTTGATTCTTGAGTAGGATTCCGCCCCCCCAACCGGTAATCATCCAAAAGGATGGCTTCAAAATAAAATAATCGTCACAGATTCTTGAAACCAGTTTGTGCAGCGGCACCCTGATTTGGAGGGTAATGCTGTTTATTTGGCACTCGTCATAACAACTGTGTGCTCAGAGTAAATGTGCACTTTGGGCTAGATGTAGGTAATTCTTATTTACCACTTCTTAAATACCGAATTTTACCGATTCGGTATTTAAGAAGTGGTAAAATAGAGGAAGGGGGGGTGCATGTAGGTATTTCAGAATCGGTAAATACCGAATCGTTAAGATTCGGTATTTACCGATTCTGTAAATACTGATTCGGTAATGCCCATTGATTCCTATGGGCCCTGAAGCCCATAGGAATAAATGGGCAATACCAAATCGGTATTTACCGATTCGGTAAATACCGATTTTTGCAAGGGTGCAGGGGGTGTCACTTTTACACCCTCTAGCACCCCAAAGACAGACATGTGTGCCATGTGGCACACAGACATGCCCTAAGGGTATGTCTGTCTGTCACATGGCTAGGTGTGCATGCACACCTGGATTTGTTATTTTACCACCCAATTGGATTTGGTGGTAAAATACCGATTCTGTAAGGCCTTAGGGACTCTGAAGAGTCCCACCTACATCTGGCCGTTACCGAATAGGTAAAAATACCGATTCGGTATTTTACAGAAACGGTAAATTTACAGAATCTGTAAAAATGGCCCCCTCCATACCAAATACCCATTTACCGGTCGGTAACGGCCGAAATCGGCCGTTACCGACCGGTAAAGGGCTTCCTACATCTGGCCCTTTGTTTTTAAGAAAAGTAATTAAACTTTTGTTTAAATCATCGTTTTTCTAATTTGCGCCGCAAAGCTCACCGTTTTAAAAATGTGTCACTAATGCTGAAGTACGCTTCACTGTGTCAGGATTGTGTTTCCCCTCTTGATTGCCTAAGATCCCGGTCCGTCACGGCCTGCGCCGTTTGAACGGAGGATCATTGCAGGCAAATACCCACATCCGGTGGGACACTCGGCAGACATTGTAGCGCTCTAGCTTTCCGGCCCCCTTCACCTACATAACTGGGAGGAAGGCGCGGACGCGTGCAGCGGCGCGCCGAAGGCGCGCCAAAGGCAAGCCCGTCTGCGCCCGTCCGCGCCAGACCGCCGCCAGTCGCCTTACCACTATCGTTTTGGGTGATTGTCTTTGTTTCTGCATTACTTGCTTATGGGAAATGGCTTCTTCCAACATACCACTTCTCAGGTACGCCAGAAAAGAACTGTTGGAGTTGAATATACTGTGTGCCCCGGTGCCGGAGGCACTACTAGCTACTTTACAAGCGACCTCCTGCTCTCGTAGTGCAAACTTACCCGTGGACAGGCCGGCCATTGGGGCCGACTCTAACTTAATCACTATAGTCCCGAGGAAACTGACAGCGGTCTATTTCAATGCTAGATCAATCTCCAGGCATGCACTCGAGATATGGAATCTCCTCGACGCTGAAACTCCAGACCTATGTTTCGTATCAGAGACTTGGCTGCATGAGCATACTTCACCAGACCTCCAGGTAGCTTTCCCCCAACAATATAAAATAGTCAGGTCAGATAGGATGGGCGCAAAAGGGGGGGATATTGATCGCTGCTAAAGAGACTGTTAATATCTGTGTGATAGAAAGAGAAGTCATTGACCAGACAGAAATTATTGTTTTTAAAATGAGAGGCCCCCTCAAGGAATTCTGGAAAGGTGCTCTGCTCTACCGACCTCCTGGGACTAAAGGAGAGTTTCCAAACACTCTGTTGGAAGCCATTTCCCCCCACGCCCTGACGGCAGACAAGTTTCTGTTATTGGGTGATTTTAATTACCATGCAAATGATCCGTCAGATGCTGAAACAGAAAAGCTAATCTCCACCATGAGTACCCTTGATCTTAGTCAAAGGATCAAGGGTCCAACACACTGCGCCGGACATACACTGGACCTCCAATTCACCAACTCCCCCAATGTATGGGCAGACCCTCCTATCCCACTATTGTGGACGGACCATTACTTACTGAAATTCACCATAAATGGATGTGCGTCGGGCTCCTCCAGTAAGGCCAATCTAAAAATATGCAGAACCTTGAAAAAGATTACTCTTGCCTCTTTTTCGAAGAATTTTCAGGAAAACCCCATAGACCTGACGGGAAGTGTTAATTTAGCGGCAACACACCTTGAGACAGCGATTGGTAGGGCGCTGGATGATGTTGCCCCCCTTCGTATTGGTCAAGTGTAGGGAAAAACCATCGCCCTGGTTCACGGAACAGCTAAAAGAAACCAAGGCCACTGCAAGAACCGCTGGAAAAAAATGGCGAAAAAGTAAGGATGTCATTGATCGAAGGTCCTATCAAACTTTACATACTAACTATATGAGGGAAATAAGATCAGCCAAGAGGGTGTACTTAGCAGATTATATAATCAAAGCTGAAAACTTATCAAAAGAGCTCCATCATATTCTAAAAGAATTTACTTCTTCCAAAAATCCATCATCTACTCCTGACACCGGAGAATGGATTGAAGCCCTCTCCAAATTTTTGGAGGATAAAATTACAACTATATGTGAACCTTTCAGCTCAGATTCTCAGATTACACAGAATCAAGATCACGATTCCACCACTGTTAAGTCTCCCTCTAGATGGACAACCTTCGAAATGTTTAATGAAGATAAGACCGTTATAGTAGGGCAAAAGATTAAATCAGGCTCCCCGAATGACCAACTACCTCCCAAACTATTTACCTTACTCGCTCCAGCGTTGGTGGAGTGCCTTACCTGCCTCCTAAATAAATCACTATTGGAGGCAGATGTCCCAGAAATCTGGAAGGCGGCAGGAGTAAGGCCGATATTGAAAAAACCTGGAGCGGATGCCAACATTTATGTAAACTACCGACCCATCTCCCTGCTCCCGTATTTTGGGAAAATACTGGAAGCATCGGTCAATGGATAGTTGGTAAAATATCTTGAATCTAATGACCTACTTGACATCTCACAGTCGGGTTTCCGTGCTGCTCACAGTACGGAGACAGCACTGGTTGAGGTCACAGACAATATAAGAACTGCTCTGGACAAACGTCAATCTTCCATCTTGGTCCTCTTGGATTTGTCTGCGGCCTTTGACACCGTCTCCCATCGTATTCTGATTCAGAGACTATGGGAGATTGGTGTCAGAGGGCAGGTACTGGAGTGGTTCAGGAGCTATCTATCCAACCGAGCAACCATGGTACAAATAGGCCGAATCCTGGCTAGCACTCCGCCCGTCAAAAGGGGGGTGCCGCAGGGCTCTATTTTGAGCCCCACGCTCTTTAATATTTATATGGCACCCTTGGCCAAAGTAATCAGAGCATTCGGCTTCAATGTTTTATCCTATACCAACGATACTCAAATTTTGGCCACCCTTAGCCCTGACGTTAACGAGACTAAAGGCCGTTTTAAAAACTGTTTGAGGGAGGTAAAAAACTGGATGGATCAAAATCATCTGCAACTAAACGGCAGCAAGTCATAGGTCATGTTGTTTGGCAAAGCCAGTGAACATTGCAATCAGGACTGGTGGCCGGATCAATTGGGCGATTGTCCGTCTCCCAAGGAATCTGTCCGTAATTTAGGCTTACACATGGACAATAAACTTTCCATGAAAACACAAGTGGACCATGTTGTTGGCACCTGCTTTGGCATCATGCGCGGTTTGCGCAGGGTTTTTAAATGGATACCGGTGGAAGCCCGTAAACCTTTGGTACAGGGCCTCATTATAAACAGGCTTGATTATGGCAATTCGTTATTTCTTGCCAGAAATGAATGCCATCTCAGGAAGTTGCAGGTCTTGCAAAATACTGCAGCTCGCCTTGTTCTCGACCTACCTCGAAGATCCCCCTCGATGCCGTGTTTAAAAACTTTACACTGGCTCCCTGTAAAAAAACACATTATGTTTAAAACACTATGTATGGTTCATAAACAGATGTATGGAAGGGGCCCAAAATACTGGACCCAGAAACTCACATGGTACATGCCAGGGAGACAGCTGATATCTAGCACTGAGTCATTACTCACCCCACTAAGAATTCAAACTGCTCGGAACGGAGGTCGTGCTTTTTCTTTCATGACACCATCTCTCTGGAATAAAATGCCTTTTAGTCTGCACACAACTTTTGAACGAACACACTAGTTTCCGAAAGATGCTTAAGACCTGGCTCTTTTGTTAACTTTAGCTATTTACCTCCTTGTCAGAACTGTCTGCATGCGCCATGAGACTCTTTGGATGTGATATGTGCGCAATACAAATATCCTGACTTGACTTGACTCACCAGAACTGCACAGCTTCCCATTAGTGGGTCTTTGGATGCAGCACAGGTCATCAGTACAATTTTAATAGAGCTGCAGAATCCAGTTCAGATGGGAATAAGTCCACTGCTAAGAAACTGAATCTTAAAATGGCAGAGGTGAAAGTTTAAATTTTCTCTTATTTAAGCCAATGCTAAGCTGCTTTGATTCAAAAGATTCATTGTAAAAGGAATTGCTGCATTCCTTTTTTTGCAGCAAACCACAAGGTATGATATGAGGTGAATTTTGTTTTCTCTTGTCCAACTAGCAGTTGTGCAAGACTTTCTTAAATGTGTGACAGAGGGCTGATAAGGTCTGAGTCCTTAAATGTATGATTCATCTGATGATTTCCTCTATTCTTAGGACTGGATAGGTAAGCATTTTGGGGTGTTTTGATGGGGAGCTCAGATACAGTAGGCTATGGTTCCATCCCTTCGTTACCCATTGCTTGTTGACCTGAGTATGTTCCTGAGGCCATAGAGCAATAAAAAAAGATGATAATAACAAAAGTTATTTCTGTAATCCTTTTATTTTGGTATCAGAGGCAAGTTGGGCGCAGCGGAGCTGGGCTCCCATGTCGTCCAGGAGGAGGAGTGGTTGTTGCACCCCAAAGTGGGCATGGCCAAGCAGTCATCCGCACTTTTCCTGTTCCTCACCAGGCTGCATTACACAGCCTGGTGGGGAACATGTCAAGCCTCCCATTTCCTGTCTGAGTGCCGAGCCACATCGTTCAGAACAATCACAACGCTGTATGGCTTTGGGGAGGGACCCTGTGTAGTTCCTGCTTCTCCACAGAGAGACGCCAAAAGATGGCGGCAGCAGTGAGGAGGTAAGTGTGTTTTGTTTTTATTTTTTACCACCCACCCCCTGTGAATCCCTCTCTCCCCTGCCCCTCCACTCTTGTTTCCTGCGGCCGCTACTGACTTCTCCCTTATACCTTTAAGTATGGTTTTGTTAGTGTGTTGTGTACATGCGTTATTCTGAGACTATAGTTTAATAGCTTATTCAAATCTTCACCTTTTACTTATCACTTCAAATGACACCAACCACTGGTCAGGGACACAAATGTAAGATACCTTCTTGATCTAAAATGATGATGAATAACTGTCTATTAGATCATGACTTTACTTTATCTAGCACTCTTTACTAAAGCATTGACTACAATTAAAACAATTATGCAAAAATACACCCAACAGTAATCTATTTAATATTGGTTGACAATTGAAAATAGTGGAATGTTGTGCTTCTGATCTGACATTAAAGAAACTAAAATAACATATCTTTGTGATTCTTTCACGCAGTGTTCAAATCAGATGACTATATGATGGTCAAGAATAGCTGAAGCATGGGGTGTGGTGGGGGAATCTTTTCCCGGCTATATTATATTTTCAATCTTAACTTCTCCCATAACTAGAAATGTGTTCTAAATGGTGTGTCTTGGTTGCTATGGCTTCCTGTTGATTTTACATGCTTGCTAGATTAGCTCACCAAAGTTTACCTAGTCTTGAGATCGATGGTGGTTGTATGGTGACCTGCAATAATTGGTCAAATAAATTACTCCCAAGTTGGGGTTAAAGATGCTTTGGGTGGTGAATGGGGTTTGAATAACATTTTGCTGTTTTCAATTGCTAGCCCAATTACACAGGCTTAGTACAGATTCATATAACATGGACTAGAAATTGAAGTGTCTGGGTTTGAGTTTCCTTTTTATCCTAGTGAGAGGTCAGACCTGCTTGTAGCTGTTATATACAGCAATACAGATAATGGGGCTGAATATCAAGGATTGGAATGCTGTTCACAAATGCAGCAAAATCAGATCATAGTATGGTCAGAAGATGTGACAGTGATGCTTCGGAAGACTAACCTGATTAAGGATGAATATGAGAAAAAGGTGGGAAAGAACTGAATCAGTGTGTCTGAGTCTCTTTCTATCTGGCATCTCACCTAATCCCTGCCTAAATATGCGATTTTTGCCTTTTCTTTCAAATCACTATTAAGTATGTTTTGCACAGGAGCCACTGGTTTCTTTAAATACTTAATTACCCTGGTTCCGTCGTGAGTAGGGTTCCCTTGTTTTTCTTTTACGACATTTTGTCAGGGTGGCAGGGGAAATCCACTGTGCAGCATTGCTATTGCTATGATCTTACACCCCAAATATTATTGACAGTCCTTTATTTTCTGGAAATGGCTCATGTGGTCGGAGGCTGCACCGTGCTGCCACTGGTGTGAATAGGAATATTTAATTGAATCCTGGATCTGATTATGGATGGGCCTAGGGATACATGCAGGCCTCTGGGTACAGCCCCTGAGACACATATCCAAATAATGGTGGATTCCAGCAAGGGGGAAATGCAAAGTGATCAACAAGAGAATAGGAAGGAATTCTCTTGCCACTTGTTGGTAGATAAAACCTGTTCTAGAAAATATATTTTGATGATGGGGCAGCATAAAACTTTTTTTAGACTAGAAATTATTTATTTGAGCATATTCTGATCAAGCAGTGATGATAAGAATAGGCACTCACAACACCCTGATACCTATGTGGAATTTTCAACCAGATTGGTTGAGATGGGTGAGAGTTTCGAGGCAAACTCAGGGTGTTGATAATATTACATTTGCTGAAAATGCAGCTACTGCCTTGAACAGAGAAATTGAATGGGAACTGTTTAAGGAGACCATAGTTGGCATTTCTGTCGCCTCAGCTAACAAAATTGGGAATAGTTTTGGACTTTGGAGTGGGTGGGTATCAAAATTACTGTTCACTCTCCAAAATTAACCACAATGCAGAAAATGTTGGACTTCGAGGAGGTCATATGAACTATTTCCACTCCAAATGTAACCATACTGGTGATACTGCTGGACGTTGAGGGAGACTGGTTTACTATTCCCCCTCCTAACGTAACCACATTGCGGAAAGTGTTGGACTTTAAAGGGAATGGGCTGATTTTCTCTTCCTACTCCAAAGTTAACCTCTTTGGGGAAAGCGCTGGACTTTGGAGAGGTGATAAAAATGATTATCTGGTTTCAAGGTTAGATACCCTGTGGAAAGTGTTGGACTTTGTGGCGGGGGTGGTGGGGGTAGATTAACTGTTCCCATTCCAAAGTTAATAACTTGGAAAAAGTGTTGTACTTTGGGCGGGCGAGTATTACTATTCCCTCTCCAAGCTTAACTTCACCGGAGAACGACTTGGACTTTAGTTGGATCTAAATCATTGTTTCCACTCCAAACACTATGAAAAGTATATTATTATGGGGGATATTATTCCAAACAATGACGTCATAAAAAAATTAAACAAACTAAAAAATAAAAATAATGCATCTAAAATATTACACTTACAAAAAACTCAAAATAATTGAAGTAAAAAAATTCTAATCACGCAATCAAAATAACTGAGAATAACAATAAACATATTCATTAATATTTTCCTATATTTACATTAATTAAAAATGAAATGGATTAAAACTCAAATTAAAAGAATATTATAATGCAAATTCCTATAACAAATATTGTATAAAGACCATTACGTTATACCAACACATTTACATAAAGTAGTGAAATGTTATAACTTAGTACATCATTTAGTGAAACATATTATATCCAGAACAATTAATACATTTTAACAAATTAAAAATGTTTACAAAATCTATATTATTTAATAAATGTTTTTAATAAATCATAAATGAACCAATATCAATAAATACTAACAATCTAAATACAAAATAAATTAAAAAGTTTTTAAAAACCTTGAAAAAAAGAATTACTTTTCTCTCATTGAACAAAAACATAAATTACATTTTAACAATTTTTATAAAACAAGCATCAACTTAACATAAAACATTATTTGACATTTCAGAAAAATATTTTGAGAAAATAATTTTTTTTGTATTTACTTCTCGCCCTATTCCCCTATGAACTCAACATTCTGCTCTAAAAATTATATTATAAAAAATAATATACATTTTAAAAAACAACCGAAATTAATAAAACAATCAAAACATAATGCAAATGCTCATGCGACAATGATATACATTACAACAATATTAAACACAAAAATATTTTTAAAAACAATAAGAAAATGGGAACTGTTGAGATGCATGGTTGATGCTATCTATACTGCTTTCACTCACTCAAAACGGGATAGGGTCTGTAGGCTGTTGTGTAGATTGTGACTAGTGAAAATAGACAAACACCCATAATATCCCATCAGATGGAGACTGGGATTCTTGTGTATTCCCAACAAGCCAACCATAAGACCTTCTATGAATTCTACAGCAATCTCTGTAGTAGCTGTCTTCAAGGGTCTAATGCGGCGGCAGGTGGCTTTCTTGGTTGCCTATCCCTACCTAAGGCACCCCCTGAGCTGACAGAATAAATAGATGGCCTCAAACCAATCCAGGATCTCAAGGAGGCTAGCTTCAGGCAAAACCCTTGGAACAAAAGGCTACAGATAAAGTTGTTTAAGACGTATGCAGACACCCTAGCACCTAAATTGGCCCTCATGTATGAAGCAGCAATGACCGAAAGTAGGTTACCTTTGACTCTCCAGGAGATTTCATTAGTTTCAATACTTAAAACAGGACACATACCCACTGACTGGCTTCTTATAGGGCAATTGCTCTTTTGAAATCCATTTACAAAATGTTTAGTAAAATCCAGTTGGCTTTATGCAATGCGGGCTCCCTCACCGGATCCCTGTGGATCAAAACGGCATCATCCCAGAGAGGAATACATTGCAAAATAATAGATTGCACAAAATAATTAAAACTGCCCACTGAAATGGCCTCATGCTGCCTGTCTGGTCCTCAACCTGGGACAGGCATTCAAAACCTCATGTGGGACTACCTCCTCGTGGTGCTGACCAAATTTAGATTAGGAAAGTGCACATTGTAGCTGATCACACTGCTCTTTAAGGACCCTTTAGCTAGGGTCTTGCTGGTTAAATTAATTTCAGCCTCACTGGTAATCAATGAGGGACCAGAGAACAGGCCCACCCTCCTGTATCCTCTTTGTGCTTGCTGTGGCGCCCCTGGCCATTCAACTGCAGCTAGATGAGAGGGGCAACAGCCCCCAGGTGAATAAGACTTCCATGGTATGGGTATATGCTGACTACTTCCTGCTTTATTTTAAGGATCTGGAGGTGGGGCCACTCTTACAATTCCCAGACCCTCAAGGAGTTTTATACAGCTTCTGCGTTGTTTGTCAACTGACAGAAGTCTTGCCTTTTTCCACTCTCTTCCAATGTGATCCCGACCAGCTTAGGTTAGGGGTGGTAGCCCCACAAATAGGAAGATACCTCTTTATGTTGCTTAGGTATCTGTATATATTACTCAGATTGAGACATTCATAATGGAATTCTCACGAGGGCAAAAACTGCACATTGGGCGCAGTTGACCTCTTGGCAATCACTCCTGCCCCTGAAGGATAAGTCACTTGGTTATGCCTTATTTGGTAGAGACATGATCTAGCCACAGAGTCCTTACCTTAGAATTTCACTACCCTCAGGCTGGATCTGGAAGACTTTTGCTCAAGCAATACACTTGCTCACTGGTAGGTGGCGTCGTTTGGCTCTACATGACGTATTTGGCATTGTCCAAGCCATAATGATGTCCCTGTGAGCTATGTAGGCGCCACCTCAGCGCTCTGATGTCAGTTACTTTTCACAACTTTCCATGCCAGGAGCACAGAGGCATGAATTGCATTGACAGTGGTGTGTTTAAGAACACCTAGAACCCTGAAAGGAATGAGCCCTGACCCTAAAAACCTGTCCGCACTGTGGGAAGGATGGGTGGGTTGGTAAGGAATCTGCAGCAAGTTCATGTCTCTCCCAGATAAGGCGTTACCAAAGGTATGCAATGTGTACATCTGATAGAGACATCTAGCCACAGATTCCCTACCTTTCAATAGATACCCAAGCGATACCATCCCCGGAGGAAGGTGTGGGGATAAGATTAGACCAGGAAGTCCTGCAGGACAGAGCGGCCAAAAAGGCTGTCCTTTTGGACTTGACTGTCTTGGCAGTAATGTTTGGTAAATGTGTGCAGGGATGCCCTCGTTGAAGCCTGGCAGATGTCGAGTACTGGAACTCCATGTTGCCATGCCATGGTAACAGCCTTAGATCTGGTGGCCTTATGCTTTCAGGAGGCTATGTTTTAGGCAGAGCATAGCAAATTTGTATGCAGAGGACGACCCATCACAAGATAGTCCTCTTCTGTGCCGCACAACCTTTCTTTGATCCAATGTACCCACAAACAGTTCATCATTAACCTGGAACTTTTTAGTGCAATTCCGGTATAATGACAGCGCTCTTTTTCGGTCCAAACAGGGGGAGTCGCTCACCCTCCTGGCAGGAAGTATTGCGACTAAAAAGGCTGTTGTGATGGTAAACAGCTGGAGGGGGCAGTTGTGCAGAGGTTTGAATGCAGCACACATCATGAAGTTGGGAACCAAATTCAGATCCCACTGAGGCAAGATGAATGGGGCAGGGCATATGTACAAGCGCCTTAAGAAATCTATTTGCAATAGGGGATTTAAATAATGTGGGTTGGTCTGGCAGACACAAGAAAAGCAGACAATGCTGAAGTGCCTAGAGCAGGGTCCTGCTGGGCAAGGGTCAAAATAAAGGGAAGTACTTGACAGATGCAAGCAGAAAGAGAATCAATAGACCTTTCTGTAAAATATGTTATGATTTTTTTCCACTGGCAAGTGTACACTGTCTTGGTAGAGGGATTTCTGGCTGCCAAAATAACATTACTGACTTTGTGAGGAAGGTTGAATGCTATTAACTGCCACAGTTAAATCTCCTCGCATAAAGGCGTAGAGTTGATAGGTTTGGGTGGAGGACCCTCCCCTGTTGCTGCAACAGAAGATTTCCCTCAATGGGGCAGTCTAAGCAGAGGATCGATGCTCAGTTGGAGAAGCTTGAGATACCAGACTCTCTGTGCCCAGTCCGGAGCCACAAAAATGACTTGGGCCCGGTCACTCTTGATCTTCTTGAGTACGCTGGACAGGAGTGGTATTGGTGGACAGGCATACAGGAGGCCTGAACTCCACTTGAGATGAAAAGCGTCACAAAGCAAGTGCTGCCTTGGAAACACCAGTGCACAAAACTGCTGACATTACACATTCCCAGCAGAGGTAAACAGATCTAACCAAGGCTCTCCCCACTTCTGAAACAGACCTTGCGCCACCTCCGCATGGAGGCGCCATTCGTGATCTGCTAGGCATCAATGGCTGAGTTCATCCACACCAGCGTTCAGGGAACCTGTCAGGTGTTGGACCACCAGGGATATGCCCTGCTGTTCCAGCCATGTCCTGCGATGCGGGGCCTCTTAACAAAGGGTTCACAACACCACTTCGACCTTGTTTGTTGTGGTACTACATGGCGATTGTGTTGTCTGTTAACATCTGAACCATCTTTACGTTGATTGAAGGAAGAAAACTTTTCAATGCCAAGCAAATTGCTTGGATAGCCAGCAATTTGATGTGGAGTCCAAATTCCACAGGAGACCAGAGTTCCCTGATGTCCATCTCTCCCAGATGGCCGCTCCATACCAGGATTTAAGCATCTGTCACTACTATTTGATCTGTTTGGGGAAGGGAGACGAGTCTGCCACTGACCCAATCGTGGTTGGTCAGACACAACTGCAGGGCCTGTGCAGTTAATTCTGAGATTTGTACCATGTTGGACAGATTCCACTGATGCTGCATCCACTGGAACTTCAGGTTCCTATGCAGAGCCCCCATATGCCATCTGTCATGTGCCACTATCAGGATGCAGGGGGTCATGAGGCCCAGCAGTCTCAGATTCAGTCTCACCTAAATCCAAGATAACGGCTGAAACATCGATATCGTAGCCTGACTATCCTGGACTTGCCACTCGGGAGGATAGGCCCAAAACTGCACTGTGTCCAGAACAGCTCAGATAAAAGGGAGCGTATGAAAGGGAGTCAGGTGTGACTTTGGCACGTTGATAGTGAACCCCAGTGAAAGCAGGAGGTTTGCCATGGTCTGGAGGTGGGGGAGGACAGCGCGAGCTCGCCTTCAACAGCGAGTCATTGAGATAGGGGAAGACTGGCACCCCTGATCTGCGCAGATGATCTGCAACCACTGCCATCACCTTGGTGAACACCCAAAGGGCAATGATAAGGCCAAAGTGTAGCACCGTGAACTGAAAGTGCTTGTGGCTTATCGTGAACCCACAGGTAACACCGCTGAACAGGCAGGACGGGAATGTGAAAATAGGTATTCTGCGTCCAGAGTCTTCGGGCTCTAGGGCAGACAAGACCTGAGCCAGAGTGAACATTTTGAGCTTTTCCTTATTGAGGAAATAGTTGAAGGCTTGCCGATCTAGAATAGGACGTATGCCCTTGTCCTTTTTTGGGACCAGAAAGCACCAGGAATAGCAACTGTCCACAGCCTACTTCTGCCGCCAGAACCCTCTCTTTGGCTCCCTTAGCAATGAGATTAATGACTTCCTCCTGAAGCAATTTCAGGTGGTCCTCCATCAGCCGGTCGTACGTTTGAGGCATGGAGGGAGGGGTAGTTTTTAAGGGGAAGGAGTAGCCCCTTTGAACTATCTGATGTGATGTTTTGCCAGTGGTGGAGTTGATGGCTGATCCTGCCACCAACTGGCCTCCCATGATCTAGAAGAGCTGGACTAGGAAGGTTTGGAGGATGCAGGGGGAAGGTGTGGACTCCCCGACCTCTGGCCATCTGACCTATGGGGTCGAAAAGAGCTGCGCCTATGGCCATGCAGAGGTTGTTGAACTTGCACGGTCTTGCGGCTGGGATATGACTGGAGTGGCTGAAAGCCCCTTCTGTGGCCACGAAAGGGGTGGAAGGCAGATGGGTGGCCACTGAGAGGCCCAAGGACTTGGCGGTGGCCTGCAAGTCCTTAAAGTGCTCCAGGGCCATGTCGGCCATGTCTCCGAAGAGACGGGTGCCATCAAAGGGCATGTCCATAAGGGAAGCCAGAACATCCACATAAAAGTCAGGCGTTCTGAGCCAGGCATTGCGTCGAACAGCCACAGTCGATGACATCAGTCTGCCCAGCGAGTCTGTTGTTTAAAGTCCACAATGAATGGTGAACTTTGCTGCATCTCTCCCATCTGAAATTGCTTGGTAGAGGGTAGCCGGGCCTCCTCCAGGACCTGTGGCAGCACTTGCTCAATAGTTTCCCACATGTAGTGGGAGTAACGGCCTAATAGGCATGTGGTGTTCACTGACCACAATGCAAGGCTGGCGGAAGAAAACATTAGCTTGCCCCAACTATTCTGCCTCTTGTATTCCCTGTCCAGGAGTGTGGAAGGGAACATGCCTTGTGAGGTAGAGTCTTGGACACCAAGGTCTTGGGGTTAGGGTGGTTGATGTGGAATTTTGGGTCGCCCGGTTTAGGGTTATGGCGGCGGGTAATTGTCATATTCCCCAGGAGCCCCTGTGCTGGGTTTTGACTAGGTTCCCAGTAGTACTTCAGTCAAGGCCTCGTTTAAGGGCAGGAGGGGTTGCGAGGAAGAGACACCCAGTTGCAGGACTTCTGTAAAGATGTTTGTTTTGACTTTCACCAAAGGGAGCTGAAGGTCAAGGACCTCACCTTCCCTTCTCACCACCATAGCATATGAAGCTCCCTCCTCTGTAGCCACAGTAGGGGGAGAAAGCAGGCCAGAATCTGGAGAGGTATCAAGTCCCCTATCCTAATAAGGCTGAGGAACCGACCGAGGACCAAAGGGTGCCGTCGGAATCGGCATCAGTAAGTGAGATCCAGCTCCAGGTTGTCGAGGATAAGAACAGGGCTGGCGCCACTGGGGGGTGCCGGTGGTGTAAGGATTCTCAGCGCCAGGGAAGGTGGCAGTGGCATGACTCGCAATGGTCTGGATCCACCACCAGATCCATTGGGGGGCATCAACACTAATGCCCCCGGCACGGAAGCCGATAGAGCCCTCTGTGAGCCTCCGGGACCCAAAGGCGCCAGGAGGGTCCGGTTGCCAAAATATGAGGTACATGACATCATAAAATTCTTTAACCCCTTCCATGCTGGTGACGGAACCGTTCCGTCATCAGTCACGGCTGAGCTGTGCTGATGACAGAACGGTTCCGTCACGACCGCGCCCTGTTCTGGAATGTCCAGCACAGGGCGCGGCTTCGGCGCCGCGGTCAAGGTGTTAAACTGGGCAGGGATTGCTCTAGCTGCTAGAAAGGTAGGGAAGTGCAGAGCTGACACAGGTGGAGGTTCCTCAGAATGAGGTCTAGAGCATTGAGACTCCTCCATCTCTTTGACCGATGGAGAGGGAGAAGTGGAGGCGCCCTTTGATTACTTGTGTTTCTTATGCTTCTTACCTGACCAACCCACCAACTTCGAGTGGGATGATGAGGACTTCAGACACCCAGAGCAGTGCCGGACCTTCCTCTCGATGGGGACCAAGTACCAGACCTCTGGGGTGAATGGCGTGGTGCCCAGCACTGGGTCGAAAGCAGCTTTAGGTATCTCTCCCTCAAAGCTATCGGAGCCATGGCACGGCAGTCGGAGCATGACTTCGAATCGTGGTCATGCTCCAGGTACAGAGACAAATTAAATGTGGATCTATCACCAACATTGCACAATGGCAGGCGCCGCACAGTTTGACTACGGAAGTCTTCTTGGACATGTTATGAAAAAACGTACACACCAAAAGGCGTTGGCAAAACATCGAAAACGGTCATTATAGGGCGAAACACGTGTCGGCTGGTGACCATCTCTAACTAATACTCTTTATATCTTGGCTGTTGAACATCCATAATGAACAATTGTTGTATCTTGGAGCTTAATGAATAAAAGAGTTATGAAATATTAGAAGAATAAAAGTACAACAAATAAATGAACTCAGGACTTAAAGATTTTCCATATATCATAACAACGTGCTGGAACTACATGACACATCTGCAACTAAATTAGGGGCATGCACTCAATTGATTTTATTGCTTCATATAACAGAACAAGCAATGTACAAAACTCTAGGAAGCGTCCCTCGATCACCCAAAAAGAAGGGTATTATCCTCCGGGGACAAAAAGTTTGGACATTACGCCTAGTAAAAATGCCCTTTCCACCGCAATCCTCTATGGCAAAGGGGCGTGCAATGGGTCTTGCAGCGAACATTCCACTGGAACACCCATTGATTTTTGACACTGCCCTCAATGTACACGGCTGGGGCAGCAGGTTAAACTAGGCCCAGGGAATACCTGGTCTTAAACTGGCGATACACAAGGAGAAACTACTAATTTCTCCTAGTTTTTTGCTCTCCCTATGTGTGCTGTGATCTGCAGCACATATTGAAAAAGCAAATCACCATTATTGATTGTAGTGACCCTTCCTGCATATTAACAATCGCCCCTGCAGTACAGGCACCCTTGCTACATGGCGGCAGTGTACCTGTGATGGTGTTTATTTAAAAAAACACAGTTGATGGACAGAATGTAGAACAATGTCATACATTCACCCCAGTACAAGGATCCAGGGTGGTGTGGAGTGCAAAAGAACGATGGATTTAGGCCCAGATCCTTGTACTGGGATGAATGTATGACATTGTTCTACATTCTGTCCATCAACTGTGTTTTTTGCAATTTTCACCCCGACTGTGCTGGGTATGCTCAGACGTGAGTCCCAGGCTCTCCACACCACTGGAGTCAAGCTATCCAGGCTGATGAAGGCTGATAGCCAGAAACCGGTCCTTGGATGCTTGATTCCGGTCTGGGAAAGACATGGCTTGGTAGTTTGGACTGGGCTGTTCCCATGAGGCACAGGGTCAGAGCTGATTTGGATATAGCCAGTGTCTAACCCAGGGTGGTGTGGAGTGCAAAAAAACGATGGATTTAGGCCCAGATCCTTGTACTGGGATGAATGTATGACATTGTTCTACATTCTGTCCATCAACTGTGTTTTGTGCAATTTTCACCCCGAGTGTGCTGGGTATGCTCAGACGTGAGTCCCAGGCTCTCCACACCACTGGAGTCAAGCTATCCAGGCTGATGAAGGCTGATAGCCAGAAACCGGTCCTTGGATGCTTGATTCCGGTCTGGGAAAGACATGGCTTGGTAGTTCGGACTGGACTGTTCCCATGAGGCACAGGGTCAGAGCTGATTTGCATATGGCCAGTGTCTAACCTAGGGTGGTGTGGAGTGCAAAAAAACGATGGATTTAGGCCCAGATCCTTGTACTTGGATGAATGTATGACATTGTTCTACATTCTGTCCATCAACTATGTTTTTTGCAATTTTCACCCCGAGTGTGCTGGGTATGCTCAGACGTGAGTCCCAGGCTCTCCACACCACTGGAGTCAAGCTATCCAGGCTGATGAAGGCTGATAGCCAGAAACCGGTCCTTGGATGCTTGATTCCGGTCTGGGAAAGACATGGCTTGGTAGTTCGGACTGGACTGTTCCCATGAGGCACAGGGTCAGAGCTGATTTGCATATAGCCAGTGTCTAACCCAGGGTGGTGTGGAGTGCAAAAAAACGATGGATTTAGGCCCTGATCCTTGTACTGGGATGAATGTATGACATTGTTCTACATTCTGTCCATCAACTGTGTTTTTTGCAATTTTCACCCCGAGTGTGCTGGGTATGCTCAGACGTGAGTCCCAGGCTCTCCACACCCCTGGAGTCAAGCTATCCAGGCTGATGAAGGCTGATAGCCAGAAACCGGTCCTTGGATGCTTGATTCCGGTCTGGGAAAGACATGGCTTGGTAGTTCGGACTGGACTGTTCCCATGAGGCACAGGGTCAGAGCTGATTTGCATATAGCCAGTGTCTAACCCAGGGTGGTGTGGAGTGCAAAAACACGATGGATTTAGGCCCTGATCCTTGTACTGGGATGAATGTATGACATTGTTCTACATTCTGTCTCAACTGTGTTTTTTGCAATTTTCACCCCGATTGTGCTGGGTATGCTCAGACGTGAGTCCCAGGCTCTCCACACCACTGGAGTCAAGCTATCCAGGCTGATGAAGGCTGATAGCCAGAAACCGGTCCTTGGATGCTTGATTCCGGTCTGGGAAAGACATGGCTTGGTAGGCCGGACTGGACTGTTCCCATGAGGCACAGGGTCAGAGCTGATTTGCATATAGCCAGTGTCTAACCCAGGGTGGTGTGGAGTGCAAAAAAACTATGGATTTAGGCCCAGATCCTTGTCCTGGGATGAATGTATGACATTGTTCTACATTCTGTCCATTAACTGTGTTTTTTGCAATTTTCACCCCGAGTGTGCTGGGTATGCTCAGACGTGAGTCCCAGGTTCTCCACACCACTGGAGTTAAGCTATCCAGGCTGATGAAGGCTGATAGCCAGAAACCGTTCCTTGGATGCTTGATTCCGGTCTGGGAAAGACATGGCTTGGTAGTTCGGACTGGACTGTACCCATGAGGCACAGGGTCAGAGCTGATTTGCATATAGCCAGTGTCTAACCCAGGGTGGTGTGGAGTGCAAAAAAACGATGGATTTAGGCCCAGATCCTTGTACTGGGATGAATGTATGACATTGTTCTACATTCTGTCCATCAACTGTGTTTTTTGTGATGGTGTTTAGGGATCTTTTTTAGAACCAGCGCTAAAGGAAACAGAGGGGTGCAAGGTATTCTTGTGAATACAGCCTATTCCTGCATTTAAAAAATGTCGGAGCGCAGGTTTGCCAAATTTGGAGTAAAACCACGCTTCAGCATTTTTTGGTAAATATGCCCCTACGAGTTTAATACCTTGACATCTACATTAGCTCTGGCAGAGGAGAATTATATGAATGAAATATGGAGGCGGGGAGTAGATAGGCGCACTTTACGGAGTTCTGGTGTAGGCTTCTCATCTCCCAATGGGGTGAAACTCATTGATGCGAAGGATACTACTATTCAGATAGCTGTACATTTTTCATGCAATGACCACGTACATGCTAAAGGGCCACATAAGGAAGATCTGAGCATCCATCTTCTAGAAAAAGGTCTTGTGACACATATGTCTAAAGTGGGCTAGAGGTTTTGAACTTTGAATCTTATTATCAAGCAGTGGTATTGTGGATTGATTCGAGCCAGAGCATCCGGAGCCGGTTATGGACTTCCTGGAGGTGTCCTTGTGTGGCAGAGACGTATTATGTATATCAGTTTTAACCCCCAAAGATTCCTAAGAATGAAGATGACCACTGCTTATGACACAAGGAGTATGGAAAAACGCAACTGCGTCACAAGTGGATAAAGTCATCTATAAATGTCCACTACGAATTACTCTTCAACTGAACGAAGAGGAGCACAAGAAGTTCATTTTTTAGACAGGTATTTTGGGCCGGGTATGGGCTTTCTCTAGGCTGCTGCCCCAGCTGCAGGAGCTGTAAAACATGAGGGTCCTCTTTAAGGTACTGCCACACATGAAGTAAACATGGCTATACAATCTCTGGTAAGGGGTAAAACACACCACCACGTTGCACCACAAAACTAGATCGTAAGATTGTGACCTGCAGCAAAGTTTGTTTTTCACATTGTACACACACATTCATAGTAATGACCTGCTGCTGTCCATTTAGGTTTCTCAGAAGAGGGAAGAGTACAGAGGAGACATCATACCCCAGTCCTCACTCTCTCTCAGGGCCTATTGCTGTAACATTCAATTACAGATTTTAAAGCAACCAATGATGATCCATCTAGCAGGACTAATACCAATAGATGGTGTTGCATGCTTAGTTTGCTGAGCAAGGCTGTGCACAATCTTGTAACACCTCTGTATCCATTTTGTGATATTGCTTATTTTAAAGTATATGCATGAAATTATACACATGTTTAAGAGCAAAATATTATCATATAAGGCATTTAGCAGGGGTGGCTCCTCCACTATGGTGGAGGAGCATCACCCCACTGAAAAATAAAATGATAATAAAACCATGTTATTAGCATTCTATTTTTCTTACCTTATTGCTAGGTGAGCTGAGGTGAGGGGGGTGGGTCGGGGCCATGCTGACGAGCGTCATTCCAGCAGTAGGGAGGAGTGGTAGGCACTTCTAAGTGCGCATGTCAGTTTGGTTGGCTGTCTTAGGCTGGCCAAACAGACATGCACACTTAGGTTTCTCCAACACTGCTGTATTGTACAGCCGGCTTGGAGAAAAGCTGCAAGCTCCCTGTGCCTGATGGAGCATTAATACAAAATCTATAGGCTAGACCACATGGCCATTGATAGACTTTCATTGAAAGAACTCAACGTGCACATTCTTCTAGTGTGTACGAGTATTTATCTAATTTTATCTTTCATCAACTGATTTTTGCTTGTATTTTCCAGTTTTTATGGTAATCTTATATATATATGTTTGATACAGACAACACAAATATATACAACAAATATCACAAATCAACATAAGTCAAACATTTCATGCAATAATTTAAAAAGGTTATATACAAATCCAGCCTTTACTAGACTCTGTGAGTTATCAATAATGAGCAGGTGTGGCTCTTCCGCCATGGCGGAGGACCGTCGCCCCACTGCTTTCAAGCAGTGATAAACATAAAATGACAATAACTTAGAGTTATTGTCATTTTATGTTTTGTGTCCTGCTAATATGCGGGGGCGAGTGGGTGGGGCTGCTTTGCTCTCTGAGCAGAGCAGGGGACGAGTTGCTTGCCCACTCCTAAAGTGTGCAATGACTGTAAACCGCCATGCGCACTTCTTTGTTCTCCATGCAGGCAGCATTACAGCATGCATAGAGAACATGCCCACCCCCCAGCCCCTGGCTAAGCACCGTGTCATGACGCTCAGACCAATCACAACGCTGCATTGCAGCATTGTGATTGGCTTAGGGGAGGGAGCCTGGTTGCCTGCTTCCTGTTCCTGTCAGAGGCAGAATAGCAAGAGAGCAGGAGCAGGGAAGAAGCGGGACCCAGCCTCAAGGTAAGTTTAAAAAAAAAAATTCAATCCCCCGTGCGCGACACCCGCCCCCTCTACCCACCCCACCACCATCGAGCCATGCCAGCTTTGACTGATAATGTGTCCAAAGAAGCTCACCCCAATTAATGAATTACCCCTATTGTCACATGGGATTAAAGGCCAGTTTCCGTAATCACTTCTCTGCCAAGACCAACTTCATTCTTATTTCTTTAGGTTTAGTAAGTTTCCAGGCCTCAAAGCTGAAATAGGATGGCTTTAAACAGAGAAGGTTCTCCTTTTCATACCCCAAGAATATGCCAACGCGTTTCGACCTCAGAACATTTTGGGGTATATATAGACTTTTTTGGAGGTTATCATCAGGGCAATATGTTACTTGTTCAATCGAACTCAACGGTGTAGAGACACATGTGGTCTTGTGTGAGGCCGTCTTCTGGCCACCTCGGAGTCAGCAAAGAGTGAGGGAGTTGCTTCTTTTTTTTTTGTCGTGCCTCCTTCAAGTTCAATAACAGAGGCTCCCGAAGCCAGAGTAGATTCGGAGCTGCACTAGCTATGGACTTAAATACTGTGTCTGTCCTACTGCGAGCATTAAACCAGCCCACTCAGGACAATCCAGGTGCTGCTCCCATGCTAGGTATAGCATGAGATCTGATTCTGGATTGGGTGGGGAGTCTGGAGAGTGAAGGCCATCGTCTTCCGGGACGAGAGGAGCAACGAGGAGGCTGAAAGCTGGAGTGGAGCGGCAGGTAAGTCTTTTTGTTTTATTTTATTTTATTTTTAAAACCCAACCCTAAGCCCCTACTTCCCCCGCCCTACCATTTTACTATAGCGGAAGCCGCTACTGACATTAACTGTACAATAAAGTTACTTACTGACATTTAGGTGCTTTATATAGAACGTTTCATATATCTGTAGTCCTTTTGTTTGAAATGTGTAATGATGCTCCCCGGAAAGGCGGCAACACACTGGATGGTGCTTAATTGAATCCCTTTTCAGACCGCTTCACAATTAGTGACCTAGGCCAGGCTTTCTACAGGATCATGGACAGTGCCCTTGCATTTTATTAAGCATGGGCGGATTTTGCGGATTCGCAATCCGCGAATTTGCGGATTTGCAAATTTGCGGATTGCGAAAATCCGCAAAATCCGCGAGATGCGTATTATTTTGGGGGGTGTGTGTTCGCACGGGTTTCTGCAAGTTCGCGAGGGTTTTGTACAATTTCGCAAATTGCGAACTTACTTGTCGGGTCGCCAGTTTTGCGAACTTGTTGTTTCTACGTGCCTAGCCTGTTTGCAAGGCTTTCTTCATCACTGCCACCCTCTGTCACCACTGGCACTCTCTTTGGTCACCCATGCCACCCTCTGGCTCACCCATGTCACCCTCTGTGTCATCACAGCACCCTCTGGTTCACCAGTGTACATTATTGGGGGAAAGCAAAGCACTGCCATCCTCTGTCAACACTGGCACTCTGGTTCACCCATGCCACCCTCTGGCTGGCACACCCATGCCACCCTCGGTGTCATCACAGCACCCTCTGATTGACTAGTGAGTGTACAATACATTATTGTGGCAAAGCCAAGCACACCTGCTAAGTGCTTTAAGTTTTGCAAACAACAACACCTGCCCTGCCCCAACTGACATTAATGAAGGCTGGCACCTGCTTGTCTGCTCCCTTTCCTTTTTGTTGCAATAACAGGATGCAATGGCATACTTGTAACTATTCTGTGACTGTCAGAGCAGGGTCACACAATAGTTGCAAGTAGGCAACCGGATTCTGGAGGGCCCCTTCAGGAAGCACTACAGGTAAATGGTTACAAATGATGAGCTCGAACTTTTGCACCTGCTCGTTGGTTTTGCTTTCGCAAAACTCGTTTTTCAGTAATTTCGCCCTATTCGCGAGGTGCGGCGTCGTGCGAAATCGACTGTGGAAGCCGCGAACTCGTGCGAGTTACCCCAAGGTTGAGTATGGGCGCCGCCATTTTGTTTGCGTGACGTATTTCCGTTTCCGCCCGCTATGTGTAATCTCGCGCAATGAGCGCCTTGCGAATGCAAGTTCCCACGAGTTCGCGAGAGAAATCGCGTGCGAACTTACTTACACGCACGTGTTCGGGCCGCCATCTTGTTTTTCATTCATGTGTCTGGGCATGGTGTTTCTATCCTCTGTATATCTCTGCCATCCTTTGCTTGTTTTAATATTTTTTGATCTATTTAACTTTTTTTCTATCCCTCTATTTTTCTAGATCTATATTTTTGTGTTTTAGGCTACTTTTGTTTACTTTTCAACTACTTTTTTAAACTTTTATTTCCTTCTTCCCTACTCTTATTCTTTTTCATTTTGTCTCTTCTTTACTGCTAACACCTGCCCAGAACATGGTCAAGACAGCTGTCAAGCTGCCCAAGACGGGCACCGCAGCCCGTGCCCGGCTCCCGTGTGGTCGCTTGAGGGCGGAAATGGTGGTGCCCAGGGAGATCTTTAGCCCTGAGGAGGTGGGGGCACTCGTTTTTTATGTGCAGCGCCGTCTCCCCAGGACCATCGCGGCAGGTGGCAGGATCGCTGCTGGTTATACCAACAGCCAGGAGCGACGGAAGCGGTGGGGGCAGGTGTGCCGGGCCCTTTTTAACATCACGGGGATCCAGCGCACCTACAATCAAGTGACCCACCGCTGGACCGATATCCTGGACCGGGAGCGCGACCTGCTAGACGTGCTGGGAGTGGAGGTCCCCGGGCTTGGTGAGTAGTAGTAGCAATTTTTTCATCACTCACTACTCTGTTTTTTCTCCTGCTCTGTGTGACTGTGTTATATTGCAAATGTTTGCTTTAACTTTTTTACAAAGAGCAATAATGCTGCTGATTACATTGATAGGAGAGGTAAATTAATATTTCAAAATCTTCTGTGCATTTCAGGTGCACTGTTCTCCTTCTCTGCTTATTTGTTTTCTATTTTGTGTTCATTTAATTGGGCTGAGTAATGTATGAGTGTACTTTACAGAACTGCGTAATGCTAGACACAAAGGGGCAGATTTACAAGCCCCTTGCGCCACGTTTACGCTGCCTTACCTGACGCACAGCGACGTAAACGTGGCGCATCCCTGCGAGTCATGTACAACATGATGCATCTAAGGAGAAGCGCCACGTTAAGGCCTGGGCCTGCGCCACAATGGGTGCGTTCCCACGCGGGGGGGGGGGGGGGGGGCGGTCAGTCAGCTGTGCGCCTCTCAAAAGTGCCTGCGTGAAATCTACAAGATTTAACGCAGGCACTTCCGCGACGCTGCTACGTTAAATCTTTATGCCTGCTTGCTTGAAGCAGGCGTAAGGACTGATGCGGTATGTTGAGTATTGGGCAGCCCTGAGCATTGCTATAGTTGCATCGCGCCTGCGACGCGACTCTAGAGATGCGCCCCTCTTTCGTCACGAGATGCGTCACGCATCTGCCTACCCTTGCGCCAGGGTTTGCCGCATTGTAATTGCGGCGCATCTGCCGTGACGCAAGGTTAGTTTTGCGTTACGCATTTGTTCTGGTGCACATCTGGAGGTGTCCAGCTCAGAACTCGTAAGTATGCCCCTAAGTGTCAGATTAGTAATTACCTGCGCATCCCTGCAAAGTGTGCGGCACGCCAGCACCACCCATGGTGCGCCGTATTTACAATGCGGCACACCATGGTCCCAAAACGTCACCGAAGCGTTACGCATCGGTGCCGTAAAGGCGGCTCATTGATGGAGTTGCGTTGCAACGATGGCGCATCTCCAGCAATGCTGCGTCAAGCCGTAAGTCTGCTTCATGCAGGCGCAGGGTTTCAGTGACGCATCATTGTCCTAAATGACTGATTGAAATTTTATATATTCCCCATAGCCACTTTTAGCATGCGTTCCTGCGCAGGAACGCCCTCCCTTGCGCTGGAACGCTCCCTTATGGCGCAGGGCTTTAGAATGGGATGCATCTCCCATATGCGTCACGTTGTTAATATACGCCACACCATGGCGCCTCTCTTGTTGTGGCGCTGCGTCGCAAAAGTGACGCAAGAACGGAGCAAAAGAGTTGCAAGGTGCTTGTAAATCTGCCCCTAGAGTAGAGGCTCAGGTGCAGTCCTTCCTTTGTAGCCCTCTTTTTGGCTGAAATAGTTGGTTCTTGTTCTTTCTAAATGTTTGATTTGGTTGACAAGGACATCGACAAGCAGCAATCATCAATGTTTTCTGTTCATTCTTTCATGTTGTACGTCAGGTCCGCCCAGGGGCAAGCGGACAGAAAAAGCGGATGCAGTGGCTCCAAAGGAGGAGGATGCAGGCCAGGGCGGCGAGTGCTCCTTTGCTGGCCCCAGTAAGTTTTTATTTAAATATAGAGGACCTATTGTTGTCCAAGCGTTCCTAATTTAATTTTTTCGAAATAGTGTTTAGATAGGAGCAAAATCAATAATACTACTATTGCAGGGACAATTCTCCACAAACCGAACTATGGACACCAAAGACCAGAGTAATAATATTTCAGAGTGGCGTGTTTGGCACACTGTATAAACCTGGTAGTGTCAGCGGAACGGACTCCTCCTTGCAAAAATTGCAAAACCTTTCGCTCAGTCACTCTAGTCTGGAGGACCAAAAACCACAGAGTCTATTCAAGTTTAAAAGCTTTATTAAAAGTTAAAGTAAACACATATATTAAAATTAAGTTAGCTGGAAATGGAAAAGTGCTTGGTGCTGAGTTGATGAGTAATGGAACACATTTCTTGTGGTCGAGCCGAGCTTTCACCTGGTTTGAAGTTGATGTTGCTCTTGTCCTTAGAAGTCCAGTTTCTGTCTGTTCAGAGAAAATGGTGTGTGTTAAAATTAAGCAAGCATTCATCAATTGTGACAAAAAAAGTGCAGCAAGACAACAGCCTTCCCTGGAAGGAGGGACATTTTTACTTTAGAGTAGAGTAGACAGTCAATTACTTTTTCTGTTGTTTTCACATTTCTTCATTCATAGACCAAATACTAGTGAGTGGTGTAATCTAACATTCTTAAATCTACTTTGTAGGTGGAACATCTGGTGGCGGGGCCAGCTCGGATGTGGCGGTGATCATTGACTCTGAGTCCGAGGATCACTCTGGGGAGGAGGCGGCGCAAGAGGAGTCGGACCAAGAAGTACAGACTGTGAGGAAGGAGACAGTGGCGGTGGCGAGTACAGGTAAGCTGGATCATGGTACTATCTGACTCTTAGATAGGATATGATGTGTATCCAGTGGTGGCTCAGTGACAAATTACAATATGGTAATTACAGCAGGCTGGGACCGACAGACAGATAGAGGCAGAGACAGAGAGAGAGGAAGACAGAAGGAGAGAGAGAGAGGGAGAGAGCCAGAGGGAGGGTGAGGGAGGGAGACAGAGAGAGAGAGACAGCGAGGTAGAGGGAGACACAGGGAGACATAAAGAGGGAGACAGAGAGAGAGAGAGAGAGGGAAACAGACATATCGCCTGGGCTTCTGCCAGATCTCTTTCATATGAAAGAGCATCAAACCAAGGATACAAGTGAGTTGTGGGAAGGGAAATGGTGATTCAAGCGCCCCCCCTTGCCCCTCCCTGCGGACGCCCATGATACTGGCCTGAATAGTTTTGTACTGCGCTGGCTAGTTGCTAGTTGTACTGTGACACAACTTCCTGCTGAATTATTTTGTGTTAATCATATTCTTAAAGAGCATTGGTTACATATTATGTCTTTCTTTCTTCATATAGTTGGTAATACTAAAACCTCAAAACCGACGAGGAGTATGCTGGCTGTACGGGCCCGGCAACGGAGGCTGGAAGCAACTGTTGCCCAATATCGGCGGCTGGTGGAATTGGAGGGGGACGACACGCAGTCCAGTGCATCAACATCTGCATCCTCCTCCGTGACCCCACGTTCTGCCGGTAAGTGCAGTGCTCCAGCCAAACGGAGCCGTGCTGGCAGACGCCACCGCCAAGCAGCAAAGGCTGCACCTCACAGCAGTGTAAAGGCTCGCTTGCGCCGAGCACTCCGCAGAGTGTCCGACCTAGAGGCGGAGGTCCAGAAATGGAAAGACTATCAGAATGTGGTGGAGGGCCTCCGCTTAGATCACGCCACCCTCCAGGAGAAGTACGATGCCCTGGCCCAAAGGCATGATGCCCTGGAGGCCAAACTCAACACTGTGCATCCCTAGAGTGTCCCTTGCCCCTTTTTTAGAGACTTTTGGGGGGTGGGAATTCGGAGTTGGGTTTTTTGGGGACTTTTGAATGACTATTTATTTGTTGGGGTTAGGGAGGGTCTTGCGGGAGATTATTTTGTTAGGGATATCAAAATATACTTTTTCAAACTTTATCTGAGCATATCTGTTTTTTTACTACTTTTGAGCTTGGTGGGTGGTGGTTTTGCAGTAAGTTCATTTAACTGAACACTGTCATCGTGTTGGTTGACGTGTAATAGGCCAAATGTTTTCCAAAGTAAATGCCTGTCACAGAGTTTGTTAATTCAAGAGCCCTAGGACTTTACTACTAGTACCACTGTCACTCTCTCGCCTCTCCTAACACTCCATTTACACTACCTCCCATCCAAACGCTTATCTTACCTGTAATTTGTGTTTGAGGGCTGGCTCCACCTGGAATTCACAGTGTCCTAAGGCGTTCTGCAGCAGGGCCCCAACTGGAGTTTCCCGGCGTGGATTTTCTGCAAAACAAAAGCAATCAACATTAGAAATATGGCAGCGGTGCTCACAGACCCCAAAATCCTAGAAGCCCCACAGACAGCACCCCTAAGACAGGCAAGCGAGCAATAATAACGCCTAAACGTTCACGTGTAATAGGCCAAATGTTTTCCAAAGTAAATGCCTGTCACAGAGTTTGTTAATTCAAGAGCCCTAGGACTTTACTACTAGTACCACTGTCACTCTCTCGCCTCTCCTAACACTCCATTTACACTACCTCCCATCCAAACGCTTATCTTACCTGTAATTTGTGTTTGAGGGCTGGCTCCACCTGGAATTCACAGTGTCCTAAGGCGTTCTGCAGCAGGGCCCCAACTGGAGTTTCCCGGCGTGGATTTTCTGCAAAACAAAAGCAATCAACATTAGAAATATGGCAGCGGTGCTCACAGACCCCAAAATCCTAGAAGCCCCACAGACAGCACCCCTAAGACAGGCAAGCGAGCAATAATAACGCCTAAACGTTCACGTGTAATAGGCCAAATGTTTTCCAAAGTAAATGCCTAACCAATTTCATCCCTTAATAGACCTTGCCAGCAATGGCCCAGCCAAGACCCGTAAACCCAAACGCAAAAAAGTCACACTTAGCAAAATATATTTAAATGAGGACTCACTACTTCCAGACAGTCCCTCTTTAGGGGACTCGTCAACGTCAGTTTCTTCATTGTGCAGATTCCAGGCATCAGCATTACGGGAAATGGATAGGGTGAGTCTGGAGGAGGAGGATAGACGACCAGGACTGAGTTCTTGTCAACTAACTGTTGTGAACGTGAGGAATGCTGCGGCATCAAAATCAAGACAGTTCTGCTGATGGGCTTGTTGTTGCTTGTGATGGGGTGATTACAGTTTTGTTGTGAATGTGATCAAGCACTTGAAAAAAAAGAAAGACAGACACACAGGAATAAAAGTGAATAAGGACTAATGTTAAAGTTAATTAATTATTGACTCATTTTCAGAACTCGCTGTCAGGGAAGCAGAGCTCGTCCTCAAACTCTGCAAATTGAGTCGGTAGTACTTCTGGTAACTGAGGAGAACTTTCCTCAGGTAGGTCGGTGTCCTCGTCTTCTTCCTGCGTGCATTCTCGTACTTTGTAATCTGGTGGTATGAAGTGCTGGTTCATCTTTATCATGGTGAGCCGCTCCACATTTGCGGGCAAGAGGCGGGACCTTTTGCAAGTCACAATGCCACCAGCAGAACTAAAAACACGTTCTGAAGACACGCTTGCGAGTGGGCAAGACAAGTAATTGATAGCCAGGTTGGTGAGCTCTCGCCATATCTTTCTTTTCCCATGCCAATACGCCAATGGGTCCTCAGTAATATTGACCGCTGTTGAGTCATCCAGATAGGCCTGCACCATTGAAAGAATGTCCTCCCGGATTCCTGTACTTTGCACTTCTGTGTCCTTTCTGGGACAAGGAAACCCTAGCTCACTTAGCCAATCCGCTTCAGACATATCGCCTGGGCCTGGTGCAGATGATACGGTTGCTGGTGTGGTTAACGGCTCAGAGGAAAAGTCACTCACTTCTGCCACAGGCACAGATGCAGAAGTGTTTTTTTGGGACGCCTGATGGCCTGCTGATTCACTAGTAGTACTGTCTTCTCCTACAGTTTCCTTCCGCTCTCTTTCAAAACGAATGGCTGACTGAGCTAGCCAACCTTTGTACTCTGTAACATCTGATGTTTCAAAAGGAATTATTACTTTGCCAAACAATGGCTTTTTGTAACGTGGATCCAGAATAGTAGCACAAATGTAGTGCTGTTGTTTCTTGATATTTACAAGCCGTTTATTGCTAACTAGGCGATGTAATAATCTCTGCGCCAACTCATATGCTTCATTCTTTCCAGCATCTTTTAATTCTGAAGACACCACCTTGACTTGGTGCTCGAGCTTCAGCAACAATGGGATAGCTTTGCTCAAAGAACAGTCCTCCCTGCTGACGTCACGCGTGAAGACCTCAAAAGGATGAAGCATGTCTGTCAGGCTTTTAACTAGCTGCCATTGCTCCACCGCTAGCATCATTTCTGTCGTATCACCACCCAGGTTGTAGAAATACTCATTGACTACTGGAAACAGCTCATGCAGACGCTCAAGCATGTAGAAGGTTGAGTTCCAACGTGTTGCCACCTCCTGGATAAGTGCTTTCACTGGCATTCTACGTACATTTTGCTGGCGCCTCAGCTCCTTCCGGGCCTTAAAAGAATGGTTGAAGTGTGTGCATATTCTTCTGCAGATGGTCAGTATTTAGTCGACTGCAAGTTCTTTTTTCAAGAACTTTTGCACGACAAGGTTCATACAGTGCGCCAAACACGGCACTCTGAAATAGTAACCGTTCTCCATGGCCTTAACTACATTGCTGCCATTATGAGTAGAAACATAACCAACCTTGCAATTTCTTGGGGGCAGCCATTGCGAGACCTTTTTGTTAAAGTCATCCAAAATGTTGACTGCAGTATGACTTTTCTCCATGCCAAACATGGCTAATGTTGCATGTTTACGAGCACCCTTAAAAATCTCGACCAAGTCACCACCTGCATTTATCTGTTGTGCAACCCCAGAAAAGGAGACCCAGTGTGCAGTGATGCACATGTAATCAAGGGCTTGGCAACTGGTCCACATGTCTGTTGTCAGGTGTATAGTGTGAACTGCACTCTTCTGCAAAGCTGCCCCAACCAACTCAAGCACCTCTTTATGTAGTGCTGGAACAGCAACCCTGGCAAAATAGAACCGGCTAGGAACCTTCCATTTAGGGGCCAGTGTTGCCACGAGTTCAAGAAAACCCACATTTTCGACAAACGAAAAAGGGAGAAGGTCCACCGCTAGCATTTTAGCCAGCTTAGTGTTATACAGGCGTACAGTTGGGTGGTTGCGTTGAAATTGCGCATCTGAGGAAACATGGCTGAAATGGTGCGCTGGACAAATTTACTGGATGATGCTGATGCCTTCTTCGACCCACTTCTGCTCAGTGTTGACATTTTCCGCATTGGTGTGTCTCCCAGACTCTCAGTGTGCCTCCTATGTGTTCCGGAGGGTGTGGTGCTGCCAGGGATACTGGGTGCAACCGGACAAATGTCTGACGCTTCTTCTACCTCCCCGTCATCTTCAGATGAAACACCTAGTATGGGTATATTTTGGCCACTTGCCCTTTGGGATTGCTTTCCCTTGATGTTTGCTAGGTGCGCAAACCATTCGATAGCGTGCTTTCTTTGAAGATGACCTATCTGGCCTCCGGTTCCATAGTTGGTACCAGTCTTACCACGGCTAACTCTAGTCTTACAAATGCAACAAACGGCTATGTTATCATACTTTGCATGGACACTAAAAAAGTTCCAAACTGGGGACTGGAAACTTCTGGTTTTGCCGCACGAGATGATACTGCCAATGCCAGATGAAGCAGTGGTGGATGAGCCTTGCAGACATCTACTGGGTTGTGCAATTATTGCAGCAACCCTACTTGAGGGAGTCGAGCTGGATGGAGTCCCCCTCTGGGGTGAAAATATGGGAGCTGTAGGTTTTGTTGAACTTGTTGTACTACTTGACTGCGTTGGTGGTGCTACCAGTGCCACGTCGCCAGGGTCACGCTCAGCATGACGTCGGGATAGGGTATAAATGTCTGTCTGCTGCATGGCCGGTGTGGCTGGAATGACGTGTGTGATGACTAGGTCATTGCTGTCATCCTGTTCATCAACATCAGAATGCACCACTTCATCAAGTCCGGCGTTCGGATCCATAAGTATGAGCTTTCCGGGGCCCTTCCTTTTAACATTTGATACCTTTCGCAGCGAATGGTGTTCCTCCCTCTCAGACGTCGGCGATGGTTGCCAATCTAGATCCAGATCATCTGATGGAGCGGGGCTTGAAGAGGAACTTCTACACACACTCCTTGATCTTTTCCTTGCTGGGGAGCTGGGAGAAAATGAATCATCAGGAGGAATGCCTTCGTCTTCCTGACATGATACCCTGGCTCCAAAGTCAATTTCCTCCTGTGCCCCTACTCTTGGAAGAACATCCATTGTGGGCACTTGCACCGCTCCATGCGCCGCTACATGGGCCTCTTCACTGACCTCTACTTGCAACTCTCCATGGACCTCTCCTTCTCGGCCTTCTCTTTCTCGGCCTTCTCCTTCTCGGCCTTCTCCTTCTCGGCCTTCTCCTTCTCGGACAGCTCCTTGCGCATGTACTTGTGCTTGTACTAGTAGCCCATGCAGTTGTTGTTGCTGCTTTGGTTGTTGAATAGTACTTGTGAGATGAGTTACAACCTGTGTTGATGGTGTGCTGCTACTTTCTTGCGATGAGCCAACATCACTGGTCGTTGTTGATTGAACCACTAAACAGGCTACCTGTGCAGCACTCATGTTGGGCCTTTCTTTTTTCCACAAAAATTTAGTGGTGGTGCCACCAGTCTCCTTGGTAAGTGGTGCCACTTGCTTCTTCTTCTCCTTAGTAGAGACATCTTTCTTGCAAGAGGAGCTACGGGCACCTCTTTTTGGAGCCATCTTCTTCAGATGTCGGAACAACAGGCCGCAGCAGGACTTCTTCCTGGCACTGATGCTCAACGATGATGCAGAGTTATTGACTTTGTGCACCTAAAAGCAAACGAAGACAGAGGAACATCAGTAAATATATGTTGCATATGTAGCGCTTCAATAAATAGTTTGCAAGTAGGCATTTATGAATACACACGTGCACACCACACAATATGGAAATTTCAAAGTTAGGAATTGCTAAATTTTTGGGAAACAGGAATTTAACATTGATCCAAGAGAGCACACACAGAGAGGGTTATAGTTTCATGTACCACTGACTCCCCCTGGGCACAATGGGTGAAAGCAAGGCAAAATGGGTGCAGGCCTGTGGCACAAAGCTCACTGCCTGCCTTCAAAATGGCCGCTTGACCCCCATCCACATGGCCAGGACCATGCCTCAAAATGGCCTCCACCAACATAGCCAGCCCCCAACCCCTACTCCAAAAAGTCAAAATACACAACACCAATCAAATCACCACAATCCAATGCCATCCATCAAGTTTCAGAAGGTTTATGCTGCCTGCTGGTGGTTTTCTGGTGCAGAATTGCAATTTTTGCAATTTCGCGAGTGCGAGGTTGTTGCTTCACGACGCGAACGTGGCGAAAAACCAGCTAAATCCGCGAACAGACCGATTCTGGGCCCCCTGGGCATGATAAAATCACAGCACACTGGGTGCAGGCCTATGGCCTAAAGCACACAAACTGCCTTAAAAATGCCCCCTTGCCCCCCACCCACACGGGCCCAGGCAATAAAATGGCCCCCACCCACATAGCAAGCCCCCAACACCACCCCAAAAAGTCATAAAACATACAAATATCACCACAATCCAATGCCATCCATGCCCTGGCCAGAATGATGTTAAAATTCAACAAAACAGTTGTATCATGCATGCACCCATAACTAAGCCTGGTAGTTTTCAACTCATGTGCAGAATTGTAATTTTTACAATTTCGCGAGGGCGAGCTTGTTGCTGCGCGGCACGCGAGCAGTGTGAACACAGGCAAATTTTTTTTAAAAATCCGATTTTCGCCTGGGCATAATGAAAAAAATCAGAGCAGACTGGGTAGCCCCCCTAGGGCACAAAGCACACTGCCTGACTTCAAAATGGCCGCTTGACCCCATCCACATGGCCAGGACCTGCAGGATCATGCCTCAAAATGGTCTCCCACCAACATAGCCAGCCCCCAACCCCACCCCAGAAAGTCAAAAAACACACACAAAAATCACCACAAACAAACAACATCAACTTATCAACTTACTTGTGAAAACAAATTTCGAATCCAAAAGTAATCCAAGAAGCCTCAAAGCCAAATCTCCAGCAGCATCCACAAAAAGTAATCCTTCCCAGTCAAGATCGAATTCAAAGTGGCCAGGAAATGGACTAAGCAATGGGAGGAGCTTGCTGGACAGGAACAGGAAGTTGGAGACTGGGTCACTTCCTTCACCCCTCCCCATTGTAATTTTTGTAATTTCGCGAGTGCGAGATTGTTGCTGCCCGCGCCGCGGCCCGCGAGCAGTGCGAACACAAGCAAAAAATCCGCTGCGCGCGGATTTGCGTATGTTCGCCACATCCGCGAGAGTTCGCGGATTGCGGATTTGCCGAAAATCCGAAAAATCCGCGAGCGGAACGGATTTTACGCCCATGCTTACATTTTATGAGCAAAACACCTGATAATTGCCGTATAGTTATGGAAAAATTATATGAGAAACATCAAGGGGCTTATTTATAAGCCTCTTGCACTGCCAGTGCCTCACTTTTTTTTATCGCATAACAAGTGACTTACTGGTGGCACAAGGGGCTTGCAAATAAGCCCCCAAATGCTTAAAATAGATGATAGCTCCTATTTGGGATATTTCCATGTCACTGCACAAAATGTGAGGGCATATCTTTACTTTACTCGAAATGAGCTGCTGGCGTACACAAAAGACTACCATGTGTTCTTAATGAAAGTATACAGCTTCAGGGGCAGATTTACTAACGTTTTGCGTCTGGGTTGCATCATGTTTCTGGCGCAGCTCTCATGCAAAATCTTTTGTTTGCATTTACTAAGCCACGCAAAGCCACTTTGCATGGCTTTGCATGGTTTAGTAAAGACAACGCAATGCATGGATGCACATACCGCTGCCTTTTGTTACCTTACTTTAGGAAGGCGCTCCATGGGTGGAACATGGCCTTCCCATGCATCCACCCACGGATTTTGGCGCATTCCCAGATTTACTAATGCTGGGAAGCCTGGGAATGCCTCAGAGTCTTACTCTTTCCCCAGTGAGGCGTAAAGAGTAGAACTATGTTTATTTGTCATCGTTACTTCCTCTTTCTATGTGTGCCGCATTCTGCATCACGCATAGAAAGAGGAATGTGCCTCTACGGATTGTTTGTACGGTAAAGTATTCTCTACTGCACAAAACAATCCTTCCTGTAACATACGCAAAGAGTGCCTGTGTTGTTACTAGGAAGCCTCAAGGGGCATATCAACAAGGGCCTTATCTCCAAAAAAGGGAGAGAAACTATCACCCATTTTACAAGTGTGTCCTAAAATGCATTAGCGCATGTTAGCACCCATTTTTCCGACGCCTCGCTTTACATCTCTAATGAGATACAAAGTGGGCATCACTGGGCAGTACTGCTTGTAAAATATCGCTGATGTACACATCTCGCTATTTACAAGGAGGCCCACGCATTTCAGCAGACGTTAGTTTTTGGAGAAAACCGCTGTTTTCGCCAAATACTAACATCTGCTGTCAAAGGACGATTTCCCTCACCCACCATAGGTTGCATGCTTCATCAGCGGGAAAGTCCTCGCACTGTGATGCCTAGTTACTGCGCAGGATACAACCCCCTCACTGAGTGAGAGGAGCACAGCGGATGTTTTCAGAGGTATAATAAATACCCTTTAATGAGCTGTGGGTAGTGAGGTAAGCAGAGCGTGCAAATAAATAGTGTAATGTTAAAACTGGCTACAGGGTACACGGGCACCTTTATCCGGGCGCCCCTGGGTCAGGATTAAAATGAAGGACACTGCAGGAAGGATTAATCCTGCTGGGGTGTGTCACCAAGGTAGGCACACCCCAGCAGGATTAATCCCTCCTGCAGTGTCCTTCGTCTGTAGGTTATGTTCCCAAAGTGCGGGTCTCTCTTTGCATACAAGCACTGAGTGGTTGCCATGCTGTTGCTGCCTTTTCTTTGCTCAAGTGGCTCCTGGTCTGGAGATGGTAGCTATTTTTGGAGAAAATACTTCAACCCACCAGAAGCAGTCGAATTTGGAGGGGCTTCCAAAGCCTTCTTCTTGCCCAATATTGAAACATATACATACGGATTAGAAAGTTCAACTGAATCCTCTTAAGAGGCGAGAGAAGTCTTGGCAGATTGGACGCACTGCCAACTAGAGCATCATTGAAGGGAATCAATGTCACAGTTGCATTCGATGTTATTTAGGCAGCAGGAGCGTTTCTACTAGAAAGAACATACAAAACAACAAACACAGAATTACACATATACATTAAGTTCCCTAGGGTCGCAACTGCGGCTATTTTGAGAGATAATGTAAAGATTAAGATGAAGACAATTAATGATGTTTTAAATGAATTGGCACTTTTGTTGTTTTACCTCAGTCTTTGATGTACCATTTGCGTGAGTTGTGACATAACATTTACATGGATGTTTACCGTCTGAATTGGTGGTTGGGGGTGATTTACTGAAGCAGAGGCCCATTCCTCCATCTTAGCCATGTTTTTTATGTGAAGGATAATTGCCAAGGCAGATGTGATTTCTGGGGCATCAGTTATTCAAATGTAATGGATTACAGGACTGGGTTTTCAGTTCATATGTATGCAGCACACCACTCTCCTAACTCTATGGGATACAATAGACAGAGGACAGTCACGGCTCAGAGACACTCAATTATAAGACAGGTTTGATGTACTCACAGTTGGCGTCACCTCTTGTGAGCTGGAGGGGTTTGGACCAGGACCCTCATCTTCACCCGCTGAGCTGAATGGCCAAACGGTGATACACTTTCCATACTGAGCACCACAGTGTGATTGATTCGCTGTTCTACAGCACAGTAGATAGGATGCAAGTGGGTGGTCTCAGTGGGACCGCATGACCCAACGTAAGCTTGCTGCTTGTTTTGTTTGTTCTCTCCTTCTCTGCTATCCTCCCTGCTTCCTTCTGCTTCAGGGGCATTGGTTTGTACTTCCCAATGGGGGGGAAAGCCTTTTAGCGTCAATCTAATTCCATACTGTAAACTACCAGCTTGTACGGTGGTTTGGCTTTTACTGCCCTAGTCTACTATGACTCTGTGCATCGAATCTGTGGACCAAGTCAGTGTGTCATTCTCAACATCCTATTTTGACCTTCATAGGCAGATGTATATCTTTATACTACACTCAATCACGTTGACTAATTTTTTGTCAATAAATTGCACTAATTTGCTTCTCCTTTTCTTGTTTACATGCCACACCATTTTCCTGCTCCATTTAGTTATCAAGAGGTACTCGAGTCCTCTTCACCTGCTAGCTTCCACGTTTACACTTCTTGCTTCCAGATGTTTCCCTACACTCCCAATCCTTCTAGATGCCTCCATAAGTTACTTGTCTCCACTACCCCTCTTATTTGCTTCTATGAGCTCCAATAGCCCCTTCTCCTTTTATCTTCTAACAAAAGTTGCTCTACTTCCTTCTGCCTCATTGTTGCTTCCTTAAGTTACAGTACTCGCCAACTCTTTTTATCTACTTCCAAATGTTTTATTATTCTGCTTCTCCTATTGACTGCTGCCATGCACCACACTACTCCCGCTCTCCTCTTTTATGCATTCATCATTACACCACTTGCTATATTTAGATATCTAGTCACTCACTCTATCTAAAGAGCATTTGCAAAAACCTGAAGGTCATCTCAAAGACCTTGCTCTATTTGCTTCAATAATTGAAGCTACTCCCTTTCACCTTGTGTCTTCCAAGGCTACACTACTCCTGTTCTTTTTATTGCTCCTATAAGTTACAGTTCAACTATTTCCTTGATGCATTTATTACTATTTTTTATACGTATTTGGTTTTTATTTTTTATTTTAAGTATTACTTAGTTTAATTGAGATCTGTGCTATCCTTTGGTAACTTCTGAGCCCTCCACCTATTTGCTTGCATAAGTTAAACTACTCCCCTTTCCTCACTCATAAGTAGGATGTCAAGCTCCCACCCTATGCTACCTTCATGCTTAGGCTTAAATGATAAAATTAAATAGACAACCAGTTTTTATCCGGCCAGAAAGCCAAACACCAGCAGTTTTATCCATGACATTTGCCGCAGTGGCTTAGTTCAGAGTACAGTAGTCTACTGAGAAATGTTGTATTGGGAAGATGTGAATCACACAGCGCGCAGGGAAATGTGGCGCCCCTGAGACTTGAAAGCCATCAATCAGAGAGAATTAAGATAGTTAATCAAGCTTTGCAAAACTGACAAAAGCTTGTCCCTGAGGCTTCTTTTTTTTACCTTGAAAATCTTTAGGCAATGATAGTTCCAGCTCTTCGCCTGACTACCTCTATCAGCTAATTCATCCCCCTCAGAAGCAGCTCAAGGTGAGCCATTATGACTGTGTCACTTTTATATGCTGCCTCGCCTCCCTCATCCGAGCCGTGCTCATGTGCTGCCTCGGCCAGGGATATTGATAGCCGCGCTGCCGAGCTGCCGCCGCCGCCGCCGCCACTCTGTGCGCAAGAGGTTAACCGAGGAGAGAGAGCAACGCCCACCACGGCAGACCTCCATTTGTCTTCATTTGGAAAAAAATACAAAATATTAGAGTCAGCGAAGCCAGCAAATAAATGATTATATGGAGTGCAAGAAAGATGTTAATAAACTTCAAGATTGAAGGCCTGGAATGGGGCCATACTATCTCTTACTCTGAATACAGACTTTTTTCAAAAATCCATTTTCCCTCATGCTAGCACCTTAGATCATGCACGCAGTTAATTCTTTCATTTCTCTGTCCAAGTCGTCTTGCCCTGGCTTTCCGGTGCTTTTAGTCTCTGCAAGCTGTTCTGGCAGCATTCCCTTGAAAGCCTTCCAGCTTTGTCCGACCACCTCAAGCGCCGTCGAGTGCAGTGTGAACAGCAGTGAGCACAATGGAGCCGAGGCTTGGAAGATGAGCCAAAGTAAAGAGGGCCTTCCGTCGGCAGTCAAGGGCTTGCTGCGTCGTATCCGTACATGAAGTGCCCCTGGAACACTGTGCCAAAGAGGATGTGAGTTTGCAAACACATCATAATGCCCAGCCCAATGGATAACATGCAAAATGGTTACCTCGGGGGAAGCTAAGAGCCTTTGCTTCCAAGGCTAAAGAAATGCAAACAGTCGTAAGCAGGTAGAAAAAGACCAGCTGTTTAACAATTATCCATATGCTTACATGCACAAGCCTGTGCAAACTTAGAATATACGCGGTTGCATGTAGTAAGAATGTATCAAGCTAGGTACTCCTTGTCAAAGGCTCAGTATTAGTGGATGATGTGACAATGGTGAACAAAGGTGCGCATTGATAAATACACAAAAACAACTGTTGACTTACAAAAGCATAACTTCAAAATGTGGGTGGCCAGGGACACAGGCATTCACCTATGGCAAACATTCACTGAAATTAATAACATGTACGTTGAACTCAAAGTGTCAGCTTATAACGTAGTCTTCATGAAGACATGAACAGTAGAAACCTACAAAAAACAAATCATGACAACAAATAAAAAAAATAATGAAATAATGCTGTGTTCATGCTGTCTTAAAAATCACAATTCTCAACCAATCAAAATTAGCAACATATATCAAGGTATTCTTATCTCTTTCTTAGTGATATATGTATAATGCAACAATTCTGAATACAACAGAATAAGTACACTGATCTGAAACAATGGTACAAAGGATTACAATTATGACCTAGTCACTGCCTTATATGGGTAATAAATAACATGTAATAGTAACCCAAACCGACACACCTTTCATGTAAAAGTGCATGTCAGTGCCATACCAAAGGGACAAGCGTGTGAAACCCATATTATAATCCTGATCTGCACCAGTGAAAGGTAGATACCGTTTATGAAACCCTGTGAAATGCGACAGAGTTCTTGCAGGATCACACAAACTCTTGGCGGACGTTTTAGTTGTTACCTATATAATCATAAATCAAAAGAAGAGTGAACTGCACTAGTCCCTTGAGTACTTCCCAGGACACCTTCAACCAGTAATTGACACCAGCGGTGTAGGTAATCACCACTAAGGTGTCTTATATGGTAGCATCATCATTGGGTTCTTCACCTGGGTACTCACTTCTCCAGAGGAGTCATGCCCCCATCTGAAGGGAGATACTAGTGGGATCTGTGCAGTGAAATATAAAATTACCTCCTATACCTTACAAAGTGTATTTTAATGTGAATAAGGATTGTAAGGGTAGGACTAAAAGGTGAAAGTGGTGATATTTTTCAGACGCAAGTGGTCAACATGTTTCAGCCTTTGATGCCCTTATGATTCCTTGGCCTTCAGCAGGACCTTTGTTTTGTAGTAGGATCCCTTATATGATTGTTTCTGTGCATTCTTTTGGTAAGAACACTTCACTCATGCCTCTTTGTTATTACTGTATGACAAAATCTTTTGTACAGGCATGTGACATGCCTGTAACTTGGGTAAAGAATGGGAGGTCAGCACATAGATTTGTTATATACAAACATGTTCATATCTGTGACTGTTTTTACCAATGTGGGGCTATTTTTGCATGCAACTATACCTAGTACGTGCAAGTAACACTGAAACTGCACTGAAGGATTTGTTGTGGGGATACATGCAATTTGTTCCTGGTTCCGGAAGAGTGCGATATATTGACCGAAAAAAGTTGTGCCAGGTCCTTACACACGTAGTTAAAACCAGAAGTTGAATGGTAGAGAGGGAAAATTGGTTCAGAAGTCCCCCCTTTTTTTGGGTGTGGTAGGGCATGTTGAATCTTCACCGAAATATGTGAGATTCAATCGCTGTGTGTGTAGGGGCATTGGATTGAAAACTGTGGTGCAGAATATGTAACACGATTCTGCTAGTTGAAATGAAATGAAATTAAATTAAATTTAATTTGTAAAGCGCATGGCTGCCCTAGAACGTCCCAGCGGTAAACCAACAAAAAACTGAAAAAAACTCGGAGAGGAACCGTTAATTAGAGGATCTTGGGAAAAAGAAAAGTCTTAAGAGACTTTCGGAATTTAAGGTAGCAGGGTTCGGTCCGAATGTGCCTGGGGAGAGTGTTCCAGTTTTTTGCCGCATTTATAGTGAAACGGCGTCCCCCTGTGCGAGTCCACCTCACTCTTGGGACTATGGCAAGATTTTCCAAATCCGACCGGAGGGCCCGGGAGGATTTATAGGGGAGGATCAGGCTCCTGGGAGCGTCTTGTGGGCGATACATAATGACTTGAAGACAATTCTTTTACGAACTGGCAGCCAGTGGAGGGCTCTCAGCACTGGTTTGGCCGACGATCTTCTTAGAGCCCCAGAGAGTTGTGGCTGCGTCTTGCGCGAGCCTACTTAGAGCCATTGGCTGGGGATGAAACAGCAGTTGTTGATAGCTTGAGATTTTGTTAAACTCATTAAGTGCCCACTATTGAATCTAATCTGTGCCCCCTTTTTTTCTGGTCTATTTCAAGGGGCAGTTTTAATGGGTGCGTTCTTAAGTGCAAGGTAAGATTTGTTTTTCAATTTAAAAAAAAAGTGTTTGATGTTTAATAAATACCTCATGATATGCAAGGGTCTGTCTCAGGAGTTGGGTGAGGTGAGGGTCTTGCAGTCTGAGTTGCAGTCTGAAAAAGCTACCAAGCCAGGGCTCAGGAGTTGCAGCAATCATGCACTAACTTGGTATCTTGAGATCCCTGCATGTATGCCTAAGTCATCCTCCCCGTCCTGTATCATGGACGTGGTTGGAACAACATCGGTATAAGTAGGGACATTTTAATTGGCAAAACTGCTGTAATTGGTTCAGGTGGGCGTTTGTGCGTAAAGGTGGCACAAATGGATTTCGAAAACCGTTCCAATGTAGGCTAAAAAGACAAAAGACATGGACAAGTCCACATGTGAGCGTTAGGAGTGCAATAATAAACGTTGAAGTAATATTCCTGTTCTATGCATGATGTTGGAAGTGGCCCTTTTTGCAGGGTTATCCCCAAACGTGTTGCTTCTTCCTCCTTTATTTTTCCTGACCTGTGGTGGTTGGCAATAGGAATCTGGGCACTTTACCACTGCTGATCAGTGCTAAAGTGCATATGCTCTCTGTGTAAATTGTTATTGTGATTGGTTATCCATGATTGGCATATTTGTTTTACCAGGAAGTCCCTAGTAAAGTGCACTGAGTGTGCCAGAGCTGGTGATTCAAATGCTACTAGTGGGCCTGCAGCACTGATTGTGCCACCCACATGAGTAGCCCTAAAATGGTGTCTCAGGCCTGCCACCACAGTGCCTGTGTGCAGTTGCTAACTGCCATGCCGACCTGACCAGTGTCCACACTGGCCAGGCCTAACCCTTCCCTTTCTGTACACATTGGACACACCCTTATGGAAGGCTCAAGGTACCCCCTGGCAGGATGCAGTGTATGTGAAAGGTAGAGCATGTACTAGGGTGGGTGACATGCTCTGGTAGTGAATTACAGCCATTTTTGTTTTTCACTATTGAAAGGCTATCTTGTCCGTAGGCTATAATGGGGAAGGCTGTGCATAACGTTTACCAGCATATCTTCTCATAGGAGCAAGATAGAAAATAAAAGTCTGGTATCCCTGAACTCAGAATTTAATAACACATCTTTTAGGAAGGATGTTTTTTAAATCCTGTGTTTGAAAGCAGCACTTTTAGAAAGTGGCTGCTTTCTTGTCTGACCCTTCTGTGTGCCTTTGGCTGTTTGTGAATTGACTGTCTGGTTTGTGAGTGACAGGGCTGGGGGATTCTAGGGGACAGAATGAGTCCGCCCAATGGTGAATAGAGAGATCTGCATCTAGATGGGAGCGAGGAGTTGCACCTGGGACCTGAATAGGACTATGCCCGCCCCCCACAGTGCGGGCTCCACCCCCTGTGGTGAGTCTGATGTCTCTGCCTGCACTGTGAAAGGAGAGAAGGAATCATGTCAATAAAGTGCTCCAGGGATGTGCTTTCCCTCCACAATGCTGGCTCCACCTCCTGTGGGGCATCTGAAGTTTATGCTCTGCACTGTGAAAGAAAAGAAGGAGTCATGTAAACAGAGTGCTCCAGAACTGGTTTGGACCGGGCTCAGAGCCCTCCTTCACAAAAGGAACAAAGACTTTTTGGGGTATAAGTAAAGGACACCAGACCACTGAACTTTAGATCATCCTGGAATCAGTCAGTCAGTCTGTCAACAATACTTTATTTCGGCTTTTACAGCCATAAAAGTGCAATACATTTAACATCCGATGAGTTAAAAAAATATTACATTGAGAGAAACAGTTAAGGATAAAAATTCAAGGTAGTTGATCGACAGAAATAAATAAAAATAAAAAATTTGCCTCGACTTTAGGAGTCATTAAACCACTACCTAGCCCCCAAATTAGTGGCATGCAAGTAGACAATAGAGCACAGGTCACTTTGTTAAGAATTATAAAACTATTAAGAGAATATCAAAGCAATTTCTAACCTTAATCAAAATTCTTGTTAAAAAATAATTTAAAAGAAAAAACATTAAAAAATTACATTCCTACATAGATTAGATAAGCACAATGAATTTCATCATATTCTCTTAAGAGCTAAGGGCAGTAAAGATACCATATACAGGGCAGCATCAGCTGTTGCCCATCTCTATTCCCTTTCAAAATTCCTCTACGCGTGCACCACATTGCAAAAAGGAATTTCGAGTTGGCAACTACAAATATTGGTAGTGTTTCAAATTTAAGTAGCCTAAAAACCTCGATATAATTCCTGAGCCCTAAGTTTCTACATAACTGTAAGACCCACTTTGATCTAGGCCTATGATATGCAGGACAGAAAAACATTACATGGTGTTCTGTTTCTTCCGAAGCCGAGCAGCCAGGATAATCTAATTTCGCTGTATCCTTCAATTTGTTCGTAAATGCACGTAACGGGAGTGTACTGTGCCTAAATTGTAGGAACTATTTTTTTGCCATGAAAGATTGAATAGTGTCCAAGGTCTCTTCGAGTTTGTACTGTTGCTTGACATCCAAAAACCTAGATGTCAAGAAACATGAAGACATACTTCGGATTAGTTGGGCCAGTTTAAATTCCATGAAGTCTAGAGCTAGGGTCTATTTAGAGGGGCTGGAACAGGTCTCCTCCGGGTTTAGCCACAAGTTACCATGCCCCAATGAGAAGCAAACATTCTTAAAATAGGACAGCCATGGAAGGTTATTGGCTCCCAATTTACTCATGACATCCCTCAATTTCTCCCTGTAATTAATTAACTCTGGCGTGCTCCAAATACGACGCCAGAATAAAAGGGGGCAAGAGGCGATTAAGTCTGAGATGGGGCCAATACCTAAGTCCATCCTAAGCGGGGTTAGGGGCGTAGTTTTTGGGAGACCCTACAATTGCCTAATGAATTAATTCTCAGTCACCGATAAGGAATAGGAAGGACAATGACCCCAAAGTTCGGCACCATAGAGTGGTGCACCCCTTGCTTGAATTTTAAATATTTCTGCCGGGGGACCAATTACTTTATGAGAGCAGTTCTTATGAAATTTGAGGATCCCTCCCATTGATTGTGTTAATTTCAAATTAGCCTTCAATATTCGTGTTCTCCAATCCATTTTATCATTCAAAGTGATGCTCAAATAATCAAAAATGGTCACTCTCTCCAGGGACCTAGCTACCATCCATTTGGGGATGTGGGCAGTTGGTAGTTTTGACGTGGGAAACCATATATTTAGTTTTTGTAACATTTATCACCAAATTCATTTTCCAACAAAATGCATTAAACTCATCCAGAACACGCTGAATCCCCATAGATGATTTAGACAGGAGCAGCGTGTTGTCAGCAAACATTAAAGCTGATATTTTCCGATTTGCAAGGCTAGGTGAGTCTATATCCTTCACAGCTAAAAGGGTGTCAATTAGACTGTTCAGGAAAAGAGAGAAAATGGTGGGGGATAACACACATCCCTGCCACAACCCTTTCTCCACCGGAAAAGGACCTGTCAGTTCTCCATGCTTGACAAATCTTACCCTTGCATAAATGCCTTCATGAAGGCGTTTTAAAAGCTGACAAAGATAGACCGGCACCCCCAAATCATATAGGAGTCCCCATAACTGCTCTCGGTGGACCATATCAAAGGCGGACTTAAGGTCCACAAAAGTCAGATAAAGACGACCCCCTCCCAAGATTACTGTATTGCAATAAATTAATTGCAACCTAAAGATTTGGTCTATAGTCGAGATTTTAGACCTAAATCCTGCCTGTAAGGGGGTTAAAACATTGGGCTCGTCCATCAATGATTGGAGTCGAACTAGAAGGACCCGCGCAAAAATCTTTTGTGTGACATCAATGAGACTAATTGGCCGGTAATTTGCCGCTCTAAACACAAAGGGACCGCAGAGGGAATGGACAAGGATTTATACAGGCAGCCCCCCACTCACCATAACCAACATTACAATGTGCCTGTCCTTTTATGTTCTCTGGGTAAACACCCCTAATCATTTGATATGTCTATTTCATTAGACAGTGGGTGTATCTATAACCTCCTGTCTACGTGTGCTAAGTATAGTCACTCTTTATATAAAGTGCAACTATTTTAAAAGACACGGTATGTGTGTGTGCACCTATACTACATGTGTTAGTCTTGTGCCTATCTCTACCCTTCTCTAGTGAAAAAAAGGGGAGGGAAGGTTGGCAGTGCCTCACGGGAGCAAAACCCGGGGGAGGATCTGACAGACTGCTACTTGCCTGATTCCTCACTTTCTCATCATCAGCAACTGCCAACCTGGAAAATAAAGGGGATAAAGTTGTGCACAAACAAAAAACTCTATGTGTTTACGTGAATGACCCTGTGATCATGGACCTGTCCTCCTATGTATGAGGTATAGTCCCCACCACATTAAAATGAACTAAGCTCTACTAGCAACCCCAACTTTATTCTGTGCTGTATGCCTGTTCTAATTAAAAAACAACCAACATGTTTCATCGCCGTGGGTTACTTTACCGGCGAATTCGTCAGGGTTATGATGGGTCAGCGTGATTCCTGCACGTTTTTTCTTTCTCCCTTTATTGTACCTGAACAAACACATGGAAATAAAACACACACACACATTCATGTATTCACTGTGTCTCGGGTGGAAGAGATCCACCTCCCTCTCAGTTGTCTTTTTGTATTTTCAATATACATTACCAGGTCGCCTTGTGTGGTAAAGCCTACCAGGCTCCCGTGGAAGAAATTCGCTATGGATGAACCCCTTTCTCCGTTGGTAGGTTCTTCCAACCGCCCTCCGGTCAGTATCTAAAAAGTGAATGTATGCACATTGTGTCAACAAGCCCACACGTTAATACTCCTGAAGGTCCCAGACCCTCAGTTTTGGTACCTGGGTCCCTCTCTCCTTGGGTCAGTTACACCGCCTCAATATCTGTCCTTACCGGGCGTTTTTGTTATTTATCTCGCCCCTCTGGTGCATGTGATACCTTTACCACTAGCCTGCTCGTTGTTCGCCTTTCACTTAAGGTGGTGATTTTCGGGGGAACCTACAGCCTAATACTTCAAGACCGCATGACCACTTACTTGGTCGGCGGTCTGGTAATAGTACTATCACTCGAGCCTCTTGAATGCCCAGTTACCAGCGGTATCATTTTCATTTTAATCGTATCTTCGCTAGTACTACCTCCAGCATAGCTGTGCCCTCGGTCAATGTAACCAATGCGCTCCTTACCGTAAGTGCACGTAGCTGTGGCCTCCGCTCACCCGACTACTTCATGCTGTTTGTTGGAACCTCTGTTTTGAGGACACGCAAGCCGACGCGCCCTGGTCACGTGCATCCAACTCTGCCCAAGGGCGTCTTTGGTGCGTCGGTCGTGCGTGGCGGCCATCTTGAAGTGGGAAAAAGGATTCGTAACGCAGTCTGCTTCGTATGAGTTTCAATTAAAATCCATTGTTTCTCACCAGATTGTCGCGAGAAAGGATTTGTAAAACAGTCTACTTCGAATGAATTTCAATTAAAATTCGTTCTTTATCGCCCGACTGCAGTGTAACCTGTGACCTGCGACTGCTTGTATCTATGGCTATGCCCACATACCTACTCTGTTTGCTAAGGTTATGTATGTATATCCCATGTTAGTTGTTAAAAAATTTTAATTAACCCCCAGTTGTGTCTGAGAATTCAGCTCTATGACTTCACATGACTCATTATTGGGGTGTGTTCTATGTCTGTGTATTCCTTTGTTGTTATGTTGTCCCCACTAGATAGCTGCTAGTCTGTTCCACTCAATAATATCGTTCAGACCATGTTGGTCTGTGGCCTCTTCAAAAATCCAGCGGGCCTCCTTTTTATGGAGTATATTTTCCATGTTATGCTTGTTAGGGGTGGTCGGATTTGACCCCTTTCATGAGTGTTCAATGTAGATTCCTCAGAGCTGCGCAGAAAGCACACCTTAATGTGCCCCTGTGACCCTTTTGTGACCATCCCTAAACCTCTTACAGACTGAAGTTACGGTATTTTGAGACGCTCCCTAGGTAACAGAAAAGGGAAGCTCACCCGCGAATCCTTGCTTGGCTTACTGTTTGGTTAGTGACCACGCCCCCTCTACTCAGCGTTCTGCTCCGTGAGGTTCCCTTAGCGTTCTGAGATCCTGCTTTGCCCTAACGATCCCGTTTGTGCTCTTTTCATGTTCCTGTGGTTTTTGTCCTTGAGTCACGGTATTTCTATTCCTGATTTGGGTCCTATTCATTGTTTGTACCTCCCGCTCTGCTCCGCTACCTTTCTCCATTGCGGCACGCCCTTCCCCTGTGCCTAGCTCTCCCTTCCGCATTGATTCCCCGTCTGCCCTTCTCTCCTCGTGTTTGTCAGTTACTTGCTGGCGATTCCGCTCTGTCATTCTCAGCGGTCATTTCTGTGATTGAAGGGGTTCTGTTTACGTGTGTTTCTGCGCTCCACTCCTTCTTTAGATTACGAGTGGAGCACTGCTGGTCTATCTCGTATTGTTACATGTACGCCCTCTCCGCTCTGTTCTAAGTTTAAGAGTCGGACGTGGTTTGTTTATTGTCCGTGTTCTATGTTGTTTGTCCTCTCTCCGCTCTGTCTTAAGCTTATGAGCCGGTAGTGAGGATTGTCTGTGTTGTATGTCTGTTTCTCACTCCGCGCTGTCTTAAGTTTATGCGCTGGAAGTGGGAATTTCTGTATCACTTTGTCTTTAGCTTTATAAGTGATACCAGTTTGTCATCAGCTGCGCTTGTGGCCCCAGTCCTGCTCTGTCTTCAGTTTATGAGCAGGACTGGATTTGTATGCATTCTGCCTTGGAGATATCCTTGCTAGTAATCACCCAGGTTCCCTCCTGTATCTCCTGATTCACGCCTTGAATACTAGCATAAAGCCCTGACGCTCACTTGGTGAGGTAAGTGGAATGCTATGTTGAACACTTATGTATCAGCCCTGTAAAGTACTGGTGAGGTTAGTATTGTTGTACATTTATTTTCCAGTCTTCTCCTGCCATCAAGACTGCAGCGACGTCACCTTGCTGGGGGAGAGTGGTATACTCCCTGGGATAATTCCCCCCACACTTTTTGGTAGCAGCTGACTTTGAGTGAAGTTATCTTTCTCGCTTGGGTCGCTGTTGTCTGGAAGTGTGTGGGACATTCATCTTTGCTCCTGTGGATGAACAGCCTCCTCTACCGAGGGGGATCCTTGACAGAAAGCCAAGCCCAAGTATATATATTCCACCCGAGCAAAGATGAATGTAGACCCGAGTGCGGGTTCTACAGAACATACCCCTTCAATGGTAGAGATTAGTGCAGTAGTTACAAGCTTACAACAGGAAGTGACAATGTTACGAACAGAAAACCTGAAGCTACATGCAGAAGTAGCCCGCTTACAAGCACAAGAGACAGGGGCTGTGGGTGGGAGTAGTGCAGGAGCAGTGCCCAAGAGAAGTTATATTCAACCAGCCAGGTTTACTGTACCAACGCCCACGGTTAGTTCCCCTGTTGAAGCTTCAGATATCGGCCCTCCTGTACAAGTTACGGTTCACACACCTAGTCATGTTCCCTTAGCCATGCCAGAGAGATTCACAGGAGATAGTGCCAAGTTTAACAGTTTTATGACTCAGTGTCATCTTCAGTTTAAGTGCAAGCCGGCAGCCTTTCCAGATGATGCCTCAAAAGTAGCATTTGTTCTTTCTTATTTGGGAGGAAACGCTTCAGAATGGGCTGTCCCTTTGGTAGAAACGGATGATCCCCTGTTGTATAACTACAACGACTTTCAGCTCAAGTTTAAAAGTCTTTTTGCAAAGCACGCTTATATGCAAGCCAGTGACAATGCCCTGCTTAATCTCAAGCAGGGGTCCAAAGATCTTCTCCCATATATAACACAGTTTAACCGGCTCCTGGCCGAAACATATTGGCCTGAAGACAAGAGAACATCGTTGTTCTATCGAGGGTTGTCTGATGAGTTAAAGGACATACTGGCACAAATAGTTAACCCGCCGGAAGACTGTCCCTCATTCATTGAACTCACGGTCAAACTAAACCATAGACTTCAAGAGAGAAGAGGCGAAAAGAATCGTATCGGATTCCCCAGGTTGGTCTTACAGAAAACCGACAAAAAGGATACAAAGGATATACCTGAACCTATGCAAATTGGTGGAGTGAGAGGTCCTATCTCAGACGAGGAAAAAGCTAGAAGAAGGAAGAATAATTTGTGTCTATACTGTGGCAAGAGTGGCCATTATGCCAAAGACTGTCCCAACCGTCCTTCTAACAATCCCAAGAAAATTGCTGGTGTTCAGGAAAACTAATGAGCTTGAAGAATGAAGAGATCGATTCTTCAAGTACAAGCCATTGTCAGATCTCTCAAAATCAAAAGACTCTGATGAGACCCGTGAAACATTTTCTGTTAAACATAACATTAGTGGTCAGCAATCAAGATAGACATCATATGACTCTTCTTCTAGATTCTGGAGCAACTGGTAATTTCCTTGACATACAGTTAGCCCGTAAGATGAACATATCTTTCGTGGAAAAAGAGAAACCTGAACCTGTCAAGTCGGTAGATGGCTCTGACCGTTCATCTGGATTGATTAGTCATCAAACACCTCCCCTGCTCCTGGTCTGTGGTAATGGGCATTCGGAACATATCATCTTTGACTTGATAGACACTCCTATTTTTGGAGCAATCTTAGGAGTCCCCTGGCTCCAAACCCATAATCCAAAGATTGATTGGATAGACAGAACTGTGACGCTAAAGTCACCTTATTGCGTGACTCATTGTTATCAAGAAGCCAGTGACAGTTTGCACCCATTATGTTGCTCAGTCCAGTCATTAGCCGTGGCTTCAAAGATACCAGACAGCTACGCTGAATTGCAGTCAGTATTTAATGAAGAAGAAGCCACTACATTGCCCCCACATCGTTCCTACGACTGCCGCATTGATTTAGTACCTGGGGCGGAACTTCCTAACAGTAGGATATACGTGCTGACTTCTGCTGAAACCGAATATTTAAAGAACTATCTCGACGACATGCTACAAAAAGGGTTCATCAGACATTCAACGTCCCACTATCCTCGCCCCTTTTTTTTATCCCAAAAAGAGAAGGTGGCTTGAGAGCATGCCTGGACTATAGGGCGTTAAACAAGATCACAATAAAAAATAAATATCCATTGCCGCTTATCCCTGTTTTGTTAGATCAAGTGCGAGGTGCAAAGATTTTCACAAAGATAGATTTAAGAGGAGCCTATCATCTAATTCAGATTAAAGCAGGAGACGAGTGGAAGACGGCGTTTCGCACCAAATTCGGGTTATATGAATACTGTGTAATGCCCTTTGGGTTATGCAATCCGCCAGCAGCCTTCCAATACTTTATCAATGAAGTGCTTCGAGAATACCTTGATGTTTTTGTCATCGTGTACATAGACGACATTTTAATATATTCTCAAACAGAAGAAGAACATGTGGTACATGTTAAAAGAGTTTTGCAGAAATTACAAGAGAATACTTTGTTGGCCAAATTGGATAAAACCACCTTCCACACTGATACCATCGACTTTTTGGGATATGTAATCTCTCCTCAAGGGATTCATATGGATCCTAAGAAGACAAAGGCATTGATGGATTGGCCTAGCCCCACCACCGTCAAGGAAGTACAGTCCTTTCTAGGATTTTCTAACTTCTATAGGAGATTCATAGACCACTTTTCAGAAACCATTCTTCCTATAACGAAGTTACTTAAGAAAGGAGTTAAGTTTGTTTGGAATGAAGAAGCCGAACAGGCATTTTGCAATCTCAAGAAGAAATTTATGTCTGCCCCCATCATTCGGCATGCTGACAACACTTTGCCATTTTATTTGGAAGCTGACGCCTCACAAGCAGCTGTTGGTGCGGTCTTGTCGCAGAGAGATTCAGGAACAGGACAACTGCATCCGGTGGCCTACTTTTCTAAGACATTGCTCCCTGCCGAACAAAATTACACCATAGGTGAAAGAGAACTCCTTGCCATTAAGTTATCCTTTCAGGAATGGAGACATTATTTATTAGGATCTCCGCATGTTATCACAATATTTTCGGATCATCGGAATTTGCAGTTCTTCAAATCTGCAAAAGCTCTGACACCAAGACAAATGCGTTGGGTATCCTTCTTTAGTGAATATGATTTTATAATCACTTATAGACCTGCCGCCCAACATGGCAAAGATGATGCTCTCTCGAGAATTAACAACTCTAGCATGGAACATACAAACAGCACACCTCCTATCATCCCAGACCATAAAATCATTAGAGCCGAAGAACATCATTCTCAATTCTTTTTGGATATCTTAAGAGAACAATATGCCTTGATCGAGCAACAAGATTGGCTAAAGAATCCGTTGCATACAGTCAAAGACGGATTGTACTTTCATGATAACCGTTTGTTCATACCTTGTCCCCCCTTACATACGCAAGTATTGGAATGGTGTCACAATAGTGTGCTTGCCGGACACCCAGGAGTAGCCAAGACTGTTAGTCTCTGTCAGAGATGGTTCTGGTGGGATAATATCATCAAAGACACAACGACTTATGTTAAAGCTTGTTCAGTGTGTGCTAGGCAAAAGTCTTCGCATTGCGCCCCCACAGGGTTGTTAAAGATTATACCAGCTCCTCCCAAACCCTGGCATACCATCAGTATGGATTTTATCACCAAACTGCCTTGTAGTAAGGGGTATAATACCATACTGGTAGTAGTGGACATGCTGTCCAGAATGGCTCATTTTGTTCCACTTAAAAAGATACCATCATCACAAGAATTGGTACACGTTTTCCTAGAGCAGATAATTCGCCTACATGGTACTCCAGCAGTTATATTTTCAGACAGGGGCCCTCAATTTGTTTCCAAATTCTGGAGAGGAGTATGTTCAGTGTTACAAATGGATCATAGATTGTCCACTGCATACCATCCTCAGACGGATGGTCAAACGGAAAGGACTAATCAAACACTAGAACAATATTTACGTTGTCTACTGTCCAATTTATCATCCACCTGGGTGGAAGCATTACCTTTGGCAGAGTTTGCGTATAATAATTCAACACATTCAGCCATAGGAGTGTCCCCTTTTTACTTCAATCATGGTCAACATCCGGGGTTCCTTCCTATTCCCTTCCCAAATGATCTTGACAAAATTCCTGCATTAAAGGAGCATCATCAACACATAAAGGTCGTATGGGAAAAGGCCATTCAAGAATTGAACAAAGCCAAAGAAAACATGAAATATCAGGCAGATAAACATCGCAGAGAGGAACCGCAGTATAATGTGGGTGAAAAAGTATGGTTATCCACCAAAAATCTCAGACTTCCTGGGTCCAAGAAATTACAGCCCTGTTTCATAGGTCCCTATCCCATTATTAAAGTCATAACCCCAGTGACTCTCAAATTGCAGTTACCACCACACATCAGGATTCACCCTGTGTTTCATTGTTCCCTACTTAAAAAATACATTCCCCCATTGACCCCTGAACCACCTCCTCCTCCTGTAGTGATTGAAGACGAAGAAGAGTTGAGGTACAACAGATCCTAGATTCTAGAAGGCAGAGAGGGAAACTCCAATACCTTATCGATTGGGTGGGATATCCCCCAGAAGACAGAACTTGGGAACTTGCTGAGGATGTACATGCTCCTACATTGATAAGGAGGTTCCATCGATTACATCCAATGAAGCCCGGCCCCGGGAAGGGGGTTTTGAGGGAGAGAACTGTTAGGGGTGGTCAGATTTGACCCCTTTCATGAGTGTTCAATGTAGATTCCTCAGAGCTGCGCAGAGTGCACACCTTAATGTGCCCCTGTGACCCTTTTGTGACCATCCCTAAACCTCTTACAGACTGAAGTTACGGTATTTTGAGACGCTCCCTAGGTAACAGAAAAGGGAAGCTCACCAGCGAATCCTTGCTTGGCTTACTGTTTGGTTAGTGACCACGCCCCCTCTACTCAGCGTTCTGCTCCGTGAGGTTCCCTTAGCGTTCTGAGATCCTGCTTTGCCCTAACGATCCCGTTTGTGCTCTTTTCATGTTCCTGTGGTTTTTGTCCTTGAGTCACGGTATTTCTATTCCTGATTTGGGTCCTATTCATTGTTTGTACCTCCCGCTCTGCTCCGCTACCTTTCTCCATTGCGGCACGCCCTTCCCCTGTGCCTAGCTCTCCCTTCCGCATTGATTCCCCGTCTGCCCTTCTCTCCTCGTGTTTGTCAGTTACTTGCTGGCGATTCCGCTCTGTCATTCTCAGCGGTCATTTCTGTGATTGAAGGGGTTCTGTTTACGTGTGTTTCTGCGCTCCACTCCTTCTTTAGATTACGAGTGGAGCACTGCTGGTCTATCTCGTATAGTTACATGTACGCCCGCTCCGCTCTGTTCTAAGTTTAAGAGTCGGACGTGGTTTGTTTATTGTCCGTGTTCTATGTTGTTTGTCCTCTCTCCGCTCTGTCTTAAGCTTATGAGCCGGTAGTGAGGATTGTCTGTGTTGCATGTCTGTTTCTCACTCCGCGCTGTCTTAAGTTTATGCGCTGGAAGTGGGAATTTCTGTATCACTTTGTCTTTAGCTTTATAAGTGATACCAGTTTGTCATCAGCTGCGCTTGTGGCCCCAGTCCTGCTCTGTCTTCAGTTTATGAGCAGGACTGGATTTGTATGCATTCTGCCTTGGAGATATCCTTGCTAGTAATCACCCAGGTTCCCTCCTGTATCTCCTGATTCACGCCTTGAATACTAGCATAAAGCCCTGACGCTCACTTGGTGAGGTAAGTGGAATGCTATGTTGAACACTTATGTATCAGCCCTGTAAAGTACTGGTGAGGTTAGTATTGTTGTACATTTATTTTCCAGTCTTCTCCTGCCATCAAGACTGCAGCGACGTCACCTTGCTGGGGGAGAGTGGTATACTCCCTGGGATAATTCCCCCCACACTTTTTGGTAGCAGCTGACTTTGAGTGAAGTTATCTTTCTCGCTTGGGTCGCTGTTGTCTGGAAGTGTGTGGGACATTCATCTTTGCTCCTGTGGATGAACAGCCTCCTCTACCGAGGGGGATCCTTGACAATGCTGGTCCCCCCGCACTGTTTTAATTACCCTCCAACGCAGATCCCTGGGTTGGTGTTTCTGATTGGTAAAGTGCTGTACCAGTTTGGTCGTCAATTTGCCAGCTTTCAGGGTACTGAGATGTTCCTGGATCCTGACTTTTATCTTCCTCGAGGTAAGCCCGATATAGTGTAATTTGCAGGGGCATGTGAGTCTGTAGATCACATTAGTGGTGTTACAATTACTAAAGGTGTTCAAGTGCCAAACCTTGCCACTGGTTCTGGTAATAGATTTCGCTTTACTAGTGAGTCCACAGACTGTGAAACTCCCACATGGGTAATGACCCGGGGGGATATTAGATTCCTTTACCACTTGTGCTGGACGCGAGTGGACCAACCGGTCCTTCAAACTGGATGACCTTTTGAAGGCAAATCTCGGTTGTGGCATCTGCATTGAGTTGGTATTTAGCAAGTGCCAATGCTTCCTAATTATTTGGCGGATCTTTGTGGACTGCGGGCCAAAAGTGGTGACCACCGGAATGCATTCCTTCCGTTCTTTTGTTTGTTTAGTGAGCAGAGCTTCCCTTGGGGTGTTCAGTGCCCGCTTGCGAGCTTGTTTCACTACTTTTTCAGGGTAGGCACGAGATGTAAGTTTAGCGGCCAATTCCTCTGTTTGTTCGAGATAGCTGGCTGTTGTGGTACAGTTTCTGCGGTATCTCATAAACTGTCCCACCGGGAGGTTATCCCGTAGGGCCCTGGGATGGAAAGACCTGTAGTGCAACAAGGAATTCTTGTCCGTGGGTTTTTGGTGTACCATCGTGACCAGTTTGTTTTCTACGGCTTGTATATCTAAATCTAGATATGTAGCCTTCTGCCGGTCCACACTCCATGTAAATCTTAGACATTTGTCGAGATTATTGAGCCATATCAGGAACTGATCCAACACCTCGGCTGGACCCCTCCAGATGCACAAGATGTCATCAATATATCTCTTCCAGAGGGCAATGTTCCTCTGGAAGAGATTGGCTTCATGGTAGATATAATTCATCTCGAACTGCCCAACGTAAATACACGCTAGGCTCGGGGCAAAAGTAGCCCCCATCGAGGTCCCCGATGTTTGGAGGTACAACTGGTCCTTGGTAGCAAAGAAGTTGCGGGTGAGTGCAACCTCTATGCACTGCAACACAAAAGTTGGTGCAGTACCGTAAGGCCACTCACATTGCTCCAGGGAATGCGCTGCTGCTACCAACGTCGCCTCCTAGGGTATGTTCGTGTACAGTGACTCGATGTCAATCGTCACTAAAAATTGTTCTTCAGGATCATATGTTATTGTTTCCAGATGCCTGAGAATATCCGTCGTATCTTGCACATAGGATGGTTGTGTAACCACACACTCACGTAAGAAAAAGTCTGAGAACTGCGATAAGGGCTCGAGTATCGATTTGATGCCCGAGACTATCGGTCGTCCCGGGGGGGGCCGCTGTGCTTTGTGAATTTTAGGCACTATATAAAATGCCGGGACCCTGGGAACTCAGCTTCCTTTGCAGTTACCCATTTTTTCTCCTTGGCTGTTGCTACCATCACCTGAATGATTGTTTTCAACTCTTCAGTTGGATCTCGGGGGAGAGGTTGGTAGTGTTCTCTGACCCCTAACAGCCTATTGATTTCATTTTCATAGTCTGTGGTATTCATCACCACCACCGCCCCGCCCTTGTCGGCCGGTTTGATGGTGATGGAGGTATTGTCTTTTAAGGATTTGATAGCCATCCAATCTGATTTTGACATGTTGCTATGTGACATCGTATGTTGTTTGTGTTCCAAGTCCGTGATGTCCTTGAGGACTTTTTGTTCAAAAACTGTCACTTCAGGCCCTACTTGATGGTTGAGGGGCGTGAAGGTAGATGGTCGTCGTAGGTCAGTACTGAAGGACCCAGACACAGGTAATTGTTCCTTGCCTTCAAAAAACTTGTGGAGTTTGATGTTCCTTGTTGCACTACAGGTCTTTCCATCCCAGGGCCCTACGGGATAACCTCCCGGTGGGACAGTTTATGAGATACCGCAGAAACTGTACCACAACAGCCAGCTATCTCGAACAAACAGAGGAATTGGCCGCTAAACTTACATCTCGTGCCTACCCTGAAAAAGTAGTGAAACAAGCTCGCAAGCGGGCACTGAACACCCCAAGGGAAGCTCTGCTCACTAAACAAACAAAAGAATGGAAGGAATGCATTCCGGTGGTCACCACTTTTGGCCCGCAGTCCACAAAGATCCGCCAAATAATTAGGAAGCATTGGCACTTGCTAAATACCAACTCAATGCAGATGCCACAACCGAGCTTTGCCTTCAAAAGGTCATCCAGTTTGAAGGACCGGTTGGTCCACTCGCGTCCAGCACAAGTGGTAAAGGAATCTAATATCCCCCCCGGGTCATTACCCATGTGGGAGTTGCACAGTCTGTGGACTCACTAGTAAAGCGAAATCTATTACCAGAACCAGTGGCAAGGTTTGGCACTTGAACACCTTTAGTAATTGTAACACCACTAATGTGATCTACAGACTCACATGCCCCTGCAAATTACACTATATCGGGCTTACCTCGAGGAAGATAAAAGTCAGGATCCAGGAACATCTCAGTACCCTGAAAGCTGGCAAATTGACGACCAAACTGGTACAACACTTTACCAATCAGAAACACCAACCCAGGGATCTGCGTTGGATGGTAATTGAAACAGTGCTGGGGGACCAGCATAACATGGAAAATATACTCCATAAAAAGGAGGCCCGCTGGATTTTTGAAGAGGCCACAGACCAACATGGTCTGAACGATATTATTGAGTGGAACAGACTAGCAGCTATCTAGTGGGGACAACATAACAACAAAGGAATACACAGACATAGAACACACCCCAATAATGAGTCATGTGAAGTCATAGAGCTGAATTCTCAGACACAACTGGGGGTTAATTATAATTTTTTAACAACTAACATGGGATATACATACATAACCTTAGCAAACAGAGTAGGTATGTGGGCATAGCCATAGATACAAGCAGTCGCAGGTCACAGGTTACACTGCAGTTAGGCGATTAAGAACGAATTTTAATTGAAATTCATTCGAAGTAGACTGTTTTACAAATCCTTTCTCGAGACAACCTGGTGAGAAACAATGGATTTTAATTGAAACTCATACGAAGCAGACTGCGTTACAAATCCTTTTTCCCACTTCAAGATGTCCGCCACGCACGACCGACACACCAAAGACGCCCTTGGGCAGAGTTGGATACACGTGGCCAGGGCGTATCGGCTTGCGTTTCCTCAAAACAGAGGTTCCGACAAACAGCATGAAGTAGTCGGGTGAGCGGAGGCCACAGCTACGTGCACTAACGGTAAGGAGCGCATTGGTTACATTGACCGAGGGCACAGCTATGCTGGAGTTAGTACCGGTACAATAAAGGGAGAAAGAAAAAACGTGCAGGGATCACGCTGACCCATCATAACCCTGACGAATTTGCCGGTAAAGTAACCCACGGCGATGAAACATGTTGGTTGTTTTTTAATTAGAACAGGCATACAGCACAGAATAAAGTTGGAGTTGCTAGTAGAGCTTAGTTCATTTTAATGTGGTGGGGACTATACCTCATACATAGGAGGACAGGTCCATGATCACAGGGTCATTCACGTAAACACATAGAGTTTTTTGTTTGTGCACAACTTTATCCCCTTTATTTTCCAGGTTGGCAGTTGCTGATGATGAGAAAGTGAGGAATCAGGCGAGTACCAGTCTGTCAGATCCTCCCCCGGGTGTTGCTCCCGTGAGGCACTGCCAACCTTCCCTCCCCTTTTTTCACTAGAGAAGGGTAGAGATATGCACAAGACTAACACATGTAGTATAGGTGCACACACACATACCGTGTCTTTTAAAGTAGTTGCACTTTATATAAAGAGTGACTATACTTAGCACACGTAGACAGGAGGTTATAGATACACCCACTGTCTAATGAAATAGACATATCAAATGATTAGGGTTGTTTACCCAGACAACATAAAAGGACAGGCACATTGTAATGTCGGTAATTTGCAGCGTCTAATGAGGAACCTTTTTTAAAAATTGGAATGATCTCCGCACCAGCCCATGTTGCGGGGAACTCCATGCCTTGGATGATAGCATTAAATAAGGACTGCAAATAGGGTGCCCAAACAGTCTGTTCTGTTCTGTACAGGTCACCAGGGATCCTGTCCAAACCTGGTGCCTTATTGGGAAGTATCTTACCAATGCTGAAGTAACTTCCAACAGAGTGCACGGTGGCGGGTTGATATTTAAGGGGATATAGAAGACATCCACTAGGCCTTGTGCCATAGTATCTTCCAGAGACTTAACATCCACTAGGCCTTGTGTCATAGTATCTTCCAGAGACTTAGAATATAAAATTTTAAAATGCGATCTCCAGACTTGTCCTGCTAGATTTGGGGCAATAGCTGGGTTGCTTTTGGAGTGGCCAGTCTTCACTAGATTCCAAAAGCATCTCATATCTCTAGTTTCCAAAGATTTCCTGACCGCTTCCCATTTTTCGTTCTCCCAAGCTACTTTTGGTTTTGGCCAGAATATCTTTATAATGCGACCTGGCTGCTCTGGTAACTTGGGCATCTTTATTCCTAACTTCATGTACCAGTGCAGTTTTGGCTTCCCTACACGCCTTATTCAACCATTGTTGTTTTGGTTTATGGTTGGGCTTATTCTTATTTTCTAGTTTATAAAAGAAGAAATGTGGTGGTTAATTTTGATTAATTACATAAATTCTTGGCCTTGATAATTTTCAGACAAATAAAAAGCAAACTCTAGATAAGGTATAATCTGAGAGTAGAGGGAGGCCTTTTTTTTCATCTGATGCAGCTAATGCTCCCCAACAAATCCTTCTGCCACCTTCTCTTAAGATTAGGTTTGGGGGAGATTGAATTAACTGACCCTGATCTTTCCTGAGTTCGGGGAAACACAACTCAAGTATTAGTCGGTTGTGATCACTTTCACATCGTGTTTGAACAGTAAAATCACTTATTTTGGACCAAGTCTCAACATCTATGAAAATGTAATCACTTATAGACGCCTGTCCCATTTTGATAAAAATTGGGTTTCCCGGACTGTCTGAAGGGAAACGACAATTACAGGCCCTGAGCGAATAAGTAAATGTAAGTGAGGTCAACTGAAGAACCTGGGGGGAACACCCCCTGGTTGGGTAGGTATTACAATCTCGAATTGACCAAACATAATCTTCACTTGTGAGATTGGAACTAATACCATTAAGAGGTTCAAAGTGACAATTAACCCCCCCCCCCATGAACTATATGAGCAGACTTGGGCAAAGTCTGCAAGAAAGCAGACAGGGAATCTAAAGTCTGTGAGGTTTGCCCTGGCTTCGCTGGGCGGGAATATAGGTTTATGACAACCAGGTTAGATTTATCATCAAACGAGGAGAATACAAAGTATGTCCAAAGATCCAGTATCAAGAAGTTTAATTGAGCATCCCAAATGGGTAGCAACCCACGTACATAGGCCTCCTGACGGTCTCCCCCTAGGTCCCTTAAGGGCTGGGATTGAGTAGGTTGCATATCCCTGCCTATAAGATGGAGCAACAGACCATGTCTCTTGAAAGAGGCACAGCTCATGCTTGTCGATATAGGCACCCCAGTCCAGATCTTCCAACTTGGAGCTTAGACCAGCTATGTTCCATGAAAGAAGCTTTGTATTATGTGGGTCTAGTGGATCTACAATCGGGAGGTCAGCCGTTTCCACCTCCTTTTGAAGTATTTGACCATGTATCTCCTCACAGCCAAGTGTTTTTCCCGAAAGGTCCCCCAGTATGTTCAACAGGGCCCCTCGTCCACCCGGGGCTATTATAACCTCATGCATTTCCCCAGGGGGCAAACCCCGACTTCTAATCTTTCACAATTTTGTGACAATGATGGCTGACTAATGATGCCTTCTACTGTTTCTGCTACGGGATCCAGTCAATCCACTAGATCTAGCAGCTAAATCTATTACTGACTGGAATGTTAAAAAACGGGGTTAGTTTGGAGCCTCGTCCCAAATTTAGGATGGAGTAAGTCTGGGCTCTCTTTTCCCATTTTTCGTATACACCACCCACTCTTTCTATCAAGAGAGTAGGTGAATAGAAGTAGCCAAGGGGACATGTCATTATAACACTAGTCTCCCTAACATGGTCCCAATTTCAAATATATTGAACCGCCCTGGTGTCCCTAAAATTAATCAATACGCAGTCCCCCTGGATGTCTTTCTTCCTATGTCCCAGCCAGCTAACCCGCCTAGTGAAGAGAATTTCACTCTGAATAGAAGGGGGTAGTGGCCTATGTTTGTTTAACCAAAGCATTACTTTGTTTTTTAATTTAAACTATGACTCCCTTGTATCTGATTCCAGCTCAGGAACTCCTGTTAGGATAACAATGTAAGGAGTCGAGGCTGGAGGTCAGTCTATACATTGCAGGTTGGCTTTAGGTATGACTCTCATGTAACAGCCATTAATCCTGTGTTCTTCTCTACTTTTACTGGGAAGTTTGGGGTCCACTTGAGGGCCCGAAGTAGTTGCCATTACTAACGGGCATTGGCCATCGTCCCCCTTCTTTGGAGCCCCAAGTTGTGACCCACCCAGGTCTCTGGTGTGATTGACTAGGGAGAGGGGCCCGTTACTGCATTATGTTCTCTGGGGGCAGTGTGGGGGGATATGGTCTCTCGGTTACTCTGATGTGTGGGCAATAATCCCCCATGAATCAATTAACAGGGTTAACTTCTCTAGATGTTTTTTAAGGGGTTCTATCTCACTATGGATATAAATTTCTATTTGTGTTTTGATTTCTCCTACTATATTTTCCAATACTGATGGAGTGATTAGACCAGCTATATTAGTCTCGATTTGGGCCTTAGGTGCTGATCTCAGTGAAGAATTAGCTGGTTGCCCCCTTCTGTGTTTTCTGTTTCCTTTGTCCGCCCTTCTTAATCGGTCCCCCCGTGTCAGGTTTATTATTAAGTACATGAATTGCCCTTTCCAAAGCTGGCATTAAGTCGGGTGTATTCGATAGTTTTTCTGTCTGAGATAGATTGGAGATTCCTGATTCCGGGACCATAGATGGGCATGGAAATATTGGCGTCAGGGAGAGCCTACGCTCTGTGCGTTCTATCTCATTAGCGACAGCACCTATCTCCTGTCTTAGCATTTTATCAATGGCTGTTGGTTTAATTGTAGGTGTACATGTTAGAGCTTTGAATCGGGTATTTGGCTTTGCAATCGGGGGTGAACTCTTCTCCATGCTAATAGATTAGTAGGATTGCTCAAGGGGGGTAAGGGATATGGGGTACAAACAAAAATATACACACCCCTTATAGTAATTCAATAATCAGCATCTAGGCACTTTCTAGGCCCCTCAACAATCAATAGGGCACATCACCAGAGGAACAATAGTCAAATAGTCACATAGGAACTCACTTGTCAGAGGGATGGCCCAGTCCAGTCCCATCCAGTCTCTGACGGGCTCAGACAAGCCCGCCCTTGGCCCGGGCTTCACCCGGCGCGCGTCCGCGCGTGTCCCGCGGGTGCTAGAGCCCTACTCCGCTTATCAAGCGCCTCCTGGTGCTTGCTGATGACCTCGATGGGAAGCACCCCAGAGGGTATGCTGGGACTTCGAGTCCTTCGTTCTCGCGCTGAAGGTGGTGAAGGAGCAGGAGCGAGAGCAGCAGGAACCCACAGGTAGGCGTTGCGGTCTTCCGAGATCCATAGATAGCGTGGCTTACAGCTTCCTCAATTTAGCGGTGCCCACGAACCTCCAGCCCCACTCTGCTTATCAAGCGCCTCCTGGCGCTTGCTGATGACCTCGATGGAAAGCGCCCCAAGAGGGAATGCTGGTACTTTGAGACCTTCGTTCCCGTGCTAAAGGTGGTGAAGGAGCAGGTGCGAGAGCAGCAGGAATCCACAGGTAGGCGTTGCGGTCTCCAGAGACCGATAGATAGCGTGACTTGCAGCGTCCTCAATTTAGCAGTGCCTGGATCCTGGAATGAAGAAGGAACCTCTGCCAAGGAGAAAGCTTGAAGACTGAAGAAGGAAGACTGTCCTGCTGTGTGCTTGTGGATTGACCTGCAGTTGCTTTGCTGCCAAGCAGAGGGGAAGGACTTTACTTTGTGCTTTGGCCCCTTGCTTGAAGGAATCTCCAAGGGCCTGAGAAGAGCTAGCTCCCTGTTAAGACGTCCCAGGAACAAAAGGACTTCACCCCCAGCTTCCCTGAACTCTACTGAGAGAGTTCTGTCCTTCCTAGAGTGCTTGGGCTAGTTGTGGTGCCTCTGGAAGTTGTCCCTGTGTTGGGAAGCTGGAAACCAAGATTTTAAAGACTTTCTGCAAGTTTTAACGCATCGCTCGCTTGCGGAGCGCATCCCCGTCAGTACGAGGAAATTCCCGCTGCTACAAAGGCCGAGATCGTCACAGCGCGTGTTGCTGCTGCCAGAGGTATCGCATCCCTCCCCATACAGACCAGAGTCATCGCAACACACCCGCTGCGTCCAGCGGGGTTGTCGCATTGCCTATACCAGGGTCTCAGGAGTGACGCATCGATTGTTTTTCAATGCTACTGCTTTCACTGGAACTTTTGTCGCATCTAAAGGTACTGTTGGCTAAAACGTGACGCAACTGTGGATTATTTTAACGCAACCTTAAGAAATCTTTTGAAACCATATTCTCGAACTGTGCATGTTGGATTTTTGTCGTTTTGGTCTTGTGTAGTTTAGATTAAATACCTTTATTTTTTCTAAACTGTTGGGGAGTCAGTTTGTGGTGTTTTCACTGTGTTACTGTGAGTGTTGGTACAAATACTTAGCACATTGCCTTTCATAAGCCTGACTGCTCGTGCCAAGCTACCAAGGGGGTAAGCGGAGGTTGTCTAAAGAGTGCATCCTCCTTTCCCTGACTAGAAGCAAGGTTCCCTAGTTGTACAGTGGTACCTACCTCTGCCAACTAGAGACCCCTAGTTCTAACTCATGGTATTCATTTATTTATGTATTGATCTCTTCTAATGTTGGGGAGGTGAGCAAAGTGAAATAAAGTTATGTGAAGATTCTTTGGGGGCGTTCATTTATAGTTCACACATTGCACAACATGAGTACTTGTATTTTAGTCCCGTAGGCGTTCATTTCTCGAAGACACTCTACTTGGTTGTAATAATAAAGTCTGGGTGCAACTCTTAGGTTTTGTGAAATAGAGTGCTGGGGTAATGCTCTGTTCTCTATCTTTTTGAAGGGTGCGTGATGGGACCGGTATTAATAGTGCATCAGGTCATTCAACCTACTGGGGTTAGTTCAGTTCTCGTTGTGGGCAATGTTTTTTAAACTCTTGTCAGTCAAGTCAGTGCTCCTTGATTTTTGGGGCTGCAGTGTATATTGTAATAGAACTGTAACGTTCATTTGTTGTCATGCCAGCCATTGGAGTTTGTCATTCTGAGTAGCTGCCAGATGTAGGTTATGTTGTCATGTGTTTCAGTGCCAATTGTGGGATGTTACCGTTCAGGCCTAACTGGAAAGTCTTAAGCCGATAGATCCATTGTTGTTTATAGTGAAAGTGGACTTTCTCTGCATTTTTGTTGGTGTGGTCAACTACCTCTAATATTTCCCATTTCAGTTAACTTTCTGTATATCTCTCTGGGAGAAAATGATTGCTCATAAAGTGATTATTTCCCTGCACCTTATATTGCTACGGTGTTCCCCTATTTGGGTCTGCAGATCATGATGATATTTCTCAGGCGACACGGGCATGTGATCATATAGATTTCATGAGTAGTGTAACAATTGGTATCCCTTCTCATGGTCCATTTTAGGTTAGTGTGTAAGTCGAGAGTTTTTTTGAGTTGTTCAGGTGGCATACTGAGCATGTGCCACATGGATATGGTCCCACGATGGGTGTAGGTCACAAGCTGAAGATATTGTACCTCTGATTTTCGGAGGTTGTATTGATCTAGTGTGTACCAGATAGTCCCATATTTTCTTTCCTCATCTGTAGGCAAACCTGGGTATGGACCAGTTGAGGGTACCTGATGTGATTATATTCTAATGTTTGTTAATGACCTTCTTGACGTGATTTGATGCTGTGCAAAAAGTGGTAAAAGACACGCAATTGTGTGACACAGGTCAAGACATCAGTTTCGGGAGTTTTGTTTGATTGTTCCAGGTGACTTTACCTGTTCTGGTTCCTTGTACGTTTTCTGCACTCCTGTATTATGGGCCCCGATATTTTCTGTTCTCAAGTTTCTCTGTTAGGTCACATGCCTGGTTGTTGTAGTCCAGTGGATTACTACAGGTGCAACAAATTCTTAGAAATTGGCTGTCTGGTAGGTTTTCACTCAATGGAGGTAGGTGAAAGCCCTAGAAAGATAGAAGATTATTCCTATCAGTTGGTTTGTCACAGGTTTTAGTGTGCCTTCTGAGAAGATTGTGACATTTAAGAAGGCCAGCTGGGTCTGATGTGTGTAACAGGTGAGTTTTAAGAAATTGTCACGGTTGTTGAGCCAATTCAAGAATTCTTTACTGAGTTTTCATTTCCTTGCCAAATTATGAGTATATCATCGATATACAGTTCGCAGAAGTGTATCTTTTGTTACTAGGGGTTTGGTGTCGTCCAGTATATGTGTTCTTTCAAAATTGGTTACATAGAGTCCTACCAGGCTGGGGGCGAAAGTGCTGGCCATCGAGGTCCCGTGAGTCTGGAGGAACAGTGAACCCTCATATTCGAAAACATTTTCGGTTAGTGTAGTGCCAGTCTGCAGCATTCTAGGACAAAGTGTAATTGGGGTGTTGTACTGCCAGTCTTCTCTGAACAGATTGTCTCAAGAGCGGCAGCTTGAGGGAGGCTGGTGTATAGACTTTCAATGTGTAATCTGAACAGGAGATCTTGGGTAGGTAGTGAGTAGAAGTATGGGGTTCTTTCTTAGTCCTGCTGTGAGTAGGTATTCTGTCTCTATGTTGGCAATCCAGCTGTTTGTTTAACCGCATGCGTGCGGCTGCTATTTTTGCGCTGCGCAGCTTTTTTCAAAAAGCCGCGTTACATGACGAGCTCAGCTCGTCATGAGCGTGCGAGCGGCACAACTCATGACGAGCTCAGCTCGTCATGAGCGCAGAAGGGGTTAAGCTTCTTCTCCCGAACATTAGGTCTCAGCTAGCGTAGGCTGCGCATGCGCAGTCTCGCTGGCGAGATCTTATGTCTCAGAGTAGCAAGGCTTAAACCCACCCCTCTTCTCCATTGGCTGGCCTCCTAAACGGCGGCCAGCCATTGGAGAAGAGGTCTCTGTGACGATCTCTTTTCGCTGTAAGCCTTGTCCTTTTCGGATTGAGGGGCGTGTTTTTTTTGTTTCTTTCTCTAAAGAAAAACACGCCCCCAATCCAAAAAGGATGGGGCCCGTGTCTTTGTGTGTTTGTTTTTGTTTGGCTGTCACTGCAGAGTTAACTTTTGCTGTTTGACGTCATGATATCTCCCTGGAAGCGTGCGGGAGATGCGATCATTGCTGCCACAGTGGGAGAGGAGTGGATGGAGTGACGTGAGCTCCAGTGACTCGTGCGGCGATCACCCCCGCAGGAGCAGCACTTTCCCTTTGACCCGCTCCCTCCCTCCTGCTCCGTGGCAGCCCATCTCCCTCCCTCCCTCTCCCGCTCCTCAGGCCGGCCGCCATGTTACTGGGGAGATTGTAACTGCAGCTCCGAGGGGGACCCGCTGTCGCTGTCCTTCCTGCGGAGCTGGGAGTGCACCACGCACCGGAGAGGGGAGTGAAAGGAGGCGGGCAGGAAGGTGCAGCACCCCTGGGAGCAGCGAGTGCAGCACGCGTCCCTCTGCCCTGCAGGGCCCGAGCCGGCGCTGAGTCTCTCCTGGTCGCTGACGCCGGGGGCAGGCACAGTTTGTCACTGTTTGTGTGGATTGTTGTTTGGCTTCTTGGCAATGGCCGGGCGGCGCTGCCAGGGAAGGCTGCGCTGAGATTTCCCCGGGCTGCCTCTGAACTGGATCCGATGAGTTGACTGCCCCGTCTGCCCGCGCAGCACCTTCCCGCGCCCCGGGTGCTGGCTCGGCCAAGCTTTCCCTTTTCATTTCCTGGATTGCGAGCGCTGTGATTGCCCCGCACGCAGGATCCCGGGGAGGAGGAACTTGTGTGACCCCCGGCCCGCAGCTTGGATAACGCAGGTAAGTTCTCCCTCTACCCCGTGCCCCCTTGGTGAGTTCTCGCTTTTCTTGCCTCTGTTCCCTCATGATTGTTTTCTGCCCTCTGTTCCTTCGTTGTGATTCTGCCCTCTGTTCCCACGTTGTGATTGTTTTTCTGCCCTCTGTTCCCTCATTGTGATTCTGCCCTCTGTTCCCTCATTGTGATTCTGCCCTCTGTTCCCTCGTTGTGATTGTTTTTCTGCCCTCTGTTCCCTCGTTGTGATTCTGCCCTCTGTTCCCTCGTTGTGATTCTGCCCTCTGTTCTCTCGTTGTGATTGTTTTTCTGCCCTCTGTTCCCTCGTTGTGATTCTGCCCTCTGTTCCCTTGTTGTGATTGTTTTTCTGCTCTCTGTACCCTCGTTGGGATTCTGCCCTCTGTTCCCTCATTGTGATTCTGCCCTCTGTTCCCTCGTTGTGATTCTGCCCTCTGTTCCCTCACTGTGATTGTTTTTCTGTCCTCTGTTCCCTCGTTGTGATTGTTTTTATGCCCTATGTTCCCTCGTGTGATTGTAATTCTGCCCTCTGTACCCTGTGTGTGGCTCTGTGTGTGTCTGGCTCTGTGTGTGTCTGTGTGTGGCTCTGTGTGTGTGTGGCTCTGTGTGTGTGTGTGTGGCTCTGTGTGTGTGTGTGGCTCTGTGTGTGCGTGTGTTGGGCTCTGTGTGTGTTGGGCTCTATGTGTGTTGGGCTCTCTGTGTGTTGGGCTCTGTGTGTGTGGCTTTGTGTGTGTGTGTGTGTGGCTCTGTCTGTCTCTGTGTGTGGCTCTGTCTGTCTGTGTGTGGCTCTGTGTGTGGCTCTGTCTGTGTGTGTGTGTGTGGCTCTGTGTGTGTGTGTGTGGCTCTGTTTGTGTGGCTCTGTGTGGGTAGCTTTTTTGTAGGTGGGTCTATGTGTGGGTGGCTCTGTCTGTGTGAGGGTGGTTCTGTGTATGTGTAGGTGGCTCTGTGTGGGTGGCTCTGTGTGTGTGTGGGTGGCTCTATGTGAATGACTGTGTGGGTGGCTCTGTGTGGGTGGCTCTGTATGTGTGTGTTGCTGGCTTTGTGTGTGTGGCTCTGTGTGTGGGTGCAAATGCAATAGGTCTCGCATTTGCGAGCGATTAAGCTATTGGCATTGTAAATGACAATGCCATTTATTTACATGTTTTAAAAACAAAAACATAAATAAAAATAATGTCATGAGCAATGCTAATAGCTCTAACTTTAACAATGCCAAGACCATTGCATTGTAAATGCTTGTTATTATTAGGTCTCAATTGTCGGTAGGTTCTTTCAGCGCCTACTTTTCTTTCAAGGTGATGTTGTGGAAGGGTTGGAAGTTTGTGCTGCCAATAATTTCTTTGAAGAGTGCCTGTTCAATAGCCACTATTTTAACTGGGACCATCGTATTTGTAGGGCAAAATGTCGACATAATCCTCAGGTTTGTATTTCCTTCTTTGTTGGCGGTATGTCTGTCTCTGAGGTAGGCTTTCAGTTCGATCTTTCAGCACCTCACTGTGGAGTTAAGAACTGATGTTGCACCCATAGAAATATTCGGGGGAGTTGTAGACCCAGAGGTCTCTGGGTGCAACATTAGTCCTTAAGTACTCAGTCATCATGATCCCATGTATAACAGTCTTAATTCGCTTCCTTTTTTGGTCTGCTAGAACTTCCCAGTCACAGGTGTGAGCTAGCGATTGGGTGATGTTCATATCACTCAAAGGGACGGTGGACCTGAGAGAATGGAGTCAATCTCTTCATCTGTATAAATTAATCCTAGATTCTTCGCCATAGTGTAGCATTGTGTGTAGTCGGTCTAATGATCTGACTGTGTGCTCTAAAGCAGATGGTAAAGAGGTAGTGGATGATAACCATTTGCTCAGTGTAGCAGTGGATATTACCTTTGGAAGGAGGGGGTAGGAGGGAGGGGAACAGGGAAAGAGCTGTTTGAGTAACCAACGGTAGTTGTGAGAGGGTGTAAACATTTTACCTATATAAGTCTACCTGTATTCATTAACATCCGTCCCTTATTGTGGGTGTTTTGCTGAGTGTGGTTGCGGTGCGCTGGCAAAGTAGATTTAAAGTTTGGGAGCTGCGCTACCCTTTCTGGCATTGCAGCCAAAGAAGAATTAAAGTTGAGAGTCAGGATGTCTGACTTACGAACAATCCCTTCCATGCTACTACAACTGGTACGACAGAATCTTTGTTTTTTCCTAACTTTTGTTATGTTGTTAACAAGCTAAATTGTGCAAAAGAAACTCAGGAGCTAAAAAAAATTACTTAAGTTTAAGTCAAAACTAAAGAATTGGTTTAGGAGTTTAAGTCTACAAATAAATGATCAAGTACAATTGCAAAACTGGTCATGCATGTGAGAGTGGGCATCAGTCAAGGTTCGACAACTTAGGATGCACAATCATTTTTGATGTGAAGTCACACCAAACTCCAGAACAGACTGTTATACAAGGCTCCTTAAAACCTCTTGTCCACTGCTCATGAGCCTGCAAATGTGACAAGTGTTTTAATTATACATATTTTGATATTGATGACAAGCATCTGCCTTGTACCAAGAATAGTGTGGGGGTTGGGCCTTATGGAACAGCAAAGTAAGTAAATAGTGAGACTTGGCCATAGATTCAGACACTAGCATCAGAAGCATGTGATTCCTTCCCTTATTTGCTTTTCCACTCGGATACCTTCAGAAGTTACTGTGATCTGCTACTCTCCCTTGAGGGTTTAACAGACTTCAGCAGCTCCTTGTTCACCAAGGGTCTTTTCAGGGCAGATGCCGCCTTTCTTCTTGAATCCTGGGCCACATGTCATGTAAGCAGTGCTCACCTTTGTGGTCACGGATTCGCTCTGGGTAAAATGGACGTTATTGCTTAATATATAATGAGTATGTATGTGCCAAAAAGCTCAAGACAGTTATCTCTGAGTCTTCTAGACAGCTTAGAAATCTCAATACAAAGCAAGGAGTGGTCATTAGCTTCATGATATTGCCCATTAACAAGGCCCAGGATAAATGTAAATTAAGGTGGCATCAACTGTGTAGTTTGTGGTTTTTAGGTCTCGCCTGAGCCAATCCGCTTGCGCATTGCTGCGGCGAGATCATAGTAAGCGGAAAATAACAGTTTACAAAAACGGCTGCGGATCGCATATAGTTCATGTGATCTATGCGCGTGCACAGAGCCAGCCACATAACACACCACCATTTATCTGTGCCTCGGCATCAGACTTCAAAGGCTGCCGCTCCCCCGTCCCCTGCGTGCACATCGCGCACCACCATTTGTCTGTGCCTCGACATCAGACTTCAAAAGCTGCCGCTCCCCCGCCCAACCCCCGCCACAGCAATGCCGAAAGCTAGTTTCTGGACAAAAGTGAAAGCCTACTGTGCTTGTTTACAGTAGCCTTACTGCTCATATGCTGTTGCTGTGTTGCCATCTCTCTAGGGACACTCAGCTTGAAAACACTCGACTTGCTAGCTGCAATGCTACATCCGCAATGCTTTGCCTCTAGACATGTTGATCCCTCGCAGACTCTGCTGACTCTGCCCCTCCTGATTCTGAAACTGACCAACGCAGTCACCACGCAGTCTTTGTCTTATGATGTCTGCCCTGCCACCATTTACTTCGGACCCTCACCCTCACACCTCCTTACCCTCACACCCCCTCACCCTCACACACCCTCACCCTCACAGACCCTCACCCTCAACCCCATCACCCTCGACCCCGTCACCCTCACCCTCCGACACCCTCACACCCCCTCACCCTCACACACCCTCACACACCGTCACTCACCTTCACACCTTCACCCACCCTCACACACCCTCACTCACCCTCACAACCTCACACCCTTCACCCTCACAACCCTCTCAACCTCACTCACCCTCACCCCCTCACACCCCCACACACCCTCACCCTCACACACCACATCACTCAGGAACACCACCACATCACTCAGGGGCACCATTCAAGGGCACCACCACATCACTAAAGGACACCACCACATCACTCAGGGACACCACCACATCACTCTGGGACACCACTGCATCACTCGGGGACACCACCACATCACTCGGGGACACCACCACATAACTCAGGGGCACCACCACATCACTCAGGTACACCACCACATCACTCGGGGACACCACCACATCACTCGGGGACACCACCACATCACTCGGGGACCCACCACATCACTCGGGGACCCACCACATCACTCGGGGACACCACCACATCACTCAGGAACACCACCACATCACTCCTGCGACATTATAGTAAACAGAAAAGAACAGTCTACCAAAACGGCTGCAGATCGCATACAGTTCATGTGATCTATGCGCGTGCACACCATCGCCAGCCACATAACTCACCACCATTTGTCTGTGCCTCGGCATCAGACTTCAAAGGCTGCCGCTTCCCAGCCCCCCGCGTGCACATCGCGCACCACCACATCGCTCAGGGACACCACCACATCACTCAGGAACACCACCACATCACTCGGGGACACCACCACATCACTCGGAAACACCATCACATCACTCGGGGACACCACCACATCACTCGGGGACACCACCACATCACTCTGGGACACCACCACATCACTCTAATACACTACCACTTCACTCTAATACACCACCACATCACTCAGCCCAACCACATCATCACTCAGCACCACAACAGCACTGTCCTTGCTTGCTACCAACAAGCATTGCCATAGCCAATAGGACTCGCATTAGGAAAGTGTAAGCTATTGGCTTTGTGAATAACAATGCTATTAATTTGTATATTTTCAAAGCCAACACATAATAAAAAATGTGTCATTTACAATACCAATAGCTCACACTTTCCTAATGCGAGACCTATTGCATTGCAAATGCTTGTCATGTTTTGCTTGCTACACAAAATTCCAAAAGTTCACCATTACAGCATCAATTGCGATACAGTTATAGCGATAGAACAATGTGTACAACCAGAATCCGAGAAGCTGTTGTTTGTAGTAAATGTGTTTTTTGCTCTAGTTTGTTTAGTGCAAAATGCATCCTCACATCAAAAATAGACACAAAGATGCATTTCAGACTAAAATAGCATTAATTGATGACTTTTCATTTTGCATAATTACGTGTAATCGTGTGTTATTTTCAATGTTTTGCATACTCTTCCAATGAAAGTCAACTATTGAATAAAAAAACAATTCTCAGACGTAACAAGGATTTCTTGAAGGTAAAAGATGAAATACCGAAGAAGCTGGCAACTGATCTCAAAAGCTTGATTATTATAAATTGGTTTGTTGGGGTGTGAGCCCTGGTCAAGCCACAGCCACACTCCCTTGCAGGGTGAACAACAAAAAGTTACTATATTAACCTGTGCTTAAGCGTGGTAGCTTTGCACAAAAAACAGTCAGGTTTAAATTAGACACAATGTGTAAAGTATATATGCAGCTCCAATACAGTAGTAAAGTGAAAACACAATATAAGACAATCCCAAACCAATTTAGAAAAATAGAGTACATTTTAATAAATTATTTGACACCAACACAACAGAAATCCAATTAGTAGAACTGAAGTTATAAATGTTTTTATTTTTTAGTAAAAACTAGCACCCAAAAGATAAAAGCGCCAACCGTGGATATCTAGTCGAACAAGACCAAGTTAACGTCAAAATATATGGGCGAAGGTGATGGAGCACAGTTGCACAGTTTGGATACACAGTAGATTGGGCCCGGCCATCACTTACATTTGGACTTAGAAGAGTATCTATGAAAAAGTATTCTGAGAAGGTAAAGTTCAATGGGGAGAGATTGCAGAAGGTGTCCAAGGAGGGAGCATAGTCATCGGATAGCCTTGGGTCAATGCCGCAGTGAAGATTTCTACTTGCAGACTTGGTCTGTGAAATGGAAATCAAAAACCTCCAGCAGGAAGAGACAGAAGGCTGTAGCCAATGACAGTTCCTTGAGGTTGCAGCAAGCCCCTTTGGCTAGGGACCACTGAAAAGGATTTGCGCCTGTGGAGAAGACGTAGCTGGGGAAGCTGCAATGTCAAGCGATGCACTTCAGATGGACAGGCAAGCAATTTGGTCCTGATCACCTCCTGGTTCTCAAAGCAGTTTTTGGCTAAAAGTTTTGCGATTTGGCCATCTGGGTACCTTTAGCACCACAAGGAAGGGTCGAGGTCTGGTTGGACACCGCTTGGGGTTCAGGACTCACTCAGGCTAGTTCCAGGTGCGGGTTTAAGATGGTGGGATAATTTTGCATCCCAGTGGCTCTTAACAGGAGGCCTATAAACTAGCCCTTGGAGTCACTCTGGTAGTCAGTCTCCTGGGTGCAAGTGAAGAAGCAGGGCACAACAGAAGGGCTGATCTCTGAGGGTTCAAATGAGGCTTCAGGCAACAGAGTGGTACTTCCAGGTACAGCAAAGCAGTCTGGCAGAATGTACAGCAGGTCAAAGCAGCAGGCAGTCCTCTGAGAATCCTTCCACAGATACAGAAGTGAACTGAAGAGTGAGTTTAAAGGTTCTATTTGTATACCCTAGTGTCCTTCCTCTGGAAGGACGGAGAAGCTTTTAGAAAGAATCCTTGAAGTGCATGACATTTCTTGCCCCCCCTGCCCTGGCTCCAAGCTGACTGCAGTAACAATGTGGAGGTGTTAGGTCTTTTGTGTGAGGACAGAGCACCCCCTATTCAGTTGCAAGTGGAGCTGTGCTCAGGTCTGCTCCCTCATCCCCAAACAGATGGCCCATTGAGGCACACTTAATCTGTCTATTGTATGACTGTCTGGGAGGAATTCATAAAGTCAAACTGCCACTTACATCCAGTGATGTGTCCCAAGATAAACTGCAGCCTCAAAGGGATACGGGCAAGAAAACAGAAATGCTCTAAATTGACGTTTTAAAAATGTAATGAAAAATCTGACTTTACCATTAAATTAGGCTTGAGTGGTGAACTTCTCTCCGTAGCTGGAGTTTGCTGAATTTTACGCACTCTATGCAGCTCGTGGAGTTCCAAAAAACTCAGCTCCGCGGACCTCACAGAGTTTGTTCCTCGTTTCCACTTGTTAACGTTAAGTTGGTGAGCGCGAGCAAGGATAATCCAATGCTAGACCACTTCACAGTGAGATTTTTCAATGCGGGCGGTCGCTGTGGTCGCCACCGCTCAAGTTGAGAAACCTTCCGTTCGCGTTCAGGAAGCTGCTGCCTGAGTAGAACTTCTACTTGAGTGGTAGAAAGAAACAGCGGCCTCTTGCGCTGTGCGGGATGCTGTTCACGCTGATTTTACAGCACAGGACAAACACATGGCGCTATAAATAACTAGTGCAATTTACATTTAGAGCCCTTCTGCAATTTTTGTCCAACATGTAGTGCTGAATCGGCTGCCATGTCACACTGGCCTGCTTTTCATTTTGTTTGTTTTGAATAAACACATTCTCAAGCAGAGGGTTCTACTTTCAAAACAAACAAGCAATGTTCCTGAAGTACAGAGAGCTTTCTTCCTGTTGGTGTGGTAATTGTTTTTTTGTACTTCCAACTGCTGGGCCTTTCAAAGCTTTACGAAGAGAAAAAAAACAGTATCAGAAGGGCGACCTGTATAGATCAGGCTTTTCGATGCAGTTATGCCAGTCACCCAGTGGTGTCTAGGCCACTGGCAAAGGGATGGTTTGGTGGAACTGGTTGAGATTCTATCTCTTGAAAACTGAAGGCTCCTGCCCTTCTACATATTGGTGGGAATACTCGAGTGTGGTAGAACGGGACATCTGCCAGTTTATGATGCATATCTTGTTCCATCACACTCTAAATGAGGCCCTAACGCAGTAGATGAAATTTATAAACAGCCCTACACTTTCCTGGTAATATACATTTTTGAGTGAACTCTACTGAGCTCTAAATGCCTCTGAAAATTCCATAAGTAATTTTATCCGCTATTTATCTTCACATGAATTGTCTGGTAAAGACTGGGTCTTACTACTCGTAGTAGGGTCCACCTACTCATATTTTATTATTGTATCCGTACTGTCTACTTTATTCTTTAAAAAAGAAATTAAGAGTACTCGTACATTACTCCTAGAATTCAAATGCATGCCAAGAGCAATACAAGAGAAAGTCACATCAAAGTGTCAGTAAGTACTGCAGAGTGAAATGGAAGGGTGATGTGGGCATAACTATGAGATAGGATGCAATATACAGGGAAGCTTTAAAGGGGTAACACTTACTTTGGGTACCCCGATGAGGAGAGGATCCTCCATATCTATTCTCAACAAAAACCAAGGTCTGACGCATTATCATAAAATCCTGCAGTACCCCATGGTCAACAGTATCAAGGGCTGCAGACAAGTTGGGAAGGATCGGCAGGCGATGGTCATCTGAGTCAAGGACTCGCAGAGCATCGTCCACCACCTTGAACAAGGTAGCCTCAGTGCTGCAGTCTTATGTGAACCCTCTTTGGAGATTGTTGAGGAGATGACAGTCAGCAATGCACTGCTCAAATGAATGTCCATTTAGCTCTCTGTCAATTCCAGCAGCAAATGAAGCCCTGAAATAGGACCACATTCGCCGATCTTGTGTGGATGCTTAATTTGAACACTTAACTTAAGCACTAGGGATGGTGAGTTCTACAGGCACAGGGTAGACAACCCTTAGAAGTGAATGTAGAGCAGCGAGAGACCTCATAGAACTCTGTTCTGTAGCTTTCGAGGCGCTCTTCTGGTGATTTTTAAAAATCTGCATAAAGTCGGAAATCTGCTCAAAATCTAGAAGGAAATCTACGAAGAAAATATTTCTGACTTTTTGAATGTAAAGCCATACATTTCATTTTATGCTTGTGAATTGCCCAATAGTTCTCATGACTGTAACAACTGATGTATCTGCGTACATATATCATTTCATCGCCTAAACCTTCCCAATGGATATCCCTGCCTTTGTGACTGTTGTGCCATCAGGCTCTGACTGGTCATTATTATCTTTTAGGTTCATTCAAAATTAAGTCATAAACTTTGCACAAACTTTACCCCAACTAAGTCACCTTTTTGTTGTGAAACTGGATTTGGGTTCTTAATCACAAGAATGCCTATAATCATACCTAAAGCTTTGTTTTGTTGTTCTTATCGGTACATTGCCCTTTAATATTCAAGCAGTAATTTTAATTGCGGTGCTCTATATTCCTGTGCCTCATTGCATGTTAATGTGCCGCATATTTTACTGTTTCAGCAACTGTGTTTATCTTTTGCACTCCAGTAACTAACCTAATAAACGAGATAAGGGAAGACCAAAGTGGCACTATAAAGCAAAGTAAAAAATGATAAAACCACACAACCCGACAAAATGGCAGTGGTTTCATAGAAGGTAATAAACACGTATGTTTTTTTCTTTGAAATTATTGTATGTAACGTCTGGATGACCGTTACTTAAAAATCCATGAAACCTGCAAATGTATCTGCAGTACAGAATCTATGCGGCTTCCTTAATATTAACGAAAATGCAAATCTGTATAATTCTTGTTTTATAGTACGCATAGTTATGGAAAACAAGCATTTGCAATGCAATCGGTCTCACCTTTGGTAACCTTATATGTATTTAGCTATGCAGCACATTAGCCTGGGGGCTGAAACATCTACTGTTCTTTAACATATCAGATTTGCGGTTATTGAATGAAGTCATCTCTTTGGGGCATATCGTATTAATCTTTTTTGTAGGGTTAGTGGGCACTTGCCCTGAAGTGCATTGAAGCCCACGCACAAGGACCTAAAGGCTATTCTCTGTTTTAAAGGTGGACAGTAATGTTCCTTCATGGATTTTGATACAGGTGATTCTCTTGGTCTGTCTAGAGACAGTTATGCGGCTGATTTTTGGACTCGGTACAGTCTGTTTACCAGATAGTCAGGGACGCCTGACAGTAAGGCATTGCAGCAATCGAGCCTGCTTAGTATTACGCTGTGTACAATCAGAGATTTTGCATGTGGGGGCAGCAGAGGTAGGAGTTTCCTTAGTTCACGAAGTGGTGTGAAGGAGGTACCTGTGACTTAGTTTACGTGACTCTTCATGGATAGTTTGCTGTTAAAGGTGACCCCCAGATTGCGAACTGCTTCTGAGTATTTAAACTCTTTAACTGTTGTTGGGCTTCCACCATCCCTATAAGTGGAGAATCAAGGTTTTTATCGATTTGCGAAACTGTAAGTGATCCTAACAAAACCGAAGATTAAGCAGGAGTTGTTTCCACAAGAAGGAGACTGGATTTCTCTCTGGATTTCTGGATCTGCTGCAGAAATATGTACGCCACCTGCAGGGAAACCTTCTGATGTCAAATAAATGAGTTTCAGTCAGCTGGGTCATAAAATAGACCCTGGCACTTATGGTGTCAGGAGGCCACTGACAAGGACGTGGCTGCGCTGATATTTATATACCAGTGCATGGAACATGGAATTACAAGCATGGAGTACTTGGAAAATATGGGCGTAAAATGGATGAATATGTAAGCAGAGCGCTGCATTGGCGCAACTAAGCTGTGCGACTGAAGTATGGGGCTAAAACACGCCCCACATCATGTTTTACTGAGTCTCATACGACCTGTTAATCGTGAGTGGCACTTTGTGCTTTTAGGCGCTATACTAAACGTAAATATTTAAAACCACACATATCCGGTTCTACTGATTGGATTTTTGTTGTTTTGGTCGAAAATGATGTATTACACTTTTCTCTATTTTTCTCTATTCTTTTTTCATTTGTTGTGTGTGTCCTTCATAAATACTTTACACAGTGCCTCTAAGTTAAGCTTGACTGCTTTTGTTCCAAGTTACCAGTAGGTGGAGTGCAGTTTAATTTTGAGGGTTGCTTGTGTTTCACCCTGGCTAAAATTGTGGTTTCTGCTTGAGTAGGATTACACCCCCTTATCCAGTAACCCAAATTCCTAAAAATGCTCAATCTTCATGCGGTTTCTCAGATTCAAATGATTTTAGCTCCTATAGATTTAATAGGAATGATAATGGGCAGTGGTGCATTTAACCGAGTAAGCTAGCTTCCAGCCAATACCTATGCCAAAGTGAAACAGGATATTTGGAGGACTATGGCTAGCAATGTTTACACATTAAAAAAAGACTTTATTGGGCTTCTACTTTTATATAATAGCAAGTAAAAGATTTGAACTTGATTCACATGAGCAGATGCACAGACCTATATGCCAATTTATGGCAGATGACCATGAGGTTATGACTAATGTCTCTATCAGAGGTCAATGTCCAGCAGGGTCTACACTACTGGAGCTGAGGGGTGATGTGAGCAACATAAGTGGTCACATAAAGCAAACTACAACATCTGCAAACCCCCGAGATAAATCTTAACACAGATGCAGTACGGCCAATCTGATGGAACAGGTAGACATTCAAATCAGTTTTCCTCTGGCACTGTGTTCAATCTGGGTCAAGCACTAGAGTAAATGTTTCCGAGGATATGATAGAAAGGATTGGTATTCATATCTGAGATCCCAAAGGCTCTGTGTGTGATCTGCGGCCAGTGTCATAGATAGACTACAGAATTTGAAGCACAATATTCCTTATAAGGGATACGGAAAAGCAGAGGTGGCTCCTCTGTTGTGGCGCGTCGCCCCACTGAAAAATAAAATGTTAATAAAACCCCTTTATTATCATTTTATTTTGTATTACTCCCATCCGATATTAGGGCGGACCATCCTGCTGAGCATCACGCTGCAGGAGTAGTGCTTGGGCACTTGAAAGTGTGCATGTCTGTTTGGCAGGCCTTCTCAGGCTGGCCAAACAGACATGCGCACTCATGTTTCTCCAACACAGTTGTGTTGTACAGCTGGGTTAGGAAAAGCCCCAGGCTCCATGGGTTTGAGCGAGCTTCAAGTCAGCCCGCTGAGGCCAATCACAGACCTACTGGTAGTACCAGCATGAGAGCAGCGCTACTGGTATTACCAGCATGAGAGCAGCGCTGTGATTGCCACCTGGGAGCTTGTGCAGCGTGACCAGCGTCGGAAGTCGAGCACCGAGTTGGCAGGAGCAGGTAAGTTTTATTTTTTATTATTTTCCCCTCACCCCTGTCTCTAGTCTGTCCCTCCTGTGTTGTCTAACTACCCCAAAATTAGAGCTGCCGCAACTGAGGAAAAGCACGGTATACAATAAAGTACAATAGAAACAAAGCCAATCGGTCTCATCTTTTAAAAGAAATGCAGACCTGTTGGCTTTGCTAATGCTGTTTACCAATGGCTTTCTACATCAGCAAAAAGAAAAAAAGAAGAAATTACGTGTACACCTACGTCTGTCATCCTGAATGAATTTCTATGAATCATGACGTTACAGCGACCAAGTAGGATGAAGACTACATTTTATTTACCATTTGGTGATGCATACCTTGGAGCTGTAAATTAAAAAAAAATATTACAATGTGCACGAAAGCGCCTTTTAACATAGGAGTGGCCTGACAGCAAATTGCAGCCGCAGGTCCTAAAAAAAAACAGAAAACATATTAACAAGAACATCATGGATAGTGGCAGAGCAAAGAGAAGTGCGTGGTGGGTGGAAGCCAGGCCAATGCCAAAAATTAAAAAGAAAAAAAAAATACAAACTGGCACAGCAGTAATGGAATATCTGCGGGGTAAGGTGGAATGCAACGGTACGCAGACATAATATCGAACTTTTAATATCGAAGTGACATAATATCGAAGTTTAAATATCGATGATGAAAAATATCGGAATCACAAATATCGATTACAAAAATATCGTAATAAGTATGTGTGCTGAAATATCGATAACAAAAATATCTAAGTAAAAATATCGTTGTAAAGAAATATCGATAAATAGTAAAAATATCGAAATAAAATATATAGTAATAATTATGTAGTAATATGTGTTATTGTTGTGCAATAATTAATAATATTTAGAATTTATTAATAGTAATGTGTACCTATAAAATATAATTAAAAAAAATAAAAATGTAGGAGCGGGATGTTGGGTTAATAGGGGACAAGGGTGGGGAGTGTATTAAACATGTATATATTATAAATATAAAATTGCTGAATTTTCATGTTAATTAGAAAATATTTAAAAAAAAAAAATTTTAATATACATTTTTTATAAAAATTTATTAATTGATATATAAATTTAGGAGCGGGATGTTGGGTTAATGGGGGATAAGGGTGGGGAGTGTATTAAAAATGTATATATTATAAATATAAAATTGCAGAATTTTCATTTTAATTAGAAAATATTAAAAAAAAAAAATTAAATATAAATTTTTTATAAAAATTAATTAATTGATATATAAATTTAGGAGAGGGATGTTGGGTTTATAGGGGATAAGGGTGGGGAGTGTATTAAAAATGTATATATTAAAAATATAAAATAGCAGAATTTTTATTTTAAATTAGAAATTTTAAAAAAATTAAAATTTTAATTTTTTTTAAAATAAAAATTAATTAATTGATATAAAAATTTTGGAGCGGGATGTTGGGTTTATAGGGGATAAGGGTGGGGAGTGTTTTTAAATTTTTTTATTTTTTATTTAATTAAAAAAATATATTGAAAGTAAAAAAAAAATTGAAATTAAACATTTATAATTTAAAAAAAATAAAAAAATTTAAAAAATATGTTTTCAAATATATTTTTTACAAATTTTGATATTTGAAATAGATGTTATTTTTACATAATTATTTTAAATTAATATACTATAAACAATGTTTATAAATAAATATATTTAAATAGGAGAAAAAAATGGTTAAATAATTCTGCATAAAAAAAGTGTTTTACATTGTAAATTTATTAGGAAAAAATTACATAAATACTTCAAAATATTTTTCATTAAAATATATATATTTTATAATTTTTTTTATAAAATATCAAAAAACATTTATTAAACAAATATGTACTTTAAATAAAAATTAAAAATTTCGAATTTCGAAAAAAAAATTAAATAAATTGCGAAATTTTTTCTATAAGATTTTACAATATTGTTGTACTTTAAAATATGTTTAAACAGTTATTTGATATAAATAATTGGAATATTTTTTTAAATTAAGTATATTTGTTTGTTGAGTGTATGGAGTGAGTAACATTGTTAACAATCTATATTGCTGTACAGTTTTGTATATTATACTACATTTGAATAGTGGGAAAAACAATTCGTACTTACAAAAGTTTATATTTTATACATTAATATTGTATATAGTGTTTAAGGTATGTATTTTTATTTAACTAAACATATATATACATTCATTTTATGTACCTTGGAGTGGGAATTTAAATGTATATGTAAATAGTGTACTAAAGTATTCCTAATTAATGTAGAATGGAGTAGGAATAGTAAATTATATATAATTAGTGTCCACCATCTATCTCTAATTAATGTAGACTGGAGTGAGAATATTAAATTATATTTAATTAGTGTCCAGCACCTAACACAAATTAATGTAGACTGGAGTGGGAATAGTAATTTCTATTTCATTAGTGTCCAGCACCTACCACAAATTAATGTAGATTGGAGTGGGAATATTAAATAATAATTAATTAGTGTCCAGCACCTACCCAAATGTAATGGTGACTGGAGTGGGAATAGTAAATTATATTTAATTAGTGTCCAGCACCTACACCAAATTAATGTTGACTGGAGTGGGAATAGTAAAGTTATGTAGATTTAAATGTCATTAAATAAATATTTTAGTTAAGTAAAATATTAAATACTGTAGTGTTTTTTGGAACAAAATAATTTTTTTATTAACATGAGAAAGAACAACAATAAACATTAGTATAACATATATTTTTTACATTTATATTTATTAATATATTTGTGTAGTTGGTGTAAATTTTATTAAACATTTCAAACAATATTGATAATATCACTTAATTCAAATAATACATATTTATTAAACATAAGTATTGTTAGAAGTAAATAAAATGGGAAACAACCATTAGAATGCTAATTTTACAACGCACTACCATTACAATCAAATTTTTACAACGCAAAAAATATTACAACGCATGTATTTACAACGCATTTTTTACCAACGCAGGTACCTTTACAACGCATACCACGCGTACGTATTGGTAAGTATATAATTATTAATTACATTTTATATGTTTGTTTTTTTAAAGGGATATTTTTAAGGGTCCAGGGTCAGTTTTCAGTTTTTGGGTAAAGGGGTATTTTTAGGGTTCAGGGTCAGTTTTCAGTTTTTGGGTAAAGGGGTATTTTTAGGGTTCAGGGTCAGTTTAAGGTTTTTGGGTAAAGGGGTATATTTAGGGTTCAGGGTCAGTTTTCAGTTTTTGGGTAAAGGGGTATTTTTAGGGTTCAGGGTCAGTTTTGGGTTTGTGGGTAAAGGAGTATTTTTTGGGTTCTGGGTCAGTTTTGGGTTTTTGGGTAAAGGGGTATTTTTAGGTTTCAGGGTCAGTTTTCAGTTTTTGGGTAAAGGGGTATTTTTAGGGTTCAGGGTCAGTTTTCAGCTTTTGGGTAAAGGGGTATTTTTAGGGTTCAGGGTCAGTTTTCAGTTTTTGGGTAAAGGGGTATTTTTAGGGTTCAGGGTCAGTTTTGGGTTTTTGGGTAAAGGGGTATTTTTAGGGTTCTGGGTCAGTGTTGGGTTTTTGGGTAAAGGGGTATTTTTAGGTTTCAGGGTCAGTTTTGGGTTTTTGTGTAAAGGGGTATTGTTAGGGTTCAGGGTCAGTTTTCAGTTTTTGGGTAAAGGGGTATTTTTAGGGTTCAGGGTCAGTTTTCAGTTTTTGGGTAAAGGGGTATTTTTAGGGTTTAGGGTCAGTTTTCAGTTTTTGGGTAAAGGGGTATTTTTTGGGTTCAGGGTCAGTTTTGGGATTTTGGGTAAAGGGGTATTTTTAGGGTTCAGGGTCAGTTTTCAGTTTTTGGGTAAAGGGGTATTTTTAGGGTTCAGGGTCAGTTTTCTGTTTTTGGGTAAAGGGGTATTTTTAGGGTTCAGGGTCAGTTTTCAGTTTTTGGGTAAAGGGGTATTTTTAGGGTTCAGGATCAGTTTTCAGTTTTTGGGTAAAGGGGTATTTTTAGGGTTCAGGGTCAGTTTTGGGTTTTTGGGTAAAGGGGTATTTTTAGGGTTCTGGGTCAGTTTTGGGTTTTGGGGTTTTGGGTAAAAGGGTATTTTTAGGGTTTAGGGTCAGTTTTGGGTTTGTGGGGTACAGGGGTACAGGGTTAAAATAAAATTTAATTTACATTATTTTCATTAAATGAAATTAAATTACATTAAATTAAATTAAATTATATTATTTTCAATTAATTTAAATTAATAAAATTATTATATACTTACCAATACTTACGTTGTAATGGTATGCGTTGTAAAAGTATGAGTTGTAACGTCATACATCCAAATAAAATATACTGTTTGAAAAATACATATACAATGTATATATTCAAATACATGTTGTTAGTAAACCATAGTTTAGTATTTATATTAATATAAATATATTAATATTACATTTTGTAATAAACTTTTTAATTGAAGAAAATATTGTAGAATAGATTTATTTATATACATTTTGTTAAACATTTTGTTAAATTTTTTTACACCATTTCAACATTTTTACAATTATAATAATACATATTATGTATTTTATAATATTTATTTTTATAATTTTACAAATTGTGTACATTTTTCTAAGTAATTTAATACAAATAAAAAATTACTATTTTTTCATAGTATTCCTTGGTTTATTAAATTAACAAATACTTTGCTTGCATTAAATAATAAGTGTGTAATTTCTATCATTTTCTTTACTTTTGGGTCCTTTATTTTGTAACCGCTTTAGGTCGTTTTGTGTCATTTTGAGGAAGTTCAGCTAGCGGTTGGGAAACACTTCACGTCTCTGAAGGTAAGGTTTATTTCATATGTTTTAACTGTGTTTTAAATTAATTTTGAGAGTAGTTTGGTCGTATTTAGTGTTGTTAGAAGTAAATGTGTTGTATTGGAGATTATGATATGTTGTGTTTGCGGATGTACATGTAACATACTTTTTAGTGTTGTATTGGCTTGTGTGTAGAGTTAGTGTTTCGATGTTTAAGTTTATTATTCGAAATATTATGTTGCTATTACTTTTAGTAGGACTGTATGTGTTATTTTATGTGGGTGGGAATATTTCTTTTATGTCTTTCACTTGCAGGAGTTCCTGATGTCCGAAGGAAGCGTTTTTTTTTGGGGAGAAGTGTTCGTTAGTTTTATTCACTAATAGTTTGTAGACACTTCTTCACATTTTTCGGTTTTCCTGGAGCGTTTTTTCTACATTTTTACATTTTTCGGGTTTTTTAATGGTATTTCGAAAGAGCTTCGTGGAATGGATTTATCTATTTTGGGACACGTGTATTTTATCATTTTTTTTGGGTAACTGGTATTCGAAACTGGATTATTTTGGTGGAAATGGATTCTACATCATTTGGAATATCTTTGGTAAGTTATTTTAATTTTTTAGATTTGTGGGTGGGTAATGTTTTCATGATTATTGTTTAGTTTTATTTATTTTAAACATAATTAATGTGTGTATATATATTTAATTATATAATATATATTCCATAAATTATATGAATGTAATCTTATTGTATTACAACATTTTTCTATTGAGATTGTTTGTGGCTTACAGTAGTTTACAGTAGTGTTTTGGCTATTATATTGAGGTATTCCATGCCTGTTGTGCTAGGGTACAGCTTTACTTGTTGCTCTAGGTATTTGTGCATTTGTTTTGTTTGTTTGGATGTTTTTGGAGTTAGTTCAGTAATGGATTGCTCCATTCTGAATTCCTGATAACTTTGCTCTTTTTGGAGGCATGTAATGAATTTTTCTAATGTTGGTTTAGTTCGGCCTGTTGATTGGAGGAAGGCATTGTGCCAACCTTCAACTGCGTTGTTTGTTTTAGATTCTCCATTTAAGGTGGTTCTGTAAACATTCCACCAGGGTATTAAGATTTTAGGATTTCTCCTGTGGCCAGATCTATGGAGTCTACCTATCCAAGTGTCCTCAAAGTAGTCTAAGAGAGGACTTAACTTTGCTTCATTTTGTTTGTAAAATTGGCTGTCTATTAAAAGGTTGTAGTGTTCGGCCACATCTGTTTCAGGGACGTAAGCTGGTGCTATCAGTTTTTTTATTTGATATGCAAAAGATGAGCTTGTAGCATATTCTATGCTTAGAGTAGTTTTTTGTAAATGCCTCCAAAGACACTGATTAAAATGATAATAGCAGCCTTGGATACAAGTATGGGGGTGTATTTTTAAAATAGCTGAGAGCATTGCTTGTTCAAAATCCAGTATAATTTTTTCAGGGGAATAGTCATTTGTTTTTTGTTTGATAATGTTTAATAAATCCATATATGTTGAATTAGTTTTATTTGGAAGCAGTGCATATAGTAGAGGTATGTTACAGTTTTGATATAAGCCATGTATTGTGTAAAGTTGGTAGAAAGGTCTGGGACAGATGTTAAAAGTACCGCCCATCATCCAAATTTGGCATTGTTGGAGTTTTATTAAATTTATAGCAGTACCAAAGATTATCATTCTTTTTTCATTGTTTTTATTGTCGTAAATTATAAAAGGTATTTTGTTTAAAGTTATAGTTTGGCCATGAGTTAAATGTATATCACTATATGTTTTAGGTGGTGGAGTGGTAGTAGTTGTTGCTTTTTTGGTACGTGATATTGTTCTTTTGAGAGAAATTATATTAGGCATTTGGGTAGTGGCTGTTTTTGGGATTTGTGGAATTTGTTCTTTTAAAATTAGGCTTGTAGGTTTTTGGGAACCTGTACTAGCTTCTTTAATGTTTTCTAATGCTGTTCTGACTTCTATTTCTGTTACATTTGGAGGGTGGTTGTGTTCCCTGGTGTAAAGGACAGTTGCTTCTCTAGTTGTTGCTCTTCCATAACATTTGTTAGAGTAATATTTGCAACATTTCCAATTTACTTTCATCCCAAATTGTTTCTCTTGGGTATAAGTATAACCCATGTAGCAGAGTAATAGTTTCCCTTTTTGACTGGTAACAAATTCAGCTCCTTCTGTCATTTTCTCCTTTTTAAATCTATACGAAATATATGGTATAGTTATTATAGTTCTAGTTATATGTATTTTAAGTGGGAATTATAAATATTTATATTGTGCATGCTTACCTTTGGTTGAAGTTTAGTCTGTGATTTTGATGTTCTTTACTCTTTTCCTTGTGGTCTGTCTTTTCTGGTGTTTCTTTGCTTGAAATTTTTTTTTTATATGTGTTAATTGTTTAGTTATATTTTTTTGGGTAGCTTTTACATGTTTTCCTATAAGTTAAAGCTTTTACTTATTTTATCTTTTGGAAAAGTGTTTGGATATACTTACTTTGGTAGTTGTATCTTTGTTTCCTGAATTCTGTTCTCAGATATTTGTTGTTAGTGGATGTTGTAGTGGTGCTAGAAAAAAATAAGGATATATGCATAAATTATTACAATATGTTAGCAATTTTTAATTCTTTAGGAGTTACTGTTTGTCACATCATTTAATTGACTTACTTTGTATTAGTTGCTTGTTATGCTGAGTTTTAATGCTGTTGTAGGTGTAAGGCAATCTGTTCAATTGTCTGTTGTGGCCTGTATTTTCTTTGATGTCTTTATCTGTAAAAAAAAAATATAAACATTAAAATCCATATTTAGAAACATATTTTTGGTAGCAGGTCTGTTTGCTGTTTTAATGTTAAAGCTTCAATTAATTAATGTTGTTCGAGAAAAAATAGAAAATAATTACTTTGTTAGTAGTTTCGTAGTTTTCTTCTTAGGTTTTTCTGTTCTTTAGTAGTGAAGCTTTCTGTAGTGGTAGGAGATAATATACAATACATATGTATGAGTAATTAGTCCTTTTTACTAACTGTGTAATTTTAGCAGTTCTTTTAATTAAGTTACATTTTGTTACTTACTTTCAATCCTCTTAATGGTAGGTTGAATCTTAGTTTTCTTGTAGGCGTCGTCAAATGTATCCACAGTATTCTTTCCTGTCTTCTACTTTTCTCAGGTAATTTGTTTGTTGGATGTAATTGTTTATATAGTGTTTTGGAGTTAGTAATTAGTTAGCTATTGGTGAGTTTATGTTTGTACTGTTTTGATTCGTTGGTTAGTATTTTTGAAAAACTGTTGGTGTAATTAATTACCATATATGGTAAACGCTAATTAATGTTGAGCATACATACCTTTATATAATATGTTAAAGAAATAATTTATAAATGTGTAAATCATTTATTTTAAAATGTGAAAATATTTTTATTTATAAATTGTTGTAAAATGTTAGTTCTAGTGCTAATAGTAATTTTTTTATGTTTAAAAGTGTTATAGAATAATAATTAAAAAGTTTGATATTGCTTAAATAACGATATTATTGTAGTCGATATTTTTACTCTCGATATTTTTAAAGTACTGTTTATAAATTTTAATTATCGATATTTAAATATTGCGATATATATGTGGTCGATATAATTTATATCGATGTTTATGTATTGCGATATTTTAATTTCGATATTTGTGTATGTGATTAAATAAGTATAGGATGACGATATATTTGATGTCGATATTTTTGTGTCGATAATTTTGTACTACGATAATGTGTGTTCCGATATTATGTCATAGATTCGGAATGCAACACAGCAGGGGAACAGGAGGCAAGAAGCTGCACTTAAGGTATATGCTTATTATTTATAGGTACCTGCTTATTGTAATAATGTTCAGAAAACAATTAAACAAAAAAGGAGTTAGAGGACCAACATAATGCTATAGGTCACATGAACCCAAGAATGCACCAACATCACGATTTTCTATGCATTGCACAGTTCGGCACATTTTAAACATACAATTTTATATTGCACCTTTGAAGTTGGCTAACCCCTTTTATCTCGAATTAAAATGGGGGCTGAACAAAATCTTTTACAGCAGTCTGTGTTAATTATCTGCTGAAGTTGCTTTGTTAATCAGAATGTTGATGTACGCAATGATAAATGTATGTACAAAAACGAAATCAAATCACTGTTGTCGAAATCTCCCAATATGACCTTGCCATCAACCCTGAGTAAGAAATAAATGGTCAGGCAGGCTTTGCGTCCTAGGCCTGAGGCTACTGATTGGCAGATCACAGGTGGGGTGACATATAACCAGCAGGACAAACACGTGAACAGGAAAAACCCAGATTTGTCCCACAGATTAGCAGCAACACAGTGGTGGCTCCTCCGTTCAGGAGGAGGAACGTCGCCCCACTGCTCTTTGAGCAGTGCAAAAGAGAAAAAGAACATGATAAGAACAGAAAGTTTTAATCATTTTATTTTTCAGTGCTGATCCTGATGGACAGCAGCAGCCAGCAGGGAAGAGAAGTGGTGGGCGCCATACGTCCTAGGACGGCCAAGTCGTCATGCACACTTAGCATTTCTCCACCCGAGTATGTTGCACAACCGTGACTCCCAGGCTCCCAGGCATTGTCTGAGTGGCAAACCTAGCCTCTCAGACCAATCACAATGCTGCTGTCATGCTGGTAATACAGTTACTATCATGCCAGCAGCGTCGTGGTGGCTGTGTGCTGCCAGGAGTCAGGAACAGAAGAGGATGGAGGAGAGGTGGCAGCCGTACAAAGGTAAGTGCTCTTTTATTTTTTTATTTTTATTTTCAATTCCCCCCACTCCTTTCACCCCCACTGCCCCACCACTTCTGGGCACCAGCAGACACCACTGTAGCGACACCACAATGGTCCTAGGAGATTGGCCCCGGAAGGGCACGCGTTCCCAAAACACCATAAAGGTAGATGCCAGATGAAGTTAGGAACTCTCAGCCAATCAGGACACAGCACACACAGTGATCACACACCTCCAATGCCGGACATCTGGACATGCTACCCACTGGACCTCAATGTGTCCACGCAGGGCTGAGACCCAACTGCATTTGCCATCAGGTGGGAGGAATTTATGGCTTCATGTCTAGACCCACATTCACCTCCCAAAACAGGATTCATAAATTGTTTTATGATAATAATAATCCACATTTGTAAAGCGCGAACAATCACCCGTAAGGGTCTCTAGGCGTTGGCGGCCGTCGGGAAGATTAAGCAAGCTATTGCCCAGAGTCACATGGTGCTGGGCTAATCTGCCGCCGGCACCGGGGATCGAACCATTATTCCCAGATTCCAGGGTCAGTCGCCCTGGCCGCGGCGCCACACCTCTTCCTGATGCTTCGAGAAATGTAGGAAAAGATGTTCAAAGCAATTGTACTCTGAGGCAGTCCTCAGACCCCGACTCTGTAACTGTGCTCTTGGCCATAGTGTTTGAATAAACCAACTGTTCCTGTTTTGTCAAACACCTCTTGTCTTTTCAAGGTAAATTCATATTCAATCAATAGCTTTTTAAAAATGACATTCCTTCTCTAAAAAATGCCTCTGTAGTATATCAATACATTTTTACTTAGCAGAAGGAGATTGTGTGTGTCTACCCATTAGTTTACAGGAAATTCATTTATTATTCGACTTTTCTCCATGGTAGTCAGTACCATTATACATGTTTACAATATGTAGTTTTGCACAGACATTCCACTCTGATATTTGTTGACATTGTTGGTATATTGTAGGCAGCAGATTGGCTAGGTGGCCTGTGGCTTTTTCAAGGCTGCAAGATTAAAGACGCATTGTATATGCTTGTCTATTTAGTGCTGTCTTGGATTTGAAGGTGACGAAGTTCCTATGGTAGCTGGGTAGAGAATATATTTTCTTTTCCACTAAAATATCTTTATATCTCTTCTGGACATTTCAGTCAGTCAGTAACACTTTATTTCAGCAGATTACAGCCATAAAAGTACAAAGTACAACGTAATATTAGTATATCAACATCTACATAAAAGTGACAATTAAAGGATTACAAAATTGGGAAGATTAAAAGGCCATATGAAAAGCACTAGAAAATTTTACAATTACAATTATCAAATACTATCCCGACTACAGCAACAAACACACAGGCAGGGAGGGGGCATCAAGCCTTTACACATACATTAATAAGACGCTTGAAGGCAACATTAGCAGCATTTTAATAATCGTTTTCTTAAAAAAAGCCTATTTTAACAATGAAAAAAATTACGCTAAAAGATCTAAAACGAGTCGAAAGGTTCGAGGGGCGTTATAAATCTGAATAATTGATCATAACAAAGTTAGAGAACGTCAAGGATCTCCACTCAGCCTATCACATGCCGCCTACGTCTGCACCACATTGCGAATAAAAACTTGTCAATTGTAACACCAACAACTGGGCAGGTGTCATATTTGAGTATCCCATAGGCCACAATATGGCTTCTTATACCCAAGTTCCTACAAAGTTGGAGGATCCATTTGGCCCTAGCCATCCTATATGCAGAGCAAAAAAAGATCACATGGATCTCAGTTTCTTCTAAAATTTTGCAACCGCGGTATAGCAGCTTTTTTTCCCTCCGCCCACCTGTTCGTAAACGCATAGAGAGGAAGCGTCCCATGTCCAAATTGAAAAAACAGTTTCTTGGCTGCTAGGGGCTGGATGATATCGAGACCAGACTCCAAACTATAACACTGCTTAATGTCCAGGAACCTAGAGGTTAGGCAGGAGGAATCTATGGTCTGGATTAGACGCTCCATTCTATATCCAGTCCAAGCCACAGTTAGAGATTGTTTGGATCAATCAATCAATCAATCAAGCACATTTATATAGCGCACTACTCACCCGGAGGGTCTCAAGGCGCTTGGGGGGCGGGGGGTCTGCTACTGCTCGAACAGCCAGTTCTTGAGCTGCTTCCTGAAGGTGAGGTGGTCTTGGGTCAGGCGGAGGTGGGTCGGGAGGGTGTTCCAAGTCTTGGCGGCCAGGTAGGAGAAGGACCTTCCTCCTGTGGTGGCTCTTCGGATGCGGGGGACGGCGGCGAGGGCATTGCTGGTTGATCGGAGCTGACGAGTGGGAGTGTAGAAGTTGAGGCGGCTGTTGAGGTATCTTGGGCCTTGGTTGTGTAGGGCTTTGTGTGCGTGGGTGAGGAGGCGGAAGGTGATTCTCTTGTTGACCGGGAGCCAGTACAGGTCTCTCAGGTGTCCGGAGATGTGGCTGTGTCGGGGGACGTCGAGGATGAGTCTTGCTGAGGCGTTCTGGATCCGCAGGAGTCTCTTCTGGAGCTTGGCGGTGGTTCCGGCGTAGAGGGCGTTGCCGTAGTCCAGTCGGCTGGTGACGAGGGCCTGGGTGACCGTCTTCCTGGTCTCGGTGGGGATCCAGCGGAAGATCTTGCGTAGCATGTGCGGGATGTTGAAGGATGACGAGGAGACGGCGTTGACTTGTCTGGCCATGGAGAGGGAGGAGTCCAAGATGAAGCCTAGGTTGCGTGCGTGGTCCGTTGGTTTGGGTGCGCTGCCCAGGGCGGGGGGCCACCAGGAGTCATCCCAGGCGGAGGGCGAGGATCCCAGGATGAGGACTTCCGTCTTATCTGAGTTCAGTTTCAGGCGGCTGTTCATCATCCACTCGGCTACGTCTTTCATCCCTTCGTGTAGGTTGGTTCTGGCGGTGGCGGGGTCGTTGGTGAGGGAGAGGATCAGCTGGGTGTTGTCGCCGTAGGAGATGATGTTGAGGTTGTGTTGGCGTGCGACGGCCGCAAGGGGGCTCATGTAGACATTGAAGAGGGTGGGGCTGAGCGAGGAGCCCTGAGGAACGTCGCAGATGACTTCGGTGGCTTCTGATCTGAATGGTGGTAGGCGGACTCTCTGTGTTCTTCCGGCGAGGAAGGAGATGATCCATTCTAGTGCCTTCTCCTGGATTCCGACGTTGCTGAGACGCTGCACTAGTGTGCGATGGCAGACAGTGTCGAACGCCGCGGAGAGGTCCAGGAGGATGAGGGCCGCTGTTTCTCCGTTGTCGAGCAGGGCTCGGATGTCGTCAGTGGCTGCGATGAGGGCGGTCTCGGTGCTGGGGTTGGCCCGGAAGCCAGACTGCGAGAGGTCGAGGGATCCGTTTGTCTCGAGGAAGGCGGCCAGCTGCTTGTTGACGGTCTTTTCGATGACTTTGGCCTGAAACGGGAGGAGCGAGATGGGGCGGTAGTTTTTGAGTTCGGTGAGGTCCGCTGATGGTTTCTTCAGTAGAGCGCTGAGTTTGGCGTGCTTCCAGCTCTCCGGGAAGGTTGCTGTGTCAAAGGAGGTGTTGATGATGTCTCGCAGATGGGGTGCGATGACAGCGTTGGCTTTGTTGAAGACGTGGTGAGGGCAGGGGTCGGTTGGGGATCCGGAGAGGATGGAGTTCGTCGTCCGGATGGTGTCTTCGGTGGTGATCGGGGTCCAGGCGCGGATGGTGGTGGTGGGGGGTGTCGGTGCGGTCGTGGTGTGCGTCGGTTGTGTGCTGAAGCTGTTGTGTATGTCTGCGATCTTGTTGTGGAAGTAGGAGGCGAGGGAGTTGCAGAGGTCTTGCGATGGGGTGATGTTGTTGTTTCCGGCGCTGGGGTTGGAGAGCTCTTTGACGATGGTGAAGAGTTCCTTGCTGTTGTGTGCGTTGTTGTCCAGTCGTACCTTGAAAGCAGTTCTCTTGGTGGCGTGAATCAGTTGGTGGTGTTTTCGGGTGGCGAGCTTGAGGGCGGACATGTTGTCTGGTGTCGGGTCTCTGCGCCATGCTTTCTCGAGGGCTCGGCAGTTCTTCTTGGAGCTCTTGAGTTCGTCGGTGAACCAGGGTGCTCTCTTGATGCCGGGTCTATTAGGCGGGGTCCTCGGTGGGGCGAGGTCGTTTGCGCAGTTGCTGATCCACTTCGTGAGGTTGTTGGCGGCCTGGCTGGGGTTCGCTGAGCTGGTGGGTGGGTCCTGGCTCAGGGATGCGGTGAGCTGGTCGGCTGTGATCTTGTTCCAGCTTCTGCGTGCAACCTGTTGCTGGTGGTGGTGGGTCGTGGTTCTTCTGAAGCCGAAGTGGACGCAGCTGTGGTCCGTCCAGTGGAGTCCGGTGGCGTAGCTGAAGACGATGTCCTTGCTAGAAGAGAAGACGGCGTCGAGTGTGTGTCCGGCGTAGTGGGTGGGGGTGGTCACCAGCTGCTTGAGACCGAAGTTGGTGAGGTTGTCCAGCAGGGTTCTGGTGTTGCGGTCGTTGTTGTTCTCCAGGTGGAAGTTGAGGTCCCCGAGGAGGATGTAGTCAGCGGAGGGGAGGGCGTGCGGGCTGATGAAGTCGGCGATGTCTTCGCTGAATTGTGTGCGTGGTCCAGGGGGTCTGTAGATGAGGGTGCCTCTGAGGGTGGTCTTGGAGTCGGTGTGGATCTGGAAGTGCAGGTGTTTGGCGGTTGTGAGGGTGTCGTCGGTGTTGGTCGTGATGCGGATGGTGTTCCGGGTGCTGAGGAGGCGTTCATCCAGGTTTCCGTGAGGAAGGCGACGTCTGGAGATGTGGTGTCGAGAAGGTTCCAGAGTTCGATGGCGTGCCTGTGGACGGAGCGGGTGTTGAGCAGGATGCACTTGAGGTGGTTGCTGCTGGTGTTCGGCTTGGTGGGTGCTGGTGTGGTGTAGGTCCGGTGTCAGGTGTACTTGCAGGAGTGGCAGCTGAAGGGTCCGTGGGAGCGTCTCGGGGTGGCTCGGTAGCATCCCGGGGTTCGGCCGGCGTTGAGTGCGTTGAGTTCGGTGGAGTTGTAGGTCCGGCGGGAGGGCTGGTGTTTGCGGGGGCCAGGGGTCCTGGCGCTGGGTGCGCTCCAGGCGCGGACGGGCACAGACGGGCTTACATTTGGCTCACCTTCGGCACTCAATCGGTGCTCCCGCTGCACACGTCCGCTGCGCGGTCGCTCTGGGGGCGTCATAAGTAAGGAGCCGGGAGGGCAGGTCAGCTGGGTGGCGGGAGCGGGGCGGCCAGTGGGCAGTGGGGGGCGGAGTCGCCGGAGGACAGTGGCGGGAAGGAGGGCCGAGGGCGGCTCAGCGGCGGCTGGGTCGTCCGGCGGCTGAAGAGGATGCAGGTAGGGGGGAAATGAGAGTACAGAGGCTACAGAGGACTACAGAGGCAAGAAACAAATGGCAAACGGCAAAAGGTGAGCGGGGCACACAAGCAAAATACAGGGGCGAGAGGCAAAGGGGAATACAGAAGGCAACACAGACGGCAACGGCAAAAAGGTGAACGGGGCACACAAAGGCAAAATACAGGGGCGAGAGGCAGAGGGGAAAACAGAAGGCAAAAACAAACGGCAAACGGCAAAGTACACAGAGGCTATCGCAGTCAGCAGGGCACTGGCAACAGCGGGCAGGAGCAGCGGTGGGTGGGGGCGACCTCGCCTGGAGCAGGTATTAGCTAAGCAGGTCTGTTCGGGTTCCGTCCACAGGTCATTACTCCCTATGTTGCGGAATGAATACCGAATAAAAGACAGCCAGGGGATCTTCCCTTCCCCCCTAATTAACATGACTCATTTTAACTCCTGCTTAAAATGTTCCAGTTCCGGCGTGCTCCAAAGCCGTCGCCAGTACTGGAGTGGGCGGAGAGCAGTCAGATCAGCTATAGGGGAGACACCCAAATCCAGCCTTAATGGGGTGCTTTGGGGAGACCCATAAGATGTCTTAGAAAGTTATTTTCCGTTGCTGTCAAGGATTTGCTAGGGCAGTGACCCCATAGTTCCGCTCCGTACACAGTGGCCCCCCCTTGCTTGAACCTTATAAATGTCTACCGGAGGGCCAATGACTTTTACAGCACAAATTTTATGGACCTTTAAAATGCTCCCACTAGCTTGGGTAAGTTTTAGATTTACCTTAGTAATCTGCGGCCCCCATTCCATTTTGTCATTTATAGGGAGCCCCAGGTAATCAAATACTGGGACCCTCTCTAGGGGCTTAGAATCCAGCTTAGGGTGGGGACCATTGGTGGAGTTGGCATGGAAGACCATGTACTTTGTTTTTTTATATTAACCTCCAGATTTATTTTCTTATAAAACATGCTAAATGCGGCGAGGAAACGCTGCTTCTCCATAGGTGTTTTAGACAGGAGCAGCGTGTCATCCGCAAACATCAGTGTGGGGATTTTACGATTTGCAAGTTTTGGGGAATCTATATCCCTTACAGCTAACAGATCCTCAATTAAACCGTTGAGAAAGAGAAAGAAGAGTGTGGGTGCAAGGACACATCCTTGTCTCACCCCTTTCTTAACCGGGAAGGGCCCTGTAAGTTTGCCACCTTTTCCGGATCTTACCCTGGCAAAAGTGCCATCATGGAGTCGTTTGAGCTGTTGGCAGAGGTAGATTGGTACTCCCATCTCAAGCAATAAGGTCCATAACTGGGTTTGATCTACCATATCGAACGCGGATTTAAGGTCCACGAACGTAAGGTAGAGAGAACCACCTTCCAATATTATAGTTTTCCAGCAACAATAAAATTGAGCATTTGTTCCTTTCTGTGCAGGAAAAACATTGCACTAGCACGTGCCACCCAACAGGCTGTAGCATGGCTGTAAATATTTGCTATGGCATGCCAGGATCATGCAGACACTGCATTGGACCATCCGGGGCATCCGATAGAGTGAAGAAGCCTGCTGGCTCGCACACTCTTGGGGATATGGGAACACGTGCAGCAGCCCTGCAACAGGACTCCTTGGCATGGTCAGAATGCACAGAGACAGACAGTTCAGGGTCCGGATTTGCAAACATTTTGCAATTGGTTTGCATCACAAAAATGATGCAGACCCGTGCAAATCTTTTTTTGTTATTTACTTTGCACTGAAAAGGTGCCACATAATCCCATAATACTCAGAATTTGCTGTTGGGTTGCACCACATTTGTGGTTCTAACCCGACGCAAAATCTATGTTGGGATTTACCAAGCCACGCAAATTAAGATTTGGAGGCTTTGCATGGGGTTTTATCCCATGTTTAACCCAACACAGTGCATAGCACTGCCTCATGTTACCTAGCATCAGGAAGGCACTATATGGGTGAAGAATGGGCGTTCCCATGCATCCACCCATGTATTTTGACGCAAACCTATACTTACTAAAGTCAGTAACCATGGGTTCGCGCAAAAATAGTGCACCTACCTGAGGCTGGTGTAAAACTGAGAAATATCTTTATTTCTCCTCATTACTTCCTCTTTTAATGTGTGTTGATTTCTGCAACATTCAAAGAGGAATAAACATTTAGGAATAGTTATTGTGCAGTAAGGGATACCTTTCTGGGCAACAATGTATCACTTCCTGAACAAAAACTATTTTGACAGCAACACAGACAAACTTGTGTCATTGCGCAAGAGTTCTGCATTGCCACTAGGCAGCCAGCAGTGCCAGTGCCACCTCGGCCAGACTGCTTCCGCTCCCCTGATTCGACCAGAATTCCAAAGCTGGAACTGTCTATTGTGTAATGTTAGATCTCTACCCAAACACACGGCTGAAATATGGGACCTGTTTTCATCCAAACTTCATGATATCGGGTTCCTGATGGAAACCTGGATAAAACCCAGCTGAAATCCTGCTATTGCAGTGGCTCTCCCGGAAGGTTATGAGAACCAAAAGTTGGATAGATCTTCCAAGATGTGGGGGCATATCTATTATACACAAAGACTCCATTAAAGTATCTATACTTGATCAACTAAGTAATGAAACTCTGGAAATCTTGGTTTTTAGAATTGATTTTCTCTCCAACATTGCTGGAAAGGTGCTCTGGTCTACCGGCCCCCAGGTCTCCTCTCTAATTTTTCGCTTCAACTAATGGAACTTATCTCACCACATGTGATCTCTACTACAAACTTTTTGCTTCTAAAAGACTTCAATGTCCACAGCGGAAACACCACAAACCAAGACACTGCTGCTTTTCTGGCAGACCTAATCTCACTGGAATTATGTAAAATCAACAGTGCCCCCACCCATGCAGCTGGGCATACACTAGATATTATCTTTACCAACTCCTCTAATATCATCTGTGGTGCTACTTCTCTACCTACTTGGACAGACCATTCACTAATAGAGTTTTATATCAGGGGCCAGGGGGCATCCAACAATTCCTGTACTAATTCACCTAGGTGGTGCAGACAGTGGTACAAACTCACACCAGAGGATTTTGAAACTACTTTCCCTAGCCCTCAGAATTCTGACACGGACAATGTGGAGGAACGCCTGGCCTGCTTTAACTCTACTATCAAAACCACCTTCGATTGTTTGGTCCTGCTGAAAAAATGCTCCAGCGTAGCTAGGCATCCTCAGACAGCTTGATTCTCTCCAACGCTCCGAACAGAAAAGAGCAGCTGTATAAAATTGGAACGACTATGACGTCTATCACATGACATACAGGATAAATAAAAAGATATAAACTTGCATTGGCCAATGCCCCTCAAACCCTCAATCACATTTTTAAAACTTTTACCAATCCCAAGGCATGCGACAAAGAAGAAACACCCTCCCAAGCCCTATGCGACAAATTATCAATACACTGTACCCAGAAAATGTAATTGATGTATAACAAAATCACTTCAGCCGGAGGTCCTCAGATCAACTCCACAACAAACCACCATGTAATTACAGACAATGCACAGAGGTTAGTTCCATTTATGGCACTCAAGTCCGAGGATGTAGAGGTGCTATTTAAAACTATAAAATCAGGTTCCCCGGTGAACATCATCCCTGCTAAGACATCTCGTTGCTACCTCTCCTGAGCAAGGTACTAGAAAAGCATATCAATAGACAACTGTTTCATTTTGTCGAAGCCTCGAACTGCCTCGATTCATCTCAGTTGGGCTTCCACCAAGACACAGTATGGAGACTGCTCTGACTGAAGTTACTGACAACATCAAAATGTCCCTAGACAACTGACAAGCGCTGCTTCTGGTGTTGCTTGCATTATCGGCAGCCTTCAATACTATTTCCCATCAGACTTTGCTCAGGAGGCTTGAGGACATTGGCCTCCAAGGGAGTGCTTTGAAATGGAGGAAGAGTTCTCTATCTGACAGAACACAAAGCATAAATCTTGTCCCTTTCCTTTCAAAAACCACAAAACTGACTAAGGGAGTTCTGCAGGGTTCCTGCTTGAGCCCCACCTTATTTAACATATATGTTGCCCCCTTAGTGGGATTACTAAGGAATCTAGGATTTGTTCCTATGTCTTATACTAATGGTACTCAGCTCCTACTCTCCTTTGACAAGAACAATCCTAACGCTCAGTCTGCCTTTTTAGAGGGTATGCGTACCATTGCAAGCTGGATGCGAAACAACTTTCTCCAGCTTAATGTGGGGAAAACGGAGATTATGCAGTTTGGCGAGGCACTGTTGAGGTGGTCCCCTGGGTGGTGGCCTGAGAAAATGGGCACTGCACCAACTCCCAACTAGTGGTAAAAAACGTGGGTGTCCGTCTGGGCCAGAAGTTGGCCATGAAAGAGCACGCTACATCTACTGTCGGGTCATGCTTTCATGTGCTTGGTCTCCTAAGGAAGGTATTCCCCTTTTTGCCACTAAACATGTGGAAAACACTTATCCAGGCACTAGTGTTAAGCCGCCTACACTATTGCAATTCCCTGCTGATTTCAGCAAATGAAGCATCTTTGAAAAGGCTGCAAGTAGTTCAGAACACTGCTGCTCGCCTGGTAGCTAATCTCCAGCTCTAACTCCCTCCCTTCCTCTTCTGCGACAGCTACATCGGCTACCGGTGCGGATGCAGAGTAGGTTTAAGGTTTGTTGCAGCATGCACAAATCTCTGAACGGCAAAGGCCCCAGTTATTTAGCGAAGAAATTTACCAACTACCTGCAGCCCAGGTCTCTCCGATCAGGGTCCAAATATCTTCTTGTTACTCCCCGCTATAAAAAAAAGCGCTTGGGAGGAAAAGCTTTTTCCCACTTGGCTCCTACCTTTGGAACACACTCCCTGTACACCTGCATCACTGCTCGGATCATTTACAGTTTAGAAGACTCCTCAAAACCCTACTATTCTAATCCATTTCTATTTGTGGCTGGCAGGAGCAATCCGACAGCATGGAGATACCCCTTGGGGGGGGTGATTCAGGCGCTTTACAAATAAATCAATCAAATCAAATCAAATCAGTGCGTCAGCTCTCTCCCTTTGTCACAAAGCAGCACACATTGCATTGCATTGCATCACAGTTAAGTAAATATGGCCCAATGTAAGACAAAGCAGTGCAAAATGTTGATTTGCATTGCTCTGCATCAAGGGGGCAATCCATGGGTGGCACATGGGCATTCCTATGCCACCACCTACGGTTTTTAACACAAAACCTTATCTATAACAATAGTTGATAGAGCTTTGCACTAAAATATAAAGCCACTTTGAAGCAGGCATAAAAGGGAGATTCGATTTTTTTTTTCCTAAAGTTTCCCACTTGGCATGTGTGTGCTTCACTGCACAGCACAAATTTGAAGTGATAAAAGCTTTAAAGTTAGTCTAAGCATAGTATTTTATACTGAAAAGGTATCCTTACAGTACAAACTCTATGCTAGACATTACGCAGGCATCTATGCACTATGGTGCAAAGGTTGTGCATGGTGCTTGGCAGCCTGGGTGTGCACCACAACTAGGGAGGAAGTAGGATAGTGCCATATCTTAGTCAATATGTCATTTCCTACTATCTCCCTCTCACGGTAGCGCAGCCACATCATTTTTAAAAAAGTGGCATCCCTTCTTTATAGGGCCCCAAAACCTCATTTCAACACCTCACGTTTGCAAGAATATTGGGGTACATTTATTTAAAGTTCATAAGCATAGTTGCTGTACTGCTTTGAGTGCTCAGGAGAGAGCTGAAGCGCCCCATATACACTTAGATATGTGGCTCTTCTGCTCTCTCCCTGCAGTGGTGCACACGAGGCTGCCCACCATGAACCCAGGCGCCCTTGTGCCATGGTCCAAGGCTGCCTGTGGTATGAGTACAATTGTTTTTGTGCAGTTACGGATACCGTCCTGCACAAAAACAATCCATGGAGACATATTACTTTTTCTATTTATGTTGCAGAATGTATCATGCACAGGAGGAGAAATAAGCATATTTCTTCTTGTTTCCCCTCTCTATGGTATGCTTACCAATTTCACATAATTCCAGCTTTACAAATCTTAGTATATCAGGAATTGCGTGAAATCCGTGTGTGGTTGCACGGGAACACCCATGCTCAATCCACGAAATGCTTACTACTAACAAATGTAATGCAATGCAGTGCAAGCAGCGGCATTGCATTACATTTCTTTACAAAGCCCGCAAACGCGAAGCAAATTAGAGCTTGCGTGGTTTTGTAAATCCCAAATAAACCTTTGCATTGCCCTGCGTCCTCTTGAGTGACGCAAGGGCCATGCGAAAAGACTTACCCCTAGATTCATCAAAGTCCGTTTTGCGAGTCTGTAATAGCGATTATTAAGGAATCGCTATTACAGACTCGCAAAACGGGAATCATGTGCAAATCGCAATTTATTTTGCGATTCCTACAGCTTCCTTATTTGCGATTAGCTAATTGCTAATCGCAAATAAGGAATAGTTCCCCATTCATTCCTATGGGCCTAAAGGCCCATAGGAATGAATGGGAAGACATAAGTTTGCGATTTCAAGGGTGCTCCTGTTGCACCCCTGAAATGATATTGGACGCTGGTGTTATGCACACACATGTCCCAAGGACATGTGTGTGTGTAACATACAACTTAGAAAAATGCACTTAAGTGCATTTTTCTAAGTTTCCGCTATTTACCACGAGGTTTGACATAAATAGCGGCCCAAAATTGCGAATTCGCAATTTTTAAATGTTTCATGAATTGCATTTAAGGAATCTCAAATAGAGATTCCTTAAATGCAATTCCTCGCAAAATTGCGTTTTCTATAATAGCGATTTTTGCATTTGGGATGATGAATCCCAAATGCAAAAATTGCGCTCGCAAAGAGCCAGATTCTCAGAATCTGGCACTTTGCGAGCCGATTTTTCAATGATGAATCTAGCTGTTAGTGAACCTGGACCATTATGAATACCCAGGTGTATGCCTCTCAGACCAGAATAATGACTCCCCCCAGATGCACAGCTGCTGCCTGCTACCTCATAGCTGTTTAAGTTGTGCTCTGTAGTAATTAGGCACAGTAGAAGGCTGGGAATGAAGGCGCCATCTTTTACATTGTAACAATTTCTTATTTGTGAATATTGTGGGGCCTGAATAAAGTTCATGTTCTCAATGGAAAGCAGGCTTCATTGCCAGCTAAATAATATTCTGACACGCATTATTCATGGGCTGTGGGATGCCTCACAGGCGCATCAATGCATGCACAGTGCTATAAATAACCTGTCAAGAAAGAAAGAATCTAGTAACAGCAATAGGCCTGTTCTTGTCACATATCATGCAAAGGCGATGTTTACACCAAGGCGAGGAGATTCGAATTACATTCACAACTGAGTTTCCATGGGTTGCAACTGTGCGGGATATTAATATGGAATGTTTTTACATTTATTATCAATGCTTGCCTTGCTTCGGTGATGGTTGATTTATAGAACAGTCGCCCCGCATATGATGAACAGATTAGCTCCATCAGACCATAACTAGAAATGCAGTGCCCCGTGGTTTTGAAGGGATATCAATTCTCGACAAAATACGTGTACTACAACTGTTTCTTATTTGGTGCATATCTGGCAGCCGACAAACTGATTCTCATTCTGTACTAACTCTGCTGTATTATTTGTAAGGCAAGGTCTTATGGCTTTGCATTCCATTTTGTTCTGCATACATTTTAAACATCCTTTTAGGTCTGCGTTAGCCAAGACCATTTAACAAAAATTGTATGTGTAAATGTTCTCACAGGGAATTTGAGTAAAACCTCTTTATCCTTCGGTCTGCTAGTGTGTCATTTATATTTTTTCTTCCACGCGCGACATGATACTGCAAGGGACAGTGGGTCCGCCCACTTCAGCCATTGGCTACCTTCCCTGTGACATTCTATTCTTCTGCTTTTTGATACCAAAGTATGTTTGCTTTCAGTCAACGTTTATTTTTTTTAGATGGACAAGGGTTAAACAGATTCTCTTTTGCAAAAAACCATGACAAAACACATCAAACACAGACAAAGGCAAACAATTGGTAGGCAAATGCAGACCTATTTGACTTTGGCAATGTTTGTTTACTTTAAAGTAAGGATGTTTGGGATGCTCAGTGAAACCCTGATGTCTGAGTTTTCTACGCTATCCTAATCATTAATCAGGCAGTCATTAGTTGCAAAGTGGGCCTTGCAGGAGTACTTTTACCAAGGCTCTCTGGCCTCCATCTAAGCACACACCTTTTTGCCTAACAGCTCAGGAGGGTGTCTCACCCACAAGGTGTTTGCATTTGCTTGGTAATGTGATCTCAGCCTCCTTGTTTGATTAAGGCCACAGAGAATCACACTACACTAGCTTATAAATGCTATTTCATATATACATACAACTCCTTGTGGTTATAGCAAAAGGTAGGGAACTCTCTCTGGTTTCCTATGCTGATGACACTCAGCTCGTGATCTCTCTTTCTAACAACTCTATCCAAAACATGTCAAGTTCCAGGATGATATGGTGGCTATCGCAGATTGAATGGCGGCCAGCTGCAGTGGACCAAGCAAGTTTTATAAGGGGAATTAGAATGCAATCAATAGATGACTGGTGCCATTTCCTAAAACATTTCCACATACATTACTTCTGCTTTAACCTCCAGGGAATATATCTCTGTGTCCAGTAGCACTAACATTCTTCCATAGTCCTTTTGGTGTGACCTCCAAGGTCTACGGAGACATCTATGTGCCTAAAGAGATCTACCTTTCTCTCCAACCCTACCCACTACCAATCTGTTAATCCCATTCTACTTTATTTTATTCTATTTTTTTCTGACACTGTACAAGATGTCCTGCAGGACACAGGAGTAAGTGAATCAGCCAAGGTGTCTCCCTGTAAAGGCCTCTATGTAAAAAAGTGTCGATAAGCTAAGATAAGACTCTCCTCTCCTTCTGAAGATTAGGCGTCTGTATAACTTACCACAACATATGTAGTTAGTAAAGTTAACGTTCACACAGAAGGGTATCCTTTATCTCAAATAACATATGTTTATTGTTACTCAGCTCAATGATACTCATTTTATTGATCTCAGAAGAATAAAAAGCTAAGTAGACCAGGTAGGATTCCGACCTTTGATATGAGGTTGAACATACATTTTTGCAATGGATGCATTAATCCACAGAGCCACTACACCCGGTTGGTAGGCAAGCAGGCAGCCTTTCAGCTGAAATATCTAATGAAATACACGTGATAGTCAGGGTCTTAATGCATACCGCTGCAGCTGGTGCATTGCAGGGGCCCAACTCTCCAGGGCTCAGCCAGCCCTTTAAGGGGGCCCCATTAGCCCAAGGCGAAAGCATTATCTGTGAGAAATGGAAGACTCAGTGGCCTCTCATCATATTTTGCAGCGGGTCCTTTAGTGCGCCAAAACAGACTGCCCATGTGTGTTCCTGTTTTCCAGACCAGTTCAAGAAGGCTACATCGTCCAGGTGTTAGTGTCTGCGGCAAAATGCAGACATGAGACTACAGTGACACGTACGTGGTTGCTTGGTGAGTATTAGCAGAAAAGTAGATGTATTGCTAAATACATTGTTGATAACCCCACTAGCACCTCATGGTAGCGCACACATGTAAATAATATTTAATCTGCTTTCATAAAGTGCTTCATACCACACTACTGAGATTTCTTTATGCAGTTACACCCACGAAGGCCAGACTTTCCATGCCTCTCATTTAAAAAGATGAACAGCACAAAATCCGGCCTTGCTCCTGGAGTAGAATGGAGGGTGAGCTATTGGAGGGGCAGGGAGGCCTGGGACAGTTGGATCATTTTCTTTTATTTTTTCGAGTTTTATATATGGCTGACCATGTCAGCTAGAGAGCTTTACATATAAATATGCATATTGGGCATCGTGTTATAGGCCATCATCTTACAATAATATGCCAGTAAATCTCCATGCATAAAATAAAAATCTATGCACCCACCTGCAATGGCGAGTCAGATTTTATCAGGGTGAGCTATATTTAGGGCCTACTCGCCCGTTCAGACGAGCTGACAAAGAATAGGTGTTCTGTCCACTCAGAAAGTGAAGGAGCAATACAGATGTCTTTAAATCTTGTTTTTATCTTGTCACATTTGCTCTGTCTATAGAGACAGAAATCAGAAGTGATTTAACAACCTGTTACAATTACTCTGACTTCAGAGTTCCAGGATTCCGTAAAGTGAACTGTCTGAGGTGCTGTACAAAGCGGGTGAAATGAAAAGCTGTAGGCTGTTAGTTTTTTTCCTGACACACAGCATTTAAATAACTAATAAGTGAACTGCATAAACATTTAACATTATATTTCAGTAGTTATGAAAGTAAATATTTTTGTAATTCTTATGCACTATATAGTTTTATCAGTAAATTTGCATGTTAATGGGTAAGATTTTTCCCATTTGAATGGGAAATGCATTGTCTGTAAATGACTGTGCACTACCACATCATGCTTTAGTAATATATTTATTAAAAGTGAACTTTTAAACATGAACTGAGAAACACTTGTGCCCCGCCGTGATGGCAATACTATGAGTGAACTAATAGGCAAGTCAGGAATCATGTGTACCCTAGATGTGGGTAGATTCTTATTATACATGGAGAAAACATTTAGGACCTCATTTAGACATTAGCGGACAGGATATCAGTCGCTGTTGTGAAGGAGTAACCAGAATGCCAACATCTTAAACCAGGCCCTTAGTCTATGTCAGGGTTTTCCAAAGTCGGTCCTAGAAGGCCGAATCAATGCCAGATTTTTAGCATATCTACATTTAGATAAATGTAGCTATATTAAAAATCTGGCATGGATCTGGACCCCCAGGACCAACTTTGAAGAACCCTGGCCCATGTAATGAAAGAAAAGATGTTTTTATGTACAGCACAAATGCTGCACTCACATATTTGAAGGTGCTCTCAAACATGGTAATGAAGAAAAAGGCGAGTCTGTAAAATAAAATAGTAGCATAGGATCATGCAAGTTGAGACCAGTTTATGGGTCAAGTACATTAGAGTTTGGTCAAGTAGATTATTCAAGTTACTAGACCTTTATGATTTTTCGAGGCCTGACTGTATACTGACAGCGGTAATCTTATCACATAACAAAGCTGTAAGGAATATAGTAATGTTAATACTAGATTTTCTTGACCTCAAAACACTGAAGGTTTTGAGTGTACTTAATCAGTTTAGTTAACTTTTACACAAGGTTATGATTGCCTGGTGCAGAAAACAAACTAGAGGCATATAAATAAAATATCACAGATGCGCTACAGTGCATAGTAGCATGACACAGATGAGTGGCACTAAAGGCATGGCTTCAGTCCTGCCATTGTAACCAAAGGTACTTCTTTCTAAAACACTGAAGTAGCACATCTCAAAGGAAGCCATTTTTTACATGTAGACTAACTACCTTTAGACATTAACTATGTTACCCCTAAGGGTGCCATGTAACCACAAAAATCAGTGTTTAATGTATTGAAAGCAGTGTTTCCCTCCAATGACTGGCCAGAAAGTGCTATACCACTGTACACAGCTGCGGTCCATGCAGGTAACAGCGGTGAGAGGTGGGGCCGTGTGGGAGGAGGGGGGTTTCGAGGGACGATCCAGAGGGAAAAGAAATCATTTATTTAATTTTCCTTCTGCATCGTCCCTCGAAATCCCCCCCAACCGGGCCCCACCGCCCCACCGCCGGTACCTGCATGGACTGCGTCTGACTGTATATGCTATTTAAAAAAACTCATTAATTCATTGGGATGAATGGAAGTGCACTACAAGCAATAAAGTAACTAACCTGTTAGGTCTGCCAAAGGTTTCAATAATTTAAAATCGAGTTCAAACTCTGGCAGCCATAGAAATTGTGTAAAACATTTAGAAGTATAAAAAAATTAAAAAATCCAAATCATATTAATGTGGCAATATAAAGTTCATCTGCATGACATTGCATGGCCTCATTGGTATGTACTAAACCAAGCCACACCAAAGACCAGCATTCATTCACCATACGGTAAATATGTATACCATGGGACTTGCGGTGGCCTTACCCATCCATCACCCATGAAGATCTCACACATTTCCACACAACCTATGATTAGGGATCCTGGGACTGGGTGAAAATAGTGTGCCTCCCAAGGGGAGGTGAAATAAGGATACATAATCACATGTCTCTTTGTCCTATCCACTTACTATATGTGTCAGGACAAATGTGCCATGGGCTGATAAAAATCACTCAATCAGGGATTTATAGAGCGCACACCTCACACGTAAGGGTCTCAAGGTGCTGGGAGGAGGGAGTTCAGGCATCTGAGATTATCCAAAGAGCAAGGTCTTGAGGTCCTTTCTGAAGGCTTGCAGTGTTGGGCTTCATCTGATGCTGAGGGGGAGTTCGGTCCAGGTTTTTGCCGTGACGTAAGAGAAGGATATGCCTCCCGCTCTGGTTCTATGGATGTGGGGGATTTCAGCCAGGGCTAGGATGGCGGAGCAGAGGTTTCTCTTGGGGGAGTGGAAGGAGATTCTATTGTTGAGTTATTGGAGTCCAGTGTTGTGGAGGGCTTTGTAGGCTTGTGTGAGCAGCTTGAAGGTCTCTTTCTGATGGGGAGCCAGTGGAGGTCTCAGAGATGCTGGGTGATGTGGACGTGTGTTATGGGAGGCTGAGGATGAGTCTTGCTGCGGCGTTCTGGACGGGATGTAGTTTGTGAAGGAGAGATTTGTTGATTCCGGTGTAGAGAGCATTCCCGTAATCCAGCCTGCTGGTAATAGGTGTGTGGGTGACAGTCTTCCTGGAATGGGAGGGATCCACTTGAAGGCCTTGCGGAGTATGTGGTGGGTATTGAAGCATGTGGAGGATACGGCGTTGATCTGTCGGTTCATGATGAGAGAGGAGTTGAGTATGATGCCAAGGTTGTGGGCATGGTCCATGGGGGTGGGAGGGTTTCTGTGTGCCACCAGGTGTCATCCCACATGGTGGGGGTGGATCCGAGGATGAGGACTTCCGTTTTCTCTGAGTTGAGCTTCACACAGCAGCTGCTCATCCAAGATTCAACATCCTTCATTCCTTCCTGGAAACTATGCATGGTAATGTCGGGTTCTTAGGTGAGGGAGAGGATGTTTTCTGATGATGGTTGCAAGGGGGGGCCATGTAGATATTGAAGAGCATGGGGCTGAGGGAGGATCCTTGGGGTACTCCGCATCTGATCTCTGTGGGTTAGGAGAGGAAGGGCAGGAATCTTATCCTCTGTGTTCTGCAGGATAGGAAAGAGCAGATCCAGTCTAAGGCAGTTCCCAGTATGCCAACGTCGTGGAGTTTGGTGGCTAGTGTGCGGTGGGAAATGGTGTCGAAGGCTTCTGACAGATCTAGTAGGATGAGGGCTGCAGTGTGGCTTTGATCAAAGAGTGCACAAATATCGTCCATAGAGGCTAGGAGGGCGGTCTCAGTGCTGTGGTTGCTGCGAAATCCAGATTGAGATGAGTCAAGAATGTTGTTGGATTCTATGAAATGCATTAGCTGGGTGTTGACAAATGTCTCTGTGACTTTGGCGGTGAAGGGGAGGAGAGAGATGGGCCTTTAGTTATTGATGTCCGCCTGGTCTACGGAGGGCTTCTTTAGGAGAGGTTTGACTGCGGATGGGGATCAGGAAATACCGGACAATGAGAAGGAGGAAGATGAGAAGCCTCATCGACCTGCACCATCAGTTGACTCAACACGGCTGGGGGACAACATCATAAATAATGTCTTCTTACAAGCATGATTGCTTACCATTATAAATAATAAAAGATCAAACATTGTTCATTTATCTGTAAAATACATTTCTGAGCGCTACCACCTTGTATGCTTTATTATTCCATAGTCACTGTAAACACCTAAACATTCACATTTCACCTGCTACTAATTGTCATACAGATAATGTATGTCGCTATGTGTAACAGACACTGTTGAATATCATCTGGTGCAAATACAATTATGTGCATGCCTACCACCTGTAGCAGTTACCAATCATCTGTAGCAGATATCCCTCCATTGCCAGCCACGATTAACATGGTGTAGTAACGTAGACAGTGTGCAATGACTGTGTGTGTGTCTCTACTGCTGCTTGCCACTTGTACAGCTTCAAACTTGTGGACAATAGTAGAAGGGTACTCACAGTATGATGACTGTGAAGTGTTCCACATAGTATGTGCATGGGAACACTGTCCTAAAACTTCAGTCTATATATGCTACATCGATACCTGTATCCAAATGTAAAATCCATTAGGTGATCTCATATCACACATACAAATGCTACATCCTATACTTTGCTAATGGAACAGTGTTGCATGTGATCATCCACTCCTATGCATAAGCAATACCTCCTTGATGCAGAGTGTAGGTATGGTGTGTTTACCTGACCTTCCTATTAGCAATATGTAAGAGGTCTTGCCAAGGCATGCATGGTGATCTGCCATAGCAGAATCAGCGTGGCTGAAGATCATGGTGGCTACTAATGATGACACTGTAACTTTCCTGTGAGGTATGGCTCATAGAAATTAATGGCAAATACAAAATAAAGGTAATGGCCCCATCCATACATCCCTTCGCCAATCGCTGCACACTTTGAAAATTCCCCATAGGCTGAGGCCTTCACTGTGGGACACGTGCTGTTTGGCAGTTGGCTGAGCTGTCGTACATGTGGGTGCAGTGACCCCATGGCAGGGTTGCAACCCTGGGGGAAACTAATACAATGTCAATTTGTGTTAAGACATATTAAGCACACAGGGCACCTCTGGTAAGGTGTGCCCCTGTGCTACCACAGTGGGGCATATGTATAAGGAAATGGTGCAGTGCATCGGCCTATTTTTGCTGTGCAGTGTAGTGTCATGTAAAAATGCAGGAATGCCCTGTATTTACAAGAATACAGTGCATCCCTGTTTTTTCATAGAGCAGGTATGAAAAATTGCTGACTAGTGGCAGTACAGAAACCCTGGTCCATAGTGCAAGGGTGACTGGATTTCGGGGATCGTTGTTTATGCACAGGAAGTTGTCCCTTTATGCACAAAACAAACATTAATGGCATATTTTCTGTTCCTCTGTGTACTGCAGAATGCTAAGTACATAGAAATAGCACAAACAAGGAGATATTAAGTATTTCCCCCCATGTCAATTGAACACCCTCTTTAGCATGGCATTAGTTATTTTGCCCTGCCTCAGATTTACACATCATTGTTAAGATGGGGTAGTGTAAAAAAGTAATGGATGTTGCTGTAGAACCTCACAGCAACACCCATTGCATGGCCCTTTCACATGGATACATTGACTTTCATTTGCCTATGACACCTACATTATGCGTGACCATATGCAATGGACTGATATGTGAGGCTGTTACAGAGTGACATGTGTCAGGAACTATCCCAGATGGTAGTAGTGCTGGGAACGGTGACATTTACCTACTGAGGGGTATGTTCACACAGAAATGGCACAACATGGTGGTGTAAGCCCCTTTAGCTGCACCACTCTACATCATTCCAGAAACACAGGAAAGCACCGTATTCACAAGGATATGGCACACCACATTTGTTTTCCCTTTGCAGACACCCTTGCACCATGGTGCCTGTGTTGGGGCAAAGCTGTTCTTTTTGAAGTGGCACATATTTCTATAAATACAGCTATCCATGCATTTTTAATTGATGCAGCTTGGCTCTGAAGATTTGTTTGCATTGTAAAATGTAAAAAAGAAATTAAATTATGCTTCATTGTCCTCTGGTGTACATTACTTGCATTCACCCCCACGCCCAGTCATATTTAGTTGATGAGAGTCCAGGTGGTCCCTACAATGACAGCAGCTGACACTTGTGTGGTTTGAGCCTGCATGCCAGGACCGCTGCTTACCATGTAGTTAAATCTAGGCGAGTATGGATGCTACTTTAAAAATGTCCCTATGTGTAGGTACTGCCCATGGCCTATGAATCCCCCACCCCACATGTGTGTTGTTTCTCTTGTGGTATGCCAATTCTATGCTAGGAATTTGGAAACTAGGTTAATGTACATTGGCCCAGGTAAGACTGAAGAACATCTTTTATAGACATGTGGTGCAACACAGTGCAAGAAACCATCTTGCTGCAGCAAGCTGTGTGAATAGGAAAGTGTAGAATTGCGCTGAGTTTACCGCAATCCAATGCATCCCTGTGCTTTCTTTTATGCTAATGCACATTCACCTAGCTAGCACCAATGCAGTTACCCTTAAACCGTGGTGCAGGGGTGCCCGCTTTGGAGGAAGTTTGCTGTTTGCGCGCCAGCGCCAGCAGTAAGGACAGGAATGCACCATATCTTGTAGAAACGGTACATTGGAGCCCTTTCCTTTTGAGGTAGAATTGCACAGCTAGAAGGCATGCGGCGCTGCCCTACATCAACAAATTATCAAAATTCCCACGAGCTTTGCATTCATGTCATGTCTAACCATAGATGAGCCAGGTGCCTATACTTTGTCCTGCAGACAGTGCCACAGAGCGCTGGGACATAGCTGCCTGCACTGTACAACTTTACTTAGTTCCCCACATTGGCACTTGCTGGGACATACCCTGTTGCTGATGTGGTTCGTCATAGGCAGCACTGTCCTGTTCTGCAACTCCTAACACCAACTCCTTGGAGATGAGTGATAACACCACCTTCTCCAAGGGATCCAGCTCCTCCTGGGGCGCTGGACTACCACATCCGGTCTGCAATGCTGCCTTGAGATTGTTTGCCATGTTCTCCTTAGTTTTGCACTTAAAATCACGCCAGCACTTCTTACAGTCAGTCACTGTCCTCTTGACTCCAGCAACACTGTTCACCTTGCTCTCTATGGACTGCTATGTGGTCTTTTTTGTCCCCAATGACACTTTCAAGCTGACGAAGAGTTGGTGTTGGTGCTCCGTCACCGCCCTGATCAAGGTCTTATTTTCCTCCTTACCGTACTTGCACTTTCTCTTCCTCTTCCCTTGGGACTCTGGCTGGTCATCCTGGCTTGTAGTGGGGTTGCAGGGGTTGTTGTCCTCTTCAGGTAAGATCAACTTTGTTTTGCAAGCAGCAGTGTTTTTTGTTCCCGCTAGGCGCAGAAAAGTGACGAAAGATGGCTGGTGTGTATTTTCTAGCCCCTAATTGGCCAAATGTCACTTTTTAATACTCTGGAGGGAATTTTTATATCGACTTGATGCACACTTCAGAGCAGTTTGTTTCTCCCCTAGCTCTTCCTCACGGCATGTAGGGCTGTATTGTAACTGTAATGCTAAAATGCCGTTAGGATTTGTTGTCCCACAGCGGTAAAAGTTTTGGCGCTCTGCTGCAGCAAAGCAGCAAAGCACCACTTCTTATAAATATATCCCTGGGTGTCTGTCAGATTCCTAAATCAAAGTCTAATCTCGTTCCATTTGCCACTGGCCCATTGGGATTGTTTACAGGAATGTCCTCACCATATACAAAAAGTCACCCACAGTATCATACTTAGGATCCTTGGAGATCCTTCTGTCTTTGGATTTAAAATGCCCTTTTCACAGGTCACAGGTGTCAAGTGCAGCAGGTTCAGTCACCTGGTAATCTTTCACAAGTTCAATAGTGTTCTCAGAATAATGCTTTGGGGTGCCACATTTATGCCTGGCTTTTCCCTAATTAATGGGGTAGAAATTCCCAGGGGTAACCCTACCCACTTTTCTGCAATTACTTTCCATCCAGTCTACCTTATTGTTCAAAGTTAGGACGCATTAAATGTAATAAGGCAGCCCAATCTTATCTTATGGGAAAGGTAGTCCTAACAGTAGTGAAATATAAATCTATGAGTTGTTCACTACCTGGACATGTAAAACTTAAAAGCACATGTTCAACCTTTTAATTACAAGGAACCCTGCCCTTGAGGCTACCTAGATCCTACCTTAGAGATGACTCATATGTAATAAAAGGGGAGTTTAAGGCTTGGCAAGGAAGTTCTATTGCCAATTCAGGACATGTTTTAAGGGGCTACTTAAGTGGGTGGCACAATAAGTGCTACAGGCCCAATGGTATCATTTAATTTACAGACCCTTGATATATGGTATACCACTCTACAAGGGGCTTATACATACATGAAATATGCCAATCAGCTGCAAGCTAATCAATCAATATAAATAATAATACTTTATTCGGTCATATATATATACAACCATAAAACCTAAGAAAAAAAGAACATTTTATTCAGCAGATAATAAAAACATAAGATGTACTTTTAAATATCAGATACAATCTCACATCACTAGTTTAAATTCATAATACATACATCTTTCTCCAACTCGGCAATATATAAAAGGACGCCATCAGGGAGGTTTTAGATTCTGGAGGTAAGGCCATGTTGGTTATGCTTGATTTGTCGGCGGCGTTCGACACCGTGCCCCACGAAGGCCTCCTTTTAAGACTCTGGGAAATTGGCCTACGGGGGACGGTGTTGAGCTGGTTTAAATCTTTTCTGACCGGCCGCCGGTAAAGGATCTGGGCGCCTCCTTATTCTACTGATATGTCGCCGCTAGAGGTGGGGGTGCCCCAAGGTTCCATTCTCAGCCCCATGCTGTTTAACATCTTTATGGCCCCTCTGGCGGTGGTTGTGGAATCCTTTGGCGCCCAGATCATATCCTATGCTGACGATACCCAGCTTCTGTTCACATGTGACAGAGGTGGGGCTTTCGACGGCATACGGATTAGGGACTGTCTCGATGCTGTCTTCGAGTGGTTCCGGTGTCAGGGTCTTATGCAACTCCGATAAATCGGAGTTGCTTTTTTTTGGCTGCACTCCCGATCCTAGCTGGAAGGCCTGGTGGCCACAGGACATGTTTCCCCCGGACAATGCCTCTGTCAAGGCGAAAAACCTTGGAATTCTGATTGACTGTGACTTATCCTTTAGGCCCCATATCATCAGGCTTTCAGGGAATTGCTTTGGCATTCTCAGGATGCTTAGGAAATTTCTTCCTTTGCTGTCACTCCACCGCAAAAAAACCATCGTGCAGGCTTTAATAAGGTCGCGTTTGGATTATGCGAACGCCCTCTATTTGGGTCTACCCAAATATCTTTTGACCCGCCTGCAAGTGGTGCAGAATTCTGCGGCTCGAGCCATTTTTGGACTCCCGAGACAGGCCAATGCCGCTGAGTTACTCAAAGCTTTGCATTGGTTGCCCATCTCTAAGAGAATCCTATTTAAAAGCCTAACCTTGGTTTTTAAAGCCCTTCACGGTATTGGCCTTAAGTACATTGGGAAACGCTTCTCTTTTTACTTGCCTAGCAGGGCTCTGCGATCTGCTTCTTTGGCTAAAGTGGCTGTGCCTGCCATCAAGCGTTCCAGATCTAGAGGCCGGGCTTTCCGGTATCTGGCTTCGCGGGGCTGGAATGAGCTACCTTTGGTTTTACGAAGGGCAAACAACCTTCTTGCTTTTAGGAAGGAATTAAAAACCTGGCTCTTTTCTGTATAGGGGTTTCTTTGGTTTTTTCTTCAGTTTTAGTTGTTGTGTTGCCACTCTGTATCAAGTTCTCTTCGCCAAAGCGCCGGGATGCTCTTCGGAGTAGCCGTGCGCTATAGAAGAAAATAAATAACATAACATAACAGAAAAAGTACAATTAAATATCAGATCAGAGCAAGTCATGTGACCTCACAACGCCAATTTAGTTTTGTGTTGGGTTACTTTTTCTCAGGGTCTGAATATTAAAATTTAAAACAGCGAAATACATCAATGGGTACTCTAAGTGCTGCTAGAGAGTCAAACATTCAAGATGTGAGTTGAAAGACCTGTCTTTAAGGATTGGCAGTAAGAATCATGATCTTTATACTGGGTAAAGTGGACAGAATAATTGAAAGTGCTTGATAGTTTGGCAGGAAATCCCACCACAATGACAAGACGGCAAGGAGGCCAATCATGAACCTGTGGTCGGGAACGCCCCTAAATGGTGAATCATATTTATGCAAAAATGTGAAAGGTAGAATCTATTTTCGGGAGTTCTAATCCACAATCCTTGCAAACTTCTACTTAATCTGCGCCTCAATAAGAACGCTAGTGTTTCCGGGCGGAGTGGCTAGCAGCCTAAGATGGCCGCCGAATAAGCAACGAGCTCCGGGCCCGGGTCAACAATCCACCCCATATCCCAGCAAAAGTCAGATCCTGACAACATTAAATGATGCCAGTACCACTCCCATGGCATATGGGCACTGCGAAGCTGAACTAAATAGCGAATGACCGTGGCTAGGAACGCGGACCTCTCTCGACCGGTCGTGGGTCTACCTTGTTAACGGCTCTAACTTGATTGTCGGGCTCTGCTGTAACTGGTGTCAACTAAAAAAAGACAAGCTTGCTGAGGCACTGGAGGTCTGGACAGGTGGCGGCTGCGTAGCGAGCATGAATTTCAGCGGAGAGGCTCGAACGGCCCCGGCCGTACTGCAGAAGGCTGAGTACATAGAAATAGCACAAACAAGGAGATATTAAGTATTTCTCCCCGTGTCAATTGAACACCCGCTTTAGCATGGCATTAGTTATTTTGCCCTGCCTCAGATTTACACATCATTGTTAAGGTGGGGTAGTGTAAAAAAGTAATGGATGTTGCTGTGGAATCTCCCAGCAACACCCATTGCATGGCCCTTTCACATGGATACATTGGCTTTCATTTGCCTATGACACCTGCATTATGCGTGACCATAAGCAATGGACTGATATGTGAGGCTGTTACAGAGTGACATGTGTCAGGCACTATCCCAGATGGTAGTAATGCTGGGAATGGTGAAATGTACCTACTGAGGGGTATGTTCACACAGAAATGGCACAACACGGTGGTGTAAGCCCTTTAGCTGCACCACTCTACATCATTCCAGAAACACAGGAAAGCACCGTATTGACAAGGATATGGCATACCCCATTTGTTTTCCCTTGCGCTTGCACAGATAAGAACAGCAAAGCACTAACACAGACATCCTTGCACCATGGTGCCTGTGTTGGGGCAAAGCTGTTCTTTTTGCAGTGGTGCAGGGGTGGCACATATTTCTGTAAAAACAGCTATCCATGCATTTTTGCATTGATGCAGCTTGGCTCTGAAGATTTGTTTGCATTGTAAAATGTAAAAAATGTAAATTATGCTTCATGGTCCTCTCGTGTACATTACTTGCATTCACCCCCACACCCAGTCATATTTAGTTAATGAGAGTAGTTCAGTTGGTCCCTACAATGGCAGCTGACACTTGTGTGGTTTTAGCCTGCATGCCAGGACCGCTGCTTTTCATGTAGTTTAATCTAGTCGAGTATGGATGCTACTTTAAAAATGTCCCTATGTGTAGGTACTGCCCATGGCCTATATATCCCCCACCCCACAGGTGTGTTGTTTCTCCTGTGGTATGCCAATTCTATGGGATTTGGAGGCTAGGTTAATGGGCATGGGCCCAGGTAAGACTGAAGGATATCTTTTATAGACATGTGATGCAACACAGTGCAAGAATGTCTTTGGATTTAAAATGCCCTTTTCACAGGTCACAGGTGTCAAGTGCAGCAGGTTAAGTCACCTGGTAATCTTTCACAAGTTCAATAGCTTTTTCAGAATAATGCTTTGGGGTGCGACATTTATGCCTGGCTTTTCCCTAATTAATAGGGCGGAAATTCCATGGGGTAACCCTACCCACTTTTCTGCAATTCCTTTCCATCCAGTCTACCTTATTGTCCAAAGTTAGGATGTATTAAATGTAATAAGGCAGCCCAATCTTATCATATGGGAAAGATCGTCCTAACAGTAGTGAAATATAAATCTATGAGTTTTTCACTACCAGGACATGTAAAACTTAAAAGCACATGCTCAACCTTTTAATTACAAGGAACCCTGCCCTTGAGGCTACCTAGAGCCTTCCTTAGGGATGACTTATATGTAATAAAAGGGGAGTTTAAGGCTTGGCAAGGAAGTTCTATTGCCAATTCAGGACATGTGTTAAGGGGCTACTTAAGTGGGTGGCACAATAAGTGCTACAGGCCCACTGGTATCATTTAATTTACAGACCCTTGATATATGGTATACCACTCTACAAGGGACTTATAAATAAATGAAATATGCCAATCAGGTGCAAGCCAATCAATCAATATCAATAATAATACTTTATTCGGTCATATATATATATATATATATATATATATATATATATATATACGACCATAAAACCTAAGAAAAAAAGAACAATTTATTCTGCAGATAATAAAAACATAAGATGTACTATTAAATATCAGATACAATCTCACATCACCAGTTTAAATTCATAATACATACATCTTTCTCCAACCCGGCAATATATAATAAAAGGACAGAAAAAGTACAATTAAATATCAGATCAGAGCAAATCATGTGACCTCACAACGCCAATTTAGCTTTGTGTTGGGTTACTTTTTCTCAGGTTCTGAATAATAAAATTTAAAACAGCGAACACATCAATGGGTGCTACAAGAGAGTCAAGCATTCAAGATGTGAGTTCAAAGACCTCTCTGAAAGGATTGGCAGTAAGAATCATGATCTTTAGACTGGGTTAAGTGGACAGAATAATAGAAAGTGCTTGATAGTTTGGCAGGAAATCCCATCACAATGACAAGACGGCAAAGAGGCCAATCATGAACCTGTGGTCGGGAACCCTCCTAAATGGTGAATCATTTTTATAGGAAAATGTGAAAGGTTGAATCTATTTTTGGTGGTTCTAATCCACAATCCTTGCAAACTTTTACTTAATCTGCACCTCAATAAGAAAGCGAGTGTTTCCAGGGGGAGTGGCTAGCAGCCTAAGATGGCTGCCGAATAAGCGACGAGCTCCAGGCCCGGGTCAACAATCTGCCCCATAAACCAGCAAAAGTCAGATCCTGACAACTTTAAATGATGCCAGTAAAACTCCCATGGCAAATGGGCACTGCGAAGTTGAACTAAATAGCGAACGACCATGGCCAGTAGCGCGGACCTCTCTCGACCGGCCGTGGGTCTACCTGTTAATGGCTCTAACTTGATTGCCGGGCTCTGCTGTAACTGGTGCCAACTAACAAAAGACAAGCTTGCCGGGGCAGCGGAGGTCTGGACAGGTGGCGGCTGCATAACGAGCATTAATTTCAGCGGAGAGGTCCAAACGTCCCTGGGCCCACTGACGTTGCTGAGAACGGCAGAGTGGAGGATGGACCTGCAGTGGCGTCCATGCCAGCGCCCTCTGAGGCCTGGTTGGGTGGCGGCGGCAGCTGTCTCGCCCTCCCTCACCTGGGGGTCGCCCTGTTGTGAACCCCTATTCACCTGTCAGGGAACTACATGCCAGCATGAATGACAGTGGCTGAGATAGAGGGGTCTACTGTAGGGGTGAACGACCTGAATCTGTGGACCTGCAGTGTCTGCGTGGGGGGAGCAGAGCACGGTGGAGGAACCCTGCTGCCCCGTTGGGACCTGGAATACTGACGGGTTGCTCAACAGTGAATTCCTGCAGGCCAGTCGGGGCCCCTGGGTGCTGATGTGGGTGAGGATGATCAAGAGAGGAGGCGTGCTGTGGTCTGGTACCCTCTGAGGCCTGCACGGGTGCTATCGGCACCGGAATCATCCTTCTTCATTTTCCCTCATCTCTCCTCACCAGTGAATTCAGTTGGCTGCCCGGGAAGGCGGATAGGCCCAGCTGCTGTCTCCGATCCTGCAGATGAAGCATGCGCTGAATTGGTGCGTCTGCAGTGAACACCGGCGGTCTTCCCTGTCGCAACCTCAGAGATGTCTGCAGCGGGCAGGCAGCACTTGCTACAACAATCACCAGTGACAGCTGCGATGCGGCCTTGCTTTCATGCCTCTCCTCCTCTCTCCCCCCTCTGAAGTCCCTGGACGGCTCCATGCACAACCTGGAGGGTGTGTCGGCCCCTATTGCCTGCACCCATTTCCTGGGGGGAACTGCCTGAACCTTAGGTCCTGCTTGCAGCGCTATGGGAGGCGCTGATTGAGAGAGCAGAGCGGAGCCAGCAGATTGCTGAAGTCAGCAGTCTTGAGGACAATAAAGCCTCCTGCTAACGGTCGATCATTCTGAAAAAATTGCTAATAAGGGCTGGACAGGGCCCCCTGATACACAGGAGGATATAGTTGTTGGCCCACTTGTTGTTGCTGGTCAGAGGCCCACACCTGGCGGCTCTGGGTGTGTCATTGCAGGCCTCCCTCAACACATTGGCAGTGAGGTGGAGGGAAACCAAGGAGTCTACTGAGATAGTGACAGCGGGGGGAGAGGATTGCGAGGACTGCGCCCTACACAGAGATCCATAATGGGCCCTTGATAACACCTGGACTGGCCAGAAAACGCTGAGTGCGTGCTTCGAATAGGCGGATGACACCGTTCACCTAGTGTATACTCACGAATACCTTGTAACCTTCGCACAGGCCTGGAATACCCATCAGGGTGCGGCTCAGCCAGTATAACATTTATTCCACCCCACCACCTGTGAGGGAACCTTCCAATCGAACAGTACCTTCCTTTCCCCTCTTTCCTTGCTAGACAGCCCATCAATGTCAATAGGGTGCACAAAGGCTAAATCCGAGGTGTGGATGGCGAGAGCTCGGTCCGCTCTTTACCCTCTCCATGCAATCTATACAGGGCAAGGACGATCCATCAAACACCCCAGTAGATAAGTTGGATATGATACTGCAGGAGATATGGGAGTCTAGATCAGCCATTGCGCAATAAATAGGGGTGATCTCCACTGAGCTTAATTTGCTAAAGGACGACCATGGGAAATTAATGGATAGGGTCAAGACCTCGGAGATGACACTGGACTCCATTGTGCCTAAATTAAAAGACCATGATGTCCAGAGATCACAATTGCACCAACAAATAGAAACCCTTCAGGCTCAGGCAGATGATGCTGAAGGGAGGTCCCGATGAAACAACCTGCGTAGAGTGGACCCGCAGCAGATGTTGTTCATAGAAGACTGGCTCAGAACGAGGGTGACTCCCAGAGGACTGTTGGATTTCTTTACAACAGAACCTGTGCACCGAGAACCCACTAAAAAACCTAATCCGGGTGCAAATCCAAGACTGGTCATAGCCAATAATCTGAACTTTAGGGACCGAGATCGACTCCTGCAGGCAGTCTGAGACAATGGCCCCCTACAGTTTAATAACAGAAAAGTTCAATTGTTCAAGATTATGCACTGGCAGTCCAGCATAAACGATCCTTATTCCTCGAGGTCAAATCCGTGCTGCATGCATTACGTTGCCCTTGCGGAGTGGTCACAATATAACTGTTTATGAGGGGGAGATTTCACAATCACACCCCCCACTAACGGGAACAATTACGATACAGCAGGCTAATATCCTGTGCCAATTGGTGGCAGGGTGGAACCTAGAAGACGTCTGGAGACTTTGAAAAATAAATATACGGGAATATTCTTTTTTCTCACATCCTGTGGCCTAGATATATTCCTATGTACGCTGGACCTACTCCCAATCATACCACACACCACATATTCAGGCAAGACTATCTGTGACCATATTCTTTACTTTTGGAAGACCCTGTGTTTAGAAGCGCTATCACCATGTCAATCACCTCTTACTTTGATGATAATAAGGGCACGGCTACAACGAGATCCGTAGAATGGGAGGCCTTTAATGCGATGATTTGAGGGGTCTCAATTGGGGTGGGGGTTGGTGCCAGGCGGGAAGTCACCGGAGACATTTCAGAATTGGAGGCAGCATTACAATCATTGAAAGTAGTGGTCCAGTCAGACGTACTGGCCAAAGAGAAACTACTTGATGCCAGAGTGAAATATGCAGAAGAACTAGAACGTCGGCTGCTAATTGACTTGAAAGCATATACAATGCATTCACATGCAGAAGCTAATTGATCTGGTACATTGCTTTATCAAATAAAGCGACCTCCACCATCCCCCATGCTGATAATAGAGATAAACACTGGAGATCATACACTGGTTACCACACAGATTGAAATTAATGAGGCGTTTTAGGATTACTATACACTCCTATATGCACCCCCTCCCCAGCCTCGATGGAGCTACGGATGAGTTCCTGGCATCCATCCCTCTTCCTGTTGTCCCACATGAAGATATTGCAAGCTTAGAGGCACCAATTACCCAAATGGGAATCCGGGGAGCTATAAAAGAATTTGCCCGCAGTAAAATGCCAGGCTCCGATGGGATCCCCATTGAATTTTATTCCACATATGTAACACAGTTGGTTCCCAAGCTGCTACAAATATATGACACATCACTAGAGGAGGGAACTTTACTTCCCACAACTAGGGAGGCAAATGTGACTTCCTTATTAAAACCTGACAAACATCCTATGGACCTTTCCTCCTAAAGGCCCTTGTCCATTCTCAACACAGAATACAAGATTCTTAGTAAGATATTGGCGTTGTGTCTACTTCTCTTCCTCCCCAGCCTGCTCCACACAGATCAATGTGGCTTTTTACATTGGCGGAGTACTTCCCTCAATATCCGTTCTCTCTTCACCTTAATTAACATGGGTCAGGATAACTTTCCAAACGCAGGATGTCTGTCCTTAGATATCGGACAAACTTTCGATACGTTAAGCTGGTCGTATATGCTTGCAACATTGGAAAGATTTGGGATCTATCCCAATAATTGCGGTTGAGTAAAATTACTACATGCAAATCAAATATGAGAAAGGACACTTGTAACTACGTTACATTAGGTTTCTTAGATAGCCCTCATAAACGCTATGTTAATTCTCGTTGCGGTTTGTATCGTTTCTCCGCCCCACATAAGCGTTATGGCATTTATTATTGGGTCATCTAATGTGCTACATGCCAGCCTCAAGCCTGAGGCAACCTCTGGTGTGACGCAGTAGTGTCCAGAGATGTGTGTAGATGTGGGGGTATCTACACACATCTCTGGACACTACTACGTCACACCAGAGGTTGCCTAAGGCTTGAGGCTGGCATGTAGCACATTAGATGACCCAATGATAAATGCCATTACGCTTATGTGGGGCGGAGAAACGATATAAACCGCAACGAGAATTAACATAGCGTTTATGAGGGCTATCTAAGAAACCTAATGTAACGTAGTTACAAGTGTCCTTTCTCATATTTGATTTGCATATCTGACTTGGGGAACTGATTGGACACCAATTCCTCCTCCCTATCTCAGATTAAAAATAAAATTACTACATACCAGGCCGACAGAACGGGCAAAAACAGGCCACAACATCTCTCCTGCATACTACATATTCCGTGGAACACACCAAGGTTACCCCCTCTCACCGCTGTCACTCGTATTGGCGATAGAGCCCCTTGCCCAACATTTATGGCAAGCAATGAATCCATACGGCATACCATATCTCTTTATGCTGACGATATGATGTTGTGTCTTAAAGACATACAGATGGATTTTCAACCACTGGCGGCTCTTCTGACCCAAATTGGCTACATATCAGGGCTACACCTAAATACGTCAAAATCTATATCATATTTATATTCCTTTAATGATAATTAAAATCAGCCCGTTTTACATTTCGGCCCAGCACAACTCACAGTAGAACTGGTTACCTTTAAATACCTATGCATATATATATATATGTAGAACTACTCATGATATATTGGATGGAAACCTGGTCCATATAATTAACTCCCTAAAATCACAGGTAGCCTTTTGGATTAAATTGCCACTGACAACTGCAGGAAGCCTTGCAGTGGCTACGATGGTGATGTTGCCAAGACTCCTCTATCACTTTGTCAACCTCCAAGTGGTGGTTCCTGCTTGAATTTTCAAAATTCTGGACTCTTTACTGACAGAACTAGTATGGGGATCAGGACACAGCTGGATAGCCCTCACTGAATTACAATTGCCCACATCCCAAAGTGGTATGGGAGCCCCATACTTTAAGGCAACTGCATAGTGGGACAGCAGCAGTGGCAGTCATACTGACTAGAGGGCCATAATCTGTTTGAAATTGGGTACATGCCTGCACAACTACAATACGGAACGCTACAAGCACTACTCTGCTCTCACTCAAGTACAAGGAAGGATTCCCCCACTTCTTCAGACAGCACTACAATACTGGAAAGTAGCACTGAAATACCACAAAACACCTTCTCCATACACCTCAAATATCCCCCACTGCGGTTTACCAACACTGCAGGGGGCCTTGTCAGCCCACAGATTGGCACCTTAGGAGGAGGCCGGAGTTACGACCGTAGGATCCATGTTTACCAGCAAGAACTTAATGCCCCACGCTGACTTTGTGCACACTCATGATGTACCTGCTACATTGTTTCTGATCCATGCCAGCATCATACACTTTATTAGTAAACACTGATTTGTGGAGCAGCAAGAACCTCCCACATTCCAACTATTGCAAACATTGCACATAATGGGACATGGGAGCCACTTGGTTAGATGGCTATATCGGGGTTTAAGGGTACACTTAGAAATCCCGCTATTGGCACTAAGGCAGAAATAGGAGGTGGACATTGCAAGGGCTCTCATGGACAAAGAGTGGTAACCAGTCTTAGACTACCCCAAACGAGTCTCTCATTATGTCAGATTCAAATATATTCAGCTCTCAATTGTACATAGGGCATACCTAACACCACATAGGGTGCATGTGATGTACCTCTCTCTTCCCTCGGAATGCCCCCGTCGTCACTTACATAACGCCGGACAAACACAAATGCTTTGGTCATGTCCCTCCCTACAAGGGTATTGGAATGAAGTTACTGCAGGCCTGTGGCACTTATCCGAACGACCCTCTTGGTCCACTATCGAAGCGTGTCTCTTAGGTCTGTGCCCGCTCCCCAAAAAGGCGGTGGTACTGCGCCACTTCACTGATCTTTCCTTAATATTGGCCAAAAGAATGCTCACACAGCGCTGGAAATCCCACTCAGCACCAGGGGAGGGAGCATGGGCGCAGGAAGTCATTCGGTAGGCCATAGTAGAAAGGGAGAGCCTACAATGGGGAAGAATACAGGGGGCTCTAAAAAAGCCAATATCAATGGAGTGGGCCCACCTATTAGAACCATTTAAAGCTTATTTCACTAACGACTAGAGAATATGTGAAACAACCCACCCTATCCTATCACATCTGATTGCAAACCAATGCAATGACCACAATGGACGCTTGCACGAGGCTGGTAACTGCCCCTCCCCCTTTTTCCTTTTTCCCCTCATATATCCCCCCCGCCCTCACCCTTTGTTCCACAAGTTAATGGCCTCTCCATGATCAACATACATATCCTTCCTCCCATAGCAAACAAGCAACTTTATAGGGGGGTGGGAGGAGGGAGTTTAACATCTTTTGTTTTATATTGATTCAACTAGTAGCACCACCATTATAACAGTTCCTGATGTCACGTATCTTTACCAATCACAAGGCATGGTTACTGGATTATGGTACAGTGCAGTCTCAAAAAGACAGGTAAAATATGTGGATTTAAATGTAGTCATTATTTATCAAAAGATACAGCAATACGATTGTATATGAGATTAGCACTGAAAAATGTATTGTCATATGTCCACATTTGTAACACTTTGATGAGAACAGCATGTAGGAAATGTATGCCAATATATATGATCCTGATTAAGCTCGAGACAATACCTGTAATCCTTGATAAAATGTCTTTGAAAATCAAAAATATTTGGGTTAAAAAACAAAACAAAAAAAAGAGTTCTAGTGTCCTCTGTGTTTGCCCACAGGTCTGCCACCCCAATTCTTCCTAGATAACATGAGATAATTTAACCATGGAATGGACTGTGCATTGCTCTGTTTTAAACAGTCTTCTACAATATCGCGCTTGAATTTCGAATCCGGAGACAACCATATTTTGACCCATAGCATGATAGAAGTTAGCCTTACCACATCTTCCAGGAAACTAGCCCATTTCATTATGTGTGATCAGGCTTGTAATGGATTTTGTGAGTCCTAAAAGTTTGGACAGAAATGTATTCTCTACTGCCTGTAAAGATGACACTGGGGCATACTCCTGTTCCGTATGTAGCCCCTGACAGACACTTGCTTTTATATAACATTACTAATTCTTTCGGGGTTTTATGTCCCAATATTTTACCGGATCTATACAGTGTCTCACAAGCTGCTTCAGCAAGTGGTAACCTCTGATTTAAAAGTCTATCCCAGGTCAGATTTGTCAAAAGTAAAATCACCTGAAAGCTAGAAGTTGAAGTTTTTATTATTGGTGCACCTCCCACAAAAAACTTCCTAGAGCGGGTGTTTTTGAGGCCATTAGTCAGAATATAAGATTTCTTATGGTTGACCTTGAGCTTCACATCACTAATAAAGGTATTGAACCCATCCAGCAACATTTTCAGCCTGTTAGCGGTGGGCAATAAAAGCACAGTTGCATCCGTGTACAGTACGGGAACTGTACGGGAACTGAACGGTCACTCACTTTGGGAGTATCAGAGGTTAGGGACCTTAAAAATGCATCTAGTGCATTAATATAAAATAAAAAGGGGGCCAAAATCCAACCTTGTCTGACCACACAAGTAACTGGAATCTGAGACATCAAATCCCCATCCTGTGGTAAATAAACCCACTAATGGTGCTTCCCTGGCCGCAGGGGCTAGTGCACTCACCCCTACAGCAGTCCAGCTCTTCTGCTCAGCTTCAAGAGAAGGTCGGGGCAGATCTTTCAGAGTGACTTCTGATCTTTCATTGAGCTCCATCATCAGTGAACCCGTGGTGAAAAAGAAAAAAAAGGAGAAGCCAGGCTTAAACCTCACCAATTCCCAAAAGTCAGGCTGTAAGTCTATTTCATCATCAGTAGGGACTGTTAATCCTCAACTTGTGGCTACCCTTGCCAGTGATGCAATGACCTTCAACGAACTAAGGGCCAGATGTAGGAAGGCAATTACCGGTAGGTAACGGCCGAAATTAACGAATTTCGGCCGTTACCGACCGGTAATAGGCTTTCCTTATGTAGGTGGCCAATTTACAGACTCGGTAAATACCGAATCGGTATTTACCGAATCATCATTTACCGATTAATGACATGTAGAAAGCACTTTGAAGAGTGCTTCTGTGCCTTAAGGATTCGTTATTTACCACCAACTATTAGTTGGTGGTAAATAAGGAATACCTCTGTAAATGCAAATCTGTGCATTTACACCAGTGCCATGTGGCAGACACACATGCCCTTAGGGCATGTATGAGTGCCACGTGTGCACATAAGCACTATTCAGGTGTGCAACAGGGTGTTAAAGTGACACCCTGCCACCCTTGACTCTTTCCCTATTTTACCGAATTGGTATTTACCGATTCAGTAATTGCCTCCAGGCCCATAGGAATCAATGTCAATTACCGAATCGGTAAATACTGATTCAGTAAATACCGAATCTTAATGATTCGGTAATTTGTACTGAATTTTTATCTACATAGCATTTACCGATTCGAAAATACCGAATCGGTATAATTCGGTATTTTCGAATTGGTAAATGCTATTTACCTGCATCTGGCCCTAAAATCTATAATGAGTGGGCTCTTGGATCAGATAAGAATGAAGTTTACTAATGCCATAACGACGTTCTTGGACAGCATTGATGCACTAGAGAAAACAATCCTGGATATGGGATCTGTATTAAAATCTCAGTCAGGGACTAATCTACTGCCGCCCCCTCTCCCCCCTTTTTCTGAGGCAACACCACAAGGCATAGTCCAGAATAGCGATAAATTCCAGGGATTCTTACAACAGAACTCTAAGAGGGTAACTGGCATCCCCCTCCTTTCTTCCTCAGAGAGGGTCTCAAATATTTCAGCCACGCCCGAAAGATCTCAGTTGGGAAAGCAAGGGAACTATAGTTGATCCTTCCTAGTTTAAGTAGACCAACGAACGCCCCGGTAGCGAATAGATGCCCCACTGGTGCATGACTTTCTTCGCAGACTTTAAATTTTCCACATGCATGCTGCCTGTATGTTGCAGTAATAGTGTGGTACCACATGTGCCAGATGGAAAGGAAGGGAATTTCCCAGATTTAGAAAATAAAGCTTGCCACTGATTGTTAAGAAACTGCGTTCTCCATCAAGGAATATGATGATATTCTTATCCTGAGGTGGGTAGGTTGGGTAGGCCCATCAAAAAAATCGCTCAAGGGGGATTGTGTAGTAGTTACCTGCAGCAAGGCACAAATACCAGCCCCGATACCCAGTCAATTGTACCGCTGAGTTTTTTGTACCGCCATAGAGCTACCAACATCTGGGGATCAGGGTAAAGGCCAAGCATGGTGGTAAGGTGCGAAATGACAAAGCTCACATTCTCTCCCAGATCCAGTGATAATCATCTCTCATCTAGCTCAATGAAGAGCGCCACATGTTTGTGTCTGGGAGGACCCAGGCTCTTTCTCCTTTCCTGCTGGTAATTAGCATTTTACCTTTTTATGGCTGAAAAATACCAGGGGTATGAAATTTGCCTTACTGCAGAAGTTACAGGAATTAGAGTATCACAGTTTATCTCAGAGGCAATCTAAGGGGGGGTGAACCCACACTTTGTACCCCCTTCGATCTTGCATTGGCACCTCCTGGTGCGATAATTTCCCAGGCACCGAGTCCCTTACAGCAGTGTAAGGTTACCGCAGTGTCTTATGTCCAGCCTATGTGGCTTATCTGGCTTATGTCACCTGGTTTAAATCATCCAGGGTAAAGAAGAATAAGCCGAAGTGGAAAAGTGAAAGGCCACCTGATCATGCTCTGCTAATGCCTGGTACGTGCCTTCCACCACAGTTTCTCTATAATTGAAGGTCCATGCAACAGTACAACTCAGTATATCAGATGCTCAGGCTCAGATGTCCACTTACCTCCTCTCCCTGGTCTTGCTGATGCCTCCACCTCCACCCACATGTAGAAGAAGGGGAGATGTAGACGACAATGTAATTGTAGTCTGTAAGCAATAGGGAAATATTAGAGCTCAGCTGTAAAGGACTTTATCCTCTAGTCTCAAGCAATAGTAACGGCTTTCACATCGTACTTCACGGGTGGTATGGTGCCTTTTGTTGTCGGTCAGACTCCGTTCATGGTACGAGTCGGTCGGGCCGATTTCCGACTCAAATCGGAATCGGACCCTTGATAAGATATAACCTCCAAAATGAGAATAGGTAACCAGTTCATGTGTGGTGTATTTAGAACTGTAATGAAAAATCCTTTCTCATGGTGAAGTCTGATTTTAAATTACAATTTTGAAAATGTCACTTTTTGAGAGTTATAAGTGAATAGCGCAAAAACGAACGTTAATGCGTCCCTGTTAAATACGCACTCCGTAGTGGTTCGTCTGAATCAGACTAACTCCAAATATGATTAACCAGAAATTCAAAATGTTCAATTCATGCTATTTTTATTTTTAGAAATGAAATCACTTGATCAATATTAGTTAATTTTTGCTTAAACATGATTCTTCCATGTGAGTACAACTGCTCCAATGCATTTCGGGCGTTGCCCTTTTTCCAGGAGCTCTGTTGGTGAAAGTAACATTCTTAAAAAATGCTAATAAACATAATATATCAACAAACCATATTCATTGCATTTTAACGATGCTCAAGTAGAACGCTAACGGGATCCTAATGATGTATGAGTAACTGTCATAAACACGAAAAAACATACCATGTATTATTCTGGTCGAATGTCAAGGTTGATAGGGAAGACTGTTTGAGATAAAAAAAAAAGGGGATGGGCAATTAGAATTATGGACCGGGTTGACAGCGAGTTAAGCAACAGTGTGCAGGGTAGAGCAAGAGCGCTGTCGAAACTTACTTCATGACGAAAAGCGTGTCGTCTGATTTAGTTCGTGGTCCCGAAGGATGGAAGTACAGCGGTTTCTCCAGCGATGGAGAACGCTAACCCGGGAGAATATTTGAGGCGTGTGGAAGACCCGGAAGACATAAGTGTCCCGGAGCTCCGATACAAAAAGCAGACTTGGCGTCAGGGGAAAATTGGTGGCCATGTTGGGATGGTCGGCAATGAGGAACTGAATATCGCCCATGTGGGGGCGTTGCCATAGGGTAAACGTCGTGGTTGGTAAACATAACTAATTGTACATAAATAAAAACAAAATACATTCAGTGCAACATAAATAAATACATTCAGTGTATCATGTATAACCGCATTAATGGGCTAAGTGTCAGAAAAACTCTTCACAGGTAACAACTTAGTTCGATATGATCATTTAAGCCAAAAGGCTTCAGTGATTGAAGATGGTAAATCCAAAATGTCTCTCTTTGTAGTAGGTTGAGATTATTGTCTCTTCCTTCTTTTTTGTCCACCGTTTCAAGGACCATAAATTTAAGTTGGGCTATATTATGCCTTACTTCGTTGAAATGCATGGCTACACTTGAATGTTAATTTTTTGTTCTTATGTTTGATTTATGCTCGTTGAGCCTCGTCTTTATTTTCCTCTCTGTTTTTCCGATATAAATCTTACCACATGGGCACTTCAAAAGGTAAATCAGGTTAGTTGAATCACAGGTGGCATTGACCTTTACTTTGATGTTGTGTCCTTTCATCGGATGGCTTATTTGACTTCCTGTGATAATATTATTGCAATTATTGCAATTATGACAAGGACGAGTCCCGTTGTATTTGATCAATGGTTTCGACTCTTTGGATAGCAGTTCTTTGAGGTTGGGTGCTCTGGTGTACGCAAAGATTGGTTGGTTGTTGAATAGACCCTTAAAATCAGGTTCCATGGCCAGGATGCGCCAATGCTTTCTTATGATTTTTTGAAGCGTGTACTTTAAGTGGAACGTTGGGAAACTACTACCATTCAATTCTCTTCTTTTTTGTTAGCCCTAAATAGGGCATCTTTACGTGTGATCTTGTTTTGGCCTTTTTGATGATTTCTTGAGGGTACCCTCTATCTGAAAATCTCATTCCCATTTCCTCTATGTGTTTGTTATATGTTTCAGTTTCTGATGTTATTCGTTTTATCCGTAGCATTTGGCTGTATGGGAGATGGTTTTTTAATGCATTCTGGTGGAAGCTTGAATAATGCAACTTGTTGTTGCGGTCTGTTTTTTTTCTGAATAGGTCCGTCGTTATACTTCCTTCTGTTAGTTCAACTGATACATCCAGAAAATTTATGATGTGGTCACTGGGCAATGGGCAACTGTGCCGCGCCAACGTATGCCAACCTGTACATGGCAGAATTTGAAAATTGATTTATCTATGACCAAAGCCTTTGGAAAGACCACATTAAGTTCCATGTACGTTACATAGATGACCTATTTTTCATCTGGGATGACACAAGAGAAAAATTGGAAACCGCCCTTATCGAACTCAACACCAAAGATGAAAGAATCCAATTAACATGGCAAATAAGTGACCACATCATAAACTTTCTATGATTATGATGGGAGTTTCCACTTAAAGTGGGGTCAACATGTTTCTGCCCTTTATAAGTGTAAGAATTACGTGGGCATTCGTCAGGACCGTGTAGCGTGTACCTTGTCGGTATGGGCGCGCTAAGGCCCACCCAGACCAAAGGACGTGAAAGTTATACAATTTTTTGTGCTATGTGTAAAAAAGGGTGCAAAACAAAAACACAAACCACAAGTTGTGGGAGTTACCTCCACTCGGAGGAACCTGGATAGTTTGTGCAGTAAACCCGGACCTCGTGGATCATCCACGGGGTCCGGAGCAGGAGAAACTAGGTGCCAAGAGGGTGCTAGGCGTTGCGGGCGGTGTGCCATTTTCGCCTCCACCCCCCTCCCGAGACCCATGGGGCGTGGATCTTTTACTGCACAAACTATACAGGTTCCTCTGAGTGGAGGTAACTCCCACAACTTGTGGTTTGTGTTTTTGTTTTGCACCCTTTTTTACACATAGCACAATTTTTTTTTTAACTTTCACGTCCTTTGGTCTGGGTGGGCCTTAGCGCGCCCATACCGCCAAGGTACACGTGTATTACATGCAGTTCTAAGATTTGGAATTCCCTACCAGACTCACTCTAACATTAAAACTCTGTCCTTGCATTTAGACGTTTGCATAATACCTTGCTTGTCCGTCAGACTCCAATCTCTGTTTTATTAGTACAGCTAACTCTCTGGATTGGGTTAATACTTTTGCTTTTGCTTTTGCGCACAGGAACTATGTGATAGATGGACAGCAACAACACAATTGTTGTGAACGCATTTCTTTAACGTGGGCACCAAAAACATAACTCAGTAAGTTTGAGTTCACTTTTTTTACTCAAGCAAACCGTTTTGGTAGTTTGTGAGTACAACATGCATCTTTTTTATGGTTTACAGAGGAAGTGCTATAGAGAGTGAGAGTTATGTACATACAGTAGCAATTTTCTCTTTTTGTCCTGACTCCACCTCCTTGTGCTTTGTCTAGCCCTTGGTCATTTTCGATTTTGATTCTGGAGGGAAAGCCTCACTCTTCCGTTATCTGCACTTCTGGTACATCATCCACCCTTGGAAGTTGGAATCCCTATTTTCTTGTTGGAAAAACAAGTTCAGAGCAGTTCTTAGCAGCATGTTTGTATTGGCAAGAACCCCTATTTCTGTTCATTATGTTTTTTTTTCTTTTTCATTTTGCTTGTTTGTTCCATTTGGCTTGGAGTTCAAGTTAGGGAAAGTCAAAACATTAATACATATCTTATACGTGGTCTTCTCTCCACTCGATCATAGAAGTAGCATAGACCCTACTCTCTCCCCTGTGCCCGTTCATCCATGAGTGATGTACAAAATGCACTGGTGAGTAAATCTATAATGCCAAGCAGAGGAGGTCAGGAACAAACAATAAAAAGAATACAAAATAAGAAAATAGTTTGTGCGTTCACATGCCGAGAAACAAATAAGTAATTCTGTAAGTAATAAAATGCATTTTAATTTGAACTCACGAACATACTGACTGCTCAAACTACTTTGCTCATCTACGAGTTATCTTGCTATTGGTTCAAGGAGGATTAACAACACCACACAAAAACTTCAAAGTGCAGCAGTTCTCATGAAAACAGTGGAAGAAAGTATCAGCTGTACTGCTTCTACTTTCAGTATGGCTTCTACGGTTTATTTTCATGGGAAATAAAGCCAGGATTAAATCAACCTGAGAAAGGGGAAACATTGCCTTATGTTGCTCATTCAAGGGAGTTCTGATAAGAACATTTATCTAAAACAGTCCTTGTACGGTTAATCAAAAGAACTAAAGCACGTTCTTTTGTCATAATACATGACATTTACCATAGTACACTCTGTTCAGAGTTCTAAATAAACTGTTCAGATTCCATTGCTTTTTACTGTACTACCATTATCTCGCATATGGGTTTACTTTAAGGTAAAACTTTTGGGCCAAAAATGAATATCACTGTGGAAAATGTGTTGTATAATACTCAAGGTGAGCAGCCACCATGGTGGTCATACAAAGGCTGCACACGGGAGGTTTAAATTTGGATATGAATTAGTCTCAATTGCTTCTTCGAGTTCCTCTTTACTGACAAAGGCTGATCACCTGTGAAAAATTCATTATGTGTTTACTCCACCCTCCCGAATTTAATCAGAAAAGCACCAAGCAGTCAGCTCCATTTGAATGCTGGAGGCTTTCACAGATTAACTCGATCTCATCAGAGTTCAGTCTTCAGGACCTCACGGTTCGTAGCTGTTGCCCAATCTTGATGTCCTTTAAAGCGACAACACCAATTAGAGTCTACAACACCTGACTTTCTGGCGGTAGGAGGGTATAGTGGCATACAGTGGAGTGACTTAGATTGAAGTGTCGTTCAGTTGAACAGCATACAGTGGAATAGCATACAGTGAAGCGTTGTACTACACAGTGGCGTCAACTGGAGCTCTATGCTATTCTATGGGCCCATCACGCCACGAGCCAGATGGCAGCGCGGATACACTGCGGAAGCCTTTCGCATTTCAGTACTTCTGATTCATCGCAATTCACAGATATCCCCTGACGAAGGGCTGACACATAGCCCGAAATGCATTGGGAATAGCGAGCAGGGTGGATCATATTATGGCAATATTGATACTGTGATGAAATGGATAACTGAATACAACCATGAAGATAATGAGTTGAACTCAGAATAAAAAAGACTCTGAAATGTAATCATTTTTTGATTGCATTGAACTTTATTAAACTCACAAAAGTGAACAAGACTACCTAGCCTTTCAGAGCAGTGCACAGAGGAGCCTTCCCCCTGGTTGGGGCAGTCTTGTAATAGTCAATGGCTATTCATAACAGCCCATCCATTGATGCCAGGAGAAGAGAGAGGGGGATAGTGGGAAGGAATGGTCCTCCTAAGTTGCAGTTCCAAGAGAGAAGGAGATGGGTGTGACTGCTGTGCCAGCAAGCAACTGCAGCTATTCACTAGTGGTCAGTTACATTTAAGGACAACAAAGACTGAAATCGGGGCCACCACTAGTAAGATGAGACCAAAGGGTCTGTCGATGAATGGAGAAAAAGGCAATTTGCAGTGGCAACAACCCCTCAGTTTCCCTGAAAGCTGACTGGAAGAGCTCATGTCAAGGAAAGAGTCCCCCCTGCAGACAGATGCACAGTTCAATACACTCGTGAGGCGGAGAAGGAGAGTGCAACGTGTGTGTGGGCCCAATATCAGATCAAATGATTGTTTGAGTCAGGGCACCAGCACGTGTATGCTGCCCACATATGAACACTCGAGTAGTCCCCTCCATGTGCAGGGAACTCTCACCTTTCTTGAGTCTGGGTGACCCATTGTCATCGGCCCTCCGGCCCACAAACTGCACTTTGTTAATGGGACTGAGTGTGACCATCCACCTGTTTACATCATTTCAAGGTGTATATTGATAAATTGAACTATTTCACTAGCCCTGAAGCACGGGCCATTACACTGCTATTTCTGTAGTATGTGCTGACCCAACACATTTTACATGTTGGCAAGAGAAAGGGACCTATAGATTACTGACTAATATCTGTAGCAGAATCATCAGTCCTTCCACCTATATATTACTCAAGATGGAATTCGCGGTATGCAAGTCACAAATTGATGTCTGCAGTAGACACTAATCTCATGAAGCTATTGTGAAAGGGCTGACACACCTGTAACATACAAATAGTTCTCTGGATTTCTCATCATCTGACATTATCAAGCTCTTGAAGCTATCAGCAAAGTTTAGAAACTTCTGCCTGATGACTTGAAAATGTTTTAAAATGAGTATCCAATTACTTCACTAAACGAGAATGCACCTGATAATTTGAGGATGAGTGTATGATAACTTCACAAGATGAGGTAGTTCCTGATGACTTGAGGATGATTTGAATCATCCTCATGAATATGTCATAAGCCCTCACATTTTGTCTTCATTTGAAATGTTTCCAGATGCGTAACGAATTTGAGGATTACTTCTCATGTAGTTGCATGATCATCAAATGATTCTGGGATGACTTCTAAACTGCTTCTTCTTGTCCTGGGTAACAAGTTCAGTTTGCATACTTCACCGAACAGCAATAGAGAAGTATGTATTTTTTTTTTTTTTTTAAAAGCCATTGGCTACTGCCTACATCAGTGGGGTTGGCAAGAATGTAATTATTGTGACCTTCAACCACCACCTTTAACATCTTGTGACTACACACTGAACCACAATGAACTAAATGGTTTCAGTGGTGTCATTCAGCACACATGGCTGTGTCACCATGCAAAGTGTATGTCCGAGAATGTGCTTGAACTCAGAGTGAAGGGGCTACCCCCTTTACTCACACAAAGATCACACATCCAGGGTTGAAAATTCACTCTGTGAGGAGGACGGGTATGAGGGATTATTTTGCAGGACGGGTCACCTTCTAATCTGCAGACCTGTTTTATAACTTTTTTTAATCTCAGACTTTCCTGTTTAGACTGTTGGCATGTATGAGAATTGGGAAGACATTTGGAACGTGGAATTACCTGGCCTTTACGTCCAAGTTTGTTCCCAGTTGAGGCCATGGTTGCCAGACATGTTCCTGCTGTTTTTGAAAGAGATCTTTGAGAAGAAGCACTGGTATGATGCAGGGGGCTAGCCTGTACCTGATGTACTCATAAAGGGGCAAGGCAGTATCCACCATGGTGGAGATATTGTTTCGCCTGACTAGGATATGGATCGATATGGCTTGTCTTGTTATTCATGGTGCCCTGGTCAATGCCTGGTCGAGCCCGTCTGTTTACTTCTAAGATATAAAGCACTGCAACAAGAATGCTTTTCTGTGACTTCCCTTTGAGAAATTCAATTGTATCGAATTTCTCCAAAAAGAACATTATATGCACCTTAAGGAAAGAGCAGTCTGCGATTTGTTGCTTTAGGTCTGCAGAAGAAAATACTAAAAACGTCCAAAGCGCCGCAGCTTTAAAAAAAAGTCTTGCCGTTTACTGCCAGTTAAGTGCTCCATGTAATGCATTTGTATGGCGTCAAACTGGGTGCCATTTTGTGATGGGCTATACAAGGCACAATCGGACATTACTCTGCCTGAGAGTGACTCAGCAGAAAATGGACAAGCGAGGCAATTGCAGCGTTTACAAACTCAGCTGAACCACTGCCAAGAGATAAGTGAGGAAGGAAAGTGAAACTAGATAAACTCCAGTAAAAGGACGTTAATCGTCTCTTTTTTTGCGGTTTGGATACAGATGCACTCTTTCCATTTAATAAGCAACAAAGGTATCTCATGAAGTTGAAGTGCTTTTACCTTCAAAACAAGCTACACCAAGAGACACAGAAGGCACCAGTGTTTGTTCTTTTAGAAATTGCATCTGCTGACCCTCAAACAACTTAAAAGAAAAATACATTTGGTGTCAAAACTTTAGACCACTAACCTGTTAGTCTTAACGAGACGAGGAATCTTATTGAACTTCCATAAAAAAATTACTTGCCACAGAAGTACTACCTGGGAGCTGAGGTTGTCAAACAGGTGAAAAGGGTTTGAAAACAGAGAAGAGAAAACCGGAGGGGCATATTTACAGGAGAATGGCGGACCGCGGCGTTAAGCTAAATCTGCTAACACTGGCTGCGCTCCACCATTCTGAAAACGCAGGGCTGCGCTGTATTTACAAGAATGCGGCGCACCCCTATGTTTCCTCTAGCACTGACGCTATATTTAGCTGCCTAGCGCCAATGCAGCCACCCTTGCACTATAGTGCTAGGGTGCCTCCATTGTGGGGAATGATTGTTCATGTGCAGGAAGGTGACCCTTCCTGCACATAAGCAATCTTTAATGGCGATTTGTAGCTGCTTTATGCAGAACACATAGAAGTTGCGTCTTGTCATTGTTTTGATGATTGTTTATGTGCAGGAAGGGACACCTTCCTGCACATGAACAATCACTAGTGGCGATTTGCTGTTTCTATATGTGCTGCAAAATGCAGCACACATAGAAACAGCAAAAACAAGGAGAAATTAATAATTTCTCTTCGTTGCGCCAGGTTAATACCAGGTTTTCCCTGGTTTTATTTTTATGCCAACCTTATAAATAGGGGACAGTGGCAAAAAGCAATAGGTGTTGCGGCAGAACTCCTACAGCAACACCCATTGCCCGCCCCTTTCACGCTAAGTGTTGCATGAAAGATGGCCTTATTCACAAGGTGGCGTTAAGCCATGTTAAGTGGCTTAGCTCCGCCTCGTAAATAGGGCGAAGGGCTTATCGCCACCAGAAAGTCACAAAAAGTTATGTCTGGTAGCGATAAGTTCTTGTAAATATGCACCTCAGACTGTTAAGGCTTCGGTTTCTTCCTGAATGTCTGCGTGGAAAGCCCTGCTTTAGTCTGGGGCTGTCTTTTCCTGGGGGCGGTCACCTGAGGCACTCAGTCACCTGATTATGGAAGGTATTTGTTATTTACATGACCGCTGAGTAAATAGTGAATTTTACACGGATGCTGGCTAAATAGCACTGATTGTGCACTATGTGACAGGTGGCCATGTAAATAGGTAGCGGATTTCAATATTTGCCTGGCCAAAGACTAAATAGCAGAGATTACATACTATTTGTCTTGTGGTCGAACAAATAGCAAAGAAGCTTCCATATTCACTTGGCCGGCAACTAAATGGCAGAAACCATGTATTACTCGGTGGGCGTGCAAACATCAAAAAAGCTTCACTATTTACTCAACTTCAGGCTTGATAGCGAGATCAAGTACTATGAAATGAAATGAAAACATGTATTGTTCAGTTATTAAAAAAACTAACAATTAAAACACCTTGTACAATTCTTCTTACATTTCATGCATTATCAATTCCATATCCTTATATTAAAACCACGTAATGAAAGGGTACTTTTCATCAATTCATAAAAACCAAGAATATATAAAACAATCTTCATTGTCCATAGTTAAGCAGTTTCTTATCGACTATTTCTATAAACTTCAAAAGTCTGCCTGTGAATTGCAAACTTTCTCCTTGTAAACTGGCTATAACTGCTTGTTGACATGTTTGTATCATTTGACTATTAAAGTCCGACCTTAACATCCTCCTACGTTCAACTATTAGAGCAGGGCAGCTACAAATGATATGGCAAATATCTTCTCTCTTGTGGTTACAGAGGCGACACATCCTCTTACTACTCATCATCAGATCAAGTACTATTTGGCTGGCAGCAATGCAATAGCAAATAAAATCCACAATTTTCCTGGCTACTAACTAAATATCAGTGTACTACTTGGCCTGCAGCCAAATATGAGAGATTAATTACTATTTGGTGAAGACACCTTACAATTTATGCTGTTGCATATTAAATAGCATGCATTCTGAACTAGTGAACCTGTTTCTAGATAACAACTGAAGTTTCACTGTATATAAGGTGCACTGCATGACTATAGTAGTAGTAAGTAGCACAGGGATGGCTATTAACATGCTGGGACCTGATGCACATAACTGGAAGCTTTGGTGTCTTTGTTTCTGTGTCAGTCTCTGCTCTTCCTGTGCAGGTCTCTGTCTGCCTCTGCTCCCACCATGCTCTGGCCAGTCATGTAATTCTTTGCAATGTCTCAACCTTTCTATGACAGTCTTTTGTTTCTGTTTCACCTACACTCCTATACAGTTTGTGCCCTATGATTTCCTCATTATTTGTTTACTGTAATGCTTCTGCGGTTTTGGACTCCTTCTGGCTCTTGACCATCTCAGAATGACCCTGGCAGTCTCTACATATGCAAACACAATGAGAGGATGGACGGAGCGCTGAAACTTTTCAGACACTCACACCCAGTCACAGATCTTTAGCTCACTTCACCACCTTAGTTCAGACCCAGCTACATGCAAATCAGTTTGATCCTGAGCCTCATGGGAACAGTCCAGCCCGGACTGCCAAGCCAGGTCTTACCTGAACCTGAAACAAGCATCCTGGGACCCGTTTCTGGGTCCGCTCCCTTGCAAAGCATGTGATTGAGATCTGGGACATGATTTCCACTCTCTCCTCGGATCTATGCTTTTTTACAGAGACATGGCTAAACTCCACCAACATAAACATAGCCATACCAACGGACTATAAATGTATCCAACTCGACAGAAAGGGAAAGACAGGAGGTGGCATAGGATTTGTGTAATAATCCAAGTAGTGAGGCGGATACCAATGTATTAGTAGTAAATGGTATTTATTCAATGCTACAGAGAAGAACTGGTGTTCCCATCAGAAAGCCAGGGAGCTAACTGACAAGCTAGAATCAAGACAGTCCAAAGCACTATATGACATCAGCTATTATGGAATGTACATCTTAAAGAGATAGGTTAAAATATAAGTAAAGGGAATACAACATATCCTCTCCCCTTCCTGTGAAAAAAAACAAACAAAACAAACAAATTATGTTCATGCTCATTGCTGCTGAGATTATTATCCAGTAGAATTTTAGATGTTTGTCCTGTCAATTACACTCACTTACAAACGAAATCTTGCAAGTATCTCGGTGGTCTCTTTTCCCTCTGTTCTCTACTTGCTCCTATTCTACTTCCACCACTCTCTCTCAATTCCACCCTGCGGTTAGATTGAGGACTAACAACGTCATCTTCCGCTTTCTTGTATAGAGCCACCCGCCTCAAATTCCAATGCTCCCCATTAAACAAGGTCACAAATCTCTTATGCACGGCTTTGACCTTAAACGGGCCTCTGAACTTAGTTAATCCAACACCAACACGTCCTGGTTTTACTTTCACCCAATCATTCACCGCAAAACCACACTTACTCATCGCCTCTCCATCGTCGTCTTTCTTCTCCAAAACGCCAGAACTTAAACATTCCTTCATCCATGCTGCAACAAGTTTGGTACCTGCCTGTGGTGTCGGGTTCAAATCAGGCCTACATACTCTGCTAAACTCTCGAACGCCTTAGTATAGAAGTTGGCACGGACACTGGAAAAGGTAAAAGACAAGTTTATTAAGACCCCATGGGGTGGTGGTACATTCCTACAGCACCCTTCGGCAATGTAAGAAGTAGCACACCGAACATCGGTGCGCGACCTCTTTTATATAGTTTAATAGCAATAAAAAGATAGGCGGTTACAAGTTACACATTTTAGGTACATATAAGGTCATTTTTGGAACACAGCCAGCACGTGGGAGGAGTTCAACGGCACTGGTCAGTTAGTGTGAACATTCCTAAAGAGTGACCAGTTGATGCATAGTGCGCATGTGCGCTTGACCAGTGCTAAAAATAGCCTGTTGCCGAGCAGAATAGTGACCATGGGTATCGAGAAAGGACGAAAGGGCACACTGACCACGAGGCAGCGTGTTCATAGGAAACGGAAGTCAGAGGGATTCAAAATGGCCCCCGTTCGTTTTGGTCAAGTTAACAGAAAAGACCGTGTAGCTGTGCTAAACGCTAACTCAGGAGCTGCCAAAACACGACAGACGGCCCTTTTAGCGTTTAGCAAAAGCTACCTCATAGTGGACGTAGTCAGAATGTTCATCCTCAATGTTAATAGCCATTATTTTCAATACTTCATCATTGATCAGTTTCTCTTGCTTATCAATAGCTCGTTTGGACGGAATACAGGCTGTGATACATACAGAACATAATGTAGGGCCACATTGAATACATAGACAAAGGAAAAATAGTACTCCAATAAAAACACAGAGAATCGTTAATAATTTCCAACCCCAAGTACTAAGCAGGGTCCAGAACCAACCAGAAAAGGTCCATGTTCCATTTTCTGGGTGGATCTCAGCAGCTATCTTATGTAATTTTGTAATCGAATCATATACAGAAGGTGAGTTATCTGGTACGTACACGCAACAACTACTTCCGATGACGCGGCATGCTCCACCTCTATCAGCTAGTATCACATCTAGAACCATTCGATTCTGGAGCGCCACAATTCTGGTAATTTGTAATTCCTCAGTAATATTCCCTAAAGCGGAGGCAGTTTCGTTAGCGACTGCTTCCACCACACGCGTAAGCCGCCTTATCTTCCTGCTATTCAGTGCAGCTCCTACGAATGAGAATAACCCCAAATTGAAATCTACATATTGTTGTAAAGTGGTATCAGTCTGGTCTATTTCATCAAGATCTACTGTTCGTTTGACCCTGTTTAGTATGAAATCATGGTACAGAACGTAATCATTGTGGTACATGGGAGGAGCAATAAATACAGGTGGTAATACAAAAGCTATATAACACGTTCCCAACCATCCCAATGGTAGACGATGGTATCCCTTATTTCCACAAATGAAATACGTGTTATGTGAAGCTACAAATGCAATTCCAATTGGTGTATCAAAGGTAAGTGTAATATTACATTCACTGCGGCCTACAGGGATTGTACCTTTATTTCTAATACACAAATCTGCTTTTGTATCAATGACTGTTATCATATGCGAGCTCGTCACATTTATAAGTCTTTGATTCGTATATACACGAGGTGTAGAAACATTGTCCGGACGGTACTCTTCCCATTCAAACTTAGTTCCTTCAGCGTGTGGATAGCCGTCTTTGTCGTTATAACATATTTTATTCAACCGAAAAAGTAGTCCACCTTTCGTTGGCCATCGCAGAGTAAAAAGAAGAGTGTACCAAGCATGACAAGAACCATTATGAGAAAACGGGAGAGGAATGAGTGGTGTTCCTCCCTTCTTCTGATGTCCGGGCAACATTCCACATACCCAACAATTGGACGTGTTGGTCATGTTATGAGTATGATGCAAAATCTTAATAAAGCTGTTATTCAAATAAGTCTGCCTATGTCTTTCTTCGTGAAAAGGCAGAGTGAAATGAAAATGTTCAGATGGACTTGGAGTGGTGGGCAGCAAATGTTCTCGTGCAGGAAACAACAGTTCTATAGTCCAAGCTAATACTGCGATCACCACTACGGTCAAGACAAACAAAACAACACCAAGAATTCTCCCTCTTCGTGTCGAAGGAGATGCCATAGTTCACAAAACAATACTCTTCAAGAAAACAACACTAAGCGGGAAAAATAAAAACGATGGTTCTGAACCGAGGCTGCCGTTGATTTGTTCTCCGGGATTCAAGACGGGTGTCGCTACACTGGGCAGAACTGATCCCCCCCCCTTGATATTCCCGGCTTCCGTTTCACAAACCTCAGAGCGGTTACCAACCAGTTTCAAAAACACAAAAGGAATCTTATTTCCTGGGGCGTAGATTGTACTTCACTTTATCAGAAACAACGTGGTCCGGGAAGGCTCCCTCCAATTCATCAGGCGTGACAGCTGGGCTCTTTTCTGTATCCAAAATCTTTCTGTAGTCGGATAGCACCACAGGGCTCACCAGATCCGGAGAGACACGTCGGCAGTGCGTTGAATGTATCCACCTCTTCTTGTTAGTGACTCTCACAGCAGTTCGCGTAGCCAGCAGCACTTGCTCAGGGCCATGCCATCTCGGTTCCAAACTGCTGGATCGTTCAAATACTTTGACCATCACGTGGTCCCCAGGGCGGAGATCGTGAGCCTCACCAGTGGAGTTATCAGGGAGCGCCTCTCGAACCTGTTGATGGATAGAAAGCAAATCATTTGTTAATCGTGCCAGATAATCGTTCATCATTATACAAGGCATATCATGTATCAAACGAGGTTTTGGAACTCCCCAAATATTCATAGGCCTTCCAAACACCACTTCGTAGGGTGTGAGGCCAGATCGAGAATGTGGCACTGACCGAATGGACAGTAATGCCAGAGGCAAAGCGTCCGGCCATTTCAGAGATGTAGATGCCACTATCTTTGCTAGCTTCAGCTTCAGAGTTGCATTGTATCGTTCTACTAACCCTGCTGATTGCGGATGAAAGACAGCATGGAATCGTGGCTTGATTCCCAATCCTTTCAGGACGTATTCCACTACTTTTCCAATGAAATGAGGGCCATTATCACTCCACATAAGTTTACAAACACCGTAGCGCGGGAAGTACTCCTTGAGTAACACCTTAGCTGTTGTCAATGCTGTATTGTCTTTCGTAGGGTAAGCCTCAATCCATTTGCTGAAGGCACACACCACTACTAGGACATACTTGAGATTATTACAGCGTTCCAGCTGGATGTAATCCATTTGTAGTACTTCGAATGGTGCAGTAGGTGGAACAAACCCTCCTTTAGGAGTATGAGTCCCTTGTCCAGGATTGTGCTGCAAACATATCAGACAGGTCTGCACTACTCTCTTAGCCGTGCTAGCAATGTCAGCATTTTCCCAAACTCTTGTAAGCAATTTAGTAATTGCGAGAGCTCCAATGTGTGCCAGCCCGTGTGTCATTTGCACCATTGTTTGTAAATAGGCCATGGGTAGTTTCCATCTCTCCATATCTTTACTACGCCAGCAACCCTCATCATCCAATACTCCTTCAGTGGCCCATTTCATACGTTCTGCCTCAGATGCTGACTTCTGTATATCTAGTATTTCTTCTCTAGCATCATGCCACCGTTCAGCTTGTGACTTCACCACATACATGGGGAAATTATTTTGCAGCATAGCGGTCTCTCTCGCAATGCGGTCTGCGAAAGCATTGCCTTGCCCTATTTTGTCCGTCACCTTTTTGTGTGCACTACACTTGACTATTGCAACTTTCTTTGGGCATAACAGTGCATTCAGGAGATCGCGTACCAACTCTCCATGCATGATGTGTACTCCGTGTGAAGTCAGGAATCCTCGTTCCTTCCAAAGTAGGCCAAAATCATGCACTACTCCAAAAGCGTAACGACTATCCGTGTAAATGTTCACACATAGCTCAGCACTTAACTCACATGCTTTCGTTAAGGCTATCAATTCAGCTGCTTGAGCCGATTTCTGGGGTATTCGTGCTGCTTCTACCACGGTCTTAAGTGTCGTGATCGCATAAGCTGCGGAAGTCGTACCATCTGGTAACCTCACACACGATCCATCAACCCACAGTTCCCCATCTACATCTGGAAATGGCGTATCCTGTAAATCGATACGACCCTTTGTCTGTTCCTCAGTCAGAAAAACACAATCATGTTGTTCTTCCTTCTGGGTCTCAGCAACAGGATCCGGCAGTAAAGTAGCAGGATTTAGTGTCGCACATCGCTTTAGTGTGATGTGCGGCGCCAACAATGTTAGCTCATATCCTGTCAAACGGGCACTGGTTAGATGCTGCGTTTTTGTTTGATTCAGTAACGCATCTACCGCATGGGGAACTAGCACCAACAATTTGTGTGACAAAACTATTCCCTCACTTTGTCGTATCGCAACTGCTGTTGCTGCAACTGCTCGAAAACATCCAGGCAATCCTCGAGCCACAGGGTCGAGTACCGCCGAGAAGTATGCACAAGGCCTCTGTTTGTCTCCGTGTGTCTGCACTAACATTGACAATGCGCACCCATCCTTCTCGTGTACATATAATGTAAAGATCTTCGTGTAATCAGGTGTACCCAACACTGGTGCAGAACAAAGAGCTTGTCTCAATTGCTCAAAAGCATTCTGACATTCATCCGTCCATTCAATGGGAATCGGTGTATCTTTAGACAACAATGCCAACAATGGTTTAACGATATGTGAAAAACCCAATATCCATTGCCTACAAAAAGACGTCAAACCTATAAAGGCGCGAACATCCTTCTGAGTGCGAGGGACTGGAGTATCTAGGATTGCTTGAATTCGATCTGGTGTCAATGCACGGCCCTCCTTAGACAAAAGATGACCGAGGTAGGTCACCTTTGGTCTACAATATTGTAGCTTTTTCTTCGAAACTTTATGATTATGTTTGGCCAGGAAGGAAAGCAAAGAAAAGGTACTCTTCTCACATTGTTCTGGCGTGTCTGCAGCAAGTAAGATATCGTCTACATATTGAATGAGAACCACTCCCTCTTGTAAGTCAAAGGAATCAAGCTGTCTTTTTAATGCCTGACTATAAATGCTAGGACTTTCAGTATAGCCTTGAGGAATTCGACAGAATCTGTACGATTTATTATTTAATGTAAAGCCGAATAGATATCGACTGTCAGGATGTACAGGGATCGAAAAGAAGGCATTCTTCAAATCGATAACTGTAAAAGTAGTTGCCGTCGATGGAACCAACGTAAGCAACGTGGTGATGTCAGACACCCCCGGGTACTGAGGCACTACTATCTTGTTTATTTCCCTCAAATCAATAATGAAACGGTAAACCTTAGCATCTGTATCTCTTTTAAGAATCGGTAAAATTGGGCTATTGCAAACATTGTAGGGGACTTCCTCAACTACTCCTGCCAAAATCAAATCGTTCACAATGTGCATCAAAGCAAGTTCTCCTTCTCTGGAAATCTTATATTGTGGGACACGTGGTAGAGATACTCCCTCCTTTACAGTAATACGTACTGGAGGGATTAACATCTGCCCCACATCCGTGTCAGAAGTGGCCCACAACGTGTTTGGTAAGGAGGCCAATACTTCAGATTCATGGAGAAAACACACTCGCTCAAAGTCTGGGTAATTCTCATTCAACACAACTCGCACTCCTTCTGGGGCACAGCGAATAGTAGCTCGAAAGTGTTTTAACATATCGAGTCCAATAATATTATCTGGTGTATTTGGGGACAACAAAAAGGGACATGGGGCAGCAAATTTATCAACATGAAATGCAACTGGTTGAGACAATGGGCTAGAAGTAGGTGTTCCATCGAACCCTATTGCTGTAATTACCTCGCCAGACAGGGGAGCCCTTGGAACCAAGTATTTGGACAAAGCGCTACGAGTAGCTCCTGTATCGACCAGAAATTGATCAGTGGAACCCAGAACATGTGCTTCTATGTATGGACCCCTTTGATCAACTGGTACCTCAACCGATTCCACACCCCATCCTACGCAATCCTATGCATAATGCTCATCCCGTGGTTCAGCAGGACCACCCTCATTTATCTGATATTGATTGCGGTTATCAAACGTATTATAATCAGACTGACCACGACCCCTTGCTCCATATCCTCCACGATCATTCGTACCATAGCCTCCTCGATCATTCGTGCCATAACCTCCTCTTGACCCTCCATAATAATTCCTAGACCTTCCACTTCCTCGTCCCCTCAAATTACGCTGCTCTCGAAACACCGGACAGTCTGCAATCCAATGCCCAAACTGTTTGCAGTATGCACATTGATTCACAGAAATGTCAGAACGAGGGGGAGGAGCATTACTGTATGATCCTCGCCCTCCTCTGTTATTTCCTCTCGTAGCCTGAACCTGGGCTAACATTACCTTCGTCTTCAAATCCTTTGCTTTCTTTTCACTACTTTCTTTTGCCTCTAATTCCTGTCTTTCATAATATTGAGCCATAGTCAATAAAGAAGCAGGGGTTGCTGTGGTCCATGAACTTTCACTCGCTTTCAATCGTTTCGCAATCTCCGGTAGGAGATTAGCCACATACTTATCAACGAATAAATGCCTGCCAGTATCTTCTGTCAATAATTGACCACTGTAATCATGGAACGCTTCCTCGAAGCGAGAGAAAAAATCGGAAACTGATTCATCCGCTTTCTGCTTACAAGAGGCTAATATAGTCCAATCAATCTTTTTAGCGGGAGCAAGAGTCTTTAGTTTTGTTAGTATGGCCCCTGGAAGGTCTAATATTAATTGACACGGCTTACATGCTGGTTCTCTATCTAAATCAGCCTGAACAAGATCTTTCCAAGTGGCCCCGAGAGTCGTGAGGTCATCAAACCTACGAATCGCTCTCCACATATCAGGGGGCAATATCAACCCGAAAAATAGATCAATATCAACTAACGTCATGATACATGAAGAAATTGCACTTTCAACATTTTCATAAAAAGCCGCAGGGTTTTTACGGGGATCAGGTAAAGCATTCTTAAGCGCCATGACATCTGCTCTATTCCAAGGCGTATAAACCCAATTATATACAAAATACCCTTTCGCGTCTTTGGATCTTTTATCATCATCTGTGCCATCCCCTTTATGAGGGACATATAAAGGCGCAGCTTCTCGCATAGGTCTAACATTAATCGCAGCGATTGTTTCAAAGATAGGGCATTCTTTGGATATCCCCGTCGCTCCGGACGTAGACGAATTCTTCGACTTTTCCAACTCCCGTAGTCGTGTCGCCTCATTACGCAGTTCAATCAAACGCTTGAAGAAGTCGTCCGCATCTGAAAGAACAAAAAGACCTTTACGAAAATTCTCACGATCCTTGGATATCTCCTTTGGTTCTAACTCGAGAGAATATTTTCTATACCGCTCAACAACTTCATCTCCAAAATGATCTAAAAAATACAGTCGTTCCTTATCAGGCCACTGTTCCATTTGTTCAGTAACGTCAGAAACAGTAACAGTATTAGTATTTAGTTTTCGTGCAAATGAACGTAATTCCGCAGCTCGTTCCGCATGTAACCTGGTACGCTGTGTTCGATCACTATCCTCGTCCGAGTCCTCGTTCGGAGCCGTAGGTACGACGTACGGAGGCGGACAACGATCTAGTAATGAAAAATCATCTGTTTCATTAGTAAGGACTGGATAAAAAGGACGCCTGATAGGGAATTGACCATTAACCTGTAAATTGCGTTCTCGTCTCTCCCTCACTTTTTTTTCTGTAATTCCTTCTCCTGTAGCTGTAAAGCTTTGTCATGTGCAGCCTTCCGCTGCACTTTCTCCGCCAAGGCTTCCTCACGCTTCGCTCGTTCACGCACCTCTTTCTCCCACATACGCACACAATCAAACATATCTTGTCTAGACCTTCGCTGAAACAAACACTGCTCTACATACTGTACCTTTCGAAGGTCAAACGACCCATATAGCGGCCACTGTAATTCACGATCAGTCTTAGTATACTTATGCCATAATGTACTATACATTATAGGTGGAATACCGAATTTGACATACATTTCACGATTTGGAGTCCCCTCTGGGGGAGCCGGCTGCTTTTCACTTAATCGATAATTGGTACCATTTTCAGAACAGCACATCCTACGGAGTGTGCTAAAAACAGGCATGTTCCAAAAAGTACCACGAAAATGTGATACTACAAAAATGTCACCTAACGCGGTGTACCGTTCAAATCAAATAAATCAGAGAAATATCCCTACATGCCTGCCTATGTGAGGTGCACTTCACATATTCAAATTCAAATTCAAAGATTCAAAACGTTAGCTAACAAATTCAAATTCAAATTCAAAGTTTCAAAAAGCCACAGTAAGTGTCAGTAGACGACCTCACCGCTCAAAAGCTTACCAAATATTTTCAACCGTCCAAAGTCCAACTGCCAAGTTCTGTGGTCAAATCAGCCAAAACGGCACATCACGACAATCCAAGATCAGAATCTCAGTCGAGGACCGGCGCCACCTGGGAGGTCAGATCGGAAGGGAGGGAAAACACACCGTGGGTGCCAAGACTCGGGTCACTCAGTGGCAGCGTACGCGTCCATGGCGAGTTTCCTGACCTTCGTCACGACCTCTCCTTCGGGCATCCGAGTCACCGATGAGTCCCTTCGTGGTCGCCAATTGTGGTGTCGGGTTCAAATCAGGCCTACATACTCTGCTAAACTCTCGAACGCCTTAGTATAGAAGTTGGCACGGACACTGGAAAAGGTAAAAGACAAGTTTATTAAGACCCCATGGGGTGGTGGTACATTCCTACAGCACCCTTCGGCAATGTAAGAAGTAGCACACCGAACATCGGTGCGCGACCTCTTTTATATAGTTTAATAGCAATAAAAAGATAGGTGGTTACAAGTTACACATTTTAGGTACATATAAGGTCATTTTTGGAACACAGCCAGCACGTGGGAGGAGTTCAACGGCACTGGTCAGTTAGTGTGAACATTCCTAAAGAGTGACCAGTTGATGCATAGTGCGCATGTGCGCTTGACCAGTACTAAAAATAGCCTGTTGCCGAGCAGAATAGTGACCATGGGTATCGAGAAAGGACGAAAGGGCACACTGACCACGAGGCAGCGTGTTCATAGGAAACGGAAGTCAGAGGGATTCAAAATGGCCCCCGTTCGTTTTGGTCAAGTTAACAGAAAAGACCGTGTAGCTGTGCTAAACGCTAACTCAGGAGCTGCCAAAACACGACATGCCGAACGCCCTCTCATCACACGAAAAGGAATAATCCCAGTCACACCATTCTCAGTGGTTCTATAAGCCCAAACTAAATCATTAACTAATTCTTTCACATTCTCCCTAGATGACAGGGCCATCTGGATAGTGCCTTTAATCATGCGGTTCGCCCTCTCAACTATGCCATTACCCTGTGGGTTGTACAGTGACGTCCTTGAATGCACAATCCCACATTTCTCTAAGAAACTGACCATCTCCGCCGAGGTTAATTGCGTCCCATTATCAGTGATGATTTTTACAGGAAATCCTTCCTCCCTGAAAATGTCTTTCAACATCTCAATCGTGCATTTGGTAGTGATCTCCTTCATAAACTTGACCACTAACCACTTCGATGAGACGTCTACAACCACCAAACCAAACCTCATATTATGCTCCAGTTGGTAAAAGGGACCAATGAAATCAAGGCATATAGTGTGCCATGGTACTCCAGGGTCTTCAATTGTTCCACATCCTCCCTGAACACCAACCTTAAGTCTCTTCTCACTCTCTAAACAATCTGTACATGAGTCTCTTTTCTTTTCTTTTGTTTCTTTACAGACTCACCAGCTATATATCTCGTTAGTTGCTGTATCTTGTAATGTGGTTTCTGTTCCTGCTTCTTTTTCAAGTAGATTTCTTCTTCCTCTTGCGTGGTTCTTCTTACACCAGTGGGGTTCTCCTCCCTCTGTAGTTGTTTAGCTCCACTAGCTCATCGTCGCCATGTGTAATAATCCATGTAGTGAGGCGGATACCAATGTAATAGTAGTAAATGGTATTTATTCAATGCTACAGAGAAGAACTGGTGTTCCCATCAGAAAGCCAGGGAGCTAACTGACAAGCTAGAATCAAGACAGTCCAAAGCACTATATGACATCAGCTATTATGGAATGTACATCTTAAATAGATAGGTTAAAATATAAGTAAAGGGAATACAATAATTTGCTTTTAAAAATCACCTCAAAGTTCAATGGATATCGTCCATTAGTAACGATACAATAGAATTAGGCATTTTTAAAGTACTGGTGTCCCCAACAGTGTCCTGGGATGGGGCCTTGCTCTACCGACCACCACGGCCCTGACAGAACTCATAGCCATGCAAGCCGTGACCTCCAGTAATTTTACTCTACTGGGGGATTTTAATTTTCACGGAGAAGAAGAAGATAACCCATAGGTAATGACGCTCTTCTCCAATCTGAGCGACATTGGACTCAGTCAGATGGTGTCAGGACCTACACATTCAGCAGGCCACACCCTAGACCTTATTTTTACCAATTCAGAACAGCTGAGAGTATCGCAGCCACTCCCTTTGGTCTGGTCAGATCATTACTTGATTTAATTCCCCCTGCGGCTTCAATCAGGACCAAATCACAGACCCAATCCCACACATAAAAATGGGAAATATAAAAGACCATGGCATAATCTGAATGTGGAAGATTTTAATAAAACTTTCATCGAACTATCCTCCAAAATAGAGCTAACTGATCAAGACCCCTCAGCTATGTTATCTAGTTTTAATCTAATCTTAACGGAAGCGTTGGACATAGTGATCCCACAAAAAAAGGCAAATATGTAATTAAGAGGACCTTCTGCTCCCTGGTACTTTTAAATCTTTAAAAGCCACATGCAAAGTACTGGAAAGGAAATGGAGGAAACAAAAATCAACTGAAGATAGGAAAACATATAAAGTAGCACTATCCCATTATCATCATGAAATAAAAAACGCTCATTGCTCCTATTTACAAACTCAAATTGAAAAGGCGAAAAACTCCACGAAAGCTTTGTTTGCCATCGTCAAAGACTTCTCCTCCCCCTCAGTATGCAAACTAACACCACCAGAATCCCAGGAATTATGCGATTCCGTAGGGCAATTTTTCCATGACAAAATTACTAAAATTTATGCGAATTTTCCGGTCACGGATATTAACAAAACCCATACAAATATTAAGCTGGACAATCCCCTCTCGCCTACCATAGGGGCACTCAATCAGTTTAAGCACATTTCACTTGCCGACACAAGTAAACTACTAGAAGCAGCTAAATCCGGGTCTCCACAGGACTTATGTCCACCCAGTTCGATGGCCCTTGTGTCGGAAACATGTGCCCCCATGGTCCAACGCATTTTTAATGCTTCGCTCGCGACTGGTCTCATTCCGAGTGCTTGGAAAGAGGCCTCTGTGCGACCTATCCTAAAAAAGCCATCTGCAGACCCCCATGAGTTAAGTAATTATAGGCCTATATCCCTATTATCCCTACTGGGGAAAATGCTAGAATCCAAAGTAAATACCCAAATTAGTCAGTATCTTGAAGCTAATGACCTACTTGACCCCTCCCCTATTCAGCGCTTTCCCTACTGTTGCACTCTGAATAGTAATTTTTACCTCTACGCTATCCAACGCTTTCCCTACTGTTGCACTCACTGGAGTGAGAATAGTAATTTTTACCCCTACGCTATCCAACGCTTTCCCCACTGTTGCACTCACTGGAGTGGGAATAGTCATTTTTACCTCTACGCTATCCAACGCTTTCCCTAGTGTTGTACTCACTGGAGTGGGAATAGTAATTTTTACCCCTACGCTATCCAACGCTTTCCCTACTGTTGCACCCACTGGACTGGGAATAGTAATTTTTACCCCTACGCTATCCAACGCTTTCCCTACTGTGGCACTCTTTGGAGTGGGAATAGTAATTTTAAACCCTACACTATCCAACGCTTTCCCTACTGTAGCACTCTTTGGAGTTAGAATAGTAATTTTTACCTCTACGCTATCCAACGCTTTTCCTACTGTTGCACTCACTGGAGTGAGAATAGTAATTTTTATCCCTACGCTATCCAACGCTTTCCCCACTGTTGCACCCACTGGAGTGGGAATAGTAATTTTTACCTCTACGCTATCCAACGCTTTCCCTACTGTTGCACTCACTGGAGTGGGAATAGTAATTTTTACCCCTCCGCTATCCAACGCTTTCCCTACTGTTGCACCCACTGGAGTGGGAATAGTAATTTTTACCCCTACGCTATCCAACGCTTTCCCTACTGTTGCACTCTTTGGAGTGGGAATAGTAATTTTAACCCCTACGCTATCCAACGCTTTCCCTACTGTTGCACTATTTGGAGTGGGAATAGTAATTTTTACCCCTACGCTATCCAACGCTTTCCCTACTGTTGCACTCTCTGGAGTGGGAATAGTAATTTTTACACTTCCGCTATCGTACGGTAATAATATTGGATATTATTTAATTATATTATGTTACTATATATATATATGTTTTAACAAATATTATTGTAGACTTTTTTTATAACTTTCATTAATTATGTAAATATTATAAGTTAATTTAAGTATTTTTAAGTATATTTTAGTAATTCATTTTTAATATTAATTTAATTTACCCCTGTTTTTAATAAAGTCGATATTTTAATAAACTATATTTTTGTAAACGATATTTTGTACTCAATATTTTTGTACTTACCTGTTTGTAGATACAAACTCGATATTCTGTCTGTCGATATTTTGTCAACGATATTTTTGCAACTCGATATTATGTCCCTCGATATTATGTCAGTGTCCGTTCAGAAGCAGTCCCTTTGGCCTGCAGGGAGCCCATCTCCTGCAGTGGGGCGAGCTTAACTAGAAAGGAGTAAGGAGAAAGGTCAGGGGTCCCCAGTGCAGGCAACAGCCAGGTGAGTGTTTGGGAGGGTTTAGCAGGCATAAGGTCCCAGCAGGACAAGCCCCTCAGGGTATAAGAGAGGAAGAGATAGGGTAGTTCGGACAGGGCCCTCGGCATGGTGGAGGATGCACAGAGTGTGTTTGACTTGGCTGGGGTTTGTGGGCTAGATTCGGAGGCGATAGGAGCATGGGAAATAAGGGAGGGGCTGGAGTGGTGGTTGGACAATGAGTGTGGGTAGTAGACCAGGAGGATCCGTTAGACCAGTTTGAAGGTGGGCCCAGCACATCGGGTATTTTCACATGCAATTCAGTTGCAGGTTCAAGCTTCGGTCCTGACTGGGGTGAGTTTGGTGTGGCTCAGAAACCCAAGGTCAAAAGAAGGTTTGCTCATGCATGGGCAAGCTGACTTTGGCATTGGACAGCAGCACAGCAGTCTGGGGAAAGCATGGGATGACCTCCTCATGAAAGGGATGAGGTAGGTCCAGTGTTGCCTCTTCTTCAGAAGAGGAATGGCAACCAAATGCTTGGTGGGATGAAGACAACGTTTGTGTTGGAACGGTTGGTGCGAGTGGCATGGAGTGAAGAGAGGTGAGAGTGAGGAGGTGACTGACTACATGGAGGATGAATTGAAAGAAGGGTAGATAGTTGTTCAGGAGGTTGCGTGAGTATGCAAATATAGGTAGTGGGCTCACAAAGGGGAATGGGAGTGGGAGTAACTAATGTGTGACCAGTTAGTGTTTTGCAGGTTGGAGAAACAGGGACGTTGGGGAATGTGCAACGCAGAGGATCACAGAACAGAACACTGGCGAGCAGGCGGGCAACTTGAGCCAAATTTCGGGGGTGGGGGCTAATTCTTCGAGCCATAGGCAGAGTGACTCTAAGAAGGGGTGAAAACACAACAAAAGCCTCATTAACAAGTAAATGGTCTTTTAAAGACCTTGGAAGTACTCAGGTGCGGCTGCAATTAGACAGACGGACGCCAGCCCGAGAAGCTGTCTCAGCCCGGGCTGACACACACGACGGGGGGGGGGGGCTGAAGCTCGGTGAGCCCAATGGGTGTTGCGCGCCTGCTGGTGAGGCAGCAGGCCTTGGTGTGGGTGCCGACTTAAACCAGGTAAGATGAGTACAGTGGAGTGACCTGCTATGTTCTCCCTTGGGGTGAGGGAATGTAGTGAGAGGGCATTGGGTGAGGTGGACTGGTTATGAGGATGACTACTTGTGGCGTCAAAAGGGGTGGATACGGACAGTTGGGAGATGGGAGAAGACAGAGATTTGCAATTGTGGAAGGGGATTTATGTGGCTGACAGGGGTGTAGGGACAGACAACAGGGCAGGACAGGCAACCCAGGTCAACGAGGGGCAGACAGCAGTAGGAGATAAGGAGTCTAAAGATGTGATGGATCAGGGGAACCGGGCAGCAGGGGGTGCAGAGCAGGATGCTATTGGAAAAAAAGCTTGGGAGGAAAAGAACTAAGGTAAGAAAGAGAGTAAGGAGCTTAAGGTGATGGAGCTACCCTGTATGGGGATAATGAAGCCCTTAGGGCACATCTCGTGGAAAACACAAAAGAAAGGGGAATGCATTGAAGTCTTTAAGCTTCTACATATGGAGGTATGAGCTAAGGAGGAGTTTTAGTTGTCTAAGAGACCCAGGGTACCTGTCAACATAGAAAACTGGATGGCAGCATTTTTTATACACCCCAGCATTTATTGTGAAAAGCTCCAAGAGTAATGTGTATTTTTGTTTAAGTACATGGATATGATAAGGAAAGCACATATCACATTTAGTGGTTATGCATGGGTACGTTACAATGAGGAATTTCGAGCACAACTGCGGAGGATGCAGAGGGATGTGGGGCCAAATGGACAATGATTTGTAACTACTTGTATTTACGGCCAGTGAGTTGCCTATAGTACAACAGGTAGTGGGCTCACCCACGGGGCGATTGGGAGCAGCAGGTAGAGGGAAGACAGCGCGAGAGGGAGCTTGTTGGCCAGGCACCCCGACATACATTTTTGGGGAAACGCGGGGAATGCAGGTGGCTCAAAGTTTTTTTTGCAACCCCAAGGTCGCAGGGGCAGAGGATCACAAGGATCTTCAGCAAAAGGCTCACATTCGCAATTAATTGGAGAGATTGACATTTTGGATGCAGTTGTACAAGAACAAGGATGACGCACGGATGTCATGTAGGGGTTTTCACAATGGCTTTGAATTTGGCTTTTCCAGGTCGTGTGCCAGAAGGTGGGTTAATAACCAGAAGTCTTCAAACAAACACCCAGTGGTGGTGCAAGACGAGTTCGATAAGAAGGTTTGGGAGGGCAGGATGACAGGCTTTTTGATGAACGGCCTGTGTGCAGGCTTGTTGTCTACCCATTGCGGTGTTCCCAAGGAAAGAGGTAGGGTAGTTTAGACTCACGCAGCACCTATCCTGGCCAGAGGGCTTCTCAGTGAGCAATTATATTTCTGAGGACCTGTCCTCTCCTTTTGACGTGGCCATACACCTGGTGATTGTAATAGAGGGTGGTGCATAAATGGCAAAGAGCGATATAAAGATGGCCTGCCACCTCTTGCCTGTGAACCCCAAAGACTTTGATTTGATGGGAATACACTTCACTGGCACATGGTATGGCCATGCCCATGGGATGTTCAGTTTCCTGTGCTCTGTTTGAGAAGCTCAGTTCATTTTTGTAATGGGTGTTCACATCTGCTACAGGACACAGCACAGTGACGCATTACTTGGACTATTTCTTTTTTGTAGGCCCAAATGGCTCTGCGGACTGCAAATACATATTGGACAGTTTCAGAGACACATGACAGAACTCTACGTGTCCCTGACAGAAGAAAATACTTTGGGTCTTGACACCACAATGGTGTTCCTGTGGATTAAGATTGAGGCATCACTTCCAGAGCAAAAGAAGAGAGGAATGATCCTCAGTGATTCAATATTGACAAAAGAGAAAGTGAGAGTGCGGGTGCGGGTGACTTGGTGTTGTCTAGTTGGTGATTACCTCACCACAGGCTTCATTTGAAGTGAGGTGATAAGGAAGATTTGAGGATGTGGTGTTTTTCCTGGAACAGTTCAATTGTATTCTTCAGAAAGGTTTGGGAAAGGTGGAAAAGTGTTATATCCTGATAAATATAGATGCAGCAGGTGGCTCTGCATATGGTGTGTACTGGTGTTGCAGGGATTCTGCTCAAAAACAGAACTATGCCTAGGATTATGGGACCTTAGTCCTACCACTTTTGTAACCATGAACCCAGGACTGACTAGATATGGTGTCTCACTTGCTCTTCTACTCACTCACAGAGACACAAGTGATTAGGCACTCCCGAATCTCTCAGGAATCGCGGTTGCAAGACACACTCTTTCGCTCTCACTCTTGTTCTTATTCACAATAAGATCAGACAGAGACACAAACAAGTTAAAACTATTTATGTTAACTAATGTGCTCTAATATGCAGAGGAAACAGTGTTTATAATGCTGTTAAAACAACACAATGCTATTACAACGCGGTCGTCACAATGACCGCGTTGCTAGTATGGAATACCTTTACATCGCAAGTCATTACAATGACTTGCTGTAGGGGGGGCATAGGTATTGGATATTAAATCGAACACCTTCCCTGCTGTTGCGCAAACTGGAGTAGTAATAGTAAATACTATTCCTAAGTCCAGCGCACCTCCAACAGCAAGTCGTTGTAAAGACTTGCGATGTAAAGGTATTGCGTACTAACAACCCAGTTGTTATAATGACCGCGTTGTAATGGTATGTGATGGTATGTGATGTATTAGCATGCATTGTAACATGCTATATTCCTCAGCAGTGTACGTGCCACAACGAGCAGAAAAAAGCATTACACAAATACAGTCAGCATAGCAGTTAGTCCGTAAATCATGAAATCATGAAAGGAGATGTCATTATGGAAAGACAGTATAGCCTAACCTCCCTCCCTTTTCCTAGAAGCTGTAATATTATATATTAGAAGATCTCTGGGGTTTGTCAGCAGACCCCATAACTTAGCCTATGGAGTGTAGGTATACATCATAGGTGCTGTCTCGCTCTTCTAGCTGGAAAGATCCATCTCCAAGTGTATGCTACCTATTTGTGTATCCCAATAAGACCAAAGTACGTTGTCCCAAACAACAGCTGCATCGTTAGTTTTCTTTATGTGTTAAGGCCTGGCTAGAACAGAATAACAAGAGGCATTGTTGTTCGACCTTTCTCACAATGTTCAGACTAAATCCCAGGAACCTGCAGAGTGTGAACAAGGCGCTAGATTATCATGAGAAAATGGCAAAAGAGACATTTGCAAAAATAAAGTCATGTAGTAACGTGTGCAAAGCAGTGGACAATCTGCAGTGTGCTCATGCTAACTTAGGGGCTCATTAGGATGGCGGACGGAAGGACGACTGCCGTCCTGGAGTAGGCGGAAAAAGCCTTTTTCCGTCCGCCTGCCGCGGACAGTCCGACCGCCATATGGGAAACACTGTCGAAACTCCGTATGCGGCGGAAGAGAACGCACCGCCGCGGAATGACACCCGACCCCGCGGCGGACGTAACCAATCCAGAGACAATGCCGTACGGAATGACGTCTTCGACCGTGTCCCAAATCACGATGGCGGAAAACACACATAAAACCGCAGCGGAAAAGCAACCTGCCTGAACACGGCGGATTCCCCACGGCCAACAAACCACACATTGCGAAGATACCCACCACAAGCAGCTCGCCCACATGGACCCAGCGCTACACGCTTTTCCGATACTCTTCGCGATCCTCCACCAGCAAGTCATGGACCATCATCGACGACGACGCAGGTACGCTACACACCATTTACTGCCAGAAGGGGAGTACCTGGCAGGGCTGTGACGTTGGGAGGGGGAGTGTCATGTCACAGGAAATACATTTTTCGAATGCACCAAAATATACACAATTGACGTACACAACCAGGAATGACAGCGACAAACCACAAAACATGATTTATTCGCTTTATTCAACATAATAGTTGCATAATATCAGATTATCCAAGAGCATGGGCACTGGGTACAACAGATCATGTACATCATTGGCAGCACGTGAGAGGGCAGAATGCAGTATCACAACAGCAACAGGGCATTGTGGACAACAGAGCAGGTACATCAGAGGCAGCACGTGAGAGGGCAGAATGCAGTATCAGAACAGCAACAGGGCATTGTGGACAACAGAGCAGGTACATCATTGGCAGCACGTGAGAGGGCAGAATGCAGTATCACAACAGCAACAGGGCATTGTGGAGAACAGAGCAGGTACATCATTGGCAGCACGTGAGAGGGCAGAATGCAGTATCAGAACAGCAACAGGGCATTGTGGACAACAGAACAGGTACATTATTAGCAGCACGTGAGAGGGCAGAATGCAGTATTAGAACAGCAACAGGGCATTGTGGACAACAGAGCAGGTACATCATTAGCAGCACGTGAGAGGGCAGAATGCAGTATTAGAACAGCAACAGGGCATTGTGGACAACAGAGCAGGTACATCAGAGGCAGCACGTGAGAGGGGCTAAGTGCATCAACAGTCCATTGCACTGAACATGTCCATCAGAGGCAGCACGTGAGAGGGGCTAAGTGCATCAACAGTCCATTGCACTGAACAGGTCCATCAGAGCCAGCACATGAGAGGGCAGAATGCAGTATCAGAACAGCAACAGGGCATTGTGGACAACAGAGCAGGGACATCATTGGCAGCACGTGAGAGGGCAGAATGCAGTATCACAACAGCAACAGGGCATTGTGCCCAACTGAGCAGGTACATCATTGGCAGCACGTGAGAGGGCAGAATGCAGTATCAGAACAGCAACAGAGCATTGTGGACAACAGAGCAGGTACATCAGAGGCTACCCAAGTACGTGTGTCAAGCGACCCGTCACAAGGAGATTAATAAAACCTACGTGGTTACATTTGTCAATCTACACACAAACTTAAATGACATGTGACTGATGGCAACTAGACCTCACACCACAGAATCAGGTGGACTGCTTGAACAACTCGCCTCGGACACACCGCCAACACCAGCAACAGGAGTGTGAGACACAGCCACCGATCTACTGACTGACACATGAGCCCTAGACCCAGACACACCGCCAGCACCAGAAACAGGAGTGTGAGACACAGCCACAGCTGTGGTGACTGACACATGTGCCATAGACCCAGACACACCGCCAGCACCAGCAACAGGAGTGTGAGACACAGCCACCGATCTACTGACTGACACATGGGCCCTAGACCCAGACACACTGCCAGCACCAGCAACAGGACTGTGAGACACAGCCACCGATCTACTGACTGACACATGAGCCCTAGACCCAGACACACCGCCAGCACCAGCAACAGGAGTGTGAGACATATCCACCGATCTACTGACTGACACATGAGCCCTAGACCCAGACACACCGCCAGCACCAGCAACAGGAGTGTGAGACACAGCCACCGATCTACTGACTGACACATGAGCCCTAGACCCAGACACACCGCCAGCACCAGAAACAGGAGTGTGAGACACAGCCACAGCTGTGGTGACTGACACATGTGCCATAGACCCAGACAAACTGCCCGGACATGTCCCTGTACACTGACCAATAAATACCATGCCTGCACCTGACACATGTGAGTGAACAGCAGCTGAGCCAATAGGACCACTGAAATGGTGAGCCACAGGGCTGTATGGGCCAGGAGGCAGGGTGGCTCTGGGAGCTGGGGACAGCTGTACTGGAGCGACATTGGCTTGGTCAGGTCTCAGTGGTGTGTGTCTCCGTTTCCTAGTGAAACGTAGGGGCACCCCGGACATGCCTGGACTGGTAAGTGGAGTGGCATCACCAGACATCAAAGGTGTATCATGTGCTTGTGGTGGTCTGCTCTCTGGGGACGTGCTGGACCCTGCCTGCCGTTTGCTGTGGGCCTGCCTTCTGCCCTCTGCATCATGTGTAATGGGGATGCAACAACAGTGTACCCCTTCCTCTGCTTTAGCGGGGTGTGGATGGGAGTAGAGGTATGGGGGGACTCCACCGCTGATACATGTGTTGTACGTTCCTTAAACATCATCCTCAGTGCAGCCAGGGGTGAAATATGCCTGTCCTTGATGGTGCTCGTGTCCATGGGAGAACCCTTGGCCATGGGATGTGCCTTGGACGTCGGAGGTGTCCTGTCCCTGGAATGGGCCTGATCCCTTTCCGGTGCTCTGTCCCTGGGTGCAGACATGTCCATTGTAGTGTCCCTCTCCTTTGAAGCTACCTTGCTCTTGGGAGGTGCCCTTACCTTGGTACTGTCCTTGTCCTTGGGAGTGTCCCTGCTCTTGGGAGGTGCCCTTTCCTTGGTACTGTCCTTGTCCTTGGGAGTGTCCCTGCTCTTGGGAGGTGCTCTTTCCTTGGTACTGTCCTTGTCCTTGGGAGTGTCCCTGCTCTTGGGAGGTGCCCTTTCCTTGGTACTGTCCTTGTCCTTGGGAGTGTCCCTGCTCTTGGGAGGTGCCCTTTCCTTGGTACTGTCCTTGTCCTTGGGAGTGTCCCTGCTCTTGGGAGGTGCCCTTTCCTTGGTACTGTCCTTGTCCTTGGGAGTGTCCCTGCTCTTGGGAGGTGGCCTTGGCTTGGGAGTCACTTTGGTGGGGGATGGCTGTGTAGCATGTGAATCCATTTCCATACACACCCCTACATGATCCTGTCTGTCAACTCCAGTGTTGGACATGTCGTCTTCGGATAAAGAGATCACAGGCTTAGGGGATGGTGTCTGTGCCCTCCGTGCCCTGCCTTGCTGCCTGTGGCTGCTCCTAGTGTAATGACCAGAATAAGAGGCCTGGTCTGAGGACTCACTCTCCCCTGTAACATCAAGTGGTGTGGATGGTTGTACAGAAGTAGCACCCTGTCTATGCGACTGTACAATGGCTGAGGACACAGTGTTTGCCAATGACTGAACTGTTCTGTGGAGACCAGCAACATCGCCATGCATCCCCTCCATGAATGCCACCACCTGCCCCAACTTCCTATCGTGGTCTTGGAATGCATTGATCATGTTGGTCTGCCCTACACACAGCTGTCACAGCAGATCAACAGCCTCTGCACAAAGTGCTCTTTGTGTCACTGGGGCAGGGGCGGCGGTTCCTGCACCAAAGGCAACTCTGCTCCCCCTCCTCTGGCGAGCACGAGCAGTACATGTTGCAGTGGGTGGCAGTGTGGGCCCTGTGTGCTGTGTCGCGACTGAAGGTGTCGATTGCCCACTCCCTGTCTGTGCCAACAGTGCGGACTCACCAACACTTTCTGAGGATGAGGGCGATGGTGTTCCCACATGCGAGTCCTCAGGGACGGTCCTGTCCCCCTCTCCGGGGCTGCCCTCTTCAGTGTCAGTCTGCGTGTGTGTGACCTCTGATTCTGAATCTTTGCAACCACTCATCTCCGTCGTCTGTGGGTCAGTGCCCTCTGCCAAAGCTGAAATAGAGAGAAACGCGGTGTGAGTAAGTGCCACACTCACGTACTGAAGGACAACAGATCTAGGATTCCATTACATACATTGTACATGTAGCACACATCCTGCACACGTCACACCCCTACTATCTGCACACATGTCATGCCATGGGACCACAGACCTCAACGGCATGTCCTGGAACCCTCAACTACCAAGCAAGTGGGCTGTCCACCTGGCGGACATGGATGCCAATGCCTACTCCGCTAATGGCACCAGCATGGTATTTCAGATAAACATACGCACCACAGAAGAGGGGCGTGGTTTGGCGCCGACCGGGATGGCCGTCTGAGCGTGTAGCTCCGCGCCAAGTCCCGTAATATATCCTGGTATTGCCGCCTGCGGAACCCCTGGAGGCACAAATTCACCATCTGAGGTGAATTTAAATCGGTGCAGAGAGTCTGGTTGCTGACGGGGCCTCGGAGGTCGAGCGGAGACCGAGATCCGAACACGGAGGTGCCCGGCCGTGGACAAAGGCAAGATGGCGGCGTGAGGCTCCGGAGCGCATCGGATACAGAGGGCGCTGGCAGCTGATATCCTGGTGGCTGCCGAGTGGAGCGAGGGGTGCGGTGGACTCCCTGAGGACACGTTCGGTGCTGAGTGGGGGGCTGAAGACGCCATCCCCCGGATCGCGGTGAGTGCGGCCCCCTCGCGGCCCCCCCCTACCCCTCCCGCTACCCGTCCTGGAGGCTGGTGCGGGACGGGTGGACCTGGGACTGCGGCGCCTGCAGCGGGCAGCGGGCGCGCACAGTTGGGGACCCTGACCTTCGGGAGGCGAGGCACCGACAGTGAGCTCCTGGCAACGGGGGGCGCCCTGCATTCAGGTCAGGACAGCGTGGGCTTGCTGTTTTAGCGGGGACCGCCCGCCTGAACTACTGTGACTGCGGAGTTGCGGAGGTGGGGCACACGTGGAGCGAGGACTGCGGCCGTACTGCTGGCCTGCTGTGCTGCGGTGCCCTGGGCCGGACACCCGACACGATCGGCCCCTGGGGGTGCCCGCCTCCTTGCCTGGGGGGACGCTGCTAGCTTGGGCAGCTGGATTTGAGAGGTGGCTCGGAGCCCTGATGGTGGCTTACGACTGTGTACTGCTGGTGACGGTCGGAGCCTGAAGTTGTGTTCTGGGGACGCAGACGACACAGGGAAGGAGCAGGAACTAACTTTGCCGAGGTGTGGGGAGCCCTGGTACACTTGGCCGCTATCTTCCCTGGAAAGGGGCAGCAGGCGGTGTGACTATCGGGAGAGCTGTGGACAGCGTGGCCATAGGCAGTGGTCCACGAGGAGCATCAATTGAGCTCAAGATGGCTGCTACGGGCGGGGTTCTCAACACACCGCCTGGGCAAGGCGATGCATCCACCTTAACTCAAAATGGCGGTAACCGGGCCCCACAGGAAGACACTACGCCGGAACATCGGCTGAACCTGCGTCTTGATGCTATCCTGGATGCGATTACCACGACAAAGGAGACGCTGCACCATGATATTGCGCAGGTTGCCACGGGGCTGGGCCTACTGAGAGCTGACCACGCCAAGCTCTCGGATAGGGTGAAGGAACATGAACAGTTACTCCTAGACCTGAAACCTGCTGTGGTGACGGCGGAACACAAGCTGACAGACATTATGGGCCGTTTGGCGATTCTGGAACGACGGGCGGAGGATGCGGAAAGTCGTAACAGGAGGAGCAACGTGCGGGTGGTGGGCCTTCCGGAAAGGATCGAGAAAGACGACGCTGTGGCATATATGGAGGACTGGTTCAAAACGGTCGTGGCGCCGGAGGGGCTTTCTCCTTTCTTCTCCCTGGAAAGAGCACACAGGGTCCCGGCCAAGCCGCCCCTGGAGGGCCGGCCTCCCCGACCGATGATAGTGAAACTGCTGCATTACAAGGACCGCGATCTTTTGATACAGATGGCACGGACTCAGGGCCCCTTTCAGGTGGACAATAGCAAGGTCACGATCTTTCCGGATTACACACAAGAAGTGCAGAGAAACAGGGCATCCTTTCTGTCAGTTAAAAAAGAACTGAGGGAAGAGGGGATTCAGTACTCCTTACTCTTCCCTGCCAAACTGAGGGTTATCCTCGATGACAGGACACACTTCTTCCAAACTCCGGACGAGGCTTGGTCGTGGCTGGAGTTATACCGTGCTGGAACAGACCGCACGAATAAAAGCGGAAGGGAAAGACCGAAACCAATCCGGATCAGGAAATCGCAGCGCATTCGCTCACGGAACAAACTCCAGAGGGCCTTGCAGGAGGCCCAGATGGCGGATGACAGGAGAGGGGCTGTGGCTGCAACGGCAAACATTACAGGTTCACAGCAGGAGAGAACGTCGGAGGGGTCGGCCTCGGAGGAGGAGGGAGGGAAATCTGGAGGCGATGAATCGGAAACGGGGAGTGCCGGGGGACCGGTGGTTACCCCACAGACTTCGGATGGAGTGTTTAATGAGTGACGTTCCGAAGAATCCAGTTACCCCGGGTTACCTGTTGGGACTGACTCTCCGGTCTTTTGGTTTGCTGTCAGGTATGGGGCGGAGAAAGCAGGGTGGGACTGGGGGCGCGGGGGGGGAGCTCTGCTGGCCCTGGTTCGGTGCTCTATCACCCTCTTGTGGCCCCTAAGGCCTTCTGTGGTGGCGACCACAAATTAGTGTGAGTGTGTGGTTTTGATGGTTTGGAACGGGGCTGAAGCTGGGTTATTAGGTCCTGTCCTGGGGAGTGGGGTTTGGGGTGTTTTGGGGGGAGATTGGTAAGGGGGATGCAACTGCTGCAGTGCGGGGTACAACTGTTTGATGGTGGAACTGCTCAGAACTGTCTACTATGGGGTCGTTACCTAATGTGAAATGTATTACATGGAATGTCCGCGGAATTCAGACGATGGTGAAACGCCACAAGGTGCATGCATACTTGGTGAGGCGGGGAGTGCAGATAGCAATGCTTCAAGAGACTCATTTAACTAAGAAAGAATGCGGAGCTTTACAGAGGAGGTGGCGGGGTCAGGTGTTTGGCACAACCTATTCAGCATTTGCCTGAGGGACCCTAATCTGGGTGAGAGCAGGGACTCCGTTCGACGTCACGTCACAGCGGGTTGATCCCGAGGGTAGATATGTGGCGGTGGAGGGGCGACTTTACGGGAGGGAGGTGGTCCTGTGTAGTGTGTATGCCCCCAATTCTGATCAGGCCCGCTTTTTTGACGGCTTAACAAGTTCGCTGGCTCACTTTTTGGCTGGCCCGGTCTTATTAGGGGGCGACTTTAACTCGATCACTGATGTAGTACTGGATAGGTCGCACCCGCCGTTGGTCGACCCAGTGCGCAGGCTGGCGGCTCATAGGAAGGATTGGCAGGAGAAGTGGGGACTGCTTGATGTGTGGAGGGCACAGCATCCTGGGATGAGGGATTACTCCTACTTTTCTGCAATACACGACCTACATGTTAGATTAGACGCAGTGTTGTGTAGTGGCACTTTGGCAACGGCGGTGACGCATACTGAGTACCTGGCTAGGACCATATCGGATCATAACCCCTTATTGGTGTCAGTGCAGTGGCAACGGGCTAGGTCGGCGGTCCCATCGTGGCGGCTTCGGCCGGAGGCGCTGGAAGATCTGGTGTTCAGTGACATGGTTCAACAGGGCATTGACCGCTACTTTGCGGAGAATGAGGGCTCCGCGACGTCGCGATCAATAGAATGGGATGCGATGAAAGTGGTGGTGAGGGGCGTGTGCATGGGTGGGTTCTCGAATGCGCGGGCGACTGTCCTGAATGATTTAGCGAAAGCAGAAGTGGCGTTGCGAGACCTGGAACGTCGGAGGCCTGAACGGCCGGATCTGCAGGAGAGATTGGTGGAGGCTAAGGAAGTGGTGGCAACTGAAACTGAACGGCTGCGGTGTCCGCTGATATCTTCGGCCTACCCTGTTTGTAGGGGGACGAGACAGGGCTGCTCATTGTCCCCCCTGCTGTTCGCATTGGCGATGGAACCGCTGGCAGCCCAGGCGAGGATGGGTACAGTGTATGGAGGGATCACGCAAGGGCCGGAGTCGCATTATATCTCGTTATACGCTGATGACTTGCTGCTGTACTTAGCGGACGCTGAACGGTCACTGGAGGGAGCGGTAGATATGCTGGTTGGATTCGGTCGGCTGTCGGGCCTTAAGGTGAATTGGACTAAGACCTGTATATTCCCATTGCGGGCAGGTACGCCCTGTCCCCCGTTAGCAAGGGAGGTAGTATGGGAGCCTTCTGGCTTCACCTACCTCGGGGTGCGAATTTATCACGAGGCAGCTGATCTCCTGGAGGGGAACGTAGGGCGATGCATACGTGCGCTGAAGGGCTGCATGGCATTCTGGGCCTCTCTCCCTCTGTCGGTACTGGGCCGAGTAGCACTGTTGAAGATGGTGGCGCTTCCCCGGCTGCTTTATTACTTTCGAACGCTGCCGAAAAAAAAAAAAAAAAACATACGCACCACGGAAGCCACTACTGTGTATGAGCAGCAATACATGCATTGCAGGCCCAAGTAACATACACATACAATCTGCTCACCGCTAGTTTGCTGTGCTTCCCCACTCAGCTGGGCGGACAGGTCAGGATGCGTCACAGCAATGATACGGTGCATAAGAGGGGTCATGGTGCGGCGGGCCAGACGTGTAGATCTTGGAATCATCCCCAGTGTCATCTCCGCCACATTCTTGCTAAGCCTGGAGATGTCGTCCCAGCGCTTGTGGCAGTGTGTGTGTCGTCTATTGAACCCCTTCACTGCCCGTACATCACGTGCAATCGTCCTCCACACGGCCTTGCGAAGGTGCAGCTTTACCTGCCATGATGGGAGACAAGAGGGTAACGTAAGTGGACAGTCTGACATGCACAAACATCGTAGTAACACGTTTCAACATGCAGCCATGCTCAGCACTACACATGTAAAGGTCCCACAGCACACCGCACGGCCTGCAGAAGACAGGAGCCACAGAACACCTCATGACCAACAACATGTACACCACTGTACTTACCACCTGTCCGGGCGCACCGTAGAGCCGTTGGTAGTGGCTGAACACACCGTCCACAAGGACATCCAGCTCCGCTGCGGTGAAGGGACGCCACCGGGACTCTCGCACTCCCTGCATGGCAAGGTCCTGGACTGTGGCACAACAGCAGCAGCCATTGGTCAGCTCAGCAGCAGCAGGTCGAGGTGATGGTCACAGGCAGCAGCCGTTGGTCAGCTCAGCAGCAGCAGGTCGAGGTGATGGTCACAGGCAGCAGCCGTTGGTCAGCTCAGCAGCAGCAGGTCGAGGTGATGGTCACAGGCAGCAGCCGTTGGTCAGCTCAGCAGCAGCAGGTCGAGGTGATGGTCACAGGCAGCACTGGATCAAAGCAGTGAATGTGTGCTTGTGAAAGTCACAAATATATAGGGCCCAGAGCCCATGTCAGTGGCACACGTGGCCAGCTATTGGTTCCCCCTGGATGCCTCATTCGAAAAGGCCCAATGACAGGCCCTGATGTGGCGGTGCACTGTTTCCGCCATTGTCGATGGCGCATACGCGCCCCGCGTTACCCCTACCCATTGGCTGCCTGTGCACGTGCCGTCACGGACACACATCGGCAACCGCACGTGCGCACTTCTGCGACGGTTGAATCTTTTGCAACAATGTTCAATCAGTGGCGCCACCATGGCGGTGCACACCTTCCGCGGGGGAGGTGCAGGCCAACACATACTTGTAATAATGGAAATCGAAATGGCAGGTCATGACCCCCCTTACAGTCACATTGCATCATCCACCGTAGACCGACCGTCCCTGCCCGGTGCACACCCGCCGTGCCAGGCATGTCACCCACCGCCAGGCCAGGCCGGTGCACACCCGCCGTGCTAGGCAGGTCACCCACCGCCGGGCCAGGAAGGTGCACACCCGCCGTGCTAGGCATGTCACCCACTGCCGGGCCAGGCTGGTGCACACCCGCTGTGCTAGGCATGTCACCCACTGCCGGGCCAGGCTGGTGCACACCCGCTGTGCTAGGCATGTCACCCACCGCCGGGCCAGGCTGGTGCACACCCGCTGTGCTAGGCATGTCACCCACCGCTGTGCCAGGCATGTCACCCACCGCCGGGCCAGGCCGGTGGACACCCGCCGTGCTAGGCATGTCACCCACCGCCATGCCAGGCATGTCACCCACCGCCGGGCCAGGCCGGTGCACACCCGCCGTGCCAGGCATGTCACCCACCTCCGGGCCAGACCGCTCACCCACCTCCGGGCCAGGCCGGTCACCCACCGCAGGGTGTTCACCGGCCTGGCCCGGTGGTGGGTGACATGCCTGGCACGGCGGGTGTGCACCGGCCTGGCCCGGCGGTGGGTGACATGCCTGGCACGGCGGTGGGTGACATGCCTGGCCCGGCGGTGGGTGACATGCCTAGCATGGCAGGTGTGCACCGGCCTGGCCCGGCGGTGGGTGACATGCCTGGCACGGCGGGTGTGCACCGGCCTGGCCCGGCGGTGGGTGACATGCCTGGCACGGCGGTGGGTGACATGCCTGGCCCGGCGGTGGGTGACATGCCTAGCACGGCAGGTGTGCACCGGCCTGGCCCGGCGGTGGGTGACATGCCTAGCATGGCGGGTGTAAACCGGCCTGGCACGGCGGTGGGTGACATGCCTGGCCCGGCGGTGGGTGACATGCCTAGCACGGCGGGTGTGCACCGGCCTGGCCCGGTGGTGGGTGACATGCCTAGCACGGCAGGTGTGCACCGGCCTGGCCCGGCGGTGGGTGACATGCCTGGCACGGCGGGTGTGCACCGGCCTGGCCCGGCGGTGGGTGACATGCCTGGCACGGCGGTGGGTGACATGCCTGGCCCGGCGGTGGGTGACATGCCTAGCATGGCGGGTGTGCACCGGCCTGGCCCGGCGGTGGGTGACATGCCTAGCACGGCGGGTGTGCACTGGCCTGGCCCGGCGGTGGGTGACATGCCTGGCACGGCGGGTGTGCAGCGGGCCTGGCACGGCCGGTGTACGGTGGATGATGCAATGTGACTGTAAGGGGGGTCATGAACTGCCATGTCCATTGACATTATCAGAAGGATGTGTTGGCCTGCACCTCCCCCGCGGAATGCGTGCACCGCCATGGTGGCGACAGTGATTGAACATTGTTGCAAGAGAGGCATCCGTCCCGGAAGCTTCCACATGCGGTTGCCGATGTGTGACCGTGACGGTCCGTGCACATGCAGCCAATGGGAAGAGGGAACGCGGGCCGCGTATGCCCATTTGAAAATCGCGGAAGCAGTGCACTGCCATGGCGGCCCCAATGATGTTATTAATTGGACCGCTGCACCGTGCTGTATAGTCCGCTATTGCGTTATAAGGGGTTGTGACCGTGCTGGCGAAAGTGCATATGTCAAGCACTATATCATGTGTGTTCATACTATGCCCATTGATGTGCACACAATGTGCTACACATGTGCATGTCAACGTGTTGACGTCTTGTATTTCCCTACACACGTTTCAAATTCTTCACATCTACACAGTACATCAGGCCTGTCTCGCCACATTCTGAATCTGTTGACAGTGTGTAGTTAATGTGTGCTAATAACAATGGTGGGGGTACACATGCATTCTGTGTATGCGTATGTGTGTTGCCTGTTGTTTGACCATGCATGTAATGAGCGGATGCTCACCATTGTCAGTGTTGTCATTGGTGCATGATGACATGGAGTGTGTGTAGCATTATCGTTTAGTGTTTGCACGTGCATGTGTGTCTGTGATGAGGCTTGTACACATTTGGGTCCTTACACATGTCTTGTTGGCAGTAATGTTGACATGAGACTAAGTTGCATTGTACATGTTGACACACTTCATGTTGCTAGTGGCTGCACATTGTTCATAGGGCACTCCGTATTGTCGTAACTTTCTGAGATGTCACACATATGACTATTGTCCACAACATTTATCTTCTTGCTAGTGTTGGCTTACATGTGATGGAGTTGCACAGCCATGCGTTGTTTGTAAGTTGACTTATATTACATCTACTCCCACACAGGAGGGCACCAAATGTCCATCGCCCATACACTGTGCTGGAGGATATGGTTGACGAGGAGGTGATCAGGAAATTCCGGCTAGATCGACGTAGATTGATGGAGCTTGTAGACCAATTGTCTCCTCATCTGCAGCCACGAAGGACGTATCCTGGTTCCATTACACCCACAGCTAAGGTGATAGCGGCACTACACTTTTTTGCTACTGGCACCTTTCAGTACACAGTTGGACATGCCGGGGGGATGTCACAGTCCATGTTCAGCATGGTACTTAGGGATGTTCTAAAAGCCATGATGCTGTACAAGGATGACTACATCCATTTCCCACGGCCGGCAGAGTTGGCAGCAGTCAAAGCAGACTTCTATGCACTGGGCAAGATACCACATGTAGTGGGTTCCATTGATGGCACACATATCGCTCTCATTCCACCACGGGCACGTGAGCCGGTATATAGGAATCGCAAGCACTTTCATTCGCTCAACGTGCAGGTGGTGTGCCTGGCCGACAACATCATCTCCCATGTGTGTGCAAGATTTCCAGGCTCCGCACATGACTCCCACATCATGCGGAGCAGCATTGTCCCCCAACTGATAGCAAATCTGTGTCCAGGACACGCGTGGCTTGTTGGTGAGTATGCTGTGGGGACATTTGTGATTTCTTTGTGGCATGGGGTATCCACCAATTCTGGTTGTGATATTTGTGTCTGTCATCCCCCTACATAGGCGACTCGGCGTACCCAAACCGGCCCTGGCTCCTGAGTCCCATACGTAATCCTACTACAGCAGGTGAAATGCGCTACAATGATGCCCATGGAAGGACACGAAGAGTGGTGGAACGTACTTTTGGACTGCTAAAGTCCACGTTTCGGTGCCTGGATAAGACCGGAGGGGCCCTGCCTTACTCACCAGGCAAAGTATGCAGGATCGTGATTGCCTGCTGCATGCTCAACAACCTGGCAGAGCGCAATACCATTGAACTGATCTTGGACCCTGAAGACCAACAAGTTCCTCGGCCTCCCATCCCACCCATGTCGACTGATGAGGATAGTGGTGAGGAGGAAGGTGTGGACCAGAGGCGTCAGCTCATTGATCGCTATTTCCCTTGAATGTGAGTGACTACCTCCTGTGCCGGTTGACAATGCGTTATGTATGTTTGCTGGTGGTGTGTGGATGTGGTGTTCATCAGCTGCCTGTTCTGGTATGTTATGTTTGCATGTATGTGTGTTTATTTCTCCGGACATGCAAGTCTCCATGATGTGTGTCCTCTCATCCACTGAATTTGTGATGGGTGTGGTTTGTGGAATTTTGCACTGCTGTGTGTTGTGATGGGTGTGATTCACTTTCCTGACGTGTGTTTGCTGTCTCTGATTTTCCCTAGGTCACTCCCACAGCGGCAGGATTCTGTACGACATGGTTCCCTGCACCTGGTCAGGTCTGTTTCTGAGACAATCATGTGAATAAACATGGAGGCAACACATCATTGAGTGTGTAGGTGAAATGTATTTACAGGTTGTGCATTGGTGCTGGTGGATATATGCAAGTAAGTGTTGGGTGGGGGAGTGTGAGTTGAAGGTCATGGTAGATGAAATGTCCGTGCTGACACCACATTGGGTGATGTCGGGCTAGTCCAGCAGACCTGTGGCAATACTTGGCGTAGTGGGACAGGATAGTTTGCGGGTGGATGGCAGCCTCAGGCAGTGTTACAGTCATTGTCAGCCCCTCTTTGAGAATGTAGATGGAGCATCCCCACTGCTCTCACCTCCATCCAGCCTCGGACGGCCCTTCCGTCTTGGAGCCGGTACGGAGTCAGCTTGTGGGGCAGGTTGCTCAGGGGCCACATCCGTGTCCAGGGGCACAGGTGGCGGTGGTGGTGGTGTTGCTGACCGTGGCGGCTGGACACTTGGTTGAGGGGGGGGGGGTGTCGCGGTCTAACCATTCCCTCCACAGTGATGTGTGCTGGCCCAGGAGGTCCACTATTTGGCCAAGGCGGCTTCAATGGACCGCAACACATTGGTGTTATCAACCGAGTCCTGGTGGGCACGATCAGCATGTCCCTGCCCAAGCTCATAGGAAGCCTGGACTCTGCCTAGGGCTTCCAGTGTCTCAGCGGCAGGATGGGGTGGGTGTCTTTCCCCAGCTCGCCGTTGTGAGGTACTCCTGCTTGGGGGAAGTTGCCTCGGCTCTCTCCTTTCCCGTCCACTTTCCCTGCTTGGCTGAGATGTTGATGGCCCTGCGTCTTGCGGTGGGTCAGGCGGGGTGGCACAGGCAGGAGTGGTGGTAATGGTGGTGGTGGAGGTGGTGGTGGTGGGTCTACAGCTCACTGTGGCAGGTGTTGCAGGAGTGACACAGGCCACGGTTGTTGAGGCAGGGATTTCCAGTGAGCCAGATGGCCCTGGCACTGTGCATTGGCCCGCTTCCTCCTCCGCACCGGAGTTGGCTGTGGCATCGTCCCAAGAGAGTCCTGGATGTGAGTGAGGAGAGTGTTGCGGCGGGTTGCTGGTTGCACCAGTCAAATTGCGATCACCTGAGGGACAAGATTTTTATGATCAATACTTTGGACATGACATGTTTTGTTTGCCATACATTACTTTTCAGTGTCCTCTCTCACACGCCCCACCCTCCCTGTGGACATGGGGGCCTGTTGGGAGTTGTAGTTGTGACCTCTCTCACACACCCCACACACCACCACCCTCCCTGTGGACATGGGGGCCTGTTGGGAGTTGTAGTTGTGACCTCTCTCACACGCCCCACACACCACCACCCTCCCTGTGGACATGGGGGCCTGTTGGGAGTTGTAGTACTATCCTCTCTCACACGCCCCACCCTCCACCACCCTCCCTGTGGACATGGGGGCCTGCTGGGAGTTGTAGTACTATCCTCTCTCACACACCCCACACACCACCACCCTCCCTGTGGACATGGGGGCCTGTTGGGAGTTGTAGTACTATCCTCTCTCACACTCCCCACCCTCCACCACCCTCCCTGTGGACATGGGGGCCTGTTGGGAGTTGTAGTACTATCCTCTCTCACACACCCCACACACCACCACCCTCCCCATGGACATGGGGGCCTGTTGGGAGTTGTAGTACTATCCTCTCTCACACGCCCCACCCTCCACCACCCTCCCTGTGGACATGGAGGCCTGTTGGGAGTTGTAGTACTATCCTCTCTCACACGCCCCACCCTCCACCACCCTCCCTGTGGACATGGGGGCCTGTTGGGAGTTGTAGTTGTGACCTCTCTCACACACCCCACCCTCCACCACCCTCCCTGTGGACATGGGGGCCTGTTGGGAGTTGTAGTACTATCCTTTCTCACACGCCCCACCCTCCACCACCTTCCTTGTGGACATGGGGGCCTGTTGGGAGTTGTAGTTGTGACCTCTCTCACACACCCCACACACCACCACCCTCCCTGTGGACATGGGGGCCTGTTGGGAGTTGTAGTTGTGACCTCTCTCACACACCCCACACACCACCACCCTCCCTGTGGACATGGGGGCCTGTTGGGAGTTGTGTTACTATCCTCTCTCACACGCCCCACCCTCCACCCTCCCTGTGGACATGGGGACCTGTTGGGAGTTGTAGTTGTGACCTCTCTCACACGCCCCAGACACCACCACCCTCCCTGTGGACATGGGGGCCTGTTGGGAGTTGTAGTACTATCCTCTCTCACACGCCCCACCCTCCACCACCCTCCCTGTGGACATGGGGGCCTGTTGGGAGTCGTTTACATTTTGGTGAGTATGTAGCCCACATGCATGGGTTAGAGCCATGTCTATGTGCTCGTGGTGCTTGGTTTGTACTTACCAGGCTCTTCTCCTTCCTCAATTCCTTCCAGGCTTTCTGGGTGCAGTATGCCCATTACCTTTTCCTCCCAATCAGTATAGGGTATGGGCTCCGGAGGTGTGCCGCCGCCAGTGTGATGTGCTCTCAGATGGTTTTTAGCACGGATGCCTTTGACCCTGGTTTTTAGGTCATGCCACCGCCTCTGGATCTCGTGCTTTGTCTTTGGCACGGTCCCTACGCATTCACCCGAGTTGCTATACTGTCCCACATGTGATTTTTGTGGGCCACGGTGGTCTGCTGGACTAGTGTCCCGAATAAGTGTGGTTCAACACGGATGATTTCATCCACCATGACCTTCAACTCTGTCTCCGTGAATTTCGGGTTTTTCTTGGGTGCCATGGTGTGTGGTGCTCAAGGTGTGGGTTGATTGGTTTGGGAGGTGCAGGTGTGTGGTGTGTAGGAATGGTGTGGTGGGTGTTTGTGTGGTGGGTGTGTTTGGGTGGTGGTTGTATGTGTGCAATTTGTATCTGCTGTCCGTCGTCTCGGGCCTCTTGCTAGCAGCTATGCTGTGATGCAAAGGATTGTGGTAGTTGGTGGGAGTAATTTTATAGTCTGTGTCATGGTTGTGTCCCAATGGTTGTTGGCAGTCAGGTGCTAGGTGAGTGTGTTGACTAGTGTGGATTAGTAGGTGCTTGGGGGGAGGTCATTGTGGCTTGTAATTGGTGTGGGTGTTTCAGGTGGGTGGTAGTCCTGTTTCGTGTGTTTTCTATTAACTTCCGTCAGACATTTTGCCATTGGTTTGACGGTAGGGATGTTGTTCGTGTTGGCCTTCCGCTGGGATGCACAGTTTCTCGTTGCATTGTTTCCACTGCGGCCGTGGATGGAGGTGCGCACCGGGGAACAGGCAGCGTTATCCTAATCGCGCCCACGGAGCCTCCGCTGGTATTGCGGTGGTTGTGGCTGTTCCGGCGGTCATGTTCGTCCGCGGCGGTGGGTGTTTCTTAGGTTCCGTCCGCTTGCGGCGGTCTCCGGTGTACTCCATTCGCCGCGGACGGAGTTTGATGTGGTCCATCCGCTGCGGTCGGACTTTAGTCCCATTTTCATCCTAATTGCTATGGAGGTTTCTCCGCGGTGCGGTCCGGAGTATCTTGGCCGCTTCCTTGGCGGACGGAACTAGTTTCCGTCCGCAATCCTAATCGGCCCCTTAGAGACGATAATAATGTCCCCATGGGCCATGTGACACCCTCCCTTTGGTCAGGCTAAAACAGAAGTCAGAGGTAAGCAGAGGCAAAGCATCTCAGTGTAAGGCCAAAGTGGCATACAAGTCCAAAGTACAATCATTGTGGACAAAAAATTAAGCCAAAGCGGTACCAAAAGCGATACCCATTCACAGCGTATCTTCTGGGCCAAAATTTTCATGGGAAAAGTGGAATGCCATAAGCTCCAAAAGGCTGTCAGAATGTTCAATGTTATAATGGTATGCCGTTCAATTAAGTAATTCGAACAAGCAGACATGCTCTTCATATCCAGAGGCTGTTAGGATCATATCAGGGCAGCCCTTGTTAACTTTGTTGAAACTCCGATCCAAGAGGCACTGTACACGAGCACAGGTACTCAAGCCTGTCGTTGGTCCAAGTGTAGGATCGTACACAAGGTGCATACCCATGGAACAATCCTGGTCATGGGCCATCAACGGACCCATCAACAGTTCATAATCCAGGGCAGCGTGTGACGTATTGGAGAGGCAGACATACAGGGCCCATTGAAAAGAGCACCGGAGTCAGTAAAACACAGGTTGCATGCAGGTGAAGTAGGCATAACAGAAGGTCAGCCAGTAGTTGATGTTTAGAACTTCTAATGGCATTGATCCAAAAAGTTGCTGCATCCGATCATGGCACAGCTGCAACTGGTCAAGGCTTGGCAGAACCACAGGTTGAGCAGCCATTACAGAGCAGCCGTAGAAGTACAAGAATTCCACAAACCAAAAGGAGCAGCAAGGGAAACTCTCCGAAGGCACTGGAAAAAAAGACTGGATAGAAAGTTGGATTACTCCACAAATAGTCCGAAATGAGGTGACAAGGCCAGATCCCACAAGTCTAAAAATATGGGCCAGGCCCTCTATATCAGACGCATTAAATATTTGGTGAAATAATTCTCCATAATGTAGGGGGAGATTCATGTTTAGCAGTGACTGAATCTCACTTGAAGTTCTATCCACCTGCAATTCAAGGTCTCACGAGCCGACGTGAGAGCCACTTCGTGTCGAACCTGCTTAATTTATTGAAATCTGTTTTCTAAGTTGGAATGGAAGGCCACTGCAAACTATCTACAATCCTGTGTGGGGTTGGAAAGAGAACATCGCTACAGCATGTAACATGTTGTGAAACTTAGTGATGGCCAAACTTTCTCAGAATTGATGTATATGGGATGCCTACCCGTAAACCGTAGCAGTTGTGGTTATTTAGGATAAGATAACTGCTGTTAGAAAGTAGAGTCAGTGTAGGAATAATTGCTGGGACCATGATCCCTTTTAAAAAACAAGCCAAATTAGGGGCCGTTTACTGACCAGGGAGTGTCCTACTGTAGAATCACAATCCTCCCCTGTAAGGAAGACCTCCTTATCCGCTCGTTGACAAGGAAATGCGAAAAGGCAAGGTCCATAATTCATGAATATTGCTACTGCCAAGGGGTTCATAGCTACCCACTGGATAGTGTTTCATGCAGGCTGTAAACTGGAACAGTGAGGTGGGCAATGAAATAACCCCATCCCATATATTAACCACACAGCTGAATCAGTTTTGGCCACAGTAAAAGGTAACTGTTCTAGTTTTTCAATATGTAACGTTGTGTATGTTGCGTCTTTCATTGACATCAGTTTTTGTTAATCTGAAAAATTAAATGGTAATAATAGTGCGGAAGCATTCAGGTAATCCCATGGTACCTTCCCACTTTTAAGAGTTTGCAAGGTCCAACCAAATTGCATAACAGAGCACAGCTGATTTTTTACCATGATACAAAACAGACACTTCACTTTGAACAATGTCAATTACAGATGATACAATATCATCCAAAGTATATATACAAGAATAAAAAGTGTTAATGCTGTTATTAACCATCACAAGAACTTTTTCTAATTTATCTTGATCTTATTGACATAGGTGTACAGCAGATTCTATCTGCAACAGCTTCCAAACGTTTATTGCGAGGGAATTTTGGTCCCAAAAGGAAATCAGCAAGGTCGATGTCACCTGGCAAAAAGGAAAGATGTTGTTTCACAGACGACAGTGTGGAATGTTCCAACCATTGTTGACATAATTTACCAACAGGATATGTGGTCTGTCTACTTTGTGTAAACCGTTTAGTGGCATTAGTAAAGTGTAATTGACAAGCATTGGTGCTTGTTGGCCACAGTAGCCAACTCAAAGGATCAATTTTGGAAGAATTGAAAGTTCTGTTTTGAAACATAACAATCAAATCGTCAATTGTGTAGTTGGTGTGTGTATGTTATGTGCCATAGGTGCGAAAGGCATGAATTCAATAACACATCAGAATATTCCGTACAATATTATTTAATCATACTGTTCAATAAAAATGATGTGCAAATCAAGTATTAACTCCTTCGCTGCGCCGAACATTCCGCGCTGGTGCGGAACGTTCTATTGCGCGGGCGGGGCCTGACCGTTTAGCGGACGTGCGCAGCACTATCGAGGTAGTGCACGCCTCGTCCGCTGAACGTGGCCAGCAATGAAGCGGATAAATCTAGAGTTACATATCAAAACAAGTGCCCCAAGCAGTGGGGGAGAAAGGGGAAGAAAAGGATGGTGTGCTCTTGGTGAGGATTAGGAGAATGGAAAAAAAGAGTAGTGACATTAAATGCATCGTATTATTATATAAACTGTTACATGACAACAACAAATAAAAAAGCAATTTTTCGGAACTGAATTGTCAAAGTGAGGATGTACTGTTGACCCAACTGGCATAGGGCAATGGCGTAGTCGACGTTTCAACCCCAAAATAAAAGAAGGTGGTTTGGGTCCTTACATTGGGGTCTTCATCAGGACAGGGTGGGGGGCACCTGGGGATTTGACAAAAGAAGTACTTAGAGACTAATGTAAAGGCTGCTGTACGTTCAAGAGAAAGGATAAAACGTAAAAGGAGTAAATTACCATGCAACACCCTTGACTGGATGGAAGTTTAAAGTAGAAGTGGACCCATGGGCTCCTTATAGCCAGAGATGCGGACCGATGACACCTGCAAAACAAGGTGGCATCCGTAAGTGATATTACTGAGAAAAAATATATGGGTGAGCTTGATCTCTTTTCATTTTATGAGATAAAGTGTGAGACGCCAGACCTCCGTCAACCAAGTCTACAGCAGAGCATTCAGGTAAGTAATGGCCATTAATCAATAGGAAAAAAACAGTCACAAATCCAATCCACATGAAGAGAAACTCCATCGTCAGTACAATCCAGTTGTATGACCATGGCTGGACCAGGTAAGTTCTTTTAAACAAGGAGCAGAAAACACAAATCCGTGTAGGGGGCTGTGCCACAGAATAAGACAATGAAGATGAATCTGAAGAAAAGTTATCTCTGTTCATATAGTAACCACTGGAAACTGGCTGAAACAACGGGGGCTGTTCTCCATTGGAAGGGGAATGAGTAGTACTTCCAGGAATGTCAACTATAATCTCTAACGGTGGGGAAGCATACTAATTTTCCACAGTTGTAGGCGGAGAAGGTAAAACAGGCAACAAGTCAATTGAAGACTCCATCTCCACGTCCATTTGTTGGGGAGTTGTCGGGGAAACAGAAGTCATTGGAGGAAGTGAAACATCCCAGCGCGGAATACTTGCAGGCATACTATTTAATGTCGGCCATATGGTGAACCTTGACATGTTCGATTGAAATGTAATGTGACCAGATAGCGGAGGTAAAATCAAAGAATGGGTGCCCTTCAAACCAAGGACTGGGACTGGTACACGGTAAAATGGACCAAATTCTTTCTTGTTCTCCACCTTCTCTCAGACCAGATTACCAATTTTAGGAAGCCAGCCAGAAACTGGAATCAGCACCGCTGCATCTATGGAAGAGGGCAAATTATCTTTCGCCAGCGTGTCACGGGTCTTTTGTAGATCCTGTAACATAGCACAATGCTTATCTACGTCGAATGTTGCGGCAGCCTCCACAATGTCTAGAAGATCAAGGTCTGGCACAAACATTTTAATATCAAAAATAACAAAGGTGGGGGAGTATAGAGGTTGATAGATAGAATCTACCTTCAATATAAGTATATATAAAAAAAATGATTCTACCCTATTTTTAGTTTTTATTATTTTTATATGTATTGTGATTCACAAGCAAGTGAGTGTTGCTGATCCCTTGAAATGTCAGGGAGAAAAAGTGTTTTTAAAAATACCCCTCACACACTAAGAACCCCATAGTGTCATGCTTCATCATAGGGGTCTTCCCGACCCTCTACGGGGTGGGGCGTACTTCAACCTACGAATACGTGGGAGCACTTGATTTTATGTAAATAGCCTATGTGTGTTGTGGGTAGTGAGAGTGGTAGGGAGTGTGCTAAATACAAAAATAAAGACTATTAAAAATTCCCTGGCTAGTGGAAAAAACACATTTTATTCACTTCCCTTGCTGGAAACGTTAAAAAAGCGGAAGTTTATGTAGGAGGTAAGTATTCCGCCCTACTCGGTCGACATGTTTTGTAAGCAGTCCCAACTGCTTTACTCATCAGGAGCTAAAAAGATCCCTACTGCACTAAAAACTAATCTTTTTATATGTAGTATGCCTATTCTTCACAAGACAGACCGCAAAAATAGGCTGGTCTGTTGACCATGCAATCCCAACGGGATTGTGTGTGCACCAAGGAGGATTTGAAATCACCATCTACTATCGTACCTGCCACAAGTGCTCAGGCTGCTGAATAAGCATGCTTAGAACCAATGGCTGGCTGTGCAGACCCATCAGTGTAAATAATACATTTGTACTGATCTAGAGGGAGTAGTGATAAAGGTGGAGGATGAACCAGTTCAAATTGTAAAAACTCCTGTGTTTGCAAAGAAGGATCAAAGATAAAGTTGACATCAGCCGACGTCAATGAACTAGACCATTGTATCCAACGTGGCTGCAAAGGTTTAGAATTTGTCACACTAGACTTCGTGACTGCTTCTAAAGCAGACACTGGCGAAACCACGAAAATGCGTTTGCCCTGAGTCAGAGAGCATTCTTTCAGAATCATCATCTAAATTGCTGTTGAATTCATTTCTGTGGAATAAAAATACATCCCAGCTTGAGTATACAAATAAGATTTATAAGCAATGGGAACCGTGTCCCTTTCATTAAAAGTTACATATGTAAATCCTGACGCTCCTGGTACAATGCGTATGACCACATTTGTTGCATTGTCTCTTGTTAACAAGAATTAAGTAGTAAGCAGATCTGATTACAAAGACCTAAGTAATGTGGTATGTTCCGGAAGCCAACTGGTAGATGAAAAAGAGAGTTGTATCAATGCGTAGAGCAGTTTGATATGCAGGGCAGATTCAGTAATGTAAGTCCTGCCGAAATTCAAGTAGCCCAGCAAAGATTTCAATTTTGTGAGAGTAGAATTCTCTAAAAAGTGGGAGGCCAATGGCCTACCTTCGTTATTGAGTTCATAACCAAGGAAATATGCCTAACTTCTCAAAATGTGTGACAATGCGATCCACACACATAAGATGCTGACCCATTTCCTCATCTGTTAAGCAGATATCATCGACATAGGAGAAAGCATCAGGGTCAATTTCATGTACGAACTACACAATGCGTGCCACAAACATGCCTGGGCTACTCTTATATCCCAGAGGTAATTTCACATATCAACTCTAATTGCCGAGAGCTCTGAATGAGGTCAAATCACAGCTTTCAGGATCCAAAGTTTGGTTGAAGAATCCATTGGAAATATCCAATGTAGTTTTATATTTCTTTCAAACAATGTTGTTCACTAACGCAGAGCTATATGTGTACTGTACCACAAAGGTACAAACATGACTGTTCAAATATAGGTAGTCTAAAACTATACGATATTAACCGTCCGTTTTCAATATCAGAAAAAGACGATTATTCATCAAAGAAACACAGGGTTCAATTACACCCTGATATTCCAATTAAGTCAAAATGTCACCTACGGACGATTTAGCGTCACGTTTAATCAGATATTGCGGTTGGAACTGCGGTGTAGAACACTAAGGAATTACATGCACTGGGGAATCTATGTCCCAACCCACCTGATTGCCTATAATGCAGGAGCCAGAGCTAGTGCCCACTCCTAGGCATTAGCAATTTTAGTTTCTTCAGGTACATATTGCAAAAAATATGGTAGAATAACCTCCTCCCCTCTGGAAGAAGGAAGGACAAAAGGGAGAGGCCAGTCAACCTCGGCCAACAAAATATGATAGGATGATTTGAGATTGTTCCAAAAGACTGCTTTAACAGTGCGTTTAATATCACCTTGAATTATGAGGCTCACTTCGTAAAGCCTATCAGGAGGAGCAACACAAGTGTCAGCAGTCTCAACGGTTATAAAAGTGTCAGTTGCTTTCACCTCCAGAAGTTGGTGGAGTGTCTGCCGTAGTATGGTAACCTCCACTGCGCTGCTGAGGAGGGTTACCACCCAACTCCTGTCGAGGAGAAGGGTTCTCATGGTCTGAGGCATACTTTGCAGTCAAAGCAGCAACTTTTTTCTTCTGAAATGTGGCATGATATTGAGGTGACTCCTCTTGCTTGACTTTGATGTCAAACTGGCGCTGTGGGTCACGTCTCGTCTGCGTGGACATGCCTTGTCTGCGATCCTGCCACCATCCTCCGTCAAATTGTTGATCCGACAATTCCTGCCAGGAACGAGGAGAAGGAGGATCAGGAAGCTGAAACCTCTCGGGTGTCTTAATTTTAGAGCGGTCACGCAATTCATACCTACATTCAAAAGCATCAGGTGGAGGTGAACCTGCATGAGAACCAGGAGTCTGATGTTACTGCTGCACATTTTTGTTCCAGTCTTTTTAGGAAAGACTGGACGACCCTCCTTTTCAGGAAGGGGTTTACCTTGTGCCTGAGTAAATAGATGGATCCCCAAACTATTGCGACCGAGGGATGTATACACATCCGCAATAATAATCGTCAGCTGTCACTCCAGATCTACGTCCAACACCACCGTCAGTCGTTGGCTAACTTGCAAGCAAACTGCTTCACCTTTAATAGTGGCCAGAATCATATCGGAGACAGTAGGGAACATTCCCATCAACTTCATCTTCAAATCCAGGGCTGGACCAGCCCGTGTTCATTCTGTACCTTTTTCAGAACGCTCAGCAGAACCCTCATGGAAGGGGTGCCAAAGCACAGTGGTTACACAGATGCAAGCATAGTCCCCCAGGTGGTGAGGCCACTAAAGGAGGAATCAGACCACTTGGCATACTCATCATAAGGATCCTGCATTTTTCAACAGGAGTCGCATGTGGAAAAACAGCTCTCAAGCTGCTCAATTTTTGGTGCGATCCAAAATGGCAAGTCATCACATTTTAGAAGATGTTTGCTCATCACTGAGTTAATCATGACAGGACTAATTACAAGTCCTCCGCCCTGACCTGGTGCCTGAGGAGCAGCTCTAGCCGGAGCTGCCTGAAATGCACAAGACTTAAGCTGTATGACTCGCCAATGAAGATGAATCAACTGTGTGTATAATAGACGAAGCTCTATTATAGTAACATTGAGATAATTTGGATGTGGTGTAAAACCAGCCAAAACAGGCCGAGTAGCTCCATCGATAGATGAGCAGCCCATACGAACAAAAGAGACAGGGTGAGGAAGGGCGCCATTAAACCAAATAGTATGCTCCCAGGACGTCAACCGAACTTCAAGTAATGCATAGGGACGATAAGCTGCAGGTAAAGCAGCCTCCGTGTATGTATGAAACAAATTGTAATTAGCATTAACCGTGGGATATGTGACCCATGAATAAAAGACCTCAAAGCGGTATGCTGGATCTGCTTCAACTACGAAAATTAAGGTTGCCCCCGCAGTGGAGTCAAGATAGTCGTAACCACTGCATGGCTATGTGCTGCAATAGCGACTGCTTGTGCAGTGAATAAAAACAAAGAAATGAACAAGGAAAACGGTAGGGCAAAATAGGGTCTATAAACCATTTAAACTTCAAGCTTGAAAAACCTATAGAAATAGGTGTACCCTACATATATAGGAGCCCAAGCCCACCCACCACGGACGTCTCCGGTAATTAGTGAGAGGGTATCGTGGACAAGCACAAGCGCTACTCAGGGGTATTGTGTAGAAGTACCAGACCAAACGTTGATGGTGCCATGTTGCAGGGATTCTGCCTAAAAACAGAACTATGCGTAGGATTATGGGACTTTAGTGCATAGGCACTGAATCAACGTGTTTCGTCCCTGTGGGACTTCATCAGAGCTTAATCAATATTCCAATGTTGTCATCCACCCAGACAACGTGAACTCATAGGACATTCGAAGTCGAACCAGGAAGTAGAAAGGATGAAGATAAAATGGGAGCGCAACACGCCATCGAGTGGTACAAAATTGTATCTATGAGGGTTTATGAGATAACAGGAGCCAACACTGGGTGGATGACAACATTGGGATATTGATCAAGTCCTGATGAAGTCCCACCGGGATGACACTCGTAATTTTAATTACTTGATATTTATTTTGGGGAAGTGTTTATTTTTTGTGTTTTGTTTTTACTTTTCAAGGGGTAAAGGGTGGGTAATAAATACATTTTAATGACTTTATTATTAGTTGTTAACAGTAATAGTTTTTCATTTAAAAATACGCTTTGTGTTTTATTATTTTATAGTTTAATGTAGGTGTGTCTTGTGGCTATTATAGTGTTTTTTTAACACTTTATTTATCATTTTCCGACATATACATATCAAAATGGCATTTTCACTGTGATTCATTCCCAAACATTAACATTTATAGCTGTATACCATCATGCCTAGTCATACACAGAATATGCAGCAGACCAAAATAAAATATACAGTGTCTGACCATTAAGGGATAGTCCCCCTTCACCAAACCATTGTTCAATGCCCATGTCTGCATCCTCGTTATTTGCTTGAAATCTATATACCATACTTTATTACATCTTACATTTCAGCCCACTCTAGTCGGGACTATTCCATCAGGTGTGCGGTTAGGGGTGGTTGGCTTCAGGTTCTGCGAGTATGTCTTAAGCGGACCCCATATATCTTTTGGTCGGGACCTGGGTGGGAGCGTCGAGGCGTGCGGTTCACAGTTTGTATTGCAGAAGGTAAGAACAGCAAGCCATGCATCTGATGTAGGGAGAATTCTGCTGACCCATCTAATAGCTATCTGACGCTTAGCCAATACCATCGCCACCGCAATGGACCTGCATAGTTTCTTTGGCATATTGTAAACAAATACCAGAAGTGCAATGTCAGGTGTGGGGTCTATTTCCAACAGTGTCGTCTGGGATATTATCCTGAAAATGGCTGTCCAGAACTCTCCAATCATGGGGCAAGTCCACGTCATGTGGGAAAAATCAGCATGTAGGCTTCCACACTTCCGGCAGTTGTGAGGCCGGGCTGTGTCAATAGCGTGGAGCTTGGCCGGCGTCATATACGCCCTCAATAGATATTTAAAATGTATCAGCTTATGCCTGCTGTTAAGGGAGATCTCCTTAATTCGCGAACAGTAGAAAGCCCATTGGTCATCCAGGATAGGGTGCCCCAGGTCTCGTTCCCAGGCTGCTTGAATCTTGGTGTCATGGCTTGGGACAAGAGCCATATTGGCATTGTATAAACTTGAAATTAAAGTTAAAGTTAAAGGCGCAAAAGACTGCGGTTCCAGGGGGTATTCGATATTTTGGCACGTAGTGCCCTGCGTACTCAAACTGACCAATGAAGGTCAATCTGGCCCCCATGCCTCCCTCAGTACTATTGAAGACATGCCCGTTCGGGAACTGGTCGCCAAACCTTATCATGGAGTGAGATCTAAGCACTTGCAGAACTAATTTCTCTTCTGTGATGGGGAGCTATGGGTTACTTGCAATTGGAATTTCCGAAGAGTATAGGGAACTGCTCCCTGTCACTCGCGAGAGTTTACGCCGTGCCCAAATCGAGGTGGACACTGCCTGAATGTCCCTCGGGTCGCAAGGAAAACCCTGAGGCAAAATGGCGTGGAGAGGAGTCAGGAGCACTAGATCCGCTTCAGGCTTACTGTAGGAGATTCGCGCATTTGGATGATACCATGAGTGAGCAAGGCTGCCATGCACAACTAGGTAATACATTTCAAAATCTGGGGCCCCCAACCCCAATCTTTCGTATGGTAGAGTCATAGTGTCCCATTGTATTCTATGTATTTTCCATCCCATGCTAGCCTGATTAGGTGTGATGTAATAGTATGGAATAATCTGTCTGGGAGTGGGATGGGGATATTGTGGAACATGTATAAGAAGTTCGGAAGAACTATCATCTTCATCAGTGCAATTCTACCGGACATGGATAGAGGGAGCCTTATCCAACGTTCAATCTGTGCCTCCAGGTTGTGTATATCCGAACCATAATTCAGCCTGACAATTTGTTCTGTGTATCTGTGAATCTGGATCCCCAAATGCCTGACGCGTGATGGCACCATTTCAATGGGAATTTGCACGCCCATTTGGCAGTGTCAGTCATTAAAGGGAGTAGCTCAGGCTTGCTCCAATTTATTCCCAATCCCGAATATCCACTAAAGCGGAGAATCTCTCTGATAACTGGGTCTAAAGTTTCCTGCGGGCAGCGAACCCACAACCAAATATCGTCCGCCTATAGAGGAGGGGGCCAGTATTAAACTGGATGCCTCCATGAAGGTGGTTGTCCTGAAAATGTCGGAGGAGCAGGTCAAGGGCCATATGAAAAGTAAAGGGGATAACAGCCATCCCAGTCTGTGCCACGTGTGAGAGCGAAGGGGATGGACAGCGTGCCATTCAGATGGGGTCACACTGTGGAAAGGCATAAAGCAACGCCGTGAGATCAATAAATCCCTTGGGGTTGCCTAGCTTTCTCATCACGGCCCATATGAAAGGCCATTCTAAGTAGTCAAATGCCTTTTCAGATTCTACAGAACTGCCGGCACCTCTGGAGCAATTCTGTGTAACACTGCAAACAATGTGTGCAGATTTAGCGCTGTGGATCTAGGAGGAACGAAGCCGGACTGCTCTCTGTCTCCCTCACTCTGTCTCCCTCACCCCGTCTCCCTCCTCCCTCCCTCTGTCTGACTCACTCCCTCTGTCTGTCTCCCTCCCTCTGTCTCCCTCCCGCCCTCCCTCACTCCCTCCATCTCCATCTGTCTCCCTCCTTCTGTCTCCATCTGTCTGTCTCCCTCCCTGTATCTCCCTCCCTCTGTCTCCCTCTGTCTGTCACCCTCTCCCTTCCTGTCTCCCTCCCTCTGTCTCCCTCCTCCCTCTCTCTTCCTCCTCCCTCTGTCTCCCTCTGTCTGTCTCCCTTCCTCTGTCTGTTACCCTCTGTCTCCGTCCCTCTGTCTCCCACCCTCTCCCTTTCTCTGTCTCCCTTTCTCTGTCTCCATCTCCCTCCCTTTCCCTCCCTCCCTCTGTGTCTCCCTCCGTTTCCCTCCTCCCTCTCCCTCTGTCACCCTCCCTTTCCCTCCCTGGTGTGTTAGATGAGGTGGGGACAAGTGAGTTTCCTGTAGAAACACAACATCGGCCCTATGCTGCAGGTAATTTAACACATTTTCCCATTCCTGGTATGGTTCAAACCCCACACATTCCATGTAAAGAAATTAAATGTCTGAGACTGTGGATAGCCAACCCGCCATCATCACATGTGTTCAGAGCTTGAAACTGCAAAAATGTGTCAATAGTAGCACATGGTATGTAACAGTGAACCAATCATGTCAGGAACAAATAATACCATACGACACAAAAAACACTCACCCACCCATCCCCTCATTCTTGACCTAGGGGAGATCCCTTATCCCAAAAGTAGTCTAAAGCAAACGTTACTATTACCAAGCATAAACATACCAAGAGATGTGCAAAAGCTGTGCCTTATCCCTGAAAGCTTAAACATGCAATTAAAATGAATTCAGCATGGCCAATGTCCTGAGTCCAATACCTTAACTACCAGAGGAACAAGCATTTGCAATGCAATGGTCTTGCATTTACAGGAGTTTGAGCTATTGGCATTGTTAATTACAATGCCTTTTATTTATGTTTTGGTTTTTAAAACATAAATGAAAGGAATTGTCATTTACAATGTTAATAGCTCAAACCCTCGCAAATGCGAGACCTATTGCATTGCAAATGCTTGTTTATTGTTCCTACGTCTCCCACAAAGTATAAACTGCAAATGCTTTTGAATTCCGTTACTTTTCACCTCCTCTGCTCATCACCTGTTGACAACTTCTAAAAAGCTAAAGCACCCTTCAGTAACTTTCTCTCATTCGTCTAGTGGATGGCTCATTTCAATACATTGTGTAAGGGCCTCGCTTAAATTGGCAACACTGATAAACACGTGGGTCATCCTAAGCCCATCCAATCCGCCAACCCCGGCTTAAGCAGCCGGATCCACTGACGAAATTTGAAATGTCCCGCTAATGGGGTAGCAGTAGGTGCGGGCGAAATTGTATATGTTCCACACTTAATACTTCTAGTTCTCGTGAAAATCATATTTCTGTTGTCTGTGTAAAAATTGCACGTGAGGTACTTGTGTAAAAAAGTCATGCATGAAGTCTTCCCAATGTAGTGGGTTGTCGTCTGCATGAAAAGTGTACTTAAGTTATACCCTCCGGTACAAAAATCATCTCAGACACCTACTCGGGTATTGGCTGGTGATCATCACTGACATTCTCTACTCAAATCAGCCTCACAGTGCGAAAAGTACGTGAAAAGAATAAGCGTGTAGAAAACAAGTTCAAGATTACTGAATATAACGCTTGCGATAAGAAACAAGCAAACTCACCGCCGCAGCCCGGCTTCAACAGTAAGCCAGACAACCTTTGTTGGGACGGGGGCGGGGCCGGACAAAAACAGGAAGCAGGCACTCCTGTGCCCGTCGGAGGATTTCCGTGTTAGCTAGCGGGGCCCCCGTGCTCGTGGAGAGCCTCGCGGCCCCGCCTGTTAACCGGAATGACCGCTGGCTGCCGAGGGACACGCAAGAAGAACCTGGTGAGTGGGGTGTGAGGGGGATGTGTGCGCGTGTGTGTGTGTGTGTGTGTGCGCACGTGTATGTATGCGTGTGTATGTATGCGTGTGTGTTAAAATAGCACGATGACTGGTTGGTGGGGGGGAGGCGGTGTGTAGGCGAGTGTCTGTCTGCCCGTTTGTCTGTATGCACGCGAAAGCAAGCGAAACAGCGCGCAAGCAGTCAGCAGCAAAGGCGTGCTCACACGGAGAAATCTGAGACAGCTGAGGCTCGTGGCCGAACGCTGTCTCAGATTCCCCCGAAAGTAACAGCTATAGGTCCTGAGCTAGACAGCGCATGCTACGCATGTGCAGCTCTACACTCGACCTAAAAAGGAAAGAATGAAGTAAATACACTCAGTACTTATCAACGTGTTGCAGTAACGAAGTCCTTTAGCTAGCAGAAAACAGTTCCATACTGGAGCCAGAGTCCAGAGTCAGGGCGATCGCTTTGGAGTGGCCGATTTCCTTGGTGGCCCAGTATTTGCTCGGGGTCTGGGGAATTCTTATGCCTCTGCTGGTGAATCAAAAATCCTTGACCTGCCTTCGAGATCCACCTTCAGTCGCTCTGGGTGTGGCATTCCGTATTTTAGTCCAGCCTTGCGTAGAGTCGTTTTGATCGATGCGAATTTCCGATGAGACAGTGTGCAGGGAGATAGAGGAGCCCTGCCAGTCCACGGACCCCTGGTCTCATGCCATCCGCAAGGTAGTATCCCTGTCCTTAAAGTTGAGAAGCCGTGCCATGATGGTTGGGTGGATCGCCAGGGTTAAGATTAGGACCGAGGAACCTGTGTGCCCTTTAGACAACAAAGGTAGCATGAAGGGTTCCCTCCAAAATAAATCAATTAAGAGACCTTTCACAAATCCATCAAGTCAACCCGTATTCCTTGACTCAGGCACTCCCATAATATGAATGTTGTTGCGTCTCCCCTTAGCTTCAAGGTCCTCATTCTTTATGGTGATATTCTTGAGAAGACCTTCCATTCTTTCCAACCGCTTGGTAGCTTGGGCCGAGCCATCCTCTAAGTCTGAGATTCTTCTTTCAGCAGTGTCAAGTTTCTTGTCATGCTAATCCAGTATGGCCCCCATTTTCTCCAGCCATTTATCAAGCTCATTGAAGTGAGTATCCAGTGCCTTAAAGCCTGCTTTAATTTCGACCATGAGTGCCTTAGTGCCTTTTGTAGGGGGTTGTGGTGGGGCTATTGCATTATCTCCTCCCTCAGCCATAGTGGTGCTCATAGAATCTGTGCTGTGCAGGCCTTTTCAAAGGTTAACTTCCTCTGCTTTGGATCCCCCTTGCCCATGGCCTTGGGAAGGGGCCTCAAGTAATAGGTGTTGATCCAGTCGTTCCGCGAGTACACCTCCCAAAGTGCTGAAGGTAACAAATCTTCTTTGTCCGCCTCCTGCTGCTGTCAAGCGCGGTCGTTCCCAATGGCGCTGCTCAGCGGGTGTCAGTGGAGCTGTCAGATTGGGATGCCTACAACTTGGGGTATGCACCTCGCCTGGGGAGTCACTGAAAAAATGTGGTCTTCCAACTGGTGTACAGGTATGGCCAGCAAGGAACACCTTCGATATGGGTACCTGGATTGTCTCTATGTGTTTTGCCACCCAGAGAGTCACAGAAATGGGGCAGCGATAATTGAAGTTTTAACAAGGGCTCCAACCCACCGGGAGGGACTTCAGAGGCTGGTAAAGCGGATGATCACCAGACCCCAGTGTGGGTCTGTCGGACTTCCAGGGCACCGGAGGGGAAGCAGGTGGGCCCACCTCCTACCGACGGGACGGCCCGCGTATTTCTGGCTCCTCCTTGGTGCCTGTGTAATGCCAGTTGCAATGTGTCTTGGGGCTGTATAGGAGCGCCGCCCATTCCTGATGCAGATCGTCCTTTTCAGAGTTAAGGGAGGACTGCCCCTGGCGACACCCAAGCTTCACTCGAGCCTGCGGCTTAGTGGTAAATGTAAATGTAAAATTGACATTTGTATAGCGCACTACTCACCCGCAAGGGTCTCAAGGCGCTTGTATGAATACCCCTGTGGAACCCATCCTGGCTTTCCCTGTGAGGTGTCCACTCCTTGGCACCCCCAAGGTGGAGGCCAGGCATCCTTAGCGTTGTGGGGGCCGTTGTGGAGATTAAGCAAGCTATTGCCCAGAGTTGCAGAGTGGGACTCCATGATTGGAATAGGCACCGAGGCGAGAATTATCAGGTCCATGGAATTTTTGAGCCCAAGGCCCGCCGAGGCGGGGAATTGAACCCTGGTCCCGGGCCAGACCTCTGCATCAGGGTTTGCCGCTCTAACCATTGATACAAAAGGGGATGATGGACGGAGCGTTTGAGCAAATCAAAAACTCACCCCCAGTCAACTGATCTGGGTTTAATCCATCACCATTCTTTAGCTCACTCAGCCACCCCAGTTCAGACATGGCCATTTGCAAATCAGTCTGACCCTGTGCCTCATGGGAACAGTCCAGCCCGAACTGCCAAGCCATGTCTTCCCTGGACCTGAAACAAGCATCCTGGGACCGGTTTCGGATTCATAATCCTGATCAGCCAGGCTATCTTGAATCCAGTGGCCAAGTGAGCAAGGGACTCACGTCTGAGCATACCCTGCCACACTTAGGGCGAACAAAGCGATACAAAAGGGGATGATGGACGGAGCGTTTGAGCAAATCAAAAACTCACCCCCAGTCAACTGATCTGGGTTTAATCCATCACCATTCTTTAGCTCACTCAGCCACCACAGTTCAGACATGGCCATTTGCAAATCAGTCTGACCCTGTGCCTCATGGGAACAGTCCAGCCCGAACTGCCAAGCCATGTCTTCACTGGACCGGAAACAAGCATCCTGGGACCGGTTTCGGATTCATAATCCTCATCAGCCAGGCTATCTTGAATCCAGTGGCCAAGTGAGCAAGGGCTCTAACCATTGAGCCACACTTCTCCACACTCAAACAGTTAGGAGGCCTCAGTACGCACTTTGGGAGTTTTGCGGTTCCCGACATCTGATAACGTGCTAAGAGGCGCCACTCCAGTCAGAGTGTCATGGAGAGTGTATTTGCGTTGCCACAATACTGCCTTTCAGCATGAGGGCGCAGAGATGGCCATTGTTCCCGGGGATATCGGCGGAGCTCTGACACTACGAGACAATCTTGGCACGCGGTTTGGCCAGGTCCCCTGGATATTATAGTGTTAAAATGTGTGTAGTCAATTAATGTTTATTAACTTTGTTAATAAAAATATTTTTAATTGATTATTAATTATGTTAATTATGATAGTACATTTAATTTAAAATGTTTAAAGTGTTTTGTTTTTGGTGTGGTGTTATAGGGTAGGAAATATAAGAAATACATTTATGTAGTAATTGATTTTTTTGTTTGCCAATGTTTTCTAGTTATCTTACTTTAATGTATTTATTTTTTATTTTATATAATATATGAAGGTTTTCGTTATGTGTAATTAATATTATACTATGTTTTTATATATTAAATATTTTTGATTTTTCATTTTTCAAATATTTTTTATTTTATTTTTGGGATTTTGTTAATTTGTTTACATATAAATATTTTTAACTGTTTGAGTGTGAATAGGAATTTTTGTTTATCTCCTATCCAGCAATTTCCCTACTGGTGCACTCACTGGAGTAGGAATAGTATTTCTTATCCCTCCGCTATCGAACACTTTCCCTTCTGTTGCACTCACTGGAGTTGTAATAGTAATTTCTACCCCTCCGCTATTCAGCACTTTCCCTACTTTTGCACTCACTGGAGTGGGAATAGTTAATTTTACCCCTCCGCATCCAGCACTTTCCCTACTGTTGCAGTCACTGGAGTGCAAACAGTAATTTGTACCCTTCCGCTATCAAGCACTTTCCCTACTGTTGCACTCACTGGAGTGGAAATAATTAATTTTACCCCTCTGCTATTCAACACTTTCCCTACTGTTGCACTCACTGTAGTTGGAATAGTAATTGTTACCCTTCTGCTATCCAACACTTTCCCTCCTGTAGCACTCATTGGAGTAGGAAAAGTAATTTTAACCACTTTACAATCCAACACTTTCCCTACTATTGCAGTTACCGGAGTGGAAATACACATTTTGACCATTTCGCGATCCAATACTTATCTTACTGTTGCATTCAGTGGAGTGGGAATAGTAATTTTTACACCTTCGCTATCAAACATTTTCTCTTTCGTTGCACTCTTTGGAGTGGGAATAGTAAATTTTACATCTCCACTATCCGACACTTTCCCTACTGTTGCTCTCACTGGATTTGGAATAGTAATTGTTTTACCCCGCCGCTGCCCACCACTTGACCTACGGTGGCACCCATTGGAGTTGGAATAGCAATTTTAACCCATCCGCTATCGAACACTTTCCCTTCTGTTGCACTCACTGGAGTTGGTATAGTAATTTTTGCCCCTCCACTATCCAAATGTTCCCTATTGTTGCACTCTCTGGAGTTGGAATACTAATTTTTACCCCTCCGCTATCCAACATTTTCTCTACTGTTGCACTCTTTGGAGGGGAAAAGCAATTTTTGCCCCTCCACTATCCACTTTTTTAGTCACTGTTGCACTCACTGTAGTTGGAATAGTAATTTTTACCCCGCCAGTGTCCAACACTTTCCCTACTATTGCACGCATTGGAGTTGGAATAGTAATTTTAACCCCTCCGCTATCCAACACTTTCCCTACTGTTGCACTCACTGGAGTGGGAATAGTAATTTTACCCCTACGCTATCCAACACTTTCCCTACTGTTACACTCACTGGTGTAGGAATAGTAATTCTTACCCCTCCGCTATCAAGCAGTTTCCCTACTGTTTTACTCAGTGGAGTGGGAATAGTAACTTTTACCCCTTCGCTATCCAACACTTTCCCTACTGTGGCACTCATTGAAGTTGGAATAGTAATTTTTACCCCTCTGCTATCCAATCCTTTCCCAACTGTTGCACGCATTAGAGTGGGAATAGTAATTTTAACCCCTCCGCTATCCAACACTTTCCCTACTTTTGCAGTCATTGGAATTTTAATAGTAATTTTACCCCTCCGCTATCCAACACTTTCCCTACTGTTGCACTCACTGGTGTGGGAATAGTACGTTTTTTACCCCTCCGCTATCGAACACTTTCCCTTCAGTTGCACTCACTGGAGTGGGAATAGTTAATTTTACCCCTCTGCTATCCAACACTTTCCCTACTGTTGCACTCACTGGAGTGCAAACAGTAATTTGTACCCTTCTGCTATCAAGCACTTTCCCTACTGTTGCACTCACTGGAGTGGGAATAATTAATTTTACCCCTCTGCTGTTCAACACTTTCCATACTGTTGCACTCACTGGAGTTTTAATAGTAATTGTTACCCCTCCGCCATCCAACACTTTCCCTACTGTTGCACTCATTGGAGTGGGAAAAGTAATTTTAACCCCTTTACTATCCAACACGTTCCCTACTGTTGCAGTTACCGGAGTGGGAATAACATTTTGACCCCTTCTCTAGCCAACATTTATCCTACTGTTGCATTCAGTGGAGTGGGAATAGTCATTTTTACCCCTCCACTATCCAACACTTTCCCTACTGTTGCACTCACTGGAGTTGGAATAGTAATTTTTACCCCACCCCTGTCCACCACTTTCCCTACTGTAGCACTCACTGGAGTGGGAATAGTAATTTTACCCATCCTCTATCCAACACTTTCCCTACTGTTCCACTCACCGGTGTGGGAATAGTAATTTGTACTCCTCTGCTATCCAGCACTTTCCCTACTGTTGTACTCACTGGGGTGGGAATAGTAATTTTTATCCCTCCGCTTTCCAACAATTTCCCTACTGTTGCACTCACTAGAGTTGTAATAGTAATTTTTACCTCTCCGCTATCGAACACCTTCCCTTCTGTTGCACTCACTAGAGTTGGAATAGTAATTTTTGCCCCTCCACTATCCAAATGTTCCCTATTGTTGCACTCACTGGAGTTGGAATAGTAATTTCTACCCCTCAGCTATCCAGCACTTTCTGTACTTTTGCACTCACTGGAGTGGGAATAGTTAATTTTACCCCTCCGCTATTCAACACTTTCCCTACTGTTGCACTCACTGGAATGCAAACAGTAATTTGTACCCTTCCGCTATCAAGCACTTTCCCTTCTGTTGCACTCAGTGGAGTGGGAATACTTAATTTTTCCCCCGCTGCTATCCAAAACTTTCCATACTGTTGCACCTACTGGAGTTGGAATAGTAATTGTTACCCCTCCGCTATCCAACACTTTTCCTACTGTTGCACTCATTGGAGTGGGAAAAGTAATTTTAACTCCTTTACTATCCAACGCTTTCCCTACTGTTGCAGTTACCAGTGTAGTGTAGTTCCTATATTCCCAATAAGCTCTGTGCATTGGAATAATATATCCTATAGATTTGACGTAGAACTTAGGTCAACTAGGTCTCTATGTAATATACTAAACTTAATTGTGAGTGCCAGGTAACTCAGAGGTCACTAGAAACTTTCTCGAATTCACAAGAAGGGATTAGTTTCTGACAACCGCATACACATGACAACTTTGTTTCCCTAGGACTGGAACAAAATATCTTCAGAGTTGTGGAAACAATAGATAAGTATTTCACTCAGTCAATTGTGCATGCTTTGTTTCTACAGAGTTGCAGAATAATAGTGAGATGGGCATTTTCAATAAAAAGTTTATTGACTAGTCTTCTTTCTCATGCAAGAGAGGTGAACTGCTACAATCCTTAGACAGAATGCAAAATATAATGCGTACAGCGAGAATAGCATTATAAAATAATACTGTAAGAGCATTGTGTGGTTTCTAAGCCATATAAAAATACATACATAAATATACACGCTAAAATACTCAACTGGTGATTCTAAAATACGCCTACCCCAATGTACCTAACCTAAGTCTACTGTTGCACTCACTGGAGTTGGAATAGTAATTTTTACCCAGCCGCTGTTCAACACTTTCCCTACTGTGGCACCCATTGGAGTTGGAATAGTAATTTTAACCCATCTGCTATCGAACACTTTCCCTTCTGTTGCACTCCCTGGAGTTGGAATAGTAATTTTTGCTCCTCTACTATCCAAATGTTCCACTATTGGTGCACTCACTGGAGTTGGAATAGTAATTTTTACCCCTCCGCTAGCCAGCACTTTCCCTCCTTTTGCACTCACTGGAGCAGGAATAGTTCACTTTACCCCTCCGATATCCAACACTTTCCCTACTGTTGCACTCACTGGAGTGGGAATAGTTAATGTCACACCTTTGCTAGCCAACATTATCCGTACTGTTGCACTCACTGGAGTTGGGATGGTAATTTTTACCCCTCCGCTATCCAACGCTTTCCCTACTGTTGCACACATTGAAGTGCGAAAAGTAATTTTAACCCCTTTACTAATCAACACTTTCCCTACTGTTGCAGTTACCGGAGTGGGAATAAATATTTTTACCCCTTCGCCATCCAACACTTATTCTACTTTTGCACTCACTGGAGTGGAAAAAGTAATTTTTACCCCTCGGCTATCCAACACTTTCCTTACTGTTGAACTCATTGGAGTGGGAAAAGCAATTTAACCCCTTTACTACCCAACACTTTCCCTACTGTTGCAGTAACTGGAGTGGAAATAAACGTGTTTACCCCTTCGCCATCCAACACTTATCCTACTGTTGCATTCAGGGGAGTGGGAATATTAATTTTACCACTCCACTATCCAACATTTTCTCTACTGTTGCACTCTTTGGAGGGGAATAGCAATTTTTGCCCTTCCACTATCCACATTTTCCCTATTGTTGCTCTCACTGGAGAGGGAATAGTAACTTTTACCCCTCCACTATTCAACACTTTTCCTACTATTGCATCCAATGGAGTTGGAAAAGTAATTTTAACACTCCTCTATCCAACACTTTCCCCACTGTTGCACTCACTGATGTGGAAATATTAATTCTTATCCCTATGCTATGAAGCACTTTCCTTACTTTTGCACCCACTGGAGTGGGAATAGTTGATTTTTCCTCTCCGCTATCCAACACTTTCCCTATTGTTGCACTCACTGGAGTGGGATTAGTAATTCTTACCCCTCCACTATCAAGCACTTTCCCTACTGTTTTACTCACTGGAGAGGAAATAGTAAAGTTTACCCCATCGCTATCCAACACTTTCCCTACTGTTGCACTCATTGGAGTTGGAATAGTAATTCTACCCCTCCGCTATCCAACACTTTCCCTACTGTTGCACTCGCTGGTGTGGGAATAGTAATTTTTACCCCTCTGCTATCCAGCCCTTTCCCTTCTGTTGCACACATTAGAGTGGGAATAGTATTTTTAACCCATCCGCTATCTAACACTTTTCCTTCTGTTGCACTCATTAGAGTTGAAATAGTAATTTTTACCCCTCTGCTATCCAACACTTTCCCTACTGTTGCAGTCATAGCAGTTGCAATAGTAATTTTACACCTCCGCTATCCAACACTTTCCCTACTGTTACACTCACTGGTGTGGGAATGGTAATTTTTACCCCTCTGCTATCCAGCTGTTTCCCTACTGTTTCACTCACTGGAGAGAGATTAGTCATTTTTAACCCTCCGCTATCCAACAATTTCCCTATTGTTGCACTCACTGGAGTTGGAATAGTAATTTTTACCCCTCCGCTATCGAACACTTTCCCTTCTGTTGCACTAACTGGAGAGGGAATAGTAATTTTTGCACCTCCACTTTCCAAACTTTCCCTATTGTTGCACTCACTGGAGGGCAAACAGTAATTTGTACCCTTCCTTTATCAAGCACTTTCCCTACTGTTGCACTCACTGGAGTTGGAACAGTAATTGTTACCCCTCCGCTATCCAACACTTTCCCTCCTGTTGCACTCCTTGGGGTGGGAAAAGTAATTTTAACCCATTTACTATCCAACACTTTCCCTACTGTTGCAGTTACCGTAGTGGGAATAAACATTTTGACCCCTTTGCTATCCAACACTTATCCGACTCTTGCATTCAGTGGAGTGGGAATAGTCATTTTTACCCCACAACACTCCAACACTTTCCCTGCTGTTGCACTCACTGGAGTTGGAATAGTCATTTTTACCCCACAGCTGTCCAACACTTTCCCTACTGTTGCACTCACTGGAGTTGGAATAGTAATTTTTACCCCACCGCTGTCCAACACTTACCCTACTGTGGCACCCATTGGAGTTGGAATAGTAATTTTAACCCATCCGCTATCAAACACTTTCCTTTCTGTTGCACTCACTGGACTTGGAATAGTAATTTTTGCCCCTTCACTATCCAATGTTCCACTATTGGTGCACTCACTGAATTTGGAATAGTAATGTTTACTCCTCTGCTATCCAACACTTTCCGTACTATGGCACTCACTGGAGTGGAAATAGTAATTTGTACCCTTCGGCTATCAAGCACTTTCCCTACTGTTGCACTCACTGGAGTGGGAATAGTTCATTTCACCCCTCTGCTATCCATCACTATCCGTACTATTACACTCACTGGAGTTGGAATAGTAATTTTTACCCCCTCCGCTATCCAACACTTTCCCTACTGTTGCACTCATTGGAGTGGGAAAAGTAATTTTAACCCCTTTACTATCCAACACTTATCCTACTGTTGCATTCAGTGGAGTGGGAATAGTAATTTTACCCCTCCGCTATCCAACATTTTCTCTACTGTTGTACTCTTTGGAGGAGAATAGCAATTTTTGCCCCTCCACTATCCACATTTTCCCTTCTGTTGCTCTCACTGGAGAGGGAATAGTAGCTTTTACCCCGCCGTTGTCCAACACTTTCCCTACTATTGCACCCATTTGAGTTGGAATAGGAATTTTAACCCCTCCTCTATCCAACACTTTCCCTACTGTTGAACTCACTGGAGTGGGAATAGTAATTCTTACCCCTCTGCTATCAAGCACTTTCCCTACTTTTGCACCCACCCACTGGAGCGGGAATAGTTAATTTTACCCCTCTACTATCCAACACTTTCCCTACTGTTGCACTCACTGGAGTTGGAAGAGTAATTGTTACCCCTCCGCTATCAAGCGCTTTCTCTACTGTTTCACTCACTAGAGTGGGAATAGTAAATTTTACCACTTCGCTATCCAGCACTGACCCTACTATTGCAATGACTGGATTTGGAATAGGAATTTTTACCCTCTGCTATCCAACACTTTCCCTACTGTGGCACACAGAGTGGGAATAGTAATTTTAACTCCTCCGCTATCCAACACTTTTCCTACTGTTGCGCTCATTGGAGTTGGAATAGTAATTTTTACCACTCCGCAATTAAGCACTGTTGCACTCACTGGAGTTTTAATAGTAATTGTTACCCCTCCGCCATCCAACACTTTCCCTACTGTTGCACTCATTGGAGTGGGAAAAGTAATTTTAACCCCTTTACTATCCAACACGTTCCCTACTGTTGCAGTTACCGGAGTGGGAATAACATTTTGACCCCTTCTCTAGCCAACATTTATCCTACTGTTGCATTCAGTGGAGTGGGAATAGTCATTTTTACCCCTCCACTATCCAACACTTTCCCTACTGTTGCACTCACTGGAGTTGGAATAGTAATTTTTACCCCACCCCTGTCCACCACTTTCCCTACTGTAGCACTCACTGGAGTGGGAATAGTAATTTTACCCATCCGCTATCCAACACTTTCCCTACTGTTCCACTCACCGGTGTGGGAATAGTAATTTGTACTCCTCTGCTATCCAGCACTTTCCCTACTGTTGTACTCACTGGGGTGGGAATAGTAATTTTTATCCCTCCGCTTTCCAACAATTTCCCTACTGTTGCACTCACTAGAGTTGTAATAGTAATTTTTACCTCTCCGCTATCGAACACCTTCCCTTCTGTTGCACTCACTAGAGTTGGAATAGTAATTTTTGCCCCTCCACTATCCAAATGTTCCCTATTGTTGCACTCACTGGAGTTGGAATAGTAATTTCTACCCCTCAGCTATCCAGCACTTTCTGTACTTTTGCACTCACTGGAGTGGGAATAGTTAATTTTACCCCTCCGCTATTCAACACTTTCCCTACTGTTGCACTCACTGGAATGCAAACAGTAATTTGTACCCTTCCGCTATCAAGCACTTTCCCTACTGTTGCACTCAGTGGAGTGGGAATACTTAATTTTTCCCCCGCTGCTATCCAAAACTTTCCATACTGTTGCACCTACTGGAGTTGGAATAGTAATTGTTACCCCTCCGCTATCCAACACTTTTCCTACTGTTGCACTCATTGGAGTGGGAAAAGTAATTTTAACTCCTTTACTATCCAACGCTTTCCCTACTGTTGCAGTTACCAGTGTAGTGTAGTTCCTATATTCCCAATAAGCTCTGTGCATTGGAATAATATATCCTATAGATTTGACGTAGAACTTAGGTCAACTAGGTCTCTATGTAATATACTAAACTTAATTGTGAGTGCCAGGTAACTCAGAGGTCACTAGAAACTTTCTCGAATTCACAAGAAGGGATTAGTTTCTGACAACCGCATACACATGACAACTTTGTTTCCCTAGGACTGGAACAAAATATCTTCAGAGTTGTGGAAACAATAGATAAGTATTTCACTCAGTCAATTGTGCATGCTTTGTTTCTACAGAGTTGCAGAATAATAGTGAGATGGGCATTTTCAATAAAAAGTTTATTGACTAGTCTTCTTTCTCATGCAAGAGAGGTGAACTGCTACAATCCTTAGACAGAATGCAAAATATAATGCGTACAGCGAGAATAGCATTATAAAATAATACTGTAAGAGCATTGTGTGGTTTCTAAGCCATATAAAAATACATACATAAATATACACGCTAAAATACTCAACTGGTGATTCTAAAATACGCCTACCCCAATGTACCTAACCTAAGTCTACTGTTGCACTCACTGGAGTTGGAATAGTAATTTTTACCCAGCCGCTGTTCAACACTTTCCCTACTGTGGCACCCATTGGAGTTGGAATAGTAATTTTAACCCATCTGCTATCGAACACTTTCCCTTCTGTTGCACTCCCTGGAGTTGGAATAGTAATTTTTGCTCCTCTACTATCCAAATGTTCCACTATTGGTGCACTCACTGGAGTTGGAATAGTAATTTTACCCCTCCGCTAGCCAGCACTTTCCCTCCTTTTGCACTCACTGGAGCAGGAATAGTTCACTTTACCCCTCCGATATCCAACACTTTCCCTACTGTTGCACTCACTGGAGTGGGAATAGTTAATGTCACACCTTTGCTAGCCAACATTATCCGTACTGTTGCACTCACTGGAGTTGGAATGGTAATTTTTACCCCTCCGCTATCCAACGCTTTCCCTACTGTTGCACACATTGAAGTGCGAAAAGTAATTTTAACCCCTTTACTAATCAACACTTTCCCTACTGTTGCAGTTACCGGAGTGGGAATAAATATTTTTACCCCTTCGCCATCCAACACTTATTCTACTTTTGCACTCACTGGAGTGGAAAAAGTAATTTTTACCCCTCGGCTATCCAACACTTTCCTTACTGTTGAACTCATTGGAGTGGGAAAAGCAATTTAACCCCTTTACTACCCAACACTTTCCCTACTGTTGCAGTAACTGGAGTGGAAATAAATGTGTTTACCCCTTCGCCATCCAACACTTATCCTACTGTTGCATTCAGGGGAGTGGGAATATTAATTTTACCACTCCACTATCCAACATTTTCTCTACTGTTGCACTCTTTGGAGGGGAATAGCAATTTTTGCCCTTCCACTATCCACATTTTCCCTATTGTTGCTCTCACTGGAGAGGGAATAGTAACTTTTACCCCTCCACTATTCAACACTTTTCCTACTATTGCATCCAATGGAGTTGGAAAAGTAATTTTAACACTCCTCTATCCAACACTTTCCCCACTGTTGCACTCACTGATGTGGAAATATTAATTCTTATCCCTATGCTATGAAGCACTTTCCTTACTTTTGCACCCACTGGAGTGGGAATAGTTGATTTTTCCTCTCCGCTATCCAACACTTTCCCTATTGTTGCACTCACTGGAGTGGGATTAGTAATTCTTACCCCTCCACTATCAAGCACTTTCCCTACTGTTTTACTCACTGGAGTGGAAATAGTAAAGTTTACCCCATCGCTATCCAACACTTTCCCTACTGTTGCACTCATTGGAGTTGGAATAGTAATTCTACCCCTCCGCTATCCAACACTTTCCCTACTGTTGCACTCGCTGGTGTGGGAATAGTAATTTTTACCCCTCTGCTATCCAGCCCTTTCCCTTCTGTTGCACACATTAGAGTGGGAATAGTATTTTTAACCCATCCGCTATCTAACACTTTTCCTTCTGTTGCACTCATTAGAGTTGAAATAGTAATTTTTACCCCTCTGCTATCCAACACTTTCCCTACTGTTGCAGTCATAGCAGTTGCAATAGTAATTTTACACCTCCGCTATCCAACACTTTCCCTACTGTTACACTCACTGGTGTGGGAATGGTAATTTTTACCCCTCTGCTATCCAGCTGTTTCCCTACTGTTTCACTCACTGGAGAGAGATTAGTAATTTTTAACCCTCCGCTATCCAGCAATTTCCCTATTGTTGCACTCACTGGAGTTGGAATAGTAATTTTTACCCCTCCGCTATCGAACACTTTCCCTTCTGTTGCACTAACTGGAGAGGGAATAGTAATTTTTGCACCTCCACTTTCCAAACTTTCCCTATTGTTGCACTCACTGGAGGGCAAACAGTAATTTGTACCCTTCCTTTATCAAGCACTTTCCCTACTGTTGCACTCACTGGAGTTGGAACAGTAATTGTTACCCCGCCGCTATCCAACACTTTCCCTCCTGTTGCACTCCTTGGGGTGGGAAAAGTAATTTTAACCCATTTACTATCCAACACTTTCCCTACTGTTGCAGTTACCGTAGTGGGAATAAACATTTTGACCCCTTCGCTATCCAACACTTATCCGACTCTTGCATTCAGTGGAGTGGGAATAGTCATTTTTACCCCACAACACTCCAACACTTTCCCTGCTGTTGCACTCACTGGAGTTGGAATAGTCATTTTTACCCCACAGCTGTCCAACACTTTCCCTACTGTTGCACTCACTGGAGTTGGAATAGTAATTTTTACCCCACCGCTGTCCAACACTTACCCTACTGTGGCACCCATTGGAGTTGGAATAGTAATTTTAACCCATCCGCTATCAAACACTTTCCTTTCTGTTGCACTCACTGGACTTGGAATAGTAATTTTTGCCCCTTCACTATCCAATGTTCCACTATTGGTGCACTCACTGAATTTGGAATAGTAATGTTTACTCCTCTGCTATCCAACACTTTCCGTACTATGGCACTCACTGGAGTGGAAATAGTAATTTGTACCCTTCGGCTATCAAGCACTTTCCCTACTGTTGCACTCACTGGAGTGGGAATAGTTCATTTCACCCCTCTGCTATCCATCACTATCCGTACTATTACACTCACTGGAGTTGGAATAGTAATTTTTACCCCCTCCGCTATCCAACACTTTCCCTACTGTTGCACTCATTGGAGTGGGAAAAGTAATTTTAACCCCTTTACTATCCAACACTTATCCTACTGTTGCATTCAGTGGAGTGGGAATAGTAATTTTACCCCTCCGCTATCCAACATTTTCTCTACTGTTGTACTCTTTGGAGGAGAATAGCAATTTTTGCCCCTCCACTATCCACATTTTCCCTTCTGTTGCTCTCACTGGAGAGGGAATAGTAGCTTTTACCCCGCCGTTGTCCAACACTTTCCCTACTATTGCACCCATTTGAGTTGGAATAGGAATTTTAACCCCTCCTCTATCCAACACTTTCCCTACTGTTGAACTCACTGGAGTGGGAATAGTAATTCTTACCCCTCTGCTATCAAGCACTTTCCCTACTTTTGCACCCACCCACTGGAGCGGGAATAGTTAATTTTACCCCTCTACTATCCAACACTTTCCCTACTGTTGCACTCACTGGAGTTGGAAGAGTAATTGTTACCCCTCCGCTATCAAGCGCTTTCTCTACTGTTTCACTCACTAGAGTGGGAATAGTAAATTTTACCACTTCGCTATCCAGCACTGACCCTACTATTGCAATGACTGGATTTGGAATAGGAATTTTTACCCCTCTGCTATCCAACACTTTCCCTACTGTGGCACACAGAGTGGGAATAGTAATTTTAACTCCTCCGCTATCCAACACTTTTCCTACTGTTGCGCTCATTGGAGTTGGAATAGTAATTTTTACCACTCCGCAATTAAGCACTTTACCTACTGTTGTATTCACTGGAGTGGGAATAATAAATGTTAGCCCTTCACTATCCAACACTTTCCCTACTGTTGCCCTGATTGGAGTTGGAATACTAATTGTATCCCCCCACTATCCAACACTTTCCCTACGGTTGCACTCACAGGTTTGGGAATAGTAATTTTTAACCCTCCGCTACCCAACCCTTTCCCTACTGGTGCACACATTAGAGTGGGAATAGTAATTTTAACCCCTCCGCTATCCAATACTTTTCCTACTGTTGCACTCATTGGATTTGGATTAGTATTTTTTACCCCGCTGTTATTCAACACTTTCCCTACTGTTGCACGCATTAGAGTGGGAATAGTAATTTTAACCCCTCCGCTATCCAACACTTTTCCTACTGTTGCACTCATTGGATTTGAAATAGTAATTTTTACCCCGCTGCTATCCAGCACTTTCCCTACTGTTGCACACATTAGAGTGGGAATAGTAATTCTTACCCCTCCGCTATCAAGCACTTTCCCTACTGTTTTACTCACTGGAGTGGGAATAGTAAACTTTACCACTTCGATATCCAGCACTCTCCCTACTGTTGCACGCATTAGAGTGGGAATAGGAATTTTAACTCCTCCGCTATCCAACACTTTTCCTACTGTTGCACTCATTGGAGTTGGAATAGTAATTTTTACCCCTCCGCTATTAGGTACTTTTTCCTACTGTTGCACTCACTAGAGTTGGAACAGTTGATTTTACCCCTCCATTATCAAGCACTTTCCCTACTGTTGTATTCACTGCAGTGGGAATAATAAATGTTACCCCTTCGCTATCCAACACTTTCCCTACTGTTGCACTGACTGGAGTTGAAATAGTAATTTTATCCCTCCACTATCCAACACTTTCCCTACTGTTGCACTCACTGGTGTGGGAATAGTAATTTTTACCCTTCCACTATCCAACCCTTTCCCTACTGGTGCACACATTAGAGTGGGAATAGTATGTTTAACCCCTCTGCTATCCAGCACCTACCCTACTGTTGCATGCATTAGAGTGGGAATAGTAATTCTTACCCCTCTGCTATCAAGCACTTTCCCTACTGTTTTACTCACTGGAGTGGGACTAGTAAATTTCCCTACTGTTGCACTCACTGGTGTGGGAATAGTAATTTTTACCCCTCCATTATCAAGCACTTTCCCTACTGTTGTATTCACTGGAGTGGGAATAGTAAAATTTACCCCTTCTCTATCCAACACTTTCCCTACTGTTGCACTCACTGGTGTGGGAATAGTAATTTTTACCCTTCCGCTATTAAGCACTTTCCCTCCTGTTGCAGTCACTTGAGTTGGAATAGTTAATTGTACCCCTCTGCTATCCAACACTTTTCGTATTGTTACACTCACTGGAGTTGGAATAGGAATTTTTACCCCTCGGCTATCCAACACTTACCCTACTGTTGCACTCACTGGAGTGCGAATAGTATTTTTTACCCTTCCACTATACAAAACTTTCCCTACTGTTACACTATTGAGAGTGGTAATAGTATTTTTGCCCCTCCACTATTCAAATGTTCCCTACTGTTGCTCACACTGGAGTGGTAATAGTTAATTCTACCCCTCCGCTGTCCAACACTTATCCTACTTTTGCAATCAGTGGAGTGGGAATAGCAATTTTTACCCCTCCGCTATCCAACACTTTCCCCACTGTTGCACGCATTAGAGTGGGAATAGTAATTTTAACCCCTCCGCTATCCAACACTTTTCCTACTGTTGCACTCACTGCAGTGTGAATAGTATTTGTTACCCATCCACTATTCAAAAATTTCCCTACTGTTACACTATTGAGAGTGGTAATAGTATTTTTGCCCCTCCACTATCCAAATGTTCCCTACTGTTGCTCTCACTGGAGTGGGAATAGTTCATTCTACCCCTCCGCTGTCCAACACTTATCCTACTTTTGCAATCAGTGGAGTGGGAATAGTAATTTTTACCCCTCCGCTATCCAACACTTTTCCCACTGTTGCACTCTTTGTAATGGGAATAGTCATTTTAACCCCTTTGCTATCCAACACTATCCCTACTGTTGCACTCACCAGAGTGGGAATACATATGTTTACCCCTGCTCTATCCAACACTTATCCTACTGTTGCATTCAGTATAGTGGGAATAGTAATTTGTACACCTCCGCTATCCAAGGCTTTCCCTACTATTCCACTCTTTGGAGTTGGAATAATAACTTTTATCCCTCCGCTATTTAACACTTTCCCACCAGTTGCTCATACTGGTGTGGGAATAGTACATTTTAACCCTCTGCTATCAAATGCTTTTCCTACTGTTGCACTCACTGGAGTTGGAATAGTAATTTTTACCCCTTTGCTATCCAACACTTTCCATACTGTTGCACTCTTTGGAGTGGGAATAGACATCTTTACCCCTCCGCTATTTAACACTTTCCCTACAGTTGCTCATACTGGAGTGGGAAGAGTAATTGTTACCCCTCCTCGATCCAACACTTTCTCTACTGTTGCACTCATTGGAGTGGGAATAGTGAATGCTATCCAACACTTATCCTACTTTGCATTCAGTAGAGTGGGAATCGTAATTTGGAACCCACCGCTATCCAACACTTTGCCTACTGTTGCACTCAGTGGGAATAGTCATTTTATCCCCATTGCTATCCAACACTTTCCCTACTGTCGCACTCATTGGAATAGGAATAAACTTTTTTACCACTCCTCTATCCAACACTTATCCTACTGTTTCATTCGGGGGAGTGGGAATAGTAATTTTTTACACCTCTGCTATCCAAGGCTTTCCCTACTATTCCACTCTTTGGAATGAGAATAGTAAATTATACCCCTTTGCTATCCGACACAATCCCTACTGTTGCACTCATTGGAGAGGGAATAGACATTTTTACCCCTCAGCTATTTATCACTTTCCCTACAGTTGCTCATACTGGAGTAATTTTTACCCCTTTGCTATCCAACACTTTTCCTACTGTTGCACTCTTTGGAGTTGGAATAAACATTTTTACCCCTCCGCTATTTAACACTTTCTCTACAGTTGCTCATACTGAAGTGGGAATAGTAAGTTTTACCCCTCCGCTGTCCAACACTTTCTCTACTGTTGCACTCACTGGAGTTGGAATAGTACATTTAATTCCTCTGCTATCTAACACTTACCCTACTGTTGCACTCACTGAAGTAGGAATAGTTATTTTTACCCCTTTGCTATCCAACACTTTCCCTACTGTTGCACTGACTGTATTGTGAAATTTGTTTAAATATTTCTTTAATCTGTAGCGTTTCGTGGGTTTATAGGGGAATAGAGTGGGAAATAATTTAATTACATTAATTTAAATAATTCTTTTTTATTTATTCATATTTGTTTATATGAGACGTTATCGTTTTAAACGTGTAAAGTAATTTATTACCAATTAGTTGATAATTGTTATTTAATTTTATTTAATTAATTGGTAATTAATTATGGTATTTGTGTAATCAATTTAAGGTGTGTGTTTTGGGGTGTATGTGGTGAAGGGTGTTTAGTAGTTTATTTATTTTTATCATACATTTTTTGTAAATTGAAAATAGTTAAATTAATTAAAATGTTATCATGGTAAGTGTGTAATTAATTTTAGATCATTGTTTTGGTTTTGATAAGAGCGAGGGGCGGGAATTAATTTGTATTTAATTAATGGATATATAGTTGTTGATTAATGTTAATTATTTGATATTTATTGTTAGTAAGTGTGTATTTTTTGTGTTTTTATTTTACTTTTGAAGGGGTAAAAGGTGGGTATTAAATACATTTTAATAACTATTATTAGTTGTTAACAATAATAAAAATGCGTTTAATTGTGTTTTATTGTTTTATAGTTTAATTTAGGTGTGTGTCATGGATATTATAGAGTTGAAGAATGTGTAGCCAATTAATGTTTGTTAGTTTTGTTATTAAAAATATATTTTTTAATTGATTATTAATTATGTTAATTATGGAAGTACATTTAATTTAAAATGTGAAAGTGTTTTGTTTTTCGTGTGGTATACTGTAGGAAATTAAATAAATACATTTATGTATTAATTCATTTTTTTGTTTGTCAATATTTTTTAGTTTAACAGTTTTTTAAATGTATTTATTATTTTGCTTTATATAATATTTGTAGGTTTTTGTTACATGTAATTAATATGATAATTTGGTTTTTCATTTTTCAAATATTGTTTATTTATTTCTAGGATTTTGTTTAATTTTTTTTAAACTGTCTGAGTGTGAATAGGAAGTTTTGTTTCTCCACTATCCAACACTTTCCCTCTTTCCCTAATGTTGCCCTCACTGGAGTGGGAATAATAATTTGTGCCCCTCTGCTATCCAACATTTCCCCACTGTTGCTCTCACTGGAGTGGGAATAGTAATGTTTACCCGTCCGCTATCCAACACTTTTCATACTGTTGCACTCATTATAGTTGGAATAGTAATTTTACCCCTACGCTGTCGAACACTTTTCCTACTCTTGCACTCGCTGGTGTGGCAATAGTAATTTTACCACTTTCCATACTGTTGCACTCACTGGAGTGAGAATAGTAATTTTAACCCCTTTGCTATCCAACACTTTCCCTACAGTTGCACTCTATGGAGTGGGAATAGTAATTTTTATCCCTCCGCTATTTAACACTTGCCCGCCAGTTGCTCTCACTGGACTGGAATAGTAATTTTTACCCCTCCACTATCCAACACTTTCTCTACTTTTGCACTCACTGGAGTTGGAATAGTAAATTTAATTCCTCCGATATCTAACACTTACCCTACTGTTGCACTCCCTGGAGTGGGAATAGTTATTTTTACCCCTTTGCTATCCAACACTTTCCATACTGTTGCACTGATTGCATTATGAAATTTAGGTTTAAATTTTTTTTAATAGTTTAATGTTTTTATTTGGTTTAGATTTGAGTTTTTTAAAAATATTTTTAATCATTAATATATATTTTTATATTTTATATATTTTTAAACTTAACATAAATTAAAAATAATAGTTTAATAATGGTTTTAAAGAACTTATATATGTATAAAGTATTATATTGTGTGTTTATTTTTCTACTAAGTTTATTTGTTATATTTTATTAAAGTGTATATTAAATGTATTTTATTTTGTAAACATTTTATTTAATATTAAACATATATTATTTTATCTTATATTTCTGTAAAAGTCGATATTTCATACATCTCTATTTTTTACATTGATGTTTTTTTAGTCAATATGTTTGTACTTACCTGTTTAAGTATAGGAGTCGATATTTTTGTTGTCTATATTTTTTACTCAATATTTTAAACATTGATATTTTTTGCATCGATTTTGTGTAAAGCAGCGGACAATATGCAGCGTGCTCATGCCAACTTAGAGAAGACAACAATGTCCCCATGGGCCATGTGACATTGGGAAGGGATTGGAGTGCAGAACAATGGCCGAGGGACTGGAAGGGTGGATGGAGGAGCATAGCTTTCTTGGCAAATTTTCCCTTAGTAGGGGTACTGGTGTTATAGGAAGGTAAATTTGCTAACGCAAAAGTGCTCTTTAACATTGACAACATGGCAGTGGTGCAGATAGTCAACAGGCCAGAGATGTCCATGTTTTGAAGTTGCTGAGAGTTTTTGTACTGGGTTGCCTGAGAGACAACCTTATGTTCAGCACAAGATATGTGCCAGGTTTGGGCAATGACATTGCAGATGCATTATCTCGTTTGCAGTGACTCCGTGATCTTTCTTCAGCAGCAGATCATTAAAAGAAGCTGATTACGGACAACTTATGGTAGATCGGCATGGTCAGAGTTTCTGGAGTAGGGGGTGTGCAGGAGGGACTGCAGGAGGTTTAGTGCATATGATTGAGAAAGGTTCGTCCTGGCTTACCATTGCAGGTAAGTTGGCAGGCGTCGCGTTTGTTGAAAAGTTGCCATGGGTTTATTCCCCATCTGTGGGTCAATTGGGGGCAAGGATACTTGAAGGTTGGGAGAGGGAGTCAAGAAATGAAGGAAGAAAGCATAGGCTGCTAGTGTGGCATGAGTTGCGCAGAGTGATGCCTTCGCTGCCTTCAGTTTGCCATGATACTGGAGAAACAGAGTTGTTTTTTTCCTTTTTGGGGCTTTTCGCGCATCTGAGTTGTTGGAGGGAGGGAAACAAAATGGGTTTGGTGGGGGCAGTTGTGCACATGAGGGAAGATGGTGGTGACATACATATCAGTAGGTTCAAGACAGATCAAAAGTTGAAGGGGTTCAGGTTGCTTCTTAGGGTTTTTACCATTAGACGTTTTTGCCAGGTGCACTTGGGCATTAGGTGCTGAAGTGCCTTTTGGATTCTGATATGGAGGTTTTTAAGCACCAGGGTGGTTCACTTGCTACTACCTCTCAGTTCCTGTCTGTGCGGAGGAAAGCATTACTTCAGGTGGACTTACCAGTGGTTAAATACGTAATGCAGTGGTTCCAGATTGGGGCACCATCTGAGGCCCATAGGAGAGGTTGGTTCGTCGCCTGGATACGACGCATGAGAGGATGATCTTCTGACTGTTACAGGACATACGTGCGGCAGACGGGTGGTGATGCATCAGGGGCCCTGTGTTAAGTGTTTGCTTTTGTTGCAGTTTCTGTGCTGGGATGGGATTGGGGGTATATGACAGTCTCAATCATGGGACATTCATTTGTGAAGTGGATGGAGAGGCAAGCAGGCACCAGGAACTACGGATAGCAGTTGGCATTTGGAAATCAAAATGTACAGGTAAAATGGCATATGAAAGGGGGTATGCTGTGGAGGGAAATGTTGTAGAATCTGAACAAGATACTTGGGAGTGAAGGTTGTCTGGATGTGCTATTAATCCATTTGAGTGAAAATGGCTTGACTAGAAGCAAAGCACTGTTGTTGATCAAGGACATTAAATCGGCTATAAAGGAGTTGAAGGCAAGTTGTTCAGGGATGCATACAGTATGGGCGGAGTTAATACCAGGAGACAGTGGCGGGGGTAGATAGGCTGGCTGCTATAGACTGAGGCAGGAGAAAAATTAACAGAGAAGTGCAGAAGTTTTGTAGGGAAGAAGGGGTAGGAAGGAACAATCATCAGAAGTTGCTATGCCTCAGTTCTTCCATGACGACGGAGTCCATTTGTCCACGATTGGTATGTGACTGTATTTGTAACAGTTTGGGAGGTATTGGTTGATCACTTGGGGCTTCAGTTGTAGAAACCGAGGAGGGCTGGATGGCGAGTAATCGCTGTCATATGGTAGACAGGTGGTATCGATTTTGGGGCAGTGAGAAGAACCCTAAACAGATTCTCCTGAGTGGCGGTTGCCAGAGAGGTTTCTGATGTTTGGAAGCAGTTTGATTGTTTTTGGGGTGGGTTAATCAGTTCAAGGAGAAAGGGGATACATTTTCACCCGCAAGAAGACAGGAAGGAAAAGATGTAATCTACAGGAAGTTACTTTATTTTAAATTGGACAGTTTTGCATACAGTGATAGGTAGTTTGAGTTTGGGGAGCTGTCGGGGTATGATAACTAAGGATGCAGGGAAGGACACGGGTACCGTACCCATGTATAGTGTGGAGGTTATATTTGTAAAGCTTTAGTCATGACTATGTGATGGGCACCTGCCTCATTAAAGCAGCTTTTAATACACTAAAGATTTTGCTGGCCGCTATTGCTGTACCCTCACGCCCAATTCTTTTTTGTGACTTTTCCCTTTCAGAAAATCAATTGTATCGTATTTCCCAGAAAAATATCATTTTACGCAATTCAAGCAATAAGTAATTTGACCATTGTTGCTCTAGCCCTGTGCAGATAAAAATGCAAAAAAATGTCCAGAGTACCGCAGCTTTAAAAAAAGTAATTCCGTTAACTGCCAGTTAAGTGCCCCTTGTTATGCATTTGTATGGCGTCAAACTGGGTGCCATTTTATGATGGGCTATACAAGGCACAATCTAACATCAGTCTGCCTGAGAGTGACTCAGTAGAAGTATGCCATTAACGACGGACAAGCGAGGCAATTACAGCATTTACAAGTTCGGCAGAAACAGTGCCAAGAGAAGGGAGTTTGATTTGCTACTATGTGACAAAATGAGCGATGTCGGAACAAATGTTCCAACGCGGCAGGTTTGGCAGTGACACAGTTCCATAATCCAGCAGGGATTGTATTGATTAACTTTCAGTAACCACAGTTGATATAAAAAAAACACATTGAAAAGTTTAAATACATGAGTTGGTGAACCACTGAGGTTCTACTGTAACCTTTTTAATCCGAGGCACTAGGATAATTAAAATGTTGGAAGATGGCAAAAGCCATGTGGTGGATTTTGGTATGAAAAATGGTTAATAGACAACTAGACGAGGCAGGCAACTACAGTAGAGATTTCCTTAAAATGATTGTTCGTGCATATTTAAGTGGTTAGGCAATTTAACTTACATACAGGAATTAAAATAAAATACTCTGCCTATTTTAAAAATTCTGTCATATTGTTAAAGTTATTCAGTCCTCTCTAAGAAGGTCCTTTAGACCTTTGTGCTAAGAGACAGATGAACCAAGGGATCTTGCAGTCTCAAGCTGTGATTCACAAAATCACCGGGTTTGTGACAGCAAAAAAGCCACTTCATTGGCCCAGATGTATCAAGCTAAAACCCGCTTGAAAAGGGGCAGATTCTCAGAATCTGCCCCTTTGCGACCGATATTTTTGCATTTGGGATGCATCCTCCTAAATGCAAAAATCGCAATTTAAAAAACCGCGAAAATTGCGATTACTTAAATTGCTATTGCATTTAAGGTATCTCAAACTGAGATTCCTTAAATGCAATGCATTGAAGTTAAAAAATTAGCGATTTCGATAATAGGGGGCGCAAATTAACTTTGAAAAATGAACTAAAGTGCATTTTTCAAAGTTCCATTTTACACACAGACATGCCCTTAGGGCATGTGTGTGTGAAAGATGTACCCATATGCAGATTTCAGGGGTGCAACAGGGTGTCTTTTGACACCCTGGCACCCTTGAAATTGCAATCTCAATTTGCGATTCTCTAATTGAGAATCGCAAATTGAGATTGTCTTCCCATTCATTCCTATGGGTCTCTAGGCCCATAGGAATGAATGGGGAGGTATTCCTTAATTGCGACTCGCAATTTGCGAGTCGCAATTAAGGAATTTTAAGAAATCGCTATTTTTTAAGCGAGTTCTTCATGCATGGCATTTTGCTATTCCTTATTAGCGAATCCTTATTTTTCGCTAATAAGGAATCGCAAAATGGATGCTTGATGCTTCTCGGGGTTAATGTGTTAAACCATGTTGCAATTCGGAAAAGCTTTTCTCAAATGCAAAAGAGGTTTTGTCACGAATTCCAAATTGCAACTCTTAGGGTCATGAGTACCCTCATAATTGTAAATGTGAATGAGATTTATCCTTGGTTTGTGACCACAATTGCAGTTTCAAATGGTTAAGTAGCCACTGACTCCTGACAGAAGGAAGTAAAATATTTGCAAATGTGAAGATGTTACCCTGGGCCGCTTCCCCTTTTGAAATAGGGTGGTGCCACTATCTCCTCCCCCAATGTCTTCTCAAGCGGGAAACAATTTTTTTAAAAGCAGGACCAGCCCCTTTTTTAAAGCTATCCATGTTTGGGAATGCAAACACAGCAATGATGGACTGCGGTTCCTTGCAGGCCACCATCCTTGTGTTCATAATAAATTTCAGAAGGTCTCAAATAGCGACCTGCATAATTTTAATTAATATTTTTTACGGAGGTCAATCTGTGAACCCATGTCACTGGACATTTTGCAACACAGCCTATTAGTACATAGGTCACTTTGTACATTTATCGACAGGTGTCAAAATATAGGTGTGCACTTACACCCACAATTTGTGACCTGTTTGTCAGTACATCCCGTTCATTATTTAGATGCAAAAAACCATCAGAGCCAAAACATTAGTGGTGCCGTAAAACATTGGTAGCAGATGATATCCAAATTCGGTCTCCTATTAACTTTTGGCGCTAAATGGGGGTGCTATTTAATATTTTTGTGCCTGGCTTGTGCCAGTTCCAACAACATTTTTGACCTTACTAATTATTTTGACAACCAGCTAAGCTGGTGATAAAACTGATCAATAAGGGGCCGATTCCGATTTCGGCCGGAAGGGCTCCGAACCATGTTCAGAGCCCTTCCGTTTGAATCGGTCACTGTCGGCCAGATTCCTTTCCGACCGAGCCATTCCGATGGGCTCGGTCGGAAAGGAATCAAACTCGGATTTCTGGATTGCTGACTATAGGCTCGGAGAGCCTGCCGCAGTCCGGAAATCCTCCAGTACTCCCCTGGTCGCCTCTTTCCGACCGAGGGAGTACGATGACAGCTTTTCACTGCCTTTTCTTGCCAGTCTGTCCGGCACGAAAAGGCAGTCAAAAGCTGTCTCTGGGGGCCCCCACCAGGGCCCCCATGGTGTGAGGCTGCCGGATGGCGGCCTGGGGGCACCTATGGTGCCCCTCTGTTGATCCCTGCACCGGGTGGCAGGCACCTTGGGGTGACGGCCACAGGGTGCAGGGATGAACTGCACCCCTGCTTTCTACATTGCAAGCATGATTTCCGGTCGGAATAGGACCCTGAATGTGAGCACAATAAGCACCCAAGTGCTTTTTGCTGCTTCCTGGTAATTCCTCACCGCTTCTAGCATAACTCACAACCAAGCTCATAGGGCCAAATTCAGTTTAGTCCTAAATGTATGCTTATGACCAAATTTACTTTTCTTATGCATGCCAGAAATTCAAAAATGCAATCCTGGCAGATGTTAACCCATTTATGTTTGAAGAGATATCTGTCATGAGTGTGACGTTTTCCGTACCTGTAAATCCTATTCAAGGGGTAGCAGAGTATGAGGTGAAAGGTCTGGTTGGCTTTGGAAGTTTGTTAATTTTCCCAAGTATAGACATCCTCATTCACAAAATCTTTTCCTTCCACTTTTCGTTTGGATTTTTACATCACTGTAAATGACTGCCAGGAATCTTTTTCCAGAGTAGGAAGGGGAATGGATCACCCCCAGAGTTAGTGGGCTTTAGGGGATTGGTTTTCTCCAGGGGTAAATATATTTATTTTCCTGCACTGGAGATCCTATTCCCCCTCAGTGGATCTCTCTGCTATAGAGAACTCAGCATAGCAAGAACAGGATTATGCTGGGAATGTCACATAACATTCCAATAAATACGCCTAAAAACCTGTACCTGGCATAGTTTTTCATTCATATTCCTGAGAATGTTTGTGATTCCAGAAAGTAGTACATCTACAATTGCACATAGGTGTAAATCTGAAAATGCATATTTACTACTTTTTTAGTCAATAGAGATATAATATTTACTGTTGTTACAGTTTTCCCTGGATACCATTTGTCATTCCAAGTCACTTTTAAGAGACTCACCTTCACCACCAAATATTGAAAGATTGATTTGCCTTCTTTCTTGTCACTTGTTTTCAAATGTTTACACAGTGAAACTATTTTTTCCTGCCACCATGGTCTTGACCGAAAACTTGGCAGTAAATTTGGCATAATGAGTTGAGTTTGTAATGGGATTTCAGTCATTCAATTTTTACTTATTTACAAACATGTCTGGTTTCTTGTGAACAATTAGTGAAAACACTGTTTCTGCTGGTCAAAATGACACTAAAACTCCAGCGAAAAAAGATGTCAATGACATCTCTGATATTACTGAAAAGTGCAAGGATCTTCTTTTGGAATTGTCATTAACCCCTCTGCTGCAGCGGCAATTCCGCCGCAGCGCTAGGGGGGATGGGAGCCGCGCGGCGCTCCCATGCTTGTGACGGAATCGCTCCGTCACGAGCCTCGGGTGCGCTGAGCTTGTGATGGAGCGGTTCTGTCACGGCCCTGCCCGCTCAATGGAACGCGCCACGCAGGCGCGAAATCAGCTCCACGCAGGCGCCCTGAGCGGGCCGTGACGGAACCGCTCCGTCACCAGCACAGCGCGACCGAGGCTGGTGATGGAGCGGGTCCGTCACCAGCATGGGAGGGGTTAAATTGTCCAGAACAAATTGAGGTGTTTTTAATGGAGCAGAACAAACAGAATACCTCTTTTACTTTTAAAAATAAGGAGGTATCTCACAAGCTCATATGACCATGCTTTTATGTTGGCTGCTTTCCTCTCTTCTGCTGTATTTTCCCTATAAATCCAATATTTTTAAGGCAGTCATGATTCAGTCTTCATGACACTTTTTTCTTGACTTGATCCTTTTGTTCTGTCATCAAGACCACAGTTATGAACACTTCCAAAAGAGATAAAGGAGGTATAAATATTCAAAGCTTCACCTGGGTGTTTGTCTGGGCCTTCATTGTAGTTCAGACCTTTAGGTGCACACTTCATGACAAATGCCAGGAATGCCCAAAGGTAGCAGGTTTGTGTGTTATGCAAGTGACACTAAATGCAGTATCATATTGGGAAATTTGATGGGAAAAGTCTTCCAGTAGGGCAAAACAGCAGGCTGTATTTGACCAAGCTGGATAGACATTGGGCTAGGTCCCATTGAAGTAATTGGTTTAGGTGGTAAAAACTCAGAGCAGGAGATCCTGTTGAGATCCAACCACCACCCAGATACGTTTCTCACCTTTGTCTGGTCAACATATTCTCGTTGAGAATTAGGGCCCCATTGGTATGTTGGGCGGATCACCACCGCCCACATGGCATTGATCATCCGCCCAACATATTCCCTTGCCCACATGCAAATTCCCCCCACCACATCACTATGGCGGGGGGACCCCGGTGGACGGAAACGCCGTCTGCCTGTTTTCCCCCCGGTCGATGAGTCGACTGGGCGGAAAAGCTGTTAATATGGTGGCGGTGTCTGGTAGACACCGCCATCCACATTAGTATGCATGCAGGGACAAGCCGTTGCCGCCATGGGAAGGCAGGCAGTCTCCTACATTGGGGACCTGTAGCCGGCCCCCGGGGATTCTAGGGGGTGGGGGATGCACATGGGGGTACCTATGGTTCCCCCCTGCCTTTCAATGTACAACATGGCAGGCACCATGCGGTGCCTGTCACGTTGTGCATTAAAAAGGACAACCTGCATTTTTGGCATTGCGGCAAGTGGTGCTTTCAGCACCGCCCGCCGCAATGTCAGAAATGCAGGATGTGACAATCGGATGTGCGAGACTGCCGCACCCTTAGCGGGCGGTCCCATTTCCCGGTTGGATGGCGGGCGAACAAAGTCCACCAGCCATACTAATGAGCCCCTAAGTTTCTGAAATGGAGATAATGTTCTTCCAGCGGAGCTGGGCAGCAGTCTGTATCCAACAAGGGCTCCACGAGGTAGGATACGTTTTTATTTTTGAGGGTCCACAGAGAATAATTGTATGCTGCTACGAAGCTCCAAGTGGAACACACCTGTTCCTTCAGCCCGGCACGGTTGTGACTTTGCCACCTCAACTCTGGGAGTTGGTCTCAGTACTCCGACGACTGGAAGTCAGAATTTGTTTGGGTCTCAAAATCTGAGGCTCCCACACTTCTGGAACTTTAGAGCTTGATCCAGCAAAGGCCTTGATCAGGGTCTAGCGCAAATGCAGTAGTGACTGGGAATCCAGGAAAAAGGTTTTTTCAGCTTGTTGTGTTCCTGGGGTCACATATGAAGTCACCCCACTGACAGAGTCCACTTCTATGGTATGGGTACAAGAGGGTGCAGATCCAGTCCACCAGGCTTCCTTTCAGGTTACAGCAAGCAGGGTCCAGTACTATTATGATCTTCCACAGGTCCAGAAATTTTCGAGGGGTGTTTCTTCAGATGCCTCATTTATGGGGTTCACAATGCAATGGGTGGGGGTGAGCCCTGGCTCTTAGACAATGGGATAACATTTCTCTGAGGTAATCGTACCCTATTCTTCAGAGGTTTCGGTTTATGCTATTGCAAACAATCCCACAATAACATTTATTTCTAAAATCCAATATGGGAAAACCCTTCCATCCTTTTTCAGAGCCTTTGTGGCCACCCAAAGTTGTGTTTAGGAAAATGAGCAGTTCCCTCTCATGTGTCCACTCCAACCTAGTTTCAGGAGCATTTCCTCTCCCACCTGGAATGGAGACAGGATGGCTAGTGTTGGTCTGTGGAACAAAGGCTTGCCTCCCTCTTGGTCTCCCTATACATCTGTATGTAAAAGGCCAGGCCTCTTCAAGAACCCCTTCAAGTTAATACAGACTCCAACTGTCTTCCCAGCAAGGGGAAGAAAAGCACCTCCCCAAACCAACGGTCTGCTGTGGGAGCAGATATTGCATTTCAATGCCAGGGAGACACTGGTAGTGCAGCTGCCAAAGGCTAATGATATAGCCTAACTGGGGCTCAGGCATAACATGTCCAACATTCTATAAGTTACTTTTTCCAAACATTTAAGAAAAATCTGAATTCACCAAGGATTGGATTTTTAATCAAGTATTTGCATGACTGTTTTAGCAATTTCCTGTCACAAGTTACAGATGAAGGTTTGCAGTATGCACTTTGACGTTTTCTCGTATCCAGCTACAGACCTGCCATTGACAATAGCTTTTAGGGACTAGTCACTTGAAAAACATGTCACCTTCAATCTCACACATGTTGCATTGTAAAATATCAGGCACCCTAACTTGTGGGCAACTAGGTCTACTTAGGGGTAACTTGTTAACATTTAAAAGCAGGGTTTTCTGCTTAGCACAAATTAATATTTTGGCAGGTTTAATAGCAGGCTCTTATACTATTACAATCAGACTACACATGAAAAGCCTGATGCCATGTTTTACAGGCCAGCTCCAGGGATGGCATAATAGATACTGCAGTCCACAAGTATTTAACTTCCAGGCTCGGAGTACATTTTTACACCATATACCAGAGACCTATAGGCAAGTTAAAAATTAAATCCACTGTGAAACATTAAGGAAATGTCTATATTTTGTTTGATGTAGCCAAAAAATGTTTGCCTTAACTTTGTTCCTACCTGTAGAACTGTGTGCACTTACCCATGCCAACCAGTGGTAAAGTGTGTGTGCTCCTACTTTCTGCATGATAAAATTGGTGTGTTCCTAATTGGCATGGTTACCTATAAATGCCTAGTATATGGTACAAAATGTACAGAGGGCCTGTAAATCAAATGTCATTAGTGGAGCGCAGCAACTATTGTGCGATCCACTACATTGACAGAGTAAAATATGGGTAAAACACTGTAGCATGGCTAAAGCAGCTATCAAACTATAATTTGACCTGTAAAAATGAACTCTTCTGACCGGTCTAAACCTTCCTTTTAAAAATGAATGTCAAACTCAAGAAGGCCTTAGTGCCAATAAGGCAGGCTGCATGTTACTTAAAAGTAGGACATGTAAATATTTTATGTTGCATATGACTGGAGTATTCTACAGCTGCAAATCTGAGTCAGTGTGACATTGTGGAGAAGGTATCTGGTCTTGTGGATCCCTCTTCCGCTATAGCCTGCAGCATTGACCTGCTGGAGGAAGCCAAGCTCCTAAAAAGTCAATACATCCAGGCAAATGTGCCAAAAGAATCTGGCTGTGGGTGCACAATCTGAATTTCTCCCACACAAAGCCTTCTTGCAAAAAGTCAACGGCTTCTCTGGGACCTCAATCGGCGGATATCTGACCTAGTGGAGCCCTTCTCAGCCACTGCCACAGCCTGCTGCCTTGGCCTGCTGAAGATTTTGGACTTCCATTTCAGAGGCTGGGTACAAAGGTAAGACTTCCCACTGGGTTAAACATAGTTTCTGTAGCTGGCCTGCACTCCATTGTAGTTGGCGTCAAATTGTGGCTAGGTCGACAAGTTAAACGCTTAACACTTTTTGCCAATATTTATAAAGTTAGCCTTTAAAAAGACATATCTTCAGTTCCCCTCATTGGATTTTTGTCATATTGGTGTCATTTATTTAATAAACTGTATTCTAATGTTTTAAACTGGTTTGGGATTTTTCTTGTGCTCTGTTTTGACTTTCTTATGTTTTGGTACTGTATAAATACTTCACAAAAAGGATTGTGCTCATTATGTGAGGTAGGTAGTTACCCCCTGCAACTAATACTCCACTTTATTACATTGGTGTTCAGCTGTAAGATCTAGGACTCGTGTTGTGCAGTACTTTGGCAGTAGAACGTGATTATGGGTTATTTATGAAAATTGCCCTTTGATTTTTAATTCGCATTTTTTACTTTTCCTAATTTCATTCCTACCCTTCACTCTTGCACTTGTGATTTGTGAAAGAATGGAAGTTGATCTAAGTAACAAGGAGAGGCTCAGAATGGCAGAAAGGGGGAAGATGTGCAGAGGAGAGGGTTAAGGCTGGTGAGATAATCCAAATAGGAGTATTACCAGATTGCCCTCAGAGCTTTAGGGGAGGTACGCTGCACCAATCCAACTCATAGGATGAAGGGATGAGGAGGCGATAAAGGAGGGAAATGAATGTGACTTTGATAAGTCTATAGTGCCAGAGCAGCCTCACCTGCAGTGTCTAGAGTGGAGAGCACTATGTCTGACCACAGTGTGGTCAAATCCGAGACAGAAGACAGAAAGGCTGTAAGGGACGCGAAAGTGAGGCTGGCTACACTATCCTTGGAGGAAAGAAAGCTGGCATATGAGGAAACAAAGGTAGCTGCATAGCTAGCACTGGAGGAGAAAAAATGTGTCCTTGCCTTGGAGGAAATAAAGGCCCTGCTGGTCCATGAAAGAAGACAGCAACAGCTCGACCTCGGGGTTAAGAAGGCTTCTGAGTGCAGTGAAGATGGTCAGAGCTACAGTGAAGTTCCTAGGAAAGGTAAAAGTGTCCACATCCTCAAATACGTGATGCCTAGCTTTATGTGGGGGAAAATTTATGTTAGACCTGACCCCTTGCTTTGGGATCCCCCAGACATTTTGCCTTCACTACCCAGTTTTGCTGGACCTGTTTTTGTTGGCACATGCACACTTTACTCCTGCTAATCAATGGCAAAATGCTTGCTATCTCTTCTTTAAACATGGTAAAATTGGCATGCACTTGATTGGTACATTTAATTTACTTAACCGTCCATAGTAAATGGTACTATATGTTCCCAGGGATGGTAAGATAAATGCTACTAGTGGGTTAATTGTGTCACCCACTAAAGTTGCACTGTGAAACATGTCTCAGGCCTTCCACTGCAGACTGTAGTGACATGTTTTAACTTCCATGTCAACCTGGCAAAATAAATCTGTTGCCAGGTCTGAAATAACTTACCCCCCAAGGTAGGCCCTAACAGCTCATAGGACAGGGTGCATGGTATTTAAAAGTAGGACATGTGTAATTAAGATTTTCATGTCCTGAATGGGAAAAACTCCTAAAGTAGTTTTCACTGTTGTAAGGTGACCTCCCCAGGCATAGAGGAATACTGGGTTATCCATTGCACTTATTAACTGATAACTTTAATTTGGGAGCAGATAGAAACATATTTCTTCTACTCATTTCCATTTTAATTTAAAATCCTCTTTAATGAAGAAGTCAGATTTTAGTTTACTATTCTGAAAATGTCCATTTTTGAAATTCGTCGTATATCAACTTAAACTAAATGTGCCTTTCTTCCAAGTGTCTAGGGTCACATGACTGATGATGGTTCTGCTGTGGGGCGATGTTTATTCCTCCCAAGCAGGGAACAAAAGGGCCTTGGTTGGGAGGAAGAGTGTTCCTCTACTGAGCAGGATAGCCTGCAGGGACTTCAAGGGGTAGCCCAAGGGCTTTGCTCACCCTCTTCCTTACTTCTATAGCTGCCTGCAGGTCACTGGCAAATGAAGCTGACACCTGAACCACCTACCCTTTGTTACCCTAGACAGTTTGGAGCCAAACAAAGGTAACAGGCATAACTGACTGGAACCAGTTTAGGCGTAGATGAGGAGAGGTACTCACACGCTGCACTAGGTATAAATGTAGTACCCTCAGAACCTCTCATTGAAACACTCCTGAACTTTTAGAAGAAGGACTGCCCTGGTGTCTGAAGAAGAAAGACTTGGCCTGTTTGCATTGACACCAGGATCCTCAGAAGTGACTTCCAGGGTCAGTTGGCTGACATCCTGTTTGACAGAAGAGCTCCCTGAGGTCCTCTCTGCAACTGCCCAGCTGGCCAGCACCAACAGTACCTGCCTGAATACTGCTGATGACCTGTGCTGGAGTGCGTCTGATCCCCAAGAAGTACCCCACCAAGTCCTGGACCTTTGACTGGCATCAGAATGTATTCCTCCTACTTAAAAACTGAAAAGACTGAGCCACAGGTAAAAATCCAGATGTGTTGGGCTCTTCCGGTCAGCAATGACCACCAGCTTCTCCCACCTTTGCAAAACCCTGACAGTTACCTGCTCTTTGGGTGAACAGTGACTGCCCACGTCTCCTGCAACTTAAAATTCTAGAGTGGACCTGCTGTTCGCGCCAACAAGTATCTCCTCATAGCTCCCAGCAATGCAATACCCTGGCTGAGTTTCTTTGCATGAATTTTGACAGTGTGAGAAGGTAAACTATTCACCAGGGCAAATGTGGTCCAGTGCTCCATTGTGATCGTTCGTAACTTACAACTTTGACCTGGTCCAATACAATCAGATAAACTTGAATGGCGTTTTCTGCTTTTTGGTGCTATTTTCAAAAGAAACTTAAAAAATACATAACTCCAGTTCCACTTATTTGAGTTTTGTTGTTTCGATGCCATTTTACTTATAAAACATTACTCTATTTTCCTAAATTGGTGTGGGAATTGTCTTGTGTTTTGTATTCATTTTATTACTGTTTGTGTACTGCATAAATACTTCATACAATGCTTCTAAATTAAGCCTGACTGCTTCTCTATCAGAAAGTTGAACACAGGTTTATTTAATGACATTTGTGGTCCACCCTAACAAGGTTTGTGCTTATAATTTGAGCGGGGCTCTCACTCCTCTTAGCTAATAACCCAATTTCTTACAACATACATAAGTGGTTTGCAGCATATAAGGTGGCCATGCACATGCAGTGTGTCCCAGAGGAGGACAGGGGAGGGAGTCTGTAGAAGCTCATGCCAATTGCAGGCATGGATACCTTATTGCCTTTGAGGTAGCTGACCCGATGAAGTAAGGCTCCTCATGATTGGGTGAAGAGCAGCAAAATAAATGAGTTGCATCAGCACATGATTGATACCTAGCATACTGTGACCATAAGGCTTCACAAGGAAGCTGACCTCTAGATCGGCACCAGAATGTCAAAGGTACCTGGAAGGGCCACAAGAGAGGTGGACAGGGCCCCTAACAGTATAAAGAGGAGGGAACAGCAATAAACAAAATGGGTTCTCTAAAAGCCACCAAAAGAATTTCATGGGGAGGGAATCCTGTTAGTCTTCTGACCATGTATGGGGGCACTGACTTAGTATGGAGAAGCCCATGGGGTCTTACCAGCCCTGTTGCTTGCTATGTCTGTCTTTAAGCAGGACAGAAGAAGGAAACTGTCGTAAATCTCTAGAAAAAGCCCCCAATGGTGGGTCAACACCAGGCATTTCCAGTGTAGTGCTGGGGAGGAGATAGTCCCAGATAGTTTTGGGAATAGTGCAGAGGTTACCATAGTGCCCTTAGGTGATAAAGTGTACTCAAAGCTCACATTCCTGACAAAACAGGCAGTGGATTTCCATCAATGGGCAGAGGGTGGAGGCTCTGAGACACAGAAGCCAATGTGACAAATGGCAAGTGTCATCTTGTGTCTGCAGAGCAAGTTATGTTATTTTAATTTATAGCGTTCACACATCACCCTGGGAGGGGTATCTTGGCATGAATACCAGGACAATAGGGAAGAACTAACACAGTTAGAATAGGGAATAGGCTAGCCTTAAGCAATTTCTTGAATTGGAAGTGGGATTAAGACAGGTTCGGATTTGAAGAGGCAGCTTATTCCAATAAACCGGGGCTAGAAAAGAAAACAACCTGCCCCCTGAATGGACTTTCTAACCCTTCGAACAGTGATCAGAGCTTTGTCACAATATCTTAAAAATCATGAAGAGTATAGCGGGTAAGCTTTGAAGATAGATAGGTAGGTCTTAACCCAAACAGAGCTTTGTAGGTTAGACAGCAGACCTTAAAGCCGTCATGAACCTCCTACGTGAACACATTTGCCATGTACAACGCCAAATCCATTCTGACTATCGGTGAAGATTGTGACCAGCATTTGGTCAGAGATGTTACAAGCTCACGTCAAGGCTCCAAACTCCGCCTCTTGTGCAGGAAACACTTCTTGCAAATATGAAGCTTCAACCACACTCGCAACGGTACAAATGGCATTTGCAGTGTTCAGATTTCCTTCCACATCTTGTAAACATAATCCATCAACAAACAGCACATGATCTGATTCAGGCAAAGGGGTGTTGAGTATATGGGGATGGGGCTTAGTGAACAGCTCAGTCATGTCCAGACACTCATGATCAGCTTCATCAATCACAATCTCATTTCCAGGAAGGGGCATCGACATTGCAGGATTTAGACTTGTGCATCTCACCATGTAACATTCTCAGCTCAAAAAATGATTTGTTCGTACTTTGTGAGGCAGCTGCTAGTAAGATGTTCCATTTGAGTATGAGTAGCAACACCTCCACTGAATGGGGCACATGTACTTGCAATGGGTGTTACATGACAATGCTCTCATTCTGTTCCAAACTCACACATGTTGCAGCAATGGGTTTCAGACAGCCAGGCAATGTGGCGGCTACAGGATCAAGAGTAGCCGAAAAATAAGCCACAGGTCTACGCACAGTTCCATGCATTTGATCTAGAATTGACAACGCACAACCTTCGTGCTCACTGCAGAGCAGCCTAAAGCTCATGTTATAGTTTGGCATTCCCAAAGTTGGAGCTCGACAAAGTCTCTCTCACAGTTCAATAAAAGAGCGCATGCGCTTGTCATCCCAAGGTACTGGGTCATTCACATCTTTATGTGCTAGCCTCTGTCAAAAAAAAATTTGAATCCATTGACAACACTAGCTAACCATTCCCAGAAACATGCAGACTTCCTTTTGTGTACCAGGTGGACTCATGTTCTGAATCACCATGATACTGTCTTGGGACACCTTTCTTTCTCCTTTCTCAATATGGTGTCCAAGATACATAATATCTCTTTTGCAAAATTGCAGTTTAGACAGAGACACCTTATGTCCATTCATAGCCAAATGGTTCAATGAAGGAATGGTATTGCATGTGCAATCCTCCTGTGTACTTCAAGCTACCAACAGATCTCCAAAGTACTGGACATGGACAGAATGATTTGGCATCACTAGGGACTCTATCTTTTTCTTCAATATCTGATTGAATATTGAGGGGCTTTCCCTATACCCTTGGGTGACTCGGCACCATGCCAAGACACAACTGCCGAACCGGAAAGCAAAAACATATTGGCAATCTTCATGCAATGGGATAGAAAAGAAGGCTTGACACAAATCAATGACAGAAAACCATTTAGCCTTACATGGAATTTGAAATAATATCACAGCTGGATTTGGTACCACATGACAACATGAAACCACAATCTGATTAATTCAGTGCAAATCCTGAACAAAACGTTATTTACCATTTGGTTTCTGCAAACCCATAATAAGAGAGTTATATGGACTTCCATTATTTATTTCAGAATTCCTTGCTCAATCACAAAATTAATCAAGGGATTAATACCTAAAATAGTTTCTCGACACAAATTATATTGTGGAATTCACAGAAATTTAGCATTGGACTTCACAGTGTTTTTTTACTGAAGCAACACTTTTAATTGAACCAATATATTTTCCTGTAAAGTCCCAGACGTCTGATGAAACAGTATCTCTCAATTCCAGAGGAAAGTCATATTGTGTTAACAAAGGGAACAGTCTTTCATGTTCTGAGTTCCTCTTAGCCAATTTGAAAACAACATCCTCATCATTGGTATGAAATTCAATTCCCCCCTTGAGTACAGTAAATTGAACGGTTGAGTTTCCATAGCACATCTTGTCCCAGTAGATTAACTTGACTTGAATTGTACACAGGTAATTTGTGTGGATCCTCAAAGGAACCTATTTTTACAGGTACAGGTTTTGTGACTGGATTTGCTATTTTTTTGTTCACCACTCCTACAACTTGGATTCCTTCTCCCAAGAAGGGTAGGCTTGGAACTTCTACTGCTCTTACTGAAATGAGATGGGAGTCTGATTTACTTTGCCATCCACATAGTGACAACTCTTGTCTACCTCTAAGGGTGTGCCTCTCAGGCACCAACATTGTGACAGGTCTGAGTTTGCACCATCTATATGAATTTAGAGAATATTGTGGTTGACAAATTCTATTTTGCTAGGTTTTCTGTACTTGCATTAAACCCTTGCATTAAATTGTATTTTTGAACCTGGACATTTATATGAGGCATTACGGCCTGTGGCCCGTTTTGAGCTTAATTTCTCTGCCTGTAACCCTGTTGGGTCTGTGTCATACCATTTCCCTGTGATTGAGCATTTGCAACATTCTGAATACATCCTCCATTTCCTTGATTAACTGGATTAAATTGACATTTCCACTTCCCATGCCCTAACTTGCCGCACATGTGACATGGATTTGCCTTTTTCAATTCTTCTATTGAAACACCTCAACCTCTACCTTGTGGCTGCATACCCTGTTGTTGAACTCGTCCTGCCCCTTGCATCACACGGTTCTGCTGATAATCTACCTACACAGTAGGCATGTGATCAATTCCTGATATATGCTGGTTCTTCTGAACAGCCTTCAGTTGTGCAACCATCAGTTTTTCCTTAAGTCTATCGTGCTTCATTTCAAATAAAAATAATAATAATCCACATTTGTAAAGCGCGAACAATCACATGTAAGGGTCTCTAGGCGATGGGGGCCGTCGGGAAGATTAAGCAAGCTATTGCCCAGAGTCACATGGTGCTGGGCTAATCTGCCCCCGGCACCGGGGATTGAACCGTGATCCCCAGATTCCGGAGGCAGTCGTTCTGGCCGCGGCGCCACACCTCTTCCCTATCATACCCAGATTATTTTGCATATCGGAGGATTTCATCCACTGACTTTCCTTGCCAACAAATCAAATGCTCCTGAATCATGTTGCTAATCTCAGGTCTCAATCCAAATACAAATCGCTAAACTAAATGTTTTATATCTTTCTCAGCCATGTTTTCCATTCCACTGTACTGCTTGAATGCCTGCAACAATCTCTCATAGTAGGCAACTATTTCCTTCAATTCTTGGGTTGTACGATCTATTTTCACCCAATCAATTTTCTTCGGGTAATTTTTCCCTCTTAAATAGGTGATAGTCTGATTATAATTCTTCATCACCTAAGTGGATGGTGCACCTGTACGAGGATGTCTAGCTGGTTCTGTTTCGAGTCAATCAATAGCAATTCGGCACTCTTTTGCAATGTCAAATAAAGTGTCCAAATCCTTCAGTAAAACTTATGAAACATTCCCAAACCACTTGACCTGTTTGTACCATTCAACTAGATTTTCTCTCAATTTCGGAAATTCATTTATAAAAGACAAGATGTCTGGCTTAGTCCGAGGAAACTGTCCTTATCCACCTACATGCATCCTTATTTCCTCAACCCCATCGTCTTCGATAGCTGGGAGCATCTGTATCGTAACTCTGTATCCTTTTCTTAGACCATAGGCCTTCCCATTTTTCTAACTCTCCAAATTTCCTAAAGCCAGCTAACAACTCCTTAATTTGCAACCTCATTCCTGAAGGTCCCATGTTCTCAATACCTTTACCACTGAAATCTACTCTGTAGGGTTTCTGTAATGGTTTTGAGTTTTGCACATTCACTCAGGATTTATGGGCCAATTCAGACAATTTTTCATGAGTGCTCCGGGCACGTTGGGTAATATCTTTGCAGATGAACAGTAATTCATCAGCCTGGTAGGCAACTATTCTGGCTGGGCTTACTGTCCCTATAATCATCTCTTCCTACTCTACCTTGAGCCTTACTACATCAAGAAATCTGGTTTTATTTAATCCTTTATTTCCTGCACGCTTTCCATTTGCGGAAGTGTCAATACCTCTCAGCCAATCATCAATTTCTTGAGAAGTGGAACCTGGTTGTTCTTTTGGCGTATTTGGAAACAAACCCTCATGACAATATTCTGTTCCTGTTGTATGTGTTGAATGTAAAAGGGACACTTCAGAATCTGGTGTTTCCTTGTGAAGAATATTTCCCATGGCACTCTGAGTTACTCAGGGTGTTGCCACATACTTTTCAGGTAGGTAGAAAGGTTGAACTTGCCTCGACCTCCCTGTTGAGGCATTAAGTTGTGTTGAATGCACAGTTGAACCAGCATTTGTTCCATTAGGAATATCAGCTGGAGTTTCAACCAATGATGTCTGAGTATACTACCTCAATCTCAAGTCAATAGGAGTAGAGTTTGGACCCTTTATCCCAGTAGGGACAGCTAAAGTGTGTACCTAGTTTCCACCGTTGCCAGACTGATGTAAAGAGACTACAGGACCTATGGTTATAGTAACAGTTAATGCATCTGGCACATTATTAACAGTCTGGTTAATAGCGTTTGGCATTTTAGTATTACCTCCCAGTGGTGTGAAAGGTGTCTGTGGTACTAGATCTATATAGCAGGTGCATCAGGAATTGTCCCAAGATAAAAGTGTGTCGAATTCAGGGGCTGACTCTCGTTATACGGTGGTGGATGATTGAGCAATAATTCATTTAAAAATTCATCATCAAATTCACCATCACTATCTCCAGCCGGAGCTGGTGTTTTAATTTCCTCAAGGTGTTTTTTCTTTTCGCTTACCTTCACCCTTTTTACCTGCAACTAGTACAGGATACATTCTAGTTCCTTCTGCTATGTCAGTTTTCCAAGCCTTTTGTTGTGCATCCCATCTGACCTCAATGCATCTATTGAGGGTATTCTTCTACCTTCCTTGATGTTTCTGTTTTCCTTTATGATGACCTACATGCTCCCATTCACTAAGTGCTTCAAATTGCATGGGTCTAGGATGTAGTTTAATCTTATACAATTGTCTCCTCAAATTGTCAAGAATTCTAACATTAAAAGTTCCATATTGTGGAAAGGCTAAGGGACCATCATTCTCAGTATATTTCATCTGATTTTCAAGCCATGTACATGAATGATATCCTCTTTGTTGTGACATATGCAATGTTGGTGTACCCTTAGGTGGTACGCCTCCTCTAATAGGTGCACCCCCATCTCCCTGCATCAAGCTTTTCAAATTCTTCAGTATTTTCCTTTTCATTTTATGAACTTTTGTCTTTCCCAATGATTCCCCACTAATCAATTTCTCCTAAACTTCCTTGTTTAGCTTTCCAATACCAGTGCGGCACAGTATGACGTAGTAAACTTATCACAGCATGGCGTTACACGGACCAACCAATACCAGCATGGCACTCTTGTGACGTCAATCTAACACCTCACAGCAACTACCCCTCCTTTACAATCCTTCCAGCGAGTACTCCCTTTGGGCAAAAATCCTCACAAATGCAAGCTATTTCCATAAGATCTGTCTGCTCCTTTAAAGAAATGACAGATCCTTTGACTCAAGAACTCTAACCAAATGAAATGATCTAATCTACTTTAGTATACCCTTCAACTGAAACCTCGACCAGTGCGATCTCTCTCAGGCTGATGCAATTACTCCCCGTGCACTGAGAACAATTGTAACAACCGAAACTCTCAATTTCACAAATATATTTCCCTTCTCTTAGTGGTACTGATAACGACGTCTCAGGAACACAAACTTCAAAACATAGCAGACAACTTACTCAACGTATACCACACTGAGACCACACGTAGGTGTATATCCTGGGATCTTTGGTCACATTGGACCCGATAACAACTTCACCTTCTTTGCATGAAGTGCAACACCAGAACATGGGCTTTAATAACTTTGCATAACATCACACAGAAATGTTAGAAAACCTCAATCTAAGCTAAAGCATTTGCAAAGCACAACCCTATTGATACTCGCAACACTGCTTCAAATCGTCTTTGCTCCACTCTGCTGGTACTTGATCTTCTTCAGCTTAACATAGAGCATTGGACTTGGGAGGGAGTGGGCAATTTCTAAACAGGAATCTTGAGAGGGATCTCAGTAAAGATCTCTCTATATCCTAGCGTCAGTGGACTAAACCATCAGACGTGCTACCAGATTATTGTTGCAGCAGATATTGGGCCCATTGTTTTCTCTACTCTCATCATATTCTTAATTTTTTAGGACAGTCAGATCCTCCATAGATCTTCTATTGTGCCACTGAGGAGTTGAATATAAGAGATCTAGCATCTGGATATCCAATGCGGACCAGGAATTGGATAACTGATTCACAAATTGATCATTAAATTCATATATATGACCCTCAATACCAAAATATATAAGTAAAGAATTATCACTGCTAGTCTGTGAACCTTGTAAAGAAAGTTAGTTGGATTAAGATCATGCAATCCAATAGTTTGGTTAAAGCAATACAAAGCAATAACATTGGTGCCTAGAGATCTCCTGATACTGATCCTTTTCTGTCATTAATCAATCAATTGGAATGCACAATCAATTTAAGGAGACAAGTCTTGACAAAGCCCCACAGTCTATGATTTAGTTAAAGGTAAAATTCATCAAAGATATTCAAAGAGTAGCACATCATTAATAGACATTTAGGATCTAAAGAATGCTAGTCAATTTAATTAGTTTAGGGTTGCCATAAGGTGACAAAAAGATCTGGAATGTTCAGCAAGGACATGAGCCATTACAGCTCAAAGGCAGTGTCCCATCAAGAAAGAGTCCACAAAAGGTGCACACAGTGTATGCGTCAGTCCAAAAAGAAAACACGTAGAGTCTGCAAAAACAACCGAAAGGTAGTGTCTGGTCAGGAAAAGTAAGATCTGCCAAATCCGCAAAATCATCTGCATCTCTCCCCGCTTCAGATCAATGTATATTATAATCCCATAGTTCCAGTGATGATACCTCCTTGGTCACCTCATCGTGTCAGACCACTCAGTCCATCGGTCAGTTCATGTAGAATGATTGTCGTGAGACATAAAGAAGACCCATATTATAGAAAGAGGTCATGCAAGGCACAGACTTTGTCAGCTCATCTGATATACGTAAACTTCCAAATAATGATCCTTTAGCAGTAGGCACATGAACGAGTTCAAGAGGACAGTTTACTATAGCAAAATGTTCCCAAAGTATCAACTTTGTTGCAAATAGTCCTTGTGAGTGAGTGAGAACACTTCTAATAAGAGACAGTTTCTCTTCACGTTGTAAATTTATGAAACTTTCTCAAGAGTGTAAGGCAGCACAGAATAGAGAATAAAGTAGGCCTACTATAAAGTCAATTTAAATCGTGCAGAATAATAAATAATAGAAATATATATTTTATTGAAGAAGATCAATATTCTAGAATCCTTTCAATTTATAAGCCCTCAAATTATTGTTATTTTTTGGATTGCATATATCACATATAAGTATGGCATATTACTACATTTTCAAAGGATTAACGTGTAAAATATTTTCAAATCATAACATTTTAATATTGTTTCAAAGGATTTACATTAGTACATATATGAAGATCATAACCTGAAGTTTTCAGAGCAATTACACTCAATAAGACTATCCAGTACCACTTTCTCTCGTCATATTCGGTGCACATTTTCACATATGCCATGAACAAAACCCTTCAATACCTTACGTAAAACTATCCAAACCATGGTAGATTTCATTAACTCCTCACACACATTATTATTTCAATAGGATTGGTTAGGAATCTTATAACTTGTGAGTACATCCCTTTAACTTTTTAATACATGTTAAAATTACAACTAAAGCTGGTTAATAACTGTTAATTCATATTATTTAATGTATATGGTTTCATCTATCCTACACTTTATCTGCATGCGTTTATGCAGTAGCTAAGTTCTCTCACATTTTTTTATGACTCTTTATCATATTTTACTCAAGATGCCTCATAATTGGTTTAAATGTGTATCAAGGGATCCAGATGACTATCAGCATCAGTGGTGTAACCGGGAGGCGGGGGACGCCCCCCCCTGTATCCCGGAGTGCGACTGTAAACTATGACCCCCCCCTCTTCTCTCAACAGGTGTCTGAGAAAGCGAGCTGGAATCATGTGCTGGACCAGTACAGCTGTGATGAGGAAGACATGGAGCACGGCCCCTTTAACTGGCCCAGACCGAGTGACGAAGAGGAGGAGCACGACATCAGCATAAAAGACGCCCAGCTGCCGGAACAGGCGTGTCTATACACCGGAGGAGCGGTCAGAGCGGAGCAGAGTGGAGGTGTGGCGTGGAGCAGAGGAATCGAGCGGAGGAGAGGAGCAGCGTGGAGAGAAGGAGAGGCGTGGAGCGGAGGAGGAGTGTTGAGCCGAGGCGAATCGTGGAGAGAAGGAGCGGCTTGGAGCAGCGGAGCCGAAGACAGCACTGCCAGAGCCGGAGCCGTGGAAACAGAGGAGGAGTTTGCGGAGAAGGAGGGCGACGGCGCTTCAGGAGTAGGAGGCTCACGGCGAGAGGAGGAGAAGTGTGGAAGAAGACTCGGAGCCATACGCAGACAATCGGGAGAGACGGACCCAGGAGGGCAACGGACCCACGAGTCGCCCAGCCACTCCCCTGGAGGGGCGTGGCTAACAGAGGTACGTGGTAGGGTTACTGGGTGGTTGCGGTTAAAGAAGGGAGAACCCAAAAGCCCGTAGAGTAAATCCCCCGTGCACTACCCTCACTGTCCGGGACGTAGTTGAAGCACTGATTGTTCCCTCACCCCTTTTCCCGAAAGCAACCTGTGAGTCGAACCTCGTACTGATACCACCTCTGTTTCTGTCTCCCCCTTCGGCGGAACCTGGGCCAAGACGGACCGCGACAGAAGAGGAAGGCGGAGCCCGACCCGGCGCCGAGAGGAGGGGGTCATCCGAAAAAGCAGGAAGGAAAGAAGTCGCTCACCGCGTCCTGTGTCGAGTCGCCCTACCTGTACTGACAGACTGTTTCAGTCAATAAAACCTGGTTTGATCACAACTAAGACTCGTCTCTTGCCTATTCCCACCCAGCCGGCCAAAAGTGGACTGTACGTTTTTTGTTTCATATGGTTTTTGAAGCATCAAACACATACAGACTGGAAGCACATTGAAAATAAGACCTGCAAATAAATGTAAAAAAGGAGAAGAATCTCTCAAAAGTAGGAAACAAAATGCAGTTGGAGAAACTGCTGGCAGGCGATTGGTTTGAAATGAAAACCAGAAGGAAGATACCAACTAGCAGGTTGCAGCTCAGCACACAAGATTATAAAAGTCTACTAATCAATTGTGTTGAAAACAGTATAAATACTGACAGCCAAGAAGAGTACAGAAGCAGCTAGCCCACAGTGAAGAGAATATCATTAAAGCCACACATAAGAGCTGTCAGCGCTGTTTCTGATGTGCAACCCTGATTAAAATGCCTTTAGAATTATTAGAGGTCATTAAAGAGATGTCTGGCAAAGGACACTTATTTCAACACTTTCCTAAGAACTGAAGTTTTCAATGAATGGAGATTAGACAGTGGATGACTGCAGCGCCTGGCTGAAAAGGTTTTAAACTGAATAAAAAACGAGTTTTCCCTTTTTATTGCAGAGGGCTCCTGCATCCTTCCGGACAAGTTATCAGTTTTCATTCTTGAACATTTTGAACAGGTACACGACTGACACAGATCTAAAGAGATCCAAGGCAAAATAGGCATTTGATCTAGTGAAATCTTGATTTATAGTATTTTTTTGCAACAGTTCGTCATCTCTTTTAACCCACATCTCATTGGCAATGACATCTACATCAGAACACTCAAGCAACAAGGGAAGAAAATGAACAGCAACCATACTATCTACACATCAAACCCCTCGTTTACCTTTGCTACATGTATAATATGCTAATGATTGGGCTGCTAATATACAGAAACGTGTACAGTTTCTCAAGAACTGTTCTGGGTATCCATTGGCGAGATTGCATTGGGCTTTCCCTCTTTAGAGGCCTCACCTGCACCTGTGGAGAACTGCTTTTAATGTTTCTGTCTATATCTGCGAATGGGGAGAGTACACTAATCTTTGGAGTCATCATCTGTAGAGATTATGTAGGGCGATTAAGGGGAGGCTATATAGGGAATTTAAGGATAGACATTGGTAGCGCCGCACTGGGAAACCAAAGCAGCCCTGGCAATTCTGTTGTACCAATTCCGGGGAAGGGGGGCACACAAGTGTGAACCACTGCTGTTTTTGTTACTTTGTGTCAATATTGCTGCACTACTGTGAAACAATTCCCCAGTAACAAAACTGGTCAGACACTTCCTGTCTCCCGGGGAAACGACCGTTGCCCTGTCCGGCCAGTCCGGCATTGGACAATGGCATCCAGAAGTCTATTTGACTTATAAGCTCCCACTGAGCATGAAGTGGCTCCAAGTAGGTCTTGAAGCCCTACCTCTGCAGTGATGACAACTACTCCTACTTTGAACTGCAGGTGACTATGGGGTAGATGTATCAAAATTCCATTTTGCGATTTCTAAATAGCGATTTTTAAGGAATCACTATTTAGAAATCGCAAAATGAAATGTATGTAGAAAATGGCAATTTTTTAGCGATTTCTTAGTCTTCGTATTTTGCAAATTCGCAATTTGCGAATTTGCAATTAAGGAATAATTTCCCATGCATTCCTATGGGCCAGGAGGCCCATAGGAATGATTGCGAAATATTTCTTAATTTGCGAATCTCAATTTGCGAATTCGCAAATTGAGAATAATTTCAAGGGTGCAGGGGTGTCTCAAAGACACCCTGCTGCACCCCTGAAATTTACATGTGTGTGCATATGGCGCACATTCATGCCCTATGGGCATGTATGTACATCACATGCCACCTTCACAAATGCCAAATAGGGCATTTTTAAATGAAATCGCAAATTACCACCAACTACAAGTTGGTGGTAATTTGCGATTTCTTAACCCAAATTCGCAATTTCTAAAACCCACATACATCGCATTTAAGGAATCGCAAAATTTGCGATTCCTTAAATGCTTAAGCAAAATAAGGAATCGCAAATTTTTGCGATTCCTTATTTTGCGATTTTTTAATACATTTAAAAAAATGCAAAAAAGCCTTTTGCGATTCGCAAAGGCCGTAATTCGCAAAAGGCTTGATACATCTACCCCTATATCTTTACATACGTTCACAGCGGGTACAGCAAATGTTAGTCAGGAACTCCTTGCAATTAATATATTTTTACACCCCCCTTTGCTTCAAAGAAAGAATATTGCGAGCATCTGCATTGCTCAAACCCGCAGGCAGCCATAGGTACACAAGCATAAAGTTCACACAAATAATTTAGCACCTTTGTGCAGGCAATAAGTACAACCAAACATGCTTTTATACAGAAGCTAGAGATCCACTGACAAATGGCCTCATGAAGGAGTTTGTAAATGATGGCTATAATTATATGGTTTGAGATGACGAGATATACACAATAACCATACTTTGGAAACAAACTAGCCCTTATTGGTCATTTACCACCTGTAGATGGAACATGAGTGCAAAAATTATAGCAGCCTGTAACTCATTCTGTAGGAGGATGAAATATGTCAGACTTTGTCTCTGAGGACTGCCTCGACAGGGGCCACCAAGTACACTTAGCATGAGAATTCTAGGGTTCTCTAGTAACCAGCACTAAAATAACTAGTTCTGCATCAGGAAGCTAGCTTCTTTGGCTCTCTAGGTATACCTGGACAAGCAGTCAAAGCCTAACTGAAGAGGGGTGGTGCAGAATGGCAGGTGTAGGTTCAGTTCAACACAACTATCAGGGATGCAATAAAGTTGTCAATGTCCCCCAACATTCTGGTCACACTGCATGTGAGAAATAGTTTTTCGGTTGACTGGGGGGTGAGCTCTGGTCAAGGGACAGCCAAAATCCATTGCAGGGTGAACCACAAAAAGTTGCTGAATTAACCTGTGCTTAACCCAGTGTAGATTGCCCCAAAAAGCAGTCAGGCTTAACTGAGAGACAATTTGCAAAGTATTTATGCAGCACACAGACAGCAGTAAAGAGAAAACACAGCACAAGAAAGGTCCAACACCAATTTAGAAGAATAGAGTACATTTTAATACATTGTTTGATGCCAAAACGGTTAAAACCCAATCAGTAGAACAAGAGTTATGAATGTTTAAAGCTTTTAGTAAAAACAAGTGCCTAAAAGATCAAAACACCAACCCCGAGACTAGGTCAAAATCGAAAATGATGGCTGACCGAGATGGAGAGTGGTTCGAATACAAGAAGTGGATTGGGCCCCGTCAGCGCTTACCTTCAGACTCGAAATTCTAAGAAAAAGTTTCTGAGAAGATAAAGTTCAGCGAGGCAAGGCTACAGGAGGTTTCGCCCCTAATGAGCCAGGCCAGCTTGACTGCAGTGGCATGGAGAGCACAGGACCCATGTTTGGGCATACCCGTCCCACTTGGGGTGACAAATGCAAAAAGAACAATCGATGGACAGAATGTAGAACAATGTCAAACTTTCACCCCAGCACAGAGCTCTGGGCATAAACCCACCTTTTCTTTGCTCCACATGCCATTCCAGGTTAAACCCAGCCATATGCAAATCAATCTTAACCCTGCTCCCCATTGGAATAGAACAGAAACAAGCATTCTGGTGCCCGTTTCCGGGTATCTCCCCATATCAGCCAGGCTAGCTTGACACCAGAGGCATGGAGAGCTCTGCCTCCACACCTGGTCATACCCGTCCCTCTCGGGGTGACTAATGCAAAAAGAACAATTGAGTCACAGAATGCTGAACAATGTCAAACATTCACCCCAGTACAGAGATCTGGGCCTAAATCGATCTGTTTTTTGTTCCCCCATGCCATTCCAATTTAAACCCAGTCATATGCAAATCAGTCTTGACCTTGCTCCCGATGGGACCAACCCAATCCGAACTGCCAGGCCAGGTCCTCCATGGACCGCAAACAAGCATCATGGGACCGGTTTCGGCGTATCAACCCTCATCAGCCAGGATAGCTTGACTCCAGTGGCATGGAGAGCATGAGACCCACTGCTGAGCATACCCTTACCACTCGTGGTAACAAAGGCAAAAATTGCTAGATAAATTGATTTGATTTATTCAGCATTCCGTTCATCATTCCGTTCATCATTTGTTGCTGCAGCCTTTTTGCACTAAGTGGGGTGAGTATCCCCAGGCGTGATCCCTTGCTCATGGTGACACTGGATTCAAGCTAGCCTGGCTGTTGAGGGGTGATATTCCCCAATCCTGGGCCCAGGATGTTTGTTTCTGGTCCAGGGAGGACCCGGTTTGGCAGTTTGGGCAGGACTGTTCCCATGAAGATAAGGCTCAAGACTGATTTGCATATAGCTGGGTCCAAACTGGGGTGGCGTACTGAGAAAAAGAAAGATTAATTTAACCCAGATCTCTTGACTGGGGCAGAATGTTTGATTTATTCAGCATTCCATCCATCATTTGTTGCCTCAGCACAATTATCCCTAAGTGGGATAGGTATGCCCAGACGTTGGTCCCTTGCTCACTGTGCCACTGGTTTCAAACCAGCCTAGCTGATTAGCGGTGATATACCCCCAAACTGGCCCCAAGATGCTTGTTTCTGATCCAGGGAGGACCCCGCTTTGCAGTTCAGGTTGGACTGTTCCCATGAGTAGCAGGGTCAAGACTGATTTGCATTTGACTGGGTCCTAACTAGGGTGGCGTAGTTAGTAAAAGAACGTTGGATTTAACCCCGATCTCTTGACTGGGGAGAATGTTTGATTTATTCAGCAATCCCTCCAACATTTGTTGTTGCAGCAACTTTTTAAAGGTAGCATTTTGAAAATTGTTATGAAAATTTGCCTTAAACATTAAAGAGGATTTATCATTGCAATTCCATAGACACCAAACATGATATAGCTACCTGCTTCCAATAGGAAATTACAGTGTATTAAATGTAATAATGAATCACCAATATTTCCAATGAGAGGGGTAGTAGTGAAAAAAGAATGTACGTGTTTTTCCCCAACAGGACATGTAAAACTTAAAAGTACATGTCCAACCTTTTAATTACCAAGTCCCCTGCTCTATGGCAGCCTTTGGCCTACCTTAGGGGTGACTTAAAGGTAATAGAAAGTGAGTTTAAGCTTTGGGAAGGGGGCATTAATGTCAAGTTGAAATGACAGTTTAAAACAGCATTTAGGCTTCAGTGGCAAGCCTAGAACAGGTTTTGGGGCCCTATTTAAGTGGGTGGCACAATACGTGCTGCAGGCCCCCTAGTAGCATTAAAATTACTGGCCCTGGGTATATAATATACCACTCTACAAAGGACTTATAAGTTAATTAAATACGCCAATCAGGTGTAAACCAATTCTACGAGCACTTTAACACACGTTTGCAGTGGTAAAGTGCACTGAGTCCTAAGGCCAACAAAATCAATCTCAGAAAAAGTGAAGGGTAAAAGGCAAAAGGTTTGGTGAATACCCTGCAGAGAGGGCCATGTTCAACACCACACTTTAAAGCTAACTCAATAATATCTAAGAATGCAGAACAAACTATTGTTTACTTTATATAGTTGTGAAAACCAAGGGCCCTTTCAATTCACATTGCAGAATGTTTATGTTTATTTGATGATCATTAATGTATCGTACAAATAAAGTACGATACAGCAGTAGTTTAGTTGCAGATCATTAAAAGGGTTAAGCAGTGTTCACAAACAATGGATGATTATAATCCATAGCAGACCACCACGAACCACTTCTGCCAAATAGGATACTTCGTTAAAAGCAGGTCATATTTATTGTTCACAACCCTAACAGTGAACTAACCTCCTGAATACAAAGATAGCGATGTTTTTCACCCAAAATGCAGATATCTTGCTACCTTAGAGCTCTAGAGATCCCAGATCTGTCGCCCACACACAGGGGTGACTACCAAGGGTGATGATGGTGGGTCAGATTACTGCCAGGCAAAGAGAAATAGATGCAGAGCCCGAACCGTTTAGACCTGTATAGCTTGTGGGTTACAAAGGTGGAAATCCAACTGACTACCTGAAGACCACAAAAGTTGGGTCAACTGAAGAAGCAGTCACCAACAAAAAGTAGTCCTCTGAGAAACAGCCAGGCTGAATCACCACACAGATCCCCTGTACTTTGTAGCAGTAGATTTCTTGTGCCTCCTACATCTATATCTGAGGCGGGTTCGAGTGGGCTCCAAGAGGGATGTCAGTCACTCTCAATTACATGGGTTAGGATATAGAGCTTCAAGCAGGTCTTCAGGCTTGTTCCCACAAAAGAAAAGTGAGTGATACTCAGCTTGCATTTGGGAATTACCCCCAGCTGTCATGTCTACCTCAATTCAAATCCAAAAGCTGTTCAATACGTTGGATAGAAACCTATATTTTGTAATTTAGGCAATTGGGCAATGACACACTGTCAATTAGAGCAGGTACATTCACAAACGTTTGAATTTTAGCAAATTAGACTGAGCACTTTTGCTTCTCTCAGAGGTCTGAGAAGATCCTCTCACCAGAATGCTCTACAGGAACCTGTGTCTGTGAGGAAGATTTTCTACACCTTTTAGAAGGCTAGTTTGGTGGAAACCTTGTGTATTCCCTTCATAAAATCCTGTAAAGGACTGCAAAGAGGAGGGTAATGTGATTGACCTATGGCAGTATCATTCATTTTCCATCTTGCAATCAGCATTCTTAAAAATTAATTTTCATGAAAAGCACTGGATAACCCTAAAAACAGGTGCTGTGCAGTATTCATGAAGTATTTATCATGCACAGATGTTCTAGTGTTTGCTGATACTATTGCAATGTTTTAAAAATAATGTTCACAAGCATCACAAATGTTAAAGAATAATAGATCAGAAGTGGTTAGAGGTATCCCAAGACTTTGGACTTTCTTTACTAAGGGAGGCTAATAAGCAGCTCTTTGAAACAAGGGCTCAGCAGTGTTCGGTCAGCCTGGCTGACATCTGAGTCTGGGACTGCCTATAAAGATGCCTTGGGCATGCACACAGTACAATGAGGGGTTTTTGTTCTTCAGATTCCTTGTTTTTATTTTCCTTTATCCAAATGGAAAAGAATAATCAAATGTGCTTTGTCCCTGTATTCTAGGGACCTGTAGAAGAAATAATCAAATGAAATGTGTTACGTGTCCTATTGTATTACTTCCTATCCAATAATTCAGTCTTCCCAGCCCAAAACAGTTCTGAGGAGTGGTGTTTAATACCAGATTTATCCTGTACACTAGCCAGTGATTGAAGAAATTCTGCCACGCTGACCTAACAGTTTTCGCGCTGTCACTCCAACTCTACTTGCAGCACATCCTCTTTCCCTTGCCGTAAATTCACCTAAAAGCATGTTACAAGGTGGAATAGCCATTGGCCACTCCACTATTTCGATGAACTGTCCTCCCACCTAACTTGTCTCAAATTGGTTCTCCGACCCCCACACACACTGTGAATGATGCATGGCTGACTAGGATGGTTCTGTAAATAAATATGGAGAAGGCCTCCTTGGCATTTGTAAGTCAAGTGAGGTAGCGTTAAGGCTGTCTTTTGTCCTGCCTAATATTTCTGTCCTCAGTCAGATAGCTCATCCTTGCTAAGTTGTCAGGAGTAAACAACTCCTTGTCCCTGTGGGTTCACTGGCAGGCTGCTGTCTTCTGAGCCAGGGTCGTTGACTATCACTGCCAAGTATGTGCCTTCCCCCTATAGAGGTTTGATGTGTGACAGAACTGGTTTAAGATACTTTTGGGTCAGGCCTGAAGTACTTTTTAATAAATGTATTTATTTACTTAAATTATCAAAAATCTGATTTCACCAATAAACCAGATTTTGAAAATTAAGTAGGATATAACTTTGAAGGACTATGCTAGCATTTTTCAGGCGGCGACACAAATTGTAATATTTAGATCCCACTTAGACTTGTCCTGTGGAAAATGTAGCTGGAGCCTCACAGTCAGTAATTTACTGACAATGACGGCACCTTTTTAAATATGCGTGCCTTTTTGTTTGTATATTAGGGAGTCTGCTTGTGGTATTTTAAGATACACTTTAAAGTTTACTTATTAATATAAAAATAGGTTTTCCTACTCGGCAAAGACATGTTTTCCTTGCCATATGATACTGCAGCACCTTTAAACTGCATTTCAGCCAGAGCCCCATGGTACTTCTGGTAGCACATATGTTTGTCATGTATGTAATATGCAGTGATGCATACATGTGACAATTAACTCCCTACACATTGGTGGATGTTCTATGCATCTTCCTTGGCCTCACATGAAAGTTAAATACATTTATTGCGTGACACCAGTTTGACCACTACTAATTTTAGGACCAGTTCCCTAATTCCAGCAAAAACAGGGTCCATAAAAAGAACAAATATTGGGTGACCAGGCAAAATGGCAAATAGGTCACTATGAAGTTGTATTTTTGTAGTAAGCTTCCTGCAACGTATGACTTTTGCATAGAACAAACTGTTTACTGAGTTACCTCTAGGTGTTGTGGGGGAGTTCAGGTTGTGGGCAGTGAGGGGTGGGGTGTTAAGGAAGTGGCATTATTGAGAGCTCTGGAGTTCAGGTTGAACGCAGTGAGAGTTTCTCACAGTGCATCCGAGTGGGTCATAAAGGTGTTCAGACTGCATGCTCACCAAGTCCTTGACCTATCTGTAGGGTGCACATAGTGATGGTAATAAATGTACCAATTGTAATGACCATTTTAGGTGTAATTGTAAGAAAGGGGGAATACATAGCGACTGAAATATTGACAGTGTGAAAGGAAAAGAAAATGATCTGTTTCCAAGTGAGTTAAGAAAGTGTGTGAATGCATGTCTGTGTATGAGAGAGAGCAAGAGATAGGGGACTTGATGAACGGGAGGTGATGCAAGAAAGTGCATGCAAAAAGACAGAATGAAAAACTGATGAAACAGAAGGAAATAACAAGTCAGACATATAGATGCAAGGCGTTCAGAAAGGTGTGGGGAGGTTAAAGGCGTGAGTGTCTAACATAAAAAATTAGAGGAGAGTGGTGTGAAAGTGAAGACAGGATTGGGCCACTCTAAAGACCACAACTCCTTCAAAAGCCCTTAATTATTTTTAAATAACAGTTTTATATCACAAAATTAAAACATTTTCTTTTCGAATTATTTACAATAAAATGATTGCTGCAATTCATTTATCTGATACTAATAACAAACATTGATAAGGCTAAAACATCTTAAGTGTACGTTCATTTTCATGTGATATGCCTGAATGAATTAACAGAACACTCACACAGTTGCACCCAAGTACTGGTTTTAGGTGTACATTCTTTACTGTGTGATATGCCTGGATGCCATAACAGAAAACTCACAGAAAGGCACCTAAAGCATGTGGCATGTTGTACGAAGCACAGGATAATAGTCTGCATGTTTTAAGTCACACTCTACCTCTTGTGAAGTATTCCTAATTACATTCCTTTAGCAGCTTTCCTGTAAGAAGCCCTCCAGTTTGTCATCCCACTAAAAGCACTGCTGAGGGTTCCACAGGGGAAACTGTGAAGTTTGCTTCCAGCAGAGCACACATCCACTGTAGTGAGGCAGAGATAGTTAACAGAGTTGATGTAGGGCCGACTGGGACAGAAAATAGGCCTGTGGCACCAAAATAAAAGAGGCCCCCAATTAGCAAATCACATAGCTAAAAAATGTGGCCCATATGCAAATCCCAGCTGTTTTTAGATTGTAAAGAGACAGGGCCAGAATCATCATTGTTTCATGCAACGCAGCACCGCAAACCACCTTGCTGCTCTGTGCTGCATGAAAAAGAAAGTGCAGGAATGCACTGTATTTACCATGATACGGCCCATTCCTGTCCTTTCCTAGCACTGGCGCACTTTTAGCTGCCTAATGACAATGCAGAGACCCTTGCTGGATTGTGCATGGGCGCCTGCTCTGTAGGCAGGATTATGTTTTTTGCCAGGAGGGACACCTTCCTGCAATAAAACAATCCGGAGAGGCATTTTCCTCTTTCCATGTGTACTGCAGAATGCAGCATACGTAGAAAGTAAAAAACAAGGAGAAATAGAGATATTTCTCTATGTTACGCCTCACCTGGAGAGGCGTACCATTTTGACACATTCCCAGGTCTACCACCAATGGTAAATCTGGGAATGTGCAAAAATCTATGGATGGATTTGTGCTGCCTTGCATTACTCTAGATTTAGGAAACCATGCCGGTGTCATGGAAGGTGCTACACAAACAAATGATGGACGGTATGCTGAATAAAACATACATTCACCCCCAGGTCAAGAGATCTGGGTTAAATCCATTGTTCTTTTGCTCACCAATCAACCCCAGTTTAGACCCGGCCATATGCAAATCAGTCTTGACCCTGTGCCTCATGGGAGCAGTCCAGATCAAACTGCCAAGACAGGTCCTTACTGGACCAGAAGCAAACATCCTGGGTCCGATTTCTGGGTATTACTCTTCATCAGCCAGGCTAGCTTGAATCCAGTGGCACAGTGAGCAAGGGACCCACGTCTGGGCATACCCATCCCACTTAGGGTGCAAATTGCCACGCAAACAAATGATGGACAGAATGCTGCATAAATCATACATTCACCCCCAGTCAGGAGATCAGAGTTAAATCCATAGTTCTTTTGCTCATCATGCCCCCCCCCAGTTTGGAAGGTGGCATTGTATGGCTTCATAAATCTGACCCACAATGTAAACACACCACTTTACCCACATTTTTTTCAAAGGAACATAGAACACAATTCCTAAATAGAGAGGACCGCTAAGGATGTTGAAATCAAAATCTCACTCACAAATGTTACAAACAAAAGATTGGCATGAACTGAAGAGAGGGGAAGGGCAAATGTATTTGCTTGCATAATGGCCCGTGGCAACGTGGCTACACCACTGAATATATAGTGGCCTTTACCATGGCTTTACGCTGTACTAGTTCAGTCAAATCAAAACACCTGTGTTCATAATCATGTAAGAGCAAATGGGAGACCACAAAGCAGCCTTCTAAACCGGTAGTCCAGTTACAGACTTCTAGAGAAGGACCAATGCTGGGTAGAAGCATGTGAGCCATTGAACGGTCAATCGAGGGTGGGGGTAGATGGCTGGCTCTCGCACAACTCGCGGTTCTTTTGAACCCATGATTCAAAAATGAGCCAAGCCTTCAGGTGGCTTCTGTTGCCCAAGCACTTAGCACATTCTCAATCCCTCACTCCTGCAGCAGAGGAGGTGCTGCCCAGTCATGTGGACGTTTTCTAGCTGGGCTGACAATGAAGTCCCTGCACAGTGCTGTGAAAGTGCTTGGAGAGGGGTGTATTGATAATGAATTTGCAAACTCTTGTGAGAATGGAAACTTTGGAAAAATCACTACCAATGTGTGCGAACACTGTGAAACTTTCAAGACACTCTGCTGTATCAGTGAATTTGAAAAGCATCTGTATCTCAGATTTCATCGGTGATCTGGTTGTGGATAGTGAAACAGACAGCAGAGCCAGGCCTGCTAGCACCTGGTATTCCTCTCTGTGACCACCATCCATCATCCGCCTTGTAGAGCCCCTGGAGAGTTTTATGCTTGTGTTTGGTCCTGATGAGTCCAGGAGTCTTCTCTTTCACCTGAAAAAATAAATTGAGTGAGGAGCCAGGCCACCTTCACAAGGCTTAAGTCTCTGGGGCTTCTATTCATGTTCTTCAGTCCATCTCCCGTTTGGGAGCATGGAGGATTTACGATCTGTCCTGAACCTTAGAGGTGTTAATGAAGAATAAACTCAAGGGATAAGGGTCTTGATGTAAAGGAGAAATCTGTTTGTGTTTTGCATCACTTTCTTTTTTCTGGGCCAATGTGCCATTCTCACAACTGCTGTTAACAATGTGCTTGTGCTAACTTTGACAGTCTGCTTCCATTCCTAGTTTGCTGCTCTTTACAAGAAAAACTGAAGTGATTAGGGCCTCATTTATGAAAAGTGACGCATCGCTGCGTGAAAACAGCAATGCATCACTTTTCAGTGCGCCCTGCTTGCGATATGCTCGTTGTGTCATATTTACAGTATGACGCATCATGTTGCAAGGAGTTACAGGTATGTCAGTATTTCTGGTGTACCTGTAGGCGCAAAAATTACGCATTGCTGGAGTATGTCATGAAAGGTAAAAAACTCCATCAATGGGTCATTTCATGGACAAATCCCATTTCAAATGTCCCTATGTTAGTCTTACGCCTGCTGTGAGGCATTGGTAAAATATTGATGCATTTGCATACTAGAAGTGGTGCAGTGAAATCTCATAGATTTCTCTGCATCACTTCTACAGACTTGCGTCAAAAAGCCCACCCTGCATACATTATACCTGGCACGGGTATAATGTGGCGCAGGGGTTTACAAAGTGACGCATCTACCTAGATGCGTTAAGTTTATAAATATGACGCAACATCTCACATTTCTTACCCTGCTGGTGCGTCACAAAAAATTACGCACCGGCAGTGCAAAAGTGACACAAAGGCTCATAAATAAGCCCCTTAGAGTATGAAAAATAAAAAAAAGTGATGATATCATGTGGCTGACAACTCTGTACAATGTGGCTCCTTGCAGTGTAAGTGTATTCTTTACAAAGATGGATGCTTAATTTAAACATGTCGGTCAGGCTGATGCATTTTGCGTCATGTTTGTTTAGTCTGATAAGAGGCTTAATGTCTCTGAATCCCGATTTATTTTGTAAATATTGTACAAAATCAGTGGTCAAATGGTGGAAAAGCCCTGGGATTTGACCATTGATTAGGAAAGCTCTTCAAACCAGAACTATCGCTAAAGGTCACGCCAGATTGCACAGCCCTCCTGCTCTCAGTCGGAGAGGTGATTCCAGAAGCCATGCAGAAGGAGTCTTTCACCTAGAGCATATATTCTACATCTGCTGCAGAGCCCTGATGAGGAATAACAGGAGCCATTTACTAAAAGGCATGCTAAGATGTCCATCCTAAGAAACTTGCAAGGGAGGTTTTGTTGTATTTGATGCTTTCGCTAAGGTTCAGCATGTGCATAGAAATAGCTTTAGGGTGTTAGGATGTAAAAAACTCGCTAATAATGTTAGTAACATTTAGTTTGTTTTTGCTGTTACCTGTCCATCTGCTTTAATTCTTGCATTCTGTGTAGTTACCAAACATATTCTATGCACTAAAGTAGATTAATGATTTTAAAATGAACAAGTACATCCCCACCTTCATTAGTGCTCCCATTGAGTGTGTTATTATTAAACGAGATTGTTTAGATTGCCACTGTGCCCCTGAACTCATGTAGAGGGATAGGTGGTAATCTGAAAAACCTGCTTGTGCATTATTGCTCAGAAGGCTATTGTTAGGGCTGCAGTCAATCTGGTTTTCTAATTCATTGTTCGTTTACTAAGGGCCATATGTATCAAGCACTAATGCGATCACATTTGCTAAATGGTATGTATGAAGCAAATCTGCGTGCAAAATAATTGTATTTAAGGAATCGCAAATTTTGCGATTCCTTAAATGCAATGTAAGAAGCACCAAAAAACTGCAATTTTGCCTTAAGGAATCGCAAATTACCACCAACTTCAAGTTGGTGGTAATTTGAGATTTCTTTGAAAAATGCACTTTTTTGCATTTTTCAAAGTGCCATGTGACGCACATACATGCCCTTAGGGCATGTATGTGTGCCACATGTGCACCCATGCTTATTTCAGGGGTGCAACAGAATGTCCTTTTGACACCCTTGCACCCTTGAAATTGCATTCTCAATTTGTGATTCGCTAATTGCTAATCGCAAATTGAGAATGTCTTCCCATTCATTCCTATGGGCCTCTAGGCCCATAGGAATGAATGGGGAGTATTCCTTAATTGCGAATCGCAATTTGAGATTCGCAATTAAGGAATTTGTAGGATTCTCAAAATGTATTGCAAATCCTACATACATAGCATTTTGCGATTCTCAAATAGCAATTCGCAAAAAATCGCTATTTGAGAATCGCAAAATGATTTTTTGATACATATGGCCCTAAGTCCGTGTATCAGAGGTTAGAAATTTGAACCCTCCGGCTCTGGGGACCCACAGATTTTGTATCACAACAATCCAACACGTCAGTCTGTCAAAATGTAACCAGACACATGGTTGGCTGTAAAGGATGAGGGAGAAAAAGAGCAAAACTGTCCATATGTAGAGCATTTTGGACACAGCTCATGACATTGATAACTAAAAACAAAAGGCCTAGTCAAATCGAAGGCTGCTATGGATTGCATGATTTGCATTATGAACTCCCCTGCAAAGGAATTCATTCTCTCCTAATTGCAAGAAAGGATGAGTTCTTAATACAAGCCAACTACAGCTGCTCAGCTGCACTGATTCAACAAGGTCTCCCTGCTGCAATCAATATTTTTCATCACCCAACACTACTAACAACACTCTAGAAAGTGGCCAGGTTTCACTTATGCTTTGCAGTGGATTTGCCTTACTTTTGTAACGCAAACCCAACACAAAGTGTCATGCTGGAATTTACTATCCAATGCACATCAGAATTTGCGTTGGATTGCTTCCCAGAGTAATGCAATGTTGTGCTATGCGCTACTTTGCGTTACTTTTTCTCAAAGGGGCATTCCATGGGGGGGGTTCGAGGGGTAGTCGACCAGACACCAAGATGTACCTGCACTAGCAGAGTTCCTGAGCATGCTTCCCATCCCGGGCGGATGGCGGCACACAGAAGCTGTTGGTATCAGCCTGTAATGAAGGCTTTGACATCGGAGAGGTAAGCTACGCCAGCGACCCGCGAAATAGTGTGGGAGGCTGGCGGAGAGAAGAGCCCCGTGCAGTGAGAGCACTCCATGAGATGGCGACCACCTGCCGGGTTCGGTGATGACTGGGCTGAAGGTGCCTCAGCCCCGCGAGGGATGACCAGGAGATGTGTCCAATGCAAGGGGTGAGAGCTGGTGACTGGTGCAGTGGAGCGAGGACCTGCATGAGTCAGAGGCCCCGTGTGAGAAGGGCACCTCACGAGATGGTGGTCGCCTGTCATGCATGAGGACAACCATGCTGAAAGTGCCCCTGAAACGGAGACCCGGGAGTGAGGGAGTCGTGGAGCTGTTCTCCCGTACATTGGGGCTGCTCATCTCACTGCTGCCTGCTGGAGTGGCCACAATGGGCCTCACGGGGTGGTGCAAACCAAGAGAAGTACTGCTTGGTGATTTGAGCTGTCTAGCGCAGGGGCAGGAGTTAGACTATACAGCAGCCTGAAAGGTGCTGGGCCACATAGAGAGGCTCTGATGGCCTGGGGCGCTGCAAGTACCGTGAAGAGGTAGCCACTGGGATCACAGAGAGCGTACTTCCCAATTGGGCAGTGTGGTCGAGGAGCGGGAGTGAAGGTACACCACTTGGTGAGAGAGGATCGGCTCATGGTCCCCACAATGCCTGTTGTCAGCGGCCTGGTGGAGTGGAGAAGACGGGGTGATGAGCCAAGAAAGAAAGCGTTCCCCCCACATTAGCTGCCCATGTGATGACATCTCTGGAGCAGCATGGGCCGCACAAAGGCGGCCAGGGACATCTTTAGTGGTGAGAAAGGAGACCCACGTGGAATCTGCAGGCTGAGACAAGTACTACAATGCAGGGGGAGCTGCTCATTGCACCGCCTGAACCCTTGACTCCACAGGACAAACTAGGCCTCATCCTCAATGCAGTGAATGTCTCCCGAGAGATCCTGGAAACTAAGATCGTTAAAGTCTTGGTGGACTTGGGGACTCCCTGAGATGATCACTGTAAACCTGTGCACAAAATGAAGGGAGCTGAGTTGGCTATAGGGAAGATGCCCCCAAAGGTGCAAGGATTGCTAGACAGAGTATCCGACTTGACCGGGAGGGTGGAGATTCTGGACAGACAGGCAGAGGATGCAGAGAGGTGTAGTCGGTGCAACAACATTAGAATCGTGGGAGAAGCTGGAATGGATGGATATGGTTGCCTTTTAAGAGGACTGGTTGTTCCAAGAGGTCGCCCCTGAGGACTGCCGCATTTTTATGCCCTGGAGAGGGAGCACAGAGTCCGTAGAAGGCCACCACCCCTTACGAGGCCTCCGTGCCTGTAGTAGCCTGCCTTCTGCACTATAAAGACAGAGACCCCATTCTCCGACAAGCTCAGGAGGCTAAACGCTTCAACCTAGAAAAGGTCTCCACAGCCATTTTCCCTGACCATACACTGGTGGTCCAGCAACAAAGGCCCTCTTTCCTAGCAATCAAAAAGGGGCTCTGGGAGGCTGGTACACATTATGTGCTTTGCAAAGCATCTCAAAGTCATTGTAGACGACAGAGCCATGTTTTTCAGCAGCCCTACTACGGCTTAGGCAGATCTGGAGAGAGCAGGGGCGTTTAACGTGGTGTGTTCCTTTGGGGCCTTGACAGGACTGACTTCGGAGACATGCCAAACTGCCACATCATTATACAGAACAGACTTAGATGATATCTCAGAGGGCCTCTCAGCGGGGCCCCATACAACCCCCAAGCTGGAGGACAATCTGTGAGACTGCTGGCCCCATGAACTTGCACCATAGCAGATGCTAATGCTATCACACAGTAACAGAACTGAGGTGCTGAGTCGCGCTTTTTGCTTGAACTAAACTTGCACCTGGTGGCTCCATGTTCGCTACTAAGTACTATCCTTCGGAGACGGTACCATGTAGGATCGGAGGCTTAAGCAGTCTCCTTTGCAGCCATGGTGACCACCGCCATCACAAATACCCCTTTCTAATTACTGAGTAGTCAGGGGTTTGCTATGAACTACTGTTTGATATTTACTGTGTGGACAGAGGGCCATTCCCACTCTGACTTGGTGGGGGGGGTAGTTGGGATTGGTTTAATTGTTTTTACACGGTTTTGGCATGTGCACGTGTTTCCTTTTACTGTGGTGAGTGGTGGGCCTGTGGTCTAGAGGCCGGATCGAGTGGTGAACTGGTGTGGTGTGAGGACATGAACATGGCAGGAGGGCTGCTTGATTGGTTCGATTGCTTTCCACAATTGAAAAGTGACGACTTACTTTTCTTGGAATTTCAGGGTCACTAGCTAAGAGATAGAAGGTACGGTCTTCCCAGCGCTGCAGAAGGGCGGATGTGGCGCTCCTTCAGGAATTACACCTGACGAGGAGTGAGGTGACCAAACTTCAATGAAAGCGAAGGGGACAGACTCACTGCACGGCTACTCTATGGTCTCTAGAGGGGCCATGGTGTGGGTGCACCCTAGTGTTCCCTTTGAGGCAGCGATGACACACATAGACCACGATGGACGACATGTAATCCTGACAGACCGTCTCAATGGGCGTCAAATAACTATGGGGAGTGTTTATGCCCTTAATGTTGGACGGACACACTTCTTAGAGACTCTCTCCCAGTTTTTATTTTTTTGTTATGCCCTGACACGCCATTACTAATAGGGTAAGACTGTACCTGCTCAGTAGATATCGCCCTGCACAGGCCTGTCCCTCCCCTCTGAGGCTCCCCAGAGACATGATTGGCACAAGGCTTCAGAGACTAGGGGCCATATGTATGAACATATTTCCCATAGACACAGAATGGGTAAAATCCTTTGATACCTCTGGCCCTGGGTGACTAACTGGGTCTTCTTGAATGTGTGTAGTGAGTCCAACGAGGTTGGTGGAGAATACTCCTTTTATTTCCCAGTGCATCACCTGCCTTGATAGAGTGGTGTGTACCTGGTTTCTGACTGCACATACCACTGGGGTGGAGTATCTGGAATGTGCAGTATTGAACCAAATCAGTTGTTAGTCAAAATACAGTGGGACAGACTTAATGCACACATTCCTATCTCTTGGTCCCCCCCAAACCCCCCAGTCATATTCACAATTCTGCGTTCCGAGATGCTCTGGCTGAGATGATAGTGGAGTATTTTAAATTTGGCACCTGCTTCCCCCAGCCACTTGCACAAGTCTGTGTTTCGAGACCCTGTAGCTGAGATGACAGTGGAGTATTTTAAATCCAACACCTGCACTGCCTACCCTACCAATGTTGAATATGACACTGTCAAGGTGGTGACCTCTTGCTAGTGCCTCACTCAATCGGTGGGAGTGGAAAACACACTATCGGCAGAATGGGCAGTGTGGAAGACAGCATTCCCCGGTTGGAATACCAGCTATTGGACCGCCTACAGATTCAGCCGGAATTGAACGAAGAGGAGGAGAGAAATTTGGGGGTATCGGACCAGCTCCTCTTTCTGAAGCGACATGATTACCTGACTGTGACTCATTCGGATGGAGGACAGGTGGGCAGACATCTGGCCCAGCTGTTCCGCTCCGACTGCAGGGGAGGCCCTGCCACTCAGGTTAAGAGTTGAGATTTGAGACACACTTCTTACGCAACAAGAGATGCTAGTAGCCTTCACGGACCTCTACCATGAGCTACACAGGAGTCCTGCACCAATGCAGCAGGAGGCCCTGGATGCCTTCTTAGTGAGGGCGACACTGGCTCGGTTGGTGGCGGAGAGCCAAGAATCGCTTGGAACTCAGATCAGAGAGCCTGAGATTCCAGCAGCTATTAAAAAGCTGGCATCCGGTGGGACCCCAGGCACGGATGGCCTCCCAGCTGAGTTATATCAAACCTTTGCATCTTGCCTGAATCTGAAACTGACTGAGATGTATGCAAACATGTGGGACTGCGGAACCCTGCCAGCGATGAGAGAAGCCCTCTGCTAGCGACAACCAGAGAAGCCCTCGTTGTGTCAGTGCCCAGGCCCTCCGGGAGCACCACCGATGTGTTGGCCTACTGGCCTTTATCAATGTTAAACTTACACCATAAGATTCTCAGTAAGGTCCTGGCCAGCTTCCTATTTCTCCACCTACCCACCCCAGTGCATGAGGATCAAAACAGGTTTATTCCCAAGCACAACACCTTATTCAGCATACGCTGCCTGCACCACATCTTTTCTGAAATACCCCATGCCCTTCACGATTGGGCAGTGGTACTGTCCTCAGATATCAGGAAACCATTGATATGCTGAAGAGGGACCATCTGAAGGCTGGCATGTCAAGGTCTAAACTGGGGTGGCATGGTGAGCAAAAGAATGATGGATTTAACCCACATCTCTTGACTGGGGGTGAATGTTTTGATTTGTTCTGCATTCCGTCCATCAATTGTGTGTCTTTTGCTGACATGTCAAGGATGGCAGTGGGGGAAGCATGAGTTTGGTGGGTGGTATTGCTCTACGCAGGTGCACATGCACGTGTGATAACAAAAATATCTTCCTTTCTGTGTTCTTTCGTATTTATGTGATCAATATCATCAGATATTTACAGAACCCAGCAAAAGTGTATTTGGAGAATCTAGCAACACGTTACTTGATATTAATCATTTATTATTAATTTTTTAGCAACAGTAAAAAAGGTTTTGTGACACTTGATACAATATGACAACAAATTAAAACCACATGATTACAAATTAATACAGATCAGTTCCCAATTGCAGTGAACTCCAATCTCAAAAAGAGTTTTTTCCTTTGAGAGATTTTTTTTACAATAGTTTTCACAATCATGAATAGCATAGAATTACAGATATTTCATATAAGAATAATCACATCATAAAAGTTTAAAAACAATACATTACAACAAATAATAATGTCCTTTTGTCACATGCACTTGTGCATACAGGGCACTGCATTTTGTACCTCGTTGAGATCTACAGAAGCACAGGGCAGGGCTGCCCTCTTCCACCCCTCCTCTTGGCGCTGGTGGCCGAGCCTTTTAGCATGTGTGCTGCGTACTGAGGGCTGTGACAAGAGGATTACGCTCCTTGATCACGAACATGTGGTCTCGCTATATGCAGATGACATGCTCATCTATCTGTGGAGGCTCAGACGGGCATCCAGTGGTGCATGAACATACTAGAAGACTTTGAACACGTCTCTGGGTTGTGCACTAACTTGCAAAAAACAAGTGTGTTCCCGGTGTAACCAGATCTTGTTCACCCCCTGAGATTGGTGCAGCGGAGCAGTGTCTATAGGCAGCACAGAACATTTAGATATTTTGTAATTACAATATAGCACACAGACTCGGATATGATAGAGGAAAATCCAGGTGGCGAGATCCGGGGACTGAGGGGCAGCATTATATTTTGGCAGACAGTACAGCTTCCTATAATGGCAAGGGTAGCCCTAGCTAAACTGCTCACGCTACAGAGGGTCCTATACTTTATTGCAAACCTGCCAGTCTGGATCCCAAAATTTTGGTTCTGATCCCTTAATGCCATGCTCTGTGAATTGGTCTGGGATGGGCCAAAATCAAGTGGCATAGACACACTGTAGAGGCTGACAGACAAAGGGGTATTGGGAGTTCCTGATTTTTAACTCTATCACTATGTGGCAAAATTACAGTGGCTGGCAAGATGGGTAGCAGGGCTAGCCAGATTGGAGCTGGGAAAATTTGGTGCCACACATAGCAAAGGGTCGATCCCTTCGATGATGTTGGGGGAAGCAGTCACACCGATTCACAAACCTAGTCTCCTTCACATTGCCCATCGATGCTGGAAGGAAGCCAACTATCTGAGTGAGATCTGTTCTGCTGTATGCTCCATGAACCATGTTAATAGGGCTGCTATGCCAAGAGTTGGCTTTCTGACAGCCCGGTGAATGGCACCTTGGTCGGAGGCACACATAACAACACTGGGTGATTGTTACTGTGAAGGCCCCTTGAACACGCTGGAAGAGCCAGTTCTTGGTCTATGGAGCAGTTATTCAAGCATTGAGCAGATTATTTGGGGCGGCGGACTGGGAACCCCCCACCCACTACGCTATTGCAGACAGTGATGACTTTTGGACGTGGGAGACACTTAACCTCCTAGTTATACAAATGAAGCACACTATGACGGTGGACACATGGCCGAACCTCTGGACTAAATAGGAGACCTATCTGGAGAGAAAAATTGTGGGAAAGGAATGGAAGTGAACACTAGAGAACACATACAAGCATACAGGCAACACCAGATTAAAATTCACTCAATTTCTCTACACTACTGACCTGGGATGCCCCTGAGGTGCATCCATGGACACAGAATTCTTGCAAATGGTGTGGAAATGCCTGAGAGGTTGTGAATGAAAGTCACTGAGACACTAGAGCACACTTTGGACAGGACCCAGTATGCAAGGCAGAGACCTGTCTTTTGAGGTTGTACAGTGGGCGCTCATGGAGAATGGCAGCGACTAGATTTCTGGACTTGGTGCTGGGAGTGGCCTGCAGAGATATTGAACATCACTGGAAATCCACCAGTGGCCCTCAGCATAGCAGGTGGAAGGCCGACTTTGTATGTTGGGTGCAAGTGGAGGGAGCAACTCTTCGCAAGAAGTCTTTAGTTGACTAGAGGATGGATGTGGTGTTACTTTTATGGCGGCAATGGGATAGTACGTCAGTAGCTGACTGACAATTAAGAAAGAGGGCCCTTCCGACCCCTGGATGGATGGCCTGCTCCAAGACAGTGGGATGCAATGTCCCCAGGCCAAGACAATGGTTCTAGATAGAGCCACACAAAGGCCTGCAACACACACCATGAGCCTACAGGGCACACTAGAAGCACCTACGACAGAAACTGGGGAAGTTTGTATGTTAACTGTTTAGAGAGTGGGATATTTACAGGAAACGTTGATAAAGAGGAGGCAAGAACCCCTATATGGAGCTGTAGAGTGACTGTGAAAAAGTGTATGTAAGTGAATAGTGGGAAATTAAATGTTGCCTGCAACATGAATTGGATAAACGAGTTATGTTTGTAACAACAGGAGAGTTATGTAAAACTGATAAACCAAGTCACCTACCTCTTTTTCCTTCCATCCCTCCACTATCTTTCTTAATCCAAATAACTGACTAACATATCCACCTCTCAAAGTACTTTAATATTTTCACTATACTACTGCACCACTAATCCTTTACGGGTTCTGTAGTAGTGTGCTACTCGCCGAAAAAGCACTTATCAGGGGTAGCAAGCGCTTTATAAATGCCAACATTTTCCCCTGTTCTATCCCTCTAATATCCTTCTTAATTCAAATAACTGACTAACATATCCACCACTCAAATTAATTTCATATTTCACTGTACTAATACTCCACTAATCCTTTATGGGTTGCGGAGTAGGGTGCTACTTGCCGAAAAAGCACTTAGACGTTTCGTCAGGGGTTGTAAGCGCTATGTAAATACAATTACAATACAATACTGTGGAATATGTCAAATCCAATAAAGACAGTTTTAAAAAAAGGGTGCATTCCATGATTGATACATGGGCCTATGCTTACAACCACCAGAGGTTTTGATGCAAATCCGTATCTACAAATATTCATATACAGGGATTTGCCCTAAAACCGTTCATCTCCTCGAGGCAGACACAATGAGAAACAAGCAGTTGCAATGCAAATTGGTCTAGCATTTGTGAGAGTTTAAGCTATTGGTGTATTGCATAACAATGTCTTTTACCCATGTGTTTTGGATTTGAGAGGAGTGGATGTATGTGGTGTGGAGTGGAATTATGTGGGTTGGATTGGAATTGTTAGTTGTGGAATTGTGTTGTGTGGAGTGGATTTGTGTAGTTGAATTGTGTGGCATGGTGTGCAGTGGAAATATGTGGTATTGAGTGTACTGTAATTATTTGGAGTGGGATTGTGTGTTAGAGTGTAATTATACGGAATGGCATTTTGTGTTGTAGATTGGTATGTAGTGGAGCATTATTGTGTGGTGGGCTGTTGCATTTTGTGGCATTGTGTGGCATTCTGTGCTGTGGTTTGGATGTATGTGGTGTGTTGTGTAATTGCGTTGTTGATTTGAAATATGTGGTTTGTTGTTGAATTATGTGCTGTGGATTGGATATGAATATCGTTGAATTGTAGCTCTTTGCATTAGCTTCTAGCATCGACAAGGGCATTGGTGATGTCACACGGGGCTTGCCCGTAATCCCTGCCACAGGCAGATTTCCCTATAGGCCAGTCTGACCCTGCTGTCGGGGGCCCTATTTTTCTTGTTGGCATTAGGGCTTAAAATGCTGAGAATTATGTTCTTGGAACGATGCCACAGTGAATACCAAAGACAGCCACACGGCACAAAAGAAATAACAAGAACTTGCAAAGTAATCGGCCTGACTGTTTTAGTGTAAAAACTGCCGTGAGACCTGTCAAAATGAACCTCCTTGACAAGCAAAATCCTCCTTTTTAAATATTGATAAGTCACTCCTTTTAGTCCTTGCAACCCACAAAGTAAGATGCATGGTCATTAAAAGTAGGACACATAGAAAATTCATGTTGACATGTCCCTGCAGTGACAAGCCCCCAAACGCTGTTTTCCCTGTGGCAGGGCTAGCAGTTTTATACAGAAAACTAGTGTAGAGATTAACATATTTAAAATGGCAAACCAGGTTTAGGCCCAGCTAGAAAAATAATTAGGCCACTCTTTGTAGCAGTTATTGAAAAAATACAATTCAATTGGGAAGTCAGATTTTTAATAAGTATTAGAGAAAAGTAGCTTTACCGTGTCTGATACCCCTGAAGGTGACTTTGCCTTAACTCACCAGCCTGTACTTAGCTTTTAATAAGGTGAGAAATTCCTCCCAGGAGCCAAAAAGTAGATCATACTATACACTTCCATACTACGCGTCCAGACCAACACTGCCAACAACTCTGGCCAGAGAGTGTGACACCCCAGACATCAACACCGCAATTGAGGGTTGTTGTTGTCACCTCATTTTTGAACCATCTGTGCATTCAGTGTTGGTCTGGGGCGTGGTATGGAAGTGTGTAGTATGCTAGTGATATGGTTGTGGGTTATATGAATGAGGTGTGAGTGTAGGGGACTGTTTCTTTTTCTCATTTCAAATTTGAATTATTGCAACATTTTTTATATTTCGAAAATAGATGCAAAATTGTATCAGGACAACGTAAGAGATAAAATGTTGAAAGGAAATGAAATGTTGAAATGTTAATTCTCAATTTTTTGATACATATGGAAAAAGAATATAAAATATGAAAGAATAGTAATTAAAGTTGTTGTGTGGAGATTAGCATTTTTGAGGCCCTAGTTTAGAGCTTGGGAGAGCCATCATTAAAGGAATATAGATAATGTGGGAGGTTGCTTTGTCAATTTTGGTCTTTTTTTCCCCTTCTCCCAGACCCAGATTTCTTCGCTATTTCTCCAGTGGCATTTACTCCCCAGGGCAGTTGAAGAATGTTGGCCTAGGCAGGGACAGAATAGTCTCTGCCCTGGGCACACTGAAGGTCTGCCACATTTAAATCAGGCAGGCGGACCTTCATATTGGTGGTATGTATACTTCATCAGTCAACAAAGAGGGGACAGTGGGCTTTTGGAAAGGTCCAACATAAATGCCCAAGCCAATAGTTTTCAACAAAAGAATTATACCGTTCCTCTGAACTGAGAGACAACACACAAGAGTTTAAAAAACAACCGGTAGGGTTTAACACCTTCGCTGCGGCGGCTATTCCGCCGCAGCGCTAAGGGGGCGGGGGGGCCGCGCGAAACGCCCATGCTGGTGACGGAACCGCTCCATTACCAGCCTCGGTTGAGCTGTGCTCATGACGGAGCAGTTCCGTCATGGCCCTGCCCGCTCAATAGAACGCGCCGCGCAGGCGCGAAATCAGCACCGTGAAGGCGCGTCGAGCGGGCCATGACGGAACAGCTCCGTCATCAGCACAGCGCTACCGCGGCTGATGACGGAGCGGTTCCATCATCAGCACGGAAGTGGTTAAAGTTGGGAATCCATTGTATTGGATTATAATGCCCTCACACACCTTGAGGGGGGATGAAGGGGGTGCTGGAGGTTCCTGCGGCTGCCGACCCATGACGACCACAGGTAAGAGCGGGGGTGGGATGGGGGGAGGCCACCACCCTTAACACTGGTGAAATGCCCCCCCCACCCTTTGCTACGTCACTGGATTAGATTACCACTTTGGGGAAGAACCTTGAATCAATGGCAGAGCAAGGACTTTAAAGCTTGCTCCTGAGAGACTCATTATGAGTAAGTTGGTATTTGTGATGTTAATTCCACACCCAGTGTTAAGTGATACAGGGGACACTGGTATTGAAAGTTAATTCCTGTAGGCTGCTATAGGAATGGTGCATAACATTAGAAAGGGGGCATAACATGCACACGTGAACCCTGGTTCATAAGGACTAAGTAGGACGTGGGGGATTTGGCTGTAGTAAAACTGTGAGAATATTGGACCTGGGTGTACTATATATGTTAAAACTATACCATTTGCAATTATATTTGTTCCCAATACTCCCAGTTTCTTCTAAGACTTAAAGACTGGGCCACTCATAATGTCCGCGTTTGTAGATTGTGTATGGTTACTCTGAAATGGCAATAGAGGTAAATAAAACATTTGAAAGATAGTGTAAAGATGCTCTTTGGGACGCTTTTGTCTGATATGCATGGTGTGTTAGCCGGGTTTTGTAACAGAAAGGCAATAAATATTATACATTGGAAATAGTGTGCTTCAAGGAGCAGCAATCAATCCTGCATAAAGAGCCTCTGCTAATACACTGGGGTTGCAAAGCAGCGGCTCCCCTGCACTAGATATTTATGAGCTCCTTAATCGATTTGGAAGAATGCATTCATGAAGCTCAACCAAAATACACCCTTGTCTGAACCATAAAACAATACAGTGACCATTACAGTGAGCTACTGCCCGGGGCGGTGACTGCTGCCGAGCAGGAGACGCATTGCGCGGATTACAGCAAGCAGAGGGGTTGTTTCTGCAGACACAACTTTAAAAGATGGCGTGGCGAATGCGCTTCAGTGCCATTAAAACACGGCTGGAATGGTGTATTTTAAATGAAATACATCCCCAGGGCCATTGGGTGAAAAGGAATGGATACGGCCGCTTACAACCAGCTCATAATGTCTCTTATGATAGCAGCTCTAAAAAAGGCTTATAAGCTTACAGTTCCTCGAGTCTTATGCATTCAATAGGCTCATCTATCCAAGCTTAAAGTGACTCATGTCTCAGGAGTTCAATGGGCCAAGCAGCTTCTTTCTTGCCTCGATTAATGTTTCAATCTACATCTGCATGCATATTCTTAGGGGATATTTCCTTATTGCCTGATGTTCTCTTTTCTTTGACTAATAGCACCCTGAAGCTAATTTTCAGTGTTATTAGCCCTATACAAATCTTGTTTATATCTATCTCTGTATATGTAAATAGTTATACATATATTACATAGCTAAGCCTTCCTAGTGGTTTCAAAGCTCATTTTCACATAAACTAGGTCTAGCTTGTGAGTGTTTTCCGTACTTACAGTACTGAAATTATTTTGAAGAGAATTAGCTTCCCTAAACAAATATATAAGATAAAATACAGCGTCTTTATTTCAGTGCTGGTTGAAAAAATATTCTACAATGGCAGTGCTGCTCTTAGGAAATCACCTGACAAACTCACCCTTGCAGGCCCAGTCTTGAAGCAAGCTTCTACTAATGCATCCTCCCCAAAGCATGAAAATAAACATTATAAAGGCAGAAACATGTCAGAAAAAAAGTTACACTGTTGCACATTTCATTTTCTTTCTTTGTTTCTTTAATTTTTTCTTTCTTTTTAAACTTACTGTATATTGTCAATGTCCTAAAAAAACCAACACATTTTAGAATGCATTTTTTAATTTCCTTTAACTGTGCTTTGCATTCAAAATTATTTGATTTAAAATTGTACACATTAATGACAATTTGGCCTTTGCTCCCATATTGAAGTTATACAAAGGTTATAGTTCGGTATGGTAATACGATCTTAGCTTACATTAAAAAAACAGAAAACATGAAATTGATGACATCACTGATAAATTCTCAGATTACATTGTTGATCAATTTTAGTTTTTTTATGTGAGGTAAGATCTTATTACCATATGTAACTATAACATCACTTTATCCTTTGTATTTCAGTGAATTCCTTTTTTTTTAATCACATTCAGCCAAGTCCAGACCTTGCATGGGTTTGGGCTGTGCGCAGCAGGGTGTTGACCGCATGGCCTGGCCTACAGCCAGTTCCTGTGCCCAGCACCCGCCCAGCGACCAAACAATGGTACCGAAATTAACAACTGGAGAGAAAGCTCCCTCAGCCTATCAAGGGGCCCTATTTTACTTTACACAGGGAAACAATTTTCCTAATCATCACGATTGAGTGTAATTTAACCTTGTGCACACATGTAAGCCCTCGCTTTATTAAAACAAATATACATGGGGGCAAGAGACTCCATAGCAAGGCAACAGAAGGATGCTGAAGCAAAGGCTTTGTCCCTCCAGGTGACTCTATCCAAACTATCTACCTCAATCTGGGGCCTAGCCATTCCCTGCTTTTGGAAGTTATGAGGGAAACAATGTTACCCTCATTGGCCTATGGCAGTGAAATAAAACTGTGGCATGCTGAATAAATTTGCCACCCAGATATACAAATGTGCCCTTTGCCTGCTAAACTTCTCCTCCGCCTCTCATATTAGGATGGAATTTGGCCTTTTTGGCCAGCGGGCAGTTAGGGCCGATGCTTACCTCATAATGTGTCACAAACTCTGGTTGGCCAGGATTGACTGGCCAGAGGTGCTATTATGGACCGAAATGGAAACCTGCAGCCCTAGGCGAGTGCACCATCAGCTCCTGGAGGACTTTCATCACCTTCTGGATATGAGTGAACGTTGGGTTACCAACCCGATTCAGTCAGCCTTTAAACTAGGCATTAAAAAATGTGTCAGACAGGGCCATCTTAGCCAAACGTAAGCACGCATGGGCCGTCATTAACACCTACTAGCCAGCACCCTACTCATCCTACCTTGCCTGCACCTATTCCGTCACTTTGGAGGCAAGATTCATGGCTCTCAGGCTAAGGGAGTGGTTGTTTTTGAAACATCTGCCAGTTGGCATCGACCTATCGAAGAAAACATTTGCAGAGGGTTGGGTCGGTGTGAGGAAATACTTGAACATATTGTATGCCTACTAAGTTGGATGAGCAAAAAAGCATTCTCACGCATGAGTGAAACAAGCTGGCAGTCCGTTCATGCTGGCCGGCTGTAATTGTCTCCCTCAAACCTGATAACACCATTTTCAATTGTTTGTTGACCAAATTCGTCATCTTTGCCATCAAACGATTCAGGCGACTAAGGAAGCTGTGGGGGGCTCTGCTCAGCCCCAGAGCACCCCTTTACTGGGCTTGAATCAGCAGGAAGGGCCTCTTGGCAAGAAGGGCAAACTGCACGCTCCCTCAATATCTGATATTCCAGTTTACCAACATGTACCCTGTGCCGCTTCTCTTTTGCAAGCCCTGATGAAAAGTGGTCACTCCTGGGCTCTCAGTGAACTCACCCTATGAGACTTTGCCACCTTTGACTAGATTTTTTTTTAAATTATTTTTTATTGAGAGTTCATAGACAATGGATAAACATTACATGGCATTTTTAAGCAATGAAATTGATAAAGTGCATGGTACAATATGTATAAAAATCAGTAAGCAAAGTAAGTAAATTCATTTAAGTACATACATAGTCATATTCAAATTCAAAAAGTTTTAAAATACTCCTAAAGTTCAATGTGCATAGTGCAATATGTTGACAGAAAAACAGACTGAGAAAAGAGATTAGAATCTATGTCCAGCATAAAAAGTCTAAGATTCGAACACACTCCAGTGTTTATCATATTTCCCTATGGCTCCTGATCTCAATGCATACTTTCTTTCCCTTCCCTGAATCCTAGATAATTTTACTTTCCATGCATAAAGAGTTGGTACTTCCTCTGATTTCCAGCACTGCAAAATAAGCAATTTTGCTACCAATGATGCTATGAACAAGGATTCGTGGTAGTGAGTGGAGTTCAAGGAGTAACCAAGGACTGAAGTAAATTCATCAAATGTAATATTGACTTTGATCATATTACTGAGATATTTTCCTATCTCCTTCCAGAACTCCTGAATTTTGGAACACTCCCAGGCTATATGTTTCCAAGTGCCCTTTTCTTCACAGCGGAAACAATTATCCTCAACTTGGGGATATATACTATGGAGAAACGAGGGCGTTCTATAAATTAACCATTTGCTATAGAATTGCATTCGCTTAAAATTGGCGCCTCTAAAAATGCATTTGTTAAATTTATTAACTTTATCCCACGTGAATTTGGTAATTTCAATGTCTTCCCTCTTTTTCCACCTATCTCTGGCCTTTTTATACAATACAATTGAATTATCATCCTTGAGATTTTTTATCCAGACACTAATTTTCCTTTGCGTAGCGCTATTCAATGCTTCCCTTATGACACTTTTATGAAATAAGTTACATAAGTCTAGCTCTCTGAACTCAGCATGAAGAGCGATAAATGACCATTTCAAGACTATGATCGAGTGGTGGATCTCCCCAGTAACTTCCTCCCAAGATTTCCATCTGTTCCCTAATAGAAAGTCCTCAATTTTCTCGAAGCCGTTTTCCTTCCAAATCTTTATACAAGCAACGGGGTTAACCCTGTGTCCCTCAGAACCTGGGTAATATATAGTTTAAACAATAGTGGTTCTGTCGGGTTTTAGCCACATGTAAATTGTCATGACATTATTCCCAGGCCATATAAACTTGGAGCCTCCAACAAATTGGAAAGAAATTAAAGAGTCCCAAGATTGTATTAGTTGTTGGTCTTATGAAATAATTTGTATATAAATGTATATTTTCTTGTATGAAATTTGAACTAATTTTGTTGCTCACAAGTCCATTATTTATGATTGTCACTTGTTTTTGCATTGTATTTGATATACTGACAGTTATTGTAGATACATTTATAGAAATGACGCATTGCTTTATAAAAACATGATAAAGACACTACAAATCAGTATTTAGATTTATTATATTATTTTTCTTTCTAAGAGATTTGTTACAGAATTCTGGAGGGTTTTTGTTGGTTCTATCAGGAGAAGTGTATAAAGGAAACTGTTTGGACAATTTACATGTGGCTAAAACCCGACAGAACCACTATTGTTTTCCTTCCAAAGTCGCACAGTATTTTTATCCAGAAAACCCCTCTTCCCAATATTTAAATTGAGTAAGTTAGTCGAACTCCTTGGTCTAAAAATAACATAATATTTCAGGAGCTGGGTTCTCTGTTTAAATAGCCACTGTAAAGACTTATAACGTACCTTCTTTGGGTATTTCGTGATTCTTACTGGATCATAGATTTTAAATTTCAACAACATCTTCCTCCTAAAAAAATTGTCTGCTTCATGATTATCTAAAAAAAACAACCTAAAACTGTGATGTGCAAAAGTAGCAAAATAGTATTCTCTAATTTTTGGTAAGGACAACCCTCCTTGTGCGGACGGGAGGTATAAAGTGCTCAGTGCTAATCTCGGAATTTTATTTGCCCATAGAAACGAGGAGAGCATGGCATCCACTTTTTAAAAAAATGAAACCTGAATTGCACACGGGGATGCACTAAAAAGGAAATTAAAAAGTGGTAGGAGAGACATACGGATTAGAGCAACACGTTCCATTATTGATATCGGTAGTTGGTTCCAACGATCTAGTTTTGAACCAATCCGTTTTAACAGGGGTATGTAATTTAACGTATAAAGGTCTTCCAAATTGTCAGAAATTAATATTCCCAGATATCTCTTGGGGTGGGTATTATAGATCTGCCTAAATTCCGATGATAAAGTGTCTACCGTGCAGTTAGCTGAAATGATTTCCGTTTTGTTGACATTTATTCTGTAGCCTCCTAGCTTTTGAAAGTCGGAATTGTTTTTTAAAATGTCCACTTCACTTGTAGGCTTTGAATTTAAAAAAAGGACAATGTCATCGGCATATAGTTTTATATTTGTCATTCCGGCTAGAGGTACTGTGTCGATCATTTTCCCCCTAATTGCAATCGTCAAAGGTTCAATAAATAAAGCAAATAAAATTGGCGACAGGGGGCAGCCTTGATGCGTGCCTCTGTTAATTTTACGTGTCCCAACATTTATGTTATTGATGATAATTTGTGATAATGATAATGATAATTTGTGCCTTAGAATTCTCATATAGTTGTTTCAGGAGGGAGATAAAATCAGTCGGAAAATCAAAGCTGTGCAAAATCGCAAAAAGACAGTCGCATGACACTAGGTCAAAAGCCTTTTCGGCATCTAAAAGCCAGATCTGGGCTTCCACCTTACTGCCTTAAAATGGTCCAATGCCTCCAATAAAAATTTTGTGTTAGTGTGGAGGTGTCTTCCTGCTATAAAACCGCACTAATCTGGACCTATAAGAGACCCTACTATTTTATTCAGCCGATTCGCAAGAAGTTTGGTAACAATTTTATAGTCTGTGTTTAAAAGACTTATAGGCCTGTATGAATTGGTGTTTTCCTCATCCTTTCCTTTTTTTAAAATACTAACCACCACTGCAGTACGGAAAGAGTCCGGAGGGGACCCTCCTTGTAATAAGAAATTAGCTAGTAGCAGGAGCTCTTTACGGAAAATACCATCACATTTTTAAAAAAATTCCGCAGGAAGCCCATCGTCACCAGTGGCCTTGCCACAGAAGAGGGAGCTAATTACCTCATCTAGTTCTATCTTTATAAACTCCTCAACCACATTTTTTTATCATTGTTACCTAGTTTGGGAATTTGTAGTGCATCTAAAAATTCACGAATATTTTCTGTTGCAACCCCTTCACCAATTTGGTAAACTCCCTCACCTATAGAAGCTGGAGTCCTCGCCTGTACTTTGGTGACGGGGTCCAAGAGGTGCTCTATTCTGTTCCGAACTTGATTTTCTTCAGCTTGCCACGCCAAGAGTTTACCTGTATATTCACTCTCTTCATAGAGCTTCTGGGCATAGCGATTACTATTTGTGTCACCTAAATCATAGTAGAATTCCTTCATTTTTCTCTTTGCTTCTGCTACCTTTTGCCCCGAGACCGAAGATCTCGCTCTATAGTGCTCTTGGTTCGCCTTCACAAGATTTGTCTGTAAATTAATTTTCTCCTCTCTTTTTGCCCTCTGTTTCGGTATTTCTTTGGAGGTAATTATTCCCCTCAGAGTGGCCTTAAAGGCGACCCAAATTACATTAATTGGAGCTGACCCTCTATTTCGCATAAAAAACTCCTCAATCTCCTTCTCGATGTCTGTACACTATTGTGCCTCTTAAAGGTTCAATTTATTAAAATACCATCTCCTAGGTGTCTCTGTTTCTTGATTCCATATAGTTAGCTCCATACAAAGTGCTGCGTGATCTAAAAATGGATTTGGCAGGTGATCATATTTATGAACTTCAAACCCATAGGATGTTAGATAGAAATTTAACCTAGATGCTGAATTGTATTTTGCAGAATGGCAAGAATATTCGCGTTTAGATATATTGCGAGATCGCCAATAATCGATGACGTCAAGGTCTGATTTGCAACTTTGTAAGGCAATAGCAACTTTGGGTTTATTCTGGCGCCAGTCTTTTTTAGATGAATCAATTAAAGGGTTCTGTAAAAAAATAAAATCCCCTCCCCATATTAATTGCCCAGGTATACCCGTCAATGCTTGTTTCAGTTGTAGAATTGGGAGTGGGTCATCTACCACTGGTGCGTATATTGTGGCTAATATTATATTTACCTGATTTAGTTTACCATATGCAAATGCCCATCTACCACTATGGTCTGTGAGTGACCCTTCCGGGGAGAAGCCTACATGCCTTCCTACTATAATGCTTACTCCCCTCTGTGCCAACCCTGCTACTGACGAAACTCTATATCCCGCCCAGCCCTTTAAAATGTTATCGGATTCAGCCTGGACTCTGTGATGGGTTTCTTGTAGAAAAATAACATCCGGGGAGAGGCTTTTTAGCCAGCTTTCAATAGCGTTTTTTTACGAGCATTGTTCAAACGATTTGTATTAAAAGATAAAAACTTCAGCTTATTTCTCATTAGTATTTATATATTGAGTGTAAAACTAATTGTGTGCAAAGTACAGCAAAGACTGGAGTTGAAGAAGAGACCCCGGAAATATGTGCAAAATAAATGCACATAGTTCAGAGATCGTAAAAGTTTGAGCAACCTTTTGTGCAAAATAAGCAATCCACCATTCCATATAGCAGCAAACAGTTGTACAAAATCAGCATCTAAAGTGCAAGTAACGTGCAACATATACAAAACCCTGAGATATAAAATTGGAGGCAAGCAAGTATAAAAAAACATTACTGAAAGAGAAAAAGTTATATCCTCCTATTCCTGGCCTTTGTGCAAAGTCAGCAATTAAGGTGCAGATGACATATAACTTATACCTCGCGATAGTTTCCAATCTTATACAGAAAAATCGTAGGAGTTTGATCAACCTTTTGTGCAAAATACGCAAACCCTTATTCTGTATAGCAGCAAGCAGTTGTACAAAATCAGCATTTAAAGTGCGAATAAAGTGCAACATATACAAAACCCTAAGATATAAAATTGGAGGCAAGCAAATGTACAAAAACATCACAAAAAGAAAAAAAGTTATAACCTCATATACCTGGCCTCTGTGCAGAGTCAGTAATTATAATGCAAATGGCATAGAACTTAAACCTTGGAATAATTTCCAATATGAGACAAAAACAGGCTGCCATAGGTTTATGCATTATTCCGACCGGCACTTGTAATATAGCCCCCTGCTCTGAGTCTTAAAGTGCCTTTCAGTGCAAGAAAAAAGTGCATCAGCATAAAGCAAAATACTGCTACCAATTTGCCACTAATTTCTCCCATATCCTAACTGTACCTCTAACTGACCATATCACTTCTTATCATATGAACTCTCTTTTTTCCCCCTGAAACACCCCCTTCACCCCCTTCACCTTCCCCCCCTCAAACCCCCTAGAGGTGACGGCAAAGCCCCGTGTCCCACTTCCGTCTCCCTCTGTTCCTTTTTCTTCTTGGTGGATGCCATTTTATTGCATCCCTGTGCGCTTCCTGTAACCCTTTGCAACCGCCCCTTACAATCTCAAAAAAGAAAAAGAATAAACATTTTTTGGGGTTACATATTTCCCCCCCCTCCAGATCAAGTAATCGTAGGAGCTTCGCCCTCTCCCTCCAGAAGATCTTTGAATATTTATTTAGCTCCTAGCTATGCGGAGAGACCCTCCAAAAAAGACTGGGCTTCTTGTAAATCTGTAAAAATAAAGAATCTCCCTTTGGCTAGGACCTTCAGCTTAGACTGCTGGATGATCATAGCTTGGGCGCCCTTAGCCTTAAAAGAATCGATCATCTTAACAAAGTCCCTACGTCTGTGGGCAGATGCCGCTGACATGTCCGAAAAAATCCGAAAGTTTTTTGCTTCATCGGTATTGAATGTTCTTCTTGAAAAGGCTGTATTAAGGATTTTCTCTTTCACCCTATAGTCCGAAAAATTAAGTAATATTGTACGAGGGTATTTAAGATTATTGGGTTTGTGTGCCGGGACTCTGTGTGCTCTTGTGATTGTTAAGTCACCTTGCAATTCCGGTAGAGCCTTTTTTAACAGAGACTCTGACCATTTCACTACGTCCGTGTCTTCCAGGCCTTCGGAAATGCCCACTAGGCGTAGATTGGACCGTCTGTTATAATTTTCTAAGTCCTGTAGCTTTTCCGTCAATAGAGATTCTCTTTGTTTACTGCATGGAGGTCTTTCTGCATCGTGATCAAAGTTTCTTCTAGGTTAGAGACCCGAACTTCAGCCTCCGAGACTCTTGTGGGAAGATTTCCAAAGCGCGCCTCCATTTTTGTAAGCCTGGAGTGTAACTGTGATATCTCGTGAGCTTGGCAGATTTTAAGATCCCTTATTTCGCGGAGTATAGTTTTAAGCATCCCCTCTATTGAATTCACTTTTAGAATGTCGCATACACCATCTTCTTGAGTCTCATATAGATTTCGTACTGGACCTGGACCTGAGAGTTCGGTAGAAGGTGCTGTACTTGGCAAAGAGACGGTATTCAAGAGCGGTACTTTATCTGCAGAGTGAACTGACTTTGCAATCTTGATAGGACTGTGATGAGGGTGAGACGGTGATGTGGAACAAAGGAGGGGCTGGAGTGCAGCCTGGATCAAGGGAGTGGAGGGGGCTAAAGGAGCCTGTAGCTGTAATAATTGTAATGAGATGGGGGGGAGCGAAACGGCATCAGGCACTTTCGCTACCTCTGCCTCTGTTGTTTTCTCCAAACCTGCCTCTGCCACTGGCGTTGTTGGTTTTATCGCACCCCCTTTCTCTCTAGAATCTTCTCGCTCCATTGCTCCTCTTATTTCCCTTCGACTGGATTCTTCCCGCATTGGAGTACTCGTGAATCGCCCCTGTTGGAGCACTGGTTTTGAAAAAAGGGGATACTGCTTGGGACTCGATTGACTCTCAACTCTCCTAATTGTACTCTTACCAGTGTTATCCACCTTATCCACCTTATCACCTCCCTTCCCCTCACCATTATCACCAACAGCCAAAAGGCTCAATTCTGCCGAAAGTTCGGATAGTGTCTCCGCATCCTCATCCTCTTCTTCCAAGTCCTCCTCCTCCTCAGCCGACTTGATTGAGATATTAGGTTTATTTTGTCTGAACTTCTCGGCCGCTTCCATTGCTTTAAACTTTAGGGCATTTTTTCGCTGCGCCTTTCTTCTGCCTTTTTTTTCTCCTCCTTTAGCCACAAGTGTGGGTATAGCCACTGTTGGAGATTTTAAGAGCTCTCTTACCGAATCTCTCACCGAGTCCGGTTTAGCTTGTTTACCCCTAGCTCTTGCCGTCTGTAAGGTAAATAGTGTCTGCCCGTGAGGTGAAGAGACAACCGGGGGTGGGCAGAAGGACTGGAGGAAAGGGAGCAAGGTGTGGAAGCTGTATGCAGACTGCACGGACCTAGTCGGGTTATGCCACTAGATGGAAATGGGCAGCTATCCCCAGCAAAGAAATGAGCAGCTGAGAGCAGTGGAAACTCAATTAGGCAAAAGCACAGGAGCTTAAAGTGAAATAAAATTTTCTGTCTTGCGACTAGACCTTTGTTGATGAGCCGCAAAACACTCTGGAGCTAGCAGTCCAGCTAGTGATATAGCCGTCCCCCAATTAAGAGCCACTCCAAGGGCCTAATTCAAGATCACATGTCTCTTACAAATCGGCGTACTTCCACTTTCCAGACCCTCCACCGATGGCGTCTATGGCCAGTGTCAAATGCCAAATGTCCCAGTACAATCTAATAAGACTGGTATTCAGGCCGGTAGACTCCGTGCAACAATCAGGCCCCTGCACCGACAGAACCAAAGGCCGACACAGGCTCCAAAATCAGAGACTTCACACATAGATCGTATGCACCAGTGGGGCCTCAGTGCCCGCTGTTCAGCACTGCGACGTCCGAAAGAGAGAAAGGGATCGGCCCGCCTGGGCGCTCACCTCAGCCTCGCCGGTTTCTGCCTCGAACTCCGGGAACTCGCCATCCACGCAGACTTGGCGGTTATTAGCAACCCAGCGGTCTCGTCAGAGCGATGCCTTTATGAAATTGCTACAGAGCAGAACATCCGAGCATGAGCAAGGTTCTGCCTCGGGGGGTGGGGGGGGGGCCTCGGGGTGTTTTTTGGGCATCTACCCCCTTGTTTTCAGTCAAGGCGAGGGAACGGAGAAACAGCCAAGTAAACAGCCAGGAGCATCGGCAGCGGCATCAGCGTTGCGCGGCTTCAGGGGGCCGGGCTCGATGAAACAGGAAGCGCTTCCGGCGACGTGCGTGGGTTCACGTCAGCCGCATCCCGCCATCCTTTACCTAGATTTTTGTGTGATTGTAATATCTGGGCCCTGCCAATTGATAAGAGGTACTGACTTTTACAGACCCTTTGGCTTCTGACGCTGTAAGATAGCTTGTCCCACTAGAACATCATCACCCAATTAACGTGAGGCAGTGGCCCCTTGTTACCTAATGCTGCAAGATAATTTCTCTCATTCGAAGAATGGTTGTTGAATGCTATGTTAGACAGCTTTCTCATCAAATGAATTGTTTGATTGATTGGTTATGCACAAACACTTTGTGATGACCTAGGTATGCCACCTTTAAACTGATTGTTTACTCGCCTGAAAACTATCTACATTATCATGGTCGTCCTTCCCCATCAGGATGCATTGTTACCTTAGTTAATTGGTTTGATGTTGATCCCAATTGACACGAGGCACTGGTCCCTTTGTTTCCAAATGCTGTAAGATAGATTCTCTCATTCAAAGAGTGGTTTTTATTCTATGACCTCTGTGTGACCCTAATAGGAGCTACTAATCCCCATGTTGTGTATATTTGATAGATAGCATTTCATCTAATTAATTGTTTTAGTGACTGGTTTTGCAATAACACTTTGTTGGTCACATAGGATTGCCATATTTTAACCTGATGATTGCTCTACTTGTTTAAAAAGTATTTACATTATTATAGATATCCTTCCTCATTAGGATGCGTTGTTATTTTAGTCAATTTGTTTTATGTGGATACTGCTGCTTATTTAGTTCTGAAAAACAATGTTGGTGAAAGGCGCACTCTGGTAATACGATAATTCAGTATTGTTCGATATGTGTGCTGTGTTAGAATTATGCCTGCTGAGCATATATGTATGTACAAATGATGGTGGCCTAGCCCCGTGCTGGCAACTAGGACTCTAACACACACCAACACTAAGACAGTATATATATTTAACAAGAGTTTAATTAAGAATTTTCACAAAAATGATTAACCTCGTATTTATGAAGATTCTCTAATCATAACATCTGATTAGTTACATGATACAAACCGAATGAATCAGTTTCAATTATACACAAATGTTTTAAAACAATATTTTTGCAACCCAATGCATTTTGTTGATGCGTGGGTCACTCTCAGAGGGGAGGAGCCTGGGTATACCTTCTATTCTTGTCCTCATCAGAAACTTGTAAGGATAGACTACTTTCTGGCATGTAGTTGCTCGTTGGTGGGTGCAAGGATACAGGTGTATCCACGGGTTACTTCAGACCATGGCCCTCTTGTGTTAACTCTAGCGCTCCCCAGGACTGGAATTACACTGCAAGCCTTTTCATTCGATAGGACGTTGTTGTTAGATTTGAAGTTTGTAGCTCACATGAAGATATGGATTGAGCATTTTCTTTTATAAACCGTGATAGTGCAGGGATCAGGTGTGTTTGCGATACCTTTAAAGCTGCCTTTAGGGGGGAAGCTCTCAGCTTTGGCCTGTATAAGCAAAAAAAAAATGCGGACAGCACTGCAGGAACTATATGCTGCTTTAACTGTAGCAGAAAAACAGCTTATGTTGGGCATACACGAAGGCCAGGATATCACTGATCTTCAAACTGAAGTTACCCGGTGCAAAGCTAAAATAAATCTCCACTGGAGTAAGGAGACAGCCAAGAAATATATGATTAAGAAACAACTGAATTACGAATATGGAGAGGCAAGTGGACGATGTCTCGCACAAAAGCTTAGATCTAAAGAGGCAGCCCAGAGGATTAGTGCAATTGTTGATTCTAGGGGTAATCTTAGAGAAACTGAGGCTTGGATTCTTGACGTGTTTCATGATTTTTATGAAACATTATATACAGGGGAGCGCTAAGACCTGCAAGCAGGGGAATCTTTGGTACAGCTTTTTTGTGATAACAACTTGGGTGGGCAAGACGCTGAGTCTCTGGAGGCCCCCATTACTATGGAGGATCTGGAGAGAGCCATGAATGAGTTAACAGTGGGAAAAGCCACTGGACCGGATAAAATCCCATTGGAGATTTATAAAACCTTTTTTGGACTCTTGAAGGCTGATATGCTCGCTACATTTATACAAGCTCAGGCAGGTAATCCCCCTTTAACATGGGATGACAGTATCTGATTTTTCTTGTTACAGCATTTGCTAGACTTTGTATTGCCTGAATGTGGCTCCAGAAGGATGTTCCATCTTTTGAATTATGGAGGGCTAGATTTCTATCAATGTTTAATATAGAATACAGCCTATATGCTTTGAAAGGCAGATGGAAAAAGAAACTGTGCTGTGAGATTTGGGGTCCAGTTGCCGCTTATATGGATGAATAAGCTTCTTTTTTTCTCTGTTGTGGGTTTTTTCTTTTTTTCTTTTTCTTTATTTCTCTTTTCCCCTTTTTTGGCCTGTCTACTATGTATAAGATTGACTTTATGGAACAATGGGGCTGATGTATTGTAATGTTTTTTTGTTGTGCGATCATGGACTAATAATAAAAAGTGAAAAAAAAAGAAGTGATACTTTAAACACAATGCGATCTATGGAAGTCTGACATCCTGGCTTCTATTTTTGATGTTTTAGGCTGTTTCTTGTCTTTCTTTAACTGTCGATTAAAACATGATTGAAATTGGCAGTATGAAAACTGGGCAATTGCCACACATTTATAATGCCAAGAGAGCTGGAACAGAAACAATGCAAGGTAAGTACACCCGAAAGGTGTCTGACGCTATTCTATCCTTTCAGTTTTTCGTGGACAGAGACCTGTGAAAGAAGTCTCGATACTTCCCTAAAAGTATCCTGTTATTTGGCATAAATGGCTACACTGCAGTAATGTGTGTTATCTTTTCCCTCCACCCACAAAATGCCGATCAGTTCTGCTGCCGATTGTGTTGAAGGTCAAAAAGGAGAGTATATTAAATTTGATGGCAGCATGCAAATACTGCGTGCAGGAGGGGCGGCGGGCTGCTTTGTATAGGACCTGACGGACAAGTGTGTAAGGTTTGTGACAAAACTGAGTGGGAAGCATGTACATCCTCCATCTAGAATCTCTGCTTCTTAAAACTAGACAGAAGCAGTGAGCAACCAAACGATTCTATATCAGGACCGGAGGCTTCTGATTATGCTGTCTCAATTTCTTTACTGAACTCAAAGCAGCCAATGAAAGTAAAACTACATAAATAAAAAACTTCAATACACATGAGGTTTTGAACCACGCCTCCTTTACCACAGCCAATGACTGCATCACAAAATATACAAAATAGAGAGGCACCATACTGGCTTCCTCTTTCTTTGCTGCTTCGTAGCCCAGATAAGTGCCTCTCTACTTTGTATATTTGCACTATTACTGTTATTGCTGTTATACCTATTGAATTGCTTCATACACTTGTTTATGGCCTTTTACGGCATTGCTGTGCATTATTACTGTGTATTTGCTCATGGGGAGTTAAGCTGTGCCTGACGCTCGTTTTTACTGCTGCGCGACTTAACTTCACTTTCACTTCGGAGCGCGGCTCCTTTCATGACTCGCTCCGCGTTCTTTATGCTCCCCTCTCTGTAAGCGTGTGTTGCGCTTTAGGCTTTCCCCTGTGTCTCGGTTCCGCTGCCCTCAGCATCTTCTGCCTCGGATCGTGGCTCGCAATCAGGGGGGGTTTGGCCCCCCTCGCTGGGAGTGAGACGCAGGTAAGGGCCTTCCCAGGCATCCAGCATGCGTCTCCAGGGCTCGCGCACATCTGTGTGTGCGCGCAGTTCTTGCACATTGCAGAGTGAGACGCCGTGCCCCAGGCTGAACCGGGGATTGGTACGCAGCAGGCCAGGAGCCAGTTTTGGGCCTATTTAACACAAGATAAGGCAGCGTTTTTGTTAATTAAGTCCTCATGCTTATCCCAGGCATTAACTCTTGCCTTTCCCGGGCTCCTGGAAGAGATCATTTTTGGTGCCCCTACACTGACTGCAGCTAGGTTTTTTTTTACCTCCATTAGTCCTTGAGTGGGGCTACATACTACTGTATATTTGACTTTGGTATATGTTACTGGCTCCTGGGCCCCGGCATTACTCCCAACCGACGCCCTAGACTACTGGGTTGAAAATTGTGCTTCCCTCTCGGGACTTTTGACTGGAATTTTACATTCTACTAAGAGCATGGCAGACTGCGAGTTCTACCAGGAGGAGGTTGCTGTGTGCGAGGGACAGGGCAATGATGAGTACTATGGAGAAGAGTCCATGGAGGACATTATTGACAAGAAGCTAGATGCTTGATAAGCTAGATAAAGCCCTGTCCTCCGCCCTGTTGCCCCTAGCCCAGAAATTGGAACTTCTGGTCCCTTCTACATCTTCCCTTCCCTCCACTGGGTCCCCCTCGGGCCCGGGTCCCCCCTTGGTTGAGCCCCCTGGATCAGAATGGCCTCAAGCACATACATATTGTAAGTTGTACAAATCTAAAGAAAGCAGCAAAGATAGCGCCCCTGCCCCCTCCTCCGCCACAGTCCTCTCCAACTCCTATTCCCGATACCACTACACATACCGACATGGACACGGACTCGTCCCATGACTCTAGACCTCGCAAGTGCGCTAAAAAGCGTAAGCACGCTTCCTCTCCTGTTCACCCCTTCCCCTTCATGTTCGATCCCTCCGATATTGTCCACCCTAGGTCTTCTGACTGGGTCCCTCCCCCTGCTGTTGCTGAGTACATGCAAGCCCATTTATGTAAGGGTTTTGATAAGGAGGTCAGGGCTCGACTGAAATCAGAATGCCCCGTCCAGACTTGGCTAATAAGGTGGCTCTCACCCCTGAGATAGATTTGTCAATGACCAACTTCTTAAAAAGGTGTGCAAAAACAAGGAGAGAGTAAAGGATTTCCACAGCGTGGAGGGGAGTACTCCTGGTCCCCTCGACCTTAAAGTGAACAAACAAAAAGAAGGAGTACCACCACAGGACATGTCAAGGTCTCAATAAAATGTGGGGGGAGAAGTGTGCAAAAGAAAAATTATTTTGTTAGAAGACCCCTCACTCACCAACCTGGTTGGTGACATGATTCATCATCGGGGTCCCACCCGGCCAGCCGAATGCCGTCCGGGTGTGCTGTGACACCTGACTACAGTGGAGCGGGTTGTTTTTCGTGAAAGTCAGTGCGAAAAAGTGAGTTAAAAATTGGCCAGATATAACTCTGTAGAAAAACTTTATTCAAGAGCTATCGGGCAATGTTAAAAATATTTTTGGGATACTTGCATAGGTTAGATTGACCATCAGTATCTATGTGAAGTGAAGATAAATAAAAGTGAATAAAGGTCTACATGTTTCAACCTGAGTTGGAAGTTGCCAGGTTATCGTCAGGACCAAAAATAGGTGACCTGGACGGTATACACACGCTAAGGTGTACCCAGCCCTCGGCCACAGTAACCTAACTGTCTACTTACAGTTGGTGTCCTTTTATCCAGGGCTTTTGGGAAAGGAAAGTAAAAAACCTGTGAAGAAAAAACACAATCACAAACTTACAAATTACATGCCTGTAACGTGGTGTCTGGGTGCTCCATGTTCTCCCCATATGATGCGCTGCATCAGCAGAATGACTTAATACTGAATAGGTGGTGGCTATCAAATAAGGTGCATTATATGAGCAGGGTGATTACACACCAACGTGATAGTGACTGACTCTGGGAATGAGAGACAGGAAAGTGGTCTAAAAATGCACATTAGATCGGTGACATATTTATTCACTGAAGATTAGCTCTTATATATTGTGCACAAAGCGTAAATTATGCTGGCAATTTTTGGTGTCAATCAACTCACACGATATCAATATTCACGAATCAGTGAGTATAATTAAACACACCACTTTCATTCATTATTAAAAGTGGGTGATTACGCTCTCGTAACACTAGTGCGGGCGTAATCATTAATGCATGCATGCTGTCTGATAAGAAGTGGTGTTGTTCGAGATATCGTAGCATTGGGAGGACGTAAAACAAGGATAATGGTGCTTACTCCAAATCTAGTGTTCAGTGCCCCATGGAAGACAGGGTCATGTCGTTAACTCCTGAAGCACGATCTGGTTGCGTGGAGAAAAATGGGAGGTCAGGATAGTAATCATCCCGGTGAAAAAGTGACCGGCTTGGTTCCAGAAAATGATGGGCGAGGCCCAGTTCGGACAGGGAAAGGGTCCCCTCACAATTACAACAAATGACTCACTGTGCCTCACTGTGCCTGGAGAAAAACCTCTGCCGTTTAGCCTATTCGCTGACCATCGCTCCCCGTGGATGCTGTACCGGAGGGAACCGGCATCTAAATACAGGTTCTTTTCCGGGTGGGTGTGGCCCACGTGGTCACATGGACCACGTTGCGGCATCATAGCAAACGTTCCCAGGGCAAGGTGGTAGCATGGATCACGTGGAGGCATCATGGGAAAATGTTACCAGGGCAACGAGGGTACACAGTGGAAGGGTAGCGTACCCTTCGCCTCCCTAGATAAATCTCAACTTCCCTTAAGAGAATGCTCCATCAGGTCTCCGGTAGGGCCGGCTGTGGCAGAGGACGCTCGACCGGCCGCTACACGAATCCAAGTCCTCAGAGAGGATTCCCCCCAGGCGCAGAGGTTACACCCAGGAGCCTGAGCAGGCCGGCTTCTACCCCTCCAGCTCACGTGGATACAGGGGTCGCTTCAACCGGGGTGTCAACCGTGGATACAAAAGCTTTGACTCCCAGTCTTATGGTAAGTCCTGTATGTCCGTCTCTTTCCCTAGGGGGCAGATTGTTGCATTTTGTGGTCAATTGGATGAGTCTCACCTCAGATGTGTGGGTCCTTCAGACCGTTCAGGGCTATCAGATAGAGCTGTTGGATTTTCCCTGTCAAGTGTTTCCCCCTCGTCCTCTCCTTTTTTCCCTTCAAGAACAGATGTTTATAGACTCAGAACTCAGAATTGCCATAGGAACCATCATCCCAAAGGATTTTGCAGCAACGTCTTTTTGGTTCAAAAGTAGGGCAGAGGTCAACGATTAGTCTTGAACTTGAGAATTTTCAATCCGTATGTAGTCTACAGGCATTTCAAGATGGCGGGCATCCATCTTTTGAGAGACCCCCTGTTGGAAAAAGATTGGCTGGTCCGGCTGGACCTGAAGGATGCTTATCTTACAGTACCAGTTTGCCCCTCACATCAAAAGTTCTTGCAATTCCAATGGAAAGGTCAATGGTACCGATATCGCACTATCCCCTTTGGTCTGTCATCGGCCCCGTGGGTCTTCACCAAGCTCCTGAACCCAGTGGTTTCCCGCCTTTGGGAAATGGGGGTGCACCTTATTGTGTACTTGGACGACATGTTAATTTAGGCACAAGATCAGGCCCTTCTCCTCACACACTTAGAGTGGACGATGTCCCTGTTACAAGATCTGGGTTTCGTCATCAACATCAAGAAGTCAATGATAGGCCGGTGTGAGCAGATAGAATTCCTGGGATTCCTGATAGACTCAGTCTCTGCCCAACTCCTCCTCCCCGTGGCCAAGATCAGGTCCATAAAGAGGGAGATCAAATCTACTTTGTCCAAACAAATGATTTCTCTGAGAGTTCTGTTGAGAAATGTGGGTCTGTTGGCATCCTCGATCTAAGACATTTTTCCGGGTCCCTTGCACTACCGGGCCCTTCAAAGACTCAAGATATTTTACATTCAGAAGAAATTCCACTACGATCACCTCATTCCCATATCCCTGGAAGCTCGGGAGGAGCTTTGTTGGTGGCTGGAACACATGACAGCCTGGAATGGGCAAGCAATCTTCAGCGCAGCCCCGGACGTGGTTGTGGAGTCTGACACCAGCCGATGGGGCTGGGGTGCTCGCTGTGGAGATTTTGCCACAGGTGGATGTTGGTCAGCAGACGAACTAAAGTTGCACATAAACTGCCTCGAATTGCTGGCCGGATCCTTTGCCATCAAGTCAATCTCACCTCTGAAAAACAATTGTTGCATCCTTCTCCGGATAAACAATGTCTCAGCGGTGAGATATATCAATCGACTGGGGGGGCACGAGGTCCCGGATATTGGTCAACATAGTGAAGGAGTTCAGGAACTTCTGCCTGAATCGCAATATCAATGTCATAGCAGAGTACCTTCCGGGGAAGCTCAATTAAGTGGCGGACTGGAACTCCAGATTCCTCAGGGACTACAGTGATTGGAGACTTCATCCCAATCTGTTTGCCCAGATCATGAATATGCGAGGCCCATGCAAAAAATATCTATTTGTCTCTCGCCTCCATGCCCAACTTTCCCTATTCTTCAGTTGGAGACCGGATCCGATGGCAATGGGAACGGACTCGTTCCTTCACCATTGGGGGCAGCAGAGGAACTTTGCCTTTCCTCCATTTGCCTTGATCCCGAGAGTTGTGGCCTTTGTCCGTCGGCAGACGGCTTCAATAGTGTTGGTGAAACCTTTTTGGAAGACTCAGTCGTGGTTTCCCACACTATTGGAATTGTCTGTGGATCTTCCGTTTCTACTACCCATGTTCCTGATGCTTCTCCAGGACACAGTGGGAGCATGCCACCCATTGGTCCTGCAGAACCAGCTAGTTCTGATGGTTTGGACGGTCTCAGGAGACATGAGAGCATTGCAGGCCTTTCACAAGCGGCTGCCGGCTTTATACAACAAGCTTGGGCTCCATCCACCCGAAAGCGGTATTCAGCTTCCTGGAAGAGATGGATGGGTTGGTGCCTTCAACAGCAGGTGGATCCCGTGGGATCAGATGTGACTGAGATTTTAAACTTCCTTTCTGAGTGTGAAGAATCAGGCCTTGCTTACAGATAAGTTAACAACTTTAGGTGCGCTATTTCAGGAGGTCATGATCATGTTGATGGTAAACCTGTGGGGATGCATCCTCTGGTTTGTAAATTGCTTAAATGTATTTAGGTGGCTTATCCACCTCGTCCCAGGTACTTGACCTTATGGGATGTCTCCAAGGTCCTTTCACTTCTGGAATCTTGGCCGAATAATGCAGATCTTTCTTTGAAACAGCTGTCTGCCAAGCTCACCATGTTGTTATGTCTCATCTCCTGTCAGAGAGTGTCTGATGTACGAGCCGTGTATCTTGCTGGTAGAATATTTTCTCCACTGGGTTTCTCTTTCGTGATCATGAGACGGACAAAGACTATGTCACGTTCAGTGAAGTATCCTTCTTTCTCTCATAATAACAAGTTATGTGTCTTACAATGTTTGAAATGTTATGAAGAGCATACTATTGCATGCAGGTCTGACCTGTTGGGCCAGTTGTTAATTTCAGTTTGAAGCTTTTTAAGCCAGTCTCTGCTGCCACCGTAGCTAGGTGGGTTAGATGGGTGGTGTCGGAAGCAGGTATTGATATTTCTGTATATGGTGCCCATTCTGCGAGAGGAGCCACGGCCTCCAAGGCGTACATGTTGGGATGTCGTTTAGAAGACATCCTCAAAGCAGCTGACTGGCCTACAGATTCTATGTTTAAAGTTTTCTATTATAAGCCTATTTCTCATGTTTCTGATGCTGTGATTGATGAGCTTTGAAGCAGCATAATCAGAAGCCTCCGGTCCTGATATAGAATACAACTTTTTCCAGCTATCGCGACAAGAATTTTAGATTCTATTAAGGACACGGAGGCGAGGATTATCCCACCCATTGGGACCGTTTATTTCAACTGTTAAGTTGTTTGAAGTTATGTTAATGACAACGTTATGTGCCCAACCTATGAGAAGTGAAGTTGTGTGTTCCCTTTCTCAACCTTGTTTCTGTTTTAGGAAATGATTCCAACAAGAACTGACTGGTTACTCCGGATGGAGATGCATCGTCTTCGTGACACAAGCGGATGACTTCGTGTGCTGTGGATTATATTCCCTGTTGAGAATACATAGAGGAACTGTTTATCTCTCCGATGAGAGTTTAAGACTTTGGTTTTGGTTCGTACTTATGGACTGAGTTTGCACAAAGAAAGGGGAAGCCAGTATGGTGCCTCTCTATTTTGTATACTTTGTGATGCAGTCATTGGCTGTGATAAAGGAGGCGTGGTTCAAAGCCTCATGGGTATTGATTTTTTTTTATTTATGTAGTTTTACTTTCATTGGCTCCTGTGAGTTCAGTAAAGAAATTGAGACAGCATAATCCTCGCCTCCGTGTCCTTAATAAAATCCAAAATTCTTGTCGCTATAGCTGGAAAATGTTGTATTGTGTCTATGTTGTATAGAAAAGGACTGGTTTAAGCTCCACTTCTGACAAAGCGGAAATCAGAGTCCCTCGGCTGTTAATCACACACATACTTTTAAGGGAAATGAAAATGAAACAGCAATCTGAAGAGAGGTCTAAACACCCTCAGTGAGTGTTTGGTATTGCTAGCAGTTATAATTACGATGGAGTTGGGTTGGGTGTAAATATTCTTTCATTCTTTGAGAACTTTTCTGCGGCGTACGCTTGCATTCTAAGGTGTGTTAGACTCCGAGCAAGAAGTACGCATGAATAACACCCTGTGAGGCATACATATCTGCCAGGGATTATGGCACAGTTTAGCGTGGCAACCTGACCAGAGATAACAATGCCTGAATGGCTATACCTAAAAGACGTGTGGCCTTGGCAAGATAGCTTTTTGGTAAAGTGCTTTACTAATGCAAGCATTAAAGCAGATGATCCTAGTGGTTGCTTTTATGCTGCGGAATCCTGTATGTAGGCCCCAAGGCACGAGCCTGTACTGACATCTAGGCCTTATTAGCAACCCAGACAGGTGGTATGTTCCTGATGCGCCCGTACGGTATTTCTACAATTTATTATGTGGCAGATCCTGCGGGTCTGGAAAAGGCACGCGTGCTGACGTCATGAGCACTTGACGTAGGACGCTGCTGCTCGGTGACAGGTAAAGGCTGTGTGCATCTGTGTGTACGTCCCATGACGTTTGCTCTTGATGACTGTAAGTAAATGTACACTTCTACACAGATTTTATAACTCGTTGAAAAGGGAAGGAGGAAGGGTTAAAAATGGCACAGGTTTGGTCACATAAAAGGTTCATGGGGAATACACGGACAGCATGGCGCCTCCGAAGCTGAGCGAATGTCAAACTAATCTTCCAAATCAATATAGAGTACCTGTATCCTTGCGCAGTTTTCTCCAAAGCTGAGACTGCCTGCATGGCGTGGGAGGCACCTAACGAAGCAAGTGTCATTCTCAAGTGCCACACTGCACACGGCGCCGCGAAAGTGAAAGTAATCGCGGCTCCGCAATAGTGAAAGTAATCGCAGCTGGTGACGTGAGTGGTGAGCACGCGCAACGGGAAAAAGTGCTGTGCACGTCATGCACGCGCGCATTCTAGCAAGCTGGTCGCCTGCAAGCCTGTGGTGGGTAGCACTTTTGAAACCCGCCCTTACTAAATGTCTCGCTTACAGCGCATGCGCGCTGGTTCAGCGAGACCTAAAAATATGGCTACAAATCTACATATTTGAAAGGTTGGGAAAAGGAGTTTTAGGTGATGACTCATTGTGTGTGACCTTGAGCAGAAGGTATTTAAATTGATGTAGGTCTAAGGCTGGTCTGAATGTTAACTTCACACTTGGTCCCCAGTATGAGATTCTTGAAATCTTCCGTGGGACTAGTAATAGAATCTATATGTCCCATCAGGATGCCAAGATTTATGGATAAAACCAAAGACTCATTGCTCTCTGTGGACACTGGCTTCTGAAAGCAGTTAAAATGTTTGGGAAAGCTAAAGGTGAAAATGATGAATTACTGGGGCTATCAAACTCTAAATTACCGATTTGTCTGGCCGTTCTTTATTTTCTAGTAAACCGTCATGGTCCCACTTGTAATCCCCTAACAACTTCATATTCTGGTGTTACTGCAACCTTCGATGTTGGTAATTTCAAGGGCGAAGTTACATGGTGTATTTCTAGAATGCTCATAAAGAGGGCTGCAGAAACAACAAGATAAAGCCTACGGAACAATAATTCAACTATCTGTTTATAAGACTGGATACCATTAATTATCCAATCTTGGATTCATTCTTCTCCGCACAATTTAATTGAGATACTGATGGATATAGAGTATCTCCAGGTAGAGAGCCATAATAAATATCAAAAGTATGGTTCAACTTTTTCTTTTAATTAAACCACATTGGACCTTAAATATTGGTCTCTTACATTAAACAAAGCTGTACACCTTACATATATACAAACAAAACACATATACATCAAATTTACATATATATACACTTTTTGTTAGAGAGAACCAAGCTTACGGTTCTTGTTGCCTCACTTTTTTTGAACAAGGATGTCAAAACATAATTCCTTCACCTGACATTCCTTCACTTTAGATCACCAAAACAAAGCAACACAAACATATAGAGAATAAACGAGATTTTAGACAATTTTGACCTCTCTTTAACTAACACTCTCTAATGTGACATTTCAGTTCAGTGATCCTTTGCCAAAGGGGTATCCAACCTTCTGGAACTGTTTTCATCTGCAGCCTCCTGGCTTAAACCACTGGAGATTTTTGACTTCCAAAAAAGTACAAATCTTCACTGCGACTTCATCCAGAGGCTCCCTGATGACAACGTTCCTCCTTGAATACTGTCTGCAGCCTTGTCCTGCTGAACATTACCTTCTCAGATAATTTTTCTTCAAAATTATTCTAAGTCTGATGGTAAGCACCAACCTGACCAAATCACTTCTTGTAAATGAAACCTGCTCCATCCCAGTTGGACATATTTTTTTACTTTGACATGGTCTTGTGCGACTAGATGTCTGCAGTTGACTCTTTGATCTTTTACACACTAGTTTTTACAAAAAAGCTTTAAAACTCATAACTTAGGTTCTACTGATGGATTGTTCTCATTTTGATGCCAAATAATTAATTAACGTTTTTATAAACTTGTTTGGGATGTTTTTTTCCCACTTTTTTTCTGTTTATTTTGCAGCATAAAAATACTTTGCACATTGCCTCTAAGTTAAGCCTGAATGCTTTTTGAGCCACCCAACCCAGTTTTAAGCACAGGTTAATTTAGTGACTATTATGGTTCACCCTGTCAAGGATTGTAGTATCCAGACCAGGGCTGTCAACCCAGTCAACCAACAACCCTATTTCTCACACTAAGGGGTCGATTCGATCCCGGTTGGAATTGCTCCGAATCGGATTCGGAACTGCCTAAACCAATCCGGAGCCTTGTTTCCGACCGAATTGTTCACAGTTCCGAACGACCAAGTACGATGCCTGAAAAGCCTTAGTGCTGACCAAATCGGTTCCGAAAGGCATTCAGGGAGACAGAGCCTTCAGAGCTGAATCATGCAGCCCTTTGGACTAGGTTTTCCGAGTGAGCAAGTACAATGAACGATTAGGACAGCTTGTCCGATTCGGTTTGCCCGGATCAAATAGGCTACCGGAATTGGTCTTTGGGGGTCCATTGCAAGCCTCTATTCACCCAGGGTCCTCCGAATCGGGCCCGTGGGGATGCCCATTGTTCCCCTCTCCCCTCTCCCCAACCATGCATAGTGGCAGGCACCATGGGGTCCCCACTGCATGGTGCACGATTAACTCCAACCACCCCTTTTGTCAATGCAAGCCTCCGTACGCGTTCAATACACAGGCTTCCATTGAAGTCAATGGGAGTCCGACCGAATCGTATCCGGATGCATTCACATGCATCATACTCGTTTGGTCGGACTCCCCCGATCCAAGACGTATGGAAAGAATTCCGGACCCGAGTCATTCGGTATGCTTTCCGAACGAGATCAGAATCAGGCCTTTAGTCTAAACTAATTTCTAAATTAGAACTACAATTTTTCCAATATTGGAGTTCTTTTAATACCACACAGTATTCATATTTTTCCATTTGGCTTCTACCTGGAGGAAAGTTTGGTCTATGTCTCTGTTTCATTGCAAACTATATACTATTCAAAGGAATTCAACCATTGAAGACTGTTTGTGGCAGGTTATCTTCTGGAATGTCTCTCGGTTTCCAACTCTCCAAATTCTGATGGAACTCTGAGATCTGAAATATAAATATTATCTATGAAACTGAGGTTAAAGGTTTTTGGAGTTTTCTTACTTCTATTACGTATAAGGTAACTGCCTTCTACTTTATGAGAACATGATCTCTGATTCAGTAATATTTTCAAGATTATTTTGTAGAACTGCAAAGCAACAAACATTCCTCACGTACTTCTGGATATGAATAAATCACCTCCGCAACATATATTGCTACTTTAAACAATACATTAATAAAACAGTTTGCCTCTCTTTAATTATTTGTACATTTTGAATTTTTTGTGCACTACATACTGAAGCTGGGTTTATTCTCTAATTTACATGAGAACACTGACATGATACTATTCCACTTATTCATATTTGCTAGGAATTATAGAAGTCTGTTTTCTGGTTTCTTTTCACTAAGCCTCTATTTAGGCACTGCCGCTATCTTTTTCAAAATAGATATCTCCTCCTGCATGTTCACTGTTCCTTATTTCTGCAGCACACAGTCAAGTAAATCATTTGAGTGGTACAGTGACCTAAGAAGAATTTGGGCAGCATTTCTAGCACCCCCAAAATTACTTGTTACTCTCTACTGATGAAGGAATGAATCCAAAAGCACATGTCTAGTGTTACACAGCACAGGATGCACCAACAAGTGTGAAACATTAAAGACTACTGCTAAAGTAAATGTTATCATGCAGTAGATTTAACAAGATGCATTGGGGCAAATCAAGTGCTGGGATGTGCGGCAGTGTGGTCCCATTCTCATTCAAGCAGAGTCATGTTTGTTTATTTCCATTAATGTTGTTCTTGTCAGTCTCAAAAAACACTTTCCACAATAATGTTGCTTTTCCCAAGGCCCTTCCGGTAGCTCACTGTCCTTCATTCATTCACATCACTGGATGGCATTAGCATGGAAGCACTATCTCACTACATGAATATTGATTCTGCGTGCTCAATGTTAATGTCATCCAGTATCCGTAAATGATGTCACATATTACAGTACTCAATCCAGTTTTAATTATTGATTAGTGGTATGGGAAAATGTTTGATAAATTGATCCTTGATGTTGGATTCCAACAGCCTTTTCCAAGTCGGACTGTCCAGCACCAAAGGCTGTTGGAAACTGACTATGGGGGACCCTGACAGGTCCCCCTTCATCCTGAAGCCTCCGCTTGGTACCATGGGGGTACCCAAGGGACTGCCCTGTACAACCATGCACCGTGTGCCTGTGACAGGGTGCAGGGTTTTCTGCAGACACCCCATATCCCCATAGGAGCCAGTGTTGTCAGTTGGAACACGGGCTCCGATTGAAGTCAATGGGAGTCCGACTGAACGGGGTTTGGATTCATTAAAATTGGCTATGCGGTACAGTCGATCGCGAGTTGATCGGAATGAAGGAGTTAGGCAGAAAACTTTCCACGACATTGTAATTGGCCCCAAAGTTTTCCAATTAGTAAGTTTTTTTATTATTATGATCAAATCCTATGCTTTCCATGGACAGATGTAAAGTACAATGTATATTTGTCTACAAAATTATAAAAATAATCCCTTCACCTGCTGAAAAATCATTGAACGTTAAATGCAAGGTACATCTGAAAAATGAAAGTTGTATTGTCATTTTATTTAAGGTTATCCTTTCTGTATTCGAGAGGTGAAGATATTTTTATCTCGATAATGCTTGTGCTTTCTTTATCAATGGTGCATAGTGTGAATGTTGTAATTACAAGAATTACAATTACAAGAATCTATTTGGACTTCTGCAACGCCACGGACCTCGGACCACGGACCTCTCTGAATCCTGCCTGCTAAGCCGCTGCTGCTCGCCGGACCCGCTGCGCGGGTCCCGCTTCGCGGTTTAGCAGTGTTGTGGAACTTTGCCTGGGGCTTGTTGGGACACCGGCAGGGCTGCGAGGGTAGAGCGGGTGGACTCTGAGTTCCAGGAGTCCCCGCGCGCCCGTGTCAGCTGGGCTCCTCTCCCTGCCGGCCGCGCCCCCAACACAGCGGTACTTAATTACCTCCATCCCCCACAACAGCGGGAATCTATTTGGACTTCTGCAACGCCACGGACCTCGGACCACGGACCTCTCTGAATCCTGCCTGCTAAGCCGCTGCTGCTCGCCGGACCCGCTGCGCGGGTCCCGCTTCGCGGTTTAGCAGTGTTGTGGAACTTTGCCTGGGGCTTGTTGGGACACCGGCAGGGCTGCGAGGGTAGAGCGGGTGGACTCTGAGTTCCAGGAGTCCCCGCGCGCCCGTGTCAGCTGGGCTCCTCTCCCTGCCGGCCGCGCCCCCAACACAGCGGTACTTAATTACCTCCATCCCCCACAACAGCGGGAATCTATTTGGACTTCTGCAACGCCACGGACCTCGGACCACGGACCTCTCTGAATCCTGCCTGCTAAGCCGCTGCTGCTCGCCGGACCCGCTGCGCGGGTCCCGCTTCGCGGTTTAGCAGTGTTGTGGAACTTTGCCTGGGGCTTGTTGGGACACCGGCAGGGCTGCGAGGGTAGAGCGGGTGGACTCTGAGTTCCAGGAGTCCCCGCGCGCCCGTGTCAGCTGGGCTCCTCTCCCTGCCGGCCGAGCCCCCAACACAGCGGTACTTAATTACCTCCATCCCCCACAACAGCGGGAATCTATTTGGACTTCTGCAACGCCACGGACCTCGGACCACGGACCTCTCTGAATCCTGCCTGCTAAGCCGCTGCTGCTCGCCGGACCCGCTGCGCGGGTCCCGCTTCGCGGTTTAGCAGTGTTGTGGAACTTTACCTGGGGCTTGTTGGGACACCGGCAGGGCTGCGAGGGTAGAGCGGGTGGACTCTGAGTTCCAGGAGTCCCCGCGCGCCCGTGTCAGCTGGGCTCCTCTCCCTGCCGGCCGCGCCCCCAACACAGCGGTACTTAATTACCTCCATCCCCCACAACAGCGGGAATCTATTTGGACTTCTGCAACGCCACGGACCTCGGACCACGGACCTCTCTGAATCCTGCCTGCTAAGCCGCTGCTGCTCGCCGGACCCGCTGCGCGGGTCCCGCTTCGCGGTTTAGCAGTGTTGTGGAACTTTGCCTGGGGCTTGTTGGGACACCGGCAGGGCTGCGAGGGTAGAGCGGGTGGACTCTGAGTTCCAGGAGTCCCCGCGCGCCCGTGTCAGCTGGGCTCCTCTCCCTGCCGGCCGCGCCCCCAACACAGCGGTACTTAATTACCTCCATCCCCCACAACAGCGGGAATCTATTTGGACTTCTGCAACGCCACGGACCTCGGACCACGGACCTCTCTGAATCCTGCCTGCTAAGCCGCTGCTGCTCGCCGGACCCGCTGCGCGGGTCCCGCTTCGCGGTTTAGCAGTGTTGTGGAACTTTGCCTGGGGCTTGTTGGGACACCGGCAGGGCTGCGAGGGTAGAGCGGGTGGACTCTGAGTTCCAGGAGTCCCCGCGCGCCCGTGTCAGCTGGGCTCCTCTCCCTGCCGGCCGCGCCCCCAACACAGCGGTACTTAATTACCTCCATCCCCCACAACAGCGGGAATCTATTTGGACTTCTGCAACGCCACGGACCTCGGACCACGGACCTCTCTGAATCCTGCCTGCTAAGCCGCTGCTGCTCGCCGGACCCGCTGCGCGGGTCCCGCTTCGCGGTTTAGCAGTGTTGTGGAACTTTGCCTGGGGCTTGTTGGGACACCGGCAGGGCTGCGAGGGTAGAGCGGGTGGACTCTGAGTTCCAGGAGTCCCCGCGCGCCCGTGTCAGCTGGGCTCCTCTCCCTGCCGGCCGCGCCCCCAACACAGCGGTACTTAATTACCTCCATCCCCCACAACAGCGGGAATCTATTTGGACTTCTGCAACGCCACGGACCTCGGACCACGGACCTCTCTGAATCCTGCCTGCTAAGCCGCTGCTGCTCGCCGGACCCGCTGCGCGGGTCCCGCTTCGCGGTTTAGCAGTGTTGTGGAACTTTGCCTGGGGCTTGTTGGGACACCGGCAGGGCTGCGAGGGTAGAGCGGGTGGACTCTGAGTTCCAGGAGTCCCTGCGCGCCCGTGTCAGCTGGGCTCCTCTCCCTGCCGGCCACGCCCCCTAGTTCACCCTTGTACATCCTTAAAAGAAGCAGTCTTTCCCGCTGCGCGGGAGCGCGCGGGAGGGCGCCGGGAGAAGCCCGGGACAAGGGCGGGACCGTCTGTGGCCGTCCGGGGCTGGAGGAGGCCGGGCAGGGCCTGACCCCTTTTATCTTGTAGTTCGGAGGATAGTGTTTCATCACAAGTTGGTTATGGCAACAGAAGAGGTTACTCCGGGTAAAAATCCTAAATTACGCAATGGCTCACTGGAGAATTACTTTCCTAAGAAGAGTGAGGGAGAAAAGGACGCTATTCTAGCAGAGCGTAGGGCAGAGCGGCGCCGCTCAGTTGAGAATATGAAATACAGACCCCTCACCGATAGTTTACTGGTATTGAACCGGGAGGGAGATTCGACTGATTTGATTGATTTGAGTGAGGATAATGCAAGCCAAGACGGAGTCCCTTTACTGTTTCGTGACTTTGTAGCCACTCCCTGTTTGCCCTCGGATGATATTGTAATTTCCTCACCTACCCCTAGCTGTAGCCGCGTTATTGAGACTTCTAAATCTAAGCAACAGAGAGTTAAGTCCTTACCTGTAGCCCAGATCCACCGCCCTCCCCCTAGTAAAAGAAGGAAGAAACAAAGGATGGTACCAGGTACAGCCAAAATATCGCACACCGACTTTGGTAAAGGGATAAAAACTCTCCTTACAACCGAGACCCCATCAGCTGCAGAGCAGGATCATATACCACAGGGTGCGGATTTACCGGTTCATTGCCCTGTTGCAGTAGCCACACACGATGTGGCTCCAGTTAACAACGATAGAGCCACCCCATCCGCTACTACACCCCAACTTCTCTCCTCAGTGACAGGGAACTTGGAATTTTTGTTGAGATCTCTTCTCCTTCCTATCAATGAGTCTATTAAGAAGGTTGAAATTAGATTAACCATATTGGAAGCTGCCATAACTAGTATGTCCACTCCTACCATTAATAAAGGAAGTGGGGCGGAGCATTCTATACCCCTGACAGGGCCCCCTCCCACTATACCTCAAAAGAACTCTGTAATTTCATCTGTCCCTGTTCAGATTAAGCAAACTAGCCAGCCTCAGGGTAGAGTTGTTCCCCCTCCACAAAACACATCGCCGCCTAGACATTTAAAAGCCCCAGCCACTGTATCGGGTGCTGTCTCCACCAAACCAACCTTAAAGGCCTCGACTAGCAACAATCAGAATGCACATGGGGATGGTGAAAATAGTAGAACATCTCATAAAAGGGTCCCACAAGTAGAGATCCCCCCAGAAGCTGTGCCCTATGTTGTGATTCTAACGGGGGTGCCACAGTTAACAGGAAATAAGAAGGAGGGATATGTTGACCTTAAAAATAAAATCATCCACTGGTTGAGGTTGCACAGGCCGATAGCGCCAAATATAGATGGGGACATAGTTCACGTTAGAAGGATTAACTGGCTGGGGAATACTACGAAAAATATAGAGGGGGATCTAGTGGTGGTTAACTTCAGAGATCCTCGGGCAGTTGAGTATATCTTAAACTGGCCACCTGGGAACGGGGAAACCGGCATCACCCCACGGGCTTTAACATACTTTTATCCCAGGTTAGAAGTCACTACCACTAAATACGCAAACAGACCCCAGTCTTCTAGGTCGTCTTTTACGCTACCCTATATTAACAATCATCCCCAGTATGGGCATCAGTCCACCAGGATGCCCGATTTACACTCCGCTTGGTCCATGGTTCCTTACAGACATACGTTGAACCCGGGCTCAAGGATGAATCACCTTATACCTTTTACCCCGCTGGATTCTTACAATCGGTTTTCCCAGCTGTCAGGGCTGGAAGACTGCGATTGAAGTTTAGGGCCTGGGGGGGGGGATAATGAACTCCATGGAGTAGAGGATCCTGGACTACTCCGTGGGAATTTAGACGCAGGAGAAGTTAGTTTACCTACAGCCCTTATGGCCACCACCAATGACCCCATTGAAGATTCTAGGCTAGCTGAGCCTCTGAATATTACGGTTGGTTGCTCTACAACCTCCGCTTCACTGGTCCAGGAGGGGGAGAGTCTTACGAGCAGGGTGGTTAATGAGAGTGTGTTTGTGGTGGGTAATACTTCTATGCCTAGAGGACGGCGGGTAATAAACCTCCTTTCTTGGAACATTGCCGGGTTAAAGAGGAAGCTCGAAATTCCGGAGTGGCATACATTCATTGAGCAGTTTGATGTTTGCCTCTTTCAGGAAACATGGAGCTTAGTTCCGTTATATAAATCGGGGTATACCACCCACTTTGTGCCTGCTGTAAGCAAAGGAAAGGGTAGACCAGCGGGTGGGCTCATAGTTTGGTTAAAAATAGATCTGAACTGGGTGGTCACTTGCCACAATGTGGAGTGTAATGATATACTCCACCTTTCGGCAAGAGGACGGGAGGATGCCGTCAGGCTTGACCTCTTTAATGTGTATGCGAGAGGGACACCGGGCGACTCCACCTCTTCGACCCTAACAGCTCTTGACTCGGCCTTAGCCAATTGCTCTTGTTCGGCTAAAATCCTTGTGGGGGGTGATTTTAACTGTACTTTCGAACCCCTCCTTGGAGATGATCCCTTAGGAATTGAAGAGGAGGATTCGAAATGGTCCATTCCAACGCTCTCCCTTCCCCCTATTAAGAAGTGGTCACCCAGGGTCATTCAAATTAATGCACTGACTAGGGACCACAATCTAAGAGCCCTTAATGGCAGAACCACTTCCGACCAGTCAGGGGCATTGACCTTTAATAGACTCTCAGGGCCGTCCCGAATAGATTACATCTTAATGGACGTTGGATTCTGGGCGGACCTTATTGATATGGAGGTCTTTCCAAGTCAGGATAGTGACCACAACCCCCTGTGCTGTAAGTTCAATTGGGGTGTTTCTAACGTCAGGCGGGCGAGCGTCTCCTTAAAAATAACTAAAGAGGTGATCCCATCCAATAACAACCGTAGATTAAAATGGGATAAGGCTAACCTCAAGGAGGATGATATAGGTATCATTAAATCCCTGATTGAGGATCTGACTTCTAATTTAGAGATCTGGGAGGGAGATAATCGGATCATTGACCCCCAACACCCCTCACTTGACTCTGCCTACAAAGCGACAATAGATCAAGTTGGCCAATTTTTCATCTCGAAAGGGAAAGGTAATAGGGCTACCGCTATACCTTCTACTCTTTGTAAACCATGGTATACTGATCATTGTAAGAGCACAAGGAAAAATCTGACAAGAGCCCTGCTTTCAGGGGACCCTTTACTGGTTAGAGCGGCCAGGAAGGATTATCTGAAAGCACTATCACTGGCCAAACGGGAGTGGGAGGAACGGCACTGGCAGGAACTCTCCACGGCTGTGAGCAGTAGGAACCCGAACCTCTTTTGGGATTTGATTAATAAAACAAGGCAGAGAAAATCGCAACCATTGGCTGCTCATATAACTAGTCAGCAATGGTTTACTCATTTTTCATCCCTATACGGCGACTTAGAGGAAACACCTAGACTTGGGGTGAATGGTATGGGTGAAGGGGTCCATCTAGAGGACAATGCTCTGTTATTTTCGTCCTCAGAAGTAATGATGGCGATTAGACATCTAACCCCTAAAAAAGCCGCCGGGCAGGATGGGATCCCTGGAGATTTGTTGATGGCGGAGCCAGAGGCCTGGGCTAAACTAATTGCTAGAATAATGAATCTGATCATGAGGGGACACCAGGTACCTGACTCCTGGAAAGGGGCCGAGGTAGTCACCGTGTATAAGAAGGGGGCAAGAGATGACCCTGCGAACTACAGACCTATCAGTCTGATAGACATCATCCAGAAAGTGGTCGGCAGGGTCATCATCTCAAGAGTTGGCGACTGGATAGAGGAGGCTAGTATCCTCTCCCACTTACAAGCGGGGTTCAGAAGGAAGGTTGGCACGATGGACCAGGTCTTTCGTTTTTTTGCAATCTATTGGAAGGCGGTTACCATCAAGAAAGGCAGTTTGTATATGGCCTTCATAGATCTCAAGACTGCGTTCGACCTGGTCCCTCGTGCAAAACTTTGGCAAATACTTGGTGAGATGGGTTTTCCCAGCAGTCTTCTGAACCTAATCGTGAAGCTGCACGAGGGGAATTATGCGAGGGTTAGATGGGGATCCCAGGGTCAACTAACAGATAGGATCCCTATGCGGAGAGGAGTACGTCAGGGTTGTGTTATGGCTCCGACCCTCTTCTCCCTATTCGTGAATGGAGTGGTGGACCATCTGAAGGGGGAAGAGAGGGATGCCCCATCCCTGGCGGGGGAGAGAATCCCCACACTCCTCTTCGCGGATGACACCCTACTAATTTCTAAATCCCCGGTGGGCTTACAAAAACTTTTGAATCGGTTTAGCTCCTTCTGCACCTCCCGAGGCTTAACCATCAATACATCGAAAACTAAATTGATGGCTTTTTCCCCCTCAAAAAGATTTAAAAATCACTTTGTGCTTAATAATGCCCCCCTCGAGCTGGTCACATCCTTTGACTATCTAGGAGTCCGGATAAACAGCCGTATGACTTGGAAGGATCATCTTTCCAAAATGCTACTTAGTCATCGTAGAGTATCTGGGGTGACGTTGAAGGAGCTCCGGGAATCAAGTAGTAAACCGGTCTCTCCAGTCATGGCCATCTATGAGGGACAGATTCTTCCGGCAGCACTTTATGGCTCCGAACTGTGGGGGTTCGAAGGGGTCACTGATCTGATGGTAGCGGAAAACAATTTCTTTAGGAAAGTGGTAGCCCTCCCCGCTTCCACCCCAATGATCCCTTTAAGACTAGATCTGGGCAGAAGAACATTAAAGGACTTGGTGAGGTTACGCCCGTTGCTTTTCTGGTCCCGACTAAGAAGAACTGAGGAGCTTGCAAAGTACGCAGAAGGCCTGGACGATCTACTCTTGCTGGACACAGGTAATAAAATAGGATGGCTAAATAAACTGAAAGAACTGGCCTTTAATTTGGGACTAAGAGAGGCATGGGAGTCGCAATCTCCGCCACCCAAAGCTGTTATTAAAAAACTTTACTGGGATTGGGTACAGAGTAATGCCACGAGGGCTATGAATGTGGGCTCTCTCACTGACCAATTTTTGTCAATTAAGTGCGTGAGAAAATTGGAACCCTTTCTAGACCTGATAACTAAACCGTTGGATCGAGCGCTGTACCTAAAATTGCGATATGGGACGCTCCCGGTGCATGATTTTACGGCGAGATGGTCGAATTCTGATGCCCTCTTGCGTACATGTCCTGGCTGTGCGGCCCCAAAGGAATCAGTGGCTCATCTGTTTTTCGCTTGTCCAGCCTACAAAGGGGCGCGGAAATTCTGGTTGAAACCCGTCTGTAGGGAACTAGGGTTGAGGTGCCACAGCCAGGCACTACGTGTCCTCTCTACAGACTCTTCATCTGTCATTATGATCTGTGGGGTGGCCAAATTTTTGGGTAATGCATGGTTGACACGTTCCCGCTTACTAAAACTGCTCCTGGGGGGTCCTACAGGTTGAGGTGGAATTTTTTGTGTAGTAAATTATTGAAATGAGGTGCCCTTGCTTTTTATTGTATTTTATAATCTTTTTACTGGTAAATTGGAAATGTACATATATATGTATTCTTTTATGGTGATAAATTGCCTAATAAAGATATTTACATTGTAATTACAAGTATCTTTTAGCTTTCTTATTGTAGTATTTAGAAGTAATCGCTAGTAAAAGTTCAATAGTTGTATTAAAAATCAGTGCTTCTCGTTTTATGTATTATCATCAGCCCCATCTTGTTGAAAATCTTTTAAATACTTCCAAAGCAAGTTGGGTATTGGTGCTATGGCTTTTAAGAGTAGTACAATGTCATCCGCATATAATTTCAGTTTTAGGGTACCTTCTAGTAGTGAGGTTATACCTGCATCATTATGTATTGCAATCTGCTTTGTATTCACACCAGGTGACTATGTCACTATTTGGATGGTTGTGTACTTCTGAACTGAGAGATGTGGCCGGGCAAAGGTCAGTCCAATGGTAGGTCAATCAGTGGGCCATTAGAAGACTGAAGAGGCACGAATGAGCCCACTCTCTTTCATTTTATTATGGTTTTTGCAGCTAGCTGTGGCTGATTTCTACAATGTGTAATCATAAAGCTACAGTTCCACCAATCTCTTCTATAACTAGAAAGAAAACTAATCTTCTTCCAATGTAGACACTTTTGTTCAAAGGGTATTGGAAGGCAATAGATAAAGCAATGTGCTTACTGCCCTTTCATAAGTAACTGAAAAGTAATACCTAGGGAAGGCAAACCATTTTTCCCTAGCCAAGCCGGCTCTAATTGGCTTCAGGGTTACAACGAGCTGAATAACTACTTTTTCAAGGATGACCAGTTGCCCAGTAACAGCTGTACCCACCATAATATATTTGCTGAACCAAGTAAAAGCTACCCCTGAAGTCTAGGAGCCATAGGTGAAAAACTATTAATAAAGGGATTTACCACTGTAAAGTTTAGTGACTTGGAAAAATTCTGACTTCGAGCCACCAGAGGATAGGGACCAACAGCCAAAGCCAATCCGGGCGGAACTAACTGGTTTGTCCCACTTAGACCTTCTCCACAGCAGCAAATCCATTTCAGCAGACTGTCAGTAAAAAGGTATCTGATCCTGTAAAGCCTTCTTCGGAAAGACCCTGCTGCCTTGTTCCAATGGAAAATCTCTTTCAGAGTCTAAGTTGGAATGTAAAAATCAAAAAGTATCCAGCCGACACATGGATGGCACTGGTCATGAATTTTTACTTTTCCCGCTCAGAGAATTTCCTGCAGAAATTAACTGCTTCAGTGAGACTTTCCTCAAATCCTGTCTGACTTCAATGAGACATTACTTGGTACACACTGCTGCCATGCCCCTCTCTGATAGTCCAACTTCCATTTTGCAGACTAAGGCCCTAATTATGGGTATTGTGATCATCGGACAGCCTAACCTGTTGTGGCGGTGCGGCCACTGCCGCATCAGTGTTCCCACCGCTGTATTTCAATTTTGGCGGTTGGACTACTACAGTACCACCACAACTGCTGTGGTTCATGGATCCCTTGGTGGCGCAGCAGCCTGAGGCTGCAATGTGCGGCACTGGTGAGCATATTATGAGTTGCCTAGCTGCGACCCTATCCACGGTGGTGAGCCGGCCATGGAAAGGGTGGTGGTGAGGCAACTACGTCTCCTCTGTGTAGGTGGTGCAGGCAGGGGCAATATGGTGTGCTCCCCTTTATGTTAACTCCCCCCGTCCTGCATGGGAAGAAATGCTTGACGTGATGCATTTCTTCCAATGCAGGAACCTGCTTTGGCGCTCCCACTGCGCTGTCTTTCTATGGCTCTTCTTTGAGCCTTATAAAGAGACTGCAGTGGGACCGCAGTAGCAGGACCACCAGCCAGGATTAAACTCGGAATCTGGCAGGCAGTCTGACTACCGGTTTGGCTGTCTTGCAGTGGGGCACTGGCGTGGTGGCCTGCTGCGAGACCCTTAAACTCGTATACAGGCCCTAAGTTGGAGGGTAAAATCCTTGATCAGGATCGATCACGATTTGTCTCAAAGTGCACCTAGGTCCTGGTCTACTGCTAGTATAGACTATCTTTGACATTTAGCATTTTTTGGTGCTAAATTCACTTACAATTCTAAAAACATCTCTCTCCGGTCGCCCTTTCTGGATTTTAGTTGTTTGGGTGGTTTTATTAAACTGTACTCTATTGTCCTAATTTAGTTTGGGTTATTTCTTTTGTTGGTACTCATTAACTACTTTACACATTGCTTCAAGTGAACCCTGAGAGGCCTTTGCCAAAGCAACGTGGGGGGTGTTTGGGTTAATTTAGTGACTTAGTTAATTAAGTGACTTTTGGGGTTCACCTGGATGGTATAATGTTATTATTTTTTGTGGTGTGAACCACCCACCACAACAAATAATCCACTTTCTTACAGCCACCCACAGGGATATCAAAATTGTAAGAAGGAGAGTTAGTGGGGGACTAAGTGATGTGAAATAAAGGTGATTGTTTTGTTATTACTTTCAAATGTGCTAAATTAACTCCCCACTTATTAAGTTGCTTAAGCAACAAGATTATTATAATTACATATATTTCATTGGTTCCTCTAGTGCTGCTTAAACTAAGGCTCTATCATAGTTCTGCAAGGTTTAGAATGCCAAACCATGGGTGCAGAGACTCTAAGGTCAGTGCACCAAAATTGAGTAGTGAATTTCAGGTTACAGTAGCCCCACATAACCCACTAAGCAACCCTGCCGATGTGGATCTGTGCTTTCTGGGTTACTAACAGGGATGCAATGGTAATCCAAATGATTATTAATTAATGAGTTACACAACCAAAGATCACTAGGAATGTATACGAAGAGAACCAAGAGCAACGCCGGACACTCCAAACCACACCTCCTACCCAGTTCCATATATAAGAATTTAGTTCACTCCTTCCTCAGTACTGGCCGTTGATTGGTAGCGCTGCCTCAGCAGAAAATACAGTGCGACACAATCAATGTAGAATGGGCACCCAACCATTAAATAGTCCATTGTCCTGAATATCTTGAAATTTTATTTTATTGAATTCCTTTACTTCATCAAAACGGCCAGACAACAGCCACCACGTTTCTATCAATAGACTTGAACTTCCTCAGGGCTTTTTATGATAAAATGTAAGTAATTTTAATGCAGTGATCCAATCCAATGAACCAATTGTTTTGTAAACAAACTTTATTAGGCATTTGTGATACGTGTAGACAGTTGCATACATTTCAGGCATTTACATGGTTGTGCAAACAATCTGAGGTACGCTCTTGACATAAATATAGCTATAGGTAGCAATAACAGTATCCAAATTTGCTTAATGTAACCTCATGAGCCTCAGTCTCCGGTAGGTGCAAAGTCCACAATCAGTATGAACGCAATGATTAATTCCGTCCTCAACCCTCTGCCAAATGGCAATCCTATTCCTCAGTTCCAATGAATCAATTATCAAGTAAGTCATGGCCAGATGGAATAATCTTCCCACATTCCCATGGAGGGCATTCGACCCCAAGATAGACACCTAAATCCTTGCCAATTGCCACCAATTGAGTGTCTAAGTTCATGTGATTATTGGTTCATTGGATTGGATCACTGTATGAAATTACTTACATTTTATCAGAAAGATCACTTGAAACGTAATATGCATTTCAACATATTTATTTTAAAACGGCTATATTAAAACTCCTGGATCTGATGCACATATTATTAGTTGGTAACATGAAAGTCTGTGACCTTTAACACACTTAATATGCTATCTCTAGGCGCTATGCTAGTTCTAGCAGATGAATAAATAATAAGCCTATTTGTTGAATTTCAGAGGTGGTGCACTTACCTGGGATAACAGCAGTGCTTAATTTGGGCCGGTAATTTTCAGTGCTCGGCACGGCACTTCATTCTTGACACCATCACTAATGACAGTCCACCACAAGGTAACACTGTCTACTTTTGAGATGAACACAAATACACTTTAATCCTTAAATATAGGTTAAAAATTTATAATTCCTGCCATCAGCATAATTCTTGTAGCGTTGAGTGGCCTGGAATAGTAGCTGTGTTATTACTGTCACTGGTAGTGCTGGCCAGGGCAATGGGTGATACAAGCTGCAGTGGCCACCTGAGAAGGGCCCTGGCACTTACTTGTTTTTTTTATAAACAAAGCACAGGACAACAGGATTTGTCTGAAATAGCACAATCCTGGAACCAGTCAGTGAAACCAAAATGCTCCACAGAACCTCAGAGAGTCTTGCTAGAGCCATCTTCAGTTAAGGTGGAATCTGATGCTGTGCCCATCTGTTTCTTCTTCGGGATTTGCACCTTGCGAGAAGTGTATTACTCCTTCAGTGGTCAATTCATGAGGTTTATATAGGGTGACCACAGACTTAACCTACATTGGGGAACTAGCATTATGAAAATACATGAACTTAGTGAAAAGCCACTAAGCATTTGCATCTTATTGACCTCATGTTTACTTTAAGTGCCTTCTTCTAAAACCTTGATATGTAGATAGCAAGAGGATTAACTGGACTTGTGTCACCGTCTGTGTTAGGAAAGTCATTGCTTAGATGTACAAACATTTTCACGAGTTCTGTGAAAGATAATCCATAGCACCCAAGATTTCAGATTGCTTATGTGTGCCATTTTCATATTTCAGTGTAATTATGAATGACATTCAATGACTAGGAGTCACACTTTCTCACTAGCAAAAATAAAGCAATGAAGACAAGGGAAACATATAAATATAAGAAATGACATCCATTTGAACAACGATAAACTCTAAGAAGATCTTAAAACTGCTGCAAAGAACCAGAAATGGAAGGGCACTAAGGGGAGTCTGTCCAGGCTCTCCACGTGGGACCAGATTGTAACCAAACTGAAACAGGTTCAAGTGAGAAAGGCCCCAGCATGGATCTCAGCTGCCTCAGCCTCAGGGGCATAACAAAACCTGATGGGGCCCCCCTGCAAAGTACATTGAGGGGGCCCCCCCACTCAGGGCTGATGGAGCTATGAAGTGGTATGAACGAGACATGTGCAAACTGTAAGCATGGGCCGTAGAAATGTACAGTTTTTTCATCAATCCTTCCCAAATCTCTAAAAGTAGTTTATAAATTCTCATTAGTATAGACTTCACCAACCACTCTGTTATGTTTTTAATCCTGAGTTTTAACGCCTGATTTTGGGTTTCTCTAGACCAAGGGCTCTTAACATATGATATCTATGAGTATCGATGTCAAACAAGTGACTCTGACTCCTACATCTTTTAGACCTCATTGTCTTATATAGAATTTCCTTTATGTTGATTGCACACACATGTATGATGTATTGTCTTTGTATAATATGTGTGTGATGTAAAGCGCTCTGTCACCCTACATGATGTGAAACGTCCTTTGGCCTTAATGAAATCACAGGTAGTGACATCATACGACATTTGATTCTGAATTTTCCCAGGTGATAATTTCACATGACCTTAACCCTGGTGACATCACAATAAGTGATATTACTGCAGTTCTATAATTGCTGCATGATTTTATAACAACGCAACACACTCCCGTCTATTTTAGATACCACATATATTAGGGTGGTGACATGATCTTTGAAAGTTGTGGGGTATAATATTAACCTGAAGAGTAGTGACCAAGTAAAGCATGTGAGCCAGACTTCTTCTAAGATGGTTTGGCGGACTACCCCTTAGAACATTTTTAAAAAATTGGGGTAAAATAGTGTATTTTAAAAGACAACTTCCACAAAACTTTGCTACAAAGCCATAGTCTCTGAAATGACACTTTAAATATTCAAGTCCTCGAATGGTGTGAGGTGGCAAAGTGAGCTAAAGAATGATGATGGATTCAACCAAGATCTGTGATTGGGGTTGAGTGTCGGAAATATTTCAACGCTCCGGCCATCATCTTCTTGTGTTTGCTTTGTAAGCCAATGGAACCAGGCACTCCCCTGGTGTTGACACCTTTTTTTCAAAATGAGCTATGGGTGTCTCAATATATCAAAAAATAACTCCATTGTGCCAGGGCCAGTTTTTTGTCATGGGTGCCCTCTTACGCCAAAAATTACCAACAATATACCAGAGCCAGAATTTTTGCTATAAATGCCATCCATATACCAAGAGTGACACTTAGGTCAAAAATTACCTCAGTATGTCAAGGCCAGCATTTTTCTAAAGCACAGCTTTCGAAACTGTGTGGCACGACACGTTACTGTGTCACGCCCCATGCATAGGTGTGGCGCGCGATGATCGCGCGATGACGTCAGGGGCCGGCCGATATAGGGGAGTGCAAAGATCATTGTTTTTTCACGTTCGGATCGTCGCCACAAAGTCACTTCAGCAGCGGTTTCAGAGCCCTGTTGGACTCGGTGATTCTGAATATAGTAGGGGGGGGCGCTCTGTCTCAGCTCGAGCTTCCCCTGGGTTCTCGGGCCCAAGACGAGCCGTCAACCCGGCTATTCAGCAATTGAGGCCATGACCAGTAGCACGGCCCCGGAAGTCTTTCTCTACTTTTATTGCACCCTGTGGGACTGAGATGGGCTGGTCCGGAAGATGTCATGGGGTGCTGTGAACAGGCTGCACTCTGCGGCCTCTTCATGATCAGCCTATCAGCAGCCACTCTGACCCCAGCAGAGGATCAGCCCACCTGGACTGTTTATCTGTGTGCACTTCACCTGTGTCCAAGAGATGACCTTTGAATCCACCGAGGAGACCCGAGACTTATAATAGCCCTTACTGAGGTGTGGTTCTGCTACTGATGTCTGGGCGAAGGGGAAGCCATTGACAGCAAAACAAAAAATAGAAAGTACTCCTTTCCCTTAACTTTGTACTTTATTTTCTAATAAGACTTCTTGTGTCTTCTGTATTTAATATGTAACGGCGGTGTTTATTTAACACATTGTACTAATTTATCCCCTGAAAGAAACACAAAGCATTGCCCTTTGGATAATAAAACAAGAAAGAGAAGAGGTTACTCAAGCAGCGGTCGAATACCACGACGTGGAACTAGGAAATTTGGGGTCAAATTGCGGCTTCCCATTTGACCAAATCGTGTGATCCTACACAAATCACTTTACTTTACTGCGCCTCATTTCACTGGGGCGCCAAATCTGAGGCAAACTTGTAGAAATTCAGCTCAAGGTAAAGGCTATATTAAAACCTAACTTTAGCCGAGATATGGATCGCTGCAATTACTTCCAAGACCCTCCCTCAATGGGTGATATTTCAAGAAAAGAGCTAAAAAAACTGTGTCTGAGTCATCTTAGAGCTCTACGTAGCACCATTGAATTGACAAAACCATCAAATTCTCAGATCACAGCTGTCCAGACCCACCTGGGTATACAACCTTATCTGATTTTTCATCTAAATAATTATGAAAAGTATCTCCTTACTAGGTTTCGTTTTAATCTTTTTTTCAGGTTAGTTACTTTTCCTAAAACTCACGATTGGTCTCATACACTTATCCCTTGTCCCTGTGATGATCTCTCAAATCAATCGACAATGCACGTTTTATTTTTTTGTAAATTTTATTCCTTCCCCAGAAAGGTCTGGATTTTGCCTGTTCTCAAACTAGCAGGTCTTAGATCGTGTAAATCTGCATTTCTGTCCCTGCAAACTCTGGAGTCAAGTTTTATTGCAAAGTACACTGCAAATTTTTTGAAATCCTTTATTATGTATCGACGCAATTATGAGTAACCATAATTTTCTCTTAAACCATGACAGTCCCTAATTTGAAAATGTCTTTTGAAAAATGTATTGAATGTTTTTTTTTAGTTTTTGTACTTTTTATGGTTGCAAAAACAATGGCAATCGATTAAACGTTTATGAAACGAAAACCTAATTTATGTAAAGTTCAATAGACAATAATGTTAATCCACATATAATGTGTATAAATATTGGTCATTAAAATTTGACAACCCTAGATTTACTCATGACAGGGTTGCCAGGGCACCCTAGGTGGGAACAGTGACGTCAATAGTGAGATCTCAGCGCTTGCTGTGTCATTTACATGGGGAATATTTTAATGGCTTGGCTCACAAAGGACCACAAATAATCTGTAACCGGTAAAATGGCACAACATTCTGTTGACATTAATAAACCACTCAGCCTCATAGCTGCTATTGCTAGAGTCCACAGAGGCGCCGAAGTAGCACAGTCCCGAACTGCCATTTATTCCTGATTTATAAATAGACATATCATGGTAGTGACATAAGGCCACTATACTTACAATTCTGTTAATTTTCAGTATGGAACTGATAATGTATTTTTTGGACAATAGCTTTTGGCAAAAGTTTACTACTAGGCTCTTGAAATCCACAAGTGCCTGCACATGGCAAGTTTTGTCAATACTTATCAAGTATTTCCTACTCTGAGTTACATCATCTTGGGGATGATGTGGCCTAACGGCTAGGGTGGTCGATCTCAAATCGGGAGAACTGGGGTCAAGTCTTGGCAATCATGCTCAACATCCTGTCATTCTGGGCAAATCACTTAATCTCCCTCTGCCATGCAACTGGTGCTCGTGTAAAGCACTTTGATACCTTCAGGTCAAGTTTGCGCTATATACAACACCGGAAAAAAAAATATATCATATTTTGAAACATGTTTATTAAAGTCATTTTTAAGCATTATTTTAACATGAATTTTTTCAAAGAAAATGTTTATGTACATACTTCTAAACACCATGTGCATCACATTTCACCAAAATTGACATACACATGACATTTATTTCTGTGAGTTTGCAAAAACATGACCTGCTCGTTACAAGACTGTAATGACCAATGCGGTTTAGGTGCCGTTCAACCAAAATGAATGGGGCCTGGCATAATAAAGCTGATTCAAAGTCTGCTTCACTTTATTTGGATCGTCTGCTGAAATGGGGCATCTGTCACTTTTCCCAGCTCTTGGAGGTTAGTTACAGCAGGCAAGGGGGGATTCAAGAGAGAGCGGGATAGTCATAACTCTACTGATGAACAAAAAGCTCCTGTGGGCGTGTCAAATACATGAAGTAAGGAAAGCAACAAATAGGACAAAGGCAACTGAGATGGACAGAAAAGCCATGTAGTCTTGAGCAAGGATTAGCTCTGTGGAGCATCGCTTACATCCAAAGAGACAGCTGGAGTTGTCTCTAGTGAAACTTTAGAAATGAACAAGTGAACTCTGCTTGCATCACCCGGAAAGTGTAATAGCGTAGTTTTATAATCTGGAAAGTTTCTCTGCAGTATTTTTTTCAGACCCCTCAACAAATTCTTCAAGCATTTTACCTCTCCTTTTGATTTGTGTGTGTGTGTGTGTGTGTGTATGCATGTGTGTGTGTGTATTTACACGCTTCGGATGGTGGAAAAGGGGGCATTGGTTATAATGAGCTCTTCAAAGAATCAGGGGTAGGCTTGTCACGTAGTGCCCAGAGGTGCTTTGCTTGCGCTGCTTCAGTGTTTCACCTTTGCTCACACTCACTCCCACTCTCATGAGGTGCACAGATGTGCTTTGCTAGCGCTGCTTCCAATGTTTCACAATCGCTCACACTCCCTCTCACTGCTTTACTAGTCTCAACAAGGCCACTGTTTCCAATGTTTTACGCTCTCTCACACTCACTCCCAAGGTCACGTGGTGCACAGACGTGCTCTGCTAGTCTCAACAAGGCCACTGTTTCCAAAGTTTCACGTTCTCTCACGCTCACTCCCACAGTCATGCATCAATGTCTTTATCTAATATTCCACCAAATATTGACCAGCTGTGTTCATCTTATCCACCTCATTCACCTCAATAAAATAGCACGTGCTGTTTTTATTCAAAGGTTTTCATTCTTGCACATATTTACATATTGTTACTCATAAAGGACATCATATTTTGGAACAGATTTTTGTATAACTCATATTCAGCAAGGCAGCAGGTGGACTTTGTGCATGATTAAAAGGGTTGACAGTGCGTGCACCGGCCCTTTTTGTGCCATAAATCACTGGGGCATGTGTCAATGTGTGCATGATTATATTCTTGTTTCATGCACAAACCTAACCTTGATTACACTCAGTTTTACCAGTCACTGTCTTTGTTAGAACAGATTAATAATTGCTTTATTAACCTTCCTGCTTTCTCAAATTTGCTTGGAAATGCACCATTTGCCCAAAACGTTTTCAAAAATTTCTCAGGGGGAGAACCCCCCCAAACTCCCCTTGGGGGCTTTACGTGTCCCAAAATTTTAGGGACCAGAATGGCGTGTCACCAACATGAAAAGTTTGGAAAGCTGTGTTCTAAAGGTTCCCCCTTTCATGCGCCCCAGCTGCCCTCACTGATGACAATAATTACCTCCAATGTGATAGTGCCAGCATTTTGACACAGATGCTCCCATGCCAAGTACTTCCTCAAGTATGCCAGCAGGTGCCCTGTATGCCACCAATGACCTCTCATATGCCATTACCAGTATTTTATCATTATGTCAAGAACTACCATCAGAATTAATTACCTCTATCACATCAATTCCAGCATTGTACTGTTATGCCAAAAACTACCTCTTGTGTGCCACTACTTTCTCACAGATGACTAATGCTACGAATAGCCTCCAGTATGCCAGTGCCAGCATTACCATGGGTGCCTCCATCAACAATTACCTTCGGTATGCCATGGCAAACAGCAGACTCACAAGCATATTATCACAATCTCATTCATGCTCACTTACGTCCACTTATTCTCACTCACACTCACTTATCCATTTTCAGCAAATTGCACTAACTTGTTCATTGCCACTCACTATCTTGCACACACTCTTACTCTTACTTCCTAACTCTCATTCATTTCACTTTTCACTCACTGACTCACACATTCTCACTCATTCAGTCACTCAAATTCACTTTCTCTAATTCAGTCATACTTTCACTAATGCGTTCTAAATCATTTTTTTCTCACTCACTGACTCATTGTTTTTCTCCCTCATTCGAACTCACATTGATTCTCACACTCTCTAGCACTCCCTCGCTCAATCATTCTCTCACTTGCATTCACTCTTACTCGCACAGTCTGACTCACTCATACTCATTGACACTCAAACACACACATTGTCATTGACTCTCACTCACTCTCACATTAATATTCAGACACACAGATACATACATACACACTCTCTCTCTCACACAAAAACACTCTCACCCACAAGCAGTTACACAACATACATTTAAAAAGATTTTTACCTAACTTAGGTGCCGGGAAGGTCCTATTCCAGCTAATTGTACTCCATTTTTTATTACACTAATAGCGAATAACATACTTTTATTCACTATTAGTGTAGAAAACAAATTGGTAAAAAACCGGGAGAGTGAAGCCCCAACTGATGCCATAAGGACAAGCAGCTCCTGTGTTCCTGGCACTGATTTTAACATCACTGAGGCCAGAGATCACAAAGAGCAAGCCAGAGCCAGGGGTCACAGCTGCAAACCCTGGTGACCCCTAAATGAAGTCCATGTCCTAGATAGAGAGATAGATAGATAGATAGATAGATAGATAGATAGATAGATAGATACATAGATAGATAGATAGATACATAGATAGATAGATAGAAGAGGAGCATGAGTAGAAGAAGACAATGGTGTCTAAAATGCTCAGACTTGCAGTGGGTTGAGCTGTGGCTCGTGCCATGTGAATGATTTCACGTGCAGTTAAACTGTACATGACTATGACATGGCCCAGCCCACCCTGAACCAAAGAAGACACCAAGGACAGGCATTGTGGGAAGGCCCAGACGATCCTTCCAATTCATTGTCTGCGACATTGTGCTCCCTATGTTTAGATATCAATACAACTTATGGAATCGAGACATTTTTTCAGAATTTGGCACACACTAATTATATGATTTGGTGAGGTACTGTGAGACACCTTTCCCCTGACGACAAACGCCTTAACCGCAGCTGAGGACAGAGGGATACACCTCACACCCACACTGAGAATAAACAGCAGTGCAACGTAGTTACCTGGCAATATGTTTTACACATTTAAAAGAGACAAACTAAATGAACAAATCAATCACCAAAGCGATTGCAACATTGGTAATCAGATAGATTCATAGTACATTTTCTTGCCTAGGCAAATCAAAGACAGGTGACTCACTTACATTGGACTGCTTGCACCCCTCTGACATGAGTGCACTCACATGGAACTTGCTGTTTTTAGTTTATGGCACATGGTTAAGAGGTAGGCCAGTGGTGGGCCACTGTAACAAATGTGGTATATTGCATTTGATCATTTTACAACCACTATACTGTAAGGAGATATATATATATAAAAAAGTATAAAAAAATAAATAAAAAAAGAAGAAAAAAAAAAGTTATTTTCAGAACTACCTCCAATTCTCAAAAAAGAGCTGTATTTTCACTCTAATTTTTTACACTGTTTTTCCCCGTGGTGCGCTCAGGGTACGCGTACCGGTAAGCGCCCATGTGTGCGCACCCTGAGCTTACTCCGCGAAATTTAAAAAAAAAACTAAAACGTTTTTTTGCCCTTCGGAGTCCTCCTAGGCCCCCCTGATAAAACATAAGAGGGGCAGGGTGTCCCTACCCTGTCCCCTATCAACGTTTTCTACTTTTATTTTTCACCTCTTGTGTCTCTTTTCTTCAGAGTCACAAGATGGCGGACTATGCAGACCATTTAGAATGTTTATAGACACCCAAGAGCCAATTAGCTTTTGAAATTTAGAACCAATTAAAATGTTTCTTTGGTTTTCAATTTGTGTGTGATGAAGTTTCATTGGTTTTCTACATGAATAAACATGAAAAATGAGAGGAAAACACAGCCATTTTGTGATAGTACTCTTTGAGGTACATTTGTGAGGAATTTTTGGTGTTCTATTTCTGGTGTGAAATTTACACAGTACTAACTCTTCTACTCCTTTCTAAAAGGTGAGTTGTTAATTTATAAGGGGAATTTAATACTTGATAAAACTAGTATTATATTATCTATTACTAAAAACGATAAATTAAAGTGATTTTTTTCCTGCAATTTACAGCAAGAAATTTGAAAAGAATATGGATCTCAATGAGGACACCGTTGATATTAATTTTGAAATTTCTGCGACTTTTGTTGAGACGAGTTTTATTGAGGTCTTGAATGATCCTGTTGATAACACAATCCATGAAGAAGACCTTTTTTTGAGAGGAGATGGAATGGGGGATTTTAATGAGGAGACTTTGGATGCTGAATTAATCGAATGTTTGGACTATATTGAGTTCCAGGACTCATGTATGGAGACTTCTGATGAGGAGATTCCTGATCAGTTAATGTTAGAAGTTCTTCTAAATTATGAAAATTCTGAAGAATACATTTATATTTAGAAATTATAAATTGTTTGAGACATTTTTTATTATTCTATTTGTAATTTATGAGATAGTAGTGAAATGATTGTGGTATAAAGTGAGACTTATAGTATAGAGTGCAACATTTCTGTGTTACATAATAAGTTTACTCACAGTTACTTCCCTTCTCCCACTATTTTTTCTCCAATGTGCATTTCACATCTCTTCTTCATCTCATGCCTTCTTTCTCTCACTGTCTCTCTCTAATGTACACTATCGCCGCCATTTTGTGTACTTTCAGAAGACAGTGAAATGTAATGCTCTAAAGGTGGAGTGCAAGATCTGCCATACTGTACTTTCCAGAGGAGACCCCAGAAGGAAGTACAGTTTTGGTAATTCAACTATGATTCGGCACGTCCAGAGGAGGCACACCCAGAACTATGCCCGGGAGAGTCTCAGGGCTCTGGCACGAGAGGCTCCAAAAGATGGTGCCTCTACTTCAACTGGAGGAACAACTGCATCGGTGAGGGGGCGACCAGAGCAGCTGATCCCAAATATTCAGCCTGTTTTTAATGAGGCCTCCATCAAATGCAAACATTGTGATGCCCTACTTTGTTACGGGGAACAAAGTATTATGATCATTGTTCGAGCATTAGACAGCCACCGCTGCCGTCCCCAGTCCTAATTTTAGTGAGAGAGGAAAGGAAAATGAGTGAGGGAGCAAAAAAAGGGACGAGAGGGGAAGGGGAGTGAAGTAGGGGGATTGAAAGAAGGTGAGTGTGTGAGTATAACTAAGTTATAGGTAGTGAGCGTGACAGAAGAGGAGTGAGAGACTAAAGAGACGGAGAGAATGAGACTAACAGAGAGAGAATGAGGTAAGGGGAGTGTAGAAGTAAGAGGATAGAGGGAGTAAGACAAGGAATTAGTGAAGTGGATTAAGGAGAGTAAGGGAAGGGAAAACAGTGAAAGAGCGAAGGATGGGAAGAGAGAGGAATGAATGTGAAGGAGAAGGTCAGAAAGAAGATGAGTGTGGGAGTATGGCTCAGTAATAGGGAGTGAGCATGATAGAAGAGGAGTGAGAGACTAAGAGGACGGAGAGAATGGGGGTAACACAGAGAGAGTGAGAAAAGGGGAGTGAGTAAGTTAGAGGACAGAGGGATTGACAGAAGCAGTTACTGAACTGCAGAAAGAGGAGTAAGGGAAGGGAAAAGAGGGAAGGAGTGAAGCATGGGAAAAGAGAGGAAGGAAAGTAAAGGAGAAGGTCTGAAAGAAGGTGAGTGTAGGAGTATGGCTGAGTTATAGGGAGTGAGCGTGATAGAAAATGAGTGAGAGACTAAGAGGACATAGAGAATGAGGGAAGGGGAGTGTACAAATAAGAGGACAGAAGGAGTAAGAGAAGGAGTTTATACAGTGGAATAAGAAAGTAAGGGAAGAGAAAACAGTGAAGGAGCAAAGGAAGGAAAGAGAGAGGAAGCAAACTAAAGGAGAAGGTCTGACAGAAGGTGAGTGTGGGAGTATAGGTGAGTTATAGGCAGTGAGCGTGACAGAAGAGAAGTGAGAGACTAAGGGGATGGAGAGAATGAGGCTAACAGAAAGAGATTGAGGGAAGGGGAGTGTAGAAGTAAGAAGACAGAGAAGGAAAGAGAAGGAGTAAGTGAAGTGGAGTAAGGAGAATAAAAGAAGGGAAAAATATAAAACAATGAAGTAAGAGAAGAGAGAGGAAAGAAAATAAAGGAGAAGGCCTGAAAGAAGGTGAGTGTAAGAGAAAAATGTGAAAAAAAGACAGTAAACGTGGGGATTCAGAATAAGTGAGGCAAGCGCAATAAGGGAACAGAGGTGTGGGAGTATCAAAGAAGAGTAGTGAGGTTATGGAAAACAGTGTAGTGAAAATAAATATTGTACATGAAACTTACCTTATAAGTAATGTAAATTTAATATCATATTTACATTAAAATTTATATCTGTGAAAGACAAAAAAAATAGATCATTTATGATATATATTTTAGAATACAAGAGACAAAGTAAGTAAGTAAGGGAGTGTGGGTGATGGAAGAGGAGTGAGAGAGTAACAGGATAGAAAGACTGAAGCTAAGAGACAGGGAGTGAGGGAAAGGGAGTGAGGATGTGAGAGGACAGAGGAAGTGAGAGAAGGAGTGAGTGAAGTGTAATAAGGTGAGTGAGAGAAGGGGAATTATTGAGGAAACAAAGAAAGAAAACAACGGGAAGGGGAGTGAAGTAGAATGACTGACAGCTGGAAAGTAGGGAATGGGAGAGAGGGAAAGGGCAGTGAAGGAGTGGTTAATAAGAATAAGTGAGGAAAGTGGAATATGGGAAGGGAGGTGAGGGAGAGTGATAAAAGGCCAGTGAGGGTGAGTTAAGAGGGGTGATAGAGGGTGGAAATAGGTGAGTGAGCATAAGAGAATGGGAAAGTAATATATATTTAATAATAATTTCAACATCATGTTAAATGGTTTATGTTTGCTGTTCTCAGAATATATTGAATTTCACTTAAAACAGTGACTTCAATAGTACTCATCATATAACAGCGGGCAAAAAAAACACAATCAAAATGATTGTGTTTAAAAAACCCATTGAATAATTTCTTAAATAATTTAAAATTTTAAAAACCATATCTAAACTCACTTTTGATCCATCCACTTTTCCACGAGGCCAAATAGTATATGGAAAGTCCTTTTCTATGGAAATTAGTCCAGAGTATTCTTAATGTCTCATTTACCCGACTTTCTGAAAGAAAAGCTCCAACATCTTTTACAATATGAAACAAGAGTTTTACTTCCACCTCTACCTTACTTTTTATAAATAATTTCTACAATACTCACAGCACACACTATATGATAAACATATACTATCTCTATGAGAACTACATGTTTTTTATTATCTTCATCACTCTCATTCAGAAAGTAATTTTGAAGAGCAAACTAAGTTATGGGAATGGGAGAGAGGGAAAGGGCAGTGAAGGAGTGGTTAATAAGAATAAGTGAGGAAAGTGGAATATGGGAAGGGAGGTGAGGGAGAGTGATAAAAGGCCAGTGAGGGTGAGTTAAGAGGGGTGATAGAGGGTGGAAATAGGTGAGTGAGCATAAGAGAATGGGAAAGTAATATATATTTAATAATAATTTCAACATCATGTTAAATGGTTTATGTTTGCTGTTCTCAGAATATATTGAATTTCACTTAAAACAGTGACTTCAATAGTACTCATCATATAACAGCGGGCAAAAAAAACACAATCAAAATGATTGTGTTTAAAAAACCCATTGAATAATTTCTTAAATAATTTAAAATTTTAAAAACCATATCTAAACTCACTTTTGATCCATCCACTTTTCCACGAGGCCAAATAGTATATGGAAAGTCCTTTTCTATGGAAATTAGTCCAGAGTATTCTTAATGTCTCATTTACCCGACTTTCTGAAAGAAAAGCTCCAACATCTTTTACAATATGAAACAAGAGTTTTACTTCCACCTCTACCTTACTTTTTATAAATAATTTCTACAATACTCACAGCACACACTATATGATAAACATATACTATCTCTATGAGAACTACATGTTTTTTATTATCTTCATCACTCTCATTCAGAAAGTAATTTTGAAGAGCAAACTAAGTTATATTAACTGATGCAATCTTCATAGGCCAATTACCTTCCCTATAATTTCGGTTGTAAGAACACTAGGTAAGAATTTAGTAAGTCAGAAGGTAAACGTTGTTTGAAAGTCAATTGAGTATCATTACAGAGCTTCCAACCTTTTTGACATTTTAAATAACATGTGTAATGTCCTGATGTTGTTGAAGGACCATCATGGTAAATAATTACTGCAGTTGTAAAGGTTCTTCCTGAAATTGATAATTGAGTAGCCACAACATTTTTAATTAATGTTGTCAATTTAGTTCCATCAGGTCTACATCGTTGGAACATTAAAATAACATACTGTGCATATCTTATTAAAAATAAAGTTGATAGCATTTCAGATTTACATTGACTACAGACCATGTTTTGATTTGGTGCTCTAACTAGATTATTAAAAGACACTGATTTGCAGTCTGGTAAAGTCAAATATATAAATCTTTCAGTGTCTACTGTAGTACTACTTGAAAAGGAGCAATTGTCACAGTCATGTTGCCATTTATAAGAAAGGCCAAAAAGATTTTCTACATCTACTCCTTCATCTTGCAAAACAACAAGCATATACATTAGAAATTCCTGACAATCTTGCTGAATATTCTGTGAAAATTGATTTACACCAGAACATATGTCTAAAACCTTTCAAATTTCAGAAACACTTTGTATTTTTGTTCCATTACTGCTACATTTCTCTAATACAGAATGTAATAAACAACAAAGTGTTTGATCACTATTTTCAGCAATCTGTTCTTTTACAGTTTGGAGAAAAAAAAAAACATTAACCACTACATTAGCATAGCAGTTGACACCAGAACTATTTTCAAATTTAAATCCAACAACATCTTTAACTGAATCCATTTCCTTTCTGCTTACAATTACTGTTTCATCTACTTTTTTTCTTTTTGCTACAACTTCACAACAATTGTTCTCATTTCTTCTTTTTCGGCCCACCACACGCTTTTCAAACAGAGGATATTGAGGTAAATTTGGAGCATACTCTCTTCTTAACCTATTATATTCTTTTACACAATTTAGATCTGCATTAATCTTTGTCTCATCAAAATCAATCAAGTACAATACAGATAAAGTTCTGACTCGAGATAAAGCAACATATGCCATACCCTCCTTGAACACAGAATTTCCAATATTCACCAAAGCACTATCGACACTTAAACCTTGAGATTTATAAATAGTTACTGCATATGCCGAAGAAACAGGAAACTGTTTTCTGCGCACATATAAATCTTTCACTAGCAAAAAACGAGCAGAACAACGACTGATTTGTTGTACTTCTTCAATACCATCAAATTTAATTTTTATAATTTCAATTCCATCTCTATTTCGGTAATTCACAAAATCCACAACATGACCCAGTGCTCCATTTACTAAACCTCTTTCCACATGTAAATTACGTCGTAAAATTATACAACAATTTAAAGATGCATACAGAGTCTTTTCCATACCAGCAGTTTTAGATATTGTCTTCTCTAAAGAATCTAATTTTGATTTCAACTTTTCTGACAAAATAATAGTAGCTCCTTCATGTTCTATTTTATCAATAGCTTCCGGTTTCACAATTTCTTGATTTTCCAACTTTAACATTTTGGTGTTGAAGATTGAACATTCTTGCAGAGTTGGCATCAAGCATATGACAGATTTGTTTTCAGGAATTTTCTTAAAAATATTCTCTGGGAGAATATTTTCCTTTGGAAACAAATTTGAAATTAATCGTCCATGTAAAGCTTCTTTGCCATACTCAGTTAGTTTCCCAATTCTTACATCTTGTAGAATATTTTTATAATCTTCATCCTTTGCCTGTCGCATATTTTGAAGTAGTTCTGCATATTTGAAATTTAGCCATATGTTAACATTTCCAATGCTTCCTAAGCACTTCCTGGTATCTTCATGCGTAAGCATTTTAAACACTGGCTGTCCTTTCACTGGAGTTAGTTGCAGTAGATCTCCAAAAACAATGATGTGTTTGCCTCCAAATAACACATCATAGTCTGTTTTAAGAGTTTCTTGCATTCTTAAATGCACAAAAGCAAGCATTACATTTGATACCATGCTTACTTCATCAATGATAAGAAGTTTCATTTTCTTTAGGACCCTTGAAACTTCACAACAAGCTTCTCCAGATAGCTTGTGGTATTGTAACTTGTTATCATGCTCCACTGGCAGCATCAATAAGCGATGTAAAGTAATCCCTTTAATGTTGTGTGCTGCCAACCCAGTTGGAGCAGTAACAACACAAGAGAGCGATGACTCCGTTGTTTTCTGCAAATATGTTGCAATCGTTTTAATCAGGAAACTTTTCCCAGTTCCTGCTTCTCCACTCACATACAGTCGGATAGGTACAAATGATTTACATGAGCACTCTTTTTTCTCATGAGATAAACCATGCTCAATTTGTTGTGTGACTTGATCATATATTTGTCTCTGCTCAACGTTTAGTTCTTTTTCCAAATCTTCTAAATCAACTCCATCCTCCTGAGCTTGTTCCATGGCTCTTTCAACTTCATCCATGGCAGTGGCAGCTTCATTTTGTATAATTGGTCCTCCTAGTGGATCCTGACTCAATGAAGCAGAACACTGACTATCTTGAGAACTGTCTCTAGCAATCTCTGCTGCAATTGTAGCTTCTTGCTGTATTTCCTCGTTCAACATTTGCAGATAATTTGAAAAAACAGGACATTCTATCGAATCCTTGCTTGCATTGAACGAATCTTCATAAGTAAGAAAATCTCCAAGTAGTTCCTCTTCTCTACGGCAAGGCTTAAAGAGTTGCAAAAGAGCTAAGTAATAAAATTCCCTTTTGTCTGGAGAATCACAACTCAATTTTCGATGATTAATCAAATGGCCTTTTCTTTGTTTTACTAGACAGCCTTCACATCCAATTACAGCATATACACCTTTATTGATATCTTCTGTGACGTTCTTTTTAAAAATGTAGGTTTGCAGAACTTCATAGAGACAAGCGTTCTCAAGGTGAGTACTTCTATTTGGATAGTATGTATCCAACATGTTTGTCTTCAAAATATCTGTACTGTCTGGTTCTTTCTCCGCCAAATACTCTATTTCTTGTACAGATTTCAAAACTCGGTTTCGTGTTGCAGCAAGACCTAGACTCACACAAATGATGGTTCTAGATTTGGCATATAGACTTGTTGATGAATACCGATCAGAACATTCATACGCTCCAATTTCTCGATGCGACAACATCTTTAGACTGTAACTGTATAATTTCTTGCTTAGACTCTTTTCATGTGAAATTTCCTCCCACATTTCCTTCAGTTCCGTTTTTTCTGATTTTGTGATGTAAGATGTCACATATCGAGCCACCGCAATAGAGTTGTCAGCCACATTTTGAATATCCATGTTAGCATTCCACATGACAAAATGACTGGGTTGTAGTCATTTATAAATTTGGATTCCTCATTTCTTCTTAGGTTGTATGTATTTTTGGGTGATTTCCTTGTCACAGTATGTCGCAGAGAAGACATAAAATTGTTCACTCTTCATTTCAATGTTACTGGACGTGGAAATGCAAAACGACATTTCATATAGAATTTGTCCTTGGATTTGTATTTTCGACGACAGTATTTCCCACATCGATGACTTTGAAAGAGTAAAACTTGGTGTCTTAAATTGTTATCTTCTGTACTTTTCGGAACAGCACATGTAGAATACTGCTCATTGAAACTCATCACTTTCTCATCTGAATCTGTTCCAAATTTAGGTGCATCTTTAATCCATAGCGATTCAGAAAAGGGGGGTGGTGATGAACAGAGTGTCTGAATTAAGCAGACCACTCTTACCCAGTCCAAAGATCAGGGCTTGATCCATCACCGTTATTTAGCTCACTGCCCCATCCCAGCTCAGAACCTGGCTATATGCAAATTAGTCTGTCCCTGGCCCAGTGCATCATGGGAACAGGGCCAACCAAACTACCAAGCCAATTCTTCACCAGAAAGGAGACAAGCTTCCGGGGACCGGTTTCTGGCATTTCAGCCGTCGTCGGCCCGGCTTGCTTGAATCCTGATGGAGCAGTGAGCAAGGGACTCATGCCTGAGTATACCCTGCCACACCTATAGTGGCCAAAAACGATTCAGAAAAGGGGGGTGGTGATGAACAGAGTGTCTGAATTAAGCAGACCACTCTTACCCAGTCCAAAGATCAGGGCTTGATCCATCACCGTTATTTAGCTCACTGCCCCATCCCAGCTCAGAACCTGGCTATATGCAAATTAGTCTGTCCCTGGCCCAGTGCATCATGGGAACAGGGCAGACCAAACTACCAAGCCAATTCTTCACCAGAAAGGAGACAAGCTTCCGGGGACCGGTTTCTGGCATTTCAGCCGTCGTCGGCCCGGCTTGTTTGAATCCTGATGGAGCAGTGAGCAAGGGACTCGTGTCTGAGTATACCCTGCCACACCTACAGTGGCCAAAAACGATTCAGAAAAGAGGGGTGGTGATGAACAGAGTGTCTGAATTAAGCAGACCACTCTTACCCAGTCCAAAGATCAGGGCTTGATCCATCACCGTTATTTAGCTCACTGCCCCATCCCAGCTCAGAACCTGGCTATATGCAAATTAGTCTGTCCCTGGCCCAGTGCATCATGGGAACAGGGCAGACCAAACTACCAAGCCAATTCTTCACCAGAAAGGAGACAAGCTTCCGGGGACCGGTTTCTGGCATTTCAGCCGTCGTCGGCCCGGCTTGCTTGAATCCTGATGGAGCAGTGAGCAAGGGACTCATGTCTGAGTATACCCTGCCACACCTATAGTGGCCAAAAATGATTCAGAAAAGGGGGGTGGTGATGAACAGAGTGTCTGAATTAAGCAGACCACTCTTACCCAGTCCAAAGATCAGGGCTTGATCCATCACCGTTATTTAGCTCACTGCCCCATCCCAGCTCAGAACCTGGCTATATGCAAATTAGTCTGTCCCTGGCCCAGTGCATCATGGGAACAGGGCAGACCAAACTACCAAGCCAATTCTTCACCAGAAAGGAGACAAGCTTCCGGGGACCGGTTTCTGGCATTTCAGCCGTCGTCGGCCCGGCTTGCTTGAATCCTGATGGAGCAGTGAGCAAGGGACTCATGTCTGAGTATACCCTGCCACACCTATAGTGGCCAAAAACGATTCAGAAAAGGGGGGTGGTGATGAACAGAGTGTCTGAATTAAGCAGACCACTCTTACCCAGTCCAAAGATCAGGGCTTGATCCATCACCGTTATTTAGCTCACTGCCCCATCCCAGCTCAGAACCTGGCTATATGCAAATTAGTCTGTCCCTGGCCCAGTGCATCATGGGAACAGGGCAGACCAAACTACCAAGCCAATTCTTCACCAGAAAGGAGACAAGCTTCCGGGGACCGGTTTCTGGCATTTCAGCCGTCGTCGGCCCGGCTTGCTTGAATCCTGATGGAGCAGTGAGCAAGGGACTCATGTCTGAGTATACCCTGCCACACCTATAGTGGCCAAAAACGATTCAGAAAAGGGGGGTGGTGATGAACAGAGTGTCTGAATTAAGCAGACCACTCTTACCCAGTCCAAAGATCAGGGCTTGATCCATCACCGTTATTTAGCTCACTGCCCCATCCCAGCTCAGAACCTGGCTATATGCAAATTAGTCTGTCCCTGGCCCAGTGCATCATGGGAACAGGGCAGACCAAACTACCAAGCCAATTCTTCACCAGAAAGGAGACAAGCTTCCGGGGACCGGTTTCTGGCATTTCAGCCTGAGTATACCCTGCCACATATAGTGGCCAAAAACGATTCAGAAAAGGGGAATCATTTTGTCCACCATAAGCGTGGAAGGGTATACTCAGATGTGAGTCCCTTGCTCATTGCACCATCAGGATTCAAGCAAGCCGGGCCGACTGTGGTAAATAAATAATTAATTACCGGTACTATTTTTGAATACATTGAATAAAACAGATAGCTCAATAAATAAGAGACAGGATTCGAGGTATCTGAGTCTAACAGGCTTTAATCAGGCATAAGGGAAGGGACAGGAACGGGATAGCCTGCACGGAAATAGAATGGATGGCAGCTGCACCATTTCATCGACAGTGCAGCATATATATAGTAAGACATTTCAAATACATTACATACAGTAGGCGTAACTTATGACAAACGTAAGATAAGGAGACATGGGTGGAAGAAGAAGGCGTGTACAGGGCGTGCACGGAGACATGTGATGTGAAACGTCATAGAAGTGTCATAAGATAGGCGGAAACATGGAGGGGGCTACCTGAGAGCAGCTGGGACCTTTAACCTAGTGGTGCGCGCAAACGGGCAATGACGTGTGACTAGGGAGAACTGGGGGCTATGACTTCTGCACTAGAAGAGGAGACTAAAGTCTGCAGGGTCAGGACGACATGTACCTATAGCATATCTGGTATCTGGTGTTTGGAGAACATGTTGATAGAATCTAAAAGTTATCAGGGCAGAGGCTACTTGACTCTAAGGCTGGTGCATGCATATATTCTTCGTGTAATGCGTGTGCTATGAATCTTCTATGAATATTAATACAGTAATTCTCTTGCATGGAGACATAAAGACTAGACCATAGCTGAAACTGTTTATACGGTTCAGTAGCTAAGGAATGTGAAGACGAGAGGCTGGACTGATAACTAGAAGCATAACATACTCTTGGCAGACAGGCAGGCAGAGCGCTGCGCGGAAGTAAGTGAAGGGTCAGGGATGCAGGCGGGGGCTGCATCGCTCCTCGGAGAGGGTTCAGAAGACTGGAGCTTGAATCTGATGTCCGGGCCCTTTTGAGGCCTAGAAAAGGGGAAAATGCGGTGAATTAACGTGTACACTGTAAATCGTGGTAACATAGGCCTAGTACTCGTTGCTTTCACGAGAACTGGAAACTGGCATACTAGAGTTGGACACAACTGTAATTGCGTCTTTAATCGATCATAGGGGGATACATATGCATATTAATCATGCACATATAACATAGGATGGGGAACACGTAGGGACATAGAACAAGGCAAAATATAATTTTCCTGATTCCCTCCTTGACCCTACGTTTCCATCAGGAAACATCAATATTCATGATACCATCTATCTGTTCATATAGCATCATTTGCAAGTCTCGAATTGTCTTGGAACGGGACTTAGGACTAGGAATACAGGATGTAGCACACAAGCCGCAAATCGCAGGGCCACATTGTAAACAGAGGCAGCAACTGAATATGATCATTACTGCTATACCTAGGAATGACAATACTTTCCATCCCCAGGCAGATATGATACTCCAGAGCCAACCGGACCATGTCCAGGTGCCTGGATCTTGGTGTAACTGATGGGCAATTTTATGAAGTCTGGTTATAGCTGAATATACAGACGGTGCGTTATTAGGAATGAAAATGCAGCAACTAGATCCGATGACTCTACATGCTCCTCCTCTATCGGCCAGTATGACGTCAAGGACGAGACGATTTTGGAGCACGACAAATCTAATGGCAGATTGCTCTTCGGTTAAATTACCTAGAGCGGAAGTAGTCTCATTCACTACTGCTTCAAGGGTTCTGGTTAACCTACGTATTAACTTACTATTCTGGACTGGACCTATAAAGAAAAAGAAACCTTTATTGAAGTCTTGATATTGTTCTAGAGCAGTTTCAGTTTGGTCGACAATTGGGGACTCAGTCTCCCTTCTATGTCTAAAGTGTACTAGATGTGTGTTTCTGTGATAATCGGGTGGGGCTAGAAAAACTGGTGGCAGTAGGAAGGCAATATAACATGTTCCATCCCAATCGAGGGGCAGACGTACATATGCGGTCTGACCACAAACAAAATAAGAATGACGTGAGGCTTTGAAAATAGATTTCCCACTGTCACTATACTCGACCACAGTAGTACAATCACTATGTCCTACATGTGCGGAACCATTCTTTCTGACACATAATTCGCCTTTAACTGGTAGTACTGTTATGGAAGGCGAGTCTGGAGTAGTTTCGGACTGAACATTCAAAACCATGAAATTCGAGGAATAATTACCTAAATCATATACTTCATTTTCTAGATCAGAACCTGTTCTGTGGGGAAAACCTTCCTTGTCTGGGAAACATGTTCTATTCAGAAGGGACATATCATTTGAGGAAGACGTTAATGTGGACCATGCTCCACACGAACCATTGTGTGAAAACGGATAAGGAAATAGTGGCAGAACTCCCTTCGGTGTCTGGAAAGGGGGAAGTCGACCACACACCCAACAATTAGTGGCATTGCTGGTCTGGTGTGAATAGTGTAACATTCTGATAAATGTGTTATTACGCATAGCAAGACGATAGGATAACTCGTGAGGAGGCAGGTCACTAAATGTGTGCTCTACTGTAACATTAGGAAACATATGTACATGTGAAATAGGAAAACATAAATGAAAAGCATAACTTATGCAGGTAACCATAAGACTCAGAAACATAAAAAATAACAGAGTAACGATGCATCTACTGCAAATATTCTTTTGATAGCGTAATCTCTTAGAGTTTTGACTAACTCTCTCACTATGTGGGTCTATCTCATACATGTCAGGAACCTGTCTAACCGCTTCACCCGAGAGGGACTTAAACAATTAAACTGTCTGACTTGCTAGACCTCAACTTGGCTTTATACTCCTGCTGTGGAGTTTTCTCTAACAGGGGAAGTTTAGAGTCTGTGTCTGGGCAGTCTTTGAGAACGGGGCAGTCTTTGATAAATGTCTTCGGTCGTAATCCATGGAATTTCTTGATGTGGCTGGTATGCACCCAGCCCTTGCGTCCTTCGAGCTTGACTGCGGTCCTTGTTGTTAATAACACCAACTTGGGCTCCTTCCAGCGGGGCTCCAGCGGACTTGAACGATCGAAATTTCTCACGAGGACGAAGTCGCCTGGTATGACTTCGTGCGGTTTCACTTCGGTGTTGTCTGGAAATGCAGCGGCGACCTGTGAACGACAAGAGTGTAGGGCAGACATCAAGGAAGCTAGGTAATCTGTCAGCATATTACTGGAAACGTCTGTAATCTTTCGGGGCATAGGTGTACCCCACATATTTGGAGGACGGCCGAATACGACCTCGTACGGGGACAGACCTGATCTAGAGTGTGCAACCATTCTCATATAAAAAAGGGCAACTGGCAGTGCTACCAACCAATCTACACCTTTCTCTGCGCATACTTTTGCAATGCGCATTTTCAATGTCTGATTATGTCTCTCAACTAGACCAGCTGCTTCGGGGTGCCGTACACAGTGGAACTTCCACTGGTACCCTAACAGAAGGGATACTTGTTTCATGAGTTCAGAGGAGAATGGCTGGCCGTTGTCTGAATACACGACCCTTGGCAAACCATAGCGGGGAAAATACTCACGAACCAACTGCCTAGCAGTGGTCGCGGCAGTGTAATCTGGAACTGGATATGCTTCTGTCCATCTGGACAAAGCACATACAACTACGAGGACATACTTGAAACCTCGACATCGCTCCATCTGAATATAATCCATCTGGAGGACTTCAAAAGGGTGGTCAGGAGGATGGAATCCACCTTGTTCCACCGGGACACTTTTACCTGGATTGAACTGACAACATATCATGCAGGTACGCACTTTCTGCTTGGCTGCTGCTCGTAAATGCTTGTTGAACCAAATGTTCTGGATACTGTCTAACATGGCCTTTTCTCCTAGGTGTACTGGACTATGTGCGGTATTAATAATGACTTGAACCATAGAGTCGGGGAGAAACCATGTGGCTTTTCCCTTTGTCAACCATCCCTGATCTGTCTGGACCCCTCCTTGTTCGGACCATTTCTTGATTTCATCAGAGGGAGCATGTGACTGGATATCTAGTACATCTTGTGTAGGGTCCTTAACTGTCATACAAGTTGTCTGATCTGGAATGTGTGTCGGTGTCTTGTTAACTGGAATGTCTGGAGTCTGAGCTGTAAGCTTGGCTGTACGATCTGCCAGGTCGTTACCCTGGGAAATGATGTCAGTAACTTTCGTATGTGCTTTGCACTTCATAATGGCAATAGCTGTCGGTAAATGTATTGCATCTAACAGGGCTTGAATGAGGAGGCCATGCTGAATCCTGGTTCCATGAGAAGTCATAAAACCCCTCTCTTGCCAGAGCACTCCAAAGTCGTGTACGACTCCGAATGCATAACGTGAATCTGTGTATATGTTAACTTTCAGGTTCTTGGCACGTATACAGGCTTGGGTCAGAGCGACTAGCTCTGCTGCTTGAGCAGACAGGGTGTCAATACGCGGCTACTAGTTCTCCTGTACTTGTTCTCATACATGAACCATCCACATAGAGTGTCAGGTCAGGATCTGGTAATGCAATGTCTGTCAAGTCTTGTCTTGGCTTTGTCATGGTGTTAACAACTTCCACACAGTCATGTGTGGCAGGATTTGAAGTAACTGAGGGTAACAGTGTAGCGGGATTTAAAACGTTGCAGCGTCTGATTTCTATGTGTGGCTGAAACAGTGTCAGTTCATAACCTGTTAAACGTGCAATTGTCAAGTGCTGGGTCTGTGTTCGGTTTAAAAGAACTTCCACGGAGTGTGGAACTTGTACTGTCAGGGAATGTCCTAACACTATGGAATCACTTTGTCTGATAGCTAGAGCTGTGGCTGCAACTGACTTGAGGCACGCAGGCAGAGCCTGGGCCACTGGATCTAATGTGCTAGAAACATAAGCACAGGGCTTGTATTGTCCTGCTTGATCTTGTGTGAGAACAGATAATGCAGTACCATCACGTTCAGTAACAAAAAGTGTAAAAGGCTTACTGTAGTTCGGTGTTGCTAGAACAGGTGCATTACATAAAGCTTTCTTTAACTCATTGAAAACAAGTGTATGTTCCTGGGTCCAAGGGAGGACAGTCGATACGGCTACTTCCTGTGTCGTTAACTGTATCAGTGGCTTGGCTAGAAATGCGTACTGAGGAATCCATTGTCTACAGTAAAAAGTGAGGCCGATAAAAGCTCGTACCTCCTTCTGAGTCTTGGGCTGTGGAAGATGCGCTATTAACTGGATACGGTCAGGTGTCAACTGCCTACCCCTCTTGGACAGTAAGTGTCCCAAGTAGACCACTTGCTGGACACAGAACTGAAGCTTTGAAGGGGACACCTTATGCCCCATCTCGGCCAGGAAATACAAGACTGTCAGTGACGCACGTTCGCAGTCACGTTCAGAACGGGCTGTAATTAACAGATCATCGACATACTGGAGTAGGGCAGTGTCAGTTGGCATGTGAATATTGTCTAGTTGTCTCTTAAGTGCTTGACTGTAAATGCTAGGACTTTCTGTGAAACCTTGAGGAGCTCGTGTAAATTTATAGCTTCTTCCATTTAAACAGAATCCGAAAAGAAACTGGCTGTCTGGATGAATGGGGACACTAAAGAATGCGTTCTTGAGATCAATTACAGTAAAGAACGTGGCTTCAGAATCAATGGCAGTCAATAGGGAAGAAATATCTGGGACTACTGGGTACTGTGGTATGATACATTTATTAAGTTCTCGAAGGTCGATCACTAATCGATAAACTGGAGGTGCATTCGGATCAGTACGTTTCAGAATCGGAATGATAGGAGAATTACATACATTGGAGTCAGTTTCTACAACTACTCCTTGAACAATAAGCTCGTCAATAATTTTGGATAAGGCTGCTACAGCCTCAGGTGGCAATTTGTACTGTCTGATTCGTGGTAATACAACACCTTGTTTCAGAGTGACACGATAGGGTGTAATGTGCATACAACCTACATCAGTTGGACCTTGCGCCCATAAATGCTGTGGTACATTCAATAATCTTGGATCAAAATCACGTAATACATAATGACCTTTAAAATCACGCAGGAACAGTCTTACTCCCTCTGGGGAGCAACAAATTATGGCACCTAATTCTTTCAGTGTCTTAATGCCTAATAAATTTTCTGGACATGACTTCGTAAGTAACAAATCAGTAGTTCGGGACAGTGGACCAACTTCTAGAGTAACTGGTTTCGATATTTCATTAACAATAGGCTTTCCTGAAAATCCAAGGGAAACATTTCTTGAGCCTGAGAGCGGAGCCCCTGGAACCTCGTCATGACTGATGGTAGTCCTACTTGCCCCTGTATCAATCAGAAACTTTCTGTCTTTCCCTAATACTTGACTATGTACATAGGGACCCTCTTGATCTACAGGAATCTCGATGAGAGGCAAGCCTACCTCCCTCTCTAGGCTGTTTCATGAATACGGCTGATAATCTGGATACTCTGACTGTGCATACTGGTACATCTGCTGTGTAACGTGCTGTGTTGCAGCGATAGGCTGCGGTACTGTAACTGTCTGTTGTGCGTTCTGCGGTGGCTGGGAAGTCTGTAAAACTTGTTCTTGTCTAGGCGGACGCGGTCTCTCTTTAGTCTTACCAGTAGCTATGTTATGTTTCAGAACTGCACATTCGTTTATAAAATGACCTTGTTGTTTACAATAATTGCATGTCCCTTTAACAGGAGCTGTAGGATGACTGGCTTGATTCGGACCCCTCTTCTGACTGTCTTGTGGAACAGACTGTGCAACTAGTACTTTCATTTTCGTGTCTTTCATACGTCTTCTTTCATGTTCCTGCTCTTCCCTGATTCTGTTCTGGTGATACTGGAGCATCTGGAGCATCTGTGACGGAGTATTAGCTTGCCAAGAACTCTCGACTTTCAGTACTCGATTTTTAACTTGTGGACTTGAATTCTCGACTAGTTTGGTAACAAAAAGATGTGGATACGATTCACTACTTGTTTTCAGACCACTATTAATAATGAAACATTTCTCGAATCTAGAATAAAAGTCACTAGTATCTTCATCTTGTTTCTGTTTACAGGCTGAGATGGCATCCCAGTCTTCCTTTTTCGTTGCTAGTAATCTTGGCAAGACTTGTATTAACAGTTCGGGCAAAGCTTTAGCTTTATCCCCAAGACCGGTACCTGGTACTCGTGTGTTATCTTCGGCTTCTAATGCGGACCAATCTATCTTATTCTCTCCCACGTCCCATTCTTTTTCTTTAAGTTTTTCATATATGCCCGCAGGCAACAAGACCTTTAACATTTTAATGATATCAGGATACGTGTATTCTCCCATACGGAGCATGTCTTTTAGTTCACGGTGGAACCCTGCTGGATCTTTATCATGACAGGGGATTAACTTTTTCATCTCCAACAGTTCTATTTTCGTGATGGGGGTGTAAACAAATACTCGTTCTAGAGCACCCCCCGTTGTCCTAACTGGATGTACTTCTCGTAACGGATTCTGCCTATCTATGTAGAATGACTTTCTTACTGGGGGTGGAACGGGAACAAAATGCGGAGTCAGGAACGTACTGTATTTGTGGCGCTGTTCTAGAATGACATTAATTAAATCGGTACCTAGACCTTTCCATCTGTACTGGAGTAATTCGTTCAATACATCATGTAAAGGACCTGGATCAGAATGCTGAACCTCATACAGTGTGATGAGGTGCTGGATCATATACATACCCACCAGACGCTGCTCGGCTGGGGGCAGTTTCAGGAACATTTGTGCCACGATTTCATCTGGAAACGTGGTACAATCACTAGTCCATCGGACTGCTGATCGGGCTAGTTCTTGTTCATGCATGGTATTAAGTTCACTATAACCTATTCGTGATTTCAGAATTTTATCGGTAGCTTGGAATACTTGCTCAAGAGAACATTGTTCTGGCACTGGAGGAGGAAAACTTTTCTTGTAATCTGGACGTGAATGTCTGTCGGAAAGTCTAGTTCTACCTACATACGCTATTCTGTCGGGATTCTCGCTGTCTACCTCTTCACTTGAAGAGTCATTCTCTTTCTCGGCTATTTTCCTTGCTTTCTCTTTTTCGTGTATGTCTAGAATTTCCTTACGGATTTTCCTGTACATAGCGTCTATACAATTCTGTGTCTTGTGTTTTCCCTCGGCTATATTATCACTCCACTTTGTCAGGACTTTCATCTTATCTTTATCTTTCTCAGGATAGTCTTGTTCTCTTATTAAACAGTTAATCAAAAACTGTAAAATCAGATGTTGAGTCTCGACTTTTCTGTGTGCCATAGCTTCGTGAATACTTTCTGGATCCTCCCCTGTACGGATAAAACGATATATTCTATCTAGATGGTCCTTCATGTCTGGCAGAGTAACCAAAAAGGTGGTAACTCGTCGTAAACGTACTGAATACAGTATCATGTAATCTTCACCTGGTACTGAATCATATACGCAATCAGTAAGGTATTTCTTGAGGGCTGCGTACGTAGAGACTTTCGGTGTACGTTGTAACGCTGCTTCTCTCAGCGTCATTCGTTTCGTTTGAGGCGGGGTGGTAGGAGCGCCTCCCGCCGCCCCTCCTGGGCTAGAGTCGTCAGGTAATACCGGACGTGCGGGTGCTGGTAACGTGACTGGTAAAACGGGTGCATTTACTATAGGCTGGGCCGGGGGTACATTAACTTGGTCCCCGGGACCAGTGGCTGGAGGAACAGGGATTACATTATTAACAGGGTGCTGAGGTTGAACAGGCGGAATATGATTTGCATATTCTGGGACTGTATCGTCCAAATAGGACGAAAGAAAAATTTCAGCTGCGGTCGGTTTATGACGTAGCTTAGTCGGGACTAATGGTGGCGGAAAATTACTGGATGCTTCCGGGGTTGCCTTCGGCAAGCCCTCGGCAAGAAGAGGATACATGCCCCTTATAAGAGCATTTCTCTGTCTGTCTGATTGTTCTGCTCTAACTCGTTCACCTTCTTCTAGAAGTTCCCTTTCTTGGGCTCTCTCTGAGGATTCCCTACTTAACTCTGTTTTTCTGATTTCTTTTTCGGTTCTTCTATGAGATTCTTTGCGCCATGACTCGATGGCATCTTTCTGGGACTGTCGGGCTTTCTTTTTCCATAATGCCTCTTCTACTCGCATGATGCACTCGGCATCCCATGTACCTGATACAGGCCATCTATATTTCTCTTCTAGATCCTTGGTATAGTCGACCCATAAATCTAAATACAATATGGCACTTAAGCCATGCTTATGATACATAAAATGTCCTGGACTGTCCCTAGGCGGGACAGGAACTGATTCTTCGAGTAACCCGTTCCGGGTTCCTATCTGACGTAACTTGGAAAACAGAGGCATTCTAGACTTGAATCCAAACACAATACAATACACGATAAACACAGTAATGAATAGCAAAACAAATCACTCATACCACGACATTGAAAACACATTAAATAACATTAATAACAGTTCGAACAGAATATTACCTGGTACATTGAAAACAGAACACATGAATTTCTCGAGAACAGACTTACTAGAATTACTGGATGCACTGCTAAAACAGTACAGAACATACCGGTCCCATAAAGAGACACGTCGGACCCGTATCCACCTAGGTGAATACTTCGGACTGGATCTGTGTACCCAAACCCATCGGACCAGAGACAAATTAATTGACCCTGTCTAGATACTACCCCAGCAACGGTACTCACCGGGCAGCAAGAACGGAAGGCCTCGGACTGGACTGGACTGCTACGAAGTCGGACTACGAACTTCGGACTTCAGTTACAGGTGGGCCTCCGGATACCTCGGACCTTGTACTCTCGGCTTGGGCTCTGGTCGGGACTCGCCGCATTCCTCACCGCCTCGTCTGGATGCTGGACCGCAGTCTCCGTCTCCTCCGTGGGCCTGAGGGATACTTGAAGCAGAAATATCTGCACGTGCACGGTATGGTTCCGTCACGGCTGCAGAGGGTCAGAGGGCCTGCGTGGCTTCGCCGGCGCGTGGGGAAAGGGCAAGTCCCTATTCGGGCGCCATTATGTGGTAAATAAATAATTAATTACCGGTACTATTTTTGAATACATTGAATAAAACAGATAGCTCAATAAATAAGAGACAGGATTCGAGGTATCTGAGTCTAACAGGCTTTAATCAGGCATAAGGGAAGGGACAGGAACGGGATAGCCTGCACGGAAATAGAATGGATGGCAGCTGCACCATTTCATCGACAGTGCAGCATATATATAGTAAGACATTTCAAATACATTACATACAGTAGGCGTAACTTATGACAAACGTAAGATAAGGAGACATGGGTGGAAGAAGAAGGCGTGTACAGGGCGTGCACTGAGACATGTGATGTGAAACGTCATAGAAGTGTCATAAGATAGGCGGAAACATGGAGGGGGCTACCTGAGAGCAGCTGGGACCTTTAACCTAGTGGTGCGCGCAAACGGGCAATGACGTGTGACTAGGGAGAACTGGGGGCCATGACTTCTGCACTAGAAGAGGAGACTAAAGTCTGCAGGGTCAGGACGACATGTACCTATAGCATATCTGGTATCTGGTGTTTGGAGAACATGTTAATAGAATCTAAAAGTTATCAGGGCAGAGGCTACTTGACTCTAAGGCTGGTGCATGCATATATTCTTCGTGTAATGCGTGTGCTATGAATCTTCTATGAATATTAATACAGTAATTCTCTTGCATGGAGACATAAAGACTAGACCATAGCTGAAACTGTTTATACGGTTCAGTAGCTAAGGAATGTGAAGACGAGAGGCTGGACTGATAACTAGAAGCATAACATACTCTTGGCAGACAGGCAGGCAGAGCTGGGCACCGCGCTGCGCGGAAGTAAGTGAAGGGTCAGGGATGCAGGCGGGGGCTGCATCGCTCCTCGGAGAGGGTTCAGAAGACTGGAGCTTGAATCTGATGTCCGGGCCCTTTTGAGGCCTAGAAACGGGGAAAATGCGGTGAATTAACGTGTACACTGTAAATCGTGGTAACATAGGCCTAGTACTCGTTGCTTTCACGAGAACTGGAAACTGGCATACTAGAGTTGGACACAACTGTAATTGCGTCTTTAATCGATCATAGGGGGATACATATGCATATTAATCATGCACATATAACATAGGATGGGGAACACGTAGGGACATAGAACAAGGCAAAATATAATTTTCCTCATTTAGCTCACTGCCCCATCCCAGCTCAGAACCTGGCTATATGCAAATTAGTCTGTCCCTGGCCCAGTGCATCATGGGAACAGGGCAGACCAAACTACCAAGCCAATTCTTCACCAGAAAGGAGACAAGCTTCCGGGGACCGGTTTCTGGCATTTCAGCCTGAGTATACCCTGCCACATATAGTGGCCAAAAACGATTCAGAAAAGGGGAATCATTTTGTCCACCATAAGCGTGGAAGGGTATACTCAGATGTGAGTCCCTTGCTCATTGCACCATCAGGATTCAAGCAAGCCGGGCCGACGACGGCTGAAATGCCAGAAACCGGTACCCGGAAGCTTGTTTCCTTCCAAGTATAAGAATTGGCTTGGTAGTTTGGTTTGCCCTGTTCCCATCATGCACTGGGACAGGAACAGACTAATTTGCAGATAGCCAGGTTCTGAGCTGGGATGGTGCAGTGAGCTAAAAAACGGTGATGGATCAAGCCCTGATCTTTGGACTGGGTAAGAGTGGTCTGCTTAATTCAGACACTCGGTTCATCACCACCCCCCTTTTCTGAATCTTTAATCCATAGCAGCATATGTATATGAGGAGCACCTCTTGCTTGATAATCCTTTCCACAAAAGAAATCCAACACCTCTCCAAGCGGAGGATTTTTTTTTGTTTGTAATAAAAGACATCATAGCTTCAAACCTATAATTGAAATACCTGCATACATTCACTGGATCCAAAGAGCACAGTTCTCCAGGTGTCTTGTATTCAATATTTTGAATGTTTTTATTTGCCTCTCGTAGAAATTCAAGTAAGTCTTCCCAAGCATACTCAGCACAGCTAAAAGTGAGGAACCATGTAGGAGTTCCTAAGTTTCTTAGCATACATTTCAATTCCCCATGACGACGGTACCAATACTTGTTAGTACCACGCTGACATGCCATGAGATTAATTAGCTGAGATTCCAAAACACTGTCTTGCAGTTTGACTTTATCCATAAAATCCCTTGCCGAAACATTTTGTAGATGTGCTCCACTTTCAGTATACGGTTTACTGCATAGGAAAGTCCAGACAAGTCACTCTCAAACAGTAGATGGAACAAATATGGAATGCATTGACGAAACCTTGGATCTTCTGCATTTAATCTTGAAGTCCGGTGTTCAGATGCAGTAATTTGAACATATCGTCCACCTTCACCTGTTGGAAATAACTGTGGAAAACAACGAGCTTCTAAACTTTCTTCCCATACACTAATGGGACTTCCTTCGGCATTTTTCATCTGAAACAAGTCAATAGCATTCCCCATTACTTCTTTGGAATGCAATGGATGAACACTATAATGTTCGTAAATTTCTTCACTTCTAGAGACATCAACTTCTTCTATTTGTCCAGCAGAGACATCAGTGTCGTCTTGTACAGTTGTTTCCTCATCTCCCACATACACATTTCTATTGTACTGATTATTTTTTACCAAATACAACGTTGCCTTCTTGACTTTCCTAACATCCACTAATTCTTGCCAGATTTTCTTACTTTTTGTCGGAACACCATTAACTAGAATAACCAGAGGTTCCTCTTCTACTTTTTCAACACCAATTATATCAATATTTTTCTTAAAATCTAGAGGCAAATAAACAACTCTCCCTTTAATCCTCCCTGTAAATCTGAAGGAGGAAATTTCCCTGTCTTAGGCTCCATGCGAACAATAGCCTGAAAAGGATGCACACATTGAATCAGAATAGACTCATAGGTATTTAAATCCATCAATTCAGAAGGAATGTCTACCAACTCCAGATTATTATGAACAGTTCTAGCAGGCATTCTGTTTTCATTTAATTTATTATAGCAATATGTACAAATACGTTGATCAGAGTCCAGATCAAAACAATTTTCAACCAACAAATAAGTTGCAAAATCCTTCCACTCATTATTATTTATCTTTTCGCTTTTTACATATAAATCAACTAATCTAGTCTGATGCTTATAATGAGTCCGTCGACAACAAACACAAGAAAAATTAGGCCTTTCACTTGAATTCACTTTAAACTTTATAATTTCATTTTCAAATTTTTCTGTACTTAAAATCTCTACATTCTCTTCTACATTACCTTCTATGACTGTATCAATTTCTGCACTAACCTCTTTTTCACCAAAGTAACAAAACTCAATTTCATCACAAATGTTTTTGACATCTAATTCAGTTCCATGCAAAAGAGCATTGTTTAACTGTTTTAGTTTAAGTGCTGGACTTTTTGCATAGTGCAACCTTCTCACTAATTTCCTCACTTTATTATGATGCACTGCTAACTTCCTAAAATGGTGAAAAACACTCTGACATACTTTTCTTAGTATATGCCTGCAAAAAAGTGTGAAACAAATCAATTGATTCCTGTCGGACACTACAAATACTACTACAATTCCATGTATACACTGGAGCCTTAGGACATCTCCCTAAAACTTCATCAGCTAACACCTCTTCTGTATTTCTAGACACAATCTCTTCTTTTTCAACCGGACAACCAACCTTCACCTCATATGCTCGACCACTGGTGTCATTTGCATGCACCAAATCATTTTCCTGAAAGTAACTTTCTACATTAAAAAATGGCTCAGAACTTGAACTATGCTTCCATTCTCCAGAAAAAATATCACAGAAATTAGTTTGATTAATTACTCTCCTCCACTTACATTTTGATTGAAACACATTGATTACTTTATCAAGTGTACAAATTCTATTCATTACTAAACTAAACAATTTATTTTTCACTTTAAATGCTTCATCCACAATCTTAACTATTTTTTTTCTTGTAAAAAGCTGTTTTTTTTATACCTTTTTACATTTTTTAATAAATTTGATACTATTCTGTTGTAAAACATTAGTCTACGTATTTCAGAAAATTGCTTGCTCCTTCGTTTGGTATGCAAAATATCATCTCCTTGTACAGATCTAACATTTTTAGAAGAACACCCTTTTTTCTTTGACATTACAGGTGTTTCATTGTTCTTTCTTAAAAAACTTTTTTTTCTTGGCCTTTCAATAACTTCCTGAGAAAATTTGTAGTTTGCTTACCAGGAGCATTTTTTTTTCTCTGAAGATTTTATTTTGCTTGGTTGTTGATTTTCTTTTTCCTTAGTCCTTAATTTTCTTTTATGAATTTTTTCTTTTCTTTCTTTAGAAGGCATCTTTTAGTTTGTTTTTATAGATGATTATAATCTGTAGTAAAGAAAAAATAACATATTATAGACCACTACAAACATATTACACATCAATTACAATAAGTAAACAATATAAACACTAGTATACAACAAAAGGCTCATTTACATTACATGTGCTTTCCTTTCTGTCAAAAATGATTAACTAATTAATTTTTATGTCTTGTTTATATATAGGTGGTCTGTTTTTGGCCTGTACATACTTTGAAATAATATAAGCAAAGACACACATACTGCTTGCAGAGAAAGAGATGGTAGATTACATGTAATATGGTGGACATGTGCCTAACATCACACCAAATCTATTGCATTTTCAATGCTTGTTTACTTTGGCTCCATCAAGAAGGCATTCAGATGTGTCACACATTTGCCATAAAATCTAAATGTTAATACTCTAGTTGCTCATTATATTATGCTTCAGTCACAGTGTGATCTTAGGCACATTAATAGGATTTTAAATATAATGTACCATGTGTGTCTCTGCCAACAGTATGCGTGACTCTGCCTAAGATTACAATGATGGGTGAATCAAGCTTCACTTACAGTGTGATGTTAGGCAGATTAGTAGGATTTTAGATATAATGTACCATGTCTGTCTCTGCCAACAGTATGTATGACACCGATGGCGAGATCTATTGCATTTTCAATGCTTGTTTACTTTGGTTCCATCAAGAAGGCATTCAGATATGTCACACATTTGCCATAAATTCTGAATTTTAGCATTCTAGTTGGTCATTATATCAAGCTTCACTCACAGTGTGATCTTAGGCAGATTATTAGTATTTTAGAAATATGTGTGACACATCTGAATGCCTTCTTGATGCAATGTTTCACATGGGTGCAAGCAGTAAATGCATGCAGAATAATAAAATTGGCACCCAGACAAGAATATGAAATGCCGTGAGAGATGGTTAAAGGTTTTTTTTAATGGCATAAATTGAGATAGAATACACACAAAAAAGACAGGCTTATTTACAAGCTGCGTGCGCAATCTTTGACATTAATGCTGGTCCATAGATAATGTAATGGTTTCATTGGCATATTTACAAGCCGTGTGCGCAATATTAGATATAATGTACCATGTCTGTCTCTGCCAACAGTATGTGTGACTCTGCCTAAGATCACAGTGATGGGTGAATCAAGCTTCACTCACAGTGTGATCTTAGGCACATGATCAGAATATTAGATATAATGTACCATGTGTGTCTCTGCCAACAGTATGTGTGACTCTGCCTAAGATTACAATGATAGGTGAATCAAACAACAGTGCGATCTTAGGCAGGTTAATAGGATTTTCGATATAATGTACCATGTCTGTCTCTGCCAACAATATGTGTGACACAGAGGGCGAGATCTATTGCATTTTCAATGCTTGTTTACTTTAGTTGCATCAAGAAGGCATTCAGATGTGTCACACATTTGCCATAAATTCTGAATGTTAGCCCTCTAGTTGCTCATTATATCAAGCTGCACTCACAGTGTGATCTTAGGCAGATTAATAAGATTTTAGATATAGAGTACCATGTCTGTCCCTGCCGACACTATGTGTGACTCTGCCTAAGATCACAGTGATGGGTGAATCAAGCTTCAGTCACAGTGTGATCTTAGGCACATGATCAGAATGTTAGATATAATGTACCATGTGTGTCTCTGCCAACAGTATGTGTGACTCTGCCTAAGATTACAATGATGGGTGAATCAAGCTTACCTTACAGTGTGATCTTAGGCAGATTAATAGGATTTTAGATATAATGTACCATGTCTGTCTCTGCCAAAAGTATGTGTGACACCGAGGGCGAGATCTATTGCATTTTTTATCTTTTTTCATTTTTTAATTTATAAATTTGCCATTAAAAGAAACCTTTAAACATATCTCTGGACCAGCATTACAAGCTGCGTGCGCAATCTTTGACATAGCTGTGTGTTTATAAGCTAGATTTCTTTATAAATTGCGCAAGAGTCTTGTAAATATGCTCCTCTTTATCTTATATTCCATCTCAATTGATACCATTACTGAAATACTTTAAGCATCTCCCACACCATTTCATATGGTTTTCTATCTGCTATTCCTATCCCTCGCCATACATTCACTGCTTCCACCCATGCTAAAGGTTGCACAAGGCGCTTCAAAAAAAGGAGCATATTTACAAGTCCAATGAAAAAATTACACAATTTCTAAACCAGCATTGAATCCAAGCATAAAAACAATTTATAAGGAAGTCTACCTTTTAAACACACAGCTATGTCAAAGATTGCGCACGCAGCTTGTAAATATGCTTCTCTTTTTTTTGCATATTCTATCTCAATTTATGCCATTAAAAGAAACCTTTAAACATCTCTCACGGCATTTCATATTCTTGTCTGGGTGCCAATTTTATTATTCTGCATGCATTTACTGCTTGCACCCATGTGAAACATTGCGCAAAAGTCTTGTAAATATGCTCCTCTTTATCTTATATTCCATCTCAATTGATACCATTACTGAAATACTTTATGCATCTCCCACACCATTTCATATGGTTTTCTATCTGCTATTCCTATCCCTCTCCATACATTCACTGCTTCCACCGATACTAAAGGTTGCACAAGGCGCTTCAAAAAAAGAGCATATTTACAAGTCCAATAAAACCATTACACAATTTCTAAACCAGCATTGAATCCAAGCATAAAAAACAATTTATAAAGAAGTCTACCTTATAAACACACAGCTATGTCAAAGATTGCGCACACAGCTTGTAAATATGCTTCTCTTTTTTTGTATATTCTATCTCAATTTATGCCATTAAAAGAAACCTTTAAACATCTCTCACGGCATTTCATATTCTTGTCTGGGTGCCAATTTTATTAATCTGCATGCATTTTCTGCTTGCACCCATGTGAAACATTGCGTAAGAGTCTTGTAAATATGCCCCTCTTTATCTTATATTCCATCTCAATTGATACCGTTACTGAAATACTTTATGCATCTCCCACACCATTTCATATGGTTTTCTATCTGCTATTCCTATCCCTCTCCATACATTCACTGCTTCCACCCATACTAAAGGTTGCACAAGGCGCTTCAAAAAAAGGAGCATATTTACAAGTCCAATAAAACCATTACACAATTTCTAAACCAGCATTGAATCCAAGCATAAAAAACTATTTATAAAGAAGTCTACCTTATAAACACACAGCTATGTCAAAGATTGTGCACGCAGCTTGTAAATAGGCTTCTCTTTTTTTGTATATTCTATCTCAATTTATGCCATTAAAAGAAACCTTTAAACATCTCTCACGGCATTTCATATTCTTGTCTGGGTGCCAATTTTATTATTCTGCATGCATTTTCTGCTTGCACCCATGTGAAACATTGCGCAAGAGTCTTGTAAATATGCCCCTCTTAATCTTATATTCCATCTCAATTGATACCATTACTGAAATACTTTATGCATCTCCCACACCGTTTCATATGGTTTTCTATCTGCTATTCCTATCCCTCTCCATACATTCACTGCTTCCACCCATACTAAAGGTTGCACAAGGCGCTTCAAAAAAAGGAGCATATTTACAAGTCCAATGAAACCATTACACAATTTCTAAACCAGCATTGAATCCAAGCATAAAAAACTATTTATAAAGAAGTCTACCTTTTAAACACACAGCTATGTCAAAGATTGCGCACGCAGCTTGTAAATATGCTTCTCTTTTTTTGTATATTCTATCTCAATTTATGCCATTAAAAGAAACCTTTAAACATCTCTCACGGCATTTTATATTCTTGTCTGGGTGCCAATTTTATTATTCTGCATGCATTTTCTGCTTGCACCCATGTGAAACATTGCGCAAGAGTCTTGTAAATATGCCCCTCTTTATCTTATATTACATCTCAATTGGTACCATTACTGAAATACTTTATGCATCTCCCACACCATTTCATATGGTTTTCTATCTGCTATTCCTATCCCTCTCCATACATTCACTGTTTCCACCCATACTAAAGGTTGCACAAGGCGCTTAAAAAAAAGGAGCATATTTACAAGTCCAATAAAACCATTACACAATTTCTAAACCAGCATTGAATCCAAGCATAAAAAACTATTTATAATGAAGTCTACCTTATAAACACACAGCTATGTCAAAGATTGTGCACGCAGCTTGTAAATAGGCTTCTCTTTTTTTGTATATTCTATCTCAATTTATGCCATTAAAAGAAACCTTTAAACATCTCTCACGGCATTTCATATTCTTGTCTGGGTGCCAATTTTATTATTCTGCATGCATTTTCTGCTTGCACCCATGTGAAACATTGCGCAAGAGTCTTGTAAATATGCCCCTCTTAATCTTATATTCCATCTCAATTGATACCATTACTGAAATACTTTATGCATCTCCCACACCATTTCATATGGTTTTCTATCTGCTATTCCTATCCCTCTCCATACATTCACTGCTTCCACCCATACTAAAGGTTGCACAAGGCGCTTCAAAAAAAGGAGCATATTTACAAGTCCAATGAAACCATTACACAATTTCTAAACCAGCATTGAATCCAAGCATAAAAAACTATTTATAAAGAAGTCTACCTTTTAAACACACAGCTATGTCAAAGATTGCGCACGCAGCTTGTAAATATGCTTCTCTTTTTTTGTATATTCTATCTCAATTTATGCCATTAAAAGAAACCTTTAAACATCTCTCACGGCATTTTATATTCTTGTCTGGGTGCCAATTTTATTATTCTGCATGCATTTTCTGCTTGCACCCATGTGAAACATTGCGCAAGAGTCTTGTAAATATGCCCCTCTTTATCTTATATCACATCTCAATTGGTACCATTACTGAAATACTTTATGCATCTCCCACACCATTTCATATGGTTTTCTATCTGCTATTCCTATCCCTCTCCATACATTCACTGTTTCCACCCATACTAAAGGTTGCACAAGGTGCTTAAAAAAAAGGAGCATATTTACAAGTCCAATGAAACCATTACACAATTTCTAAACCAGCATTGAATCCAAGCATAAAAAACAATTTATAAAGCAGTGTAACTTATAAACACACAGCTATGTCAAAGATTGCGCATGCAGCTTGTAAATATGCTTCTCTTTTTTTGTATATTCTATCTCAATTTATGCCATTAAAAGAAACCTTTAAACATCTCTCACGGCATTTCATATTCTTGTCTGGGTGCCAATTTTATTATTCTGCATGCATTTTCTGCTTGCACCAATGTGAAACATTGCGCAAGAGTCTTGTAAATATGCCCCTCTTTATCTTATATTCCATCTAAATTGATACCATTACTGAAATACTTTATGCATATCCCACACCATTTCATATGGTTTTATATCTGCTATTCCTATCCCTCTCCATACATTCACTGCTTCCACCCATACTAAAGGTTGCACAAGGCGCTTCAAAAAAAGGAGCATATTTACAAGTCCAATGAAACCATTACACAATTTCTAAAGCAGCATTGAATCCAAGCATAAAAAACAATTTATAAAGAAGTCTACCTTTTAAACACACAGCTATGTCAAAGATTGCGCACGCAGCTTGTAAATATGCTTCTCTTTTTTGTATATTCTATCTCAATTTATGCCATTAAAAGAAACCTTTAAACATCTCTCATGGCATTTCATATTCTTGTCTGGGTGCCAATTTTATTATTCTGCATGCATTTTCTGCTTGCACCCATGTGAAACATTGCGCAAGAGTCTTGTAAATATGCCCCTCTTTATCTTATATTCCATCTCAATTGATACCATTACTGAAATACTTTATGCATCTCCCACACCCTTTCATATGGTTTTTCTATCTGCTATTCCTATCCCTCTCATACATTCACTGCTTCCACCCATGCTAAAGGTTGCAAAAAGCGCTTCAAAAAAAGGAACATATTTACAAATCCAATGAAACCATTACACAATTTCTAAACCAGCATTGAATCCAAGCTTAAAAAACAATTTATAAAGCAGTCTACCTTATAAACACACAGCTATGTCAAAGATTACGCACGCAGCTTGTAAATATGCTTCTCTTTTTTTGTATATTCTATCTCAATTTATGCCATTAAAAGAAACCTCTAAACATCTCTCACGGCATTTCATATTCTTGTCTGGGTGCCAATTTTATTATTCTGCATGCATTTTCTGCTTGCACCAATGTGAAACATTGCGCAAGAGTCTTGTAAATATGCCCCTCTTTATCTTATATTCAATCTAAATTGATACCATTACTGAAATACTTTATGCATATCCCACACCATTTCATATGGTTTTATATCTGCTATTCCTATCCCTCTCCATACATTCACTGCTTCCACCCATACTAAAGGTTGCACAAGGCGCTTCAAAAAAAGGAGCATATTTACAAGTCCAATGAAACCATTACACAATTTCTAAAGCAGCATTGAATCCAAGCATAAAAAACAATTTATAAAGAAGTCTACCTTTTAAACACACAGCTATGTCAAACATTGCGCACGCAGCTTGTAAATATGCTTCTCTTTTTTGTATATTCTATCTCAATTTATGCCATTAAAAGAAACCTTTAAACATCTCTCACGGCATTTCATATTCTTGTCTGGGTGCCAATTTTATTATTCTGCATGCATTTTCTGCTTGCACCCATGTGAAACATTGCGCAAGAGTCTTGTAAATATGCCCCTCTTTATCTTATATTCCATCTCAATTGATACCATTACTGAAATACTTTATGCATCTCCCACACCATTTCATATGGTTTTTCTATCTGCTATTCCTATCCCTCTCATACATTCACTGCTTCCACCCATGCTAAAGGTTGCAGAAAGCGCTTCAAAAAAAGGAACATATTTACAAATCCAATGAAACCATTACACGATTTCTAAACCAGCATTGAATCCAAGCTTAAAAAACAATTTATAAAGAAGTCTACCTTATAAACACACAGCTATGTCAAAGATTGCGCACGCAGCTTGTAAATATGCCTCTCTTTTTTTTAATATTCTATCTCAATTTATGCCATAAAAAAAAGCTTTAACATCTCTCACAGCATTTCATATTCTTGTCTGGGTGCCAATTTTATTATTCTGCATGCATTTTCTGCTTGCACCCATTTCAAACATTGCGCAAGAGTCTTGTAAATATGCCCCTCTTTATCTTATATTCCATCTCAATTGATACCATTACTGAAATACTTTATGCATCTCGCATACCATTTCACATGGTTTTCTATCTGCTATTCATATCCCTCACCATACATTCACTGCTTCCACCCATGCTAAAGGTTGCACAAGGCACATCAAAAAAAGGAGCATATTTACAAGTCCAATTAAGCCATTACACAATTTTTAAACCAGCATTGAATCCAAGCATAAAAAACAATTTATAAAGAATTCTACCTTATAAACACACAGCTAACATTATGGAAAAAGGTAAAAATATAATTCTTTAATTCTCACAGACACTCACTGTGATACTTGTCAAAAATCTTTAAGCTCTCTATGTTTTTTAAAAGAATCATTACTCACCTTTAAACATGCTTTGGAAGATGTAAAACAGTGTCAGTCACAGTCAACGGATATTCTTAAGCAGAATCTCTGAACAATGCTTCCTTCACTGGAGCCTTTTAATAATGGCACAGATTCTTTCTCATTTCAGAGCCATATTCTTGTACATAGCCAATAAAAATTGTTCCCACACAAATTCAAAACCAAACTGCACATTTTAATTGGTTGTACATTTCAAGACTTTGAAACTCACATAACATTCACCCTTCCCCCCAGTGCTCATTCATCAAGTAACCATGGTAACTCCCTCTTAAACCAGCACACAGTCCACAAGTTCATTATACTATGTTGCAAAAAAATCCATCAAGGCTGTTTGACCTCTCAATCTACTAGCTAATGAAATGCAATGTTTCTTTAAATGACTTTTTCTCAACCATTGAAATGACTTCTTACAACAACAAAAAAGCATGCACCCTAATTTTCAGTGGAGATTTTTAACAAAGCTCCAATCATTTCTGGTTATTCATCTGCACTGATTCTCAAACACTTTTTTTCATAATCAAACTGCCATTTCATTTCCACAACTCATCTGACTAGAAGCACATCTACCTTTAAAATGACAAAAGTCTGGTTTGTGGGTCATAGCTATGTCCACTGTAGTCAAAATTACGCAGCTAATTTGGGTATTTACAATCTTGATTTACCAAATGTGGACATTGTATGGATTGGACAGAGAGTGTTGAGGAGTCACCAATTGATACCATTGGTAAAATCCTTTATGCATTTACCACACCCTGACCTTATAATTGTGCACTGTGGTGGAAATGACTTAGGCACTTTGACTGGGGTAGGTCTGGAAATGCTTTTAAAGGACATCTTTGGACAATTGATGTCACTTTTTCCCAAAACTGCCTTGGTATTTTCTAATACATGCCAAAGGCAAAAATGGAACTGGTCCAACCAATTTTGTCCACAGATTGAGTAAGCAAGGAAACATGTAAATAAATCTGTTTCTGCTTACCTCAGAGACTATGGTATAGGTTCCATTTACCACAACAACTTGCGTTACAACATGCAAGACGTCTATAGGAGAGATGGTGTGCACTTTACAGATGAGGGGAATAGTGTTTTCCTCTTGAATATAAGACTCTGCATTGGTACAAAAAACATCCACTTAACACAACAGCTCTTTTCAGAGCTAACTTACCTCTAAACACTCTACATTATTTTTTAACTCTATTTTTTTACACTGTTTTTCCCCGTGGTGCGCTCAGGGTGCGCGTAGCGGAGAGCGTACCCGGGAGCGCAGCCAGCGCTTACCCCGCGAAAATTTAAAAAAAAAGTTTTTTTGCCCTTAAGAATCCTTCTAGGCCCCACTCAGAAAACCTAGGGGGTCAGGGGGTCTCTACTCTGCCCCCTTTTAATTATTTCCCCCTTTCTTTTTCACCTCTTGTGTCTCGATTCTACAGAGACACAAGATGGCGGACTCTCCAGACTGTTTAGAATGTTGACAGACACCCGACAGCCAATCAGCTTTCCGCTCGCCCACTCCCGTAGCGCGCCGGGTGCGCTCCCCGGTACGCGTACCTGTAAGCGCTTGAAGCGCGCTTATAGATATATATGTGTTTTTAAACTTAATTTTCGTAAAAACCACTGGAGCAATTTTCAGCAAATATAGCAAAGGCACATCTGCGTACCAGTCCCTACAATTTTGCCAAGTTTGGCGTAATTCCGTTCAGCGGTTCGGGCTGTAGACTTGTCAGACCGTCCTATGGAAATTAACATTGGGAAAACACGTTTTGGGACCCCCCTATTTTCTCGGCCCCCACTTCACGAATCCCCCCAAAACTTTCAGGGAAGGAGCGCAGCAGAGCTGGTCAAAATTTTGGAAAATTACATGCAAATTCCTCAACCAGCGCCAGAGTTATTCCCAATAGAATGTTGCGGATTTCCTATGGTAGCCAATCCTAACTATAACTACCTACTGGCGACCGCCAGTAGGTAATATATATATATATATATATATATATATTCACAGAAAAAACCATAGGTTTGAGACCATATATAGTTAGGTATTTGCATTTACAAAACCTTGAAAATTCAATGAAAAAACCATAGGTTTGAGACCATATATAGTTAGGTGAATATTTTAATCATACAAAACCAATGAAATTCCATATATAGTTAGTTGCACTAACTATATATTTCGCGCACCCGCAATCCACTGCTGATGATGTCACATATTACATCATTCATGACATGGTCAGTGACATCACTGATGACATCACTGATGACATGATCCAGTGACTGTGTGTTTCTGTAAAGTTTAAATATGTTTTACATATTGAAGAATGAGTGGATGTATAAGTATCTGGATGAAGGATTTAGTAGGTGCGTTACTGACTGTATGAGTGAGTGAATAAATGTGTCGTACTAAATGCATGGGTTAGTGACTAAACTGTCTGAATGTGTGCATCAGTATGTCTGTTGTGGTGAAAACTGCTGCATGTGTTGATCATTAGCTATACGAGAGGCTATATGTGTTATTGATTGGTTGCCCAAGTATTTGTATGGGAGATTGAGTTTGTGTGGGGGTGGCTGGGAGGTGTGTGACTCTGTGCATAGATGTGTGAGCAGTTGATTCACTAGGTGTATGAGTTCAAGAGTGCATGTGGAAACAGCTACATGGGCGGTTGACTGTGTGCATGAGTGTATTGATGAGTGAATGGATATCTCAATGCTACATGTCATAGTAAGTACATATGTAAAACACAGTACATGTGAGAGTTGGCATATATAAATAACTGTGCATGAGAGCCAGTGAATGTGTGAGTGGCTGAATGGATCATTGTGAACTTGTATCAGGGATTGTATAAGAGAGTAAATATGTGTTAGTATATGTTTGAATAAGTAAGGTGTGTATAACTGTATAGTTGAGGAAATGGAGGTGAGATTGATTCTTTGCATGACTGACTAGGTGTGTGAGTATGGATGAGTGACAGTGTGTGAGTGTCTGTATACACTGAGTGTATCTAAGGTTATATTAGAGTCTGAAGAGGTTCATCGTATTAGCACATGAATGATGTCATCAGTGATGTGATCAATGATGTCAAATGAGATGTGATCAGTGATGTCATCAGTGATGTCATTTGAGATGTCATCTGTGATGTCATCAGTGATGTCATCAGTGATGTCACTGACCATGTCATGAATGATGTAATATGTGACATCATCAGCAGTGGATTGCGGGTGCGCGAAATATATAGTTAGTGCAACTAACTATATATGGAATTTCATTGGTTTTGTATGATTAAAATATTCACCTAACTATATATGGTCTCAAACCTATGGTTTTTTCATTGAATTTTCAAGGTTTTGTAAATGCAAATACCTAACTATATATGGTCTCAAACCTATGGTTTTTTCTGTGAATTTCAAAGGTTTTTTGAATGCTAATTCCTAACTATATAAGGCCTGAAACCTATGGTTTTTTCAGTGAATTTGCAAGGTTTTTTAAATGCTAATTCTATTAGCGGATAACGTTTTTATATATTCAAACGTTTTTTTAATGCTAATTCCTAACTATATAAGGCCTGAAACCTATGGTTTTTTCAGTGAATTTCAAAGGTTTTTTAAATGCTAATTCCTAACTATATAAGGCCTGAAACCTATGTTTGTTTTAGTGAATTCGCAAGGTTTTTTAAATACTAATTCCTAACTATATAAGACCTGAAACCTATGTTTTTTTCAGTAAATTTCAAAGGTTTTTTAAATGCTAATTCCTAACTATATAAGGCTTGAAACTATGTTTTTTTCTTTGAATTTCAAAGGTTTGTTAAATGCTAATTCCATTAGCAGATAACGTTTAAATATATTAATATCCTAGTGGGACCACCTGAGCAGCCCTAAGGGGTCAGGGTGTTTCTACCCTGCCCCTTTTTGTGTTCTACACGTTTTTTTTCTGCTTTCTTGTGCCTCAGTCTACTAAGACCCAAGATGGATGCCAACACTTCCTGGTTAGAAGTGTTGACAGCCAATGACCATGCAGCTTTCTCGGGAAGGCATGCTGATTGGCTGTCACTGTCTGTCAACACTAGCACAAGATAGATGCCAACACCTCCTGGTTAGAAGTGTTGACAGCCAATGACCATGCAGCTTTCTCGGGAAGGCATGCTGATTGGCTGCCACTGTCTGTCAACACTCAAAACCAGGAAGTGTTGGCAGCCATCTTGTGCCTTGTTAGAACCAAGGCACAAGAAAGCAGTGAAACAAAGGTGTGAAACTCGCAAAGGGGCCAGAGTAGAATCACCCTGACCCCCTAGGCCTGCTCAGGGGGTCCCACAAAGACCCTAAAAGCCCCAAAAAAATTATTTTATTTTTTTTGTAAAAATCGGGGTACGCGTACCGTGCGCGTACGGTACGCGTACCCCGCGACTTTAAAAAAAATATATATCTTTTTGCCTTCGGGGTCTTTGTGGGACCCCCTGAGCAGGTCTAGGGGGTCAGGGTGCTTCTACCCTGCCCCCTTTTTGAGTTCTACACGTTTGTTTTTCTGCTTCCCTGTGCCTCAGTCTACCGAGGCACAAGATGGCTGTCAACAGTTTCTGTTTTGGAGTGTTGACAGACATTGGCAGCCAATAAGCATGCAGCTCGTGCACTTGAGGTACGCTTACCGTACGCGTACGTGCGCGTACCGTAAGCGCACCGGTAAGATCACGGGTAAGCTGCTATAGATATATATATTTTTTTGAACCTTAATTTCTCAAAATCCACTGGACCGCATATCTTGAGACCTAGCAAAGGCATATCGGGCTAACAGTCCCTACAATTTTGCCAAGTTTGGTGGAAATCCATTCAGCCGTTCGGGCTAAAAGTGAGTCCAGCCCTATGGAAATTAACATGGGGAAAACACATTTTGGGACCCCCCTTTTATCTTGGCCCCCGCTTGACGAATCCCCCCCCCAAACTTTCAGGGAAGGACCAGAGAGTAAATGTGCCATTTTCAGGAAATTTTCAGCCAATTCCGTCCATCAACGCCAAAGTTATTCAACATAGAACAGAAATTTGAAAAATCCCATAGGAAAAAAATCCTAACTATGTATACCTACTGGCGACCACCAGTAGGTAATATATATATATATATATATATATATATATATATATATATATATATATATATATATAAAATTTCTATGGCAAAATGAAACCCCGGCATCTGAGGAAGGCTTGTGATAGCCGAAATGCATTATGCCCAGCTAATGGTCCATTAAAGTGGTTCCTGTTGCATTTCCCTGTGTGGCTGCTTCCTTCGTGGATGGGAGGATTTATTTCGTATTTTCACGCCAGCCAGAGGCGTGTCAAGTGCCCCCGTTCTACAAAGAGGCTGGAGCATCACTGGTTTCTGCTCCTGTAGCTGTTTTTCCCGTCAAGGTTTTGACACGGCTCCAGCCCGCCTCAGCGAGCAGGCGGAGTAAGGGCTGCTGCCTGGTGCAGTTCGTCACTGTACGACGAGTTGGGTTTACTTATCCCCAGCTCACGGCCCTACAGAATCCTGCTCAACGGGGCTGGAACGTATGCGGGGACTAGAGGGAGCACTGAGGACACTTACCTGACCGGAACCCCTGCCATCAGGACACACCGCGTTCAGTCCCGCAAAGCGCACGTCCAGAGACGATTATTTCCACCGAAAGTTCCCCACGCAACATCTTCCCAAGAAAGGAGAACTCTGGGAGTTGTAGTCATCAAGCTTCTACAGCAGATGGGCGATCATGTGACCAGGGGCTCATTGTGCTTGAACCAATGGGAGCAAAGTGGGACTATTTTAAACGTGTGTGTGGTAGCAACCGGACATTAACGGCATCTGAGGAAGGCTTGTGATAGCCGAAATGCATTATGCCCAGCTAATGGTCCAATAAAGTGGTTCCTGTTGCATTTCCCCGTGTGGCTGCTTCCTTCGTGGATGGGAGGATTTATTTCATATATATATATATATATATATATATATATATATATATATATATATATATATATATATATATATATATATATATATATATATATATATATATAAAATTTCTATGGCAAAATGAAACCCCCTCATTTTGTTCCTTTTCAAATTAAATGTATTAAGTGTTACCACTTTATTCCAATCAAGATGACTTCAGGTGTGCCATACTTTTGTCATAAGTAAGACTGTTAGCCTTCTAGTTGTTCTTTAGAACACTCTGGGACATTCTGTCATTGGGCTATAGTTGGGCTACATCTGGCTGATATTTGGCCTACATTTGGGCTCTTTTGTCTCTGGTGGCCATCTTGGGAGACTGCATATCAGAATTTTTTTAATGAAATATAAGAGGATTTGAGAAGTCACTCAAAATGTGCCCTAATTTTTCTTTCTTCAGCACTAATCATATTTTCTATGGCAAAATGAACCCCCTCATTTTGTTCCTTTGCAAATTAAATGTTTTAAGTGTTAACACTTTATTCCAATCAAGATGACTTCAGGTGTGCCATACTTTTGTCAAAAGTAAGACTGTTAGCGCTCTAGTTGTTCTTTAGAACACTCTGAGACATTCTGTCATTGGGCTATAGTTGGGCTACATTTGGCTGATATTTGGGCTACATTTGTTTTTTTTGTCTCTGGTGGCCATCTTTGGGCTACATTGGGCTACATTGGGCTACATTTGGGCTCCAACATATATATAGCCCAATGTAGCCCAATATATATTTTTCAAAGTTAATTTTCGTAAAAACCACTGGAGCATATATCTTGAGACATAGCAAAGGCACATCGGGGTACCAGTCCCTACAATTTTGCCAAGTTTGGTGGAAATCCATTCAGCCGTTCGGGCTAAAAGTGAGTCCAACCACCCTATGGAAAACTCAATGTTAAAAACACGTTTTGGGACCCCCCTTTTTTCTCGGCCCCCACTTGACGGAACCCCCCCAAACTTTCAGGGGACGTTCAGAGACAGAATGTGCCATTTTCCTGTAAATTTCAGCCAATTCCGTCCATCAACGCCAAAGTTATTCAACATAGAATTTTCAGAAATCCCTATTCAAAAAAATCCTAACTATATATACCTACTGGCAAAGTAAGACTGTTAGCGCTCTAGTTGTTCTTTAGAACACTCTGGGACATTCTGTCATTGGGCTATAGTTGGGCTACATCTGGCTGATATTTGGGCTACATTTGTTTTTTTTGTCTCTGGTGGCCATCTTTGGGCTACATTGGGCTACATTGGGCTACATTGGGCTACATTTGGGCTCCAACATATATATAGCCCAATGTAGCCCAATATATATTTTTCAAAGTTAATTTTCGTAAAAACCACTGGAGCATATATCTTGAGACATAGCAAAGGCACATCGGGGTACCAGTCCCTACAATTTTGCCAAGTTTGGTGGAAATCCATTCAGCCGTTCGGGCTAAAAGTGAGTCCAACCACCCTATGGAAAACTCAATGTTAAAAACACGTTTTGGGACCCCCCTTTTTTCTCGGCCCCCACTTGACAAAACCCCCCCCAAACTTTCAGGGGACGGTCAGAGACAAAATGTGCCATTTTCCTGAAAATTTCAGCCAATTACGTCCATCAACGCCAAAGTTATTCAACATAGAATTTTGAAAAATCCCATAGGAAAAAAATCCTAACTATATATACCTACTGGCGACCGCCAGTAGGTAATATATATATATATATATATATATATATATATATATATATATATATATATATATATATATATATATATATATATATATATATATATATATATATATATATATATATATATATATATATATATATATATATATATATATATATATATGTAGTATTCATAATTCCACTTATGTTTATATCCTAAGGTAAGTATGGGTGGAGAATAAAACAGCAAATATATACTTACTTTACAATACAGTGGGAGGTCGCTATTATGGATGCAACATTCTTGCAGGTTGATATTAACAACCTCATTAGAGTGCCTTCAGATTAGGCCACGGAAAGTAAATCTTCATGTACCTTATCCCTTTTGCATTCAAATAAACACTGACATGCCAAACATACATTCTGAAATGCTCCACATCGACTAGCTTCAAGGGAGACCACTTTCATAATAATTTGTTTTTTTTCTGTTCATATCTGATGTTTCCAAGTGCAGCACAAGTCTTGGTACTATTCAAAGTAATTGTATTCAATTCATAGATCTCTGTAGTAAATGAAGTAGTTGATTTTGGTAGGGCTCAAACTTGTGAGTCTCAGAAGCAGTGTAACTCACTGAGCCATCTGTCTGGCTATTTAACACATCTCAGGACATGGTCTAATTAACAAAAGTCACTCTGGTCTGCCCACTTGATGCAGGTGCATGTGGCGTTTTACTCAAAGGATAGTGAAAAAACACAAGCCTGGATTTAGTCATGGCCCTACTGCAGATTGCATGGATCTCGCAGGGCAATACAGGTTTACTATCCGAAAAAGTCAAAATATAAACACAACAGTATGCTGTCAATTAGTCTTCATCACAAGGCAGTAAGAAAACATGTTTAGACTCATGGGGGGATAAACAAACAGGAACATCCATTGAGCTTAAGTTTCAGCAAAAACCATTCACTAGCTTTTATACATTACCATCCTGACCCCTGCCTACATGCTACACTCTGAAATTATGTTGAAGCATCGACAACTAAGGCGCACTTCACATAAAAGAACTACAGTCACCGCCAAAGCTTTAGCCACGATACTCTGAGACATAAAAAATTCAAAGGTAAGCAAATGGGCTGCATTTCGTTAAGTAAAATACCACTGACTTCAAAAAGACCAAGGAAGTAATTTCATTCTGTAAAGTTCTGTTTGCACCTACCATTGATGGCCTCAGTAAAACCCTTCCTAGGAATGTGGCTTCATAGAGACAACAGCTATTTCTTCCTTTAAACATGGCACGCGGAATCACGAAATTTAGTACACAAATCGAAGCGATACCACATGGCATGTTTAAAGAAAGAATGGGGCTTTGCGGGGGAGCGGCCGACCAGCGGGGCCTCGGGAGTGGGGGGGTTAATGGAGCAAGCAATAGACAGGGGATGTTTGGGGTTGGGCTGTTAGTAGGGCCTGGGCTGTCATTGGGCTGTTTTGGGCTTTAATTCGGCTGGTGTCCTTTATAACCAGACATCTTGCGCTGATAGTCATCATTTTGTGGTTGGTGACACGGCAGCCAGGGGGGCATATAGGAACGAGCGTTGTTTAATGTAAGGCATGGTTTCTTTGTCCTGTGGCGTGTGTCGCGTGTGGGTGGGGGCCTGTGGAGCAAGTGTCTGGAAGCGCAGTAGTGGACAGCGGTTGTCTGTGGGTAGGAAGGTGCGGTGTGAGAGACGCAGGAGCGGCGGTTGAGTGCGGCCTTACCGGTGACGCGGCAGATAGCGGAGACAGGGCCCGGAGTCTTGGTGGTGTCCTGCGGCGTCTTCAGGGACCGAAACAGTTAAGGCGGCGAATGCTGGAGCGGAGGACCCGCGCGTCCGCGAGGCCCTCCGGTTGCTGGGGGAGGCGAGCCGCACTGACCTGTTGCGGCCGGAGGTACAGGTAAGGCAGCCGTGGCGCACTGCTAGTGGCGCAGTGGCGGCTGTGCTGGCGTGCGACCTGCCCCGAGCTAGGCAGAGGAAGGAGCAGGGGGGAAGGCAGGGTGAGAGGGCGGGAGGCGGTGCAAAGCGAGGCAAGGCCACAGTGCGGCCCAGAGCAAAGAGGAGGGCGGGGGGAAGCGGGGAGGGGGAAGAGGCCTGCACTGGCTTTCGTGGAGGGTGGGGAGGGTAGGGGGGGCACGCGACGTGATTGCGGCAGGGGGTGTGGGGGGATTGGGGGGAGGCCCCAAATAGGTGCTGGGCAGCTGGGGGGAGGGCAGGAGCAGGCTGGTGTTTGGGGTGCAGAGGCGGGGGCAGGGCAGGGTGGGGGGTCTACAGGCAGTGATACCAGAACCCCAAGGGCGGGGGCAAAGGGGGGACAGGGGGATGAATCCAGGGGGCGGGGGGGCAGAGTCACCTTTGCTCATTGAGGAAACAGATGTGGAGGGAGGGGAGGGCAGGGGGGGAGGAGGGGAGTGAGTTGGATTGGGGGGGTCATCAGGGGGGGAGTGTGGTGGGACCGATCAGGTCGCCGTTGCCGCCGGGGAGGCGCAGAGCTGGGGGCTGGGGGAGAGGGGGCAGAGGGCAGTTCGGGATGGGAGGGGAGGATGAGGAGGGGTGGGCCGGGGAGGGGGTTCGTGGGGGAGGGGGTTGGGGAGCGGCACGGGGCGGAGTGTGGGGCGCGCGGAAGGGGATAGGGGCAGGGCGGGGAGGGGGGTGGGAGCCTGGGTGAGGTGTGGGGGGCGGAGTGGGGAATTGGCGGGAGGAAGGGGGGGCGGCCAGCGTGGAGGGGGGACATTCTGCGGGGTAAGGCAGGGGCGTGCAGAGGGGGTGGGGCGAGTGGCGGAGGTGGCGGGCGTGGAATGGTACCCCCGGCATGCTGGACCCCACATTTCTTTTCTTGGCAGGAACAACTGGCTTGGGGCTCGAGAGAGCAGCATGCGACTCCACTCCAACGAGAGGATGGTGCGGCTCAGCCTGGTACGGGCGGTCTCGCTCCAGCGAGGGACCGCTCATGTGAAAGCAGTGGACGGCAGGGTGGTAGGTCCCCACCAGCCCCACCCGAAGCGTCGAGATAGCTGCCGGGGGACGGGGATGGCTTTCAGATGACGTGACGCACACAGCGGATTACAATGTGGAGGATGAACGGAGGGAGAGTGTGGATTTGGGGGATCTGATGAGGGCTTGCAGGGAAAAGGCGGGGCATAACCGGCTGGAGTCCCTAGGAGGCGGCCGGGATAGGCGGTGGGGTACAGGAGCAGAGGGGGGTGAACAGGAAGAGGACTCAATGAAGAAGGGGGAGATTCAGGGGGAGGAGGGGAAATGAGTAATGTTGTTGGAAGAGTTTTGCAGATCTGCCCCAGACAAGCGGTGCCTCGAGTGACAGCCCCCCCAGCTCCACTGGTTAGGCAGCGGGATCCAGTGCAGCCGCCAGCCTTGACGCCAGGTAAGGATGGTGACAGAGCAGGGAGTGGTTTGTTCAGGCCGCAGGAGTTGTGGGTGTCGGTGGGCACAGATGCTTGGGGGGAGGACACAGTGAGGTTGGTGAAGGGTAGGTACGTGATGGACATGGGGTGGGCACGGACGCGGTGAACAAAGGGGCGGTTGGCGGCGACGGGGTGAGCAGCGGTGGGGTCGTGGCTGCGGGCAAGGCGCAGGGCGGCGGGGGGAAGGCGGGGGTCACCGGGACGAAAGAGAGTTGTGACGTGCCGGTGCGGAAGCTCCCATATATGGGGGTGACAAAGCCGCTGGGAGCCCATCTTTCTTTGCCAACCAAAGAAAAGATTTGGAAGGGAGAGTACGTAGAGATCTTGAAGCTCCTTCATAGGGAGCTGTCAGCGAAGGAGGTGTCGAAGGAGGAGGAGCAAGAGTTGGCTCGCCGGCTGAAGGTGCTACTCACTATTGAAAACTGGTCGGCGGCTTTTCTGATGTACACTAGCGTTTACTGTGAAAAGTACCCGGACAGGTCCCTGGCACTGTTCAAATACATGGACGTGGTGCGGCGGGCGCAGATTACCTGCGGCGGTTACGCCTGGTCTCATTATGATGAGGAATTCCGGACACGGATGGCGGGCGATCCGGACTCGAAGTGGGACAAGCTGGATTCGGACTTGTACCAGCAGACTATGGGGGGCGCGAAATTTGGTTGCACGATCTACACTGCCAGAGGTCTGCCACTTGCGCCGACCCACTTTTCGGCCCGTCCCACCCGAGGAGGGGTGGGGCAGGGTGAACACACCACACAGAACACAGTCGGGGCCTGCTGGGACTTTAACAGAGGCGCATGTGGCAGGCAGGCGTGTCGGTTCAGACATGAGTGCTCAAAGTGCGGGCGAAGACACCCAGTAGTCAGATGCTGGGGGGTCACGGGAGGTCCTCCGCAAGGCCAGCAGAACGCGGCGGCTGGGGGGATGCAGGGGGAGAGGGGGAGGGCAGGGAGGGACCGGGGCTATGGGCAAAGGCTCATACACCGGCTAGGTTGAACCGCATGGAGCCGTTGTTGGAGGCGTATCCGCAGTGGACAATGCGGCCGTGTTGCGGCGGGGTTTCCAGGAGGGCTTCCGGTTAGGATACGAAGGGCCGCGGATCGCGAGGTGGGCGGACAACCTAAAATCCATCAACGCGCACAAAGGGATCGTGCGGGAAAAATTGTTCAAGGGGGTGAGGGAGGGCCGGATGGTGGGGCCCTTCGTGGAGCCGCCCCTGCCGGATTTGATCATTTTCCCGATCGGGGTGGTGCCTAAAAAAGAGCCGGGGCAGTTCCGCTTGATTCAGCATCTGTCATTGCCAGAGGGGGAGTCGGTGAATGACTACATCGCGGCGGGACTGACGTCGGTGTCGTACTCGTCGGTGGATGTGGCGCAGAAAATTGTGGCCGCAGTGGGGCGGGGGGCCCTAATGGCGAAGTGCGACATCAAGTCGGCGTTTTGGCTGCTCCCCGTGCATTCAGAGGATCACCATTTGCTGGGGATCCAGTTCGATGGGGTCATCTTTGAGGACAAAGCACTCCCCATGGGATGCTCGATATCTTGTGCCTTGTTTGAGAGGTTCAGTTCTTTCCTGCAGTGGGCTTTTTCCTGGCGCACAGGCTCAGAGACGGTGACGCATTATCTGGACGACTTCTTTCTGGTGGGACGGCCGGGTTCGACGGACTGCCAGCGGCAGCTGGACAGTTTTACGGACCTTATGGGGCATTTGGGGTTCCCTTTGGTGCCAGAGAAGACGCACGGTCCTAGTACGGTGCTGTCATTTCTTGGTATTGAGCTCGATTAGCGTTGGTTGGCTCCATGTTGGAACAACGGAAGGTGACAGTGCGTGAGGTGCAGGTCTTGTTGGGGGTCTTAAACTTTGCGTGCCGGGTGGTACGAGCGGGACGCATGTTTTGTCGTCGGCTGTGTTTGGCGCGGTCAGGTTTGACGCTTCCGCATCATCATCTGCGGTTGGCGGCGGGGATGAAGGAGGACTTATGCATGTGGCAGGCGTTTCTGGAGAACTTCAATGGCGTGCCCATGGCTCCGCCAGAAGAGTGGGAATGGGACGTCTCGCTGTCGTCGGATGCGGTGGGGATTGGCTGTTTCGGGCTGTACTGGGCGAGGAGTGCGTGGAGCAGTGGCCGCAGCAGTGGCAGGCCGGTGGTAGGAGCATCGCCTTCCTTGAATTGTTCCCGCTGGTGGTAGCCGTTACAGTTTGGGCGCATGAGCTGGCCCATAAGTGGGTATTGTTCCAGGTGGACAATATGGCAGTGGTGCAGGTGGTCAACAGGCAGTCGGCCAGGGACCCGCAGGTGTTAAAACTGATGCGCGTTTTCGTGCTGCGTTGTTTGGAACATGACATTCTGTTTCACGCCAGACACGTGCCGGGGGTGGACAATGACACTGCGGATGCTTTGTCTCGTTCACAGTGGCAGAGGTTCCATGGGCTAGCCACGGAGGCGGACGAGCACAGGACGCCGGTGCCAGCGGAGATGTGGTCGGGGGCGAAGCAGGGTCGTTCAGCTGGTAAGGGCGTCGGGGGCGGCATCAACATGGAAGGCGTACGAGCAGGCATGGCATGAATTTTGGCTGTCTGGAGCGGTAAGGCAGGGGGACCGGTAGCGGCGGTAGGAGCAGGTAGTGCAGTACATGCTGGGCCTGATGGAGAGGGGGTTGTCGAGGGTGACAATTGCAGGCAAGTTGTCGGCGGTGGCGTTCATGGGGAAGTTGTGGTGGGGTTACACGCCGTTGGCCGGGGAGTTGGGGGCGCGCCTACTGGAAGGCTGGGCACGGGTGAGCCAGCGGAGGCCGATCACGGAAGGGATGCTGGGGGAAATAGTGCGGACGCTACCTTCGGTATGTCGGGACGAGGGTGAGAATACTTCGTTTTCCACACTGATGTCGTGGATGTTTTTTGGAGCGTTCCGGGTTTTGGAGTTGGTGGAGTTGAAAGGGGGCCCGGGGGTGTTGTGGGACGAGGTGGACGTCCGGGATCATGAAGTGGTAGTGCGGCTGCGGCGGTCGAAGACTGATCAGCGAGGTGAGGGGACGTGGGTGGTGTTGGGACCAGGGGGGGGTCTGAGGCGGTGTGCCCGGCGGCGTGGGGGAGGCGTTTGACGGCTGCATGGTCACGGGGGACGGGGAGGTCTTTGGTCGAGGTTGGGCTGACAGGGTGACAGCGGCTCAGGAGCTGTGGTGGGTCCTGCGGCACGCCCTGCGGTGTATGGGTGAGGACCAGAAGGCGTTTGGGACACATTAGTTTCGCATTGGGACGGCGACGGAGGCGGCGCGGCAGGGATGGGGAAAGGAGGACATAAAATGGTTAGGGCGATGGAAATCGGACTGCTACAGGACATATGTGAGGCTGAGGGGGGTAGGGGCGGAGTGTTGATGTGACAATGTTGCTTGCCGCTGACATATGTGTCTTTTCAGGTGCAGTGGTGGGGCCAGCTGCGGAGGCGTTGGAAATTTACATAGTAGGACATTCGTTTGTAAAAAGAGCGGAGAGGGCGGAATGGGACAAACATCGCAGCCTGGTTGGGAAAAGGGGGGATGCGCTGGCATGACTTGGAGCCGGCATTGAACAAGGTTGTGCGGGGGGGGTCCAGATGTGGTAGTGATACATTTAGGGGAGAATGTCTTGGTACAGTATAAGGGGTTGGCATTGATCAAGCAAATGAAGAGGGACTTGTTGGAGGTCAAGGGTAAATGGGCGGGGTGCTTTGTGATTTGGTCGGAGTTTGTGCCCAGGAGGTGTTGGAGAGGAGCGGAAAGGCCGGCGGCCATTGGTAAGACAAGACGGAAGATTAACAGGGGGATGAGGGTTTTTTGTGAGAAAGAGGGCTTTGGCAGGATGGAACACCCGGAGCTAAGATATGGGGCAGTTTACCTGTCTAGGTATGGGATGGCGTTGTATATAGTTCAATTGAAGGAGGCGATAGATCAGGCGATTGGGGTGCGTAGATACCCGAGAGTGCAGGGGTCCTATGGGGGGGTCGAAAGTCGCTAGGGCGACTTCCGAGTGGCGTTTTTTCCTAGTAGATGGGGGGACATGGTAGGAGGACTGTGAGGTAGTTTGACAGGGGGGGGAGGAAGAGTGGCTATAACACGTTATGTAGTCAGGTAGGCTGGCATGGTGCATTTGGGCATTTGTGTTTATGTTGTCATTTGGGGATCCATTTAGGGGAAGGGGTGGGGGGCTGTTAGGTAGTTCATATTTAGTGAGGATTAGTTTTGTATGGCACAGGCCAAGGGATGGTGGTTTTGTTAAGGTGCACCTGCTTCCAATAAAGCGGACTTTATCACACCTAATTATGTGTCTGTGGTCGGTAATGACTCCCCCCACCTCTCCCGATGGGCCCCAATGGGGCTTTGCGGGGGAGCGGCCGACCAGCGGGAGGCCTGCTATCCCCGGGGGGTTTTGGGGGCCTCTGGAGTGGGGGGGGGTTAATGGAGCAAGCAGTAGACAGGGGATGTTTGAGATTGGGCTGTTAGTAGGGCCTGGGATGTCATTGGGCTGTTTTGGGCTTTAATTGGGCTGGTGTCCTTTATAACCGGACATCTTGCGCTGATAGTCACCATTTTGTGGTTGGTGACACGGCAGCCGGGGGGGGCATATAGGAATGAGTGTTGTTTTCTCCACCCGCCCCCCCTAGTTTGGGGCCATAGATTGGGGCAGGTTTTTTGTTGGGTCGGGGTGGTGGATGGGGAGGTGTCTGGAGGGGTTTCCTTGGGAGCCGGTGCATCTGGTTTTTTGTTGTTGTTTTGGTTGTGCAAGTTAACGTGTCGCTGGAGCAGGTGCTGGGGTGATGATCGTATGGGTGGCGTTTTTTCCTAGTAGATGGGGGGACATGATAGGAGGACTGTGAGGTAGTTTGACAGGGGGGAAGGAAGAGTGGCTATAACAAGTTATGTAGTCAGGTAGGCTGGCATGGTGTGCAGTTGGGCATTTGTGTTTATGTTGTCATTTGGGGATCCGTTTAGGGGAGGGGGTGAGGGGCTGTTAGGTAGTTCATATTTAGTGAGGATTAGTTTTGTACGGCACAGGCCAAGGGATGTTGGTTTTGTTAAGGTGCACCTACTTCCAATAAAGCGGCCTTTATCACACCTAATTATGTGTCTGTGGTCGGTAATGTCTCCCCCCACCTCTCCCGATGGGCCCCAATGGGGCTTTGCGGGGGAGCGGCCGACCAGCCGGAGGCCTGCTATCCCCGGGGGTTTTGGGGGCCTTTGGAGTGGGGGGGTTAATGGAGCAAGCAATAGACTGGGGATGTTTGAGATTGGGCTGTTAGTAGGGCCTGGGCTGTCATTGGGCTGTTTTGGGCTTTAATTGGGCTGGTGTCCTTTATAACCGGACATCTTGCGCTGATAGTCATCATTTTGTGGTTGGTGACACGGCAGCCGGGGGGGGCATATAGGAATGAGTGTTGTTTTCCCCACCCGCCCATCCTAGTTTGGGGCCATAGATTGGGGCAGGTTTTTTGTTGGATCGGGGTGGTGGATGGGGAGGTGTCTGGAGGGGTTTCCTTGGGAGCCGGTGCATCTGGTTTTTTGTTGTTGTTTTGGTTGTGCAAGTTAACATGTCGCTGGAGCAGGTGCTGGGGTGATGATCGTATGGGTGGCGTTTTTTCCTAGTAGATGGGGGGGACATGATAGGAGGACTGTGAGGTAGTTTGACAGGGGGGGGAAGGAAGAGTGGCTATAACAAGTTATGTAGTCAGGTAGGCTGGCATGGTGTGCAGTTGGGCATTTGTGTTTATGTTGTTATTTGGGGAGCCATTTAGGGGAGGGGGTGAGGGGCTGTTAGGTAGTTCATATTTAGTGAGGATTAGTTTTGTAAGGCACAGGCCAAGGGATGTTGGTTTTGTTAAGGTGCACCTACTTCCAATAAAGCGGCCTTAATCACACCTAATTATGTGTCTGTGGTCAGTGCTGTCTCCCCCCACCTGTCCCGATGGCCCCCGAATACCCTTCTTGTGTTTTGACGGACGACCGGCCCTAAGTGGATGCCATTGCCAGGGCTGTTTGGTGCACGCCGGTTCCCGGAGGCATCCATCCACCCTGCAGTTGTCAAAATGCAAAAAAAGGGTATTATTTCTTTCTTTACACATGACATGTGTAATCGCTTCACCTTTTTTACTAAGTCGAAGCGATTCTGCAGTGTCATGTTTAAAGAAAGAAATACTCTGGGCCTCTTAGGCATTTTGATGACCACTCCAGCACTCGGTCACAGTTGTGGGCCCAGAACAGAAGGAAAGGAGAAGAGCCAATGCAGGTGGGGGTTACCTGGGGGCACGCAATAGGAGAGAGCAATTACGAGGGGGCCGTGCCCGCACCACAATGAAACAAATAGAGTAAAAGACGATGATAATATGCCATAATAATGAAAATGGGATTGTACTCACAGTAATGCCTTGCTTTGCCTCGCGCCTTGCAAATGGCCTCACGTGCAGTTCACACTGCGCATAACATGACACGACCCTCCCTGCCCCGCCTTTAACAAAAGGAGACACCCAGGCGCTGACGCAGGAGAAAGTGGAACTTTGCTTTCAGTTCATTCTCGATTCTGTATGGATGTCGACTCTGGTCCAAGTGCCAAATATATTATTAATATTTACTGGCCCAGCGGCGGATGAACAAAGACTATAAGACCAGGGGCCCTTAGAAACCATGGGCAGGGCAGGCTGTCCTACCAAAAGTATGCTTATAAACTATAGTACCACTGAGGGGCCCCCCACGTGACAAGGAGCTGGGGGCCCCCACACACCGCGGGGGCTGCGGGGCCTTATGCTACGCCACTGCTCAGCCTGCTAATCAATTATGATAACAATGCTAGTAACGACAGCTGACAGACTCGTGGACTTAGAGTGCAGCTCCAGCACCAGGCAAGCCTCAGGATTACTAATTTGGCAAATATGTCTGACCTTACTCCTGTGCGGATATTTCGACATGTGACAGGTGCAGCATGGTTAGTTACCAGTTCTTAACTAGACCCACCTTGACATTTACACTGAATTTAAGGAGTTTGGTCAATATATTCTGGCAAGCCTCGGTTTTCTCCGTAATTGTGAGAAAAAGCAAAGCTCATCCCACCATGCACCATTTGAACTTCAGCAGCCCACAAGCAACTACGTAGCATTTACACCAAAAAGAGCTTCTGAGTTTGTTATGTTTCTGACCTTTCTGTTATTTTGTTAGTTGAAGCAAATAAAATCCCCATGTTGAAGCACAAAAGAAAACACTCACCGCAGCATGGGGATGCTCTTCCCTCCAGGCCTGGCAAATTCCTGATGTGTTACAGCCAGGGGTGCCACACTGATTACAACACCCTCTTTGAAGGCATGTGACACTTGTGATTGAAGGGCTGGGAGAGCAGCATAGTTCCACATTGTAAATATCGAGAATCCTGTACTTCCCCACCTTCTTTTACGTTACAATCTCGGGCATTTCATTAATGCGGGAACATTACCGAAAATGCGTTATTTTAAAGTGAGATGCGTGGCATTTGGCAGGGCTGTAATGGCATGCGAAATGAGGATCAAAGAGCAGACAGGGGAACTAAAACAGAAACTGCAGCTAAGATGGAACCCGTTATGTATGCGTTTCAGAATCTAAAACTAAACAAAACTTAAACGCAAGTGATTAAAATACAATTAATAGAATTATCAAGGGTAACAGTCACAGTGTTGATGATATCCTTGGAATACCTTCTAAACTTAAAGTGACTGAACGTGTGTTTGCATGATCTTGCACATCATAACTTCATTACACATTTACATTACAGAAGCACATGCTGGAAACGCGCATTTGATGGAATCACTGTTCATGGCTTGTTGCGTGTTCAATAAGGCAGACCAGAAAATGGATTGCTTAGCATAGTTCCGGAGTCCCAATCTAGGATACATCCACGAAACAAAACGTGTGGCAACTTTTTTTGTCATTTCTTCTTGCCAACGTCAGATCGGTTCGCTGCTCTGTCCGGCCTGGAGAATGATGTTTGACAATTTGCTGTCACAGGCACTGATACATTCTGCATGCCCATTTTGCATAATTCCCCTATTTCTTTAACTGAGGAAGTAGGGACTCTGAAGTTGAAGTATGTTATGAAACTCCTATCTTGAAATATAGGAATATATGATTATACCACGATTTCAATTACCACGCATGGCTTTACCACGCGAATTTTACATCGCAAGTGGCTTTACCACGCTGGTATTTACAACGTAGGATTTTACTACGCCTAGAAACGTCTTACCTGCACGTCTTTCTCTACGAGCCCTTACTTCCATCCTCCATTGAAACAAGCGTCAAAACACGTATACCAAAATAAAAAAAGGACTGCTTTTTTGACGTACACGGCACGTCTTTGGGGGAGGCTCTTTCCTTTTTCTTTTAAATTTATGTTCGTTTTTTTTTTTAAAGTAACCTGCTTGTTATTTTTGGGGGGGGAGACCCCCCCCAGGCCCCCTCCGAGCCCCCCCCCCTCTGCCCCCCAAACCCACGCAGAACGACTTGAAGGAATACCACGTCTCCCCCCCAGCCCGTGGTAAAGACGTCGTGGAAGGCACCCTGCGTGGAAGGCACCCTGCGTGGTAAGTGTCGCGTGGTAAACGTTAGTAGTGGTAATGCCTTCGTGGTAAATGATGTTTCCCGAAATATAGAGGGTCTTTGCTCCAAACTCATGCAGAATAAATTGATTACATTCATTAAATAGTATTAAATAATCATGTAATAAGAATCATTTGTGATTGAGCTGGCTCAAATGGATATATAGGTGTCCTTTGTGATTCTAGCTACCCATCAATATCAGGGAGGGTCAATAGAGAAATTGAGCACCACATTGGAAAGGGTATGTGGCATTTATTACAAGGATAATTTCCAGCAGTTCTTTTTAGGACATTTTAATGTTACAGTAGTTGGACTTGAAGTCCGTGTTGCTGAGACATATAAGCTTGATGTTTCCGTGCGTATGTCCGCACTGAATGAGGTAAAAGGCCAGGAGTAAAAATTAAGTGAGCTCCTCTTTTCCTAGAAATTACAGAATGTTGATAACATTTTCCAATCAGAGTACAGTCTATCCACTTTTTCTGCAAGAGATCTTAAAGGCACTATATGATATATTCTTGCCTCTGGTTTTTTGCTGAAATATATAACAGAGCATGAGGTTAGACAGAGCATTGATAGCGACCATAGTCTACTAATATTAATTTTACTATTACCTTGCTCCAAAAGAACTGCAAGAACTTATAAACTCAGATGTAAACACCAATTAATAGTGAGTGGGAGGCAGTTAACTTGAAAAAATATGAACTCTGGGTCAATAGCAAAGACATTATTCGATCTGGTTGTATGGGTTCTGAGTATTCCATCTGCCAATAAGTCAACCATCTGTGTGACCCCCAGGTTATTTGATATTAGAGAGCACTTCACTGCGAATTTATGGGAGGATGCTCTACCTGTCTGTGAGAAATTGGCTTATTAGTTAAGCAGGATGTGAGGCCAGCACAAGTAACAGGTCCACAATTGTCTCCTCACTAGAAACCATGCGCCCCATTTTAGTGCTTGACTCTCTGAAGGTAGCGAAGCAGAGCACTCCAAAGCCTACTGAGGGGAGATAGTGTGGGCTAGTAATCACCATCCACTGGCAGGCAATATCACTCAATAAATCATTGTGCAGTCACTGCTTTTTCTTTGAAAAATGAAAGTACATGTATTACACACTAATAAATACCACACATTAATTCACAAGTATATACACATGGTAGATGAAATTATCTTTGGTGACATTTTGAAATCACATTTGACGCCTAGTGGAACATGACGCCCCATAATCTCAATGACCTCATATACCAGATGCGAAAGAACAATATATGGGAATGGTATTTTAAATAAGGCAGGCCTTTTGGCTTTGTTAAATGGTGACTATATTAAAATGTAAGGCAAGACTATTAGCTTTATTAAGGTGTTACCACATAAAAATATAAGGCAAGCCTTTTGGCTTTGTCAATGGGTTACCACGTTAAAATAAATGGAATAATCACATACAAGGATTCACCATTATAACCAAATGACTCAGTAACCATGTTCAAATACATTCATTATTAATAAGAATTGCATTGTTCATCAACAACAGTTGTCAATAAAGTGTTTGTATTCAAAACAACATCAAAGATGAGTTAGCTTCTTGCTTTTAGCCTTTGAAGCCACATAATGCAGCCATAGGACCAGCCACTAGGAGTCCCTGAACTCCTGAGCTGAAGATCATCAAGCCCAAGTTCCGGGAATACCTACAATATGGAAAATAATCTCCATGGTCATTTAATGCATGAGTTGGGGAGACGTTTTTCTTCGCTGTGAATATATAAGACCACCAGGCTTACAGGCTCCACTGCAAGTTTAGTGCATGAACCACACAACATGCATATTATCACGCATCAGTGCTTTGTTGGGTGCAGAAGGCAAACGTAACCATTGTATGTGTTTACATTTTATATACCTCATTTTGTCTCACTAACACTCATCTGGATGAGGAGCACCAGCGACGTTTGACATATGTGGCAACCAAGGCACATTCACACCCTTTTACAGCCACCGTGACCAATTTTAAGATAGTTACTCACCTGACCACCGTCTTGTAGCATGCACTAGATTCTTAGGCGGAGGTGAGGACAAGAAGCATGTCTGCTCTGCAGCATGAGCTGAATTCAATGATAACCTCTGGGTTTAAATATTGTGGCTGGCAGGCCTCAATAATGAATTTTCTTACCTATCCTAACAAAAAGTCAGCAGGAATTTTAGTAGTGTTTTTAGTGGATAGTAATGGTTTAAGATGGGAAAAAGAGTGTGAAGAAGCAATAACGTTGTAGGCAACAACCACAACACCAGAAGGAAGCATTTAAAAAGAAAAAAAGGATTTGATTCGAACTTCTATGAACCTCCTCCGTTTTGAGAAATATCGATCACTGCAAAGTCTGAATAGGTTGCAGATCTGAGGGAAACCCTGTGATGAATCATGCCTCAAGCTGTGCATAAGAATTGTACACCATGTTTTGAAAATATATTTTATTCTTCTCCCACAATATAAATATTCGTCTCTGGGCCCGGGCGGGCCGAAATCTATTGCAAGGAACACTGCTGTGTACAATGGTTCAAAGGATGTGCTCTAGGTCCTCCAGCCTTCTACTCTGTCCTTTCTCCCATCCAACTGTCCATGTGTGCTTGTATATTTGATGAGTGTGACTGCAGCCTGTGTGGCCGCATGTATGAGTGTTGTTTCTGTGTGCACATGAGTACCGGTTAGCATTTGGGCACCTTAATGTGTGTTGCTCTGTGAACTTGTAGCCTACCTGTGTTTTGATCTGTATGAGTGGGTGCCTCTATGTCACGCATCTTTGTGGACCTACATCTGTATTTTGTATACAGACCCTACGTTTGAAGGTAAAATCCTTGATCAGGATCGATCACGATTTGCCTTAAAGTGCACCTAGGTCCCGGTCTCCTGCTAGTATAGACTATCTTTGACATTTAGCATTTTTTGGTGCTGTTTTCACTTACAATCCTAAAACCATCTCTCTATTTTCCTAATTTAGGGGCCGATTAGGATCGCGGACGGAAACGTGTCCCGTCCGCCAAGGAAGCGGGCAAGATACTCCGGACTGCACCGCGGAAAAACCGCCGTAGCGATTAGGATTATACTGGTACGAACCCCCGACCGCGGCGGACGGAGAACACCAAAGTCCGTCTGCGGCGGACAGAGTACACCAGAGCCCGCCGCTAGCAGACGGAACCGACAAAACCCCGTCCACCGCGGACGCACATGAACGCGGGAACAGCCACCTCCACCGCCATAGCTGCGAAGGCTCCGTGTCTGCGATTAGGATAACGCCGCCTGTACCTCGGTAGGCACCGCCATCCACGTCCGCGGCGGAAAGATTGCAACGAGAAACAGTGCATCACAGCGGAAGCCCAACACGAACAACATCCCTACCGTCAAACCAATGTCAAAAAGTGTGACGGACGTAAATAGCAGACACACGAAAAAGGACTACCCCCCACCTGAAATACCAACACCAATCACAAGCCACCATGACACCCCCCCCAAGTACCCAATAATGCACACTAGTCAACACACCCACCTACCACCTGACTGCCAACAACCATTGAGACAGGACTCTAAAATGACTCACACCCACTACCACGATCCTTTGCATCACAGCATAGCTGCTAGCAAGAGGCCCAATACGAGCGACAGCATACACCAATTGAAGACACACATCCACCACCCTACCACACCCACCACACAAACACCCACCACACCATTCCTACACACCACACACCACACACCTGCACCCCCCAACTCACTCAACCCACACCCTGAGCACCACACACCATGGCACCCAAAAAAACCCCTAAATTCACGGAGACCGAGTTGAAGGTAATGGTAGATGAAATTATCCGTGTTGAGCCCCACATATTCGGGGCCCAAGTCCAGCAGACCACCGTGGCGCAAAAAAATCACATGTGGGACAGGATCGTCAGTCGGGTGAATGCGTCGGGGACCGTGCCAAGGACAAAGCACGAGATACAGAGGCGGTGGCATGACCTGAAAACCTGGGTGAAAGGCATCCGTGCCAAAAACCATGTGAGAGCAAATCACACTGGCGGCGGCACACCCCCGGAGCCCATACCCTACACAGATTGGTAGGAAAAGGTGCTGGGCATACTGCACCCAGAGAGCCTGGAAGGACTTGAGGAAGGAGAAGAGGCTGGTAAGTACTAACCAAGCACCACGATCAGAATGACATGGTCAGCCTCACACAACTGAGAAGACACATCTCCCAGGCCCCAAGCCATGCACGTGGGCCACATACTCACCAAAATGTAAATGGCTACCAACAGGTCCCCATGTCCACAGGGAGGGTGGCGGTGGTGGGTGGGGTGTGTGAGAGGTCACCGCTACAACTCCCAACAGGCCCCCATGTCCACAGGGAGGGCGGTGGTGGTGGGTGGGGTGTGTGAGAGGTCACCACTACAACTCCCAACAGGCCCCCATGTCCACAGGGAGGGTGGCAGTGGGTGTGTGGTGTGTGCGAGAGGTGGGTGGGGTGTGTGAAAGGTCACCACTACAACTCCCAACAGGCCCCCATGTCCACAGGGAGGGCGGTGGTGGTGGGTGGGGTGTGTGAGAGGTCACCACTACAACTCCCAACAGGCCCCCATGTCCACAGGGAGGGTGGCGGTGGGTGTGGGGTGTGTGCGAGAGGTGGGTGGGGTGTGTGAGAGGTCACCACTACAACTCCCAACAGGCCCCCATGTGCACAGGGAGGGCGGTGGTGGTGGGTGGGGTGTGTGAGAGGTCACCACTACAACTCCCAACAGGCCCCCATGTCCACAGGGAGGGTGGCGGTGGTGGGTGGGGTGTGTGAGAGGTCACCACTACAACTCCCACAGGCCCCCATGTCCACAGGGAGGGCGGTGGTGGTGGGTGGGGTGTGTGAGAGGTCACCACTACAACTCCCAACAGGCCCCCATGTCCACAGGGAGGGCGGTGGTGGTGGGTGGGGTGTGTGCGACAGGACACTGAAATGTAATCAAATTGATATGAACATGTAATGTCCACAGTACTGATCAGCACAATCTTGTCCCTCAGGTGATCGTAATCTGACTGGTGAAACCAGCAACCGGCCGCCAGACTCGCCTCACACCCATACCGGACTCTCTGGGGACGATGCCACAGCCAGCTCCGGTGCGGAGGATGGTGCGGGCCCAAGCAGACTGCCAGGGCCATCTGGCTCACAGGAAATCCCGGCCCGACAACCGTCGCCTGTGGAACTCCGGCAACACCGGCCACAGTGAGCTGCAGACTCACCACCACCACCACCACCACCACCACCACCAGTACCACCACTCCTGCCTGTGCCACCCTGCCTAACCCACCGCACGACGCAGGGCCATCGGGCTCCCACCCAAGCAGGGAGAGTGGGCCAGAAAGGAGAGAGGCGAGGCCACATCAGCCAATCAGGAGATCCACACTCCGTCGCGCTGAGGAAGGCCACCCACCCCATCCTGTGGCAGAGTCACTTGAAGCCCTAGCCAGGTGCCAGGCTTCCTACGACCGTAGCCAGGAACAGGCAGATCGTGCCCACCAGGACTCGGTGGACAACACAAACATGTTGCGGGACATTGCGGGCTGCCTTGGCCAGATAGTGGACATCATGGGCCAGCAGACAACAATGTGGAGGGAATGGATAGCCCGCAACAACCCCACCCCCCCTCAACCAAGTGTCCAGACGCCACGGCCAGCAACACCACCGCCACCGCCACCTGTGCCCCTGGCGACGGATGTGGCCCCTGAGCAACCTGCCCCCCCAGCTGACTCCGTTCCACCTCAAAGACGGAGGGGCCGTCCGAGGCTGGAAGTGGGTGAGAGCAGTGGGGGGCTCCACCCACACGCTCCAAGAGGGGCCGGCAATGACTCTGACACTGCCTGAGCCAGCCATTCACCCTGGCAACTATCCTGTCCCACATAGCCAGTCATTGGCACAGGTCTGCTGGACTAGCCTGACATCACCCAATGTGGTGTCAGCACGGACATTTCATCTGCCATTACCTTCAACTCACACTCCCCCACCCCACACTTACTTGTAAATATTCACCAGCACCAATGCACAACCTGTAAATAAATGCCACTTACACACTCAATGATGTGTTGCCTCCATGTTTAATCACATGATTGCCTCAGAAATAGACGTAACCAGGTGCAGGGATCCAAGTCGTACATATTCATGCCGCTGCGGGAGTGACCTAGGGAAATTCAGAGACAGCAAACACACGTCAGGAAACATATTCACACCCATCACAACACACAGCACAGCAACATTCAACATACCACACTCAACACAAAATCATTGGATGAGAGGACACACATCATGGAGACTTGCATGTCCAAAGAAATGAACATACACCTATGCAACCATCACATAGCAGAACACCCAGCTGATGCACACCACATCCACACAACACCAGCAAACATACATAAGGCATTGTCAACCGGCACAAGAGGTAGTTACTCACATTCAAGGGAAGTAGCGATCAATGAGCTGGCACCTCTGGTCCACACCTTCCTCCTCACCACTATCCTCATCAGTCGACATGGGTGGGATGGGAGGCCGAGGAACTTGTTGGTCTTCAGGGTCCAAGAGCAGTTCAATGTCATTGCGCAAGGCCAGGTTGTGGAGCATGCAGCAGGCAATCACGATCCTGCATACTTTGCCTGGTGAGTAAGGCAGGGCCCCTCCGGTCTTATCCAGGCACCAAAACCTAGACTTTAGCAGTCCAAAAGTACGTTCCACCACTCTACGTGTCCTTCCATGTGCATCATTGTAGCGCATTTCACCCGCTGTAGTAGGATTACGTATGGGACTCAGGAGCCAGGGCCGGTTTGGGTACGCCGAGTCGCCTATGTAGGGGGATGACAGACACAAATATCACAACCAGAATTGGTGGGTACCCCATGCCACACAGAAATCACAAAAGTCCCCACAGCATACTCACCAACAAGCCATGCATGACCGGGATGCAGATTTGCCATCAGTTGGGGGACAATGCTGCTCCGCATGATGTGGGCGTCATGTGCGGAGCCTGGAAATCTTGAACACACATGGGAGATGATGTTGTCGGCCAGACACACCACCTGCACGTTCAGCGAATGGAAGTGCTTCCGATTCCTATAAACCTGCTCACGTGCCCGTGGTGGAATGAGAGCGATATGTGTGCCATCAATGGAACCCACTATGTGTGGTATCTGGCCCAGTGCATAGAAGTCTGCTTTGACTGCTGCCAACTCTGCCGGCCGTGGGAAATGGATGTAGTCATCCTTGTACAGCATCATAGCTTTTAGAACATCCCGAAGTACCATACTGAACATGGACTGTGACATCCCCCTGGCATGTCCAACTGTATACTGAAAGGTGCCAGTAGCAAAAAAGTGTAGTGCCGCCATCACCTTTGCTGTGGGTGTAATGGAACCAGGATACTTCCTTCGTGGCTGCAGATGAGGAGACAATTGGGCAACAAGCTCCATCAATCTACGTCGATCTAGCCGGAATTTCCTGATCAACTCCTCGTCAACCATATCCTCCAGCACAGTGTATGGCCGATGCACATTTGGAGCCCTCCTGTGTGGGAGAGAGATGTAACTTGAGTCAACTTACAAACAACGCATAGGTGTGCAACTCCATCACATGTAAGCCAACATTAGCAAGAAGATAAATGTTGTGGACAATGGTCATATGTGTGACATCTCTGATAGTAACTACAATACGGAGTGCCCCATTAACAATGTGCAGCCACTAGCAACAGGAAGTGTGTCAACATGTACAACGCAACTTAGTCACATGTCAACATTACTGACAAGACATGTGTCATGACCCTAATGTGTAGAAGCCACATCACAGACACACATGCAAGTACATGCACACAAACGATAATGATACGCACACACCATGTCATCATGCAGCAATGCCAACACCAATAATGGTGAGCATACGGACATTACATGCATGGTGACACAACAGGCAACACACATACACTGAATGCATGTGTACCCCCATCATTGTAGTGACCTCACATGAACCACACACTGACAACAGATTCAGAATGTGGCGATACAGCCGTGATGTACTGTGTAGATGTGAAGAAGTAAAAACGTCTGTAGGGTCACAGCCGACGTCAACACGTCGACATGCACATGTGTTGCACATTGTGTGCACACCGATGGGCATAGTATGGAAACACATGGAATAGTGCATGTCATATGAAGTTTCCCTATCACGCTCACAACCCTCATGACGCAACTGCAGACAATACACCACGGTGCAGCGTCTGAAAATATACAATCATTGGCGCCGCCATGGCGGTGCACTGCTTCCGCAATTTCCGAATGGGCATACGCGGGCCGCGTTCCCTCTCCCCATTGTCTGCATGTGCACGGACCGTCACGGTCACACATCGTCAATCGCATGTGCAAGCTTCCGGGACGGATGCTTCTTTTGCAACAATGTTCTATCACTGGCGCCACCATGGCGGTGCACGTATTCGGCGGGGGAGGTGCAGGCCAATACACCCTTTAGATGTAGTCAATGGACATGGCAGGTCATGACCCCCCCTTACAGTCACATTGCATCATCCACCGTACACAGGCCGGACCAGGCCGGCCCAGGACCGCCGTGCCGGCCATGTCCACAACCGCCGTGCCATGCCCGGCCTAGGAACGCCGTGCCGGCCATGTCCACAACCGCTGTGCCAGGCCCGGCCTAGGACTGCCGTGCCGGCCATGTCCACAACCGCCGTGCCAGGCCCAGCCTAGGACCGCCGTGCCGGCCATGTCCACAACCGCCATGCCAGGCCCGGCCTAGGACCGCCATGCCGGCCATGTCCACAACCGCCGTGCCAGGCCCGGCCTAGGACCGCCGTGCCGGCCATGTCCACAACCGCCGTGCCAGGCCCGGCCTAGGACCGCCGTGCCGGCCATGTCAGCCACCGACGGGTGTTCACTCGCCTGGCACGGCGGTGGCTGACATGGCCGGCACGGTGCTCCTGGGCCGGGCCTGGCACGGCAGTTGTGGACATGGCCGGCACGGTGCTCCTGGGCCGGGCCTGGCATGGCGGTTGTGGACATGGCCGGCACGGCGGTCCTGGGCCGGCCTGGTCCGGCCGGTGTATGGTGGATGATGCAATGTGATTGTAAGGGGGGTCATGAACTGCCATGTCCATTGACTACATCTAAAGGGTGTGTTGGCCTGCACCTCCCCCGCCAAATACGTGCACCGCCATGGTGGCGCCAGTGATAGAACATTGTTGCAAAAGAAGCATCCGTCCCGGAAGCTTGCACATGCGGTTGACGATGAGTGATCGTGACGGTCCATGCACATGCAGCCAATGGGGAGAGGGAACGCGGCCCGCGTATGGCCAATCGAAAGTAGCGGAACCAGTGCACCGCAACACCAGGGCCAGTCATTGGCCCTTTTACAAACACGCATCCAGGGCTGACCAATTGCTGGCGACGTATACCACTGACATGTGCTCAGGGCCCTATATATGTGTGATGTCAAAAAGCACACATCCTACCCTGGGAACCAGTGCTGGCTGTTCACCTCGACCTGCTGCTGCTGAGCTGACCACCGACTGCTGCCTGTGACCATCACCTCGACCTGCTGCTGCTGAGCTGACCACCGACTGCTGCCTGTGACCATCACCTCGACCTGCTGCTGCTGAGCTGACCACCGACTGCTGCCTGTGACCATCACCTCGACCTGCTGCTGCTGAGCTGACCACCGACTGCTGCCTGTGACCATCACCTCGACCTGCTGCTGCTGAGCTGACCACCGACTGCTGCTCTAGTGCCATACTCCGTGATCTTGCCATGTCGAGAGTCAAAGAGATCCGGTCTCGTCCCTTCACCGCCGCGGAGCTTGATGTCCTCGTGGACGGTGTGCTCCGCAACTTTGGACGGCTCTACGGCGCACCCGGACAGGTGTTAAGTGCAGTGTGGGACATGTTGGTATGCATGAGGTGGTCAATGACTCCTGGCTTCTGCAATCTTAGCTGTGTACTGTGGGTCCGACATATTTGTCGGAATGTGCATGACTGCTGACAGATACGTGTTGCCCCTATCTGTGTGACAGGCAAACTGTCCACTGACTTCCACCCTTTTGTCTCCCATCATGGTAGGTCAAGCTGCACCTTCGCAAGGACGTGTGGAGGAGCATAGCACGTGATGTACGGGCATTGGGGGTGTGCAATAGACGACATACACACTGCCACAAACGCTGGGACGACATTTCCAGGCTGAGCAAGAATGTAGCGGAAGTGACACTGGGGATGATTCCAAGGACGCCACGTCTGGCCCGACGCTCCATGACCCCTCTCATGCAGCGTATCATTGCAGTGACGCATCCTGACCTGTCCGAACGGCTGAGTGTGGATCAACAGCAAACTAGCGGTGAGCAGACTGTCTGTTACTTGGGAGTGCAATGCATGTATTGGTGCCCAGACACAGTAGTGACTTCCGTGGAGCGTGTGTATCGCTGCGATGCCATGTTGGTGCCATTGGGTGAGTGTAATTTGACATCCAGGTCCGGCATGTTGACACGCCACTTGCTTAGTAGTTGAGTGTTGAAGTACATGCCTTAGTGGTCCGTGGCCCCATGGCAAGACATGTGTGCAGATGTACATGCTCCTGCCCTGTCCGCATGCTGTACATGTGTCACGGCCACCAACGCTTATGTCATGTGAGGATGACTGGTAGAGGTGGGCCGTGTGCAGGATGGGGGCTAGAAGAACTTTGTTAGCAATGGAATTAGGGATTCCTTGTCCTTCTGTACGTGAGTGTGCCCATGACTTACACCTCTTTTCTGTGCATTTCAGCTTTGGCAGAGGGCACTCAGCCACAGACGGAGGAGATGAGTGGAGGCAATGCATCCGGATCAGACTTCGCGCACACGCAGAGGAGGGCAGCGCCAGAGAGGGAGACAGGACCGTCCCTGAGGACTCGCATGTGGAGACACCATCGTCCTCATCTACCGAGAGTGTTGGTGAGCCAGCACTGTTGTCACAGACTGGGAGTGGGCAATCAACACCTTAAGTCGGTACACAGCACACAGGGCTAACACTGCCGCCAACTGCACCATGTACTGTTCGTGCACGCAGGAGTAGGGGGAGCAGAGTGGCGTTCGGTGCAGGCACCGCTGCCCCTGCCACGGTGACACAAAATGCACTTTGTGCTGAGGCTGTTGATCTGCTGCGACAGCTGTGTGTGGGGCAGACCAATATGACAAATGCTTTCCAAGTCCATGATAGGAAATCGGGGCAGGTGGTGGCATTCATGGAAGGGATGCATGGCGATCTTGCTGGTCTACACAGGACAGTTCAGTCATTGGCAAGCAGTGTGTCGTCTGCCATTGTACAGTCGCATAGACAGGGTGCTACTTCTGTTTCCCCATCTACACCACTGGATGTCTCGGGGGGGAGTGAATATTCTGACCAGGACTCTAATACAGGTTATTGCACTAGGAGCAGCGTCAGACAGCACGTCAGGGCACGGAGGGCACAGACACCATCCCCTAGGTCAGCAAAATCTGTTCACAAAGACAACGTCAGATACACTGGAGTACACACACAGGATCCACAAGTGGTGTTGGGGGACATGCCTTCACATGCTACACAGGCATTCCACACAAAAGGCACTCCCAAGGCAAGGGATACTCCCAAGTCCATGGACACTCCCTTGGACAAGGACAGTCAGAGGACAAAGGCACCTCAAAGGAGCAGGGACACTCCCAAGGACAAGGACAATACTAAGGAAGGGGCCACTCCCAAGGACAGGGACAAGGACAGTCAAAAGACAATGGCACCTCCAAAGAGCAGGGAGAGTCCCAAGAGCAGGCACACAACAGAGCAAGGGCCATCTCCCAAGGGCAGGGACAAGGACAGTCAAAAGACAATGGCACATCCCAAGAGCAGGGAGAGTCCCAAGAGCAGGCACACAACAGAGCAAGGGCCATCTCCCAAGGGCAGGGACAAGGACAGTCAAAAGACAATGGCACCTCCAAAGAGCAGGGAGAGTCCCAAGAGCAGGCACACAACAGAGCATGGGCCATCTCCCAAGGGCAGGGACAAGGACAGTCAAAAGACAATGGCACATCCCAAGAGCAGGGAGAGTCCCAAGAGCAGGCACACAACAGAGCAAGGGCCATCTCCCAAGGGCAGGGACACACACAGGGAGAAGGTGTCTTCTGGAGACAGGTACAACACAGACGACAAGTCTGCTGCCAGGAACAGGGCACCGTCCATGGCACAGGGAAAGTCCAGAGCCAACACTCCTCCTACGGATAAGGCACATCCTAGGGACAAGGCTTCTCCCATGGACACTGGCGCAATCAAGGACAGGCATACATCACCCCTGGCTGCACTGAGGCTATTGTTGTCGAAGGAACGGAAAACAGATGTCTCCGCGGCGGAGTCCCCCCATACCTCTACTCCCATCCAGGCCCGTCAGAAGCAGAGGAGGGAGTCCCCTGTTGTTGCATCCCCCATTACACATGATTCAGAGTCCAGGCGGCAGGCACACAGCAAACGACAAGCAGGCTCCAGCACGTCCCCAGAAAGCCGACCCCCGGCAGCAGATGCTCCACCTATGGTGGGTGATAATTCTTTAGAGTCCCTACCACTTGCCAGTCCTGTCCTGTCCAGGGTGCACTCACATATCCCTAAGAAACGCAGACACACACCATTGACACCTGCCCACCCCGATGTCGCTCAAGTACAGCTATCCCCAGCTCCCAGGGCCACCCTGCCTCCTGGCTCATACAGCCCTGTGGCTCATCATTTCTGTGGTCCCAGTGGCGCTGGTGCAGTAGACTCTCATGTATCAGATAGTGGCACTGTGTCTGTTGTTTGCTGTTATGCATCATGCAGTAGCACAGTCTCAGTTGTGCCCTCTCCTGTTTCAGGTGCTGGCAGTGTATCTGGGTCTGTGGCCCATGTGTCTGTCACTCGGGCTGTGGCTGTGTCTCACACTCCTGTTTCTGGTGCTGGCAGTGTGTCTGGATCTGTGGCCCATGTGTCAGTCACTCGGGCTGTGGCTGTGTCTCACACTCCTGTTTCTGGTGCTGGCAGTGTGTCCGAGGCAGGTAGTTCACGCAGTCCACCTGATTCTGTGATGTGAGGTGCTGTTCACTTCACTCACATGTTATTGCACATGGTGTGTACATTGTCCATTGAGAACAGCCTTGCACTGTTATGGTCCTTGGGACGGGTTGCTTGGAACACGTACTTGTGCTGCCTCTGATGTACCTGCTATGTTGGGCACATTGCCCTGTTGATGCTCTGATACTGCATTCTGCCCTCCCGTTTACTGCCTCTGATGTACCTGCTCTGTTGGGCACATTGCCCTGTTGATGCTCTGATACTGCATTCTGCCCTCTCGTTTACTGCTTCTGATGTACCTGCTCTGTTGGGCACAATGCCCTGTTGCTGTTCTGATACTGCATTCTGCCCTCTGATGTGCTGCCTCTGATGTACCTGCTCTGTTGGGCACAATGCCCTGTTGATGCTCTGATACTGCATTCTGCCCTCTCGTTTACTGCCTCTGATGTACCTGCTCTGTTGGGCACAATGCCCTGTTGCTGTTCTGATACTGCATTCTGCCCTCTGATGTGCTGCCTCTGATGTACCTGCTCTGTTGGGCACATTGCCCTGTTGCTGTTCTGATACTACATTCTGCCCTCTCACGTGCTGCCTCTGATGTACCTGCTCTGTTGGGCACAATGCCCTGTTGCTGTTCTGATACTGCATTCTGCCCTCTGAAGTGCTGCCTCTGATGTACCTGCTCTGTTGGGCACATTGCCCTGTTGCTGTTCTGATACTGCATTCTGCCCTCCGATGTGCTGCCTCTGATGTACCTGCTCTGTTGGGCACAATGCCCTGTTGATGCTCTGATACTGCATTCTGCCCTCTCGTTTACTGCCTCTGATGTACCTGCTCTGTTGGGCACAATGCCCTGTTGCTGTTCTGATACTGCATTCTGCCCTCTGATGTGCTGCCTCTGATGTACCTGCTCTGTTGGGCACATTGCCCTGTTGCTGTTCTGATACTGCATTCTGCCCTCTCACGTGCTGCCTCTGATGTACCTGCTCTGTTGGGCACAATGCCCTGTTGCTGTTCTGATACTGCATTTTGCCCTCTGATGTGCTGCCTCTGATGTACCTGCTCTGTTAGGCACATTGCCCTGTTGCTGTTCTGATACTGCATTCTGCCCTCTCGTTTACTGCCTCTGATGTACCTGCTCTGTTGGGCACAATGCCCTGTTGATGCTCTGATACTGCATTCTGCCCTCTCACGTGCTGCCTCTGATGGACCTGTCCAGTGCAATGTACTGTTGATGCACTTAGCCCCTCTCACGTGCTGCCTCTGATGGACCTGTCCAGTGCAATGGACTGTTGATGCACTTAGCCCCTCTCACGTGCTGCCTCTGATGGACCTGTCCAGTGCAATGGACTGTTGATGCACTTAGCCCCTCTCATGTGCTGTCTCTGATGGACATGTTCAGTGCAATAGACTGTTGATGCACTTAGCCCCTCTCACGTGCTGCCTCTGATGGACCTGTCCAGTGCAATGGACTGTTGATGCACTTAGCTCCTCTCACATGCTGCCTCTGATGGACATGTTCAGTGCAATGGACTGTTGATGCCCTTAGCCCCTCTCACGTGCTGCCTCTGATGTACCTACTCTGTTGGGCACAATGCCCTGTTGATGCTCTGATACTGCATTCTGCCCTCTGATGTGCTGCCTCTGATGTACCTGCTCTGTTGGGCACAATGCCCTGTTGATGCTCTGATACTGCATTCTGCCCTCTGATGTGCTGCCTCTGATGTACCTGCTCTGTTGGGCACAATGCCCTGTTGATGCTCTGATACTGCATTCTGCCCTCTCATTTACTGCCTCTGATGTACCTGCTCAGTTGGGCACAATGCCCTGTTGATGCTCTGATACTGCATTCTGCCCTCTCACGTGCTGCCTCTGATGTACCTGCTCTGTTGGGCACAATGCCCTGTTGCTGTTCTGATACTGCATTCTGCCCTCTGATGTGCTGACTTTGATGTACCTGCTCTGTTGGGCACATTGCCCTGTTGCTGTTCTGATACTGCATTCTGCCCTCTCACGTGCTGCCTCTGATGTACCTGCTCTGTTGGGCACAATGCCCTGTTGCTGTTCTGATACTGCATTCTGCCCTCTGATGTGCTGCCTCTGATGTACCTGCTCTGTTGGGCACATTGCCCTGTTGCTGTTCTGATACTGCATTCTGCCCTCTCGTTTACTGCCTCTGATGTACCTGCTCTGTTGTGCACATTGCCCTGTTGATGCTCTGATACTGCATTCTGCCCTCTCGTTTACTGCCTCTGATGTACCTGCTCAGTTGGACACAATGCCCTGTTGATGCTCTGATACTGCATTCTGCCCTCTGATGTGCTGACTCTGATGTACCTGCTCTGTTGGGCACAATGCCCTGTTGCTGTTCTGATACTGCATTCTGCCCTCTGATGTGCTGCCTCTGATGTACCTGCTCTGTTGGGCACAATGCCCTGTTGCTGTTCTGATACTGCATTCTGCCCTCTGATGTGATGCCTCTGATGTACCTGCTCTGTTGGGCACATTGCCCTGTTGCTGTTCTGATACTGCATTCTTCCCTCTCACGTGCTGCCTCTGATGTACCTGCTCTGTTGGGCACAATGCCCTGTTGGAACTCTGATACTGCATTCTGCCCTCTGATGTGCTGCCTCTGATGTACCTGCTCTATTGGGCACAATGCCCTGTTGATGCTCTGATACTGCATTCTGCCCTCTCACGTGCTGCCTCGGATGTACCTGCTCTGTTGGGCACAATGCCCTGTTGCTGTTCTGATACTGCATTCTGCCCTCTGATGTGCTGCCTCTGATGTAACTACTCTGTTGGGCACATTGCCCTGTTGCTGTTCTGATACTGCATTCTGCCCTCTCACGTGCTGCCTCTGATGTAACTGCTCTGTTGGGCACAATGCCCTGTTGCTGTTCTGATACTGCATTCTGCCCTCTGATGTGCTGCCTCTGATGTACCTGCTCTGTTGGGCACATTGCACTGTTGCTGTTCTGATACTGCATTCTGCCCTCTCGTTTACTGCCTCTGATGTACGTGCTCTGTTGGGCACATTGCCCTGTTGATGCTCTGATACTGCATTCTGCCCTCTCGTTTACTGCCTCTGATGTACCTGCTCTGTTGGGCACAATGCCCTGTTGCTGTTCTGATACTGCATTCTGCCCTCTGATGTGCTGCCTCTGATGTACCTGCTCTGTTGGGCACATTGCCCTGTTGCTGTTCTGATACTGCATTCTGCCCTCTCACGTGCTGCCTCTGATGTACCTGCTCTGTTGGGCACAATGCCCTGTTGATGCTCTGATACTGCATTCTGCCCTCTGATGTGCTGCCTCTGATGTACCTGCTCTGTTGGGCACAATGCCCTGTTGATGCTCTGATACTGCATTCTGCCCTCTCGTTTACTGCCTCTGATGTATCTGCTCTGTTGGGCACAATGCCCTGTTGCTGTTCTGATACTGCATTATGCCCTCTGATGTGCTGCCTCTGATGTACCTGCTCTGTTGGGCACAATGCCCTGTTGATGCTCTGATACTGCATTCTGCCCTCTCGTTTACTGCCTCTGATGTACCTGCTCTGTTGGGCACAATGCCCTGTTGCTGTTCTGATACTGCATTCTGCCCTCTGATGTGCTGCCTCTGATGTACCTGCTCTGTTGGGCACATTGCCCTGTTGCTGTTCTGATACTGCATTCTGCCCTCTCATGTGCTGCCTCTGATGTACGTGCTCTGTTGGGCACAATGCCCTGTTGATGCTCTGATACTGCATTCTGCCCTCTAATGTGCTGCCTCTGATGTACCTGCTCTGTTGCGCACAATGCCCTGTTGATGCTCTAATACTGCATTCTGCCCTCTCGTTTACTGCCTCTGATGTACCTGCTCAGTTGGGCACAATGCCCTGTTGATGCTCTGATACTGCATTCTGCCCTCTCACGTGCTGCCTCTGATGTACCTGCTCTGTTGGGCACAATGCCCTGTTGCTGTTCTGATACTGCATTCTGCCCTCTGATGTGCTGCCTCTGATGTACCTGCTCTGTTGGACACATTGCCCTGTTGCTGTTCTGATATTGCATTCTGCTCTCTCACATGCTGCCTCTGATGTACCTGCTTTGTTGGGCACAATGCCCTGTTGCTGTTCTGATACTGCATTCTGCCCTCTGATGTGCTGCCTCTGATGTACCTGCTCTGTTGGGCACATTGCCCTGTTGCTGTTCTGATACTGCATTCTGCCCTCTCACGTGCTGCCTCTGATGTACCTGCTCTGTTGGGCACAATGCCCTGTTGGTGCTCTGATACTGCATTCTGCCCTCTGATGTGCTGCCTCTGATGTACCTGCTCTATTGGGCACAATGCCCTGTTGATGCTCTGATACTGCATTCTGCCCTCTCGTTTACTGCCTCTGATGTACCTGCTCAGTTGGGCACAATGCCCTGTTGATGCTCTGATACTGCATTCTGCCCTCTCACGTGCTGCCTCTGATGTACCTGCTCTGTTGGGCACAATGCCCTGTTGCTGTTCTGATACTGCATTCTGCCCGCTGATGTGCTGCCTCTGATGTACCTGCTCTGTTGGGCACATTGCCCTGTTGCTGTTCTGATACTGCAATCTGCCCTCTTGTTTACTGCCTCTGATGTACCTGCTCTGTTGGGCACATTGCCCTGTTGATGCTCTGATACTGCATTCTGCCCTCTCGTTTACTGCCTCTGATGTACCTGCTCTGTTGGGCACAATGCCCTGTTGCTGTTCTGATACTGCATTCTGCCCTCTGATGTGCCGCCTCTGATGTACCTGCTCTGTTGGGCACATTACCCTGTTGCTGTTCTGATACTGCATTCTGCCCTCTCACGTGCTGCCTCTGATGTACCTGCTCTGTTGGGCACAATGCCCTGTTGATGCTCTGATACTGCATTCTGCCCTCTGATGTGCTGCCTCTGATGTACCTGCTCTGTTGGGCACAATGCCCTGTTGATGCTCTGATACTGCATTCTGCCCTCTCGTTTACTGCCTCTGATGTACCTGCTCTGTTGGGCACAATGCCCTGTTGCTGTTCTGATACTGCATTCTGCCCTCTGATGTGCTGCCTCTGATGTACCTGCTCTGTTGGGCACAATGCCCTGTTGATGCTCTGATACTGCATTCTGCCCTCTCGTTTACTGCCTCTGATGTACCTGCTCTGTTGGGCACAATGCCCTGTTGCTGTTCTGATACTGCATTCTGCCCTCTGATGTGCTGCCTCTGATGTACCTGCTCTGTTGGGCACAATGCCCTGTTGCTGTTCTGATACTGCATTCTGCTCTCTGATGTGCTGCCTCTGATGTACCTGCTCTGTTGGGAACATTGCCCTGTTGCTGTTCTGATACTGCATTCTGCCCTCTCACGTGCTGCCTCTGATGTACCTGCTCTGTTGGGCACAATGCCCTGTTGGTGCTCTGATACTGCATTCTGCCCTCTGATGTGCTGCCTCTGATGTACCTGCTCTGTTGGGCACAATGCCCTGTTGATGCTCTGATACTGCATTCTGCCCTCTCGTTTACTGCCTCTGATGTACCTGCTCTGTTGGGCACATTGCCCTGTTGATGCTCTGATACTGCATTCTGCCCTCTCGTTTACTGCCTCTGATGTACCTGCTCTGTTGGGCACAATGCCCTGTTGCTGTTCTGATACTGCATTCTGCCCTCTGATGTGCTGCCTCTGATGTACCTGCTCTGTTGGGCACATTGCCCTGTTGCTGTTCTGATACTGCATTCTGACCTCTCGTTTACTGCCTCTGATGTACCTGCTCTGTTGGGCACAATGCCCTGTTGCTGTTCTGATACTGCATTCTGCCCTCTGATGTGCTGCCTCTGATGTACCTGCTCTGTTGGGCACATTGCCCTGTTGCTGTTCTGATACTGCATTCTGCCCTCTCACGTGCTGCCTCTGATGTACCTGCTCTGTTGGGCACAGTGCCCTGTTGATGCTCTGATACTGCATTCTGCCCTCTGATGTGCTGGCTCTGATGTACCTGCTCTGTTGGGCACAATGCCCTGTTGATGCTCTGATACTGCATTCTGCCCTCTCGTTTACTGCCTCTGATGTACCTGCTCTGTTGGGCACAATGCCCTGTTGATGCTCTGATACTGCATTCTGCCCTCTGATGTGCTGCCTCTGATGTACCTGCTCTGTTGGGCACAATGCCCAGTTGATGCTCTGATACTGCATTCTGCCCTCTCGTTTACTGCCTCTGATGTACCTGCTCTGTTGGGCACAATACCCTGTTGCTGTTCTGATACTGCATTCTGCCCTCTGATGTGCTGCCTCTAATGTACCTGCTCTGTTGGGCACATTGCCCTGTTGCTGTTCTGATACTGCATTCTGCCCTCTCGTTTACTGCCCCTGATGTACCTGCTCTGTTGGGCACATTGCCCTGTTGATGCTCTGATACTGCATTCTGCCCTCTCGTTTACTGCCTCTGATGTACCTGCTCTATTGGGCACAATGCCCTGTTGCTGTTCTGATACTGCATTCTGCCCTCTGATGTGCTGCCTCTGATGTACCTGCTCTGTTGGGCACATTGCCCTGTTGCTGTTCTGATACTGCATTCTGCCCTCTCACGTGCTGCCTCTGATGTACCTGCTCTGTTGGGCACAATGCCCTGTTGATGCTCTGATACTGCATTCTGCCCTCTCGTTTACTGCCTCTGATGTACCTGCTCTGTTGGCAAAATGCCCTGTTGCTGTTCTGATACTGCATTCTGCCCTCTCGTTTACTGCCTCTGATGTACCTGCTCTGTTGGGCACATTGCCCTGTTGCTGTTCTGATACTGCATTCTGCCCTCTCGTTTACTGCCTCTGATGTACCTGCTCTGTTGGGCACATTGCCCTGTTAATGCTCTGATACTGCATTCTGCCCTCTCGTTTACTGCCTCTGATGTACCTGCTCTGTTGGGCACAATGCCCTGTTGCTGTTCTGATACTGCATTCTGCCCTCTGATGTGCTGCCTCTGATGTACCTGCTCTGTTGGGCACATTGCCCTGTTGCTGTTCTGATACTGCATTCTGCCCTCTCACGTGCTGCCTCTGATGTACCTGCTCTGTTGGGCACAATGCCCTGTTGATGCTCTGATACTGCATTCTGCCCTCTGATGTGCTGCCTCTGATGTACCTGCTCTGTTGGGCACAATGCCCTGTTGATGCTCTGATACTGCATTCTGCCCTCTGATGTGCTGCCTCTGATGTACCTGCTCTATTGGGCACATTGCCCTGTTGCTGTTCTGATACTGCATTCTGCCCTCTCACGTGCTGCCTCTGATGTACCTGCTCTGTTGGGCACAATGCCCTGTTGATGCTCTGATACTGCATTCTGCCCTCTGATGTGCTGCCTCTGATGTACCTGCTCTGTTGTCCACAATGCCCTGTTGCTGTTCTGATACTGCATTCTGCCCTCTGACGTGCTGCCTCTGATGTTCATGCTCTGGTGCCCACTTTGCCCATGCTCACGCATACACTGTGATTATACCCTTATTATGTGTAATAAAGGTAGTCACTCATGTGTCGTGGTTTGTCGTAGTCATTCCTGCTTGCGTACTACAAAAGTGTTTTTGTATTTGCTTGTGATGAGTGGTTTCGGTAACATGACACTCCCCCTCCCGACGTCACGACCCTTGCAGGTATTCCCCTCCAGACAGCGATTGGTTTGTGCCTTACCTGCGTCATCGTCGATAGTGGGCCAAGACTTGGACGTGGTGGATCGGGAAGAGCATCGGGAAAGCGTGTAGCGCTGGGTCCATGGTGGCGAGCAGCTTGCGGTGGGTATCTCTGCTATGTACGGCATCTTCGCTGTGGGGAATCCGCCGTGTTCAAACAGGTTTTTTTTCCGCAGCGGTTTTATGTGTATTTTCCGCCATCTTGATTTGGGGGACGGTCGTAGACGTCAGTCCGTACGGCGGAGTCTCTGGATTAGTTACGTCCGCCACGTGGTCGGGTGTAGTTGGGCAGCGGTGCATGCTCTTCCGTCGCGGACGGAATTTTGACACTCTTTCCTATCCTGATATGGCGGACGGAGTGTCCGCGGCAGGCGGACGGAGTGTCCGCGGCAGGCGGACACGGAAAAGGCATTTTCCGCTTACTCCATGGCTGCGGACGCACTTCCGTCCGCCATCCTAATGTGCCCCTTAGTTTCGGTTATTTTTTTGGGCTACTCATTAACAACTTTACACAATGCCCTAAGTGAAGCCTGACAGGCCTTTGCCAAAGCAACCGGGGGGGGGGGGGTGTTTGGGTTAATTTAGTCACCTAGCTAATTAAGTGACTTTTGGGTTCACCCTGATGGTATAGTGTTATTATTCTTTGTGGTGTGTGAACCACCCACTACAACAAAGAATCCACTTTCTTACAGCCACCCACAGGGATATCAAAATTGTAAGAAGGAGAGTTAGTGGGGGACTAAGTGATGCAACATAAAGGCGATTGTGGTGTTATTACTTTCAAAAGTGCTAATTTAACTTATTAAATTGCTTAAGCAACAAGATTTTTATCATTAAATATATTTCATTGGTTCCTGTAGTGCTGCGTAAACGAAGGTTCTATCATAGTTCTGCAAGGTTTGGAATCCCACACCATGGGTGCAGAGACACTACAGTTTTGTGTAGGTATGCAGGGGTTCCAGTATACCTGCTGGTGAATGCACATGGATGCCTCTGAACCTCAGATTATTTAAAAAAAATGATCTAATATTAAATAATTACTACATCCAAAGTAATGGTACTAAACCAAGGTCCAAATATACCCTACCTACGATGGTCAATGAACAATCGGCTGCTGGTCCCGGTAGAGGAGTACAAGTATTTGGGAATTATGTTCGAAAGAAACGGCTCATTTTCTAAACAGAAAGCCTCCATTAAAGGCAGAGGAACTGTATTGGCTGTTGCTTTAAAAAACATCAAGCAAAAAATAACTGGCCCTAGCCTTCTCCCTTTGCTAGAAGTGCTTCGAGCGCGCCTCCTTCCCTCCATCACCTACGGAAGCGAAGCAATGAGAGGTAGAGATGAAGTCACCCTGGACATTGTGGTTGCTAAGGCCCTAAGAATAATATTCAATCTTCAGCAAATTTACCTCACCAGCACAAATAAGATTAGAATTTGGACTGCTAAAGCAGGAAATCTCGCGGAAAGGGGCCTACGCCAATTGCTGGTTCAAAATAAAGGGGGCCGAGCCGGGCCGGGCACATTGAACTCACACCTGTGGTTGGAAATCTCAAACAGAAATGAAAGCCCAGCGAAGACCTACCTCTAATCAGCAATCAAGCTGTTAGCTTTACAGGACCTATGGGACTCATGCCCATCCCAGAAAAGTTTTGAGGTCCTGGTAAATAAATCAGTAAAGATCGCATCTCTCGCAGAAGACAAAGCTGCCCTTAGTAGGAGATCCCATGGCTGGTTCGTAATTCAGAGCTATGTGTCAACAAAGCCCCAACCATATCTAGGAACAGGTTTCGCAAGAACAACAAAAGAACGGTTCCTTCATCTGAGGTTGGGAATCCTTCCAGCAAAGCCCCACCTTCCCCCATGGAAACGCATAACCTCCACCAACTGCTGCAGACTGTGTGGAAATTTAAACGAAGACATAATACATCTACTATGCATCTGCAACGGTTTGAGAGCGGAAAGGAGACAGTTTCTCAAACAGCTCCTGATTGCATGTCAGGTTCGATCTTGTAGGGAAGCGGTAAAGGCCTGTTTTGAGGGCAGCAACATCCGTCTTTCCTACAGCCTTGTTCGCTTTCTGAGCGAAGCGAACGCTAAGCTAAGTCGGGAAGACCCCCAAGTCATCCTATGCTATCGTACTGATGAGTCAAGGTCAACAACCGTCTCTCCTAGCGCTTTGATTAAGTCTTATGAATACCTCCCTGGTTGCTAAGCTCCCAGCAGTCAGTAGGGCCTGGCTGTGAGCTCATTGACTCGTTCTCTCCACAAATATCATTTCTTGGTGTGGATCTGCCAATGAGAACAAGCCCTATGCTGATTTATCTTTTTCACTAAGAAGAACTATTTTACCTACAAATTTTTACTCCTTTGCAATTTTAATGACCTACAACATATTTGTAATCTTTTTACATCTTTTAAAGAAGAATCTGTATCTTGTGAACTAATGTTTTATTTGTTTGCAAAGGTTTTAATTAACCATGCAATAAAGTTATACATACATACTACCTCCCTGAAAATAATTGCATTAAATAAACTGAATGGATAAAAGACCCGCCTATGTCTTCCCTAATTTTTCCATATTCTCTAAATAAAAGGTCAGTCCGCGATATGTGTGGTGACAGCAGTTATCCGTGACAAGGGCCTTTGTCTTCTGCTGGACATCATCCTGTCCTCTACCTGATATGGACCAATGTGACCTCTATGCTGCCCTAAAGGCCATCATCCTGGGCTCCCCAGCTGTACATAACTATGTGTCTTCCCATGCAGGTACATTTGTGCTCCCACTGAACATTATTTTCTGCTCCACTGATGCAGGTCACTCTAAATCCACGGCTACCCAAGGTTCTGTGTAACTGTAGGTCTGTGTTAAATGGAGTTCCTAGGTTTGTTTATGTTAGTTGATTAGTGTGAAATTGTGTCTCTGGATGTGACGGTCTGTTGCATGTTTATTGTCTTCTTGTACCTACATGCTGTGTGTCGCTGTGCATGAGCAATAAAAAACACGCACACACAATCTATTGGCTTTGTCAATGCTCATTATTTCTATCCTTATCAGAAGATGGCCATTTCGCTCACTGTAGAATGAAACACAAAAATGAAACACATTTCCTTTACGCTGTTTCCAAACTTACTAAATATTAAATAAACCCAGCATTTTATACTCAAAGGGCATCAGGAATGCCCTATTACTTACTGGTAATATTCTTTACTCCTGTACCGTTGTCCTCGTCCCATTCCTTAACAAAGTGGAGATGACCACGACAGAAAAAAAGAACAGGAGAATGCTGTGGCACCTAACCCCACCCTCCCCCACTGGGAGTACTTAAGCTGTACCAACCCAGCATTCAGCCTGAAATACCAAGCCCCCAACCGGAAGGCCGGCCGTCTGGTAGGGATGGAGGGGCGTAAGGAATGGGACCAGGACAACCGGACCAGGAGTAATGAAGATTACCCGTAAGTAATAGGGCATTACCTCCTGGTCCCTCCGGTCCTCGTCCTATTCCTTAACGAAGTGGAGAATACCAAAGCAAACAACCCGGCCTTCCGAACTCCCACCAACGAAGCAAATGGGAGAACAACAAGAAGAAACAACTGCAGGAGCACACAACCCGAAAGCCCCCAACCAAAGAAAATTGAGCCGAAACCCCAAAACAAGCAGGGGATGCCCAGAAAAAGCCCAAAACAAGGAGCCAAACCAAGGAGCTGCCACCCAAAGGGCAGACATAGACACCAAGACACAGCAAAGAGCCAGGGACAAAAGCGAGAACATCCGCACGCAGGGTGGAAGGCCGCAGGACACCAAGAGGAACACAAGACCCCAGGCAAGGCCAGAAAGGAGGGCAAGCACCCAGAACCAAACTCCAAGGAAACCCGTAGTGTTGCTGAAACAACCAGTCACCCCCCCAGAACAATCAGAAGAAGAGGGCCCAAAAAAAGCGGAGGCACACACAGGCCAAAAAAAGACCAGGAAGGGCACCCGACCATCGAGAAGACAGCTAAGGACCGGAACACCACCCGGTGGCCGGAACCCAGCAGCAAAAACTACAGAGAGCGACCCCCGTCAGACAAGGGAAGAATGCCACACAGAGATGAAAGAACCAATAACGGCCACACCAAAAAGCCAAGGGGAAGGAAGAAGAGACCGAAAAGGCCGCACTCAAAGTAGGACACAAAGGAACGAAACGACCAACCACCGGACCAACCCCAACATATCAGGGGAAGCGCCCAGCAGAGCAGTGGAGACTAAAGAGGACGGTGCTGGACAAAAGAAGCAAGGCACCGTCCCAGAGGACCAACCAAGGGCAGACCCAATCTGAACAAACCAGGAAGGGAGGGAGCAACGACCACGAACAAGCCCCCGACCCAACAGCACATGCAACAGAGGAACCTGTCACAGAAACTCCCAGAGGTGTCCCAGGCCACGGGGCATGAATGGCCAACAGCCAACACCAGTGCAGACACTGGACAGTCGCAGAAGGGCCCCCCAAACCTAGAGAAGAACCCGGGACACAGAGATAGGCCAACAGGCCAGGACCGAGGTAACCACCCCGAAAGCAGGACACTGTGGGACACAAAACCAGCATCCCACCAAAAGAAGGCAAGGGGGAGCTAGGAGCGCAACCCCCCCACAAAATGAGGCCAACAACAGGACCCCACCCTAGGAAAGCCAGCAACAGACCCCAGTAGACCTGGAACCAGACCAGGCACAACCCAAAGAAAAGGGAGAGGCCAAAGAACAAACAGGGACAACCAGGAGGTAGACTCCACAAATAACCCCCAGCAAGGGTGATACCCCCAACCAAAAAACAGGGGGCCAAGCACAGGGGGAAACACGGGACCAGGGAAGACGAAGCCACCGGGCAACTAAGAAGAACCTGGAACAGGGAAGGGAATAAACCCCCAACCCAACCAGCAGCTGACTCAAGAGCAGCTGCAGATGGGCAAAACAGGATAGAGAAACAGGGAAGCCCAATGCCCAACTCTGCAAACGCTCCCCAAAAAAAACAAGAAGCCAGCAGACAAAACAACAGACACGCCAGCAAACAGGAGGCCACCAACACCGAAGGAGTGGCACAGGGACAACCGCCCCAACTCCGAAACCCCAAACCACCAGGGACATCTGGGAAAGACACAGGACCCGGCCAAAGCCAGGCCACCCAGGGCACCCAAAGTGACAGGAAGACAGGGAGGGAGCCAAGCAGCTCACACCAGCCAGCCAATGCCAAGGCCCAGCCTCACCAGGGAGGCAGAGAGAAGAATCCAGAGGAAAAGAACAGAAGACTGGGCCCCAACAACATCAGGCACCAGACCGTTGACCACCAAGGGGCCAAAAGACCCACACCAAACAAAGCGACGCACCCGCAGACAGAGAGGGCAAGGAGCCGGGCACCCAACCCCTGACTGATACCACCACAACCCCAGAATGGAGAACTTGCAGGGGGGAGAGGAGATGACACACGGGCACTGGCGGGCCCAGCCGACAACCTGAAAGGGAGAGGCGGGCCAAGGCCACAGCGAGTAGAAGGCAGGCACACAAAAGTGACCCCCAGGGGACAAAGGTCCCCACAGCCAGAGCCGGACACAGCAGAAAAGGCACCTCCAGAGGCGCATCATCCACTGAGGGGAGAGGGTCCGGGAAAGGCCATGGAAGAATCCGAACCCCAGCAGTCCCAGCAACCACAGAGCCAACAAAAGCACAGGGAACAGAGACACCACAAGCCCAAACCTGAGAGCCAAAATACCAGGCCCAAATGGCCAGCTCCAAGGGGAAAGAAACAGGACCAAACCAACCCATCGCCACCCCACAAAAGTGGGCAGATGGTTACAAGGCCCACCAGGGCAGATGCAAAGCTAGGTCAGAGAAAAAGACACAGCACAGGGCCTCCAAGCAGGAGAGGAAGGGAAAGCCGCAACCCTACATACACCCCAGAGCAAGCACACACCAGACATAACTGGCTGCCCACCAACACACCCAAAAGAGAGGCAGAACAACAGGGAAAAAAACAAGGAGCCCTAGGCAAAGGAAGTCAAAGGAACCGGCAGCAGAGAGACAGAGGACCCCCAAAAGCGGCCCAAGCCCCTACAAAGGAACCCAAGAGGGGAGAAGGAAACCACAACATGGCGCCCAGGTGCAAACCACAACCCAGCAACAGGCAAAATACAAATACCAAGAACACCAGGGGCACCAGCAGTGCAGTCCCAAAACCAACCAGCCGACCATGGGCAGCCACAGGTGACCAGAGAGAGGCAGCAGAAGCAGAGCGCATCGACCAACTCCAGCACCAAGGGCCAAGTCAGGCCACAGAGAGGGCACAACACTAACCCCCCCCCCCAGGCGAGCCAAGGACTCGACACCAGACACAAAAGGCAACCAAACCCACAGGGAGGATTGCAGAGCCGGGCAACCGGAAGGAAAAAAACACACCAGCACCCGGGAGGCCAGGGACCCCAAAGGAAAGGGTCAGAGAGCCGGAATGGGAGACAAACCGCCATGGGGCACCCAAACCCCGGGCAAACAGCCAGCACAACACACCACTTGCCCCCACCAGCCAGCCCAAGAACCAGCAACCAGCGCTGCGCCGGACCGAACTGCAAACACCCCAGCAGGAAATAGAGAAAAAAAGTGGGAACCAAACACTGACCAATCAACAGGTAGCGGTAAGACAAAAGGCCAACAGGCAACCACACCAGGGACCACCCAGGCAGACCCCCCACCAGGAACGAACCAGATCTGACCCCACCCGACTTCAGGGCAGGCGAAAACAGGGAGGCAAGGGAGCAGAAATGCCAGCCAACAAGACAGGCACCCCAGGCGGCCAACCAGGTAAGGCAACAACCAGGCCTACCCAGAGCAGACTTCGAAGCACACAGCACTGGGAAACCCATTGCAGGCACCCAGCCAGGTACCATCCAGGCTCAACCCTGCGCAACAACAGTGAGCAGCTGGGACACAGGTAAAAAAGAAACAAAGCTCCAGGAAGCCTACAGCACCTGGTATACCCAGGTCAAATCCAATCCAGGAACTAACAAAGATCCACCATGTTGAACATCCGGTCATCTCAAAAAGCCCACAGGACCTGGCATAAGTCCAGGCCGGACCCCGCTCAACATCAGAAAGCAGACAAGATCATTTGCTTCAAGGGAGGTAGGTCCGGAGGTTCAGGAGACGAACACACAACCTGTGGAAGAAGAGCCTGCAACCAGAACGACTAGGCCACAGTGACACATGAAGAAACAGAGGCAGGCAAAATTGGCCAGCAAAAGAACCGCTACGCGGTACTCAACACAGGGGCAGGGAGACAGCACCAAACACCCACTGCTCCCACCAGCCAGCCCAGGCACCCTCCAGCAAACCAGCACCGGGCAAAAGGGAGAAGACTGCAGCAATGAGCACTCCGAGGCTATAGACAGGTCCGCTACCGCTCCACAACGAAGATCTGTAGGGGCGTCAGGGAAGAAAAGGACGCCAGCAGGATCCCACCAGCCATCCAGGAAGCCCAGGGGCATCACCATGACTTGCCCGGGACACACCAATCAGCCGCAGCAGCTTAGCTTCCAGACCGGTCAAGCCACATGAAGACACACCCACCAACCTGGAAGAGACCAGGAGGAACGGCGCCCCAGCTGCAAAATGCCGGCCGCCAACCAACGCGGCTCCTGGCAATCCGGGCAGGCCAGGAGACAGCGCAGAAGAACGTGAAGGACAGCCCAGCAGCCCTACGGACACATCTACGAACACTGCAACAGCACAACTCCAAGAACCATTTTGCTGGAAGACAGAAAAAAAAAACATGCTGAATGCTGAGTTTGTACAGCTTATTTACTCCCTGTTAGAGGGGGTGGGGTTAGGTGTCCCAGCATTCTACTGTTCTTTTTTTCTGTTGTGGAGATGGCCATCATCTCCACTTTGTTAAGGAATGGGATGAGGACTGGAGGGACCGGGAGGTAATGTGAGGTTCAAGATATTTTCTTTAGCATAAAAAGAGGCCAGCCCGGTATTGCATACCAGGCCACAAATTCACTACTCACCCAAAAAACATTATCTAATAGGTTGACAGTTCCAGATGGCAGTTTCCTCCGTGTTTGGACAAAAATTTGGAATAGAAATATCGAGTTGTAGAAATATGGCAAAAAAGTTTTGTGATACAAAAATATTGTGATGCAGAAATGTTGTCTAGAATATACATTTTTCAGGTAAGTAATACTGTTTTCAATATTATAGTTGTTAATATCGTTTTCAATAATATAGTTGTAAAAATATAGTTTTTTAATTATCTTTATAAGTGTTAGTTCATATATTAATTTTATGTGTTATTATTTGTATAATTGTTATAAAAAATTGTAAAAATAGTTTCTAATTTGAATTGATTTATACGTTTTTAATTTAATTGCTAACAGTAATTTATATTTAGCGGGTTTCTGGGTTTGTAGAGGAGTAAGCTGGGAAGCTAATTACTTATAATTAATTAATTATTAATTATTCACCTATTAACTGTTTAGCTGAATAATAAATATGTAAATTGTGTAATGTTTATATTTTTATGTTATATATTAGGTGCAGGCTGTTGGGTTTATAGGAGTATGTGGAAGTTAATTAAATGATAATTAAAAACAATGTTTCATTTAATTGATTATTTATTACGTGATTTGTGTAATAATTGTAATTTTTGATTTATAAATTAGGTGTGGGCTGCTGGGTTTATAGGGGTATAGGGTTGGAAGTTAATTATTAATTAAATCATTCATTAATAAGTAATAATTACATTATTACTGAATATTCAATTGATTATTAACTATGTTAATGTGTTACATGTATTTATTCTCATTATATTTTAAGTGTGGGCTGGTAGGTTTGTAGAGATATAGGAGCCCATTAGAATAACGGGCGGATCGCCACCGCCAGTATGGCGGTGGCGCTCCGCCCGCCAAAAAACCCTGCCCGCTTCTAATTTCCCCCGCCACATTACCATGGCGGGGGGTACCCCGGCAGACGGGAAGACCGTCCGCCGGTAGGCAATCTGCCCGATTGCCTACTGGGCGGAAAAGCAGTTTACATGGTGGCGGTGTCTGGTAGACTCCGCCATCCATATTTGTATGCAGGCGGGGACATGCCTTTCTGTGGCGGCAACGCCGCCATGGAAAGGCAGGCATTTTTTGACATTGGGGGCCCGTAACGGGCTCCCAGGGATTATGGGGGGTGCACATGGAGCAGTTCCATGCACAACATGGAAGGCACCGAGCAGTGCCTGCCATGTTGTGCATGGAAGTGCACTACATGCCTTCCTGCATTGTGGTGGGCGGTGCTGAGTGCACCGCCCGCCACAGTGTCAGAAATGCAGGATGCACCCGCCACTGTGGCGGGCACATCCTAATGGCCCCCACGGGACCCCCGCCCTTATGGCGGGCGGTCCCATTTCATGATAGGATGGCTGGTGGACAAAGTCCGCCCGCCATCCTAACGTGCCCCTAAGTGTGGTAAGTTAATTAAGTAATAAATACATGACAATTCTGTAAATTGATGATTAATTATGAATTTGTTTACTAATCATGTTAATAGTTTTTTATTTTTTATATATATTAATTTTTGGGGGGTAAATTAATAAAGTTTACATTAAAAGTTTTATAGGTGTTATCAATTAATGAGTTAATATTGCCTATATCTTATATGTTTGAAGTGAAGTACTTTCCCTACTGTTGCACAGACTGGAGAGGGAAAAGTAATTGTTACCCCTCCAAATTCCAAAACTTTCCCTACTGCTGCACAGACTGGAGTGGAATAGTAAATTCTACCTCTCCGAAGTCCAAACCTTTCTCTACTGTTGCACAGACTGAACTGGTAATAGTATATGTTACTCCTCTGGAGTCCAGTGCTTTCCCTGCTGTTACTCGGGATGGGGTTGGAATAGTAAATGTTACCGCTATGGAATCCAACGCTTTCCCTACTGTTGCATAGGCACTAGTCAGATTAGTAAATTTTACCCCTCTGAAGTTCAAACTTTGCCAACTTTTGCACAGACTGGAGTGGGAATAGCAGATTTTACCCCTCTGGGGTCCAATGTTTTTCTTACTGTTGCATCGACTGGAGGGGGAATATTAAATCCTACCCCTTTGAGTACAACAATTTCCCTACTGTTGCACAGACTGGAGTGGGAATGGCAAATTGTTCGCCTCCGGAGTCCAACATTGTTCCTACTGTTGCGAAGATTATGTTTCCCCTCATGAGTCCAACTCTTTCCCTACTGTTGTAGAAACTGGAGTAGGAATAGTACACGTAACACTCCTGAAACCCAACCGTTTCCTTACTGTTGCACATACTGGAGTGGGAATAGTATATCTATTATTTCCAGAGTTCAATGCTTTTTAAATAATGTTTAAATATATATATTTATACTATTATTTGTGTAATTTAATATATTTTTGCTCCAAGGTTGTCCACCTTTGAGTAGCACATGAGCAGCAGCTTGATTTATGTGTAGGTGAGGACGGGGATCCGCTTGTAGATGCCGCTCCGTAATGGATCTGCCCGACGCGTTTCGAAGCTCCATATGCTTCTCTTCAGGGGCTTTAACGGAAGCGGTGTGCACAACTGCTAACCCACTTCTCCATTTTCCATATGACACACCCACCAATGGGAGGCTCAAATGAGACTGTGTATTATGGGAAGTGTGGTGCGGAAAGCGCACAATCAGGTCCTGTATGGACCCCGCAAGTGGGCCCGTCCTCTATCCCGTGTACAGCTGCTGTTTCACTTCCGTGACCCCCAAAGGATGACGGGGTGGTGCATACTCCACGGCTGGACGCTCGCGTATATATTGTCGCTCCAAGGTTGTCCACCTTTGAGTAGCACACGAGCAGCAGCTTCATTTATGTATAGGTGAGGACGGGGATCCGCTTGTAGATGCTGCTCCGTAATGGATCTGCCCGACGCGTTTCGAAGCTCCATATGCTTCTCTTCAGGGGCTTTAACGGATGCGGTGTGCACAACCGCTAACCCACTTCTCCATTTTCCATATAACACACCCACCAATGGGAGGCTCAAATGAGACTGTGTATTATGGGAAGTGTGGTGCGGAAAGCACACAATCAAGTCCTGTATTGCCACCGCAAGTGGGCCCGTCCTCTATCCCGTGTACGGCTGCTGTTTCACTTCCGTGACCCCCAAGGGATGGCGGGGTGGTGCATACTCCGCGGCTGGACGGCCGCGTATAAATTGTTGATCCAAGGTTGTCCACCTTTGAGTAGCACACGAGCAGCAGCTTGATTTATGTGTAGGTGAGGACGGGGATCTGCTTGTAGATGCCGCTCAGTAATGGATCTGCCCGACGCGTTTCGAAGCTCCATATGCTTGTCCTCAGGGGCTTTAACGGAAACGGTGTGCACAACCGCTAACCCACTTCTCCATTTTCCATATGACACACCCACCAATGGGAGGCTCAAATGAGACTGTATTATGGGAAGTGTGGTGCGGAAAGCACATAATCAAGTCCTGTATGGACCTCGCAAGTGGGCCCGTCCTCGATCCCGTGTACGGCTGCTGTTTCACTTCCGTGACCCCCATGGGATAACGGGGTGGTGCATACTCCGCGGCTGGACGGCCGCGTATAAATTGTCCGCACCACTTGCGGGGTCCATACAACTGTACATACAAACAGGATTACCTTATACAGACTGAAGATCTGAGCTTGAAATTGAAAGAAAGGAACTACCCAACCAAACTGATAAGGAATGCCGAAAAGAGGGCTGGAAAAAATCATAGAGATGCACTTTTTGAACCTAAAGTAAAAAATATCACGGAGAACACAAGACCCATTTGTATCACAACTTTCAACAGAGTATCGGATCAAGTAACAAAAATAGTAAAGAAACATTGGCCGATTGTCAATAGTGGAGACCTGAACATACCTGTGCCAATGTTCAGCCATCGCCGAGGGATGAATCTAAGAGACCACTTGGTCCACACTCGACCAAAATATACAAACACCACTACCAGACTCCAACCTTTACCAACAGGCCACTACCCCTGCAACAACTGTAGCGTGTGTCATTTAACATCTACCACCAAGACGGTTACCTTTAACAGCAACACTACATGGCAGCTGAATCAACTGTCCAATTGCAATACGAGTAGAGTTGTGTACCTGATCACGTGCATTTGCAACTTACACTATATCGGAATGACCACACGCCAGATCAGTACCCGAATAGTTGAGCACAGGAGCAACATCCGATGCAAACGAGCGACAACACGCATGACGAACCATATCATTGAGAAGAACCATACACCCAACGATTTGAGGTGGGTTGTTCTGGAAGTTGTGAAAACTAAAGAAAACCAAGAAAGAACACTCCATGAGCGTGAACAGCGATGGGTGTTCAAACAACGTACGGACACACAGGGACTCAATGATGACATTCCGTGGGGTGCTTTTAGAAACTAACCTGTTGCTTTTTTTTGAGGTACCAGTTTTTAACCATGTCAACCACAATGCATTATTACCTATACATCACCACTGATGAGAAAGACAAAAACAGGTCAGTATGATGACTGTAGCCTCAATCAGAACTTTAATGACCTGGGTTTTATTAAATCCTGACACACCACGCCTTTTTGGCATTCATTAAAATAACCCCACTGGGAGCACTACACTAACATTGACCAACCTCCAGTGATTACCTTTCTTATATCTTTCTTATATCTTAAAAATAACTTTATGATGACGACTTACCAAAAGGGTCAAATTCATTATTATTTTTTGATTAACCATATTTTTTGATTAACCATATTTTTTGATTAACCATGATTGAAAAAATCCTTATCTGGGTTACTGCTTACCAAGGTATCATATGCCACTATCCTTTGGGCCATATCGTACCAAATAGTTTCTTAGGTTTGCTCGCACCACTCGCTGAAGCAGAACCACTTAGATCTATCAACATTTTATATTGCATCTTCAAAATGCCCTACCCCTTCTGTGGTAATCTAATATTGTACCATACAAGTTCCCAGTCTTGTAATTTAATATTGTACCAAACAAGTTCCCAGTCTTGCTCGCGCAACTCGCTCGAGTAACACCGATAGCGATCTGTCAATATACTTTATTGTACCACTAAACCACATACTCCCAACATGTCCGCTGCGACCGCAGGTCTAGCGGTTTGGGAGTAACCCGGAAGCTCCTTTTTACTTAACCCGACCGGAGCTGCATTCGAACAAGATGCGGTCCCGGGGAGGCTGACAATAGGTATTACCGAGCGCTTTCACCAACAAGGAAGTAAGTAATATTTCTTCACGGAAACCTGAGAGTGCGGACACAGACTTATTCCGCGTCTGTGCATATACCGACATTTCGTTTTTTTTACCGACATCTCTCTCTTTTTTACCTCCTCATGGACCAACAGCAGTGTGTCCAAAAGGTGAAATCGAATCCCCTGTGAGACCATGAGGTGCTATTTAGCAGAGCATAAAGTAAATATTGAGAGTCTTATTTTTCCCTTTATTTTTCTTATCTTTCCCATGTACATAATATGTGTTCCATGTGTCTATCGTTTTGGTCACATTAAGTCCTGTCTTGTTTTTATGTGTGAATTCACAATCACTTTATACAGATATTGTTCCAGACTTGGCATGGATGCCTGCACGCACCAATATGGTGCAACCATCCAACATAGCACCGGATGTTTGCGGCATGAAAATAGACTATGTGACCCTTCCCTGTTGGGAGGGTATGAATGCTACTAATGGTGTTCTTTCTCTTTACAGCACCTGAAATCAGTATAAGACGTATGTATTCTAATATGAACGCATGCTTTAATTACCAGGTATTTATTTGATCTATTTTTCCTTAATTAGGGACATAGGAGTGGAAAATGCAGTGCTGGTCCCGGCATGGTCCTGAAGAAATGCTAGGGGTAGCATGAAACATGTTGACCTTTCTCTGAACCAATCCTCATTACAGGTTGGTTGACAGTGAGTCTCACCCCACTTTTAACATACCTGCCTAGGAGCATAATAAATCTGTTGAGGCCCAATAAGCACGGTATTTTTAACTCACTTACACCCACTCCACCACTTGTTTTGCACCATAGGGTCCATTAGGATGTCGGGCGGTGGCACCACCGCAACGATGGCGGGGCGGAAAAACAGCTTTTACCGCCCGCGAGCAGTGGAATTCACGTCAGCCACATTAGGATATGTAAACACAGGTCATTTCCCGTCCGCCGATGAGCGCCGCGCTCCTCCATCAAGGTGCGCCCGCCACCGCGGCAGCTGCAGCCAATCGAGACCCTCCGCCGCGGCCGATGACGTCCGCCCCGCTCGACAAATTAGGATGGGCCAAACAAGCAGACGCACCGCAGCGGAGACACCGCACAGCTCTAGCAGGCGGAAAGTCGACAGCGGAGCACGCATGCCGAGACCCGACATGAACCCCATGGACCCAGCCCTCCACATGCATCCGGTCATGTACCTGCTGCAACACTATCGCCAGATGGGCCGCCGCGGACGCCGCCGCAGGTACGCCACTACACATATGCACCACACATCTCACATGCCGACACAGGGCCCAAGCACCACACTGGCATCCTGCTGGGGGGCACAACACATCCACATGGGCACCCACACATCACCCACCTCACAAGAAGGCACCCCACGGCATCCGGAACACACAACGTCGGCCAACCTGCAGCAACGTCACGGTCACGGACACGTCACCGCCGCGGTCAACACATGCGCACTATGCAGAAGGCAGGGCAACACCAAGGCATGGACAGTTTCCAAACATCACAGCGACACACCACCCCGACCAACACTGCACACCACCCGAAGTAGTCACAGGCCAGGTGCCTATCCTGTGCACCCCCATGCACATCAACAAGCACTGTAACAACAAGCAAAATACACACACACTGCGACACACAACCAGGGACAAAGGCACAACAGGATTGCCTGACAACGGACACACAACACCAGTGCACTCCCCACAGCCCACACAATTGTATACAAACATCCACACAGGGCAAGACAAAACATACAACAGGCATACAACTCCTGCCTGACACATGTGTGTCTCACACCATACAGGGGCACACATACATACACTACAAACTAACGCCCTTCACACTGCACACCTCTGCCACACCCAACACCACACATGCCATCTAAGCCATGCCACCAGGACCAAGGGCCAACACAAGACGACCATACACATACACGCCTGGGCACACAGAAAGGAAAACACACACCTCATCACATCATAAACATCGACTACACCACAGCACAGCTGCACACCCTGTGCTGCCAGTGTCCCCCAAGGTGACCTGTGAACAGTGAATGCAGCAATAGCAATTCACCCACACGAAAACTGCATGGCCTGCCAAATAACCATCACAGAGTACAACATCAGCAGGGCCACAATGGACTGAAGACCCTGTCCCCCTGTCTAAAATTCATATGGCCACATAGAACCTTGCAATGGTGATGTACAAAATAGACCATGGAACTCAGTCAAACAAGAAAATGACTTTAATCAGTAAGGAGACAGAGAAAACACACCATAATGTACTGTATTTATTCACATATTGCACAGATGTAGCTACACAACATAAGTAGACACCAGCAAGTCTCAAAATCATGTACAAATGCCATAGACTATGCACTGGTGAATCACAATCGGGAAGTGAAAAGTCCTTGGCAGGGCAGGGGAGAGCACATCAGAGCAACAGGCCCAGAGTCCTTGGCAGGGCAGGGGAGAGCACATCAGAGCAACAGGCCCAGAGTCCTTGGCAGGGTACAGCACATCAGAGCAACAGGCCCAGAGTCCTTGGCAGGGGAGAGCACATCAGAGCAACAGGCCCAGAGTCCTTGGCAGGGGAGAGCACATCAGAGCAACAGGCCCAGAGTCCTTGGCAGGGGAGAGCACATCAGAGCAACAGGCCCAGAGTCCTTGGCAGGGGAGAGCACATCAGAGCAACAGGCCCAGAGTCCTTGGCAGGGCAGGGGAGAGCACATCAGAGCAACAGGCCCAGAGTCCTTGGCAGGGTACAGCACATCAGAGCAACAGGCCCAGAGTCCTTGGCAGGGGAGAGCACATCAGAGCAACAGGCCCAGAGTCCTTGGCAGGGGAGAGCACATCAGAGCAACAGGCCCAGAGTCCTTGGCAGGGGAGAGCACATCAGAGCAACAGGCCCAGAGTCCTTGGCAGGGCAGGGGAGAGCACATCAGAGCAACAGGCCCAGAGTCCTTGGCAGGGTACAGCACATCAGAGCAACAGGCCCAGAGTCCTTGGCAGGGCAGGGTACAGCACATCAGAGCAACAGGCCCAGAGTCCTTGGCAGGGGAGAGCACATCAGAGCAACAGGCCCAGGAACACACCCACATCGCTAACAATGGTCTACTGTAGCACACCTATGTGTGGCACAGGCATCTGAGGGTGTTGACAACTCACTCCTGGCTGTCATGCGGAGTGGGACCTGGCTGTGTGTCAGGGACAGCAGGTCCACTTGACTGGTGTGACAGAGGGACATGTGATGTGGCTATAACAGAGGGCCTGCAAGGTGGAGGGCTGTGCGGACCAGGTGGCACCGTGGCACGTGGAGGTGGAGTCATGCACGCCCTTGACACAGTGTGGGTGGGAGAGGTAGGAGGGGTGCCCTTCCACTTCTTTGGAATATGAATTTGCTTCCCTGTCATGGGGTTGATGGGAAGTGGCGTTGACACCACCTGCACACCCCCCAACTGTCCCACATCAGGGGCAGACACTGCCACTCCCTCTGGAGAAGTGCTTGATCCTGCAGTACGCTTGGGCTGGCTACGCCTCCGGACCACTTTACCCTCTCTGGAAGGTGTACCCCCCACAGTGACCACCTTCCCACTTACCCCAGTGGTGGTGTCTACACTGCCCTCCTGTCCCTTTTTGCCAGGGATGGCCACTACACTGCCCTTCTTTGCCACAATGACTGGGTTGGTCACGACAGGGGTCTCCACTGCCACAATGACTGGGCTGGTCACGACAGGGGTCTCCACTGCCACAATGACTGGGCTGGTCACAACAGGGCTTCCCTCCACCTGCCTCGATGTACATTGTTCTGGGGTTGATGTGGTAGGTGGGTGTGTCCCTGTGTTCTCCCCAGGTGTAGTCATGACATCCCACACATCCTCTGTGGGCATAGCAGAGTCAATTTCTGGTGATGGCTCAGCAGCATGTGAGCCTGATGTCTGACACAATGCTCTTCTGGCCTTGCTCTTCTGTGACTTCACCTTGTCTGTGCATATTGGGGGGTCCCTGCTCTTCTTTGGGGATGGAGTCTGTGGACGGGATTGTTTGCTTTGGGTCTGAGCTGTGCTCCTAGTGTTGTAACGTTTACTTGATGTATGTCCCAAGTGCTCACTGTCATCTGATGTGGCCACTGACTGGGTGGACGTCACAGGCACCTGAGCTGCAAAGGGGGCATGTGCTTGTTGGAGGGCTGACGTCACTGTACCTGACAATGACAGGAGTGTACGATGTAGGCCACCCACGTCAGAGTGTATGCCCTCCATGAATGCCAGAACCTGGCCTAATTTGTTATCGTGTGCACTGAAGGCATTCAGCAGGGCGGTATGGCCCATGCAAAGTTGCCGCAGGAGCTCTACGCACTCTGCACTGAGGGCAGCAGGGGGGACAGGTGCAGGTGCTGCGGTGCCATGTGTGAATGTCACACGTCCCCTCTTAGTGACACGGATACGGCCAGCCCCAGAGGAAGTGGATGGGAGGGTGGGCATTGTCCGTTGGTAGTCAGATGCAGCAGCAGAGTCCCCATCCCCTGTGGCTGCTAACAGGGACTCATCCCCCCTGCCATCAGATGAAGTGGTACTCTGTGTCTCAGCCACAGATTCCTCATGCATACTCCTGTCACCCTCATCAGCGCTGGTGTGGTCAGTGTCACTTTGCTCCGTCTCACCCTGCTCTGCTGCCGCTGTCGTGCTGGTCTCGCCACCACTTTCAGGATCATGTTCCGCCGTGGTGTCTTGCGAATCTGCATTAGCGACAGAAACATGGTTGTATAAGTGTCATTGTCTGGTCACACGATATCAGAGCAATGCAGCACATGAGAGGCCTAGAGCTACATGGTAACCACCACACCCTCAAATCATTGTGCAGCTACACACCATTTAGACCACAACTGTGCCTGTCATGCGGACAAACAGCCAGGAGTGGACCAATGTCGATGACACACAGCACTACACCCTGTCCATGGATGGTGTTCCCCCAGCCCACATTGACCTGCCCCATGGACATGATGTAGCCACAACTAACATCACCACTTACAGACCCTAAAGGGATCCAGAGGGGAATACACACACCTGTTTTGTCTACACATGCCACATTGTCAAATAGGCCATTACAATCACCATGTGCCAATGTGGGTTCACATTGTTGTCAGATGTGTGGGCCACTACCATGCAGGTGCATGCAAAGTAGACTGACATGGTGTAACACTCATTAAGTGGACACAGCTGTACAGCATAATAGGGACTACACCCACCATCACAAAGAAGAGTGACCATGTGGACAACAAAATATATGTCAAGGACTGAAAACTGCAGCCAGGAGCTGCAGAGTAAGGCCATGGTGGGCCAATGCCTCATACAAACACACATCACAGTTGCCACTCACATCACATATCACAGCATGGCAGCACACGCACATCACATGTGTCACCGCAGACACAGGCACTCAACACATGCATCCACTCCCAGACAAACTCTCCCTCCCCGGATACTCACCATCTCTGTCTTGCTGCTGAAGCCCCTTCAGACGTGCATCCAGGTCTGGATAGGTGACTGCCAGTATGCGTGCCATCAGCGGAGTCATGGTGCGCCGTGCCACACGCCCTGTGCGTGGTACCATCCCCAAGTTCATCTCTGCCACTTGCTTAGCCAGCCGGCTGATGTCGTCCCACCTCTTGTGACAGTGTGTGTGTCGTCTGTTTGATACCCCCAGGGCTCGCACCTTTGCTGCTATGGCCCTCCAGACAGCCTTACGTTGGTGTACTTTGAGCTGCAGGTATGAGAGTAAAGAAGGACAAATGAACATTTACACATTGTCATATGTCAGCATCTATCAGTACAGCAGCCAGACACTGATTCTGGACGCACAGTGACCGACCTCCCTCCAGAACTGGGGGTACCCTCACAAGGCCACTCTGCATGGCATAAACATTAGTGAATGCATGCACACATTGAGCTTCGTAGTCTCCATGATTATCACACAGAAGAATGATGATTCAACACAAATGCATCGACAGCACTGTGTAAATCAGAAATTGTACAGGGCATTGATGTGGCATATCCACTAATCAGTGTGCAGCAACTGTAGCATGTAAGTTGGCTGATGGACAAACTTTGGCAGGGCAGCCACTGAACCTACTCTATGGGGCACACTGACTATGACTACAGGGGCACCCTGAAATTACATCACAAGCGAACACTGTCCAACCAGCTACAAGGCAAACAACCGTTGGTCATGTCTGCCCCAAAAAGTAGCACATCCCACTCACACATACAAGTATAGGCCTAGGACAGAGTCACAATGCAAAACACACACTCCCACCACCTGGAAACATCTTGTCTGTCAGTGTTTGTCTGCACCCCACATCCAAAATAACATACTGCAGCATCATGAATACACGTCTGACACCACCCTGCCCTACTGCTCCCTACATGGTGACTTACCACGACATTGGGGCCGCCAAACAGCCGTGGGTACTGTGCCAGCACCTCGTTCACAAGGACATCCAGCTCCTCACTCGTGAATGGACTGGCACGGATCTTATCTGTTCTTGACATCCCTGTGGATATGGCAGACCTGTGGCGGAAGTGAGTTCTGAGGTGTCCCAGGCAGCAGGCTCTGTGAGCAGCAGGAGAGGGTCTCAGGCAGCAGCAGGAGAGGGTCCCAGGCAGCAGGCTCTGTGAGCAGCAGGAGAGGGTCTCAGGCAGCAGCAGGAGAGGGTCCCAGGCAGCAGGCTCTGTGAGCAGCAGGAGAGGGTCTCAGGCAGCAGCAGGAGAGGGTCCCAGGCAGCAGGCTCTGTGAGCAGCAGGAGAGGGTCTCAGGCAGCAGCAGGAGAGGGTCCCAGGCAGCAGGCTCTGTGAGCAGCAGGAGAGGGTCTCAGGCAGCAGCAGGAGAGGGTCCCAGGCAGCAGGCTCTGTGAGCAGCAGGAGAGGGTCTCAGGGAGCAGCAGGAGAGGGTCCCAGGCAGCAGGCTCTGTGAGCAGCAGGAGAGGGTCTCAGGCAGCAGCAGGAGAGGGTCCCAGGCAGCAGGCTCTGTGAGCAGCAGGAGAGGGTCTCAGGCAGCAGCAGGAGAGGGTCCCAGGCAGCAGGCTCTGTGAGCAGCAGGAGAGGGTCTCAGGCAGCAGCAGGAGAGGGTCCCAGGCAGCAGGCTCTGTGAGCAGCAGGAGAGGGTCTCAGGCAGCAGCAGGAGAGGGTCCCAGGCAGCAGGCTCTGTGAGCATCAGGAGAGGGTCTCAGGCAGCAGCAGGAGAGGGTCCCAGGCAGCAGGCTCTGTGAGCAGCAGGAGAGGGTCTCAGGCAGCAGCAGGAGAGGGTCCCAGGCAGCAGGCTCTGTGAGCAGTGGGAATGTGTGGCTCACTCCCACAGATTTATAGGCCCATGGGGCCGTTAGGAAGCTGATAAAGTGCTACAATTGGTTGTCTGGGTCAGCCTTATTCAAAAGCATCCAATGACCGCCTCCGCGGCGGCGGCGCACCGCTTCCGCATTTTTCAAATCTGCATCATGCCACATACAACACCCATGCCATTGGCTGTCTGCAATGCTCCACGGCGGTGACGCTCCGCTGGGGACCGGCGGTAGGTACCGCGACTGATGCGGCGGAGCCTAGCCAGCGGCATGTACACAAGTCCATGTGCCAATGGCTACCTTGGCTGGGTAGATGGTGGTGCTGGGGTCACACCGCTGGGGACCGGCGGTAGGTACCGCGACTGATGCGGCGGAGCCTAGCCAGCGGCATGTACACAAGTCCATGTGCCAATGGCTACCTTGGCTGGGTAGATGGTGGTGCTGGGGTCACACCGCTGGGGACCGGCGGTAGGTTCTGGCATTTTCGTACACATTGCTGTGTATGTCAATCATGGACAATGTATGAGTACCATGCAGCTACATGGTGTAGGGCACATCATTGTACACACGATGCCACAGAGCCATTGCATCCACAGGAGGACGCACGTTCAGTCTGAGCCACTTTAGCATGTGTTTGTGCCATTTTAGTAAGGGTTTTGATGGGTGATGATTGACAGACGTCAGGTGCTCTACATAGATGTAGTGAGGTTTAATGTGTTGTTGGTCAGTGCAGACCTTGACCGGGCTGGTGGCACTGCATTGTATCGTACCTGACTTGTGCATTCAGAACTGATCATGCACACAACCAGAAGTGTCCCTGCTATTGTGATCATTGTGTTGATGAATGCTTCCACAATGTACATGATGCATTGAGGTCTGGCAGGTACGGCAGATGGGTATGACAGACATGTTAAGTCACATTAGCTTTGTGGCTCTTGTAGCTCCATGTCTGCGCATGTCACAAGTTCCATCATTGTATCCACATTAATGTCACTTGGGTATTGTCACTGGAGAGGCCTGCCCCTCTGTGTGTAGCTATTGGCCAGCCATGTAACCAGATGTGCCATGCATCTCTCTGGCGCTTGATGTTTTCCCATTACATCATTGATGCTTTGTTCTATGGCCATCTCATGATGCTTGTCATTGACCTATTGTTTTTAATCCTAAACTAGGAGGAGGCCAAATCTCCTACGTCAGTTGATTGTGCTTGAGGACATGGAGAATGAGGCTATCATCAGGAAATTCAGGCTGGACAGACCGACATTGAAGATCGTGTGTGATCTATTGGAGCCCCACCTGCAGCCTCGCCGTCACTATCCTACGGCATTCACACCCACCTACAAGGTAATGGCAGCACTACACTTCTTTGCGACTGGTTCCTTCCAGGAGACCGTGGCTAACGCTGGGGGAATGTCGCAGCCCATGTTCAGCATGGTGCTGAGGGATGTACTCGAGGCCATGATGATCTATCGGAATCGCTACATCCATTTCCCCCGGGGACGTGAATTGGCTGTCGTTAAGGGGGACTTCTATCCACTTGGGCACATCCCACATGTAGTCGGTGCGATCGATTGCACCCATGTGGCTCTGGTGGCACCGCAGGCGACGGAGCACATTTATCGGAACCGGAAACACTACCACTCCATGAATGTGCAGGTGGTGTGCCTTGCAGACATGACAATTTCACATGTGTGTGCTAAGTATCCCGGTTCGGCACATGACTCTTTCATTATGAGGAACAGCATGGTGCCACGGATGATGGAGAATCTGCATCCCGAACGTGCCTGGATTGTGGGTGAGTTACACTACTGCTATCACGTGCTGTGTGTCACTGGCTTTACTGTGGCCGTACAACATTGCAATGTGTGTTTTTTATTCACAGGGGACTCTGCTTATCCCAGTAGGCCATGGCTGTTGAGCCCACTCCGTAATCCCCAGACACCAGCAGAGATCCGCTACAATGAGGCCCATGGCAGGACACGACGGGTAATTGAACGTACTTTTGGGCTGCTGAAGTCAAGGTTCCGGTGCCTTGACAGGACTGGAGGCGCACTCGCATACTCGCCTGGGAAGGTGTGCAAGATCGTTGTGGCATGCTGTATGCTACACAACCTGGCCATCCACAAGGGGGTCCCCCTGCTCCTGGACGACGGTGAGGAACCAAGGCCACAACCTGCTCAGGGACCTGAATCCAGTGATGAGGAGAGTGGAGAGGAGGAAGGAGTTGACCAACGGCAGCAGCTAATCCAACGCTACTTCACTTGAAGGTGTGTGACGAGTTACAACGTCTACATAGTCTAGTGTGTTAGCTGATGTTGTGAATGGATATGCGCAGATGTTCCCAATAGCCACATGTTCTGTCACCTATGTATGGTATTGTTGGAATGGACGTTACGTCCGGAGATGTATTATGGACGGTATTTGTGGATATCAGATAGACACTGTGTAGGGTACCTGTGATAGTTAGGATATTTGTGGATCAGTGATCTGTGTGTGTTGCCACGATGAGACCAGTGACTGTAGTTCTGTTGTGTCTCCCTAGGTGCTCCAGAGTGTTCCTGCCCTGCATACTGTACATCATGTTTACATATCATGGACATTATCATCATTGTAAATAATGCACTAAAGAATTCAATACACAAAATCTGGATTATAAGGTATTTTATTTACGGGGTGGACATGTGAATTGTGCATGAATATTTACATGAAGGTGGGGAATGAGCAGTGAGTTGACAGTCATGGTCGCTAAGATGCAAGAGTAGACACCACATGAATGTGGTGACCCAGTCCAACAGACAGGTGCCATTGCCAAGGCAATGTGGGGAAAGATAGTCCAAAAAGTCAATGCAGTTGGGGAGAGGGTTGTCTTCAAGGCTGGCTCCGTGACTGGCGTGTGGCAGGTGCTTGGCTTCCAGAGACTCCCAGGCTCTTCTTCGGACGCCCCCTAGATCTTTTTGGCGGTGGGGGGCCTGCTGAATGGCCAGCGGCGTCAGAGGACTCGCCCCTCTCTGTTGGCGCAGGGGAGGATGGTGGACTGTCATCCTGCTGCACAACAGGAGGGGACGGCGGTGATGGTTGGGACACAGGCCTGTCCCTCTGCAACGCCACTTGCTGGCCCATGAGGTCCACCATCTGTCCCAGGCGGTTATCGATGGACCTCATCAGCAGGATGAGCTCCCTTAAAAATTCATCCGACCGGCCACTTTGTCCCTGGACCTCTTGGTAGGCGTCCACAACTCTGGTGAAGTGGTCCAGGGATGGTGTCCACTCCTCCCGAGGTCTGGTGTTGGCCCTGGCCCTCCCACCTGCTCTGCTGCCACGGACCTCATCCCTCGCCACTGGTGCGCCACGCACTGGCTCCCTGCCCTCCACAGTTGTTGGTGTGGGCTGGTCATCCCTAGGGACAGGGAGGGTGCTGCAGGTGGTACTGGTGGTAGTGGTGGTGTTGGTGGCAGTGGCTGCGGTGGTGGTTGAGGTGGAGGCACAGGCCGTGACAGCAGGGGTCTGCTGCGTTGTTGTTGCAGCAGAGGTGGTGGTGGGGAGGATGGGGGCCTGGGACCTCTGGGTCTGTGGAACACCGGATGGGCCGGCCTGGAGCTCATCGTCCAAACTGTCCTGGGAGTCTGCATCTGTGAGTCCATGTGCCGGAGGTGGAGACTGGCTCTGCTGGTCGTTGGTGTTGTCCCCAGCAGTGAGTTCTTCATCACCTGTGGAGTAGATGGGGAGTGGGCAGTGTTTGTGTCATCTGTGTATCATCAGCTGTCTGTACACTAGTGCATTTTGCTGTCATCAGTTGTACAAATCATGGCAACACCGTGTTACATTACATAGTGGAGAGTTACATCATGGTGTCCTAAAGGTTGATTGTCTATGCATTTAGTACAATAGTAAATAGATTAATACACACACACACTTCATGAAGATATACGGTAGTTACATACCTGTAAGGTGAGCGTGCAGGGTACAATGGCTGACACTTGCTCCTGGGTGGGGCAGGCCTCCATGCTGCTGGGGTGTGGGACAGGGGGGCATGCTGGGAGTAGTGAGACAGGCCTCCCTCCCTCACACCCACAAACAGGCTCCAAGTGAAGATGGCTACCAACCTGTAAGTTTGTTTGTTAAACAGTCCAATGGCTGACACTTGCTCCTGGGTGGGGCAGGCCTCCATGCTGCTGGGCTGTGGGACAGGGGGGCATGCTGGGAGTAGTGAGACAGGCCTCCCTCCCTCACACCCACAAACAGGCTCCAAGTGAAGATGGCTACCAACCTGTAAGTTTGTTTGTTAAACTGTGCAATGGCTGACACTTGCTCCTGGGTGGGGCAGGCCTCCATGCTGCTGGGCTGTGAGACAGGGGGGCATGCTGGGAGTAGTGAGACAGGCCTCCCTCCCTCACACCCACAAACAGGCTCCAAGTGAAGATGGCTACCAACCTGTAAGTTTGTTTGTTAATTAGTGCAATGGCTGACACTTGCTCCTGGGTGGGGGAGGCCTCCATGCTGCTGGGCTGTGGGACAGGGGGGGCATGCTGGGAGTAGTGAGACTGGCCTCCCTCCCTCACACCCACAAACAAGCTCCAAGTGAAGATGGCTACCAACCTGTAAGTTTGTTTGTTAAACAGTGCAATGGCTGATACTTGCTCCTGGGTGGGGGAGGCCTCCATGCTGCTGGGCTGTGGGACAGGGGCTATGGTGGGAGTTGTTGTACTGACATTCCGGCCCCATACAGGCCTCCTCAGCAGAATGGATGGCTACATCTTGCTTAGGGATGGACAGTGTATTGGTGGTTGGGTATTGCAAGGAGGTAAAAGTCAATGTGGTGTTAAACATTTGTCTGTACTTACCAGCCTCCGCTCCCCCGGCTACTCCTGTGTAACTCTCAGGTAGCAGGATAGCAAGCACCTTCTCCTCCCATGGTGTGAATGTCTTCAGTGGGATGGGAGGGCCACTGCCAGTCACGTTTGCCAGATTCCAGTTCTTGCTCCTCTTCTCCTTGACAACCCTCTTGAGATCATGCCACCGCTTCATGATCTCCTTCTTGGATCTTGGGGTGGCCCCAACTGCATTCACCCTTTGGACAATCCTTTCCCACATTTGTGTCCTGGTGGCTAATGGTGTCTGTTGGACTAGGTTCCCAAATAGTTGTGGTTCTACTCTCACAATCTCGTTGACCATGACTGTCAACTCACTCTCTGTGAATTTTGGCATTTTTTGTGATGTCATGGTGTGGGGGTGTTGAGGTGTTTGTGGGTGCAGGGGTGTGTGGGTGCAGGCGTGTGGTGATGAGGTGTGTTATGTGCTGGGGGTTTGATTGTGATGGTGGTGTTGATGGTGGTGGTGGGTGGGTGGGTGTGGTGTGCGATTTTGCCTCTCCTCTCAGATGTGGTGTGTGGCCTTCTGTTCTGGAAAGATGCAAAGGATTGTGGTGAGTGGAGGGGGTGGCTTTGTACTCAGCTGTGTGGGTGTGTCCAATTGGATAGTGGTTGTCAGGTGTGTTGTGGGTGTGGTTATGTAGTATTGTATATTTTTTTGCCATTTCTGTATCTGTGTGTGTGTGTTGTATGTATTTGAGGCTGGGCTACTTTGTTTATGCAGTATTTGGCATTACTGCGGTGCTTTGACATCGACCGCCATGGATTTCATGTTCGTCCGCTGCGGTGACTTTGCTGGTGCTTGTCCGCCATTTATCCCATGCAACCCTGCCTTCGACCGCGGCGGACGGTGCCTGCGGTTCCGCCCGCGCCACCCTCGGGGATATCGTAATTTCCTGTGCGGTGTCTCCGCTTTCCCTGTTGGCGGTTTTGTATTTTCCGCAGCTTTTCCGACCGCCGCGGTCGGAGTTTTGTCATCACCGCACACGTCGGGCGGTTTCATTTTCACCGCTACCGCCGCGGTCGGTCTCTAGTGGCGGTCGATCCTAATTTGTCTGCCGGTTGCACCGCCTCCATGGCGGGCGGTTGTTTTCCGCCTCCATGGCGGGCGGGGTGGTTTTCCGCCCGCTATCCTAATGGGGCCCATAGTCTTTCACTTCAAAGTGCTCCTGCGTAATTCGTGTGTTGCAGCACGCCCCTTTTCGTAGAGAACTGGGAGGGCCCCAATAATGAAGCATGTCACCGTGGGGCAACCCCGGTGAGTGAGGGGACACTAGAAAGGACATTTTCTTTCTTGAAAGGTACCACTGATCAATTAGGTCAGTTACCTTGACATGAGCTAGGTCTCGGAAACCGATTCTTTGGATTCCACTTTGTGCGTCATTTGAGCTGTCACCAGTAATGTCATCTGTGATGTCACTGACCATGTCATGAATGATGTAATATGTGACGTCATCAGTAGTGCATTGTGGGGGCGCGAGTTATAGTTAGCTCTCCTAACTATAACGGACACATTTCTCTGGTTTTGTACAAGTGAAATGTCCAAATAACTATAACGTCCCTGAAACCTATGTTTTTTGTGTGAATTTCTTAGGGTTTTTAAATGCTTATTTCTAACTATAACATCCCTGAAACCTATGTTTTTTTAAGTGAATTTCAATGTTTTTTTAAATACTAATTTCTAACTATAACGTCCCTAAAACCTATGTTTTTTTTGTGAATTTCTCAGGTTTTTTAAATGCTAATTTCTAACTGTAACGTCCCTGAAACCTATGTTTTTTTTGTGAATTTCAAAGATTTTTTTAAATGCTAATTTCTAATTATAATGTTTATTAAACCTATCGTTTTTTCAGTAATTTTACATTATCATCCCATTCTCAACCTGTTGAAAACTGCTAATATCGCCAGTTTTCCAGTGATAGCTTCTGCAAAAAAAATCACCACAAATGAGAGCAACAACTATCGCTAATGATATGCAGAGTAGG